>NC_138998.1:91884302-93107810 GCF_964374135.1 Grampus griseus
AGTTATGATATGAGAATGGAGGTTTTAATCACCCTGTCTATGCTTTCACATTGGGGCTTTCTTTGTAGCCAGTATCTAGCAAGGATGTCACTGCTGTATTATTTTAAAATAGGAAGGTTTTGGAACTGACATTTTGTTCATTGTATCCATTGTTTTATCTTGCATTGAGAATTAGTCAAGAGTGTAGTGCCAAGTTTCTTATTCCATAAGAAAACATGAAGTTATTTAAGAAAATGAATTTTATGTAAAGGTGAAACTACTAAACAGTTGAGACTGTATCCAAAAGACTAATTTTCCTCCTTATTTGCTGATCTCTGCTTCTCCTTACCTCCAGTACCAAGAGAATGATTCCTCTAACCTAATCACTCCTAGCTAAACTCAGATAATATTCTAGAAATGAGTTGAGGTGAAAAGTTCACCAGTTCCATGATTCTTTTCCCGCAAAGTGCCGTTAATTCAGACAAAATCAGTTCCAATTTTGTAATTCTGACCTATGTTCAGAGTCATCTTTATAACTGTAGTATTTACAGTGACGTTGTTCTAAAAGGGAATTTTTCTCGTAATTTTCCAGCTTTATGCAGTGTCTGTAGAGGAGTAAGATGTTTAACTCCTGAAGGCATTGGGAGACAGAACAGCAAAAGGCAAAAACCACAGACTGGTGGGCAAGGTGCAGAAGTTAGTTAATGAGGTGGCAAGAGTGAGCAGTGTGGGAGTTCAGAGGGATGCTGAAAGGAATCACTGAACTTTAATAAGATGATGAAAAGGCATCTTGACAGAAAGAAAAGTTCATGAACCATTCTTCTGGGTTATACAATAGAGTAAGACTGTGAAACATTCACTTTTTTCTGGAAAAAACCCTGGTACATTTCCACTGAATTAAAAATTATATTCTTCCCATCAGAAAATTATTGGCCTAAAGCAAGGGTATTCTTTTCCTCTGCCTCAATGTTAAATTAGACCAAGTTTAAATTATGAAAAATTATTTTCCATATTTGAAGACCTCTGTGAAAAATAGTAAGCTGTTTAAATGCTAAATTTCAAATCAGAACAGCCTTAATGAGATTTGTGTCTCCTGTAAACCACACTGCAATCAACAGAAAAACAAATTAGTAAATGTTAAGCCCTCTTCCTTATTTTTCAGAAGCATATAATTCAATGCTTTATCAACTCTTAAGAAAATACTTAAAAAAGCAGAAACAAAAAACCCTTTTTTGCTTTTATGGTATGCAATCAATATAAAATTTAGTCATGGTATGTCTATATACCAGATCAAAATAATATGATATTGAAATGAATGGTTTCTCTTTGCCTTATTTATCTTATTTAGCAACCACAGTGTCCTCACTGTGTGCCAGGCACATAGTGCACTAGTGCAGTGGTAATATCTCATTGAATTCTCATAATATTCCTATGAAAACAATATCATTATTATCTCCATTTTACAGATTAAGAAACTGAGGCCTAGAAAGCTTAAGCAATTGCTGGAGTTCATGCAGCCCCAAAGTAACAGAGCAAGTATAGGAATCCTGGCAGTTTGGCCTCAGAGTCTGTGCTCTTAACCTATGATATTTTCATGCAGCTGCTCATAGAAAATATGCCTTAATAGATAATGAAATCTGAAAATGTCATTGATTAGGTAGGAGTCCCAAATGCTAGAGGGAGTCCCAACTATTCTTTGCCTATCTCCATTTCTACCTGTATTTTCTATGGTCATTTTAACCTCAGAATTTCAAAAGTTCAACTCGCCTTTCCACCCAAATGTGTTCCTTCTCTATACCCGTATTGGATGATGACTCACTAGTTATTCACTACCTTAGGAAAAATCTAAGAGTTATTCCAGAACCCTAGCTGACCTCAATGTCTACATCTAATTAGTTATCAAACTGTACTCTTTCTAAATATTCTCAAAACTAGCCTCTCCCCTCTATGCCTTTGCCACTTTTATTGCCACTTTTCAGGCTTTTTTTCATCTTATGATGAGACAAATTGTGACCTAAATAGTCTCTTTGTTTTTAAATATCCTCCATTGTAGCCATCCTTCACTTTATTGCTAATGTGATCTTTAAAAAATGTTTATTTAATCACATTTTTCTTCCAGTTAAAGAACTTCACTCTCTCCCTCTTGCCTTGCTACAAAATACAAGGCCCTTTTTGATTTGGTCCCTTTCTTATCTCCTGCTACTCCCCTAATCATACTTAGGATTTATCAAATACCAAGCATCATGCAGTTTTTAGCCTCCTGGCTTCGCACCTGCTATTCCCCTCTGCTTGGAACATTCTGCTCACCACTTGTCCTCTTGGCAAACTCATATAAATGTCTAATAAATGTCCATCTGATGTGTCCAGCAAGCCTGCTGTAGCCTGGAAGAATCAGTTATGCATTGATGCTACATCTGTGCCTTGTACAGCCTTCTGTTGCATTTACCACAACTTATTGTAATTATTCTTTTACATTCTGAGTTAGACTCTTGTCTTCTTAAGGGGACAGCAATTACCAGGAGGTTAGTAAATGTCAGTGCAGTAAATTTATTATGAATCTCTATTCTAACTCACTGTGAAAGGTTTTATGCTGAAGAAGATATAGAAATTTGAGAAAGTGCATTCTATCACAAAATGATGGCTAAAGGGGAAAGATGGTAAGATAAAATGGATTGGAAAATTAGGGAAGAATGTGATCTTTTATTTAAGGTGGAGAAGAATCAGTCTTTATTTGAACTAAAGTCATTTTGTCTTCTAAATTGTCAAGATGTTACTTTCAATATATTAATATCTGACTCATTGTTCTACCTGGGGCCATCTTGACTTGACATTCTACTATGGAATGTCATTTGGCTGTATATGGTCATACTCTGGTGTGGCCCCAATAGTTAGGCCTAGCAGTGCCCACAGTAAGTCAGCTTGGCCTCTTTTATCAGAAATCTCAATGCTGGCATCTATTGTCCCTCAAATTTTATCTGTGCTCCTCTGTATGTTGCTATTTATCATCTAGAAAAATTCCTATTATTTGGCAGATAGAATTAATTTTGTATGTGTACCATGTAAAAAAAAGTAAGACTAAAGATATACAGACCCCCTCTAAGAGGTTTTTACATTTTCCTTAAAAGCCATTTTTTAAAACTGGTCAATGACTATCGTATTTTCATAACCAAATCCTGACAGTTGGGCCCAGCAAAGAAATGGGTTTAACTTCGTTGGGCAAAATAGGATGATGGCAAATATATCGGCAATTTGCAGATTATCCCGCAGTTTATAATACAAATGCTTAACTATATTTCATAGACTTCAAGACTGGATTTGGCATGATGTTTAAGAGTGTTTGTATTGTGAATCATAATGTATATATCAGAATTCAGGAATACCATATCTAAACTGTTGGTTGATCTCCCTTTGAATGTAAGAAGGCTTGATTCCATTAAGGTTAAATTTAAGCAATTTTTTTTTTTAATCTCGTGATCCCCATTAACAGATGTTTCAAGGAGTTTTAGAAAAAGAAAGGTGGGGGAAAATTTCCCCAAATGGGAGGAATTATCTTCTTGATCATTCTGTTCTATAAAATTTTCTTTGCTTCTGAGGTATGAGCATTTATCCTGATTGCTTACACCCCTTTAATGATTATTATTTTAGTTTACAATTTTCTCTTCCATTTATCTATTATTTCATAAAAAATCATGCCAAAACTTAGTGTCTTAAAACAACAACCATTTCTTTTTTTCATAAATCTTCAATTTGTTCAGGCTTCAGCAGGACAAATGGTCTCTGGTCTACAATTTCCAGGATGACTACAATACCTACGATGTGGCTGAGCAGGCAGCCCTCTCTCCTTTCCTAGTTTGAATTTCTAAAGTATATTTCCCTGTGTATTTTGTCCACAATGGTAGTTTCAAGGTAGTTAAACTTCTTACATTGCAGTTCAGGGCTCTCTGAATGACTGTTCCTAGAAAGCAAGGTCTTTTACGACTTGGCCTCAAAAATCTTGCAACTAAGTAATATCCTCTACTATATTTTTGTTGGTTCATACATGGTAAGCCCCAATTCATTGGAGTGATCTGCACAGGGTAAAATACCAGGGGCCTAGATCACTTGGAAATAATCTTGGAACCAGGCTCACACATTTCTGTAGCCTTCCTCCCTTCCTCCTCTTCCCTTTCCTCCTCCTATTCTTCATCCTCTTTTCTTTCCCCTTTAGTATTATTTATACACAGAATTTTGAAAAATGTTTATAGTGATATAATCACCACTGCAATCAAGATATTGAATAGTTTCCTCACCCAAAACATTGCTATCTGTCTCTTTGTAGTCAAACTCATCTCCCTACTTCAAGCACCTGACAATTGAGGAATCTGTTTTCTGTCCCCAGAATGTCATTGAAAAGGAATCATACTGTATCTAGCTATTTGAGACTAGCTTATGTCATTTGGCATAATTTGAGATTCATCTCTGTTGTTGCAGGTTTCAGTATTTTGTTCTTATTTATTATTGAGTAGTATTCAATCATATGGATATAATTTTTTATTGAAGTGTAGTTGACTTACAATATTATATCAGTTTCAGGGGTACAACGTAGTGATTCCACATTTATATATATTACAAAATGATCATCACTGTAAGTCTAGTTGCCCTCTGTCACCATAGGAAGTATTACAATATTATTGACTATATTTCTATGCTGTACTTTACATCTCTGTGACTTACTGATTTTAAAACTGGAAGTTTATACCTCTTAATCCTCTTCATCTATTTCACCAGTCCCCCCACCTCCAATCCCTCTGACAACCAGTAATTTGTTCTCTGTATCTATGAGTTTGCTTCTGTTTTGTTATGTTTGTTCATTTGTTTTTTTAGTTCCATGTATAATTAAAATCATACCATATTGTGTTTCCCTGGTGGTGCAGTGGTTGAAAGTCCGCCTGCCGATGCAGGGGACGCGGGTTTGTGCCCCGGTCCGGGAAGATCCCACATGCCGCAGAGCGGCTGGGCCCGTGAGCCATGGCCACTGAGCCTGTGCGTCCGGAGCCTGTGCTCCGCAATGGGAGAGGCCACAGCAGTGAGAGGCCCGCATACCGCAAAAAAAAAAAAAAAAATCATACCATATTTATATTTTTCAGTCTGACTTATTTTACTTAGAACAATGTATTCTAGGTCCATTCATCTTGTCCCAAATGGCAAGATTTAATTTTTTATGGCTGAGTAATATTCCTGTGTGTGTATCACAAATATATGTACATATATATATATTTATGCATGTATATCACAAATACATATATACAGCACATGTTCTTTTATCCATTCATCTATTAGACAGGTTGCTTCCATATCTCAGCTATTGTAAATAATGCTGCAGTGAACATTGGAGTGCATATATCTTTTCAAATTTGTCTTTTCTTTTTCTTTAGGTAAATAACCCAGGAGTGGAATTGCTGGATCGTATGATAGTTCTATTTTTAATTTTTTGAGGAACCTCCATATTGTTTTCCATAGTGGCTCTATCAATTTACATTCCCAGTAAATCTTTCAACAGTGCACAAGGATTCACCAACACGCATTATCTTTTGTCTTTTTCATAATAGCCATTCTGACAGGTGCAAGGAGATATCTCACTGTGATTTTGATTTACATTTCTCTGATGATGAATGATGTTGAGCATCTGTTCATGTGACTGTTGGGCATTGGCATGTCTTCTTTGGAAAAATGTCTATCAGGTCTTCACATTTTTTAATTGGATTTCTTTTGACAATGAATTATATGAGTTCTTTATATATTTTGGATATTAACTTCTTATTGGACGTGTCATTTACAAATATATTCTCCCATTTAGTAGGTTACCTGTTTATTTTGTTGATCATTTCCTTTGATGTGCACAGGCTTTTTAGTTTGATGTAGTCCCATTTGTTTATTTTTGCCTTTGTTGCCCTGGCTTGAGGAGACAAATCCAAAAAAATATTATTAAGACTGATGTCAAAGAGTGTACTGCCTATATTTTCTTCTAGGAGCTTTATGGTGATTTTTATCCTTCATTTTGTTAATGTGGTGTATCACATCAATTGATTTGCAGATACTGAACAATTCTTGCATCCCTGGAATAAATCTCACTTGGTCATGGTGTATGATCCCTTTAAAGTATTGTTGAATTCAGTTTGTTAATAATTTATGGAGAATTTTTGCATCTCTCTTCATTAGAAATTATTGGCTTGTAACTTTCTTTTTTCACGGTCTGTCTGATATTCATATTAGGGTAATGCTGGCCTCATAGAATGAGGTGGAAGCATTTCTTCCTCTTTAATTTTCTGGAATATTTTGAGAAGGATAGGTATTACCTCTTCTTTAAATGTTTGGTAGAATTCCCCTGTGAATCTGTATAGTCCCGGACTTTTTTGGGGGGGAGGTTTTTTGATTACTGATTCATATTCATTACTAGTAATTGGTCTGTTCAGGTTTTCTGTTTCTTCCTAATTCACTCTTGGAAAACTGTATATTTTTATGAATTTATCCACTTCATCTGGGTTGTCCAATTTGTTGGCATAAAATTATTTGTAATAGTCTCTTATGATTATTTGTATTTCTGTGGTTTAGGTTGTAACTTCTCTCTCATATCTGATTCTATTTTTTTTGAGCTCTTTCTTTTTTTCTTGATGAGTCTGGATAAAGGTTTATGAATTTTGTTTATCTTTTCAAAGAACCAGCTCTTAGTTTCATTGATCTTTTCTATTTTTCTTTTTGAGTGTCTATTTCATTTATTTCCACTCTGATCTTTATGATTTCCTTCTTTCTCCTAACTTTGTACTTTGTTCCTATTTTTCTAGTTACTTTAGTTGTAAAGTTAGATTCTTTGAGAGTTTTTTTCTTGTTTGTTTGTTTCTTGAAATTGGCCTGTATCGCTATGAACTTCCTGTGTAGAACTGCTTTTGCTGTGTCCCATAGATTTTGGAAAGTAGTGTTTCCATTTCATTTGTTTCAAGGTATTTTTTGATTTCCTCTTTGATTTCTTCATTGACCCGTGTTGTTTAACTTCCATGTATTTGTGTTTTTCCAGTTTTCTTCCTGTAAAAGATTTCTAGTTTCACATCACTGTGGTCCCACAAAAATGCTTGATATGATTTCAGTCTTGTTTATTTATATTTGTTTTGTGGCCTAGCACGTGCTCTATTCTAGAGAATGTTCCTTGTGCACTTGAAAAGAATGTGTGTTTGTAGTTTTTGGAAGGAATGTTCTGTACATATCTATTAATTTAATCTGCTGTAATGTGTTATTTGAGGGCAATGTTTCCTTATTGATTTTCTGTTTGGGTGATCCATCCATTGATGTAAGTGGCATATTAAAGTCCCCTGATATTATTGTATTAATGTCAGTTTCTCCCTTTATGTCTGCTAATATTTGCTTTATATATCTAGGTGCTCCTATGTTGGGTATATAAATATTTATGAATGTTATATCCTTTTCTTGGATGATCCCTTTGCCATTTTTAATGCCCTTCTTTGTTGTTTTTTATAGAGTTTTTTATATACTTTAAATATAAATAAATTATAAATATAAATAAATATATTTATATACTTTAAATATAAATATACTTTTAAATATACTTTGTCTGATATGAGTATTAGTACCTCAGCTTTCCTTTCATTTTCATGGAATATCTTTTTCTATCCTTTCACTTTCAGTCTGTCTGTCTTTAGAGCTGAAGTGAATCTCTTGTAGGTTACCTATAGGTGGGTCTTGTATTTTTATCCATGCAGTCACCCTATGTCTTTTTTTTTTTTTTCTTTTTTTTTGCGGTACGCGGACCTCTCACTGTTGTGGCCTCTCCCATTGCAGAGCACAGGCTCTGGATGCGCAGGCTCAGCGGCCATGGCCCATGGGCCCAGCCGCTCTGTGGCACGCGGGATCTCCCCAGACCTGGGCATGAACCCGTGTCCCCTGCATCGGCAGGCGGACTCTCAACCACTGCACCACCAGGGAAGCCCCACCCTATGTCTTTTGATTATGACATTTAGACCATTTACATTTAAAGTGATTACTGATAGGTATGTACTTATTGTCATTTTGTCAATTGTCTTCTGGTTGTTTTTTGGTTCTCTGTTCCTTTCTTCTTGGTTTCTTCCCTTGTAGTTTGATATTTTTTAAATGTTATGTTTGGGTTCATTTCTCTTTATTTTTTGTGTATCTATTGTAGGTTTTTTGGTTACCTTGAGGTTCATAAATATTGTCCTATATATATATCAGTTTATTTTAAGCTGATAGTCACTCAAGTTCCAATGCGTTGTAAAAATGCTGTATATCTACTCCCCTCCATCATGTTTAATGTTTTTGACATATTTTACATTTTTAAATTTTGTGTTCTTATTGTAGTTAAAGTTGATTTTATGACTTTTGTCTTAACCTTCATACTGGCTTTTCAAATGGGTGATCCACTGCTTTTCTATATATTTGTCTTTACCAGTGAGATTTTTTTCTTTCATATATTTTCTTATATCTAGTTATGGCCTTTTTTTTTCTGCTTAAAGAAGACATTTTAATATTTCTTGTAAGGATGGTTTTGTGGTAACAAATTTTTTAGTTTTTGCTCCTCTGGAAATTCTCACACTTCCTCAATTCTGAATGGTAATCTTGCTGGGTATAGTATTCTTGATTATAAGTTTTTCCTTTTAGCACTTTAAATATATCATTCCACTCTCTTCTGGCCTGCAAAGATTCTTCTGAAAAATCATCTGATAGCCTTATGTGGGTTCTCTTGTATGTGACTAGTTTTTTTCTTTTTCTGCCTTAAAACTTACTCTTTATCTTTCACTTTTGCCATTTCAGTTGTGACATGTCTGGGTGTGGATCTCTTTGGGTTCATTCTGATTGGGATTCTCTTTGATTCTGGGACCTTAATATCTATTTCCTTGCCTAGGCTAAGATAGTTTTCAGCCATATTTCTTCAAATAAATTTTCCGCCCCTTTATCTCTCTGGTCATTTCTAGGATCCCTATAATGCGAATGTTAGTATGATGTTGTCTCAGAAGTCCTTTAAACTATCTTCATTTTTTAAAATTTCCTTTTGCTTTTCTGTTTGGGTGAATACCACTATTCTCTCTTTCAGATTTCTTATGCATTTTTCTGTATCATCTAATCTGCTATTGATTCCATCTAGTGTATTTTTCATTTCAGCTACCATATTCTTCAGCTCTGATTGATTTTTATATTTTTTAACCCTTTGTTGAAGTTCTCACTGTGTGCCTCCATTCTTCTCTTCAGTTTGGTAAGCATTTTTATGACCCATTACTTTGAACGCCTCATCCAGTAAATTACCTATCTCCCTTACATTACTTTTTGTTCACCCCTGGCGATTATCTTGTTCTTTCATTTGGAACATATTCCCGTCTCTCCTCACTTTATTTGACTTCTGTGTTTGTTTCTATGAAATAGGCAAGTCTCTCAGCCTTAAAGGCTTGGGCTTGTGTAGAGGCATCTCCTATGTAGACTGTGTGTACCTGGCAGCTTTTCAGGCTGGCTGGTATTGGGGTGAGTGCAGGCTGGTGGAGGAGTCCCAGGACATGCATGGTTGGCCCAGGCCACTTTGTTGGGATTGCTAGAGCTGGAGTGGGCAAGGGTCAAATGTTGCCTGGATGGGTTAGGGCTGTCTTGGTGGGGCCGCTGGAGCTGAAGTAGGTATGGACCATGTGTGTGCTGGAGTGCCCTTGGCAATACGACTAGAGCACCAGGTACTTTTCAAACTGCTGCTTCTGTGCTGGTACTTGGAGAGAGTGTGTTTGTACCTCAACCCTTTAAGTGTGGAGTCTCAGTTTCCTACAACCCTCCAGCTCTCCCACACATAAGCTCTGCTGGTTTTCAAAGCCAGATGGTATGGTGACTCATCTTCCTGGAGCTGTTCCCCAGGGCTACGGTGCCAAACATGTGGCTCTGACCCCTTATTCCTTAGGGAAGACCTTATGTTTGTGATATCCTAAACTGCTTATAGGTCACTGTGGTAGGGGTGTGGGTCCTGAATAGACTGCATCTCTATCCCTCCTACCTGTCTAAAAGTGTTTTGTTTTGTTTTGCTTTGTTTTTTTGTGGTATGCGGGCCTCTTACTGTTGTGACCTCTCCCGCCGCGGAGCACAGGCTCCAGGCGTGCAGGCCCAGCAGCCATGGCTCATGGGCCCAACCGCTCCGTAGCACGCAGGATCCTCCTGGACCGGGGCACAAACCTGAGTCTCCTGCATTGGCAGGCGGACTCTCAACCACTATGCCACCAGGGAAGCCCTGTTTTTTAACTTATATTCTTAATTGTGGAAAAGCTGTTCTGCTAGTCTTCGGATTTTTCTCAGAGAGCCTTTTTCTATATGCAGTTGTATTTTGGGTTTGTCCATGGGAATAGTGAGCTCAGGATTTTCCTACTCTACTATCTTGATTCCATCCTTGGATACAATTTTTTCATTCATCCACCTGTTGAAGAACAAGAACATTTGGATATTTTCCAGATATTGGTGATTGTGAAAAAAGTTGCTGAAAGAGTATTGCTTTGACAAATATCTAAAAATATGGAAGTTGCTTTGGAACTGGGTGATGGGTAGAGATTGGAAAAGTCTGAAGGTGGTAGAAATAGTCAAGATTGCCTTGAAAGGAATGTGGTTAGAAATATGGGTGTTAAAGGTGATTCTGTGAGAGATTAAAAAGGAAACAGGTGAGCTACAGAGAAAACCTTTATCGTCTTAGAGAATACTTGTATCATCAGCAACAGAATTTTGGTAGAAATATGGGTAGAAATATTAAAAGGCTATTCTGGTGAGGTCTCAGAGAGAAATGGAAACATATTATTGAAAACTGGAGGAAAGGCATTCTTTGTTATAAGGTGGCAAGGAACTTGGCTGAATTGTGTTCTAGTGTTTTGGAAAGTTAGAAATTGCATACAGTGAAATTGAATATTTAGCTGAGATTTCTAAGGAATGTGTTGAAGAAGTAGCTTTGTTTCTCCTTAATACTTTTGTAAAATGTGATGAAATGTGAGAAGAGAGAGATAACTTGAAAGAATTGTTTAAAAAAACAAACAAACCAGAACTTGAAATTTTGGGATATTCTCAGCCTATCCACATTACAAAAAAAAATGAGATTGCATGTTCTGAATAGAAGACTAAGAATGTGGCTGAATAGCCATTGATTAGGAAATCATGAGTGTGACTCATAGATTTAATCAGCCATCTCAACCAAGGTCAGGAATGGAGATGGGATTATATCAACAGAGACACTGTCAGTTTGAACTAAAGGGAAAAGAAAAAAGGAAATAAAATAGTCTGTCAGCTGTCAGACTTTTTGGATTCTTCAGGACAGGTCAGTGGGAGTATTTATTCAGCTGCAAATACACTTTATCCTTCAAGACAAGCGAATAATGACCCCAAAGTTAATTCATAGATCATTAGGGCTGCCACTCTCGCCACAGATACAGGAAGTAAGGTTGATTCCTCTTTGGTTCCAGAAGGTGGAGCCCCACCTCTGTTTCAGCTGACTGGGAAGCTATCACAGAGGGCTGCATGAGTGGGTTTACCATAGAGAGCCATGGGGGTGGGGATGCTCTAGTGAACCAAAGGAGTGGGAGTGGTAGGGATGACACTGTTACTCCAGTGCCCCTGGAGGGCAGAGCATCAAACCAAAAAGGATTATTCTCAAGCCTTAAGATCCAATGGAACTTGACTTGCTAGGTTTGAACTTGCTTGGAACCCACTACCCCTTCTTCTTCTGATTTCTTTCTTCTGGAATTTAAATGTCTATCTTATGCCTGTCTAACCACACTGTATTTTGGAAGCACATAGCTTGACTGAATTTACAGTTTACAACTAGAATGTAATTTTGACTCAGGATAAATTGTACCTCTCTTTTCATCCATATCTGATTTAGATGAGACTATGGACTTTAATCTTAAGAGTTGATGGTGAAATGAGTTAAGACATTAGGGATGTTATGATGGAATTAATATATTTTCAAGAAGAACATGAATTTGGGGGACACCTAGGGTGGGATGTTATGAACTGAATGTTTGTTTCCCCCTAAAATTTGTGTGTTGAAGCCTTAACCCTCAGTATGGTTGTATTTGGAGATAAAGCCTTTAAGCAAGGACTAAGGTTAAAGGAGGTCATAAGGGTGGGGCCCTGGTCCATTAGGATTAGTGTTCTTATAAGAAGAGATTAATCTCTTTCTCTTTTTCTCCACTGCTCTCCAGCCCCCAACCCCAACAATAAATATGCATGGAGGAAAGGGCATATAAGGACATAGATAGCAGGCAGCCATCTGCAAGCCAGGAAATGGACTCTTACCAGAAACTGAATTCTCTGGAACCTTGATCTTAGACTTCTAGCCTCCATAGACTTGAAAACTTAAACAGTGCTCATTTCTCACAGTTCTAGAGGATGAGAAGTCTAAAATCAAAGTGCTGGCAGATTCCATGTCTGGTGAGAGCCTACTTCCTGGTTCATAGATGGCCATCTTCTCACTGTGTCCTCCCATGGCAGAACAAGTGAAGTCTACCTCTTTTATAATGGTACTTATTCCATTCTTGGGGGCTCTGCCTTCCAAAAGCCCAATTTCCTGATATTATCACATTGGGGAATAGGATTTCAACATATAAACTTTGGGAGGACATAAACATTCAGTCCATAAAAGGTCTTATTTTGGTATCATACATAAGAAAATTTTGCCTAACATTAAGATCATAAATGTTTTTTTTCTGTGTTTTTATTTTTTTTGGAGAAGCTTGTTAATTTTAAACTTTACATTTAGGTTAGTGATCCATTTCAAGTTAATTTTTGTATATTTTACAAGATAGAAAGTAAAGGTTAGTTTATTTAGCATATGGATGTCAGTATTTCATGCATTATTGTTGAAATTACTAACTTCCTCCACTGAATTATCTTTGTATCTTTGTTGGAAATCAATTTTTCTCTTATATGTCCCTCTATTTCTTGACTCCTTATCCTGTTTTATTGACTTTTATAGATGTTCATTTGTCAATACTACACTTATTGATTTCTTTAGCTCTATAGTATGCTTATTTATTTATTTATTTATTCATGTTCTTGGATTGGAAGAATCACACTGTCAAAATGACTATACTACACAAGTAATCTAAAGATTTGATGCAATCCCTATCAAATTACCAACAGCATTTTTCACAGAATTAGAACAAAATATTTTACAGTTTGTATGGAGACACAAAAGACCAGAAATAGCCAAAACAATCTTGAGAAAGAAAAACGGAGCTGGAGTAATCAGGCTCCCTGACTTCAGACTATACTACAAAGCTACAGTAATCAAAACAGTATGTTACTGGGACAAAACCAGAAATATAGATCAATGGAACAGGCTAGAAAATCCGGCGATAAACCCATGCATCTATGCTCATCTAAACTATGAAAAAGGAGAAAAGAATATACAATGAAGAAAAGACAGTCTCTTCAATAAGTGGTGCTGCAAAAACTAAACAGCACATGTAAAAGGCTGAAATTAGAATATTCACTAACACCGTACACAAAAAGTAAATTCAAAATGGATTAAAGGCCTAAATGTAAGACCAGATACCATAAAACCCTTAGAGGGAAACATAGGCAGAAAACTCTGACATAAATCACAGCAAGATCTTTTTTGACCCACATCCTAGAGTAATGAAAATAAAAACAAAAATAAACAAATGAGACCTAATTAAACTTAAAAGCTTTTGCACAACAAAGGAAACCATAAACAAAATGAAAAGACAACCCACAGAATGGGAGAAAACATTTGCAAACAAAGCAATGGACAGAGGATTAATCTCCAAAATATACAAAGATCTTGTGCAGCTCAATATCAAAAAAAAAACAAGCCAATCAAAAAATGGGTGAAAGAGCTAAATTGACATTTCTCCAAAGAAGACATACAGATGGCCAAGAGGCACATGGAAAGATGCTCAGCATCACTATTAGAGAAATATAAATCAAAACTACATTGCAATATCACCTCACACCAATCAGAATGGCCATCACCAAAAAATCTACAAACAATAAATGCTGGAGAGGGTGTGGAGAAAAGGGAACCCATTCTTGTTGGTGGGAATGTGAATGTTAAAACCACTATGGAGAACAATATGGAGGTTCCTTAAAAAACTAAAAATAGAGCTACCATATGATCTAGCAATCCCACTCCTGGGCATACATCCAGAGGAAACCATAATTCAAAAAGATACATGAACCTCAGTGTTCATTGCAGTACTATTTACAATAGCCAAAACATGGAAGCAACCTAAATGTCCATTGATGGATTAATGGATAAAGAAGATGTGGTACATATATACAATGGGATATTACTCAGCCATAAAAAGGAATGAAATAATGCCATTTGCAGTGACATGGATGGACCTAGAGATTGCTATACTGAGTGAAGTAAGTCAGGCAGAGAAAGACAAATATCACATGATATCACTTATATGTGGAATCTAAAAAAATGGTACACATGAACTTATTTACAAAATAGAAATAGAGTCACAGATGTAGAAAACAAACTTATGGTTACCAAGGGGGAAATTGAGGGAGGGATAAATTGGGAGATTGAGATTGACATATGCACACTCCTATATATAAATAGATAAGAACCTACTGTAATGCACAGGGAACCCTACTGAATACTCTGTAATGACCTATATGGGAAAAGAATCTAAAAAAGAGTGGATATATGTATATGTATAACTGATTCACTTTGCTGTACAGCAGAAAGTAACACAACATTGTAAATCAACTATACTCCAATAAAAGTTAATTAAAAAATAAAAGTAATTTTTCCCTCCCCCCAAAAATATAGTATGCTTTAAATTAGGAGATATGAGTCCTTCAAGTTAATTCTGAGTTTTCCAAAGTGTTTTTCCATGTTAGGTCATTTATTTTCTATATAAATTTTAGAATCATCTTGTTTATTAAAGAAAACAAAATAGAACACAAACAAAACAGACTTCTGAAATTTCTACTGGGATTATATTTACTCTCTAGATCTATCTGGGGACAAAAGGCCTGTTAACAATATTGACTTTTCATATCCATGAACATGGTATATCTTCATTTATTTCAGTTCTTTGATTTATCTCATCAATGTTTTTCAGCATACATATATTTCAAATAATTTGATAGACAGTTCTAAGCATTTCATATAGTGTTATTTCAGACAGTAATAATGATGTTAATTTCAGTTTTTTCATTGCTAGTTTAAGGATACAATTGATTTCACTTCTTGATTCTAGTAGCTTTTTTTTTTTCTCTAGGGACTTTGAAATGTTCTATGCAGAAAAACATGTATCTTTACATACATTGTTTATTTCTTCCTTTTCAATCTCTATACCACTTATTTCCTTTTCTTTTCTGTAGGACTGGCTAGGATTTCCAATACAATGATAAATAGGAATAATGACAATGCATAGCTTCACTTTGTTCCAAGTTAACTAAGGGAAAAACATTTAATCTTCTATTCTCAGTTTGCTGAGAGTTTTAAACAAACGTAGATGTTAACTTTTGTCAAATACTTTTTCTGTATTTTTTAAGGTCATCCTATAATTTTTTTCTCTCAGTCTATTGACCTGGTGAATGTTTAGTTTAATATTTTAATGTTGATTCAAACTTGCATTTCTGTGATAAATCCAATTTGGCCTTGATATTTTATATGTTGCTAGATTTAATTTGCTGTTTTGTTAAGGATTTTATGTCTCTGCTTATAAAAGATATTGGTCTGTAGTTTTCTTTCCTTATAATATCTTTGTTTGGTTTCAGTATTAGGGTAATCTAATCTGATAAACTCTGTCTTTGTTTGTTTGTTTTGTTTTTTACCTTGAGCATTTATACAATTAGTGAAATTATTGATTTAGTTGTATTTAAATATAACATTTTTTATTCATTCTCCATTTATCTACCTATTCTTTGTAATTTTTTTCTCTGTTCTTTTCTAGTGAGTGTTTTTGGTTATTCCATTTATCCCCACTGTTGATTTATTTATTGTAACTCTTTTGTAAATTTTCCTGCTTATGGTGTTAAGTCTTCTAGATCCTTACTGATTTTCAGTTTATTTATTCTATCAATTAGTGGAGGAGAGCTATTGCTGTCTAATTATGACTGTTGATTTCTCTTTTTCTTATTTCAATTCTGTTTTACTTTATGCATTTTGAAGCTCTCTTATTTGATTGATTCATTCACTTATATATAAGATTGTTACATCTTCTTAGTGAATGGTCGTTACATAATGTTCTTCCTCTTCCTTGTTCTAAGTCAATTTTTTTTGACATTAATATAGCCCCTCTGCTTTCTTTTATTGATTGCACTGTATATTTTTCAATATTTTACTTTTTTATCACCTTATTTTTCATCTATTTATATTTTCATTTTTAAAGTGAATTTATTGTAGGCAGTACTTTGGAGATGTCACTCAAATGTCTTCTAACTTGCATAGTTCCTGGCAAGAAGTTTGCTATTTTACAAGTCTTTGGTCCTCTGTATGTAATGTGCATTTCCTCCCCTCTCTACTTGCCTTTAAGATTTTTGCATGCTGTGTGTGGTGTGGTGTGTGTGTGTGTGTGTGAGAGAGAGAGAGAGAGAGACAGGGAGAGAGAGAGAGAGAGAGAGAGAGATTACCCTGAGTGAGGTTCTCTAATATGTCATTTATGCCTTTCATTGTTTTGGAAAATTCTTTACAATTATCACTTCAAATATTTTCTCTGCTCCATTCTTCTCCTTCTGAAACTCAAATTACACATATGGTAGACTATATGAAAATTTCCACAGTCCCTAGATAAACTCTTTGTCCTTATTTCCCCTTCTTTTTCCTCTTTGTGTTTCAGTTTGGATAATTTCTATTGATCTCTCAGTTCACTACTTCCTTCATTAACTGTTTTGAATTTACTTATGAACTTGCCAAACGAATTCTTCTTCTGAGTATCTTTTTTAAAAAAAATCAGCATTTGCACTTGACTCTTTCATATAGTTTCTACTCTCTGTTGAAATTCTCCATCTGTGAATGCATGTTGTCTTTTTGTTTATCCCACTAGATTAAAAAAATTTAACCATAGTTATTTTAGAATCCTTTTCAGAGAGTTACAACATATGGTCATCTCTTATTCTGGTTCACCTTATTATGATTCTTTGGTTTTCTTTTCCTTTCATTTTTAAATTTTTTCATGTCTTATAATCTTTGATTAACTGCCAGACATCATGTTAGAATAATAAAAGTGAAGGTCGATATATTTTATGCCTGGAAAATTTATACCTCTTCTTCTATCAATGTGTAAGTGAGGTATAGGA
This sequence comes from Grampus griseus, assembly GCF_964374135.1. Classification (NCBI taxonomy): domain Eukaryota; kingdom Metazoa; phylum Chordata; class Mammalia; order Artiodactyla; family Delphinidae; genus Grampus; species Grampus griseus. Next base: position 91,901,577 of record NC_138998.1, read on the forward strand.
TTAAATGAATCTAGTCAGGAGGTGAACTGGTTTGTGGGTTTTATTATTGCTATGATTATCCTTAGTGCACAACTTGTTTTAAATTTCTTTAGTTTGGGCTGATCTTGTCTTGTTTTTAATGTTTCAGTTATGTTTTTGAATGAGTTTTCTCAGTATAAGTATTCTATCCTTAGCTTCAGCTATTCCTGCATACCTGTGCCAGAACTGCAGGTCTCTCTTCATGCTCCTGTCCCATCCCCCATAGCAAATTACTGTTGCTTGTTGCTGTGTACTAGGATTATCTTTGGGTTAGGAATTTTCCTCTCTTTTTTTCCTAATTTAGCCTCATGCTGATGGAGGCCCTGTGTGCCTTAGCTTTGGGAACATGGTTTTCTCAGCAGTCCAAGTCCTCATTTCCTTGACAGTCAAAGACTGTCATATTTGTGGTTCATTTTGATGGAAACTTCCTTTCTGCTAGCAATAAGAAATCACTGCTTGGTATCAATATAGGATTTTGGGCCTAAGATGTTTTCCTGCCATCTTGATTTCCTGCTATCTTCCAGAGTACAGAGTTTGTTTTTCTATCTTTCCCCAGTTACAAGGTTTTCGCCTGTGCTCTGGGTATGAAAGACTTTGCTGCCCTTCAATCAGCAGGCTAAAAGCTGCTGCTTCATAGGAGACAAAGGTCTAGAGAAATATACAGTGTTTAATTAGTTTCCTCCCAGCCTCAGTTACCTCTTCATACCTGCATTGCTCATTCTCAGCTCATGTCCTGGTGCAAATCTTTCTTGTTTCACTTGGTAGAGACTTGTGAGAAAGTTTTTCAAATGTGTGGAGACTTTCCTTTTGTCCAGGATTCAGCTATTTGAAACTGATAAACTTGTCTACACTTGAACTTTGGCAGTTAAATAAAATTTTGACTGTTTTTTCTTACCTAATCAGGTAAGAAATTGTGGGTGGCTCTACCACAGATATGACAGTTTGTGTACCTTGTTTCTCCTTGGAGAAGTTTGTTTCTCTTTGGAATTTACCTGGTTAACAGGTGTTTTATGGCTTTTGCTCTCTGATTTGTTCAAGAAATTGTGATTTTGTGTTTTTTCAGCTTTTATTCATTGTGGAGGTGGAAGCAACATTCTTCGCAGCGTTTTACATCTAAGCAGAAGAGCTAGTTTTATATGTTATTTCTTGATGTGTTATTGGGTGCAGATGCAGTGACCAGAAGCTAAATCACATAAAAAAATTATGGAAATATTAAAGGTAAAGAATTCATTTACTCAACTGGTTTCTAACGTGATATAATAAAAATTTTTATTTAAGGGGAGTCTACAATATACAGGTCTAAAATCATATTGATAATTATTACCACAAAATTTGGTAAGTGTTATAAGCTCTACATTATAGAAAATTGCATTTACAGGGAGGTTAAATTATTCTTTATAGCTGGTCAATGTTGGATCTTAAATTTGAATCCAGCAGCAGAGTTGAAATTTCAACTTATATCTTTATAACTTGGAATTATATGCTTTTTTCTTGCCATAGACCAATAAGTTTCCAGAAATGGAACTAAGTTTGTGGGATATAAATATGTCATTTTCATTAAAGAACAAGGAGAAAAAACATATAAACAAATAGTAAACAATAAACATCATGAGTACTATATTAGTGATATGAATAAAGTGCTGTGGAGATACAATTTAAATTGCTGTTAATAATTCTACTTGGAAGAGACATGGATGAATGTACAGTGAAGGTAATACTATATTTAACCTGTGTTTTGAAGGACTAATAAGATTTTACAGAGATAAAATGTGCTGACATGCTTTTGTTTATGCCAAAACATATACATGTGCAAAGTAAATGCTGTATCTAAGAGGAAGTGGAAATTTCAGTGTGGCAGGATGCAGTGTGTGTAATATAATTTGGTGGATATAAGACTGGAGATGAAGAATGGGACCATATCGTGAAGAGCTTTGATGCCAAACAAAGGTTATAATAGGAAAATATTGGAACATTTCAAGCCAAAGTGGGACAAAATCAATTTCATGTTTAGCAGTTTGTTGATGGGATTAGTAGAAATGATGAACAGTCATGTTAGTTGACTAGAGGTATAGGGAATTACTAGCAGTCCTTAGAATATTCCAGGTGAGTCCTAAGCTAAGGGAAATACAGAGGAATAAAGTTACACAGCCTTTTCTCAGGAAAAATTTTAGACAAATTGTTGGATAATTCACTGAGACAATAAGAAAAGAGGGAGTTTTTAAAACTTAGGATCATTTATGACTTAGGAGATGTGTCACAGCATTAACTGAGATAGTGTATTTAATATTCAGTGGTACTAAAATGAAGATAACTTGTAGATGGCACAGTGGGGTTAATAAAAGACAGTGGAGACTGTATTATTCTGAATATATTAATAGATTAGGATCAATATTTATTGGCCACCTATTGAGTGCAGAGAAACAGTTCAAAGTAGTTTGAAAGACACAGATCTGTCCCCACTCCACAACTGTACACTTCAAGTATACAATTGAGTTGGGGGTTGACAGTAATGTGTGATTAAAAGCAATACTGGGAAACAATAGAGATGATTTTCCAACGTGGTGAATGATGAATTGCTTAATGATTTACAAGCTTTAAAAGGAGAGAGATTAATTAGCAGTGGCCAGGAAGATAAGTAATAGAATTTAGAGGAAATACACAGTATGTCAGCTTTCCTCAGGGGAAAAGCAAATAGAGTCACTGACTATTGGGTTTTTTGGATTTCGTGTGTGTGTATGTGTGTGTGTGTGTGAGAGAGAGATTTTATAATGAAGACTGAATTTTAGAATGCTGAAAGTTTAAAACTGCCACTTTTGGTTTTGCTGGAAGTTCCAGTGATTGGGGCTAGAAACTGGACTTTATATTTCTTTACATTGAATAGGGAACTTGTTACTCTGGTTTGCTCTTTTACTCATGCATATATAAAGAAAATAGCTACACTCCCCTTATAGTGTAAACTTGAGGAGAGAAGTAATCAAAATGCAGCTGCTTCCAACCAAATGTGTTCTGTTTAATGATAGAAGTTAGGTTTATCTTATGCAAAACTGTATCCCTGCGGAGACAGAGAAATGAACTTTTTTTCCTTGAACCTGGATATATGCTATCCCATGACTGAAAACTATTATTTGTCCTTGAGAGGTAGTGTTCTTTTACATCCAAACATTTACTTGCATTTATTGGAAGAACAGATCACTCCAGGAAAGATAAGTAAATCTGATAGTGTCTTCATCCCATAATAGAAGACAGGCTGTTAGCCAGATTGAGGCTGTCACAGTCCAACTTGTGCTGCATTATTAGTATCCCACATGGAATGTTATGTAATATTTTAAAAGCCAGATACATATGATTATCTTGATTCCCAGATCCTATTTTATAGGTGGAAATGGAATTTCCCTATAAAATAATTAAAAACTCCCTCTCTTGAGAAGAGTTAAATTCTGGAGGAAGAAATGTTGAAGTCTTGGATTGGAGCAGAATTTCTTTTTGTTCCAGGATGGAAGCAGAGCTGTACTGTGACACTAAACTTTGGTGGAGTCTGAGTTGGTTTTCCTTGTGTCAGTTTGCTGAGAGCTAGGCTGGGACATAAGCTATTCTCTCAGCTTACTTTTCTTATCCCTTTAGTGAATATTTTAAAAATATTATGGCTTGATCCAGGGTATGCTTCCAGGAATGAAAAAAGCAGCTTGTTAACAATGCTTGCGTTGTATGGGTGACAGGAGCTTTGCTTAAGAAGTCACTTTTGAGTAGCAGGTTTGGGGGGCATCTGTGGTCCAAAATGAAAGTGATGAGAAGGAGGGGTCTGAGGAGCACATGTGCATGCTTTATTAGTCTCAGAAATTTTAAGGGTCTCAGAAGTGGAGTGGAGAACTTAGTAGAAGAATGGACGTCCTGAAGTGCGATGTGGTCTCTATGACTGAGCATTGAAAGAAAATTGAAAGTCAATGACATCTAGGGTATGGTTAATAGAAAAATATAAAGCTTTATTACAGTTGGCCAAAAGTTCAGGAAACTTTATTACAGTTGGCCAAAAGTTCAGGAAACCTTTTCCACTAAAGGGGGATTCATACATAAAATCATATTACAGTCAGTTTTTCTTACAAGCATCTCTTTAAATGGAATGCGCTAAATAAACCATATGAGATTTTTGTAATTATTAAGGTTCATGCAACCAAGCAATTAATTTCAACTCACTCCCATTTTTAAAAATGAAAAAGCAGTACATAAAAACAGATTATGGAAATGAAACAAAATACTTGAATAAATTGAAGTGTCGGAACCCAGTATTTTTCATAACCTAAAATGTATTCTTCAGGTACTCAGGGGATTTTGCAGATGAACCTGATATTAATATCAGTCTCAATGAGACTACTTCAGATGTTTGCTTTAGCACTTCAAGAGACTATATCTGTATAGAACTGATTTAATTAATATTCTACGTCAGAATAAATAGCATTGGAAATGAAAGATTAGTGGTGGGTGTGGTGAATCACTGAATTGCTCTAATCCTCTAAACCACACAAGTATATGATAGGATTATTAGTGGTCCTTGAAAAATGTTCTTCTCAGCCTTCCTGTTTAGTGATACTTGAGGCTACAATGTTTTGACGTGTATTATTCAAACCCTTTTGTATTCATCCTGACTTACAGCCTACTATTTGCCAATGTCTAACCTAGAGATCTTGTTGGTTAAGCAACCTCTTTGTAACTCAGTTTTCCTTGATTCAACATGGTGTAAATACTGCTTTACCATCGTTTTAAGAAATAATGAAGTAGGTGCTCTTTCTATGCCATGGACTTGCTTAAACAGCAGGGAAATTCTTGAGTATAAAGTTACCCATAGCTTATTTCTCTTTTACATCAATGAATCAAACTATATGAAAACAAACATAAAAGCAATGTTAAACTAGTATTTTTATTACTTATTAACATTAGCAGATGTGCAGAAATGTATCTGAGTTAAATGTTTAAAAACCAAACACAGTATTAATTTATTAATTAACTAGTCAGTAAGTAATTAAGTAAGTAAGTAACGTTGAGGCTACTATTCTCCAAGTGCTGGGTTGAGCCTTGGGGATATAATGGTGAACAAATGGTGACTGATCTTACAGTTTAATGGAAAAGACAAACATTGAACTAGAAATTGGAAGTGTAATGTGCTTAAAAAGTTGAAGTAAAGGATAAAATGGAAACTTAAAACAATAGGGTGAACCTAGTATGAGAGCCCATTTACAGCTCCTCTGGCAAAAACGTAGAGTATTTGCAGGCAGAGAAAACATCATGGATAAAACCCTTAAGATGAGAGGGGTAGGGAGAGGAGTAATTTCAAGAAACTGAAATAAAAACAGACTTGTATTTATAGAAAGAGTAGCATATGATATATGCTACTGTTACTATAAATACAACATATATATTGCATTTTAATAAAAATGTGGATTTATGTATAACATATATATAGAGAGAGAATGGAGAAACACAGGATTTATAAATGCAGAATCATGTATATGAGGATAGAATGGTTTTGGTCTTTATTCATAGGGAGACATTGAAAGATTTTTAAAATGTGGGTAACATGATCCAATTTTAATTTCAAAATATCTTTCTGGATACAATGTAAAAAGAAGATTAGGGGTAGGAAAAGTGAAGACATTAGGAGAGATGATGGTGACTCAGACTAATATGGGGGAATGGGAAAGGAGAGGAGTGGAATATTTTGAGAAATAATTGGCAGGTGGAATTGAAAGGACTTGGTGATTGATTAGATGGCAAGTGTGGGAAAAGGGAGATTCTGTGAGGACTCCTAGATTTATTGTTTGTATAAGGTGGCAAATAGTGGTGTTAATTACTAATGTAGGAAACACTGACATGGGATCAGATTTTGTAGTTGTGAGATTTTTAAAAAATTATTTTTGAGAAGATAAGTTTAGTTCTGATCATGTTGTGTTTGAAGGGCCTTTTAGTTATGTATGCGGGGGTAATAGTTCAGAGTGTGTACATATAGCTCTGGAATAGAGTAGAGGGAAATGAGCTTCAGGTACAGATTTATAGGTTATTAACTTATTAAATTAGTTTGTTAAGGAAAAATGGATAGCGTGATCAGATAAGAATGTCTAGGAGTGAATCTTAGTTACCCTAATTTTTGGGTCACCTGGGAAAGGAAATCTAGCACAGGACACTGGGAAACAGAAACTAGGAAGAATACCAGAAGAATATCTCTATTGAGGGAAGAAAGCATTTTGTGAATTTCAAGTTGTCAGTATTGTAGAGCACTGACAAAATAATTCCATGTATATATGCATACATTTCTAGTAAAATCATACTAGTTAGGACAAATTAATGTCCTAGTAAAATGTCTAGTAAAATCATACTAGTTAGGACAAATTAATCAAGGTTAAATGAATAGCTAATGACTACTTCCTTTCCGTATTTATCCAAAATTTTAATATCTGTATTTTGAAAACATCCAGTGAATTGCCATATCTACTTCCCCAATATCTATTGCATTTCTGCTCTGACAGTTATTTCACCGCCTCTGCACTAATTCAGTACTTTGCTATGATTTTCCAAGAACCTCTCACCTAGTTCACTTATGTCTCATCACCCCCTGCTTTAATGCATCTTATGTACTGAAGGCTTAGTTTTTCTAATTTATCATTCTAATTTTACCAGTGGCTCACTTTTTGCTCAATTTATGATGAATTTCTATGTGACAGGGGTACAGGGATATATAATAAATTATAAAGTTTTAATTCCACTGCAAGTGGCAGTATTAAATAAAGTGGTAGGATAGGCCTCATTAAGAATTTGAGATCTGAGCAAACACTTGAAGCAGATGAGGTAGGTAGTGCAGTGGAGAGTCGGGAGAAGCATATTCAGGGAACCACTCTTAGGCAGGAGTGTGCCTAGAACACGTGAGGATTAGTAAGATGGTCCATTTTGCTCGCAGGAGAAATGCAGTAGGATTTTAGGCTCTAAAGGGAAGAAGTGGGGTAGATTTTGAGGGCATTGCAGGCCATTGTAAGAACTTAATTTTGCTCTAAAAGGGTGGTAAGAAATAAGATTATTTGCTATAAGCATTAAAAGAAGCATTCTTGCTGCTGTGTTGAGAAGAGATTATAAGAGTTTAAAGGCAGGAGTAGTAGGGAAGCTTTAGAGTAGCCCAACAAAGTGATTCATATTAGGTTGGTAGCAGTGAATATGGCTGGAAGTAGTCAGATTTCAGATGTATTTTGAAGGAATAGCTAACAGAATTTGCTGATGGATTTTATTGCTTTGTTAGAAAAAAATGAATCAAAGTTTTCTCTCTCTTTCCCTCCCCCACTTTTTTCTTTTTTTTGCTTGAGTAACTGAAAAGTTGGAATTGACATCAACTGTAATGGTAAAGTCTACAATAGAGTAAGTCTCTGGCGTGGAGCTGGGGAGATTAGGAGTTCAATTTTTGTTCTGCTGAGTTTAAGGTCTTTTAGATTTTAAAGTGGAGATTTCTAGTAAGCAAATGGATTTAAGAATTAGAATTGGGAATGAGATCTGGATAAAATACATAAATTAGGGAGTTTTCAGCATACAGATGGAATTAAAAGCCACAGACTAGATGAGATCATCAAAGGAGTGAGCATGATACAGAAGAGAAGACAGCCTAGAAGTGAGTTCTGCATCATCACTACAACATTAAGTAATCTGGGAGACAAGGGAGAACCTAAAAAGATAAAGAAAAGGAGTAACCCATGAAGCAAAAAGCAAAAGAGGTTAAAGCCTTGGAAGCCAAGGGGTGGAAAATTATCAGGATTAGGAAACATCAGCTGTATGAAATGTTGCATTGGTCAGATAAGACTGGGACCGAGAATTTAGGATGTAGCCATAAGGAAGTCATTAGTGACCTTAACATGCAATTTCACTGCGGCTATGGAGGTGAAAAAGTGCTCGAAGTGGGCTTAAAAGATAATAAAAGGAGATGAACTGGAGACCTTAATACGGCAATGCTTTCAAAGAGTTTTGCTGCAAAGGGGAGAAAGAAATGGGAGAGCAGATTGGAGGGATAGTGAGGTTAACATGTTTGTATGCTGTTAGGAATGATCCATCAGAAAGCTGAAAGCACAAACTCAATGTGAAGGGAGGGGAGTAATGCTGGAGCTGTATCTTTAAATGAATGAGGAGGGGTGGGTTCTAGTACCTGGATGTCCAGGTACTCTTCTGAGTGCCCTACATGTGTCAGCTCAATTTATCCTCATGCAACTCCTATGGAATAGTTATTAACTTCCCCATTTTACCCAGGGTCATAGCTAGTTAGTTAGTGGTGGAGCCGAACCCAAGCAGATTTCCTTCAGATCTTGAGCTGTTAAACACTGGCATCTGATTTCCTGTCCTGTATTCAGGACTTTAACCCCTGTGACCCTGCAGGAGCTGAATTCCCATCTGCCACTGCATTTTTCTGAACTGGAGACTAGCATGCCTGTGCATGGTTCATTTCGACTCAGTAATGCATAATTTTGTTACATTTCTTGCTTACAGAGAGAGTTACGATAGTTTTAAGGCATGTTTTTCTTTTAGAATTTCACTTTTCATATATATTCATCATTGTTTGGTGTAGAAGGATGTATAAATGAATTGACTTACTGTGCCCCAAAGCTATATATTTAAGAAGAATCTTAATGACATTTAGTAAACAATTTAGAAGATATTGTTAATTCAATTCTAAATTCTAATTCCATGTATTTGAATTTATTGGCAAACTCCCTCATATTCTCACCTTAGCATTGAATTTCTATAATTTTTCTTATGCTTCCATATTTTCTTTTTGTTTTTCATTCCTAATATTTTGCTCCACTCTAACAAAATTTGCTTAAATTGTCTTATGTTTAGTGTCAGCTTTTTATTCTTTAGAGAATACCCTTTGTTTTCTGAGCTGATAACCCATGTTCCAACACCTTATTCAACATTTTATTCAAAAAATAACTTTCTAGGAATTCTCCCTGGATTCACTCTCTATAACACTCACATCACATCTTTCATTTTTATAGTAGATTGTTCTCTACTGACTGATATATTGTAGCTATTCTCTAGACATATTCAGTGTTTTGTATCCCATAAATAAGTTTTAGTTTCTTAGAGGGCTGGAATATTTTATTCTGAATTTTTCAAAAAGTACATTCTTTCTAGGCAATGATAACTATGTTTTGGATAATAATTTGTACTCAAAAATATACGTCAATAAGTTAATCTTTATTTTATCTGTAATGGGGATAAAAATTATAACAAAAACCATAAAATGAGAGGTGAAGTCTTTTCTTTATAAGGAAGTGGCAGATAGAATTCAAGGGGAAATTAAATACCTATTACCGTATAATTTCAATTATTCATTCATTCAACAAATATTTTTCCTTGAGTTCTATGTTCCAGGCACTGTCCCAGGCACTATTCTAAATACTTGAACATGATTATTGAACAAAACAAACTAAGTTCCCTGTCCTCATTAAGCTCTGTATGGATCCTATGGGAAAAGCAGATGATGTAATGTCAAAATTCATCTTAAGAAGTGAACCTGGAATAAATAAAACACCTATTAGCAAAACAAAAAATTACTTTTTTTTTTTTTTTGACGGATGGTACTAAGCCCTGAATTTTTGTTGAAGAGTTAAGTGATCTATTTAAAAATGTGAGGTCATTACTCTAGGTGGGGAACTATACAGAGGGGAAAACAAGGAGTTCAGGGATGAGGATTAGGTATCATCACACCTTCACTGATATGTGAGACACCCAGAATGCAAACTTTGGAGAGGTGCTTTGAGATTAAATGGGAATACAATTCTTAACTTTTATTTGGGGGTGCTTAAATCATTAAATAATACTATATTGTTATTTATTTTCTCTTTGACCCATCTATGTTCCTTTTTTCTCTTTCCTGCCTCTTTAAAAATTGACTATTTTTATGATTCAATTTTATCTTCTTTATTAGCTTATGGTTAAACTCTATCTATCTATCTATCTATCTATCTATCTATCTATCTATCTATCTATCTATCTCTCTATCCTTCTATCTATCTAATTGATCTAGGCCAGTGGGTCTCTACATCTGTGACTATTTGACAATACTGGAGACCTTTTTGGCTGTCACAACTGGGGGATGCTACTGACATCTAGACAGCAGAGGTCAGGAATCCTACTAAACATACTGTAATACAAGGGCAGTATCTGGCTCAAAAAATTATCTGGCTCAAAATGTCAATAGTGCCAAGGTTGAGAAAGTATGCTCTAGTGTTTACAATATAGACCTTTTTAAAAAATACAGTTTTTTAAAAATTATTTATTTTTAAATGGAAGTAGAGTTGATTTACAACGTTTTAGGTATAGAGCAAAGTGATTCAGTTATATATATTCTTTTTCAGATTATTTTTCCTTATAGGTTATTACAAGATATTGAACATAGTTCCCTGAGCTATACAGTATGTCCTTGTTTTCATCTATTTTATACATAGTGATGTATATATGTTAATCCCAACCTTTTAATTTATCCCCCACCCCGAGCTTTCCCCTTTGGTAACCATAAGTTTGTTTTCTATGTCTCTGAATCTATTTCTGTTTTGTAAATAAGTTCATTTGTATCATTTTCTTTTAGATTCCATATATAAGTGGTATCATATGATTTGTCTTTCTCTGTCTGACTTATTTAGTATGATAATCTCTAGGTCCATCCATGTTGCTGCAAATGGCATTATTTCATTCTTTTTTATGGATGAATAATATTCCATTGTATATATATACCACATCTTCTGCATCCATTCATCTGTTGATGGACATTTTGGTTGCTTCCATGTCTTGGCTATTGTAAATAGTGCTGCCATGAACATCGGGGTGCACATATCTTTTTGAATTAGAGTTTTCATCTTTTCCAGATATATGCCCAGGAGTGGATTGCTGGATCATATGGTAACTCTATTTTTAGTGTTTTAAGGAACCTCTACACTTTTATAATATAGATCTTGGATTCATAAGAGTCTACTTTCAAATATTATAACATTTCAAGTAAAGTGTAATGCTGAGACTTTCTCAGTATTTCTGCTCCTCCCCTAGAGGCAAACAACCAATTCTCCCTCCATAAAAATGTTTCCTGAACCCTTCTCTCCTCCCCCATTGCAATGAATTCTGCTTGTATCAGTGCAGGCTCTTGAACATGTTTAGGTATCCTGCCTCTCTCCCACTGGCAGATGGCTTTTGCCTGTTACCACAGGCCTAACCCAGTGGTAGTTGATCTTGCCAAGCGTCATGGCAAGTCTTGGTGAATAGGAGGTCTTCCGCAGCTTCCCTAACAGCAGACTTGTCTCGTATAGAGAAGGTTCCAAGACAAGGGCAGATTCTGTGCCTGTCCTACAGTGGCCACTGATCACCATCTCATACTTATAAGAGTCCTGAAGCATGAACGGTGCCTCTAGGTGCTGCTACTCAACTCTCAAACCTACTTCAACCCTTGATGTCCACACCACCCAGATGGCATTCACAGGTCTTCTGCTTTGCCACTAATTTTCTGTGAGGACCCTATGGAGGCCTGTGAAAAAGACCTGGAGAATGGATGAAAATTTCCCTTACATTTGAGGCTGCCAAGTATTCTAAACTGTTAAACTAGCTCACAGTGAGTCTATTAATTTGTTAAATTTCAGTTGTTTCCCTCTTACTTGCTCTTATGGAGACTACCTTCTTCCTCTCTTCCTGTCTTGTACTACACAAAATGAAGCCATGTGCTTTACTCCTCAAAGGGGCTTTTTTCGTTTTGAAATATAGGTTATCAAGTTTCCTTGTGGCTTCAACTCTGTAAAGGGCTCCAAAAATTATGCTTTGGTAAGTTATTAAGCTTTTTCTTGTTGTTAGAGTTTTAAGTTCTCACTTAGCACCAAGTAACATAGCACTGAAATACATAAAGCAAACAGGGCACAGGGTAGTACAGTCTACTCAGTCAATAATCACAATCTATGGCAAAGTAGCAGCATGCTTGTGGCTGGCTCCTGGTTCATTATTTAAAGGTAAAACCTTAAGTTGTGAGTATTCAACACAATCCATGCATGTGCAAACATATGCTCATATACATCAAAATCTTCCCAACACAGTTCTCACCCTTTCTACATCTCATGAACTTTGTATTTTCTTGTTTGATTCTATTCTATTCTATTCTATTCTATTCTGTTCTACATAAAACGTTGATTTTTACTTGATAAATTGCTTTCCCCACCCACTAATTAATAAAATTATAGTTTACAAAACATTGTCTTAAAGTATATTTCTAGAAGTGAAATAATTGTTTCATAAGTACACATTTGTATTGTCTCTCTTTTAATAGATAAAGAAATTTAATAAAATCTGTTAAATTCTATTAAAAGAGAGATACTATGAAAAACCCTTGCCTACCTAACAAAAATGATGACAGGAGGTACTTGAGGAAAATAAGTAAATACATCAGAAAGTGCTGAGATCAATGCATAAACATGGAATGTCTGTCTATCTATCTATCTATCTATCAATCATTTATTCATGAATATAACAAAGACAAATAGAAATGTTTAATATAAATAGTAAACTTCTCTCTTCTCTCTCATCTTTCCCCATCCCACTAACCAAATTAATTACTGTAATATCTTTAATGTTTTCTTGTGTTTCTTTCTTAAAATTTTGTATGCAAATTCAAGAAAAGGCATATACACCTTTTATACAGATAGTATCAACAACTCACTGCATTCTATATCATTTTATAACATACTTTTTTCCTTCAGTTCATCCATCTTAGAGATATTAAGCACTTATTTAATTCTTTGTAAACTTCTGCCTAATAAGGATTTTAAAAATAAATCAATCATTTTCTTATTTATGGATATTTAGATTTTATTTTTCAGTTTTTAACTCTTACACACAATGCCACAATCAATAGTCTATCTTGTATATATTAGGCCATATTTATTTATTTTTGGCTGCGTTGGGTCTTCGTTGCTGTGCGCAGGCTTTCTCTAGTTCCTGTGAGCGGGGGCTACTTTTCGTTGAGGTACATGGGCTTTTCATTGCAGTTGTTTTTCTTGTGGAGCACGGGCTCTGGGTGTACGGGCTTCAATAGTTGTGGCACATGGGCTCAGTAGTTGTGACTCGCGGGCTCTAGAGCGCAGGCTCAGTAGTTGTGACGACGGGCTTTGTTTCTTTGCAGCATGTGGGATCTGCCTGTCCCTCACACTGGCAGGCAGATTCTTAACCACTGCGCCACCAGGGAAGTTCTAGGCCATAGTTTTATTTCAGCCTTCCCATCAGATAAGTACCTAATAATGGAATTACTAGATAAAAAAGCATATGTATGTTAAATTTCGATATTGGTATATTGCCGTCCCAAAGGCTGTTTCAGTTTATTCCCCCTCTGATTATATGTGAGAATGCCTCATTATTCAGATCTCCATCATACTTCTAGCATTGCACTTGCTTTGCTGGGATGAACCACTCTTACTTGTAGTATTTATTATTCTTTTAATGTTTGAGTTAGTTCTGTTTAATAATATAGTGTGTGTGTGAGAATGAGTATATGTGTGGGCATTGTGTGTGTGTGTATGATTTTTTCCATCTATATATTGTGGGAGACTGAGCTGTAATATTAATTTGGGAGGTCACATTTTATCAATGTGAAACATTTTTTAAAATCTGAACAAATTTCAAAATGTTTTATTTATTTCTATGTTAAGTTTTTAGATATATGTTGCAACATAAAAGTCACCCCCAAAACTTAGTGACTTAAAATAATAATATTATTTCCACTAATTCTGGGCTGATGGGTATCAACAGGATAGTTCTATTCCTAGCAGTTTTAGAGATTATCAGCAATTTAAATTTGTTGAAAGGAGGTAATGTGTACTTCTACATATTATTAATGTGTAGTAATGTGTACTTCTACATATTATTGATGTAGAAGACTAAAATGGGATAAAAACTGATGTGGAGAAAGGAAATTAATAAATATGGCTACTTTGGGTATTAAACCTGATGATCAAATAAACATTTAAAAATGATATTTCCCCAAGTGATTGATTTTGGCTTATATTCATAACAATGAGTTGTTGAATCTGCTCTTATTGACAACACGTTTTGTACCAGTTTCCCTTCGAACAGCCTGATGGCAACATCTATAAATGGGCATGTTTCTTCTGTTTCCCACCCTAAATGCCCCAATATAGTTCTGTCTATTTAGTTATTATATATCACCTACCATCTTTGCTCCAAAGCACTTTGTGGACAGAACACATTCAATCAAATGTAGGCTAGGGAATGCAGCTCTGTTGACTAAACTGATTCCTGAATTTTTCTCTAGGGCACAACCTTAAAACACAACCTGAAACAACATTTTGCTATTTAATTCATCAGCAGAAAATAGCTATGCTGAGATGAAATAAAGTTAGGACTGCCTGAGTTAACATGGACATTCGGTACGGATAGTGTTCAGAGTTTGGGTTACTCAGATACTCTCTTAAGTAAGAAACATAGGAACAGTGTTCCCAAACTCAGGAATTATAATTGTAAACATACGTTCTTATACTGTGGATGGAACTTATGCTTGTGGCTACAGGGTAGGGAAAAGAAGAAGAAAATCAACATTGTTACAATCATTTTGACACCTCTTTGAGGAACAAAGTTAGAAACTCAAATCAGGGTGTTCAGTATTTGAACCAGAATAGATCAGTCCTTGGCTGCCCAGTCAGTGCTACTAACATTGCTTTTTGGAATTGCATTATTCCAGCTGGAGATGCTTCGTGTCAGTTTAATCATGAGCCCATTGCCCTGAGTTCTGCTATCATCACTTCCAAAGATTTATATAGCTTTGAAAGTATCTACATAGCTTTGCATTTCCCTCACTTTGGGAAGGCCAAGCCAATTTTTTATTAGCTTCTATTGTTTCCAAATGTTCAGCACTGAATTTAATTGTGCAGAGGGTGTGGCTTTAATGCTTGATACTAACTACTATCAGCACTGTTCTGTAATCTCGTTCTTATTTGCCACTCCCATGCTCCTTATTAATAAACTTCATACCTTGCAATCAAATTATTAATTTAGTTACCACCTTAGCAGCATGAGCAAAAAAAAGAGAGAGCCAGTGTTCTACACTTCAAGAAATAGATCTTGAAATGAAAGTCCTACTGTTCAACTGATATCTTGCTTCTACCCTCCGCCTTTGTACTTTGTTATAGACAAGTGGCTCTACCGTATATGATTCTTCATCCTAGGCCATGTAAGCCTGCCATAAGTAGAAGCCCACAAAAATACATTGTGATGCCAGCTTCAGAGAGGATTGTATCTTGCTCCCACTAAGACATAATATAAAAAAAACAAATATATATATATATATATATATATATATATATATAGAGAGAGAGAGAGAGAGAGAGAGAGAGAGAGAGAGAGAAAGGGAAAACAGCAGAGAGAGAATGCACGCTGGTAAGATGATAAGATTTTGCACTCTCCTTTCTGAGGTTCTACTGGGTATAAACAGGAACCATTTAAAACCTAATGCAAGTTATTGATTTTTTTTTTTGTTGAATGTGAGACTGCATGCTTATCATCATCTCTGGCTCTAATTCCTTTCAGTGGTTTACTATAGTTTTCCAGTTCAAGTGCTACAGTAAGTTAGAGAAGACCGAACAGGCCCTCTTAAAGTCTTGAAGGTTTAAGAGAGAAATCTGGATATGAACTAAAAACACTTATGATGGACAATTTCTATGTCTACCTTATCCTGTTTACTGCTCAATCATTTATTTTTTTTCATCTCTGAAACAACTTTATTACAAGGGTGTTTTAAATGACAACTTCCAATTCTTTCTTAATTTGCTTTGTCACCAATTCCAGTTATAACTCTATTTACATATAACAATAAATCTTGCATTGATCTTTGCATCCTATTTAAATTGTTCTCATCAGGCCATTCCAGTGAATGGAAGTGTGACTGTTGTGTGACACGTTGACCAGCGTTATTGAGTAGGGGTAGAGAGGGGCCCAGGACAGAGGGAGCCCACTTCACAGGTGCGGGTGGGGAGCTGGCCTCCCTCTCCTCTGGCCCCCACCCCAAACTCACAGTGATAGGCACCTCACTTCCTTGCCCTTCAAAAAGGGTGAATAAAGAAATCCCTCCCAGTCCAGGAAATGATTTGGACTTCCATCTTCAACAGGGTTGAGATTTCCCCCACTCTTCCTGCCCCCTGATCAAACACTCAGATCCTAAGGCTTCCTAGGTGCTGGTCCTGCCCTGACCCGCCAAAGGACTGTCTCTCCATGATCAGGGCCCTTCTGCCTTCTTGCCTTTCTTCTGTCACCAGTTCCGAGAGGAATTTCTTTGGACAGACACGATGCAGCATCAAGAAGGGTCACTCCCACGGCCCGCTCCTCACCTCACAGGTGATGGGAAGGTGCAGTCAACCAGGAACATTAATATGAGTAAAAAATGAACTTGAAAATGACAGGCTATTAATTAAACAAATCTATAAAAATAGTTAGGACATAACTCTGTTCAAATAAATACGAAATAAATAGGCTCCAAGCAGCGTGATACGTTGCATCACTGGAATGTGAGGCTGGTCCCACTTTGCCCCAGTTGGGATTGGACACGAACCCCCAGGGTGTCAGAAACAGACTTTAATGCAGTCGGCCAAGCCATTGGCTCTCTTTGTTTTCCCTCTGGAAGAACAGAACTTGTACATTTGTCCAGCTTGTCTTTTCCAACAATACATAATTAAGGCCTTGAACGCCTTTTCCTTCTCTCACCAGGGCGTGCAGACTCAGGGCAGAAACTGCCCTTCTTGCTTCAACACAATTCCCACTGCCCTCATGCCAGCGGGGAGGGAGAGGGAGTTAGTTCTGAGCTGGTGCCAGTCCTGACAGAGGCCGGGGCCAGCTCAGAGCCCCAAGAGCCCCCAGCAGCAGGCAGCAGAGGCCCTCTGGGTCCCAGGACCCATGAAGCCACGCGCCAGGACGCCAGGCAGCCTTGCCCTCGTCATGCACATGGGGATCCAGGTGCCCGTCTGCAGGGCAGTTCAGAAGCCAGACTCCTCCCTCTTCCCTGCCAGTGGCTGCGCTGTCAGTTGGGAAGTCAGGCTGAGGTCGGGTAGAATTACCCTTCCCCATGGACTGAGCGGAGAGGAGCAGCGTGGGGAGTGGGCTGCGGGCCCTCCTTCTACCATTTGAAACAGCAGCAAGGAAGGAAGCAAGGTGGGCCCGAAGGTGCCCTGCGCCAATGGTCTGGCTGCGAGGTCGCGATGGAAGAACTAAGCCAGCTTCCCAGCCCAGCTATTCGGCAGGCACCACAGGAAACGTCCTGTCCCCACACGTGCGAGCCTGTGTTCTGCTGAGCCCTGGACCCTGAGGAACACCCATAGGTCTTCCCTGGGATGGACACGAGGGTCAGCCAGGGTCAGCAGGACATACACCGTGGGCCTGCCGGCTCTGCCCCCACCCTTGCAGGTGCATCCTATAGGGTTTTCACAGCTTGGCTTAAGTCAGCTCAGTGTTGGCACATTCACAGAATGAGATGGCTACACACCCCGGGGCTGCAGGCCCAGGATCAGCGAGTCCGTGGGCAGGCTGGCCTCCCTCCCGTCACTGCGACTGCACGCCTAGGGTGATCTTCAGGTTCTCGTACACCATGTAGCTGATGCTCACGGCCGGAATCACCCTCCTGAAGTTGGGGGCCAGCCCCCAGTACAGGTCAAAGGCCCCCTCGGTCCACAGAATCTGTTTGAAGAGGCTGATCATGGTCACCTCCGGAGAGCCCTCAATGGAGGCTTGGGCCTGCATCCGGGTCCTGACCAGGGCCAGTGGGTAGCTGGCCAGCTGGCCACAGGCGCTGGACACGGTGCCACAGGCCAGGAGCACAAACACTCTGGGGTGTGCGCTGTTCACTGCATAGCACTGCAGCCAGGCATTCTTGAGCATGTCGTAGACGGCCAGGTCTATCCCAGCGTAGGGGATGATCCCCAGCATGTTGGGAACATAGCCTTTGTAGAAGGCGGCCATGCCCTCTCTGGCTAGGATCTTCCTGGCACAGTCCAGCATGCCCGAGTACTGGCCTGTGTTGCGCAGGGCCATGCGGGTCTTCAAGACCTCCATCGGGTAGCTGCTGCTCTGGGCGATGGGCCCTGCCAAGGACCCTGCCACAAGCCTCTCGCGAATCTTCAGTCTCTTGGTCACTCCCAATGAGACACTTGATCTGCGTCAGAGGCCATGAACTTGATGGCCGACTTGGGGGCAGTTTTGAGGACGTTGATGCCGTTGCCCCGCCAGAGTGATTTGGCCCCTCCTGCTCGAATCATCTGGGTGAAGCCACCCACGATGCACATGTTGTTCCTGCAGGAGGTGTGGACCTGCCTGAGTACCTTGAGTCTGTCCAGGGGGGCCGTGCAGGTTCTTGATACAGCCCCCGCCCCACCGCCAGCCACCAGGTGTCTCCACCACATCCCTGTCTGCCTCTCCTCCGCCGTGAACTCATCGGGGACCGTCAGATTCTCACCCATATCAAAGATCGTGGAATGCTTCCAGTACAGGATGATCTCAGGGATGTTTTCCACGGGATGCAGGAGGCGATAATCTCGCCACTCGTTCCAGTCGATGGTCGTCGTACCATTCTTGTCCATGCTCTTGAGGATTTTTTCTGCCTGCTGTTCAGATATCTTGACTCCCAGGTCCCGCAGGGACTGCATGATCTCCTGCGCGTCGATCCATCCATCATTCTTCTTGTCCAAACTCTTGAATACCAGCCTCAGTTTCTTCTCGTGATCTTGGCAATAACGGGCAAACTCTTCAAAGTCTAGTTGCCCATTGAGGTCTTTGTCGCCAGCTTGTACAATTTTCCGGATCTCGCCCTCTGTGCGGTGCAGTCCCAGGAGCCGAAGTCCCATGGTCAGGTCGTTGACACACAGGCGGCCTTCGCGGTTGACTTCGAGAGTCTGGAAAAGGCTCCAAAGGCGCAGCCGGTGGTCCGGGCCCCCGCAGACGGTGCCGCCGCAAGGGTCCACGGACGCTGGCGATGAGGCGGACGGCTAGGCGGTGGCTGCGGCGTCCGGCAGCGGGGAAGCCACACAGCGGCACAACACACTGCTCACCATCGGGCGCGAGGCAGGGGTGACGGGCCAGCGGGGAGAGCGCGGAAGACACGCAGGTGTCCTTAGTCCAGTAGCGTGGACTCCAGGTGCCGGCAAGCTGGCGGAATGGGCAGCTTCCGGGTGCTCAGTCATTTAAATGTCTTATCTTTCATCTGTCTCCAATACATTCCCCTATGTAGGGTAATTAAATTACACTATTTTGACCACTCCATAACTGTGCTGTACCTATGGCAAAAACTTCATTCTAGATACCTTATTCATTAGACCTTCTATTTTGATTCTGTCCAATATTAGTTCCACTTTTTAATTAAATTTCATGCTAAATGACTCTCTTTATCGGTTAGTTGAGAATAACAAAAACATGATGTATCATACAATTTTGAAATTTAATAATTAAAAGATCTGGAAATGCATTTTTTTTTTTGATTCAAGAGAATCTAAAACCCCTTTAAGAAACTTTCTTTTGTCTGACTAATGATGTATAAGAACAGTGAGAGTCATGGGTGATGGATCCTCTTGGAAGAAATCAATTACTGTCTCATCCACTCTTTCCCTGTGGGAATAGAATGAATGTCAGTACAATTCCAGTTGGCACAAAACCTTGCAAAATGTTTCCCTTTCTTGCTAACATTTGAAAACGTTTCAAGTAAAAGAAGGCACTAACCCTGTTGTTTGTGTAATTTCTTTCTCTCTTCTTGCCTTTCTTTCACTGGATCACAGAAACAATGCAAATTTCACTGGATTAATATGATTCAGTTATTATACTCTGAAATGTTTAATTTACCCTCATTGTAAGAATTTGAGAAATATTTAAATTTTCTTTTCTTTTCTAAGCTGATTTGAAATCCAATAAGATAACTCTGAAGTAAACTTAACATTTTTAATTTGTGTGAAAAATTTGTCTCTTGCTGATGGGGTTGGTGACAAAAGAGAAATGACAAACTAATGTCTCTTATTCTTTAATTATTGTATCAGCCAGCAACTGTCTTCCCCAAGCTCAGCCATAGGCTAAAGCTGTAATGTTAAAATCATAAATATCCTGTTTTTGGCACAAAAAATCCTAAAACAGTAGTGGGGAGGGACATTAACTGTTCTCTTACCCTGCACAACAATTTGGTGTAGGTCCAACTCAAGTAAGCTATCACCTACTCTCCCTGGCCAAAATTATCTGTTCACTCTGAAGAAATTATGCTCCTCAAAGACCGTGAAGCTTCCCACTGAACTTCATGTGATGTTTAAAACCAGTCCAAGTGGTGGTAAAAAACTAAAAGAGGGCTTCCCTGGTGGCACAGTGGTTGAGAGTCCGCCTGCCGATGCAGGGGACACGGGTTCGTGCCCCGGTCCGAGAAGATCCCACATGCCGCGGAGCGGCTGGGCCCGTGAGCCATGGCCGCTGAGGCTGCGCGTCCGGAGCCTGTGCTCCGCAACAGGACAGGCCACAACAGTGAGAGGCCCGCGTACCGCAAAAAAAAAACAAACAAAAAAACTAAAAGAACTTTACATGTTAGATAGATGAATGAGTAAAGGAAATTTCTAAGGTAAACAGAAGTACTATGAGTAGGTAAACTGGAGACTAGCTACATTGCTAATAAAGTCATACAAACTCAATTGAAATAAATGAGACTGCTCTAGGTCACCAGTCTGCAACCTTTGGAGAATAGATCAATATTTTTAAGACACCTTTTAAGAAACACTCATCTTAAAAGATTCCTGGAGTGGAGGGGGAAACTTCCATGGTTACAAATGTTGGAGAAACTCTGCACACAATACATCTTCTTTTGCAGATTTGTAATGTATATCAAACACATTAAAACACCAGTCTCCAAATGGGGTACATCAATATCATAGGGTGCACAAGATAATTCAATAGGAGGTAGGAAGGAAACTTGAGAACATTTTTTAATATTTATTTTTATAGTATTTCTATTTCATTTTATTTTTATGTCTTTTATAATGTATATAACATTATCACAACAGTGAGTTATTCAATTTACATGTGAATACATACACTTCTATTGAGAATAATGCTCAATTGTTACTGATGTATGAAGAAAAAATTTGCACACTTCATTAATCTTAGAACTTCTGTAGTAAAACATTACTTTGAATTTATATCATATAGGCGACTTTATGTGTATGTATGTATCACTGATTATGATCCAATGAAACACACTTTGTGAATCACGGTTTTAGTAGCCAGAAGCTTTATTTTTTTCCAGACAGGATGCTTCCATTTACTATATCTGCTAACAGGGGAATGACAATGACCTGGATTTTAGAGTGTGTTTTGCGAATTCAATTATTCTTGGAAAGTCTTTATCAGAGAGGACATAACTGAAGGAAAAGTATCAGGAAATAGAATTTTGGGACTTCTCTGGTGGCACAGTGGTTAAGAATCTACCTGCCAATGCAGGGAACACAGGTTCGATCCCTGGTCCAGGAAGATCCCACATGCCATGGAGCAACTAAGCCCGTGTGCCACAACTACTGAAGCCCATGTGCCTAGAGCCTGTGCTCCACAACAGAAGCCACCGCAGTGAGAAGCTCACACACCACAACGAAGAGTAGCCCCGGCTCGCCACAACTAGAGAGAGCCCGCTCACAGCAACGAAGACCCAATGCAGCCAAAAATAAATAAATAAAATAAATAAATTTTAAAAAAGAAAAGAAGAAGTAGAATTTTTACCTTAGCTAACAAGTTAGTCTATCACATATTAATGGATGCTGTTAAAAGATATGCAATTCCTAGGTCAGAGATGAATGATAGCCTGACTGGTAACCAGAGTGTCAGCATTTTGGGGTAGGGGTAGGGGCAGTTCTCTAAGATCCAGGTCCCACAGGTAGACACGAGGAAGGCTAGATAACAGCTGCACACATCATGAGCTGCTTTCAGGAGGGGAATCCTGAGATTCGGTAGTCTGGGTCTTTCATAAGGGGCAAAAGCATGCTTCCACTTTGCTTTGGATAAATCCAATCTCTGTCTTTCAAGGCTGTTTACTATCCAGACATCCTTGAAACAATGGTCTTGAATTCAAGGCAATCAGTGCCTCTGCTTGCGAGATATGCAGAAACATGCAAAATTCACGGAGAAATGTCTCCCATTTAAGCTGTGCTAATGGATTTGACTTTACAGAGCGTAAACCAACATACGTGCACCTAGCCAATGAGCTCTTTCAAATCCTTCCACACAGGATCATCTTCATGGATACACAGCCAGTGCAAACACACAAAGCCCTATGCTCAGAAACCACACAGGGAACTCTGGCTTAATGGCCTGCGATTGCTTCTCATTGTTGTCTTGAAACTCTTAATAACGTTATCTTAGATCTTACGTTTGGTAAGTGAAGTCCTATGAGACAGTGGAGCAGTTGGCAGGCCCTTGAAGTCTTGGTTTGTGCTCAATCCTGTCTCTTGCCACCTCCCTGCCTCCTGGGAATGGGTTCTATGCCCTCTACTGTCCCTGACACCCCATACCCTTGCCCAGCCTCCCCATCCAGGAAGGATGTTACTCTCTCCCTGGGGCAGTGTTAGTTGGGAGAGGCCTTTGTTTGCTGTTGCCCTTCTCCCCACACAAAGGCCTTGGATGGGTTGCAGTGGCAGCCATCTCACACTAGGCTGACAGTTACACGTGCACCCAGAGGGTGGGCAGGCTGAGACTAGGTATGGGTGGGAGAAAGCCGCTAGCCCACCCTTGATCCAGTGCATCCTGAGTACGGAGGATGCATCCGTGCATGCACAGGGATTTAAAGACCCTGGATACTGCCTGTTCGCCATGGTTGGGGCGGCAGGCCTATGGGAAGAGGAGGTGCCTGGCTCGACTTTTCCAGATCACCACCACCCCTCCCCCGCTTCAGGTTGCAATATATCAGTCTAGCAGCAGGCAGGAAAAGTTGCCCAGCCCGTATGTCCTGAGCCACAAGCAGGGGCCCCTAGGCACAAATAAGTGTTTGCACTGGCCCCATGAGTATACCAGTTCCCAAGGGAGCACTCCCCCCTGCTGACTCAATTCCCGGCAGGGCATCTTTTCTGCCTTCCAACCTTCCTGAATCTAGTTTTCATTGTCTTTTCTAGTCATTTTGAGGCACCCTCCAGGGATTAACTCTGGAATACAAATTGTATAATTTCAGTAATTCTTTAAATGAGTTAGTGCCTTTATATTTCCAGTTAAAACTGGCATTGTACAATATAAAAAGAAATGCTTAAATTAAGTGCTAGTAATTTAATATTTTAATTTTTCTTTACTTAGAGTGGCATTATATGACAAAGAAAATACATAATGGCAAGCTGAGAGAAAGCAGAAGAAAGGAAAAGTTTATATCGAGTACTTTTAGTGCTTTTTTTCCTGCTTTTGCAACAAAGGTCCTTGCATTTTCATTTTGCACTTGGCCACTGCAATATATGCATCAAGCCCTGCTCACTCAAGATATCTCTGCTTCACCTCACCCTTCACCTGAGAACTCGTTGGATTTGAAAACTGTTAGAGGAGGTGTCCATACTCTATAGGTGTACCATACTCTCTTTTTTCCACTTATTACAAGGGACAAGGAGTCCCTGCTTCTATTCTATCAAGGAGGTAGTCCTGCAACTTATCCCCTTGCATCCTGCACCCTTTACTCTTGTTCCTATCAGGGACTTCCACGTGGATTTATCCTCTCGTCTGAATCATGAAATCTTCACGTTTTCCACCTCTCCTGTACGATTCATATAAACATGCACTGATAACTTTAACATGTACATATAACATCACATACAAAACAGGAAGATCTCTTAATCCCACCACCTGCTTTTAGCTGCCTTTTCATTTCTCTGCTCTCTTTGGCAGCAAAAATTCTCAAGAGTTGTGCACACTCACTACCTCCCTGTCTTCACTTCAGATTCACTCATCCTCCCACTCCACTCCTGCTACTGTCTGTACACCACTAACTTTGCTTATTAAATTACCAAATGATCCCTTAATGCCAAAGTCAGCGCTCACTTATCTAGTCCCCATCATACTTGACTTTTCAGCAGCATTCAGCATAGCTGATGACTCCTTCCTTATTTTTATTTTTATTTATTTTTATTTTTTTGTGGTACGCGGGCCTCTCACTGTTGTGGCCTCTCCCGTTGCGGAGCACAGGCTCCGGATGTGCAGGCTCAGCGGCCATGGCTCACGGGCCCAGCTGCTCCGCGGCATGTCGAATCTTCCCGGACCAGGGCACGAACCCGCGTCCCCTGTATCAGCAGGCGGACTCTCAACCACTGTGCCACCAGGGAAGCCCAACTCCTTCCTTCTTGGAATTCTTGGTTTCTGTGACTTCTCTCCCACCTCACTATTAATCCACCTTGTTGGCTATTTAACAGTTTTCTGCTGACTCCTTCTCTACCAAAACTTTAAATGTTGGAAGGCATCCAAAACTACATGCTACATGTCTCTCTAATCTTGTCTATTCTCTCTCTCTCTCTCTCTCACTATATATATATATTCTCCAGTTTGCATCTCCAGATTATATATCCAATGGCCTCATCTCAAATGTCTAACAGGCATTTCAAAGTTAATATGGCCAAAATGGAACCCTTGATTTTCCCCAAGTATGCTGTGCTCTGTCTTTTTGAGCTCAGTAAATGATATCATCTAATCAGTTACTCAACCCCTTGATTTATCTTCCCTTTAACTTTCACACGTTGTCCATCAGCTAGTACCATTTTCAAACATATAAGCCTAGTTGGAATCTATACTCTCTTCTGTCTGCTCAGATACCACCGTAACCTGAACTACCGATACCTCCTACCAGCAAGACGCTTTACTAGTCTCATTTCTACACTTTCTCACTGTAAACCTGACAGTAAGCTGAATGATTTTTTAAAATCATAAATTATATTATGTTAGTGTTTAGCTCTTAAAATGAGTACCTTGGCTTTATAAGATCACGCACTACTTGGTACCTGCCTATGTTTCCAAGCTCATCCTGTATTATTTTTCCCAGCATATTCCAGACACACCGGCCCCCTCATTCCTCTCCCAGGTCCACAGAGCTCATTTTCTTGAGAGCAGACACCTTAGAGGACTGACTCATATCTGAAATAGTACTAGGAATATAGTATCCAATAGATGTTAAATAAATAAATACATTATTTATCTTTCCATTTATCCATCTTTTTCTAATATGGATGTATTAAGTACCCCCTCTGTTATTATTTGAGGATAAATTTAATACTTTCATACTTAGAAAATACCACAAAAATCTCTATGAAATACGTACTTTCATATATAATAGTTTCTGTTTTTAAAGTTCATTTCATTCCCTTAAACAGAAACACTTATTTGTTACTTTAATAGTGTGGTTTGGTTGTTTCCTTTACACTCTTAGTGTAATTGACTGGTAGAATCATGGTTGTGGGAAACCATATAGCTTAATGGAATTCTCAAGGACCAGGAATTAAAATCCATCCTGACTTTATGCCTTTATTATTCTTCACCCTGTGCACATCCTTATCTAGAGAATGGTATTAGTATAATACCTATATCAGGATGAGCAACTTTACGAAGCAGAGTATTATGTAACTCTGTCCTACTTCTGGTAAAATGAAGGTGAATAAGCAAATATGCATAGGCTGGAAGCCCCAGAGCACTCACATTTTCATCTGATCTTTTACATTTTGGAGATTCTGCTTTTAAAACATTTTCTCTGTGTAAATTTGTATGCTCTCTAGAGGACCATTCAGTTACATTAATGAGATTATCAAATGGTCTATTGATTAGGACCACCAAATGAATGGGTAGAGGGCAGTAGAGTTTGGGGATACTACTGACTGAGCTAAGTTATACTCGACAGTGGGGCACAAGGGGCAGGACTCTTTTTCTTTTTTTCTGCCAAGACTAAATGCACTCCTCTTCAAGTCTGTTTTCTCTGGGAAGCCTTTCATACTGCTCAAGTCTCAAATTCTCTTATCACAGGGCTTATTGTGCTGCACCAGCTTTTCATTCCTCGATATCCTCCGTTAAGTTATAAACTCTGTGACGACAAGAACTATAAATGCCCTGACTATGGCTATTTCCCTATTGGATTGAATGAATGAGTGAATGGACAGATGGAATTGAATAATAAATGAATGGAGTGTTAAGGCAATAGTTCATGATCACCTGAAAGAACAGTGTGAAGGTATACAGTAGCCTATGAGAGATCTTCTTTCATGTTTGACCTCTCTTATTTGAATCAGGTAAAGGGAATTAAAAGAAACCCTGGAATGGTATTTGTGGACTATTTACACCCTGTATGAGGCTGTTTGCTGGGTTTGACAATAATAAAAAAAGAGAGAGAAAAAGGAACAAAGAAACCTCATGACGCAATTCTGACTCTATTTCTTACTGTAGGTTTATTGGTTATGGTTTATAAAATTAAGAAAATAATACCTGTCTTGAAAATAATACCTGTCTTGAAAGATACCTAGGTATGGTGTTAGTAAAATTAGAAAGATATTAGCCACCATATTATGGTAGATATTATCATTATTTGCTTGTACTCCTTGGATGGCAATTTGTAAAATTTTGCAGCAATATTAAATATTGAGACTTTTTTTCATCCTTTTTCCAGGACTTAATTCATGCATAAGATAAAGCAATGATTTTTAGATCAATATATAGAACAAAGCAATGATCTTTAGACTACTTCCAATAAATTATTAATTACTAATCATTTGCATATTCAAATATACAAATGCATGTTTTGTAAGAGAGTTATTTCTTTTCTTATGTCAGACTTCTAAGTTTAAGATCCAAGGACCTGAAGTTAGAATTTTTAGTTTCCTAAGTAGTTGATATCTCACCTTTGAAAACAGAATAAAGTTGGTGTTTCTCCTTCTAAAAATCGCAAAGGTGTTTAAGTAACTTACTGTTCTAGACAATGGCTCATTTTAACACCTGCCTGCCTCTTGACTATATCCTTGTAGTAAATATTATCTACCATACTGATTACATATCTCTTTCTAATCTCATCTCATTTCTTCATCTCCTCAATTTGAAGACAGAGATTATACTACATGAGGTAATCTGTTTTGAAAAAAACCAAAAAGCCCTTGCACTCAACCCATATACATACCATTTTCCCCCTGGAATTAGGTCTTCCATACTTACTTGAAATAATCATATATCTTAGTATAAACAGTAGATTTTAAAAGAGATTAGGCTGTTGTTTTGTGGATGGTTAAAAGGTATTGTGATTTTTAAAAATGGCTTTTCAGAGGTGAATCACTGGTTTAAGCATAGGTAAGGTAGAAGTGAACAGAAGTTATTACCCTCTGAAAGTTCACTGGTGATTTTTGTTCAGTTTATAGTTTTCCCATGGACTGGTGCCCAGCCTCAACTCTTACACGTACTTCAGCACTGCTGATGGGAGCTTCCCCTGAGAGGGGATGTGTGATTGGTCCCTGGGGTCTGGTACTAGAGAGCCATCCTAACTTAGGGATGAAATGAAGCTGAAAACTTTTCTTGTAACTTTTGGTCATTCCATAATACCTAACCTTCTCAGTTCAAACCAGTTAGATGAAATGAATACTTCTGTACCAATAACATGCAAACTACAAAGAGATTAGTAAGCGTTAAGAAGTACTACTCAGGGCTTCCCTGGTGGCGCAGTGGTTGAGAGTCCGCCTGCCTGTGCAGGGGACACGGGTTGGTGCCCCGGTCCGGGAAGATCCGACATGCCGCCGAGCGGCTGGGCCCGTGAGCCATGGCCTCTGAGCCTGCGCGTCCGGAGCCTGTGCTCTGCAACGGGAGATGCCACAACAGTGAGAGGCCCGTGTACCGCAAAAAAAAAAAAAAAAAAAAAAAAAAAAAAAGTACTATTCAGAGGGCATTGACAATCAGACTCACCTCAGTTTTTTGGTTTTGTTTTTAGGATGATGTAATTTTCAACTGATAGTGTTTTTTTAATATATATACACAAAACCACCTCTACCCAAATTTCTCTACACACAGGGTAGGTTGAGCTGCTGTCAAATTTAATCAAGCAGAATTGACTTTTACTTGGACACTGGTGTGTTAATGAAGGTTCTTAAAATCTGTCAGGGTATTTCTTTGGCAAACCGTACCAAATTGTATTGATATTTATCAAATTTAAACGAAGATATTTGTTCACCGGAAGCACAATGCAGGGGAAGTTAGAAGTCAAACATAACTGAAAGAGTTAACTTCTTTATTTAAGAATGGGTATTGTTATTACTAAATGTTCTCTGTGTGAGTTTAATTTACCAGGAATACCTGACACCACCCTCACCTTCCCACCCTTTTGCCCCTTTAAATAGTTGGTAATCATTTATCAGATCTGTGTTCCAGCCCATCCATGTTTCAGGGGCTGGATTCATGACTTGGCCCTGTGTGTGTGTGTGTGTGTGTGTGTGTGTGTGTGTGTGTGTGTGTGTGTGTGTGTGTGTGTGTGTGTGTGTGCGCGCGCGTGTGTGTGTGTTTATATATGTGTGTATGTGATTCGATTTTTCTTGATCTTATTGGCTGTGTTGATAATGGCTTCTTGCAGTGTCTTTGTTCAGATTGTGTATGTCTTGCAGTCCTGCAGGCACCCTCAACGTCTCAAGTCAAACTATAATCACCCCTGAGCTTGCTGACCTAATTACAAATCTTTACAAATGTCTTTGCTTATCTGTTTGGTCATTTGCTTTGTTCTGCTGCATTTTTCTCTTCCTCGTACTCCCCTAATTTTTCTCCAGTGCTCATACCCATGTTTGGGCTGAAAAATCTTTACGCTTGAGGTTTGTTCTTTCCCACTCTCTGAATGCGGTGAGGATATTCATCCCAAATTTGAGGTAGGAAATGTTTGGCTTTATGCGGTATTACTAGGAGCAGTTATTGTTATAAAGCAAAAGAGAAACCGTTTTCCGAACGTTTTCTTGCCCTCTGTCTTGTTCTTGCTCCTTCATTTAAAAAACAGTATATATTAATTGCAGAAAAAATTGAACATAAAAACTATAAAAGAGAAAGTGAAAATCACTCATATACTCAAATCCTTGAAAGAACCCCTACTAACTATATGCTATACTGCCTTCTGATCTTTTCCCAGTAAATATGAGTGCTGGTTTGTATATATTTTTAAAAATTTAAATAAAATGCATTTGTATATACATGTACTTATGTATACATACACATATACTTGTATCCTGGGATCATAGTGTATATAAAATATTTTTAGCTTATTTCTTCTCTATTGTATTGTGAATAATTCCCATGTCATTAAGCCTTCTATAGAAACTTTATTTTTAAAACTTCTTTACTATAAAATGAAACATATAGTCATAGAAGGATGGTAACTATGGTCGAACCTAAAGAAAGAAACTCAGCAGTCATACCACCCAGAGATGTCTTTCACTATTAACATTTTCTTCTATTTCCTTCTAGACTTTTACATACATATACAGAATGTTTTAAAAATAAACACTAGTATTATATGGTACAACCCATTTTGTAACCATCTTTTAAATTTATTTTGAATATTTTTCTGTCATAATTTTTAATGTAAACATCATTTTAAATAACTGCATAATAATCTAATTCTTCATGTTTAAACTGTTTTGCCAGCTAAGTCAAGGCAACAGTGATTAAATCTTCTATTCACCCACTGGCAAAGATATCATCTTGTAAATCTTAACTATTTGCCGGCCATTGTGAATTTTGTAAGGTCCAGAAGAGAAAGGAGAAAAAAAATTGGAATAGATCTTTGGATATTTCCCCCTTCTGTCTTTGGAGTTGAGTGTTATAAAATGTTATTGTTGTTATTTGTATACAATATTTATTCAGCCATAAGAGTATTAAGTCAATTAGGGATTAGCTGGTGATATCTATTCTGTGTTATAATCTTATTTCTTTATCAGAAAAAAGTCCTTTTTACAGAGATTTAGAGACAATAATATAAACAACATTAGAGTCGATTGACAAATTGTTAAGAAGATAAAATATGGATTATGTGTTTGGAAGAAAAAGAGCTGATCATGAAACCATAAGTCCTTATTTGAACTTTAAGTTCAAGTGTTTCAAATGGAATTAACCTATTAATGCAATAGGGAAGTAGTAGAGAAGAGTAGCCTATAGGGATGAGGCTGAGGGTGGGAAAAACACAAGGGTGGTGCAGTATCCTAGGAATGTAAAGATGGGACATTGTTACCACCTGTAAGATATGACCCTTGAAAGGAATTGAAGGAGGGCCAGATCCAGGTTTCATGAAGATTGACTCTCATATCATTTTGCTTGTCCTCCTTGAGAAAAAAGATTACAAAATTATGACTATAAATTTGGGTGGGAAGGTGAAGGGAGTATTTAGGATGAGAAATCATAACAAGTTACAAATTATAAAATGCTAAAATATACCACAATGATCACAAAATCCAGAATAATACCTTAATATATTCATTAATGAAATTTCTGACAGACATTTATAATCATTTTTCCTACATTTCTGGCAGCATACTCTTTGATTGCTTTTTCATATGATAAATATTTTGTAATATCATCTTCTGTGGAGAATAGAAAGCTAATAAAATCTTTACTCTAGCAAGGCTGATATGAAATCGTTCTTTATTATTGATAGTTTAGAAAAGTTTCTTTCTGCTTCATAATTCATTACTGATAATGTCATGCTGTATTTCAGGATTGGTGTCAAATTTGAGAAAGCCTCTGAGTTTATCAAGTGTGAACAGGGAACTTAAAGTTCCTTTTGTGCAATGGCTAATCTTACATACTTCTTGAATTCACGACATTCATAAACCACTCTGCTATCAGTGTCACTGATGCCCTTGTTAGGTCGTATTATGTTACCTTCATTGAAATAAGTTTTCATGTCAAGTCAGCAAGAAATTCAAATCATTTTCCAATGATTTATTCTCAGATTATTTGTTAAAATCCTCACATCTATTTATTATTTCTATTTGAGATGCCTCTCTTTCACTTCATGACAGCTTTGGTATAATCTGAAAATTTTCTATTATTATAATTCACTTCCCAGAGTTCAAATAACTTATTTATTTATTTTTTTCATTTCACTAAGAAAGAATATCTGCATACATTAAAATGCAAAGATCTTAAATGGACAATCAGAGTTTTGACAGACATATATCCATGTAACCAACATCTTAACTGAGACATAGATCATTTCCATGAGCCCAGGAATTTTACTTTTGCGCCTTTTCTGTCAATCCTCACCTTTACACCCTTGTAGGCAACTATTCTCATTTCTAACATGATAGGTTAGTTTTGTCTATTTTTGTATTTCATATAAATAATGTCATAAAATATTTTCTCTTTTGTTCATGGATTCTTTTACTCAAAATAATTTTTTAAGAATCATTCATGCTCTTACCTGTAACAACAATTCATTCTTTTTTTTTTTTTTTTTTTTTTTTGCGGCATGCGAGCCTCTCACCGTTGTGGCCTCTCCCATTGTGGAGCACAGGCTCCGGACGCGCAGGCTCAGCGGCCATGGCTCATGGGCCCAGCCGCTCCACGGCATGTGGGATCTTCCTGGACCGGGGCACGAACCCGTGTCCCCTGCATCGGCAGGTG
Source organism: Grampus griseus (assembly GCF_964374135.1). NCBI lineage: Eukaryota > Metazoa > Chordata > Mammalia > Artiodactyla > Delphinidae > Grampus > Grampus griseus. The sequence continues at coordinate 91,933,233 of NC_138998.1, forward strand.
GACTCTCAACCACTGTGCCACCAGGGAAGCCCCATTCTTTTTTTTTTAATTGATAAGTAGGATTCCATTGTATATGACTATTTATCTGTCTTCTTTTGGTAGGAATTTGGGTTGTTTTCAGGTACAAGCTATTATGAATATATTTATCAAGTTGTTTCAACACTATTTGTTGAGAAGTCTTTCCCCATTGAATGAATTTATCTTTTAGATAATCAATTGACTATTTATTGAATTATTTGTCAATGCTTACACTAATTTCACACTGTCTTGATTACTGTAGATTGGGGTCCCCACCCCCTGATCAACTGGTACCAGTCAGTGGCCTGATAGGAACCGGGCCACACAGCAGGGGTGAGCAGCGGGCGAGTCAGCAAAACTTCATCTGTATTTACAGCCGCTCCCCATCGCTCACATTACTGCCTGAGCTCTGCCTCCTGTCAGATCAGAGGCGGCATTAGATTCTCATAGGAGTGCGAACCCTACTGTGAACTGCGCATGTGAGGGATCTAGGTTGCATGCTCCTTATGAGAATCTAATGCCTGATGTTCTGAGGTGGAGCTGAAGCGGTGATGTTAGCGCTGGGGAGCGGCTGCAAATACAGATTATCATTAGCAGAGAGGTTTGACTGCACAGAGACCATAATAAATTAACTGCTTGCAGACTTATATCAAAACCCTATCAGTAAGTGGCAAGTGACAATTAAACTGCATCTGGTGGCAGGCTTTATAGTGGCAAGTGAGTTGATGTACTTCAATTGTACAGCTGCATCTGGTGGCGAGCTTTCAGTCAGAATCTGACACTTATTTTAGTCCGTGCGTGGCCCACCCATTATTTTATTTGCCACTTCCACCCGTGCCTCTTTCCTGCACTGCGCACTTGTCTCAGTCACAGTTTTGGTAAGCCCACAAGCTAACTCTAGCCAAAATGAGTAAAAAACAAATGTCGCTGGAGAGCTTCTTTGGAAAGGGGGAAAGACCTAATGATGAGACAGCAGAAGACTCTAAGACTGCCAACAAAAAGAAAGCTGCATTTAAAAGAAAATACCAAGAGTCCTACTTAAATTACAGGTTCATTGCAACAGGTGATTCACATTCTCCAAGCCCACTTTGTATAATATGTGGCAACCGGCTATCCAACGAAGCCATGAAACCTTCAAAACTGCTTCGCCACATGGAGACCAAGCACCCTGCCTTTGGAGTTTTTCAAAAGAAAAAGATGTGAACATGAAGAACAGAAGCAGTTATCAAAGGCCACCACTTCTTCACATGTGTCTGCGCTGAGAGCATCATTCTTAGTGGCTAATCACATTGCTAAATCTAAGAAGTCCTTTACTACTGGTGAAGAGTTGATCCTGCCTGCTTCTGAGGACATGTGTTGTGAACTTTTAGGAGAGGCTACATTTCAAAAGGTGGCACATGTTCCTCTTTCGGCTAGCACCATAACTAGATGAATTGATGAAATAGCAGAGGATATTGAGGCACAATTGTTAGAGAGGATTAATGAGTCACCGTGGTACACAATCCAAGTTGACAAGTCTACTGATGTTGACAGCAAGGCAACAATGCTTGTTTTCGTGTGATATATTTTTCAGGAGGATGTGCATGAGGATGTGTTATGTGTACTTTTGTTGCCAACCAATACCATAGCTGCAGAACTATTCAAGTCTTTGAATGATTACTTATCAGGAAGACTGAATTTGTCATTTTGTGTCAGTGTATGCACGGATGGAGTGGCTGCCATGACTGGATGGCTTTCTGGTTTCACCAGTTGGGTAAAAGAGGTCACTTCTGAATGTGAGTCTATGCATTGTGTCATCCATAGAGAAATGCTGGCTAGCCAAAAAATGTCATCTGAACTTTAACAACATTTTGCAGGATGTGATTAAAATTATCAACCACATTAAAGTACATACCCTTAATTCACGTCCGTTTGCGCATCTCTGTGAGGGGATGGACACAAAGCACACACGTCTCCTCTTATACATAGAAGTGAGATGGCTTTCTAAAGGTAGATTTCTGGCTAGGGTTCTTGAGTTAATGAGAGCACTCCAGAGATTTCTTTTAGAAGAATAGTCACCACTGGCAGCACATTTCAGTGTCACAGAATGGGTAGTAAAACTTGCCTACTTGTGTGACATATTCAACCTGCTCAACAAACTCAGTCTGTCACTTCAGGGGAGAATGACAACTGTGTTCAAGTCAGCAGATAAAGAGGCTGCATTCAAAGCCAAACTGGAATTATGGGGCGACAAGTGAACATTGGGATTTTTGACATGTTTCAAACATTAGCAGAGATTTTGAAAGAGACTGAGCTAGGGCCTTCTTTCTCCCGGCTGGTGCATGTTCACCAATCTCAGCTTTCAAAAGAGTTTGAGCATTACTTCCCAACCACAAAAGACCCTCGAACTAGGAAGGAATGGATCCACAACCCATTTGTGAATAAGCCAGTTGAATCGACTTTATCCATGCTAGAAGAGGATCAACTGCTTGAGATCACAAATGACGGTGGCCTTAAAAGTTTGTTTGAGACAACTTCAAATCTCCATACGTTCTGGATTAAAGTCAAGGCGGAGTATCCTGAGATTGCCACAAAAGCACTGAAAAGCCTGCTTCTGTTTCCAACACCCTATCTTTGTGAAGCAGGGTTTTCTTCAGTGACAGCAACCAAAACGAGATTACGGAACAGACTGAACATAAACACCACACCTCGGGTGTCACTGTCTCCCATCTCCCTCACATGGGACCATCTAGTTGCAGGAAAACAAGCTCAGGGCTCCCACTGATTCTGCATTATAGTGAGCTATATAATTATTTCATTACATATTACAATGTAATAATAATAGAAATAAAGTGCACAATAAATGTAATGCGCTTGAATCATCCCAAAACCATCCCCCCCAGACCTGATCTGTGGAAAAATTGTCCTTCCCGAAACCGGTCCCTGGTACCAAAAAGCTTGGGGACTGCTGCTGTAGATTATAAATAGAGCTGCTATAAATATTCTTGTGTAAGTCTTTTTATGGATATATTTTTAGTTTCTGTTTGGTAAATAGTGGAATTCCTGTGTCATAAGGTAGGTTCATATTTAACTTTATAAGAAAATGCCAAACAATATTTCAAAGTGATTGTATAATTTTTCACTGTTTATCATCATAATTTGCTGTTGTCTGTCTTATTTATTTTTCCATTCTAGTGGATGAATCTCCCTTTGTTTTAATTTTCATTTACTATATTCACTCATTAATTCTACTAGTATTTCGTAGATTGCTCATAATTTTCTGTAGAACTGCTAGGTTAGTAAAGGGAATTTTACTTCTTATTAAACAATGCTAATAATAAGTGAAGTTAATATTTTTGCCTCATTCCCTATTTTAGAGGAAAAGTATGCAATATGTCATTATTAAATATGATGTTTGCCATAAGTTTTATACAGATGTCATTTATCAGGTCAAAGTAGTTCCCTTCTATTTCTAGTTAACTAAGAACCTTTTTTCTTTTCATTAATGAATGTTGAATTTATTAAATAATTTTTCTTCATTGACTGGGATTATCATATAATTTTTCTCCTTTATTCTGTTGCAGTATACTAGGTTGAATAGTGTGCTCTCTCCCACCTCCAATTCATGCCTATTTGGAACTTCAGGATGTGACCTTATTTGGAGATTGGGTCTTCATAGATATAATGGGATTAAAATGAGATTATACTGGATTAAGTATGCCTTAATCCAAAGACTGGTATCCTTATAAGAAGGGGGAAATTAAAACACAAAAATACAGAATAGAGAGTCCCATGAAGCCAGAGATTAGAGTAATTTATGTTCAAGCCGAGGGATGTCAAGAATTGCCAACATGAAGCCAGAGGTTAGGAGAGAAGTATGGGACAGATTCTCCCTTAGAATCTTCAATAGTGACCGACCCTACAGACATCTTGATTTGGGACTTATAACCTCTAGAAGAACTGTAAGAGATTAAATTTCTGTTGTTTTAAGTCACTCAGTTTGCAGTACATTGTTACAACAACCCTAGGAAACTAATACAGATTTTGGTATTAGTTTCCCACAATGTCATTTCCCATTCCCTGGAAAGCAGACTGTGAGATGGATATTTGTAAACAGGAATTTTTTTTTTTTTTCTGAATCAACTCTTGAGGGACACTAAAGGAGGCAGGATTGATCAGAGGAAGAAGTTGGACTTTGATGCAATCACAACAAAAGCCTCACCTGAACCCACATGTAATTCTGGAGTAGAATGACCTTTAGAATTGTCCCAAATTAGGGAAAGGAGCCTGGGATTTTATAATCCTGCATCAATCACTCACTTCCAGCACTTCAGGGGAATGAATGCTTCAATCCAGAGGAGGTTGAGGAATCTGAGCAGTACCACAACATATACTATAGTCTACTCCTTGCACTATTTGGAACCATCTTTTTTGTATTATTTCTGGGAGCAGCTCCTTCAGAATTCTGGTGGGCCTCTTTTCCTGGGAAGAGGATTGTTAGTGGCATAAATTAAAGCCTCTGCAGCTGCAGGTAGTATGAGACTAAACTTGATATTCATACTTCATGATTTATTTACTCTACTCTCCATCCTAGATTTCCCTCATTCATGGTTTGATTATTCAGAACATAGTCCTTGAGAGATTTTAGCCCCTGGTCAGTTTTCTTCTCAGATTATGGCTATTGTATTTGTCCACATATCATTTAAGTGGGGCAAAGAAATAAAAAAGACACTTAGGTTGATCACTTAGCTATCAAATATACTCTTCCCATCACCCATTGTGTATCCACAGCCCTTCCTTCTCCTGATGGACAGGGTAAATTACACTTGCCATGTAGTGACTTCTTTTCTTGCATGCTGGTATCTCAGCACAGAGCCTAAAGTGCTCAGGTGATAGTCATAGCTTGAAATTTGTTGAAACTATTATTGTGTTTTCATGGTGAAACCATTCTTCTGGATATCAAGACCTCTAAACTCACAAAACCTAGAACTGTAGAATGGAAGTGCAAAGAGTCACTGAGAGTGATGGTAGGTGGGACCATTTCTGATTCCACACTTTGTTCTCCGTCCCCTATCTATTGGGGATACCACACCATAAAAGGATCATTGATTTAAGAGTACATACTACATCCTGGAGTATAGTACCCATCCTTACAATATATCATCTTCAAGCTTATACCCCAGCTGTGCCTTTAAATTCTGTTCCCTAACTTAATAGGCCAGTAGCTTTGGGTGTTACAATACATGATAGAAGGAGTGGACACCATGGTCATATACCAACTTCCAAACCTCCTTTGCTGTAAAGTGTGTCTCTATTATTGATGCAATGTTATATTGTGTGGGATCCCATGTTGTTGGATCAAAACCTCTGAAAGCTCTCATACAGTGGTTCTGTGGGCAGGTTGGGCAAATCCATATGCAGAATATATATTGATTCTAGTAAAAAGAAATCTCTGACCCTTCCAGGATTGAAGGTGTCCAAAAAAGCCAACTTACTATGAATTGGCTTTAGTTGGGTTATTTTGAGGGATAGTGGTGTATCAACGACTCATCAATGGTCTCTGTTGCTGGCAGGTTGAACATTAAGCAGTAATGGTATGTAGCTCAGACTTGGTGAGTGTGAGTTCACAATGTTGGCCCCATATATAGCTTCCATACCTGCAACCTAGTGCTCATTGTGCTAACACTAGCCAAAGACAAAGGCTAACTGATGTTAACCGACCATGTAAAACCATTTAGTTGTGTTTGACTCCTCAGTGAAGGATGTTCTTTGGTGGGAATTAAAATGGCATACAAAGATCTTCACAGTTTGTGCCTATTCCTGTGGGTTTTACATTAATCTATGGTAAAAGGATTATCTATTTGATGGTAAGTAGCTTAAAATCTCTTATGCTCTAAGAATGCAGATTTTATATTAAAAGAGCATATGGTTGAAAAGAGCACCTATGGGTTGGGTGTTCAGGTATAAATGAGGAATATTGGATGTGGCTGTGGTACCAGCATTACTAGTGAGATAACCACCACCCCAACATCAACTTTGTCTTTTGGAGAGAGAACAATTTATGTTTAAGATGAGTCTCACTTTCTGCCTGGGACACAAACAGGAAGAACCTAGTTTATAGTGTTATTTCGTTTTCCCATTTTATAGGAAATAATAACTATACGTGGAGGGGAATAAAAGGTTACAAGGATTTCAAGTTTCGCTTTATGCTTTTTGCTTTTAAGCTAAGTGTCAGACTGATCTTTCCATGCAACTAAGTAGCATTAGCTAGTAGAAAAAGTAGTCCCTCAGCTTGTGAACTGGGGAGCAATTATCATTAAATGTAGCCAATATAAATATTATAAATTCAACCCAAAACTACTTCCAGTAAGAGGAATAGGGGATGTCCTTGTTATGTCTCCATGTATGTGTCTTCAGAGAACTAAGAGCAGAAAATTTCATTTGTATAAATTGGAAGGGATATTAACTATAACTTTCAATTTATGTAACACCTTGCTCCTGAATTCACACTCTGATTATTCCAGAGATTAAGGACTGAATAATGTTCAGAAAGTAGGCAAAAGAGACATATTTGTATAAATACTATTTCATCAGAGGTAGACTTTCCAAGTGATCACTTCAGTCACATGCTCAGATCTTTAGGAAACCTGATTTGGTTCTTGTCTGACCAAGCCTAGAGTGACTCTTTAAGGCTGGGCCTCAGGTATGACATACTCTACTATATCCAGACCCCTTTTACAATGTTTTTATCTCTACTACTGGTTTAATTTATGTATTTAATTTTAGTTTCCAGGGCACAATATGGCTAATTATTTGAGAACTGCAGAACCTTGTAAGTGAAATTTTTGCTTCCATAATTTGTGGCATATTAACTATAATAATGTACATTTAATTTCCTCATAAAGGATAATTATGCTAATAGAATTATTTGAATAAAATTTTGTACTTTGTGCTGGATTATGTTCTCTACCTACTAATTTATATTAATACAAGTCAGTAAGGAATTTTTAATAAGCCACTTCAATCCTGGGCAGTCAGGTCTGGGAACATCATACAAGCACCACCTCCTCCCTTAGCATACTGGGGAGAAAGGGGTGTCTCACAGTACTGGAGGGCCAGAATTCCTATCAGATAAAACTTCATGGGGAACATTTTCTAGTTCTAATGTGTAAAACAGACAATTTGGGTGTATGGACTTTGTTGGAGGGAATAAACTAACTTGTGGACATCTGAGAACAAAGCCAGTTTCTTTGATAACAATTTTGTATTCTTTATAAAAGCCAGTCAATGGTTGTATGAGCATTGTGTGGAAAGAGGTCTTATCTCTATTTCAATATTTAAGGAAGAGTGATTTTTAAAGTCAAATTCAGGCTTCTAGTAGGTTCTACATCACCATGGTAGAGTATGGAGTTTAAGGGAAGGTAGTGATTAGCATTAAGAACCAAGAACTTTGAGTGTATTGCTGCCATTTTTATTCACGTATTCTACATGAGGATTATTATTATTTTTTTTAAATTCCATTGCCTTTATTTAAAAAATAAAACTACTCATTTAGGGAATCATAGACATCTAAGTCATCATTAGATATGGAGTGGCCAATTAATATGCTTGATCAGAAGGCCAGTACTGGTCACTAGTCATTGAAGCACTCATCCTCAAGAGACAAGTTTGGTTGGATTTTATTGCTGGGTTATTGAATTTGGTTTGTGCTTAGAAACCCATGCTTGTTTGTCCACTTACATGAATACTATGACTAGGTAATGTGTAAATTTTCTCATACTTTTCTTTTTTGTTTTTGTTAATGCATTAAAATCCCATGGTTTGGCAAATGTGCATACTATGTGCCCATTATGGAGTTTGCTATGTGCCAGGCGCTTGTTACTACTGGTGGATTCTGTGGTGGTAAAACCAGACTGAATGTCTGCCTGCATGGAGTTATTAGACATGTATTATCACAAATTTAAAGGGCTTAAAGTTGGAACTATCCATTATTTTTTCTGTCCATAGATGTAATAAGCTATTAGGGCAACAACCAAACAATACAGAGCTATAAAGAAAGAAAGTTTTCTATTAGGGCTACACTGGGAGGCCATGACTAAGAGCAGGGATTTGAGGTGTAGAATCAGAAAGACTTGGGTACAAATCCTGCCTTGAACATGTATTAGTTCTGTGTCCTTGGGTAAGTCATATTCATTCCCTAAGTCTTAGTTTCATCATCTTATAATGTAGACAGTTATAATAGGTACCTAATAAGGTTGTTGTGAGACGAAATGAAATTATTTATATATATATATGTATATTTATATATATATATATATATGGATGAGCAATACCTAGCACATAGTAAGCATTCAATAATTAGTAGCTATTAATAATATAACAGTTGATGAATCACCTTAGTAACTTAGCTAGCAAGTGTAACATACAGATGCATCCTTGCATTTTTAAACAAATTATCTACCTCAACTCAAGAGAAATGTATTACCCAATTTGTGGATAAAGCTCAAACCACTGCAAGAATTAAAAAAGAAATTCTACCATCATGGTTCACTTAATCTATAATGTAGAAGTTGCCACTGTGGTTCTTTAAAAGCAGACAATGTGACTGGTGACATTAAAAGCCTCAATTTTCTATCAATAGAAATAAATTTTAGAATGAAAATGGTGACAAAAGACCTTATTTTCCAGTTGAGAAAACACCTTATTTTCCAGATGAGATAGGAAATGAAGGATACTAAGACTTGTTTTGTTTATTTCCCAATTATCTTTCTATAATTTAAAATTTGGAAGAAAAATATAATTTTCTTCAATACCCTTTACACACTTATTTAATTTCATGCAATGCTCTTTAAATGCACAAAAGGTAAACCCAGGAAGAGTTGAGGTAAATCTATGTAAACACACTATGAATTCTAGCGACGTTCTCATACCACCTGCTTGTGCTATTAAGATGTTTGAAATTTGGCCTCTTGTTCATAAGAAAACTCTTCCCTTTCCCTCTTTGATGATATTTACTTTTACATTTTTACATAAGATTTCCTATGAAAATCAATGGTGGCACTAAGCCAAAATGTGAGACATTTCATGAAAGTAAGACTCATAGAATGCATTCTCAATGTTTAGTCAAAGTCATTGTTCTCTGATGAGGGATTGGGTGTTTTATGTCAGCAGTGTTGGCCTTTCATCCTGCAAGTTCAATAATCTTTTTCATGAGTTTTGGCTTGTGTACCTGAGGACTGTTTGCCTATAAATTACATTATAAAATTAATACTACATTAATACTGAAGACAATTGCTCTTGTGCTTCTGAGCCTTTGCGCTACAGTGAAAGTTAGTTATATTCTAGCTTATGGGAAATTTGGGGCTTTTAATATTTTCTTTGTCTAATGAGCTCACAAGAGATATTACCTGTACTTTGGAAAATTATGGGTGTTTTATTAATTGTTCCTCTAAATTAGCCTATCTGAGGTCACTTTGTCCTTGGACAGTTAATAGTTCCTTTCTCTGTGTTACTGTAACACTCTATTCACACCATTATTGTAGCACAGAACACAGTCTTATAATTACCTATTTAAAAGATTTCTCTTTCCCACTAGACTTGGAACCAGTTTGGAGCAGAGATCTAGCATCCTTTATTGTTAACAGACTAACATCTAATTTGGTGAAGATCCAGACTAGACTTGGTATATGGTAGTACCATGTACTAATACATATTCCCAGAGGTTTGCTATGTTAGACTTTCTCATGAATCTGGTTAAGGTTTTCATGGTAATAGGATATGTCAGGATAGATAGCAAGTTGAAAATTAATATTTATTAAACGCCTACTGTTTGCACTGTTTGTAGGCTATCTTATTTAATTGTCACACTAACACCTGCAAAATGGTAGCATCTGCAACTTAATTTTTAATATTAGGAAGTTTTTACTCAGTACAGTTTAGAAATCATCCCATTTTCATCAGGCCCTAAGGAATTAGGGCTTGAAAGCATAACTTTAGCCCTCCAGAACCATTATGCTATTATACAGTCTTCTGGCCAGACATAAAGGATCATCAGATCAAGGTTCAAGAGGGAGTAAAACAGTTAAAAACAGAGCCAAGAGACTTTCTAAAAGGACTGGGCACATCATAGTCACAAGGAAGTAAAGTTTTACTCATAATCTAATGGAAGGAAAAGGAATGTTCTATTTCCCGTCTTTAATGGCCGTTTGTTTATTGATTGTTTATTCTTTACTATGTGTCAAATATTATCCTGGGATATGGCAATTAATAAGAAATAGTCCCTGATTTCACAAGGAGTTAACTACCTTAATGGAAGGTGATGGATGTTTATTCAAATATATTTCTTGTTATAGGGATTATAAGTACCTATGACAGCATATGAAACAATATAAGAGGGTATTTAAAAACATGAACATTGACATCAGACAAACCTGGATTCAAGTTCTGACCCTGTTATTCAAAAAACTATAAGATCTTGGGCAAATCAGAAACACTTAGCCTCAAATTCTTCAGTTGTAAAATCAGGAAAATAATACACATTTTCATATAACTCATATGACTATTTTTAAGATTAATTTGAATGTATGTCTTTTCACATAAAAAGCACTTATTATTATTAGTTATTATTGTGTACAGGCTATACTAGGTAAACAAAGTTAAGTAGGCACTTGCTAGGTAGACAAAACAAGAAAGAACGTTCAAAAGCTACAGCTTATGAGAAAGGAAGGAGGTGGTTTTGGTTTTATTTAGTTTTAAAAAAACAAATTATGAAAAAACAACAAAACAAAACAAACAAACAAAAAACAAATTAAAGATTAGCAGCTTTCTGATAAATAGCACACATTGGAATTATATAAGTTCCCCGAAGGCCAAGTCCCCTGCCAAAGAAATAAGAATGAATTTGAAGACTTTTGCATATAACCAAGTTTCATATGCATACATTTAGTTTGAGGATGACAAAACAAACAAAAGACACTTCCAGTTCACCCATTTCTAGGTAAAATATTTGTAATCTTCCATGCATATAGAATTTAAATAAAATTGCCAGCAACTGTGTTGACAAGTAGTATTCAGAAGAGTTTTTTGTGCCCAGGAAAATACAGAATAAACTAAACATTTCAAAAAAGAGTATATAGTAGGTGGGAGTATATTAGTCCAGTCATATCATGACATTGATGTGGCTGATTAACATGTATTCAAAATAGCTATGATCAACCAAATACATGCTTACTGAATCTATAGACTGTCTTCACTAAACACAATCCATTTTGTAGAATCCTTTAGATATGTATTTAATACCCAATGCATGATCACATATTCACACTAATTTAAAGCCGAACATGCATTGTGACCTAGGGCTCTTCAAAAGGCAACCTAAATGTCCATCAACAGAAGAATGGATAGAGAAGATGTGGTACATATATACAGTGGAATATTACTTAGCCACAGGAAGGAACGAAATTGTGCCATTCGCAGAGACGTTGATGGGCCTAGAGACTGTCATACAGAGTGAAGTAAGTCAAAAAGAAAAAAACAGATATTGTATAAAATAGCTTATATGTGGAATCTGGGAAAATGATAGAGATGAACTTATTTGCAAAGCAGAAATAGAGACACGAACGTAGAGGAAGGGAAGGGAAGGGGTGTGGGATGAATTGGGAGATTGGTATTGACATATATACACTACTGTGTATAAAATAGATAGCTAATGAGAACCTACTGCCTAGCACAGGGAACTCTACTCAATGCTCTGTGGTGACCTAAATGGGAAGGAAATCCAAAAACAGGGGGATATATGTATAGGTATAGCTGATTCACTTTGCTGTACAGCAGAAACTAACACAACATTGTAAAGCAACTATACTTTAATAAATTTTTTTTTAAAAAGGCACCAAAGGAGTTACTGTGTTTGATCAAGCAAAGTAAATATTTGGAATTCTTTTTTAAAAGTCATAGAATCTTTATTTGAAAAAAGATGATCTTAACCACTCCTACCACTCTGATAGCAACTTAGTTCTTGAATTTGGCTGACGTCGTCTCTGACCTTTCATAAGGTATCTGTAGGAAGATCAATTCATAGACTTCCTTTAGGAGTTAAGCCTATTGTCCAATTGTTCAAAGTATTAAAAAAATCTTTTTTCCCCCAAATGTAAGTTCAAAGTATCTTTTCTTTAGCTCTTGGGCACTGATCTTTTCCCTACTATAATCAGAGATTGTGGATAACTCCCTTACTTCATTTATATTTTTAACTTGAAGTTATAGACTGTGATCAAGTGTCTACTAGTCATTTTTTGTGTGGCCTCCTAGAGAGATATGGTGCCCCCTCAGTATTTCTTTACTTTTTATCCATCAACCTTTTTGTCAGTTTTGCTACCTTTTCCCCTCCAGGTTTTTCTGTCCCTTTCATTAACCTGCAGGAGTTTGGTCTGTACCACAATATCCCTTCTGATTGTCACACTAGGACTAAGTGGCTCTTGCTATTCATCTGCCACACAGCCACTTTGTCACGTAGCTCTTGTATTGTATCTCTACCAGCTGCATGTTTTTCTTTCTCTGTAATGCTAGTGATACTCAGGAGTTGCTTTAAGTGCTCACAGTCACATTCCAAAGCTACTCAGAATTACGTCTTTTCCTCAGGCTGAAATTCCATTTGACCCGAGAAGGAGAATATAGGTGATTTCATGCTTTTAAACCTGTTCCTTAGGTCTTATCGGTGCTGAGTTTGGAAGGCCAGCAGGTTTCATTAAACATTAATTGAAGGGGAAGATTTTAAAAAATAATAAATTATTCTTTCTGAATTCTTTCTTAGATTGTCATACATTATGAATTTAATACATATTTGTGCAACAATTTATGTTGATATAGTGTCTAAGCCATTGGGTCAAGTGCTGCAAGAATTAAAATTATTGGTAGGAAAACTGTTTTTCCATTTACTAATTGTTTTCCTAGGGATGCAAATGTACTTGGGATCTATACAAAGGTAGATTTAAGGATCTATACCTATTCAGATCCTGAATTCCCCACTCGTCTGATTTGCTTAAATCTTTTGTTTCTCCTCTGTAAAACCGAATATAATAATAATACCTATCTCATGATATTGTTGAAGGTTTTTAATGAGGTCATCTATGTAGAACACTTAGTGCTTCCATATAGAAAGCACTCAATTGTGCTTGTTATATTTATTTTGTGCTTGTAGGGGACACTTGCTATTTTGGCTGCCCAGGAATCATATATTCTTCTTATATGGAGGCCAGAGAGTCTGGAGTAGAGTGGAAACAGAGTGGAAATAATTGCTTTTCCCACCTCCAGAAGTTATAACATTGTCTCCTGGGATTTACACAAAAACACATAATGGGTTAAAGATTGGTATTTGTAATCATAGTGGAGATTATGAGGCAGCAAAGTGAAATACCCAGCCCTAGTGAGGGAGTACTGTAGGCAGATGATTTCTTGGCTTCCCCAGACTCTCAACTGTCTGTTCAATTCAGAGAGACTTCCTGGTTCTATCTGAGTTTCCTATACCTTCATGGAATCTCTCAACAGGCAGTAAGCTGATGCAATGATAGGACTCATCTCATTGTTTTGTCTCTAAGGAATTGTTGTCCTTGCTGCCTGTTGCCTAGTGTCTCGATTGTCCTTTATTTTTTCATATATCTTGTCTGTGTATTTTAAATGTTTCAGGTGGGAGCGTGAACCTGTTCTCTGTTACTTTCTCTTGACTGAAGTGGAAGTCGTAATCTAGTTTTAGTCAAGTACACAGCTCCAAATCAAGGAACTTTGATGAGACTATGTTGTATACTGATGCCCTTTGTTCCTATCTATGCTCTGCAACAGACTCACAAAAAATGACATGTTTGCATAAGTAGAATTGGTTTCTGTTGTGTAACTCAGGAAACGGGAGGCTTTAAAAACTGTTGAGTATGGCTTCAGTTGTAACTGTGGGGCTGTATTCCCCAGTTAACTTCAAATCTCTAGATTCGAAATTGATTTAATAAATATTTCTTCCCAAATATTCATCTGGCATTCTGCCCTCCTTTTGTTTGATGAAGAGAGTAACTAGGTGATACTTATAACTGATATATTTACTATTAAATATTTTATTTATACATTTTCATAGTGATATGTTGACTCTATAAAATTGTGAACATTACTTTGCACTATTGATATTGGACATGAAGGGGGAACTTAGTTAATATCATGGGTGCCACTGGAATTTTCAATGAACATAACTTGACCTGAAATACAAAGTCATCAGGATGCTGATTGTGGTGTTGTACCTGGTGTAGAATTCTAGCTCTTCCATTCTCAGACTGTGAGGATTTTGTTAATTATTCTGCCCCTCATGTTCCTTATCTGTTAAATGGAGATCATAAGATTATGGTGAAGGTTACATAAAATAAAACTCAATAAATGGTATCTACTATTATTTTCCACTCCTATGCCACTCTTATTTAGGAAAAAATTATAAAGTTTTCCAAAATGTCACTCCATGATATATCAAAATATAGATGCAAATTCCTTACAACAGATTTGAGGTATTGCTGCAGTGTCAAGACTACAGTGCAAAACAAGACCAAGATCTTGATATTCCTCACTTATTTCTTTTTTATTTCTTACATAGAAATTCTACTACACTCAAGAATATTTACTCTGCATTGCCTTCATTTATTAATCGCATGCCTATTTCAAAGGCTCTTTGAACTTCATTTCTCTAGCAGACACTCTTTCCTCACAGCTCACCAAAACGTATCTCTTCTTTTATTCAGCTACTACCTAAAATTGTATATTTTACAAAGTTCTTCACTTACCACTCAAGTTTAAGTTTGCCAACCTCTGCTATGTTGAGACCCAGTAAGTAATAAAGGTACCTCATCATGCGTCACTTTTAATAACATGGACTTTACTGATTTTTATTTGCTTACCATTTGGTCTCCATATTTTAGTATTTTGCTTAATTATTTGGTTTATTTTCTTTATTTATTTTAAAATTTTTATTGAAGTATAGTTGATTTACAATGTTGTTACCTCCTGCTGTACAGCAAAGTGAATCAGTTATACGTATACATATATCTACTCTTTTTTAGATTCTTTTCCCATATAGGTCATTATGTAGTACTGAGTAGAGTTTTCTGTGCTATACAGTGGGTCCTTATTAGTTATCTATTTTATATATAGTAGTGTGTATATGTCAATCCCAATCTCCCAATTTATCCCTCCCTCCTTCTCCCCTGGTAACCATAAGTTTGTTTTTTACATCTGTGACTCTATTTCTGTTTTGTAAATAAGATCATTTTTACCATATTTTTAGATTCCACATATAAGTGGTATCATACAATATATGTCCTTCCCGGTCTGAATTACTTCACTCAGTATGACAGTCTCTAGGTCCACTCATGTTGCTGCTCAGCCATAAAAAAGAATGAAATAATGCTATTTGGTTTACTTTAAACAACAAATTACTAAATATGAGTATCTATATATAGTGCTATTTTAAAATAGGGTTACAGCCTTTGGTAATTTTATTTTATTTAAGAAAAACATACTAGTTTAAAAATTCCATTATGATTTCCCTCTATGTCTACCTGTAGATCAGAAGATGAGTAACATTGAAAAAAAAAAAAAAAGGCTGTGATGTAGCTTATCCCCTTTATTTATTTAACTATTTTTTTGTTCTTTATTTAAAGAAGTATAGTTTGAAGAGAAACTGCATTTTCATTGAAAAATAATATTGAACGTCTATTGTTTGCTGTAGTTTCCCATGTTTTTTGTCTTCACTCAGATTCTATAGGGTAATATATTATTTATATGTTCATAAAATAAAAGATATATATTTTTATTAGTCTAACCCCGTCTCTCCAAATAAATAAAGCAGCAATTAGAGCAAGAACAAGAGAGCTGTCTGTCTAAAGGCTACCAGAAAGAAATGTAAAGAGTCAGTTGGTGTATACTCAAATCAAAGCCAATGCATATTTGAAAATCTGAAACAGTACACACTTGAAAATACATAAAGTTGAATGTTTACTTGACTTCCATTTATGTTACTTTTGTACTTCTATCTTATGTGAATTAGGGTTTCAAAACGGTGTTTCCATACTCTATTTTCTGTCATTCAATGAGGAGTCTTGTTCTAAACCTATTGATCAATATTCCTGACTAGCTCTCATCATGCATCTACAGAGATGTGTGTTTATGGGCCATCAACTATTCTACTGATTAATGATCTTTTATGAAAGGTTGTATTTAAATAAACATTCTTGGTATTAGAATGTACTATAACATAGCTCTTCAGAGTTCTCTATCAAAAACTAAGTATTACTGAACATTTATTATAGTATTTAAGACATTGGCCTAGGTGCCAGAGCAATATAAAACATGACAATGGCCTTTAGAGAATGGAAAGTCTAGTTGCAGAGGTATGGAGACACATCTAAACAAGTGAAAAATGATTCTTAAGTTATTGAATATCTACTATGTTCCAGCCACTATTCCAAGTATATAAGATATAATGGTAAATAAAATTGACAAAGTCCATAGAATTATATTGAATGGAAGATAATAATATCCTCAGGAAGAGTTTAACTGGTTATTTGGAAATGAATTATGTGAATATCAATACAAGTGTGTAATTAATAAATGCAATATATGGATTTACATGTATGTTCAGCAAAAATAAAATGCAGTCCTAGGACAGGTGCACTTTAAAATCTGAGATTTTAATTATCTACTATAACTATTTTGACTATGTGTGATTTTCAACTTAAATAGACCTTAAATTTAGATGAGGAAACAATCGATATAAAACAAACAGTAGAGTATTTTCTTTAAATAAAGCCATTGGCTTTTGAATGTTTAATTTGATCGTTTAAAACACATACATCCATTCAGAGATTCTCTGAGTCCAGCAGCCTTACCCAGGAAGTAGATTTTATCAGATTTGAGACTCAAACTGATATTGGCAAATCATTTAATGTAACAAAAATTGATTTTTCTCATTTGTAAAATGGATATAATAAGGATGCCTACCATATAAAGTCATTGGGGGATATTAAATGAGAAAATGTAATTTGTCAGTTTTATATATTAAATACTATGAGTTCTAATCTATACATAAAATACCTATTAATATTATTAAGATCTTACATGTCTATCTTGTCATTTGAAGATCTTAGGATCATTTTTATAATGCTGATCAAAGCCACTCTAGGTCACTTGAGTCTGTACCATTTTTTCCAAGAGATAAGTACTAGGAAGAAATTGTTATTTGTCAAATACAAAGCAAGATAAACAGAATCTCATCCACTAAAAGAATAATTATTAGATCACATCACTAATAGGTATTATTAATTAACCATTTTTATGAACTAAACATTCATACTTAATTCTATGAGGTAAGTACCATTGACCTTGGCTTAAAGGTGAAGAAACTGGGTTTCCCTGGTGGCGCAGTGGTTAAGAATCCTCCTGCCAATGCAGGGGACACGGGTTTGAGCCCTGGTCCGGGAAGATCCCACATGCTGCAGAGCAACTAAGCCCGTGTCATAACTATTGAGTTGCGCTCTAGATCCCGCGAGCCACGACTACTGAAGCCTGCACGCCTAGAGCCTGTGCTCTGCAACAAGAGAAGCCATCTCAATGAGAAGCCTGCACACTGCAACGAAGAGTGGGCCCCGCTCGCTGCACCTAGAGAAAGGCCGCGCACAGCAATGAAGACCCAACAGAGCCAAAAATAAATAAAAATAAAATTAATTAAAAAAAAAGATGAAACAGGTTCAGAGTGCTTAGATGAATTGTACAACGTCACATTGCTGATAATGAGAAAAATATTTCAATCTAGTTTTAACTATCTTCAAAGATTATACATAAAATTCTGAATTGGAGACTGTGATGGATATGAAGATGCACTGCCTTAGTTCTTCTGATGAACAGTATGTTGTACCAATTGCTCCTTAAAGGATCCTTCAGTGATGGTGAACTCTGCTCAAGGCATAGATAGAAGTTTCCAGGGTGGCACACATTCAGTGACTGATGAGGCAAAGATAATTCCAGGGCTTCCCTGGTGGCGCAGTGGTTGAGAGTCCGCCTGCCGATGCAGGGGACACGGGTTTGTGCCCCGGTCCGGGAAGATCCCACATGCCGCAGAGCGGCTGTGCCCGTGGGCCATGGCCGCTGAGCCTGTGCGTCCGGAGCCTCTTGCTCCGCGGCGGGAGAGGCCACAGCAGTGAGAGGCCCGCGTACCGCAAAAAAAAAAAAAAAAAAAAAAAGATAATTCCACTACTTTGAGACAACTCTGAAGGGCTATTTTAATCCCAAAGCTTCTTGTGTGCTTGGTTGACGTTCTTAGCTTGCTCATATTATAAACTGAATTTCTTCTCAGCCTGATCTTGATTCCTCCTCCTTCTTCCACTAGTGTTGATTCCAAGAGTACTCCCTAAAATATCCTAAACACTAAGTCAATCTCAGGTTTGTTTCCTGGAGAATCCAACCTGCAACACAGAAGGTCAGTTAGAAAATGGTCTATTGGATCCTTTGGGCTAACTCTTAGTATCCCAACTAATTTTATTTTATTTTATTTTTTTATTTTGGAAGAGGTGTTTTAATGTTAAACTGTCAATTCACATTTATAAATACTTTCTGACACTTCCTTTCTATAGATTTTGATCTGATAAAACAAGTGACAAAATTGACAATTTTTTATTTATGATTGAAAGTAAGTGAAATAAATTTTATACCCTGAAATAGATATCTTACAAAAAAGTCTCTTGGTGATAACATATTTGCAAAATGAACAATATCTGTCTGGTTTTGGTGTAATAGATGGACTTTTAGACTGTGGGCTGGAAAGGCTGAGTTTTTGCTTTGCCCATTCAGATAACTAGCTAGATAACATAGGGCAACTCTACCTTCTCTTAGCACCTTATCTCCAAAAATAAAATGTTTTTTTTCCTTATTCATTAGGTCCCTTCCAATTCCAAGAATATTTTGTTTTTTTGTTTCTGGTTGATCTTCAAAATTTTTTAGCATTAAGCCTCTCCATTTCCTTTAGTCTTTCTATGAAGTAGTTAATGAATTATAAAAAATTACTTAAAATCACTAGTAGGGTTTTAAAGGAACCCTGCAGTGAATCATTTACAGTGTAAAAAATCACCTCCTAATTTATATGTTTTGTAAACTCAGATTTATCTACTGGAATATGTTACTTATTCTAAGAAAATTTGACCTTTGACAGTGGGGTAGAGGTAACTTCTGAAAACTGTCACTCTTCGGAATGTAATTTTAAAGGTGAAAAATGGCACCATATTGAGGTCACATTTTTTACATTTTAACATTCCTCACCAATAAAAATTCTCCAGTTTTTGTGACTGAGAATATTATTTCTGAGTATACTAAAATCTTTAGAGCTTCTGAACTGTATTCATCAGCAGTTAGTTATACATGTCCTTAAAGATAGCCTTGACATCCTTAATACCCTCTGAGAACACAGAGGTACACAGAGGTTTTATTTTCACTGCTTTGGGAATAATGTACACTCTGCTTCATTTCTCCAAATAAAACTACGTTAAAATTATTTATTTTGCCAAGTTATGTTGGAGGAAATATTTATTCTATCTACTCATCTGGGCTCATGCTGAAATATCAAAACTGATGATGCATTATGAGACATAAAATTTAACCAAAGAAAGATAATGCAAAAGTGACACCCTTGCAGGAAATGTGCTATATATTATGGATTATGTATAAATTCAAAATCTTAAAAATTATAATTTCCAGATGTCTCTTGAGCACAGTGGTAGAATATAAAATATATTGTTTGTCAAGTTGTAGGCCATCTATCTAGATAGTCTCAAAAATCAACTCTAGGAGTCTCTGAACCTGGCTACCTCATTGGCTTGAAGTTCCTAGATTGTCCTCATCAAAATTCATTGCTTCTCTTTTTTCTCTTTCATTGAACTTTGTTTTCATGTCTGTTGCACTCAGTTTCTTCTCTTTCTATTACATATATTTGTTTATATATTCTCTTCCCTTATTAGATTATAAACTTTTGAGAGAAGTTTATTCACCTCCGAATCCATGAAAATCTGATTGTACAATGCTGTGAGTAAGCACAAAATAGTATTAGTTGAAAATGGGTTAAATCTAGTCTGAACAACGTTTCCATATTCTGCATTAACTTTTTATTTTTAACTGTAACCTTATATAAACAAACAGTCAGAAAGAACATAACACAACTTTGGTGATGGAATGTTTATAGCAATGAAAATTGTTCTGAAGAGTGGAGAGTGTTTTACAAGTTAGAATCCAAACTAAATATAATTATAATGCTGGAGAAGAAGTAAGAGGCATAACTATTTTATGGTAATTGTTATTATCATATTGCAGATGATTTAATTCTTTACCTATAAATTTTAGAAACAAAATCTCTGAAAGTGAAAACATATTTTCAAAATGCCAGTAGAACTCTTTGGAATTTGGCATATTGATCCTAGGACTCATCTAGAAGTATGAAGAGGCAGAAATAAAAACATAACTGTTATTTTACCTGTTCATTGAACAAGCTAAAATCGGAAGGACACAACTAGGAGTATCTCCTTTCCCAATGTTTTCAATAGCTTCTGTTGTATTTTCCATTTCCATCCTGCAGCAAAACGTCTTGTAGGTCTCTGTACTTCATCATCAATTGCAGAGCCAAAACTATCTCATTTATATGTAGTAAAAAATCTAGGCTTATGTACGTAAAAACTTTTACTCCTTTCACCAATTTCACCTAGCCTTACCCTACTCTCCCATTCAGAGTGATGAAAGGGGTATTATCTGTCCTACTTTTGTCCACTTTTGCTAGACTGCTTCTGACTTCTCTAGGACTGGGAAGGAATAGGAGTATTAGAAGAAAAAGGCAATATTGGTGGTATTGGAATTTTGTGCTGGGCACCTTTTGTGTGGCTGGTGCCTGTACAATGTGTGTCTTGTGAAGTATTTTTGTTGGCTCTTCTGAGAGTCCCCTTATTAGGGACCCCCATAGTGCGTCCTTTACATGGGTGATAGACTTCTTGATTAAATTTCTGTTATGGTCCGCAGCTCCTACACTCAGACTGTATGCCCTGAACAAACTATCTCCTGGGGTCCTCTTGACTCAGCAGTCAGCCTCCTTTAGTAGGGTTATTGCCAGATTGCTTATAGCCTGTTTAAGTTTGTAGCATCTAATTATGACACTGAAAACTACATATTTTTGTTATAAAATAGAATGATATTTAGTATAACATGACCTATTATGTGAAAAAGATGCCCAGTATGACTTCAAACTTGTTATAAATCCATATGGATATTTGCACAAACTAGTAAAAGCATTTCCTTAAATTTATTAAGAATCTTTAGCGTTGAGATTACAAGTGATCTTTATTTTCTTCCTTGTAGTTTTCCACATTTTTCCATGATGAACATTTATTGTTTTAGTAAAAAGAACAAAAGTAAATGTCTTTTGAAAAATAGCATTTTAGAGGATTTTGAGGTGAAAAACAAAGGCTATTTTGAAAGTGAATATTACTGCAGTGTCTGATGGAGGCAGCAACAGCACCAGAAGAGAAAGAACAGGTGATGCTAAATCAGAGTTTAGAGGCATGTCGCCCCCAAATTTATGTCCACCCAGAACCTCAGAATGTGACACTTGGAACAAAGGTCTTTGTATATGTAATTAAGGTAAAGATCTTCAGATGATATCATCCTGGATTCAAGGGGGCCCTAAATTCAGTGATTGGGGTCCTTATAAAATAAAAGAGAAGCAGATTTAAAGCTCATAGAGACACAGACAGAAGTCACATGAAGATGGAGGCAGACCTTGGAGATACCCAGCTGCAAGCCAAGAAACACCAAGGGTTGCCCTCAACCACCAGAAACTAGGATATAGGCAGGGAACAGACTCACCCTTAGAGCCTCCAGAGGAGACCAACCCCATTGACACCTTGATTTTGGCCTCTGTCCCCCAGAACTGTGAGATAATCAATTTCTGTTGTTCTAAGCCTTTACATTTATGAAGATTTGTTGCAGCAGCCTTAGAAACAAATATGGTGAGTAAGAACCAGGAGCACATCCATTGGATGAGCAGTTTCTACCTTGGATTTACTTCACAACCTTTAAGGTAATATTCAAGAATATGAACTCTACAAAACATGGTGATCGAAAAATTAGGACTAAAAGAGAGAGTCATCAAAAGGTTTGCTTTATGTTCTTTGTGTTGGATATGCAGAAATAAATAAGGGAGAAAGGTAATATGTGAATGATGTTCAAGAAGCTGTTTTTCCACTCCCTTACTATGCCTTCGCATACTGTGTAGCAAATGTTATGGGTGGAGTGGGTGAATTTTTTTGGTTTTTGGGTTTTTTTCTCATTGAATTTTTTTTCTTTTCTTAAATCGAAAATGGCAAGTAATATTTTTTCAAGTGTTTCCTAAAAATGTGAATTGGACTCTATATGAAATATTTAAATCAGGGAGCTGCTTTAAAAGAAAAGTCACTGTTTGCCACAACACTGCCAACTGAGAAGCAGAGGGTGGTAATAAATAACTGTTACTTTAGAGTATTTCAATGTATTGGATAGAACTACAAAACATATTATGAGCCGTGTTGATTATTTCAAGGAGACTGTTTTCCACAAGCATTTGTTTTCCAAGTCTGGGCTCTGGGAAATGATTCTTAGGGTCCATCCAAATCAAGGTGCACAGTGAATAATCAAGAAATCCAGGGTCTATTGTGTGGCACAACCAGAGTTCTGCAGCTTGAAATAAGATTTGTATTGAATGATGGGTGTGAAGAGATATAATGTTGATATTTAGGATGTATGAAATGCTGGGTCTCTATTTATTTCTTTGCCCTATCATTGACCACTCTTAACTGAAAAAAGAGGAAGGGAAAAATAGTATAAATGAAACTTTAATTTATTAATGTGATTTGAGTTTAATGAGACCTTAATAAGTTATTGATATTATTTATTTATATATTTGATATGATAGTCATGGTATTTATTAATTATAATAGATATTCTTTTTATATTAATATTCTTGGTTTTATTAATGTTGAAATATTTTAATTTGTAATTGATACCTTTTTTTTACTAAAGGATTTCTAAATAACTTTACAAGATTAAAAACTAGTACTGTGAAGTTAAAAAAAAATCAGAAACCCTTTAAAAAACAAGTTCTTAACCTAGTGTTCATAATTATGATCTTTGAAATCCCTAAGTGTTTATGTTGAATTTTATGTGTATCTGCTCATTAATCGGGGCAGTGACTTCATAACTTTGATCATGTTCTCAAAGTATTAGTGGGCCCAGAAATATTAGGGACCACTACTCTGGAAAGAGAAGAAAAATAATTGTACCAATAACCCAGAATCATTATATTCATTGAGTATTGAATTTGCTTTCAAAATTCTTGTAGACAAAGTAAAACGCACACATAAATATAAAAGCTATATATAGTTCTTGTATAATAAAGAGGTACAATTTCATTTGCAGGGATAAAATTTTTTCTAAGTTTCAAGGGAAATCAATCATATGGCCGCTTCTATAATAAATATAACATAATTTAATTTCCGAATATCTTTGACAGCAGGATTGCAAAAGATATGAACTCTTTAAATTGATGTTTCTAGGTGAAATAGAATGAAAGAAAGACTGAAGACATAGCTTTACATCTTAACTGTGAAGGCATGACTATGTGTTGGGGCAGGGGGGAGTAAGTAATATGGACCAGATGTAATAATATAGGAATATAGCTCCAGCCTGGAGAAATGGAAGTTTAACATATCTTTTAGATGAACTTCCTCAAATATCAGAGAGAGCATGTGGTGAATGTCAGTCATTGCACTGTTGAATTCTTTGGCACTGGCCTAAAGAGAAGTTGGTTAGAAGGATCATTTATTCTAAGAAATTGGTTAGAGGGATCATTTATTCTAAGAAATTGATGACAATATTTATTGGTTTATA
Source organism: Grampus griseus (assembly GCF_964374135.1). NCBI lineage: Eukaryota > Metazoa > Chordata > Mammalia > Artiodactyla > Delphinidae > Grampus > Grampus griseus. The sequence goes on from NC_138998.1 coordinate 91,957,203, forward strand.
TCATGATGAAGAGATCAGCTAAATATGCACAGGTGCCGGCAATAGATGTGCGCCAAAACAAGATCAAACTTTTCTCAAAGGTGAATGTTTTAGCTCAAACACTTGGACAATTAGTGCAGATGTTACAACTAAAATTCAGGACTTACTAAGCTGCCTTAAACCATTTAAATTGTAATGTTCGGCCTATAGGATATTAACTTTTCACAGAACTAAATATTGATGGGTCCACCAGAATATTTTTGATGATTTTATTTATATTATTGACTTAGACAATTGCAAATATTTAACAAAGTTAATATAGGTTTAGCATAGTTGTAGCAAGCTTTTTTTTTTTCTGATACTGTTATTTTTTCTTTTTTCACATCTTTATTAGAGTACAATTGCTTTACAGTGTTATGTTAGTTTCTGCTGTATAGCAAAGTGAGTCAGCTACATGTATACATATATCCCCATATCCCCTCCCTCTTGAGCCTTCCTCCCAGCCACCCTATCCCACCCCTCTGGTGGTCACAAAGCACCTAGCTGATCTCCCTGTGCTATGCAGTGTTTCCCACTAGTTATCTATTTTACATTTGGTAGTGTATATATATCAGTGCTACTCTCTCACTTGGTCCCAGCTTCCCCTTCACCCACTGTGTCCTCAAGTCCATTCTCTATGTCTGCGTCTTTATTCCTGCCCTGCCACTAAGTTCATCAGTACTGTTTTTTTAGATTCTATATATATACATTAGCATCTTCTGCCCACTTTTGGATTGGGTTGTTTGTTTTTTTAATATTGAGCTGCATGAGCAGCTTGTATATTGTGGAGATTAATCCTTTGTCAGCTGCTTCATTTGCAAATATTTTCTCCCATTCTAAGGGTTGTCTTTTCATCTTATTTATGGTTTCCTTTGCTATGCAAAGATTTTAAGTTTCATTAGGTCTCATTTGTTTATTTCTCTTTTTATTTCCATTTCTTTAGGAGGTGGGTCAAAAAGGATCTTGCTGTGATGTATGTCAAAGAGTGTTCTTCCTATGTTTTCCTCAAAGAGTTTTATAGTGTCTGGTCTTACATTTAGGTCTTTAATCTATTTTGAGTTTATTTTTGTGTATGGTGTTACATGTAACTGTCCAGTTTTCCCAGCACCACTTATTGAACAGGCTGTCTTTTCTCCATTGTATATTCTTGCCTCCTTTATCAAAGATAAGGTGACCATATATGTGTGGGTTTATCTTTGGGCTTTCTATCCTGTTCCATTGATCTGTATTTCCGTTTTTGTCCCAGTACCATACTCTCTTAATTACTGTAGCTTTGTAGTATAGTCTGAAGTCAGGGAGCCTGATTCCTCCAGCTCTGTTTTTCTTTCTCAAGATTGCTTTGGCTGTTTGGGGTCTTTTGTGTTTCCATACAAATTGTGAAATTTTTTGTTCTAGTTCTGTGAAAAATGCCATTGTTAGTTTGATAGGGATTGCACTGAATCTGTAGATTGCTTTGGGTAGTATAGTCATTTACACAATGTTGATTCTTCCAATCCAACAACATGGTATATCTCTCCACCTGTTTGTATCATCTTTGATTTCTTTCATCAGTCTTATAGTTTTCTACATACAAGTATCTTGTGTCCTTAGGTAGGTTTATTCCCAGGTATTTTATTCTTTTTGTTAAAGCAATGGTAAATGAGAGTGTTTCCTTAATTTCTCTTTCTGATTTTTCGTTGTTATATATAGGAATGCAAGAGATTTCTGTGCATTAATTTTGTATCCTGCTACTTTACCAAATTCATTGATTAGATCTAATAGTTTTCTGGTGGCATCTTTAGGATTCTCTATGTGTAGTATCATGTCATCTGCAAACATTGACACTTTTACTGCTTCTTTTCTGATTTGGATTCCTTTTATTTCTTTTTCTTCTCTGATTGCCGTTGCTAAAACTTCCAAAATTATGTTGAATATAGTCATGAGAATGGGCACCCTTGTCTTTTTTCTGATCTTAGAGGAAATGTTTTCAGTTTTTCACCATTGAGAATGATGTCGGCTGTGAGTTTGTCATATATAGCCTTTATTATGTTGAGGTAAGTTCCCTCTATGCCTACTTTCTGGAGGTTTTTTTTTTATCATAAATGGGTTTTGAATTTTGTCAGAAGTTTTTTCTGCATCTATTGAGATTATCTTACGTTTTTTATCCTTCAGTTTGTTAATATGGTGTATCACATTGATTGGGTTGCATGTATTGAAGAATCCTTGCATTCCTGGGATAAACCCCACTTGATCATGGTGTATGATCCTTTTAATGTGCCATTGGATTCTGTTTGCTAGTATTTTGTTGAGGATTTTTGCATGTATGTTCATCAGTGATATTGGCCTGTAGTTTTCTTTTTTTTGTGACATCTTTGTCTGGTTTTGGTATCATGGTGATGGTGGCCTCGTAGAATGAGTTTGGGAGTGTTCCTCCCTCTGCTGTATTTTGGAAGAATTTGGGAAGGATAGGTGTTAGCTCCTCTCTAAATGTTTGATAGAATTCGCCTGTGAAGCCATCTGACCCTGGGCTTTTGTTTGTTGGAAGATTTTTAATCACAGTTTCAATTTCAGTGCTTGTGATTGGTCTGTTCATATTTTCTATTTCTTCCTGGTTCAGTCTTGGAAAATTGTACTTTTCTAAGAATATGTCCATTTCTTCCAGTTTGTCCATTTTATTGGCATATAGTTGCTTGTAGTAGTCTCTCATGATCCTTTGAATTTCTGCAGTGTCAGTTGTTAATTCTCCTTTTTCATTTCTAATGCTGTTGGTTTGAGTTTTTTCCCTTTTCTCCCTGATGAGTCTGGCTAATGGTTTATCAATTTTTTTATCTTCTCAAAGAATCAGCTTTTAGTTTTATTGATCTTTGCTGTCGTTCCTTTCATTTCTTTTTCATTTATTTCTGATCTGATCTTTATGATTTATTTCCTTCTGCTAACTTTGGTTTTTTTTTTGTTGTTGTTCTTTCTCTAATTGCTTTAGGTGTAAGTTTTGGCTCTTTATTTGAGATTTTTCCTGTTTCTTGAGGAAGAATTGTATTGTTATAAATTTACTTTTTAGAACTGCTTTTTCTGCATCCCATAGGTTTTGGGTCGTCGTGTCTCCATTGTCATTTGTTTCTAGGTATTTTTTGATTTCTTCAGTGATCTCTTGGTTATTTAGTTATGTATTGTTTAGCCTCCATGTGTTTGTAGTTTTTACAGTTTTTTTTTCCTGTAATTGATATCTAGTCTCATAGCATTGTGGTCAGAAAAGATACTTGATACAATTTCAATTTTATTAACTTTACCAAGGCTTGGTTTGCCACCCAAGGTATGATCTATCCTGGAGAATGTTCCATGTGCACTTGAGATGAAAGTGTATTCTGTTGTTTTGGATGGAATGTCCTATAAATATAAATTAAGTCCATATGGTCTAATGTGTCATTTAAAGCTTGTGCTTTCTTATTTATTTGCATTTTGGATGATCTGTCCATTGGTGTAAGCAGGGTGTTAAAATCCCCTACTAGTATTATTTACTGTCGATTTCCCCTTTTATGGCTTTTAGCATTTGCCTTATGTATTGAGGTGCTCCTATGTTGGGTGCATAAATATTTACAATTGTTATATCTTCTTCTTGGATTGATCCCTTGATCATCATGTAGTGTCCTTCTTTGTCTCTTGTAATAGTGTTTATTTTAGTCTATTTTGTCTGATACGAGAATTGCTACTGCAGCTTTCTTTTGATTTCCATTTGCATGGAATATCTTTTTCCATCTCCTCACTTTCAGTCTGTATGTGTCCCTAGGTCTGAAGTGGGTCTCTTGTAGACAGCATATGTATGGGTCTTGTTTTTGTATCCATTCAGCCAGTGTATGTCTTTTAGTTGGAACATTTAATCCATTTACATTTAAGGTAATTATATGTATGTTCCTATTACCATTTTCTTAACTGCTTTGGATTTGTTTTCATAGGGCTTTTCATTCTCTTGTGTTTCCTGCCTAGAGAAGTGCTTTTAGCATTTGTTGTAAAACTGGTTTTGTGGTGCTGAATTCTCTTAGCTTTTGCTTGTCTTAAAGGTTTTAATTTCTCCATCTAATCTGAATGAGATCCTTGCTTGGCAGAGTAATCTTGGTTGTAGTTTTTTCCCTTTCATCACTTTAATACGTCCTGCCACTCTCTTCTGTCTTGCAGAGTTTCTGCTGAAAGATCAGCTGTTAACCTTATGGGGATTCCCTTGTATGTTATTTGTTGCTTTTCCCTTGCTACTTTAAATTTTTTCTTTGTATTTAATTTTTGATCATTTGATTAATATATGTCTTGGCGTGTTTCTCCTTGAGTTTATCCTGTATGGGACTCTGCACTTCCTGGACTTGACTGACTATTTCCTTTCTCATGTTAGGGAAGTGTTCTACTATAATCTCTTCAAATATTTTCTCAGACCCTTTCTTTTTCTCTTCTTCTTCTGGGACCCCTATAATTCAAATGTTGGTGCATTTAACATTGTCTCAGAGGTCTCTGAGACTGTCCTCAACTCTTTTCATTTTTTTTTTTTTTATTCTGCTCTGCAGCAGTTATTTCCACTAGTTTATCTTCCATTTCATTATCCTCTTCTATCTCAGTTATTCTGTTATTGATTCCTTTTAGAGTATTTTTAATTTCATTTATTGTGTTGTTCTTCATTGTTTGTTTGCTCTTTAGTTCTTCTAGGTCCTTGTTAAACATTTCTTGTATTTTCTCCATTCTATTTCCAAGACTTTGGATCATCTTTCCTATCATTACTCTGAATTCTTTGTCAGGTAGACTGCCCATTTCCTCTTCATTTATTTGGTCTGGTGAGTTTTTACCTTGCTCCTTCATCTGCTGCATATTTCTCTGTCTTCTCATTTTGTTTAACTTACTGTGTTTGGGGTCTCCTTTTCACAGACTTCAGGTTCTTAGTTCCTCTTACTTCTGTAGTCTGCCTCCAGTGGGTGAGGTTGATTTAGTGGCTTGTGTACGCTTCCTGGTGGGGGGGACTGGTGCCTGTGTTCTGGTGGATGGGTTTGGATCTTGTCCCTCTGGTGGGTAGAGCTGCGTATGGTGGTATGTTTTGGGGTGTCTGTGAACTTAGTATGACTTTATGCCACTTGTCTGCTAATGGGTGGGGTTCTGTTTCTGCCTTGCTTGTTGTTTGGCGTGGAGCTTGCTGGTCATTGGGTGGAGCTGTCTTGTGTTGACACAAAGATCTCTGGCAGAGGTCTTATTGATTTGATATTATGTGGGGCTGGAAGATCTCTGGTGGTCCAAAATCCTAGTCTCAGCTCTCCCACATTGGAGGCTCAGGCTTGACACCTGGCCAGAGCACCAAGACCCTTCAGCCACATGGCACAGAAGAAAAGGAAGAGAAAAAAAAAAAAAAAAAAAGAACAGACAGAGCCCCAAGACAAATGGTATAAGCAAAACTAAACAGACAAAATCACACAAAGAAATATACACACACACATTCACAAAAAGAGGGAAAAACAAGGAAAAGAGCAACCAAACCAATAAACAAACCCAGAAATGAAAACAAACACTAAAAACTAAACTAAGATAAACATAAAACCCAAAGCAAATCAAACACAGAAAGGAAACCCAAGTCCACAATTGCTCCCAAAATCCACCACCTTAATTTTGGGAACACTCGTCTATTCAGGTATTCTACAGATGCAGGGTTTACCAAGCCGATTGCAGGGATTTAATCTGTTTCTCCTGAGTCTGCATGGAGACATTTCCCTTTCTCTTCTTTGTTCACACAGATCCTGGGGTTCAGCTTTGTTTTTGACCCCACCTCTGTGTGTAGGCCACCTTCAGGCATCTATTCCCTACCCAGACAAGAGGGGGTTAAAGCAGCGGCTGATTAGGGCCCTCTTACTCAGGCCGGGGAGGAGTACAGTAGTCACAATTGGGATGCGAGGAGTGCCTGCAGTGGCAGAGACCGGTGTGACGTTGCAGCAGCCTGAGGCGCACCGTGTGTTCCTGGGAAGTTGGCCCTGGACCACAGAGCTTTGGCACTGGTGTGCTGCACAGGCTCCCTGGAGGGTGTGGGTAGTGACCTGTGCTTGCACACAGGACTCTTGGTGGCAGCGGCAGCAGCAGCAACAGTAGTGGTCCGTGCCTGCCTCTGGAGTCTGAGGTGATAGCCACGGCTTGCACCAGTCTTTGGAGTTTACTTAGGCAGTGCTCTGCCATCTGTGGGCACGTGGAGCAGGAAGCCCCTCTCCTCGCGCACCCCAAAACAATGGTCTCTTGCCTCTCTGGCAGGTCCAGACTTTTTCTCGGACTCCCTCCTTGTTAGCTATGGCACACTAACCCCCTTCAGGCTGTGTTCATGCAGCCAACCCCAGTCCTCTCCCTGGGATCTGACCTCCGAAGCCCAAGCCTCAGCTCCCAAACCCCAACCACCCCAGTGGATGAGCAGACAAGCCTCTCAAGCTGGTGAGTGCTGGTCGGCACTGATCTGCTGTGCGGGGATCTCTCTGCTTTACCCTCTGCACCCCTGTTGCTGCAGTATCCTCCAAGTCTCCGAAGCTCCATCTCCATCCCTGCCAGAGAGGGGGCTTCCTAGTGTGTGGAAATATTTATCTTTCACAGCTCCCTCCCAGAGGCACAGGTCCCATCCCAATTCCTTTGTCTCTCTTTTTTTTCTTTTTCCTTTTGCCCTACCCAGGTACGTGGGGATTTTCTTGCCTTTTGGGAAGTCTGAGGTGTTTTGCCAGTGTTCAGTATGTGTTCTGTAAGAGTTGTTCTGCATGTAGATGTATTTGTGGTGAGGAAGGTGATCTCCATGTCTTACTCCTCCACCATCTTGAAGGTCACCCCCTCTGACAGTGTTTTATTAAGGCTACATTTAGTTTTTAATAATAAATATTTTTTTCAGAATAAATGGCATTCAATCTTTTGATTGTTCTCTTCGAGATGGATATTTATCCAATTATTCTGATAACCATACCAAGCGTTATATTCATATTCTTATTCATTACTGTTTAATTCCAAAGAGATACAAGACAGTTTACAAGACCTGTTTGTATATTGTTTTAAAAGGTGGTGGAGGAATCTCTAATGTGCTATTCTCCCTCTCAAATGAGAAGGCCATGAACAAAATAATTCTAAAGCTATTAGGATTTTTAAAAATATATCTTTTTCTACATTTGGCTTTTTAATCTTCAAAACCTCTTTTGTTCATTAAAATATTATAAAGAAACATTGGGGAAAAGCTACTTGACATTGGACTTGGAAATAATTTTTTTGAATATGACACCAAAAGCACAGGCAATAAAAGCAAAAAATAAACACATGGGACATCAAACTAAAAGCCTTCCCCACAGCAAAGGAAACAATCAACACAGTGAAATGGCAACCTATTGAATGGGAGAAAATATTTATAAACCATATATCTGATAAAGGGTTAATATCCAAAGTATGTAAGGAACTCATACAAATCAACAGCAAACAAACCAAAAAACTTGATTAAAAATGGACAAAGGACCTGAATAGACATTTTCCCAAAGAAAACATACAAATGGCCAACAGGTACATGAAAAGATGCTCAGTATCACTAATTATCAGGGAAATGCATATTAAAACCACAGTGAGATATCACCTTGCATGTATTAGGATGGCCATTATCAAAAAGGCAAGAAATAACACATGTTGGCAAGGATGTGGGTAAAAGAAACCTATGTACACTTTTGGTGGGAACATAGACTGTTACATCTACTATGGAAAATAGTATGGAAGTTCTTCAGAAAATTAAAAATAGAACTACCATATGATCCAGGAACCCCCTTCTGGGTATATATCCAAAGGAAATAAAATCACTACCTCAGAGAGGTATCTTCACTCTCTTGTTCATCATAGCATTATTCACAATTGCCAAGATATGGAAACAACCTGTCGAGAGATGAATAGGTAAAAAGACTGTGGTATATATATGTACAGTGGAATACTATTCAGCTATAAAAAAGAAGAAATCTTGCCATTTGTTGCAGCATGGATGAACCCAGGAGGCATTATGCTAAAGAAGTACGCCAGAGAGAGAAAGGAAAATACTGTTTGATGTAACTTACATGTGGAAGCTTAAAAAGTTGAACTTAGAACCAGAGAACAAAATGGTGATTACTAGGGGCTAAGGAGTGGGGAAAATGAGCAGAGGTTGGCCAAATAGCACAAAATTTCAGTTATAAGATTAATAAGTTCTGGGAATGTAATGTATACTATGGTGACTATAGTTAAAAATACTGTATTATATATTTGAAATTTGTTGAGAGTAATCTTGTGTTCTCACCACACCAAAAAACAAAACAAAACAAACAAAAACCAAACCGGTAATTATGTCAGGTGATGGATGTGCTAATTAGCTTGATTGTGGCAATCATTTTACAATGTATATGTATATCAAACGATCAGTTTTATACCTTAAATATATATGTTTTATTTGTCAATTATATCTCAACAAAGCTGGAAAAGATGTTACACTATATATATATATATGCAGAAATGTATTCAGTCCAAATAACAGTTTAAATGACTATTCATATATATACATATATATACATCTACGCAAATGGGTAGATATTGAGTATTTATTTAAATGGTCATATTGAGCACATGCCATGTTTTATAATCCAAATCAAAGTTGTGCCTCACTATGAATGTCAAAGAATTGTAAGGAAAAAGATAATATAAAAATTCATTACATTGAAATGCCAAGGTTAATCATAATTTTGCCCCATTTGATTGGATAATCTTTAATCAATGTTTTACTTCCTTTTATGTCAATTTCAAAAGCAATAGATTCAAATGTCCATAGGTTAGTTAAATGATCTAGAATTGAATTGAAGAAAAAATTTTTGAACCTTTAAAAAATATTTCCGAATATATATACAGTTTGTTGTGTGCTATATGAACACACAGAGAACAAATGGTAATATGTTTATCCCATAACACGTAAACCTGAGTATCATTACATGAGAATGTCTAAATGTTGTGTAGAGCACATGTTACAGAAATCAGAACACATACAAAATATTACTGCTCAAAAATTCATAACTGCAAACAGAAAGTTCTTTTCCATCTTCATCTAAAATGCTACACCCTGATGACTCTTAATAGCTGTAGGTAGTGTTTGGAAAACAATATTTGCATCTCTCCACTTGGAAGCCACAAAAATGTACAGAAGTTCCAACTACTATTAAGCATTCTTAATGACTTTATCACCCATTGGTTACCATGGCATCAGAACCTTGAAGTGGTATGTACTTAGTCTCACAGATTACTGCAGTGGGATGAATAGATCCTGTGTGAACCCTGGCAGGGCAAATGTTAAGATGCCAAGAAGCCATACGCCTCTGCTGATCCACTAACAAGACTGAGCAAATCACCAGGGACCCCATGGTAGAATGCTGATGAGCCTAATTGGCAACAGATACTAGATTCCTGGACACAGAGGATGGAAACAAGTAAAAGAGAAGGAAATGAAGACTTGAAAGTACACCTCATCCAAATTACAACTTCATGTTGGTGAAATCCCCCAAAGAACACCCAAGCACTTGCTACTGAGGGACCAGGTTGACAGTCAAAATGTGTTACCTTGTCCTTCATATCTCTTGATCTTTTAATTCCTCAGTCACAAAAAGATAATTTAATTTCCAAGATTCCTTTCAATTTCACGTTCAATGTTCACTCCTAATTTCACTGATTCTTCTTGAAATTGGCCAGAATCTTGAAATTTGGATCTTGAATAATGCTTTTTGTTTGTTTTTTGGAAGAAAGAATGTTGTAATAGAAAAAGCCTGCTTTTGGAACCAGAAAGACAAGGATTTTACTCTTCATTCTGTCTATTGCTATGTATCTTAAGCAAGTCTCTTCAGTTTCTTCCTCTGTGAAATTAAGAAAATAATATCTTACTTGCAAGACAGTGGTGGAATAACTTCATGTTCATATGATACAGCAAAATTTCCATAAGCCTATTTGCAAATGTAAGGGAAATTAAATATAAGTTAGAAAATAGATTTACATGTTATACAAAGAAGATTCTTTACTGAGATGACTTGAAATACTATAATTTCCTTAATTATACCTTATCTCTTAGGATCTTTGATGATATATCCAGGCTTTCAGACCTATGCTTTAACTTTGTTTTTTTAATTCACATTTAAATCTACATTTGACAAGCTTAAGTCTTATGACTGTCTGAAGTTTTTTCACACCTAATGATTTTCACATTTGGCGTATCTGATGATCAATCATTATCTCAACTATATTAAATTTAAGAGGCATACCTTTTATCACTAACACAACACATTATTTTCTGTTGTTTTATATTTGGTTAAAAATAATACAGCAAAATGCAAAGATGGTAAATCTTGAAATGTTTGTCTGCTGGCACAAAATTCTGAATTCTGTGTGCAGAAGACATAAGGGTATGAGTTATAACATAGGAAATTTGAATGGTATAAAAACCAAATTTAACAAATATCAAGTACTTATAAATATGACATATTCCTTACACTGTGAGTCATTTTTTGATAATATAATTTTCTAGTTTTTTACTTTGCAGTTTTCAAGTAAATTTAAAGCATTTTACATTTTCATTTACCAGGCTGTTAAAAATATCATGAACTAGTGGAAAACCTGAGGAGATTTAATATGTGTTTACCTGTTTCCTGTTTTCTAAAGTATATATCAAAATCATTAGTTTCTCTTAGGCTATTCTAATGTGGAGATGACTAGAAGAATTTTAAATTTTTATTATTTATGTTGTAAGTCTTCAGTTTAGAAACAAACAAGAAACAATAGAGAAAACAAAGACAAGTAATCTAGCAACAATTCCTAATTAACATTTTGGTGTATAACTATCCAGTTTTTTTTTCTTTGTAACCATGCAGTAACTTATTGGGAAAGTATATGACCTAACAATATTGCCACATTTGTGAATTATGTGACACAGTATATCCAATGATAAATGCCAGTTTTGAATCCTTTCAAAGAAGATACTGGTAATGGAAGATCACTGACTCAAGAGTAGGAACTCATCTTTTACCTCCATTGTTTCTTTTCACTAATCTAGATACACTTTAGGCAAAAAATAATAATTTCTATAACTTCATAATAATGTTTCGAAACCTTCAGAGCTAACAAATTCTTTTGTAGTAACTGATCCAAGTATGAACTATTAAATTTAGAACATTTTTAAGCACTGAAGATAACATCAAATATCTTCTGTAGCTATCGGTATGGAATTAAAAATAGCTTATACAGGCAAAAGTACATAATCATGATTGTAAGAAATAAACAGCAGAAGATTTCATGAAATACAAATGTGTCCCATAATTTAACATATAGTTGAGTTAACATGAAATGAATCAGAATCACAGATGGGGCCTTTATCCCCTTTGAAAGTATGTTTTAGTTAAAACCTTAAGAGTAGAAATATTTGGCAAGAAATTGGTTATTTTATCAATCCAAACCATACAATCAGTTTGTGATGCTTAATAAAGACATAATTCTGTCCTCTCTAATGAGGTAGAATTTCTAAAAGTGGAGCTTTTGAGGTTGAAAAGGCAGCTGCTATGTATCTCTTATGAATCTTTACTGTGAATTCACTATAATGGATTATCATGAAATGACTGGATGAAAGCAGCAATCTAATTGGGATGAAAGCAGCAATCTAGCTTGCTGAGAAGCTCCCTCCTCCTAATCACCCTATGGAATTTTAACCATAGAGGAGGGCTAATGTCACATTCAAGTGCAGGTTTAAATACTACTGAATGATGGTATTTGGTGACATCTAATGCTGGCTGTACCTCAGTATTTAGATTTTAAATGGCGTGTGAACTGTGGCATTCATTTGCTTTTGCTATGTCCCATTCTCTTCTCATTATCAACACGGTAAATATTTTGTAGGAGTAAACAGAGCCCAAATGACAACAGCTGAGGATAGGATTTTAGGTGATACTTGGAATTGAGCTAAGTATATGCCAGGATTTAAAATATGGTTATTTTTAATTATATGAAGTCATTATTTTAGCCTCTTTACTGACTCATTAAGACAAAATAATTTACTTAATAAAAAATATGTATACATATTTTAAAACTAAGGACACTCAAATATCTCAAATACTTTAAAACTTCCCCATTTAAAACTCTTTTTCTTGGAAGGATTAAAAGCAAAATGAATTGAAAAGGAAAACAAGAGGTTTCAGGCTTTTATAGTTAAATTGACATCTCCCTATTAAAATGTATTACAGAGCCTGCAAATGCTTATGTTGTCTAATCGCTTAGAAACATTTCCTTTGTAAAAGTGTAGTAGTGTAGGACAGGTACAAAACATAAATTCTTGATTATTCACTTCAAAGGGGAGAAAAAGAATATAGAATGCAAAACATTGAAATATATTCTGTAATCTTTTTAAAATGCTAGAGTCACATTTTTTTTTCTTTTTATGCTATCTTCCTTATTATTATAATCCCTATACACACCAAGTAGCCCAGTGTCGTAAGGAAATCACTTTCAAGAGGCAATTCATAACAATAAAAAAAAGTATCTTTACATTTTATTTGCATTTCTAGAAAAACTTTGTAAAATCTGTTTGTTCCTCTCCCTGTAGGTGAGTCATTCTCTAATCCACTCCTCCAAAATCTATCTCTGACCTCATCCTAGCCAGCTTTGTTTCTCTCCTCCCTTTTCTTTTGCCCCTACTTCTCTCCTCCCTTTTCTTTTGCCCCTACTTCAATCAATCTCAGCTCTTTCTAATGCAATTTTCCAAATTCAAATCCATGTCTAGTGCTCCCTTCCTTCAGGACACTCTTCTTGAATAAGACTTGAGCGTGTATGTGAGTGTATATATACACACACACGCACATATAGAGGAAATATTGGTCATTGCCTATCAGGCAATGATAAAGTTTTCCTTAGCAGATATTAAAGGGAATGAGGCTCTAGAATATTCCTATCTTAATCATCTTCTCCATTTCAAATAATAAATTGGTAGGCATCTTTCAAGGAAATATAGGTAGGTAGATACCAAACATTTTGGTATGGTCTCTTTTCTCACAATTGTTTTTCTCCCTTTTAAAAAGTCTGGCATATTTAAGTTGGGTTTAAAATCAAACTATCAACTTCAGGTTTAATAAAAAGCAATGCCAAATAAACTATGTAATAGATGTCTCTATTTGACAATGATAGACATTCAAAAATATTGTTGAATAAATGAAAAAGTGAATGAACAGACATTTCCTCTCCATTTTTGAGATTAACTCCAATCCCCCAACATGTTTCCTGATTCTTCTCATTCCTGGCCTATTATTCTTTTCACTTTTAGAGGTGAGACCAAGGTGATCAACTCTGATTGTTTGCATACATTTTCAATGATTAAAACAAGTCTGTTCACATTTTGATTCTTCTGCATCAAATAGCTATACAAAGATGTCTAACTATATGAGTGTCAATGTTAGCTTTGCATCTGGCCTTTTAAATCAGGCCAATTCACTTATGCACCATGTCTAAATTTACCTTTAAGTAAATGCTGCAGGCTAGATGAGGCCCTAGCCTTTTGTTTAATTACCTTCAGTCTTCATCATTTTCTCCCACCTCTTAATTAAAATATTTCACTGATTACAGAGGTTCTATCCTGAATGTGAATCCTGGATTCTCTTTTCTCAACTTTGGTGACCAAAATAATTTCCTTCTGTCATTTTAGATTCTAGATTTTTTGCAATAACTTTTGGATTTACCTGATTATTTGAACTGGAGGTCTTCTCTTGTGTGTACCTGAGTTCTATTCCAGTGCCAAATAACTTCAAGTTAACTCCTGGCCTAATTTTTCAGAGGCTGAGTTTAAACAGATATAAATAGAGTAGGAAGAAACAAGGAAATAAACTCTGTATCCCTAGAAATAATAGTGGCTGGTTAAATGGCTAAAATTCACTCCAGATTATGTTCAAGGTAGAGTACCCATATAAGGGCAAATGTGGGTTGAGTGTACTTAGCTTTTTATTGGCAAAAGTGCTAATGGAGGTGATGTAATGATCAGGAAGGAGATAAATCTATACTGAGGGAAGAGGTAGTAATAATATTACTTTCCATTCTTTCATGCCAGCATTACAAATATAGTGAGATTAAATGATTAACCAGAAGTCAAATTGAGGACTGTTGCATGTAGCAGAATTGTTTAATAGTGTATGACATAGAAGCTATCACAGTAATAATTTATGGTCACTGAAGAAAACTAAGTAATGTTACTTGCTTAGAAGCTTTAGTTTTCCAACCAAAACCTCCAGAGTATTTTAAAGCCCCCTAACCAGCAGCCCTTATGCCACAGCAGGCAACATTTTGCAGCCATTTTTCAGAAAATAAACAGGTAAAATGTATATTTTCCAGCATTAAATTGAAGAGGATACTTCCCTAAGGTAGAATCTAAGACATTGCCTGTATGTGTGCAGTAGAATGTTAGCTTTGGTAGCAGCCAGGTTATAGGAATTCAGTTAATAAAACTCTAAGTTTAATATATGAACTATAAACATGTAAAGAATAGATTCCTGAGCATTTACTGTAACTTCTATTGTGCTTCAACTGTCTGTATTCACTTGTTGGTGGCTACGTTTTTGATCCCCAAATATAAAAGGTTCTTTGTCACTTTCTTCATGATTGAAGGAATACTGACTTTTTAAAATACAGTTTCTTCCCCTATCCCAAGTAATTTCAGGAACCCCAAGTCTCCAGAGTTCCCTTCTGACTGTTGCTCTTTGCTCTTGAGTGTGAATAGTTATCCCAGAAATTCCTAACATTTCCACAGTGGTGCTCACTCAGCTAGAGCATCACTGCCTTCAATATTTGATGGTATGGATAAATACATCCTCACCTTGTACATATGGGTATAACCTGAAATAAACCATGTCCAGTGCCAGTGGAACCAGAAGCAGGTTCTTGTGCTTCAATCACATATATTTGTGATTGGCGCTGCTGAGAAGTCAAAAGGAGAATTGCCTTCTTTGTTACTCTTGAGAACTTTCACAGAAGACTATGGGAGGTTCGGTGTGGCCCGTGTTTATGTGATGGAGTTTTTTCAGGTACTTTCACAGTTAGTCAGGTGTGTGTTCTGCAATCTCAGTTCCACAGAGATGGAGCTCTTTGCCATAACACTGCTGTCTTTATGAGTCCAAACCCAGGTGGTAGTGGAGTATAAATCTGCTACATCTTTTGAGGGCTGGTTCTGGCAGAGCCTAAATTCACTCACCTATCACTGTCAGCTAGCATCCATGGACATGAAGGCCTGACTCGTTCATAATTGCTCTAATGAAGTGAGGGGAAGTCTTCAAGTCTCAAAGCAAAGTTTCACAGGCACTCCAAGTGTTACAGCTATAAGTATGATGGGGCTGTTTTGACAATTCTTTTCAACATCTTTTATAACAAAATAGTGCTACCACTTGGTCCAAAGGTAGGTGGATTTTATTCTGGAGGAGGACTACCATTCATGGTTAATCTCAGTCTTTGGCCTTGTTCTCAGGATTTGTCACTGTATCCCGCCTGAGAATGAGTTTTCTCTCAGTACACTCTGAAATTTTTCCTCTGTCACGGTATTCCAGTCTAGTAAACATATGTATATATGTCTGGACATCATTGTGGAAAGCCTTCAGGCCCCATCTCCTCTGCCTGCCCCTTCAGAAAGCAGCTCAGGTCTTATTTGATTAAGTCAATTCATCCACTCAACCTATTTATTCATTGTTCACTATGTGCCTCGCAATGATGTAGGCATAGAGAATACAAGAATTTATAAAAAGAGAAATTTGTTAACTCATATAGCTTTCTCTCTACAGTGATGATAGGATAAACAAATAAAAAATAACATGTCAGATGGCAGTAAGTACTAAAGAGATAAATAAAACAAGTAGGACTACAGGTCATGCTAGGAGTTTGGATGATTTTAAGTTTTCCACAGAATGACCAGGGAGAGCCTGCATATGAAGGGCACATTTGAGCCAAGATGTGAAGAGAATGAGGCAGCGGGCCAAGATATCCAGGAGGAGATCATTCCAGGCAGAGAGCGCAAAAAGTGTACAGGCCCTCAGGAGGAAGTGTCCTGGGTGTCTAGGGAGGAATAGACATAGACCTGAGATCTGAATTCCATGGAACAGCAACTTTCATGTTCCTTCTCCAGCCCAATCAAGATACCCATTTATAATGAAAGGAAAAAGAATAGTTGACATGATCAATCTACTGCAAATTAACATGAGACATATGGTAATCAGCAGACTGTGAAGAACCAAAATAAAGAAAAGATGCTGAGACAGCAAGGTAAACTCAGGCGTCTTGCCATAGCTGGCAAGATTAAAAGATATTACAGGACTACATATATTTACCCTTGAAAGCATTGGCCCAAGTTCTCTGCTTAATAAGCAGTGTATACAATGCATGGAGTAGCAGTTTTAGAAGAGTTAAATAATTCTCAATTGGTTTAATGTTTTACATACAAGTTTTATCAAAGACAGGAACTTTTAGCAATGAAAATCCAGTTATAAGTATATTCGAACTTCTCTGCTTTTAGTAAATAACTAGAACAAAATAAAACCTGGCAACATTTTCAGAAGCTGTTTTAAACAATGTGTTATATTTTGATGTGCCCAGTTTAGCACACCTCTCTTGATGTAGAGTCATTTAACATATATTTAATAGGTATCTATTATGTGAAAGGCTCTCATATAGGTGCTAAGGATATAGCAGTGAACCAAATTATATCCCCACCACATATACTCATGGGCAAGGCAGACACATGTCCAGTACTAAATTCTATAAAGAAAAAGCTGGATAAAGGGATAAATAACTTCCATGGAAAATTCTTTGGGAAGGCATATGAATAGGAATATGCTACAGTAACAAATAAACCTCCAAAGCGTAGTGGCTTTAAAACACAAGTTTCCTTCTCATATTATATGTACATTGTAGGTTGGCACCAAACTCTGATTATTAAAATCATTCAGTGACCCAGACTAAAGAATCAGGCACCATCTTGCATGTTGTTGGTCATTGTGCTAAAGGGAAAAGAGAGTCCTGGAGGGACTTGATCTAGAAAGCAGTGTGACACATCTCTCTTCCACTTGTAATTCATTGCCCAGAACTAACTCGTGGCCCACCCAGTCAGAGGGTAGCCAGAAAGTGGGCAGACCTAAGTATGTTTTCACCAGCACTAATAATCACCAAGAAGGGATGTCAGACAAAGAACTTTTTGAGAAGGTGACATTTGAGTTGAGACCCAAAGGAAATGAGGGAATGAGAGCTAGAGACAGATCATTCATAGCTAAAAGAAGAGTGAGGAAGTTAGAGAATATTGGCTCAGAAAGGAGTTAAGACTTCATCAAAATGAAAAATAAAAAATGAAAAGAGAAGCTACAGATGGAGAAAAAATAATCAGAAATTATATATCTGGTAAAGGACATACATCCAGGATATACAAAGAACACATAAGTTAATAAGAAGACGCCCAATTTTTTAAAAAATGGGCAAAAGATTTGAGACACTTCACCAAAGCAGATGTAGCAATGGTAACTGAACACACAAAAATATTTTAAACATAATTAATCATTAGAGAAATGCAAATTAAACTATAATGATATCACATACACACTGGAATGGCTAAAAAAACAAAAAAACAATAAAACACCCAACTGGCAATACCAAGTGTTGCTAGACTGTGGAGAAGCAAGATCCTTACAATGTTGCTGGTGGGAATGTAAAATGGTACAGTTGCTTTGGAAAAGAGTTTGGCAGTTTCTTAGAAAGTTAAACATACACTTGTCTTATGACCCAGTCATTTCATTCCTAGTTATCTACCAAAGAAAAATGAAAAAACTATGTCCATACAAAGACTTGGATATTAATAATCATATCAGCATTATCCATAAGAGGCAAAAGTTAGAGATGTCCATGAAGCGGTAAACGGAAGCGCAAAATGTAAAATATACATGGATACCAGTCAGCAATAAAAATGACTGAATTGTTATATGCTACGATATAGGTAGGCCTCAAAAACGTTAGGCTAAATGAAAGAAGCCAGATGCAAAAGGTGATATATTGCATGTTTGTATTTATATTCAATTACCAGAAAGGGAAAAACTATAGATACAAAAAGTAAATCAGTGGTCTCTTGGAACTGTGGGTGGGAATAGGAATTGACTGCACATGGGCACAAGATAACATTTTTGGAATGAAGAAAATGTTCTAGGACTAGGCTGAGTTGATAGTTACATAGTAATATAAATTTACTAAAATCGTCAAAGTGTGTACATAAAATGGGCAGGTTTGTGGTGTGTAATGTATGCTTCAATAAAGCGGGTCAAAAAACAAAAAAGAAAAAAAAGAAACAATGAGGTGGCCAGTGTGGATTTTATAGGGTAAAAATGGAAACGAGTCATAGGGGATACAGTCAGAGGTGTAAGCCAGTGACCTTATCACATAATCATTGAAGTCCTTGGCATCAGAGTTCCGTCTTCTTTATAAGTTTATGGGAAGTCAAGGGATAATATGAGTAGTAGACAAACTGGAATTAATTTATTATTAATTAATTAATATATATGCTTTTTAAAAGAATGTTGTATGTTGACCTAGCATAGGAGGTAAGATTGAAAGATAAGCAAGACACTTTTAGAGTAGTTCAGGCAAGAAGGTATGAAAACTAGATCAGGAATGGTGCAGTGGAGGTGGTGAAAAGTAATCTGTTTGGGATATGTTTAAAAAGTAGAGCTTCCTAGATAATATATATATTTGAGCATTAGATTTTTGGCATTTTTATTACCAAGTGATATGAGTAAATAACAACCTTATCCCATTCCTGAACCTCAGTCCAATGCTGAACGCAACTCTAAATCAGTACTTAAGCTTCAAACTCAAGACTTAGGATTAAAGGGAGAAGCCACTGGTAGGATGCAGATCAGAGAAGTTTGATGCACACACATTTTAACTGTTAAAAACAAAGAAAAACTTTTTCTTTGTTTTTCATGTACTTTTTAAAAATTAGAGTATAGCTGCTTTACTATGTTGTGATAGTTCCTGTGGTACAACGAAGTGAATCAGCTATATGTATACCTATATCCCCTCCCTCTTGGACCTCCCACCACCCTCCCTCATCCCACCTATCTAGGTCATCAGAGAGCACTGAGGTGAGCTCCCTGTGCTATACAGCATGTTCCCACTAGCTATCAATTTTATACATGGTAGTGTGTATATGTCAATCCTGATCTCCCAGTTCATCCCACACCCCCTGCACCCTGTGTCCACACAACCATTTTCTATGTCTGCATCTCTATTCCTGCCCTGCAAATAGGTTCATCTGTAATATTTTTCTAGATTCTCCTATATGTGTTAATATATATTTGGTTTTTTCTTTCTGACTTACTTCACTCTGTATGACAGACTCTAAATCCATCCACATCTCTACAAATGACCCAATTTTGTTCCTTTTTATGGCTGAGTAATAGTCTGTTGTATATATGTACCACATCTTCTTTATCCATTCATCTGTCATTGGACATTTAGGTTGCTTCCATGTCCTGGCTATTGTAAATAGTGCTGCAATGAACATTGTGGTACGTGTCTTTTTGAATTATGGTTTTCTTAGGGTATATGCTCAGTAGTAGGATTGCTGGGTCATATGATAGTTCTATTTTTAGTTTTTTAAGGAATCTCCATACTGTTCTCCATAGTGGCTGTATCAATTTACATTCCCACCAACAGTGCAAGAAGCTTCCCTTTTCTCCTCACCCTCTCCGGCATTAGTTGTTTGTAGATTTTCTGATGATGCCCATTCTTACCTGTGTGAGGTGATACCTCATGGTAGTTTTGAATTGCATTTCTATAATAATTAGTGATGTTGAGCATGTTTTCATGTGCCTCTTGGCCACCGGTATGTCTTCTTTGGAGAAATGTCTATTTAGGTCTTCTGCCCATTTTTTGATTAGGTTGTTTGTCTTTTTGATATTGAGCTGCATGAGCTGTTTGCATATTTTGGAGATTAATCCTTTGTTAATTGCTTCATTTGCAAATATTTTCTCCCATTCTGAGGGTTGTCTTTTTATCTTCTTTATGGTTTCCTTTGCTGTGCAAAAGCTTTGACGTTTCATTAGGTCCCATTTGTTTTTTATTTTCATTACTCTAGGGGGTGGATCAAAAAAATCTTGCTGTGATTTATGTCAAACAGTGTTTTTCCTCCTCTAAGTGTTTTAGAGTATCTGGTCTTACATTCAGGTCTTTAATCCATTTTGAGTTTATTTTTGTGTATAGTGTTAGGGAGTATTCTAATTTCATTCTTTTACATGTAGCTATCCAGTTTTCCCAGCACCACTTATTGAAGAGGCTGACTTTTCTTTATTGTATGTCCTTGCCTCCTTTGTCATAGATTAGGTGACCATAGATGTGTGGGTTTATATCTGGGCTTTCTATCCTGTACCATTGGTCTATATTTGTGTTTTTATGCCAGTACCATAGGAGTCAAAATACCTGTGCTGAGAAACCTGGAAGACACTGATGAAAGAAATCAAAGGTGACACAAGCAGATGGCAAGATATACCATGATCTTGGATTGGAAGAATCGATATTGTGAAAATGACTATAGTACCCAAAGCAATCTATAGATTCAATGCAATCCCTGTCAAATTACCAATGTCATTCTTCACAGAGTTAGAACAAAAATGTTTACAATTTGTATGGAAACACAAAAGATCACAAATAGCCATAACAATCTTGAAAAAAAAAAAATGGAGCTGGAGGAATCAGGCTCCCTGACTTCAGACTATACTACAAAGCTATCTTATTTTCAGTATCAATAAAGCTGCATTGAAACAGCCATGTCAGGTTTCTTTTCTCACTCTTAAAATATATTCTTACTTGGGACTACAAACTGTTACTCCATTCCTTCATGACAGCCATCCAAAAGAACTGAGCAGAATTAGGTAAATAGACCTCAATTTTTATAATATATGATGTGCAATTTGGGTTAATAACTTAGTGCTCAAATAAATCAAATACACGCTACAGAGATTATTGAGTAAAATTTCCCTTCTCAAACTTGAAGTATGATTTTCTATTACAATAAGGCATTTTATAATATTTTTGAGGAATAATTTCAGAGTAATTTTAAGTAATTAAAATATTGAATGGTAATTTTGAAAAATGTCTGTATGAGGAAAAATAACAAATTATCTTTGCTTTTTATAGTTTGAACTTATGGAACTAAACACGAAATCTTTAAATTTTCCTTCAAAATTATTTGAGGGAACAAATAATTTAGGAAGAAACAAATTGTAAAACTGGCTTTAAGAATTTTCACATTAGGGGCTTTCCTGGTGGGACAGTGGTTGAGAGTCTGCCTGCTGATGCAGGGGACATGGGTTCATGCCCCGGTCTGGGAGTATCCCACATGCTGCGGAGTGGCTGGGCCCGTGAGCCATGGCCATTGAGCCTGTGAGCCATGGCCATTGAGCCTGTGCGTCTGGAGCCTGTGTGTCCGGAGCCTGTGCTACGCAACGGGAGAGGCCACAACAGTGAGAGGCCCGCGTACCGCAAAAAAAAAAAAAAAAAAGAATTTTCACAGTAGAGTTTTTCAAATCTCTCCTATTCAGGAAATTAAGGTGATAGAAAAGTTCACATTACTGCCAATTATTGCAGGTAAGAAATTTTATTTGAAAGTTTTTTCCAAGAACTTTAAACTATAAACTCCACATCTAAGTGTTCAACTATTTGTTTGTGTTCATGTAGTGAATGCTCAGTGATACTTTTATGACTATCCAGAGAGTCAATTTCATTCTTTTGGAATACAAACTCTGTTACCTGAAGCAAAATAATTGTCCTCATGTGATGCGTCTGATTATTTTAGTTTTATCATAATTGGTTTGCTAATTTTGGAATTTATCTAGCAAGAATAGTTTTATAATTAAAAAAAAAAATCTCTCCAGAGTAACAGATAAACCCCAATATCTTAGAGGCAGAAGATAATAAAAGTTTGTTTCTTACTTATTTAAATACCAAAATAGATATTAATGATTTTCTGAGGAGCTCTCTTCTAGTAAATGTTTCATTGAGCCAGTCTCTTTGCTTGTATCTATGCCATCTTTAACACATGGCTTTCTTTTTGCTTGTTTGTATTAAAATGATGAATCAAAAAGACTATAGAGCATCTTGCATGAGAGGTTTATCTGGGCCAGACTGAGAAAATGTGCATGTCAATACTTTCCTTTCCATAACTGGTCAGGACTCACTCATATGATCACAAATAATGATGATTTTGGTTCTTTGTCCAAAAGTAAAAGGAAATTAATCTGGTGAAGAGCCAGTAGTCTCTGTCACAACTATAAAGGAGATATACATTACTTTTAGATATCTAGAGAAAGAATCCACATTTAAAAATTACTAATATTTATATAATGTCCAGATCAAGATGGGAATTTTTCATCCTGTCATTTCTTTCCTTCTGTCCTTTTAAAAAAATAATAGCTTTATTGAAGTATGATTTACATACCATAAAATTCACCCTCTTCAATTATGTAATTCAGTGGTTTTTAGTATATTCACAATATTGTGCATCTAATACCACTATCTAATTCCAGAACAAATTCATAGTTTCAAAAAGAAGCCTTGTACCCATTAGCAGTCACTCTCCCCCTCTTCCCTGTTCCTAGCTGTTAGAAACCACTAATTTACATTTTGTCTGTATGGAATTTCCTGTTCAGAACATTTCTTATAAATGGAATCATACTATATGTGGCCTTTTGTGTAAGGATTCTTTCACTTAGCATGTTTTCAAGTTTGATCCATGTTGTAGTTTTGTATAATTTTGTACTTCTTTTGTGAAATTTATTCCTAAGAATTTTATTTTTCTGATGCTATTGTAAATGAAATTGTTTCTTTAAATTTTATTTTCAGAACATTTCTTCCTAGAATATAGAAATATAATTGAAATTTGTGTATTGATTCTGTATTCTTCAACCTTGCTGATCTCATTATTAGTTCTAATTGTGTGTGTGTGTGTGTGTGTGTGTGTGTGTGTGTATTCCTTGGGATTTCTATATACAAGATTGTATAATTTGCAGATAGAGATCATTTTACTTCTACTATTGCAATCTGCCTTTTCTTTTTCTTGCATAATTTCCTTGGCTGGAACCACCATTGAAATGTTGAATAGAAGTGGTGAGAGCAGGCATCCTTGTCTTAAACCAATGTTAGGGGAATGTGTACAGTTATTTATAATTAAATATGTTAGCTGTTGGTTTTCCATAGATGACATTTATTAGGTTGGGGACATTCCTTTCTATTCCTAGTTTGATGGGTTTTTCCTCTGTTTTTATGTTTTATTTGTTTTGATTGGAGACATAAGAAAATTTCTGTGAAAACCACAGCTTGATGAGCTCTAAAAGGAAGTTAAACTTGGGGTTCACTTTTTAAAAGAATATGCATTTTAATATACAGCACTTTGTCTGATGTGTGGCTGAGTTAACATTCCTATGGCAACACTGACTTTCCCAGCTACTCTGCCAACTTTTATGCTTAATTCACAATGTCACAACATTCTAAGTACTGCACTTTTAAGAAAATTCAACATGGCATGTAAAAAACATTGACTAGAGAGAGGGGGTTCAAGATGGTAGCATATGAAAACCCTGAACTCACCTCATCCCCCTACCTCCAACATGGTAATGTGCAGTAGGGAGTAATATCACAGAGGCCCCCTGTGCAGATTTGCCTACCCTGGGACACAGCAAAAAAACAATGGTTTAAAGGGCACCTAGACTACATGTGAAGGAAATCCATTTACTAACCCTAGAGCATTAGCCAACTGGACAAAGAAATACTAGTACTCTCTCTGGGCTGGGAGGTGCTGAAGAGTGGATTTTTGTGTGTGTGAGTTCCTTCTCCATCTTGATAGCAAGAGTGTTAACATGGTCCAGGTGCTCTAGTTGGCCTGAAAAGCCTGCCCCAGTGAACCCCAGGTCCCTGGTCCACACCAGCCACAGCCATCTCCCTAAGGTGGCCCTGGTGTAGCCTGCCCCAAGCCCTCCAGCCTCTACCCACTCCAGCTCCACCTGGCCAGCCAAAGCTGCCTGGCATATGTATTCTACACAGGAGACATTCCTACACAAAGCCATGCCTTCAATATCAGGAGAGGTAGCTATTTGACCTAATTAATAGAAACAAGCACAAAAGTGTCAAACCAAATGAGGAGATAGAGGAATAAATTCTAAACAAAAGAAAAAAATAAAACCCCAGAAAAAAACCCTAATGAAATGGAAATAATTAATTTACCTGATGATAAAGAGTTCAAAGTAATAGTCATAATAATACTTGCCAAACTCAGGAAGAGAATAGAGTAAAGCAATTAGAACTTCAACAAAGAGTTAGAAAATATAAGAAAGGACCAATCAGAGCTGAAGAATATGATAACTGAGAAAATGAAAAACACACTAGAAGGAATCAACAACAGATTAGATGGTATAGAAGAACAGATCAGCGATCTGAAAAACAGAATAGTGGAAATCACCCAATCAGAACAGCAAAAAAAAAAAAAAAAAAAGAAGAGAGAGAGAAAAAAAAGAAAAATAAGAATAGTCTAAGGCACAACTGGGACAATATCAAGCATACTAACATTTGTATTATATGGGTCCCAGAAGGAGACAAGAGATAGAAAAGGGAAGAAAACTTATTTGAAGAAATAATGGCTGAAAACTTCCTTAATCTGGGAAAGAAAACAAATACAGTAAGTCCCCTCCACATGAATGAGTCCTGTTTGAAGAGTGTGTTCATAAGTCAAATTTGTTTGTAAGTCCAACAAGGTTAGCCTAGGTACCCAACTAACACAATTGGCTGTATAGTACTGTACTGTAATAGGTTTATAATACTTTTCACACAAATGATGCATAAAAAACAGAGAAGCACAAAAAATAAAGAAAACATTTTTAATCTTACAGTACAGTACCTTGAAAAGTACAGTAGTACCAGCTACATCACCACTGCTTTTACGCTTGCTTCTGGATATCCTGGGCTTGAAATAAAGATACTTTTCTACTGTACTCTATACAGTACTGTACAGTAAAGTACAAAAAACCACAACCACTTGTAGAGGATTCACGTAAGTGACAGTGTACTCCAGGCACATGAACTAACATGTGATTGAACATGCAAACCCACGTTTGCATCTTTGAAAGTTCACAACTTGAAGGGTTTGTATGTAGGGGACTTACTCTATTGAAGCCCAGGAAGCACAGAGATCCCAAGCAAGTTGATCCCAAGAAATCCACACAAAGACATATCAAAATTGAAATGGTAAAAGTTAAAGATAAAGAGAATTTTAAAGGCAGCGAGAGAAAAATGAATAGTCACATACAAGGAAACTCCATAATACTATCAGGTGATTTTTCATCAGAAACTTTGTAGTTCAGTAGGGAGTGGCATGGTACATTTAAACTGCTGAAAAGGAAAATTTACAACCAAGAATACTATACCCAGCCAAGTTATCATTCGGAATTAGAGAGATAACATATATATATATATATATAACTTAAATATAGTATTTAAGGAATATGAAAACATTCTTAAATGTAAAATATAGCATCAAAAACATAAAACTTGTGGGGGAGTAAAAATGTAGTGCTTTTATAGTGTATTTGGACTTAAGTGACTATCAGCTTAAAATAAACTGCTATAGGGCTTCCCTGGTGGCGCAGTGGTTGGGGGTCCGCCTGCCGATGCAGGGGACGCGGGTTTGTGCCCCGGTCTGGGAGGATCCCGCATGCCGCGGAGCGGCTGGGCCCGTGGGCCATGGCCGCTGGGCCTGCGCGTCCGGAGCCTGTGCTCCGTGGCGGGAGAGGCCACAACGGTGAGAGGCCCACGTACTGCAAAAAAAAAAAAAAATTAAATTAAAATAAACTGATATATATATATATAGGTTGATATGTATGAACCTCAGTTTGGGTTATTTACCAATCTCTTAATCAATATATATAGTCAGGTGATTAGAGAAATTTGATTAACCAGTCTTTGACATATAGTTTCTATAGTTTCTGGAAAATAAATTCAGTTCCGACCTAAAGAGGTCTGAGAATATGATGGAGTAGTTCACCCAAAGAAATATTTTATGGTAGAAATAAAAAGAAAATAATGAATAACCATTATTTTGTGATAGGAAAGCCATAATTACAATTTTTTTTTTTTTTAAAGTCTTCAGATAATGGAAATGGAAAACCATATAACTTATGTACTTATTCTTGCTGAGGGCACCTAGAGAGTTGGACCAAATAATGAAAAATGATCATCGTGCTTTCAGGAATGACAGACTGAATCATTCCAGAAGACCTTCCTCTGGAGGAAACAACTAACAATCTAGACATAGTACAAAAGCAACCTGAAAGTACCAGAGGTGAAGAGAAGCAGCTGGACTCTGGTTGGGGGTTCACACTGGCTTGGAAAAATAGAAACAGGGAACTTTGCAAGTAAGAAAGAAAATCTGCTTCCAGCAGTCCTGCTCAGTAAGAAATTCTAAAGGAAGTCCTTCAAGATGAAGGGAAATTATACTAGATTAAAAATTACAGGCAAAACAAAGCCTGTAAGACAAAGAGAGAAATCTGAAATAAGACCAGAGCTGTTGCCCTATGTACACGGGCACATGTACAAATGCAGGCAGACTCTGATGGGGAGTGCACATTTACCTGGAGGAATTGACACGTGGGGTATCAAGTAAGTTCTCTTCCCTAAAACTTTTAGACTGGGGATAATCACAATCACAACATGTACAAGAGTGGTGGTGGAGGTGGGAGTAGGGGGAATTTCTTGAAAAACCTTACCATATTTCCACTGGGGAATCAGAAGAGTAAAGCCAGAAAACCATGAATGCTGAATATAGGATTCCAGAAGAGAAAGAGTTAGCGAGAAGATTCCCCAAATCTGTCTTTTCACATATCTGACTGACACCCAAAACATACATGTGCAGAGCAGACTCAAAGAAGCCCAATTAAAGAAAAACTATCAGAACAAAACCCAGAGCTGTTGCACACTAAACAAATTATTTCAGTCCAGGCTCAGCCTAGAAAATTATTTCCTAAAACAAAACAAACAATGATACTCAATGGAATAAAATAACAAATCCTGAATCGTCACAATTTAACATTGATAATGTCCAGGATAAAATTCAAAATTGTCTGACATTGGAATAATCAAGAATACAAAACACAATTTCAAGAGAAAAGGAAATCAATTTTTTTCTGGCCTTGAGATGAAACAAGTGTTTGAACTAGGACACATAAGTTTTAAAGACATTTTTATAACTATCATCAATGAAGTAAAACAAAACATGCTTTTACTTGAATGTATCAGTAGAGAAATAGAAACAACAAAATGCATGAATGTATCAGTAGAGAAATAGAAACAACAAAAATGAACCAAATGGAAATTTTAGAACTAAAAAAACACAATATCCAAAATAAAAGTTCAGTGGATGGACTTAGATAAATGGGCATGACAGAGAAAAAAGAAAAATAAATGAGCTTAAATATAGAATCGCTGCATATTTTTCAAGTAGAAGAACAGACAGAAAAAAAATATTTTGAGAAAATGAACAGGGCTTCATGAACCTGTTAGGTGATACCAAATGTTTAAATGAATATGTAATTAAAATACTAGAGAGAAAAGGGAGACGGGGACAGAAAACATATTTAAATAAATAATGGTTGAAATCTGCCAAATTTGGTAAAAATCAGATACTTGTAGATATAAGGTTCTAAACTAAATGAACTTTAAGCAGAATGAATTCAAAAAATCCCATGCTAAGATACATCACAGTAAAACTCTAAGAAGCCAAAAGATAAAGAGCAAATCTTGAAAGCAGCAGCAAAAAACAAAAAATGTATTCTGTGCAGGGGAACAATGATTCAAATTGTGGCTATACTCCCCCCCCATAAAAAACAAGAGTGGAAAATTATCTTTACAGTGTTGAATTAAAAAGATCTGTTAACCTAGAATTCTATATATGGCTAGAATTTATTTCAAGAATGAAGGTAAATTAACTGATTTTTTTCAGATAAAGTAAGGTAAAATCTTGTTACTAGCAGACTTGTAAGAACTGCTAAGTAAGTCCTCTCAAGATGAGGGGAAATGATAGCAGATGAAAATATACATCTTTAGAGAATGAAGAAATGATAAATGAACATTTTTTCCTTTTTAATGCTAACTTTGTTATAAAACATAAATTCTTAAAATAAAATTATAACATTTCCTTATGGGATTTATAACATATAATTGTATTACATAAAATCTATAACATAAATGAGGGAGTAGATATAGGTATATAAGTTTAAAGATTTTTATATTTTACAATTTTACATGTAGTAATTAGGCTATGTTATATGTATGTGTATATATATGTATAGTCTTCCTTTTTACTTTTTTTAAAATTTAATTTAATTTATTTTTTATACAGTAGGTTCTTATTAGTTTTCCATTTTATACATATTAGTGTATATATGTCAATCCCAATCTCTCAATTCATCCCACCACACCCCCTGCTTTCCCTCTATATGTATAGTCTTCTATATATAATATTTACATGACAACCACTATGAAAATAATTCACAAGAGAACAGGCAAAATAGCAAAAGGAAAATTAAAAGTAAAAGAGAATTCTGAAAAATATTTCAGTAATCTTGTAAAAAGTTAGGAAAGGAGAAACAGGATAAAAAAAGATAAGTAAAAAACAAAAAGTAAAATGGTAGACCTCTATTATATTAAAATTTTAATGAACTAAACACACCAGTTGAAAGACAAAGACTATCTGAATGGGGAAAAATCAAAAACAAGATGTAACTATATCTTTTCTCCAGGAGACATATTTTGAATATAAAAACACAGGATGGAAATAAATGAATGAGAAAAATTTATCAGGCAAATAGTAATCTTGTGAAGGCTGGATAGACTACATTAATACCAGAAAAAATAGACTTTAAATATAATTTATTAGCAGACATTGGAGGAACAGTTTATAAGGACAAAAGCTCAATACAACAAGACTATATAGCAATAATAAATGTGTATAATTTCAATGACAAAGCTTCAAAATACATTGAGCAAGTTTTAACAGAATTAAAAGGAGAAAGAAACAATTCCACAATCATAGTTGCTCTCTTAGTAATTGAAAGAGCTAGTCGAAAAATCAGGAAATACTAAGAAGTTCTCAACAGCACTATCAACCCCCGTGATTTAATTGATATTTATATGCAAAAAAATGCACTATATAACAAGAAAATACACATTTTCTTTAGGTGCACATTATATGTTACCCAAGATACAAACGTATCAACTTATCACGATGCTTAAAATAATTAATTAATTAATTAATTAATTAATGGCTGCATTGGGTCTTTGTTGCTATGCGCAGGCTTTCTCTAGTTGAGGAGAGTGGGGGCTACTCTTCATTGTGGTGTGTGGGCTTCTCATTGCAGTGGCTTCTCTTGATGCGGAGCATGGGCTCTGGGCATGTGGGCTTCAGTAGTTGTGGTATGTGGGCTCAGTAGTTGTGGCTCATGGGCTCTAGAGCACAGGCTCAGTAGTTGTGGCACATGGGCTTCATTGCTCTACAGCAGGTGGGATCTTCTCTGACCAGAGACCAAACCCGTGACCCCTGTATTGGCAGGTGGATTCTTTTTTTTTAACATCTTTATTGGAATATAATTGCTTTACAATGGTGTGTTAGTTTCTGCTGTATAATGAAGTGAATCAGCTATACATAAACATATATCCCTATATCTCTGTATCTCCTCCCTCCCACCCTGCCTATCCCACCCCTCTAGGTAGACACAAAGCACCAAACTGATCTCCCTGTGCTATGTGGCTGCTTCCCACTAGCTATCTGTTTTAAATTTGGTAGTGTATATATGTCCATGCCACTCGCTCACTTCATCCAAGCTTACCCTTCCCCCTCCCCATGTCCTCAAGTCCATTCTCTATGTCTGCATCTTTATACCTGTCCTGCCCCTAGGCTCTTCAGAAGCATTTTTTTTTATGTGTTAGCATATGGTATTTGTTTTCCTCTTTCTGACTTACTTCACTCTGTATGACAGTCTCTAGGTCCACTCACCTCACTACAAATAACTCAATTTCATTTCTTTTTATGGCTGAGTAATATTCCATTGTACATATGTGTCACATCTTTATCCATTCATCTGTCGATGGGCACTTAGGTTGCTTCCATGTCCTGGCTATTGTAAATAGAGCTGCATTGAACATTGTGGTACATGACTCTTTTTGAATTATGGTTTTCTCAGGGTATATGCCTGGTAGTGGGATTGCTGGGTCATACGGTAGTTCTATTTTTAGTTTTTTAAAGACCCTCCATACTGTTCTCCATAGTGACTGTATCGATTTACATTCCCACCAACAGTGCAAGAAGGTTCTCTTTTCTCCACACCCTCTCCAGCATTTATAGTTTGTAGATTTTTTGACGATGGTCATTCTGACCAGTGTGAGGTGATACCTCATTGTAGTTTTGATTTGCATTCCTCTAATGATTAGTGATGTTGAGCATCCGTTCACCTGTTTGTTGGCAATCTGTATGTCTTCTTTAGAGAAATGTCTATTTAGATCTCGGCAGGCGGATTCTTAACAACTGCACCATCGGGGAAGTAACACAATGCTTTTCTAAAGTTTGAAATTATACAGAAAATTTTTACTTACCACAACAATGGAAATTAACTGAAACAGTAATAAGAAGATAAAAAGAAAAATGTCAAATATTGCGAAACTAACCATATACTTTAATTATAGAGTCAACAAAGAAATCATAATTTAGATTTAGAAAGATCAGAAGGAGAAAGTATAAATTAGAATACTGTGATATGAATAATAATGAAAATGCAGTGTCCAAATTTGTGGGATAGAGATAAAGCAGTGCTTTGAAAGAAGTTCATGCTTTTATTTTTTAATTAATTTTTATTAGAGTATAGTTTATTTATAATACTGTGTTAGTTTCTGCTGTACAGCAAAGTGAATCAGTTATACATATACATATATCCACTCTTTTTTAGATTCTCTTCCCATATATATAGGTCATTACAGAGTATTAAGTAGAGTTCCCTGTGCTATACAGTAGGTCCTTATTAGTTATCTATTTTATATATAGTAGTGTGTATGTATAAATCCCAATCTCCCAATTTATCCCTCCCCTGCTTTCCCCCCTGGTGACCATAAGTTTGTTTTCTACATCTGTCACTCTATTCTGTTTTGTAAATAAGTTCATTTGTACCATTTTTTAAAATTCCACATATAAGCGATATCATACAATATTTGTCCTACTCTGATTTACTTCACTCGGTATGACAATCTCTAGGTCCATCCATGTTGCTGCAAATGGCATTATTTCATTCTTTTTTACAGCTGAGTAGTACTCCATTGTACATAGGTACCACATCTTCTTTATCCATTCATCTGTTAATGGACATTTAGCTTGCTTCCATGTCCTGGCTATTGTAAATGGTGCTGCAATGAACATTGAGGTGCATGTATCTTTTCAAATTTTGATTTTCTCTCAATATGTGTCCAGGAGTGGGATTGCTGGATCATATCATAGCTCTATTTTTAGTTTTTTAAGGAACCTCCATACCATTTTCCATAGTGGCTACACCAATTTACATTCATACCAACAGTGTAGGAGGTTCCCTTTTCTCCACACTCTCTCCAGAATTTATTGTTCGTAGTTTTTTTTGCTTTTAAATGCCATTGATAGAAGGAACCATCTCAAATCAATGATTTAATCTTCTGCCTTAAGAAACTGGAAACAAAATAGCAAGTGAAACCCAAAATGAACAGATGAAAGTAAATAACAACAAAAAAGCAGAAATCAATGAAATAGAAAAAAGAAAACCATAGGGGAAAATCAATGAAATCAAATTCTGGTTCTTTAAAAAATCAGTATAATTCATAAACCTCTAGCCAAATTGATTAAAAAGAGAGAGAGAGAGAGAAGACACAAATTACTAATACTAGGGAAGAAAGAGGGATATCACCATAATCACTTCAAACTTTAAAATGATAAGAAAATATTATGAGCAACTTTATGCTAATAAATTTTAAAACACATATTAAACATAAATTTCTGGAAAGATATAAATTAAGAATGACTCAAGAATAAATATTAACTCAAAATAAAATCTTAAAGGTAAGAATTAAAAAACTTCTAGTAGAAAACATAGAAAAATATTTGTAATAGTGAGTTAGGCAAAGATTTCTTTAACAAGAAAGAGAAAGCACACAGGAATACAAGGAAGGAAAGAAATAGAAATAAATAAAGGTAGGACAAATTGAAAGGAAATTATAATACAGTAGGTTTAAACCCAAATATATCAGTAATTATATATCAGGATATATCAGTGAGATTAAAGTTATAAGTATTAGAAAGGTAAAAATTTTGAGAAAACTTAAACAATATGATTGTGTGTATAGAAAATATAGAAGAATATATGGATACATTATTAGAATTAATAATAGTTTTACAAGGCTGCTGGATACTAAGTCAATATACAAAACTCAACTAGTATATTTCTATGAGCAGAAGTAAACAGAAAATAAAATATAAATATGTCACCTAACAGCATAAAATATGACACACCTATAAACCATCCTAACCAAAGATATTCAAGGTCTTTATATGGAAAAATTAATTATTTTATTATGTTTCTATAACATAATAGAGAATAATGAAATAAAAAACCAATTGGAGAGATATATAATATTTATAGATTTGAAACATCAGTCCTATAAGGAAGTCAGTTATTCTGAGCTTGATCTATAGTTTCAAATCAATCCTAATTGCTTTGTGCATGTGAATGTGCATGTGAGTCTGTATACATGTCTGTAGAACTGTTCAAACTAATGCTAAAATTTATACAAAAATTCTAAAAATAAGCAAGATATTCTTATAGGAAAATAAACAGGAGGTAGAACTTGCTGAACCAGATTTCAAGACTTGTTTTAAAGGTACAATTATATAGCCAGTGTGGCACTGGCTCTGGATTAGACAAACAGTGGAACACAAGACAACACTGATTTTAGATGTAGACCTATAAATTTTAGACACCTCTTTATTAAGAGGGGGAAGGGTAGTCGCGTCAATAAATAATCTGTAGTAAAATTATAAAATTTATGTTTTAGAAAGTCTACATCATTTCATACACAAAAATCAATTTCAGGTTTACTGGAGACAAAATGACTTCTGTAACATAGTAATAGAGAACATCTTTATGTCTTCAGGATAAGGTTATTTCCTCAACAGGTGACATAAGGAAATGATTGACAAAGTTCATTTATTCAAAATTCTTTTTTTTTCTTGCAGTACGCGGGCCTCTCACTGCTGTGGCCTCTCCCGTTGCGGAGCACAGGCTCCGGACGCGCAGGCTCAGTGGCCATGGCTCACGGGCCCAGCCACGCCGTGGCATGTGGGATCCTCCCGGACCGGGGCATGAACCCATGTCCCCTGCATTGGCAAGCGGACTCTTAACCACTGCGCCAGCAGGCAAGCCCCCAAAATTCTTTTTGTAAAATGCTGTAGTATGGGAGATGATATTGGAAACATGTATGTATAAATAAAAAAAGTTTCATATAAAGAATATATAAAGACCTCCTACAAACTATCAGGAAAAATAGACAACCTAATAAAGAAATGTGCTTGAGACTTGAACAAGCACTTCACAAAAGATTATTTCCAAATGGAATATATGAAAAAGTATTCAACAAAATAACTAATCAGAAAAATGGAAATTAAAGGTACAATAAAGTACTACTAGGCACCCTCTATAAGGGCCAATATTAAGACTGACAACACCAGAAGTGGGAAACAATGTAAGACTCTGCCAACTCTCATACACCCCTGTAAGGAGTGCAAATGTTTGTATCCACTTTGGAACAGTTGGTATCATCTACTAAAAATGAATATTATACATACCTAGAAGCTAGCAACTTATTCAGTATAGCGCAACAATAATATGCAAACTTGAGCAGCAAGAGACATGCAAGAATTTTCCCTGCAGAATTTTTTCTGTTAACCACAAACTGGAAACAATCTAAAAGTTTATTATCATTGAAATGATTACATAAATTTTTGTTCTATGTGGTAATGAATTAACAACTACACATAGCATCATGATAAATATCACAGACATAAAATTGAGCAAAAGATGACAGACACATAAAAAACAAATAATGCTTGACACGGTTTGTAAAAACTCAAGACACATGAAACATACCAATAGCGTTTAGAAATTTATAGGGATATAGACTTGGTGGTTAAAGACATGAATAAAACACACAGGTGGTTATCATTAAAATCAGGATAGTGGTTTACTTTGCAAGGAAAGGAGTAATGTTTGGGAGGAGACATGAGGTAGATTTATGAGTTACTGATGAGGTTCTGTTTCTTGGCCAGGATGACAGTAGCACAACTAAGATAATTCTTTGAGCTGTTTATCTATATTTTGTGCACTTTTCATATATGTTATATTTCACAATAGACTAATATATATTCTGTTATATTTTATATATTTTGTTAAACTAAAATTTCTGAAACAGAGACCTGATTGAAATAAAGAGGCGTTTATTTGGGGTTTGTGAGGACTGCAGCCCTGGAGACACAAATTCAAGAAGAACTTGAATTGTGTTCTGCCAGACTACAAAATGGGGAGGTTTATAAAGACAAAAAAATGGCAAGGTTACATAAATAGTTTATCAAGAATTGGGATTTGAGATGGCAAGAAGTAAAGGTGCTTGTTAAGCAAGAACTGGTTGTGGTCTGGGATGATTGCACAGTTGCAAAGGGGGTGTGGGGGACTTAGGAACTACAAGGATGCCGCTAGCAGCTGTTAGAAGTTATTGTTTTGAAAATGGCTGGTGGTACCCTTGGGTTTGATACAGTTCAGAGGAAATTCGAGTTCTTACTGATGCAGGAATGTGTCTGAAACCATATCCACAGTGGTTACCTGGCTCCACTTTGGACCATGGTTACCCCATTTTGATTTTGTAATGATCTCAAGTATGTCATCAACTTCAACAGTTCAGAAGTCTATATTTTAATAGAGTTGGGAAATAAATGGTAATTCTTTAAATCTGCCAAGGTATGTCGTGGTATGACAAGAGGGTGTTTGAAGCCAAGTGATATATGTGATACCACTTTTACTTGAAGTCTGGAAATGGAAAGGGAGAATTTTCATCACTAAAGATAAACCATGATTTTATATTAAAATGATCAAATATAGTATAGTATAGATATAGAATGTATAGAATGCAATGTATAGTATATGCAATGTATAGTATAGAATGCAAGGTTGCATGACTTTGAAAGCTAATTTTGGTTCAAATATTTTTCACTTTTAAGAGATGTCTTATTTTCCTTGTGCTACTTCAAGCTATATTCCTCCAAAACCCACCCAAAATATCCCAGCAAGTTTCCCCCACTGAACATACAAACACACACACTCACGTTACACACACACACACACACACACACACACACACACACACACACACCTGGTTTGCATGGAACTTTCTGGGGTTCACTACTAAAAGTCACTGCTGAAAAATCCTCCAATCCAGACAAACTGGGAAGGTTGGTTAGAGGCACTTCAGAAGCAAAGTTTTAAAATCTCTTTCTTACACCATTGTTTAATACTGTGAACACTAACAATTTTAAAACAAAGGAAATAAATTATAATTTCAGAATCTAGAAATATATTAAAACCAAAATATATTTTGCAGTTAAATTATGTTATTTGATAAATTGAACATGAATATTTTCTGCTATTTTGCCCAAATGAAGTTTCTCCTCATGTTCAGTGGTAATGATAAACCTTACCCATCAGGCTTCCTTTACCTGATCTGAAATGAGACAAGGCTGAGCTAATTTTAGCCAGAGGCAGGCCTGAGGCAAGGTTAAGAAATGACTGAATTTTGAAGGATATATAACCATAAAATAAGAGAGAAGAAGACATCTGAGAAAGAATGATAGAATTGGCTGTTGGAAGAATATTATGTGATTTATGGCCAAAAAATAAGGACTAGAATTAATGATTGTGGCATTAAAACTTTTAATATATAACATTTTTATATGAGATGAGATGAGAAAATTTAGTGTTAATGCATTAGATCTTGAATCACTGACTCATGTGAAGATATTTTATTCTCTAAAATATCTATACAAAAGTTTATAGATACTTTAAAATTAATTTTTATCATACTCATATCTCTATATTATGTCCCCTCTACCTTTTGACATATACCAGTATGACCACTAAGAAAGTCATTCTGATTTGGAAATCTTAACTCAGTTTACTGCTTTTCTAATTTGAACAGGCATAATTTAGTGTGTCTTTTTTTTTTTTTACTGTATTACAGCATAAAGACATTAATTTCCCAGAGACAGAAATGACTATGAAATTGGTAAGGCACAGAATTTAGCAAAAAAATGGGTTTTATTTTATATTAAATTGCTATATAAGGAAATGTATCTCCTGAAAGTATCAGTGAATTATATGCCCTTGCAGTTTGTTTACATGTGCAGAGGTCAATTTACCTTTTGGTGAAATAAAACCAAACAAATGGCATTATGTTCAATTGAATGATAGAGTCTGTTGAATCTCTCATTAGGTCTGGTGAACAAGTTCATTTTGGAAACCAGCAGTGTGCAAGAGAATAGCAGAGCTCCTACCATCTGCTTTGGAGTATGCTTAAAATCTGTGAAGATCTATTTTATCCCCTTACCTTTCCAAAAAAGAATATTTCCATGAAGTTTTTAGAGTTTTATGCTATTAAATCTTACCTTTTTCTATAGTGTTGCTTTCAATCCCATACCTAAGAATGTCATTTTAGATAGCAAGGATTTTATGAGCCTTCTTGTATCTTTTTGTGAGTAACTTTGGGAGCTGAAAAGTCAGGCAATCCACCCTGTTTTCAACCCAAAGGGACAGAAAGGTGGAAACATGTTTTATAGCACTCTCAGCTCTTTTTAACTTAAGAGGCATGCTTTCTGGCCTTGTGCCCAGGGAAAGAGACAAATGAGATGAAGCCTGCTTTTATTCCTGTTCCCAAGGCTCTCCCATCTAAGAATGACAAAAAAGTAAACTGCCTTGTTGGAAAGAGGCCCTACTTCCTTCACCATGTCAGAAGTTTAAAGGAAAATAATTGTATGCAGTTTTTAAACTGGACATTTGTTTAAGAACAACCTGGCTGCTATTTTTGGTATTTATTGTGAGGAAATAAAGAATATATGGAGGAGTTTGAAAAATTGAAGTAAAGAAAGGAATTTTTGAAAGAAAAATCCTATTGTTTGTTTTCCAATATCATCACTGTATTATAGTACAAAGAATAAAACAAAGAGTAAAAATGTTCACTTTCTATTTGTCTGAAATATTTAGCATGGACCTCCTTGATTTCTACTGGCCACCAGGAAATATTTATTCTTCAATTTCAAAAGTTATAGGAAATTAGATATGTGGTAAAGGGAATATTGTGAAGTATGGAGAAGTATGAAGAACATTTGTGAGAAGTTGTTTACCTTCAGTTGTCTCAAGAGTAATGATGTTAAGTTTCAAAATTGTCATATAGGAAAAAAATGAAAATCAGGTAGAAATACTTAATTTATTGGTGTCTTTTCAATAGAACCTACTTACCTCTGATGATCTTTCCAAGATTAATTGAATCTTATACAATGGAGTCCAAATTGGAGTGGACACAAAAACTCTCTTACATTGGTTTGTGTCCATTTGAAAGACTTCTGAGTAGATTGATTCTTTTTTTTTTTTTTTACCTTTAATAATATTGAGACTTCATTTTTTTTAAAAGCAGTTTAAGGTTCATAGCAAAATGGAGGGAAAGGTACAGAGATTTCCCATATAGCCCCTGCCATGCACATGCATAGCCTCTCCCATCATCACCACCTCCCACCAGAGTGGTACATTTGTTACAACTGATAAACCTACATCAACATCATAATCTGTCGAAGTCCATAGTTTACCTTAGGGTTCACTTTTGGTGTTGTACATTCAATCAGTTTGGACATATGTATAGTGACTTGTATCAATTATTATGGTATCATTCAGAGTATTTTCACTGCCCTAAAAATCCTCTGTGCTCTACCTATTCATCCTTCCTCACCTCCAACCCCAGTTGGATTTTTTTTAAGAATTAATTTTGATTCTGTTGGAAAAGGTTAAAAAAAAAATCTCATTTGGGACACTGACTCTATAAGATGCAGGCACAGCAGTGCAGGTCCCCATAAAATTCGACTATGACTCTGGAGTAGAAAGACCTTTTATTTATTCAGTCTCTACTATCCTTGTGATTCCCAGTTACCTCTCTCCCATCTTTTCTGGATTTTTTCATCTAAACATCAAGTATAATATGCCCAAACCTATTTCCTTTTTCCCCAGCCTTTTAAAATAACCTCCTTCTACAACCACATTCTACAAAGAAAATAGGAATAAGGTGTCAGTTAACTTTTTCATCTGGTGTTACGACCAAATATTTTATGAAGAGTCTATCAGGTTGTTATAAAAAGGCAGTGATGATCTACAATATTAAATAATTTTTGGAATTCTATAATGATATTTCACTCAGGGGAACAGATGTCACATTTTCAGAAATTTTGATGATAAAAATATATTTTTGAAATGGTAATTTATGAAAAGTTGAAATGCATATTTTTTAATATCACCTTTCAATGATGTTATTATGATTTTATCAGTTTGGTATTTACAAATGCAGCACATATATTCTGAATATTTATATAATAGTACTGATTAATATCATAATTAATTTTTGAATAGGTCAAAATGAAAGGAAATAGAAAAATAAACTATTGGAAAATTTCCCCCATTCTACTATCTTTGTTGAGACAAAATCAAAATAATTTACAAAAGGAAAATTATCTTCATCTCTCTGTACCAAGTAGGATGGAGGTGTAAGGCTTTGTCATTTTTGCTTTACATATCTATTTATTTGTTGAAATAATTATTCTAGATATGTAGACATAATTAGTTGGTCACTGGTTTCCTTATAATAACAATTGCCCACTGAGCCTATGGTGTAACTACTGACCATATATCCCAAAGCAGAATTTAAGGTGACATCATAATTCCACAGGCATCAGCAAGGATTCAGTTAGCCACACACAATTACTTTATATTAGCCATAATATGTTATTACTAAATGACACTTTTTAAGCTTGAAATTATAACAGAAAGAAAGATGATATAATAAGCATTTTGATATGTTTTCAGTTCAAACACAACTTCACATGTTCTGTGTAATAGGAATGAGCTTGTTTTGAGGTTTTAATATCTTCTGCGTTTTATATTTTCAAAATTAATTATTTATGCTGAGTAATACATTCTTCGTATTTTGCCCTATAGTTGTTATTTATTTTAACATGAAGAAATAATCTGCTTTGATAAAATGATTGTATTTTATTTACAACATCAGTAAGGTCCTAGGTGAATTGAAGCAGTGTGACATAATAGTTAAGAACATGCCTTATTGAAGTATAATTGACAAATTAAAAAAAAACTGGAAAAACTTAGATAAGAACATGAATCTGGAGCCAGAGTAATTGAATGTAAATCCTGGATACATCACTTCTATCTGAGTATATTGGGATGAATTACCTGATCTCTGAGATCCAGTTTGCTTAAATGTAAATGTAAAAAATGGCTAATAATCTCTACTTTACAGAGTAAAGATTAATGCTGAGAGACAGGAGCCATATCTGACTCATCAGAATTACTCCATAAATGTTTAATTAATAAAATCTTTACAAGATTGGA
This sequence comes from Grampus griseus, assembly GCF_964374135.1. NCBI lineage: Eukaryota > Metazoa > Chordata > Mammalia > Artiodactyla > Delphinidae > Grampus > Grampus griseus. The sequence continues at coordinate 91,997,027 of NC_138998.1, forward strand.
CTTTTCCAAAATAAAATCAATAAAGAACAGAGAGGGCTTCCCTGGTGGCGCAGTGGTTGAGAGTCCGTCTGCTGATGCAGGGGACACGGGTTCGTGCCCCGGTCCGGGAAGACCCCACATGCCACGGAGCGGCTGGGCCCGTGAGCCATGGCCGCTGAGCCTGCGCGTCTGGAACCTGTGCTCCGCAACGGGAGAGGCCACAACAGTGAGAGGCCCGCGTACCGCAAAAAAAACCCCAAAAAGAACAGAAAATATTGGCATCCTTAGAGATTTGTAACAATTTTACCGTAGTATAGATCATTCAATTTCATTTTTAATAATATACAGTTATAATTACATTGCCAATGATTTGATGTCATTTAATTTTTTCATTTGCATTATGGCTTTTTCAATGTAGTCTTCTGTTTTATTTATCTGTGTTAGTAGACAAATATAAAATAATTAGCAACTTTACTTTGCTCTTGAAATTTAGATAGGTTAAATGATGAAAAATGATGACTAATAATCACATCCTCTAATCAACTACCAAAGACCAGAACTGTTGTATTGGCTCTCAACATATTAAGAAACAGAAGCAAATTTTTAAAGTATCTTCCAATTTGACCAAGAGTGTTTTTAGTTTGAAAAATGTGATAATAAACACTTCTTCATATGATTTTTAAGACAGTGACATTATCCTTGCAAAAATATGATTACAAAAATACTATTAGAGTTTGTCACTTAAAAAGGCACCAAACAGCAAAGATTAATCTATTACCCTGGAACATCTTTGCACTTGCCAATTATACCAAAGACTTCTGAGTTCCTTCTGTTAATAGTAAAAATAAATGGGGTAATAAATGCATGAGAGATGTTACTTGAAAATTTCTGAATTCTGCAGTTTAAATGTGAGAAGAAGAAAAATCTCTTGAGATAGTATGTTAATATTCCAGCTCTCTGTTTCTGTTTCTCTCTCTCTCTCTTCCTCTCTGTCTGTCTCTGTCTCTTTCTTGCACTCTCTCTCTTTCTTTCTCTCTCTCTCTCTCACACACACATACACGTGTGTGTAAGTAATTTGGTCTTTACAATGTTTAGTTAATTACAGATGTGGAGGATGCCTCCTGTACTATTGAGCAATCAATTGAATTATTTAATTTTTCTGCATCACTTGAATAGAGTTTAGATACATTAAACTATCATGAGTTTCTTTCTACTGTAATGGGGTCTCAGCACCAAATTAAATGGTGTTACAATTCCATATTTTAGCCCAGTTTTTAGGAAACTTGAGCCAAAGCTTAATTTTATACAACCTCAATTGTGTTTCTCCCCTAGTGATGACAGACTGGTTTTACTAGCCTTTCAATAGCTTTGAAACTGTCACATTAGCTGAGCTTCAATACAAATGTATGGCCTCTACCTGCTTACTCTGTCCATTTTACTGAGTTCTTCTGAAATGAACACATTAGGTAACAAAGACAAGTCTCAAAGAATTAAGCTTTTGCAAAAACTGGAGGCTTAGGCTATGCTTATTATCCACTAACTGGGTTGGTGGCCTAAACTTTTTGGTTGAAGACACCAAAAATAACATTATAATTTAGTGTTTTCTCTAGAAAACTTTCTTCCATGCATTAAGATGATATAGTTATGTGTAAATAGTCATTTACTAAAGGGACAGATTTAGAAGGAATAGAGTATTAAATATTCAAATGTATTCTATAAAGGATGAGACTACTAGGAAATTTATTTCTGATTGCTATACATATTTTAAAAAATCATATAAAATCTCAATCACTTAAAAAGACTCATCAAAAATAAAATATATGGAAAAAGTGAAAAAAGTTTTGGTAATTTTGAGTCTTTCATTTAGGATTCAAACATTTGGAAGTGCAGTGGTTTAGAGGTGATATTTATCATGGAAAAGGATGTTAGATAAACACATTATTCTTCTTGGTTGTGTCTTCTTTGAAGTTATGTAAGTATGGAGTTACTGAAGGTAAACAAACAGTTACGATGGCATAGTGTGTCAGTTTCTGTGTATTATGTGTGTCACTAGTGCGTGTATGCTCTTTGTGTGTGTGTGTGTGTGTGTGTGTGTGAGAGAGAGAGAGAGAGAGAGAGAGAGAGAGAGAGAGTATGGAAGGGAGAGAAGATAGAGAACTTCAGAGAAAGAGAATGAGAAATTTCTAGGTTAACAATACAAGATTCTTCTGAATTTTTTTTTCAATATTGATCACTATTATAATCTAAATACCACACTCCCTTGTTTTAACCTATTCTCCTTTTTCTGTTCCAGGATCACATCCTGGGTACCATATTACATTTAATCATCATGTTTCCTTAGGTTTCTTTTGGCTGTGACATTTTCTCAGACTTTTCTCGTTTTTGATAATCTTGTTTGAGGGGTATTGATAAATTATTTTGCAAAATGTCCCTCAACTGGGATTTGTCTTATTTTTTTCCCTTATGATTACAGTGGGGTTATGTGTTTGGGGGAGAAAAATCACAGAATTAAAAAGCCATTCTCATCACATCATATTACTCTCTATATGACTTATTTCTATTAATTTTAACTTTAGTCACCTAGATGTAGTTATTTTCCCTTATTTTTCCATACTTTTAAGAATGAAGTCACTATGTGTAGCCCATATTAAGGGTAAGAGGAGTTCTCCTCTACTTCCTTAGAGGTGAAATATGTATATAAGTTTTGGGGGAATTTTTCTGCTTATGAAATTTATTCTCTCCTATTTATTTATTTATTCATATAATCATTTTTTATATTGGCATGGACTCATGAAAATTTATTTTGTACTTCAAGTTATAATCTAATACTACCTCATTTTTCTTGCTTAAATTGCTCCAGCTTTGGACATTGGGAGCTCATTCAGTTGGCTTCTTTTGACATACATTGTAATTTTCTTTTCCTTTCTTTTCTTTCTTTCTTTCTTTCCTTCATTCTTCCTTCCTTTATTCTTTCTTTTTTTTTAGTATTTTCTTATTTTCTGGCAATATAAGATGGTCCGGGCTCATCTTGTATATTTCCTGCCCCAATCTTTGAGTCAGTCATTTCTCTGAGGAACATTAGTTTATTTTATTGGATAATAGTATTAGAAACCAATATCTGAGCACAAGATGTGCTCATTGTCACTGGGGTGTCATTAATTCTAGGCCCTCTTGGCTGATAGAGCAATGACATATATGTGTGTATACTAACCACATGTTTATACACATATCTATAAATATTTCTGGATGTAACCACCTGTACCTATATTAAATGGTAAACATATGTTCATATGGATGCTTCTGAGTCTCTTCCATTGCTACATGGGTCATTCTAGCCTTCTCTTCCTTATTTGCAACCTCCTACTTCCACAGCGAGAAACCTGGTTCCTATCATTGACTCTTCATCTACTTAATTGTTTAATTACACTACACTTGTACACTTGTTTAAAAATTAACCTGTACTTCCATGGGAAACAACTTTCTCTACCAGAGTGTAGTACTCGTATGCAGTTCCTTTGTCTGTAGTCTTATAGATTCCACTCATTTCTATAGTTACCTAGGTCAGCACCTTTTTTCTATCCCTTCCATGTGGTTGTTTCTTACATATGTAGTATAGTTTGATTCTTCTGTCACATTCTGTATGCCATCCTGCAGAGTCTCCCAACCTCTCAAGTGATTTTTGAAAACTTTGCATACATTAAGATTTGCATGTTTTGCTGTAAAGTTCTATGGGTTTTAAGAAGACATAGTGTTGTGTATCTACCATTATAGTACCATTCTGAATAGTTACAGGTCACTAAAAAATTGTCTCTTCAATGCTCCTCCTCCGGTTTCCTGAAAACCTCTGCTCTGTTTACTGCCTCTATAATTTTGCTTCCAGGATATCATATAAATGCAATCATATGGTATGTAGCCTTTTTAGACTGGCTTCTTTATCTTAGAAATATGCTTTTAAAATTTATTCATCAAGCTGTGACTTGATATCTCATTGCCTTTTATTGTTGAATTATATGCCATTATATAAACCTACCACAGTTTTTATTATCCATTCACTTATTGAAGGGCATCTTCATTGCTTCCAGTTTTGGGAAATTATGAACAAAGCTCTTATAAACATATATGTGCAGGTTTTTGTGTGGACGTAAATCTTCAAATCTGTCTATTTTTTTTGATAAAAAGAAGATAGCTATTTGTTATATCTGACAAAATGAGATAAATATACACTGTTGAATTAATTGCAACATCAATTTTACTAAAGTATGATTATTTCATAAGTGGTTTATTAACGCCTTCCAAAGTGCTCCAGTGTCTCCGTAGTATCTAATTAAAAACTGTTAAGTGATATATACAGTAATGTTTCCTAAGGAATTATATTTTGCTTTGATCACCAATAGAAAAGTATGTATATTTGAAAAATTTGGGACTTGATGATTGTGTCAGAAACATGAGTTGATATTAAGAAATACTCTTGGCAGGATAATTGTAAGTTTTAATCAGAAGAAAGCTTTAAGATGGGTTCCCTTAACCAATGAACTTTTCAGTATAAAATAACATACTTAGAATAGTTCTTACTGACAAACTTGAACTCTGAGAAAAAAGTATCCAAACATATATATCCTTCAATCATTTTTATCACTTAGAACATGTCAAAAATTTTGTTTTTCAGTATGGTGTATAATATTACAAATAACTAAATGAACAAAATCTGATCCCTGCCTTACACAGATTAGGCAATGTCACAGAAATGTCAACAGTCACTTAACAACGTGACATGGACTGTAATAAAGGTATGTAGGATATATTGCAGAAGTACATAAGAAGAAACTTGTCCTGGAAGGAACATTTAAATACTGTTCGTATTATGTGGAAGTATATTGGGCAGGGAAATAAAAGAGATGTGCAAGGAGGTGAGTGGCAAAGGCATTCTAAACAGAAGGAACAATATTTTGAAATGAATAATTTATTTGGAGATTGACTAATCATTTTATATGAATGTTAACAGTGCGGTGGGATTAGAAAAAATAGAGTGAGGGCAGATAAGAAGAACTTATGTAATTTTATCAAGGGATATATTTTGACTTTATCTGGTGAGCTATGGCAAAAAAATAAATGATATTTGTTTTAAAAATACCAAATGTTTCACTATTTGGAATTCTGTGATGTACTATAAATAATTCATTTTACATATTAATCATATTCTTGTTGGAAATCGTGTATTTGCCATTCTCTTTAATATTTTTGTTTATACATGGTTTTGTTATGTTTTATTTTGCTTTGCCTCACTTTCTCTCATCTTACATAATCCCTGATCTCTCTTTGTCTCTGTTCAAGCTGTGTCCAAGTTAACTTTTATATGGAAAGACCACTCGACACATACGGAATCAGTCTTTCTTATTAGACAGCCACCACATGTGTCATGCTTTCAGGTACCAATATCTTAGTGAAGGAAGTACTTTGTGTCTAGAGTCCAAAAGCTCTATTAATCCATGGATCTCACTCACAGGACCACCACATTCTTGTGGTATCTGACAACTCACTGGACTCTTCTCAGTTATTTTTGGACCAGTTACACTCGGTCACAATGCCTATCTTTGTTGCTATCGATTCGGATCTGTGAAACCACAGTGACTTTCTTATTTTATAGGGAACACAGAGTGAAAGGTGAAAGAGACCCAGTCACCAAATAAATGATTCACTGGTATTTGTTGTCTCAAGTGATTGAAGTTCCCTTAGTTTATTTGTACTCTCAGTTTGATGTTTCCCAGGGGAAGGAGCGGCTGCCTCTCCCTGAGGAAACATTCCCTGGGCTTGGCCTGAGGTGAATAGTGGCCTGAGGAGCTGTGCCAGGAACTCTTGTTTGCTTAGTTAGTTAAAAAGTACATAGCAAACTGTGAACAGCAGCTATAAGCTGTGCACTTTTTTTAAAAAGTGCTAATCATAGAAGAGAGAGGTGAACAGAATAGTAACTGACAATGAAGCCAATGTGATTTTGATAAGGATTACTGGATTATGAACACATTTATAGCTGATGAAATGTGCTTTAGTAAGAAGATTGCTTTGTTTCGTAGGGAGATAAATGTTTTTCATCTTTGAATTATGAGTATTAAATATGACTTCTGAAACTGCTGAGCTCTACATTTTGGACAATTTAAGCTCAATGAATAAGTTTTTTTCCCCAAGAAATAAATAAATAAATAAAACATGCCCCACACCCAAAATGTGTGGGTAGCAACTGAGAACGTAAATAATCTAACTTCATAAAGGAAATTCTTTCTCACTCAGGACATTATTATTAATATGAAACTATGCAGCTCCCCTATGGGTATTATTATAACTTACTTAGAAAGTACAAATGAAATAGATGTTTGCACTCTACAAGCAAGAAACAATAACTAAGGGTAAAGATTAAATTGATGCCTGAAGGGGTCAATGAGCAATGTGTCTACTTCTGAGAGTCAGTGAATAACAAACAATGGCACAAACAAGAAAAAGTTATTTTTTCTGACCCATGAACTGATCACAAAAGATATTCTGGAAAAACCGATGGTTTAACTTTAACAACCTGCACCTATAAGACTGAGCGTTTAAGGATTCACTGACTGGGTAGAATTACAGGGATAATATTTTCTCAGTAATAAATTGCATTTGAACAAAGTAACTGGCACAAGTAGACCGATTCAGGAGGGTGTAGCTTTGTTCCTGAACAGAAATGTTTGTATGCAGCAAGTTTGTAGAAACAGACTCTGCTGGTATTTGAATTTCTTTCTACTTGCCAGAAATGTCCAAGGATACACACTGAGGACAGGATCTCGTTTCTTTCCTGCTGGGCTTATTTGGTACATAGTGAAATACTTTCAGCACTCCAATGTGGGTGGCAGGTGGGAGTGACCTCCTTCATAGTTTTCTTTCACAATTAGAAAGGAAAGTGGTTTTAAGCTTGGGTGTCAAAAAGCATATGTTTTATGATAATACTTTAGAGAAAAAAGCAGAACATACATATGCCACAACAAGGAAGGAAAGTCACTCTGTTTCTTGAATACTAAACAGAAATCATATTTGCTGAGTAAAATCAATCACAAAGGTAATCTCAACCAACCACTTACCAGCTGCTTGAATTTCCTAGTCTTCTGAGCTGTTATTACACCTGCGGTCTAAATTAACATTTATGTCTTAAGTTTGGAGCTACTTGTAAAGGATTAAAACATATTGTTTTTTTAAAAAAATTTGTTTTTCCTTTACATTTGCAAAAACACTATTATTATTTTAAAGAAAAGCTTAGAGAAAAGAAAAAATAGACAAATCGCCTATAATTCCACTACTCTAACCGAACAATCTTCATAGATATTTATCTTTTACAGTATATCTTAAAACTTAAACCATTGATTGTTTTCCTTTGTACCTTGCTTCTCAGGCTCTTATATTGGCAAAAAACCCCACACTGATATTTTTAATAAAACTCTACTTTTTTAACTTCAAAAACACTTCAGCATTCTTCATTATACAAAATTGGCATTGTACGTCTTGTTTTAAATACAGATTTTTAATAGGAATTTAAGTAGCTGAATCGGCTCTTCATTTGCTAAAGTAAGTCTATCATTTTAGTTATAAAACTGCACTTAACTAACTAAATAAAAGAAATTATCATACCAGATGAAACCCTTTCCAAAACTAAGAATGAAAGTAAAATTCTAATTCATTGTGTACAGAATAATGACTCTAAAATTAATTAATGCACACTACAGCATACTTACATCTAATTTGTTCAAAGGGCAACGTTACTCTATGAAAGCTAAAAACATCAAGGTAATTTTCCCTTTTAAATTTATCAAAATTCTAAATATGTTTCCAACAGTTTTGGAGCTTTTAAAAATTGCATGAGAGAATTTACTGTCTAGGATATCTAAGACATTTTTTTAAAACTGCAAAACATTTAAAATGCCATGTTTACCAAGAGCATAGTGCACAGAATGAGGAAAACAGAACAGCTTTTGATTTTTTTAAATGTTTAGAACGATATGCACAGTATTCATGAAGCATGGCTGTTTTATGTATGCTAAGCACACAATCTAAAGCATCTTTATCAACTATAATGCAATCATAATCCAATTTTGAAAGTACATTTAATGAGGCCAATAGAGAAATCTCAAAACTAAAGTGCTTGATTTGTGGTGTTTCTCCTATTCTAAGATATGCACGTAGAGATTGGTGTTTATATTATTTTACATGATTTTATTTTATTAAAATATTTTATTAATTTTATTTTATTATTATCTTTTTCCTCCTCTTCATTTTCCTCATCTACTTCCTTTACTTCATTAGTTGCTTTTAGTTGTTTTCTTGGGATATTTGAAACTTTCTTTAAACTTCATTTGCAACACCTTTCATACGATTCTTAATTGTCTGCTTTACTATTTAAAGAGTGCTTCTAAATATTGTTTAAATTGTTCCACAGTTGAGCACATGTCCTTTTCTCCTAATAGATATGTCTGGATGTGTAACATTGTTGTGAGGCAGAGATTCTGAACCAAATAGGAAGAACCTAAAATAGTTTGAGGCAATGGGATCCCTTTTCTTTAGCTCTCTTTTAGATGTTCCCTAATATTTCCTATTCTGTCACATCAAAGCTTATCAGCCTTTGCCATTTTATCGAAGTTGGGTTTCTCTCCCTTCCTTTGTTTTTGTTGTTGTTGTTGATGAAGTCTATCTTATTTTTGAAAACCCGTTTAGAAATTTTTGTAAAACTAAAAAGAACTTTTGGATTCCTTTTCATTTCCCTCATGTACTATCTTTACAAAGAAGGCATTTGCATACATCCGTTAGGTCTTTTTTGGAATAGCTTTTGATATGAGTTCCTTAGTGTTCTCTAGTGTCTATTTGATGTGTATATTCTTTTTAACAACTGCATAAGCAGCTTAGGTATAATTAGCTTTCTCTATGTGTATTTGTATGCTTCTGTCTTTGTCTCCGTCTTTGTCTCTGTCTCTCTGTCTCTCATACACACACACACAGGTGTGAACATACAGCCCATCTCCCCATTAACATTCAATTTTTTTAGTGGTGTGGGGAAATAGAACACTTGAGGAGATAAATGAGTTTAGTTTTAAGGAAAGTGATATTGGGTTTTGTAGCAGGACATTAAAAGAACATATTTCTACCATTCTATTTTGTATAACTGTTGCCTGAATCACTGTTTAACGGTAAAATTTGTGTGTTTTATCCTCCTTTTGCATTCCCATCTTGTGACAGAATATAGGCAAAATCATTAACATCTAAAAATTTCCTATATTTTTCACACATATCTTTTTGTTATTTGCTAGTTGATAACAATAACATGCTATTTGATCAATTTGAAGCCATTATGACCAATAATCTGAAAAGATTTAAATAAGATTTTTCTTTAAAAATTGCAGATAGTCTCTACTTGTATTGCATTTTTAACTTCATTACATTAGAGAAAAATTGTTTAAACTTATTGTCTAACTAAAACTGGATACTTATCATATTTTAAAGTTTTGACTAAAATTGTTCATAAGAATTTAATAAAACTTCTGTATAATGTTAATTAAGTTACCCAGCATATTAGAATCAGAATTAAAGCAGCTGAGAGAGTGAAGAAGACCATGAGAATGTTCTCATTTTGAGGCCAAAATAAACCATGTATATCCTTGACAATGCTAATTGACAGATGTACACTAAACACTGGTGATCAACTCTGAACTCTTTTTCTGATTAAAACTCATTGTATCATGTTAGATCCATTGCAATTTATGTTGTGGCCTTCCTCCCTCCCTCCTCTTTCAACAAACCCAAACCTCATTATTAGATTTTGTGACGTAGTGATAAAATAAGTCATAAATATCAACATACTTTTTTATCTACAAATTTACTCAATATCTCTCATTAAGTTAATAGATGTCCACTAGCACTCTGTAAAAAAATAAAATTTTATATTTAATTATAGTTATAAATAATTAAATATGCTTTAGTAAATGTCTAATACTAAAAATGTAATTTCTGTTAATATTTTCACTGACTTAATTATTGTAACAGTTTTATGTACCATAAAATTATTATATCATATATGAAAATATCAGTGGTGCTATCTAATGCTAATCCCATTATAACTGCTAATTTGTAATAGAGTCCTTGGGACTTTCCTCTTGCTCTGAGATATTTGGTAATTCACTTAGCATAGATATATCACTTATATCCATAAAAAAGATATAACTCTTCTTTGGTGAGTCTGGTTTTGAACCTGACTCTTGTCATGTAAAAGCAAGGATGCATTTTATATGAAATTCAAGAATAACAATTTCAAAATTTGTTCATCAATCAGATAATACTACTGTAAACTCTATGATAGAATGTACAATGTACTTTAGTTTTGCAATAAAATCTTGCAAATATTTTTAATCTTAAATCATTAAATAGAAAGATTTGATGTGACCCTGGCATCTCTTGCTAATGCATCATTGTTTTTTCTTGCTAATTGTTCTCTGTTCTCCTCTGCTTATCTTCATCAAAAATCTCTCTGATAGTTTATATATTTGTTACTGTTTAGTTTATGATACCAGCACTTTAGTTTTTAACATGACTATATGTATATACATATACAAAATTGGTATATGTATATCCCATGTCTTTTTTAAATGGGAAAGAGTTATATATGTAGGAAATGGGACTGACCTTAAGCATAGGAAGATTTAAGGACAGCCTGCAAACTAAACTGAAGTTTTTATGCACACACGCACACACACTCTGAAGAATGGGTGTGAGCACACACCCTTACCTCCTCTCATTTACTGCCACCCTTTTCCATGTGAGGTCTGAAGATGGAGCTCTTCGTGTGCCGGCCTCCATCTGCCTCCTCCACTTGTCTCTTGAGAGTCTCCAATTCGAGAACTTTTGAAAATTTGGTCTCAGTGCTTCTAAGTAAACAGAATTGTTGGGAATATTTTTTGAGTCTAAAAAACTCAGTATTATTGAATCAAATCCATTTATACTCCACTTCTACCAAGAAGGATTTGAAGCCCAAGCCCTCAAAGTAACTTCTCTCTGAAGAGCTAATTCCCAGAACTGGAGGAACAAACATCTCTGTGGTAAGAGATTAGTGATGGAGAGATCTGCTCAGGCTACTCAGAGGGAACAACTTTGACAGGAAACACAATTTAGGGAGAAATCTATTAAAGATGAAATACATATTCTGGTTTCATAAAAGTAGGGCTGAAGGGGTTAATGGAGAATTTTTTTAAAACCCTATTAAAGTGGAATGAATAAAATGACTAAAACTAGCTACTGTAATCCCAATCAAGTCACCATTATATGTTGACATTCCTCTGGAATGTAGTAGAATTGTGGTGGATTTTTTTTTTTTTTGTGGTGGTGGATTTTTATGCATTAACTATTGGGGAAAAAAACACTAAATTGAAATATGGAATACATGTGACCTGAATTAATGTGAGCAAGTTACTTAATCGTGGGGCATGTTACTTCATTTTTTATGACATGAGTTGATTTATCCATAAATTTCAAAAGTTGGAAGGTAAGGACCCTAATATTCTTTAAAAATTTCAAAGCATGAATTTGGATGTTCTGGAATTCTTTCTTTTCTTCCAATTTTAAGCTGTCTCCTTTTATCCACAGTTTGTAACATAGTGATGGTTGACTTTTGTTTCAATACTTCTAAGTGTGGTGCTGGTAAAATATGCATAATTATGTCAACCAATAAATGAGTTTTTTTAACTTGCCATATGGGAAATTTTAGTTTTCTTATAGTTAGATATTTCATGCACCATTATACTCCATTTTTTTTTAAATGGAAAAGAATTATATATGTAGGAAATGGGACTGGCCTTAAGCATAGGGAGATTCAAGGACAGCCTGCAATTTTATCATTAGTGGTTCATTCCCCAGTATTAAGATGTTACATATCCATTAAGACTCCAGTTAAACTATAGATACCTATGGGAGATATTGAACATGGAATGATTAAAGTCTATAATAAATTAATTTACTAGAGTAACAAGCAGGTTCCAAAGACGTGACTGTGGAATACCTAGATTTTAGTACGGCATGGTTTTGGGGGATATATCTGGAGGCAGGACTCAGCTACAGACCACTAGGAGCCAAAGGGTATACATATCAACAAAGAGGAGGCTTGCATCAAGGGGAATTTGGTCACCGCTTCCTGGTATTTGTATTTCCTTTTATTTCTGGATATGCTTTTCTATCACAACTGTCACTACTCTCATGATCTCACATTTGTATTATTACTTGAGTATCTTACCTTGTTATCCTGTTCCTTGTCCTTCCTCCCTTCCATACAGCCTCTCTGCAATTTCCAGAATGCTCTTTGTAAAACACAGATATTCTCATATTATTACAGACAGTATGTGAATTTCTCAGTTTGGCAGAGAATCTTTCTAGTCCAGCCTACCTCCATTCTCTGTCTTGCCACTTTTTCCTTCCACGCCAGCCATCTTAAATTACTTGAATTTCTTCAAACAGAATGTCCTCCTGGCTGTCTCTGTGCCTTTGTACATGATATTATATATAGTTGCCTGTATTACTGTTGTCACTTTCTTTTTCTAACTCATGAACTCTTTACTAATTTTTGCAGTTACAGCTAAAATATCCTTTCCTATATCAGGATTCCTTGGATTCACCAAAACAGAATAATCACTCTTCCTTTGTTCCATTTCTTTATCTGGTACAGAACTCTATTCATTTATTGCCACAATTTATTGCAAATACTTGATTAAATATATGTTCCTTGAAGACCGGGCTGTGTCATATTTGTCTCAACATTCTTAGTTTCTTGCATTATGTGGGGTATATGGTATATGGTAGAGACTCAATAAATCTTTAATATAAGTGATTGTATTCTGAAACATGTCTTCGTCTAACTTTCAACAGTAAGAAAACTTATGTCTTGGTTTAATGTTAAGAAATAATTGATTAGGACTTCAAATTTCTCACTTTGTTATTTTCTTTAATATTATGGTCTTTAAAATGTTATTAAAAATTCAGACACTTTAGAATATTTATAATTTTCTGAAGTTGGCAATTAGACAACTGTTAAATTAGTCCAACTGTGTGCTATAGACTGGATTCCTTGGGAAACAAACTCTGAGGTGGGAATCTGTATGCAGAATATTAGTTGGAGCATTCTGTTGGGAACAATTCCTGGGAACAATGAGAGAAACAAGACTGTGTAGAGAGAGAACTTGATTTGTACAATTGCACCAAGGCCTTAGCCAGTCTCAAGCAGAGTATAAGCTTGTATAAGTATTCAGAGATATCTCAAACTGAGGCAAGGGGGCCAAACCCCCACGTAGACCAGTCCTTTGATGTGTGATATTCCTGAGAAGAAGTGTAATCCTGGGTGAGATAGTACCCTTACTCTAAGGGCAATTCCTAAAGATGTCTCAGTTGTGACCTCAGCAGCCAACACTCCCAGGAGCTGGAGGAATGAGGGCCTTAGTTGTGGAAGGCAGATCTGGCTAGTAGACCACAGTGTCCCCCACTCTGCAGTTCTTAGAGGTCTTCTTTTTTTATTATTATTAATTTAATTTTATTTATTTATTTATTATACAGCAGGTTCTTATTAGTTATCTATATTATACATATTAGTGTATATATGTCAATCCCAATCTCCCAGTTCATCCCACCACCATCAGCCCCCACACTTTCCCCCTTGGTGTCCATACGTTTTCGATACATATATACAATGGAGTGTTACTCAGCCATAAAAAGGAACGAAATTGGGTCATTTGTAGAGACATGGATGGACATAGAGACTGTCATACAGAGTGAAAAATATCATATATTAACGCATATATGTGGAATCTAGAAAAATGGAACAGATGAAGTAGTTTGCAAGGCAGAAATAGAGGTCTTCTAATTAATGAATGTTTTCATTAGTCTTTTACTACTAGTCTTTCGTTAGACTGGGCCTCAGTCTCTGATGAGGTTGATGATTTCTAGGTAGGGTTAGCTGGTATCTAAAGTTCTTTCCATTCCTCTTACAATGAAATTCTATGCTTTACTTAATGTACTCTCCACCTCTTCGCTGCTGTAGCCACAGGCTTTTATCTTCTTTTTATGAGCAGCAGCTTCGCAAAAATAATTAGAAAAGGTAATCATTTAGAACCACACTAAAACAGATAACTCACAAATAAGTACAATTAAGCTATTGTGTTTATTTACAGGGCTGCTGTTAAGATAATTAAAGAGAGAAAGTAATACTGTGTTTAGACAGAAACAGTGGGAGGAAGAGGTTGGGCTTGTAGAACAAATTAAGCCACCAGAATATGCTTTACTGACAAATATGATGCTTATCAACATATGTTTTCACTTAACTATACTTACTAAAGCAATTCTCAATGACAGTGACCCTTCTGGCTCTGTAGATCCGTCACTATCTTGTTCTCACTGCAACATTTTTAATAAGTGGACTCTGTTGGATGGTGACTTTAGGAAAACATCATGTGGAAGCCAAGGAGAACAACAAACTGAAGTGAAAGAAATCGTCCTAAAGTGGCTAAAATTATGAGCTTTGAATTATAATTTATTGTAAATGGTACATTCGTGGCCTCAGGATTTGTTCACATGAAGGCACAAATTGGTAGCCAGGGAGACATAAAAGGGAAAATTTTCCCCTATGAACACTCCCCTCTTTCAAAACAAGGAGAAATAAGATTAAATGCAAGTTTTATGATATTGTCATAGGAACTGGGCTTTTTTATGATTTGGTTTATTTTCCTCTAGGTATTATTTGTTCCATTTAACCCTTCATTTTTATTAGAAACACTCATATAATTGCCTTAGACTGTCAGTGCTGAACTCTGATTGGAGATCATAGCAGATCTCAGTGGAATTAAAATATACGGTACCTCTAAAGTTGTTTCAAATATAGATCTGTTTTCCTTTTCCCCAAATCATAATGTTCCACTACTGCTAAACTTTGTGTGTGTGCATGTATATATGTAGTAATATAATTTAAGTATCTCTATATAGATAACTCTAGGTTCACTCACCTTCTTTGCCTCAGGACCTGTCTCAGCAGAGTGTCATCTATAAAAGAAAATGTAAGTCAAACATTAAAAATAAATGGCATGAAAAGTATGTCTTACACAAAAGAGGAAAAATAGAGAAATGCTTTGCATAACACATAGCAAAAAGTCTTAATTTCTCCTTTCTGATCTGAGTCCCCTAAACCTCATTTGTCATTGGATCTGCTCCTCAAGTAACTGTCAATCTCCCTTTTCCAATGTGTTCCCCATTCTAGTCTCTGCTGGTTCTTCTGTCTCCTTTCACTTCTCCCTCCTAATTGTGGGTTCTATCCCATTCTGATGTACACATGCCAACCAATTCAACTCAGCCTCTCTTTTTGTTGCAACTCTCTCCATCAAACATTGCACTAAAAGGCAAAGAAGGTTGCTAATGAAATCCATAGTGCACCACAAACGCAGTGCTCTAAACAGGGTTTTGAATACTCAAATACCATCACTTTTGTATCTATTACATGTAATTTGGCCTATCATTAGTATTCTACAGTTTTACACTGATTAGACATTCAATATAAAGGCCAATACAGGATAAAGGCCAATATAATATAAAGGCCAATACTTTAAGAATATATTCTAGAAAAAAGATAATGTGTTAGGACATCTTATTGCTTGGATACAATAAGATAATGTAATTTCTAGAAAGAATCCATATGAAAGAGGATTGCTAAGGATTCCGGATGGTTTATTTAATGTGGAAGAGATGACTACAGTACTTTTCCATATAGGAAGATGGTCCTCATAATTGATTCTACTTCTTCTAGAACAGATTTTCCTGAGTTTATTAGTTGAGATGTATATATTTAAAATTCACAAAACACTCATCTATATTTTATATAATTCTTTTGTCAATATTGGAATAACATTCTGCTGTTTTTTGCCTTAGCTGACTCCATATTTCATTCTGTTTCAATATGTCTCATTTGTTTCTTGTCTCTGTCATAAAATTCATTTGTTTCTATCTCACTGATCCTTGAACAGTTATCCTCTATCAAGATGGGAACAATAAGGCTCAAGAAAGTTAAAGGGCACAGAGATGAATACGCATTAGAAAGCTAAGCAAAGATACTAAATCCCTTCTTTTATCTCTAAATCTAGTACTGTATTCCTTACACCTCAGAATCCCATTCAAAAGGGTACAATTGGGACATAAAGTATGAGAATAGACTGTGGCTAAATGTTCCACATAAAGAAGGTTTAACAGTTGATAGAATGGGTATGAGAGATGGGGATGCTGAATAACATATCCCCTCCCTCTTGCATCTCCCTCCCACCCTCCCTATCCCACCCCTCTAGGTGGTCAAAAAGCACCGAGCTGATCTCGCCATGCAATGCAGCTGCTTCCCACTAGCTATTTTACATTTGGTAGTGTATATATGTCCATGCCACTCTCTCACTTCGTCCCCTTCCCCATTTGAATGTCCTCAAGTCCATTCTCTACGTCTGCGTCTTTATTCCTGTCCTGCCCCTAGGTTCCTCAAAACCAGTATTGTTTTTGTTTTTTTTTAGATTCCATATATATGTGTTAGCATACGGTATTTGTTTTTCTCTTTCTGACTTACTTCACTCTGTATGACAGACTCTAGGTCCATCCACCTCACTACAAATAACTCATTTTCATTTCTTTTTATGGCTGAGTAATATTCCATTGTATATATGTGCCACATGTTCTTTATCCATTCATCTGCCGATGGACACTTAGGTTGCTTCCATGTCCTGGCTATTGTAAATAGAGCTGCAATGAACATTGTGGTACATGACTCTGTTTGAATTATGGTTTTCTTAGGGTATATGCCCAGAAGTAGGATTGTTGGGTCACATGGTAGTTCTATTTTTAGTTTTTCCAGGAACGTCCGTGCTGTTCTCCATAATGGCTGTATCAATTTACATTCCCACCAACAGTGCAAGAGGGTTCCCTTTTCTCCACACCCTCTCCAGCATTTATTGTTTGTAGATTTTTTGATGATGGCCATTTTGACCAGTGTGAGGTGATATCTTATTGTAGTTATGATTTGCATTTCTCTAATGATTAATGATGTTGAGCATCCTTTCATGTGTTTGTGGCAATCTGTATATCTTCTTTGGAGAAATGTCTATTTAGATCTTCTGCCCATTTCTGGATTGGGTTATTTGATTTTTGGATATTGAGCTGCATGGGCTGCTTGTAAACTTTGGAGATTAATCCTTTGTCAGTTGCTTCCTTTGCAAATATTTTCTCCCATTCTGATGGTTTTCTTTTCGTCTTTTTTATGGTTTCCTTTGCCGTGCAAAAGCTTTTAAATTTCATTAGGTCCCATTTGTTTATTTTTGTTTTTATTTCCATTTCTCTAGGAGGTGGGTCAAAATGGATCTTGCTGTGATTTATGTCAAAGAGTGTTCTTTGTATGTTTTCCTCTAAGAGTTTTATAGTATCTGGTCTTACACTTAGGTCTTTAATCTATTTTGAGTTTATTTTTGTGTATGGTGTTAGGGAGTGATCTAATCTCATACTTTTACATATAGCTGTCCAGTTTTCCCAGCACCACTTACTGAAGAGGCTGCCTTTTCTCCATTGTATATTCTTTTTTTTTTTTTCTTTTTTTTGTGGTACATGGGCTTCTCACTGTTGTGGCCTCTCCTGTTGCGGAGCACAGGCTCCGGATACGCAGGCTCAGCAGCCATGGCTCACAGGCCCAGCCGCTCCATGGCATGTGGGACCTTACCGGACCGGGGCACGAACCCGCATCCCCTGGAATGGCAGGTGGACTCTCAACCACTTCCCTCTCAACCACTGGAGAGGGAAGCCCTCTCCATTGTATATTCTTGCCTCTTTCATCAAAGATTAGGTGACTGTATGTGTGTGGGTTTCTCTCTGAGCTCTCTATCCTATTCTATTGATCTATATTTCTCTTTTTGTGCTAGAACCATACTGTCTTGATTACTATCACTTTGTAGTATATTCTGAAGTCAGGGAGCATGATTCCTCCAGCTCCTTTTTTCTTTCTTAAGATTGCTTTGACTATTCAGTGTCTTTTGTGTTTCCATACAAATTGTGAAAATTTTCTTCTAGTTCTGTGAAAAATGCCATTGGTAGTTTGATAGAGATTGCATTGAATCTGTAGATTGCTTTGGGTAGTATAGTCATTTTCACAATGTTGATTCTTCCAATCCAAGAACATGGTATATCTCTCCATCTGTTTGTATCATCTTTAATTTCTTTCATCAGTGTCTTATAGGTTTCTGCATACAGGCCTTGTCTCCTTAGAAAGGTTTATTCCCAGGTATTTTATTCTATTTGTTAAAGCAATGGTGAATGGGAGTGTTTCCTTCATTTCTCTTTCTGATTTTTCATCATTAGTATATAGGAATGCAAGAGATTTCTGTGCATTAATTTTGTATTCTGCTACTTTACCAAATTCATTGATTAGCTCTAGTAGTTTTCTGGTAGCCTCTTTAGGATTCTCTGTGTATAGTATCATGTCATCTGCAAATAGTGACAGCTTTACTTCTTCTTTTCTGATTTGGATTCCTTTTATTTCTTTTTCTTCTCTGATTGCTATGGCTAAAACTTCCAAAGCTACATTGAATCATAGTGGTGAGAGTGGGCATCCTTGTCTTTTTCCTGATTTTAGAGGAAATGGTTTCAGTTTTTCACCATTTAGAATGATGTTGACTGTGGGTTTGTCATATATGGCCTTTACTATGTTGACGTAAGTTCCCTCTATGCCTACTTTCTGGAGATTTTTTATCATAAATTGTGTTGAATTTTGTCAAAAGCTTTTCCTGCATCTATTGAGATTATCATATGGTTTTTATCCTTCAGTTTTTTAATATGGTGTATCACATTGTTTGGTTTGCGTATATTGAAGAATCCTTGTATTCCTGGGAGAAGCCCCACTTGATCATGATGTGTGATCCTTTTAATGTGCTGTTGGATTCTGTTTGCTAGTATTTTATTCAGGATTTTTGCATCTATGTCCATCAGTGATATTGGCCTGTAATTTTCTTTTTTTGTGTGACATCTTTGTCTGGTTTTGGTATCAGGGTGATGGTGGCCTCGTAGAATGAGTTTGGGAGTGTTCCTCCCTCTGCTATATTTTGGAAGAGTTTGAGAAGGGTAGGTGTTAGCTCTTCTCTAAATGTTTGATAGATTTCACCTGTGAAATCATCTGGTCCTGGGCTTTTGTTTGTTGGAAGATTTTTAATCACAGTTTCAAGTTCAGTGCTTATGACTGATCTGTTTATATTTTCTATTTCTTCCTGGTTCAGTCTCAGAAGGTTGTGCTTTTGTAAGAATTTGTCCATTTCTTCCATGTTGTCCATTTTATTGGCATATAGTTGCTTGTAGTAATCTGTCAAGATTCTTTGTATTTCTGCAGTGTCAGTTGTTACTTCTCCTTTTTCATTTCTAATTCTGTTGATTTGCATGTTCTGCCTTTTTTTCTTTATGAGTCTGGCTAGTGGTTTATCAATTTTGTTTATTTTCTCAAAGAACCAGCTTTTAGTTTTATTGATATTTGCTATTGTTTCCTTCATTTCTTTTCCATTTATTTCTGATCTGGTCTTTATGATTTCTTTCCTTCTGCTAACTTTGGGGGTTTATTTGGTCTTCTTTCTTTAATTGCTTACGTGTAAGGTTAGGTTGTTTATTTGAGATGTTTCTTGTTTCTTGAGGTAGGATTGTATTGCTATAAACGTCCCTCTTAGAACTGCTTTTGCTGCAACCCATAGGTTTTGAGTCATCGTGTTTTCATTGTCATTTTCTTCTAGGTATTTTTTGGTTTCCTCTTGGATTTCTTCAGTGGTCTCTTGGTTATTTAGTAGTGTATTGTTTAGCCTCCATGTGTTTGTATTTTTTACAGTTTTTTCTTGTAATTGATATCTAGTCCCATAGTGCTGTGGTCAGAAAAGATAGTTGATATGATTTCAATTTTCTCCAATTTACCAAGGCTTGATTTATGACCAAAGATACGATCTATCCTGGAGAATGTTCCATGAGCACTTGAGAAGAAACTGTATTCTGTTGTTTGTGGATGGAATGTCCTATAAATATCAATTAAATCCATCTTGTTTAATGTGTCATATAAAGCTTGTGTTTCCTTATTTAATTTTATTTTGGATGATCTGTCCATTGGTGACACTGAGGTGTTAAAGTCCTCTGCTATTATTGTCTTACTCTCAATTTCCCCTTTTATGGCTGTTAGCATTTGCCTTATGTATTGAGGTACTCCTATGTTGGGTGAATAAATATTTACAATTGTTATGTCTTCCTCTTGGACTGATCCCTTGATCCTTATGTAGAGTCCTTCCTTGTCTCTTGTAGTAGTCTTTATTTTTAAGTCTATTTTGTCTGGTTTGGGAATTGCTACTGCAGCTTTCTTTGGTTTTCCATTTACATGGAAAATCTTTTTCCATCCCATCTCTTTCAGTCTGAAGTGCATCTCTTGTAGACAGCAGATATACTGGTATTGTTTTTGTATCCATTCAGCCAGTCTATATCTTTTGGTTGACGCATTTATTCCATTTACATTTAAGGTAATTCTCTCTATATATGTTCCTATTTCCATTTTCTTAATTGTTTTGGGTTTGTTTTTGTAGGTCTTTTCATTTTCTGGTGTTTCCTTCCTAGAGCAGGTCCTTTAGCATTTGTTGTAAAGCTGGTTTGGTGGTGCTGAATTCTTGTAACTTTTGCTTGTCTGTAAAGTTTTTAATTTCTCCATTGAATGTGAATGTGGTCCTTGCTGGGTAGAGTAATCTTGGTTTTAGGTTTTTCTCTTTCATCACTTTAAATATGTCCTGGCACTCCCTTCTGTCTTTCAGAGTTTCTGCTGAAAAATCAGGTATTAACCTTATAGGGATTCCCTTTTATGTTATTTGTTGGTTTTCCCTTGCTGCTTTTAACATTTTTTCTTTGTATTTAATTTTTGGTAGCTTGATTAATATGTGTCTTGGCATGTTTCTCCTTGGATTTATCCTGTGTGGGACTCTCTGCTCTTCCTGGACTTGACTGACTATTTCCTTTCCCATGTTAGGGAAATTTTCAACTATAATCTCTTCAAATTTTTCTCAGACCCTTTCTTTTTCTCTTCTTCTTCTGGGACCCCTATAATTCGAATGCTGGTGCTTTTAATATTGTCCCAGACATCTCTGAGACTGTCCTTATCCTTTTCATTCTTTTTTCTTTATTCTGCTCTGTGGTAGTTATTTCCACTATTTTACCTTCCAAGTCACTTATCCATTCTTCTGCCTCAAATATTCTGCTATTGATACCTTCCAGAGAATTTTTAATTTCATTTATTGTGTTGTTCATCATGGTTTGTTAGCCCTTTAGTTCTTCTAGGATCTTGTTAAATGTTTCTTGTATTTTTTCCATTGTATTTCCAAGATTTTGGATCATCTTTACTATCATTACTCTGAATTTTTTTTCAGGTAGACTGCCTATTTCCTCTTCATTTGTTTTGTCTGGTATGTTTTTGCTTTGATCCTTCATCTGTTGCATATTTCTCTATATTCTCATTTTGCTTAACTTACTGTGTTTGTGGTCTCCTTTTCATAGGCTGCAGGTTCATAGTTCCTGTTGTTTTTGGTGTCTGCCCCCAGTGAGTGAAGTTGGTTCAGTGGATTTTGTATGCTTCCTCATGGAGGGGACTGGTGCCTGTGTTCTGGTGGGTGAGGCTGAATTTTATCTTTCTGGTGGGCAGAGCTGTGTCCTGTGGTGTGTTTTGGGGTATCTGTGAACTTATTATAATTTTAGGCAGTCTCTCTGCTAATAGGTACAGTTGTGTTCCTGTCCTGCTAGTTGTGTGGCCTGGGGCATCCAGCACTGGAGCTTGCTGGCTGTTGGGTGGAACTAGGTCTTAGTGTTGAGATGGAGGTCTCTGGGAAAACTCTCACTGATTGATCTTATGTGGAGCCAGGATGTCTCTGGTGGTCCAATATCCTGAACTCGGCTCTCCCACCCCAGAGGCTCAAGCTTGACACCAGGCCCAAGCACCAAGACCCTGTCAGCCACATGGTTCAGAAGAAAAGGGAGAAAAAAAGAAAGAAAAATAATAATTAATAAAATAAAATAAAAAATACAAAAATTAACATAAAAAATAAAAAAGTAATTAAAAACAAAGAAGAGAACAACCAAACCAATTAACAAATCCACGAATGATGAAAAGAGCTAAAAACTATACTAAGATAAAGATAAAAATCAGAAACAAGTCAGTCTCAGAGAGCAAACCCCAAGTCTACAGTTGCTCCCAAAGTCCACTGACTCAATTTTTGGTTGATACACTGTCTATTCAGGTATTCCACAGATGCAGGGTACATCAAGTTGATTGTGGGGATTTAATCCACTGCTCCTGAGGCTGCAGGGAGAGGTTTCCCTTTCTCTTCTTTGTTCACACAGCTCCTGGGGTTCAGGTTTGCTTTTGGCTCCACCTCTGCACGTAGGTTGCCCTCACGCTTCTGTTCCCACCCAGACAGGATGGGTTAAAACGGTGGCTGATTAGGGGACTCTGGCTCACTCAGGCCAGGGGGAGGGAGGGATATGGTAGTTATAATTGGAATGCAGGGCGAGCCTGTGGCTGCAGCGGCCGGTGTGAATTTGCAATGGCCTGAGGCATGCTGTGTGTTCTCTAGCGGAAGTTGTCCCTGGATCAGGGGACCCTGGCTGTGGTGTGCTGCACAGCCTCCTGGTGGGGTGTGGAAAGTGACCTGTGCTTGCACACAGGATTCTTGATGGCTGCAGCAGCAGTAGTGTTAGTGTTTCATGCCCGTCTCTGTGGTCTGAGCTGACAGCCACAGCTTGTGCCCATCTCTGGAGCTCATTTAGGTGGTGTTCTGCCTTCTGTGGGCAGACAGGGAAGGAATTCCCTCTCCTAGTGCACCTCAAAACAATGGTCTCTTGCCTCTTCTGCAGGTCCATACTTTTACCCAGACTCCCTCCTGGCTAGCTGTGGTGCACTAGCCCCCTTCAGGCTGTGTTCACGCAGCCAACCCCAGTCCTCTCCCTGACCTCTGAAGCCCAAACCTCAGCTCTCACTCCCCACCCACCCTGGCGGGTGAGCAGACAAGCCTCTCGGGCTGGTGAGTGCTGGTCGGCACCGATCCTCTGTGTGGGAATCTTGCCCTCTGCACCTTGCCCTCTGCACCTCTGTTGCTGTGCTCTCCTCCATGGCTCTGAAACTTACCCCCCTCCCACCCCCAACTCTGTCAGTGAAGGGGCTTCCTAGGGTGTGGAAACTTTTTCTCCTTCACAGCTCCCTGCCAGAGGTGCGAGTTCCATCCCTATTCTATTGTCTCTGTTTTTTCTTTTTTCTTTTGCCCTACCTAGGTACATGGGGATTTTCTTGCCTTTTGGGAAGTCTTAGGTCTTCTGCCAGCATTCTGTAGGTGTTCTGTAGGAGTTGTTCCACATGTAGATGTATTTTTGATGTATTTCTTGGGAGGAAGGTGATCTCCATGTCTTACTCCTCCACCATCTTGAAGGTCCTCCTGAATATCAAATCTTATCAAACCAGCAAACTACATAAATTGCATTTCTCCCTGCAGCAGGTATGGTCTTTGAGGTGTGGACTGCTTTTAACATAAAATAAAAAGAAAGTTTATGTAACAGATTTATTCTAATGCAGCAAACACTTCATATAAGGACAACTTGGGGGAGGGAAAGGGCTCCTTTAATTCAGTACTGCTGGTCTAGTTGACTATGAAATACATATGATCTCATATTTCCTGATTTGAGAACTGTGTCTAGGTGTATGGTAGGAATTTTGGAACCATATACATATACTATCAAATGCTTTTGTATCTCAAAAATGTTGTATACCTGACATCCTTTAAAATTTTACATATGCTTGTAGCCAGGGAATGTATTTCAAGAAATATTTGTCTCCATTGCATCCCATTCCCTCAGTTCTCTGACATTAATTCTCCCTTCTTTCCATGGTGCTTTTCCATGAGACAGTATCAAAACCCTTTTCCTTTACTGCTCTTGGCATCTGGAAGAAACTTTTTGCATTTCTCTGCATCACTGACACTATCTCTTCTTTTTTTTTTATATGGTTCTTGAAAGTCTCTTCTCTGCCTAAAGCTCTCTTAATTTTCTTCTCCCTTTGTGGTTATTTAACTGTGTAATTGTATTATTTAACTTTATAAATCATTTTGAAATTCTGTCTATGTAAGTCACAGTGTGACTAAAGTACTCATTGAATTGGGTTTGTGAGTTCAATGGAAAGTTTTGCTTAAACAGCAGTTCCAATAAGTTGGATTCTTTACTGATCTTTACTTTTGCAATTTAAACCAATATGATACAGGAAAGGAAAATTGCTTCTATGTGATCAACTTAAGCTTTTTTATTTTGCGTATAAAATTGATTCTGCATTAAACAAGTTAACCTCCTCCCTCCCTATTTTAGTGAGTTCTTGACCATCTCTATGTCTTCTTTGGTGAAAAGCTATTTAGGTCTTCCGCCCATTTTTTAACTGCGTTGTTTGGTTTTTTGATATTGAGCTCCATGAGCTGTTTGTATATTTTGGAGATATTTTTGAAGCAATTATACTCCAATAAAGATGTATTAAAAAAAAGATAACATTGGCAAGTTTCAAATTTACTAAGCCATGTATAATCCATAGTAACAATGATAAATATTCTTATTGTTTATTTTGGTTTTGTTTGTAGGGTAACCTTCTATTGTAGATGCTGTGATTTGCTTACCCGTTATCTGATTCCTCTGGTTTTCTCACTAACAGAACTTCAATTCCTCTGAGGGAGCAAGGCGACAGCAGTTTGGTGTGCCATAGGTACTGGTTCTGGTCAATGAGACAGAACCAGAAATTTCTTGGGAAAAGTGTTTGGGAAACCTTTTCAAGGGGATAAAGTTATTTGACTTCTGCCTATTCCAATTTGCCCTTTGCCTTTCTCCATTCTTAATCTTTCTCACTCTTCCTATGAAGGAATAAAAACAATGCCTATAAATTTAGGAATTATGCTGCGAGCCTAAGGAAAACAGACACACACTATGAATGGTAGAGGTGAAATAGATGAAAAGTCTGGATCACTGGTGACAATATGGATCTGCCATACTAACTTTGGACTACCTATCTGAAAATTTTTTGATAGATGACAGAAAATAACCCTTTATTCTTTTAAGTGAACATAGTTTGGCTTTAGTTACATATATCTGCATGTAAAACTTAATGATTGTATTATCAGAATTGGAGTGGGTTATGGGCTCCATTCTAGTTGGGCAACATGAAAGACCGATAATGTTATCTTATGAGGGAGGCTGTCCCGACCCCTCCTTTTTGCATCTCTACAAACTATCAGGTCTGTGTTGAGTGCTCTTACTATGCTTCAGTGGTGCTGTTGCTTAATTCTGTCATATATTTTGTTGTACAGATTTATAGTTGTTTGTTTGACTGTCATCACTTCTTAGATCAGGTTCCTGGGAAACAAACACTGAGACAGATTTGCTTGGAGGACGTTTATTGTGGTGTATCTTCCAGATCAATATTTAAGGGGGACTATAGGAAAAGGGCAGGGGAAGAAGAAAGATTTAATCTGTGTTATAGTCACAACAAAGGCTTCAGACAACCTGGGAGGGGGGTGCTGTGTGCTGCTGGGATAGTGCTTCATAATGGACATTGTTGAGGCAAGAGGACTGGAATATTGTATTCACTCCTTTCCTTTATACAACCAATCTTTGGATATGAGCTTTTCTCAGGGAAGGAACATGAATTTTAGCAAGGAGGCTTTCTTTGGTTGACGTCAATTCTCAAAGGGACTTCCAGCTCATGGCCATCAGCTACTAAAACTTTAGCTGCTGGAGGAATGAGTACTACAGTCCTGAAAAGTAGATGTGCACTGTGGTAGACATGGAGAAGTTCTGCCCAAACTTCCTTTAAGAAAGCACTTGCTGTCTATCTGCTGGGAACATAGTCACCAGATAGTTGTCATCCATCAGGGCCTTCATGGTTTGGCTCAGCTGCAAAGAGCTGCCTTCACTGAATTCTAAGGAACCCCATGCAGTGACTGATCAAGGTGGAATATAAAGGCCTATCCATTTTGGCCCAAAGCATGAAAACTCCAATGAGATATTTAAGTTCCAGAGCTCCCCCTGGAGTGGACTGAGGCTGTCCAGGTCTACATCACAGCTTGACTTCTGCACCTGCCCACCCAATCCTACTTCCTCCTTCTACCTTCCACCAATGTTGATCATAAGGGCAAGCCCTAATAAATATCCTGCAAACTAAACGCTTTCAGAGTGTGCTTTCTGGAGAGCACACCTGCAAACTCAATTGACTTTCAAGCTGAGAATTATTTTTGTACATCTCTTCCCAACTTTATGTTCAGCTACATTGGTAGCTTTAAATTAGCCCTGATGAGGGTACTTACATTATAGCATCCACCATAGTTCAATGCCTGGGCTGGTTGGATCCACTTGCTTCATTTAATAATTTATGCAGATAACTCCTTCGGAATCCTGGTGATCTCCTCTGTTGTAGAAACTTAGAGAAAAATGTTAGTACGGGGTATGGGGAAACAACCCCATTGCTGCAACTGATTTTGAGGCTGCAGTTGGTTCTTTTTTTTTAATGGAAGTATAATCGACTTACAATTTTATATTAATTTCAAGTGTACTATATTGTGATTCAATATTTTTATACATTACAAAATGATTACCATGATAAGTCTCATTACCATCTGTCACCAAAGTTGTTAAAATATTATTGACTATATTCCCAATGCTGTATATTACATCCCCAGACTTATTTATTTTGTAATTGGAAGTTTATACTGCTTAATATCCTTTATGTATTTCACCCATCCCACCATTACCCTCCCTCTGGCAACCACTAGTTCTCTATATCTATGGGTCTGCTTCTGGTTTTTAATAATGTTTATTTATTTGTTTTGTTTTTTTAGATACCATATATAAGTGAAATCATATGGTATTTGTTTTTCTCTCACTTATTTTGCCTAGCATAATACTCTCTAGGTCTTCCCATGTTGTTGCAAATGACAAGATTTAATTCTTTTTTATGGCTGAATAATATTCCATTTTACATATATATACCACATCTTCCTTATTCATTCATCTGTTCATAGAAATTTAGGTTGCTTCCATATCTTGACTACTGTAAATAATGCTGAAATGAACATAAGGGTGCATGTATCTTTTGAAATTAGTGTCTTTGTTTTATTCAGATAAATTCCCAGAAGTAGAATTTCTGGAGAGTATGATATCTCTATCTTTAATTTTGTGAGGAGCCTCCATACTGTTTACCATAGCAGCTATACAAATTTATGTTCCCAAAAAGAGTGCACGAAGGTTTCTATTTTTCCACATCCTCTCCAACACTTGTTATTTGTTGTCTTTTTTTTTTTTTTTTTTGCGGTACGTGGGCCTCTCACTGTTGTGGCCTCTCCCGTTGCGGAGCACAGGCTCCGGAGGCACAGGCTCAGCAGCCATAGCTCACGGGCCCAGCTGCTCCACAGCATGTGGGATCTTCCTGGACCGGGGCACAAATCCCTGTCCCCTGCATCATGGGTGGACTCTCAACCACTGCGCCGCCAGAGAAGCCCCAGTATATTACTTTTGTATCCCATAACTTTACTGAATTTACTTATTGGTAGTAATAGTTTTGGGTGGCATTTTTAGGATTTTCTACATATAGTATCATGTTACCCCATATAGCAAAACAGGGACAGTTTTATTTCTTTCCAATTTGGATTCCTTTTATTTTATTTTATTTATTATTGTTTTTGTCTTATTTCTGTGGCTAGGACTTACAATACTATGTTGAAAAACAGTGGAAAAAGTGGGCATCTTTGTCTTGTCCCTAATCTTAGAGGAAATGATTTCAGCTTTTCACTGCTGAGTATGTGTTGGCTGTAGGTTTGTCACAGATGGGCATTATTATGTTGAGGTATCTTCCCTCTATACCCATTTTGTTGAGAATTTTCATCACAAATGGAAGTTGAATTTTTTAAAAAAATCTTTTTATTCATCTATTGAGATGATCATATGATTTTTATTCTTTAATTTGTTAATATAGTGTATCACGTTGACTGTTTTGTGAATATTGAACTATCCTTGCATCTCTGGGATAAATCCCACTTGATAGTATATGATCCTTTTAATGTATTGTTGAATTCAGTTTGCTAATATTTTCTTGAGGTTTTTGCATTTATGTTCATCAGTGATATTGCCCTGTAATTTTCTTTTTTTGTGGTGTCTGGTTTTAGCATTAGGTTGATGCTAGCTTCACAAAATGAATTCAGAAGGATTCCTTCCTCTTCAATTATTTGGAACAGTTTGAGAAGGATAAGTGTTAACTCTTTTTTAAATATTTGGTAGAATTCCCCTGTGAAGTAATCTGGTCATGTATTTTTGTTGGGAGTGTTTTGATTACTGATTCAATTTCATTACTGGTAATTGGTCTGTTCATATTTTATATTTCTTCCTGATTTGATCTTGAGAGATTGTATGTTTTAGGGATTTATTTATTTCTCCTAGGCTGTCCATTTTATTGATGTATAATTGTTCATAGTAATCTCTCATGGTCCTTTACATTTCATGGTATTGGTTGTAACTTTGCTTTCCATTCTAATTTTATTTATTTTGTCCCTCTCTTTTTTCCTTGATA
This sequence comes from Grampus griseus, assembly GCF_964374135.1. Classification (NCBI taxonomy): domain Eukaryota; kingdom Metazoa; phylum Chordata; class Mammalia; order Artiodactyla; family Delphinidae; genus Grampus; species Grampus griseus. Next base: position 92,025,690 of record NC_138998.1, read on the forward strand.
TGTCTTTATAAGTTTGTCATTTTATTTTTTCAAGAACCAGCTTTTTGTTTCATTGACTTTTCTATTTTTTTCAGTTTCTGTTTCCTTTATTTCTGCTCTGATCTTTATTATTTTTTTCCTACTACTAATTTTGGGCATTCTTTGTTCTTTTTTTCTTTACACCTAGTTCCTTTAGGTATAAAGTTAGATTGTTTATTTGAAATCTTTCTTGTTTCTTGAGATAGGCCTGTATCTCTATGAACTTTCCACTTAGGATTTCTTTTCCTATGTCCCATAGATTTTGGAAAGTTATGTTTCCATTTTCATTTGTTATAAGGTATTTTTTATTTCTTCTTTGATTTCTTTGCTCACCCATTGGTTGTCTAGTAGCATATTGTTTAGTCTCCACATGTTTGTGTTTTTTGCAGGGTTTTTTTTTCATGTAGTTGATTCCTAATCTCATAGAGTTGTGGTTAGAAAAGGTGCTTGATACGATTTCATGGAGTTTGGGAAAGATGTACAAAATTGTACATACTTGAAAGCCAGTATGAATTGGCCAGTACACCACTGGTATGGATCCTTATCCCTGGGTGGTCTGAACACCTGGTAACCATACTTTTATTTGGCCGTGGCTGTTTCACTCACCCACTTACCTTCAAAATTAGGAAATCAAATACCAAAAGGCATCTCAGTGGACCAAAAACTTGCAAACATATTCTTTCTTCCCCTCTGTGTTACAGTAGCTCTACCTTCTACTGATGACCAGAGCCCATTACCATTGCCAGGATGGTGACTCCTTTCCTTGACTTCTTCCTGACATAAGGAGTCCAAACAGATTGAATAGCAGGTGCCCTGGAAAATTTAGTGAAACTCTTGCCTTGTTTTCTGCTGTAAGCATTTCCCATTTGCTAATCAGGTTTTCTTAACTGGCAGAACCCAGAGTTGTGGGGACAGGAAGAACATATAACTTATATAGTCCCTGGAAGTAATAATAAGCAGAGCCATTTCTATACACATATCTTGGTTCCTGAATCCGTACATTCTCTCTGTTGGAAATAGCGCTACATAACAACTATTGATTTGATTTAAAGGGTATATACTACTTTCTGGATGATGGCACCCCATTCTTATAGAGTATCATCTCTAAGCTGGTGCCTCATTGCAGTTTTAAAGGACCATTCCTTTTCTGGGGTAACTTCTGGGTGGTATAGTATGTGACAGAATCAGTAGACTTCATAGTCCTGGGTCTTTTGATTTACCTTCCTTGCCCTAAAGTGAGTTATTAGTTTAATGCTCTATTATGTGGAATTCCATGTCCATAGACCCAATCACTCATGAGCTTTTAGGTATTTACACTGGCTAAGATCTTGTCAGTAGGAAAGGTCTCATACCTAGAATATAGATCAATTCCAGTTATGATGAATTGTTGCTCCTTCCAAGATAGAAAATATCCAATGTAAAAGCTTGACACTCAATAGCTTTTTGATATCCTTTAAAAAGAATGCCATAGCATATGCTCAGTGTTGGTCTCTTTTGCTGCCAAGTTAGAAAATTGGTGTTAGTAATAGCTAGACTGGATCTGGTTTGTGGGAGCCTATGCACTTGGGCCTACACATAATCTCCAATACTGCCAGCTTGGCCTTATTTGGCTGACACTGGGTTTTATGATGATCAATGAATTGAATCATTCTGCCTTCCTGGTAGTTTATTGCCTGGTGAATGCTCTCTAGTGTGCATTAACATGCAATTTTTATGATTGCTACACTTTGTTCTTACTTGTAATGATCAGTTGACATTCCTCTTCCCTAGAAGTCTTGTCCTCAATTTCATAAACTTTTTTCTTCCACACTCCTACACCATCAACCAATCCATTTTCTATTGTTCATCATGCTGAGATGTATCTATATCTTCCCTAAACCATTTTTATTTACATAAAAATGGATAAGCAGGTATATTGCCTGAAGTTCTGTCCATTGGGAGGAATTCCTTCATTCATGTGTTTCACAGAGACTCTTGGTGAGACTGTGGTTTAGCAGCAGTATAGTAAACTTTTAGGTCATACTCACATACCAAGCCAATCCACTCATGAACCAAGTTTAGCTACATTTATTCTCCATCAGTAGATCATAAAAATCTCCCCTTCCCACATATGACTATATCTGTGAGATAAACAAGAGTCCTCAGATTAAACGGAGATGGATGGTATAGGGGATTAGGTCATTTGCTTCTGCAGTTTACTTGGGACGTCTGGTGTACCACTTCCGTCATACAATGGATTGCTGTTGAACTTATTATGACTTCATGTATCTGATATAACCTGGCTGTTGACAAGCAGTTCAGGACACATAGTTAATTGTCATCTCACAGTCAAGTGTTTTATATCAAGGCCCAGTAGCAGATCATCTGCTCCGTATGGCATGACTTTGATCCAGATCTTTAGGAGCCTAGATTGTGTTTTCTATTACAGTTTGCCATAAACTCTGTACAGCATTTTCCCTAGTACTCCTATACCATAGGATCTGCAGCAGCAGGGCTCATTGCATTGTACCCTGATCCTGCTACAGAACCTTTTTTTCTCTGGTTCCCACTCAAAGCTTGCAGCCTTCTGTGTCACTTGGTAATTGGGCTGGAGCAATGTATTTCCAAGTTGGAAGATATTGCCTACAGGATGCAAATAGGCATAATAGGCATTTTACTTATTTCTTAGTAATAGAAGGTACAAGTGGCAATAATTTGTCCTTTCCTTTGTCCTGTCATACCCAGGAGTGCTGAACATCTAAAATTACACTTTTCTCCTTCAATCAGTGGATCATAGGTCCAAAAATTGGCTATCAGAGACCTGGCAAGGTATTATAGCTTTTTGGGGAAGTGACGACCCTCACCATCCTAATCATCTATTACTGTTTAGTTTTATTTTATACGTTGAGCAATATCTTTTTTGATTGCTCGTCTATCATGACTGTGGAGTACAGTGTTCTTTTACTTATCTCCACAGCTTTCTTGGATCTGAGTTCCCATGGGTGCAAGTCCAGAGAGTTCAAGATATTCTAGAGCTCCAGTGCTTTGAATGCATCATCATAGATATACTCATTTCCAAATTTCAGAGTTCCACTCCTTCCACACAGGGGCCATGATCTTAACATAGCATACTTGCTGGAGCAGGGACTCAACTTTCCCTAGAGCTAAGTAACTCTTGTAATTAAGTCCTCAGCTTTTTAGCCTGTGGTTGCAGGAGCTAAGAGTTCTATTATGCTGCCAAGGAGGTACTCTGATTGTCACACTTTATCTTCATTTGTTGATTCAATAACCTAAACTTTTCAGTCTTTCTCAATATACCTAAGCCACTCAACAGGGCCACCAGGTTCCTATTACCTTTGTAATTAATATTTTGTATATCCTCTTAAAAGCCTGAGCTGTTGTACTTGCCCATACATTCCCTTCTACTAGTATCCCACCCCAGTTACCACTTGTGAAAATTCTAACAATTGCACTCCTCTAGGTTTCTAAGAGCAATTATTGCTTCATTTTCACTTGTGATGACATCTTCATTGCCCTACAGCTGGCTCCAAAATCCCTTTTCTCAGTCCTGACAACCTCCTGGCATCAACTCTCTTAGTTTGTATTTTCCATGAAACAGACACAGAGATGGAGATTTTTGATCAGAAATGGTATAAGAGGCAGACTAGGAACAATAGCCATTGTGGATGACAGATATGGGTTTTTGCAAAGGGAAGAGTCACAGTGCAAATCAGTTGCAACACAGGCTTCAACCGAATCACCAGGAAGCTCTGGAATTCCTGGGATGTTGCTTCACAGTTATTCTCCTTAAGACATGGGAGCCAGAATTTTATTAGCTCATAGCAACTCGTTATTGGATGTGGATTGCCTCTAGGGAAGAGGTATGATATTATATCAAATAGTTCTCTTCAGCTAAGAGAAATGCTCAGAGAGGGATCCAGTCATCAACCTTCCCAGCAGCTGGGGGAATGAATGCCTTGTGCATGAAGGAAGGATCTGGGCATAGCATTTATTGCACTCAGTCTGGACTCTGAACTTTTTTCAGAGAATATGACTTATTAATCTTCACACCCTTGGACCCTAAGATGATGCTGGCATTTACTAGGAGATTGAGAACTTCTTGCTGAATAAGTTTAATACTAGCATTTATTAACAGACTGGCACAGCTGTTAATCAAAGATTTGAAATAATTATTTACCATTTTTATTTAAATAGAAGAAAATATGAAGAGTTGTTCTTTTAAGTTTGAGGTTATTAATAGCAAAACCTATTCACTTGTTTTTTGTCATCTCAACGCTTACTTGTTGAGTGCTTTAACATGTGCTAGGCATTATATAACACATTAAGGCAAATGATTTCTCTTAATGAAACATATATTTCAGCTTTCTCATTTTGTTAAGGAAAACAGCTAGCTCCCCTTATCTTTTTTTATAGTCTTGTTTGAAAAGGCAGCATGGAAATTGATGCTATCTCATGCCCTTAGAGTCTCCACTAGCCATTATAATGATAATCTCCTCTGCTCTTGAATGGCTAACATTTGTTGTATAGGGGAAAATAATGATAATTGTTGTAGTAGCCACTCCCATTACACCTGTGTGTTTAGAGCCTTCATTCTATTTGGAGTTCAATACAGACTAGATATAGGAACAAGAGCAATCTAAAATAGACAGTCATCTAAATTAAAACTTTTCGATTGTAATTCCTCAACTGTGACATGTGCTGATATAAGTATATATACAATGTGTTTCTTCCTAGAAATGAAACTCCTCTTCATAACCCTTTTTCCACAAGTCACAACCAAACTACTGCAGTAGTGGATATTTGTTTACCTGCATCTGCCGCAAAGATCAGTGGCACATCATTGTCTTAATTTACAATTGGCTAGGAATTATATGATGACTTTCATTAATCATCTTATTGTTCACTGGTTTATCACACAGACTACCTCAGTTGAAAAGATATGCCATGCAACTACTCAAATATAGAAATTGTTTAAAAATATACTATTTTTTTTACAATAGACTATTGTTTCTGTGAACAGATAACCTGCTAACTCCCTAAAGTTGATGTTTTCTAGAGCAAATTCAGTTAAAAAATAAGCAAAGCTGTGACCAACTCAACACATCTCTTTCACCAGATTTCCTTATCCTTCTCAAACATGCTAAAAGAAGAATTACTACTTTGACCCATTACAAATAACCAATCAAATCAAAAACATATATATATTAGGTGACATCTATACAGTAGAAAGCAGAATGGGTATTTCCTTTGACCAACATGTTCTATGTTGTGTTGACAAAGCCACTAGAGGCAGCACATGCTCCAGTAATGGGGAGTATTCAGGTCTACACTATACTCCATTTATGAGATAATGACATATGTATTTATTATCTTATGAATAATTAATTTTCAAAAGTATTTTTCTTACATTTCAGTTTCCTGCATTATTCTTTCCACTTCTCACCTATGATCTTATCCTAGAGTTACCATCTTTCATTCTTTCAGTAATTTAAATAATCACTGTGTTTCTGGGAATCTATATAACATTTGGGTATTAAAGCATAAAAACTCGATGTTGTTAAGATAGATAATTCTGCTTTAGAGAAGTCTAGAGTTTTGTTTTGCCTAAATTAAAACAGAAATAGCTATATAAAAAATTTTTTTAGAGCCTAATCCATTTGTATCTGCTATCCCAGGTTTAACCATTCCTTATTAATTTTATTGTTATTATTTTTTAACCAAAAACTAGCAATAAAAAAGAGTCTTACTGTGGGTATTTAGAGTAGTTTTATGTTGGTTTCTATATAGATTATTTGTCTAGTTCAGTGATTGTAAAACATTGATGTGCATGGGAGTCACCTAGGGATCTTGTTAAAATGCAGATTCTGGTTCAGGAGGTCTGGGAGAGGATCTGAGGATCTACATTTCTAACAAGTTTCAGATGATGTCAATGCTACTGATCTATGGAATATACTTTGGTAGCAAAGGTCTAGTTGATATGTTCTCCCACTAATAAATTATAATTATAAAACTTGCCTGTGAGAAACTAAACCATTATAAAACACTCCTAATAAAGAAAAAAGAAACTAGGAAAATTGTCTCAGAAGATTGGATGCAAAATATGTTTTAAGAAAATGTATAATTGAAAATAACATATGAGGGAAAATAACTCCAAGAGAATATAAAAGCTCAAGACTGTGACTTCTTTCTTGAAATTGTTTTTATTTCTTGGAAATGGTGAGCATGGACATCTTTATTGGTATCATTTTGACATTCTTTCTGAGATGCTTAGTGATAGCTAGAAGTATAGAAACAGTGGGAGGTTAAATAGGAGGAGTTGGAGCAAAGCTTTCCATTTTGAGTTTAAAAAAGAGATATTTGATACTTGGATGAAGTTAGGTGAAATTCTTATTCAAACTACTACAAATATACTTATCCCTGGGGAGATCACTACATTTCTATGTTTGTCATTTTTAATATGAAATATGGAAGTGTTCTATTAAATATTCTCAAATATTCCTTCCAACTTTAATATCCTATGATGTTATGATTCTGGTATATATTCATGGAATGATTTTATAGCCTACTTCCTAACTCTCACAAAAATTTTTTTTCTTAGCTGTTGAGATTGATGCCAGCCAACACCAACATATGGCAAAACATCTCCGATTCCTCTTTCTAATCTCTTTTCAAACTCTAAAGCTACATTTTAGTTCTTTAATAAATAACTAATTCTCTTTATCCATATTTTTCCTTCGAACATCACCCACTTAATGAATTCCAAATTGCTTGTTCTGACATGCTCAGCTAGATGTTACTATTTAAGGTCAACCTTAATTCAAACTTCTCAAGTTTACTTCTGAACTTCTGGAGATAATCATGAAACACAGACCATCTATTAGGGTTTCTTAGAATTAAACCATCAGGATAATGAATATTTTAGATTTGAAACAAATGCAACAACGTTGATAATAATAAAAACCTAACTTAAATTAAAAGTACAGATATAATTGAAAATTCCTGAACTTCATTACAAACCAGTAAATTAAGAAAACGTAAAATGATGATTCAGTTTACACACACAGGTACTTCTGATTAATGCTTTAAAATATGGAATTTATGTATTTAAAATATAATTGATTCTTTAAAGACTTGCCTATACCTGAAGTTTCATAAACCCATTATTATATAAAGTAAAGCAACATTTGTATAATAAAAAAGAGGCTGTCTTCCTGAGAGGTATAGGTAAGTAATAGAAACTCTGAATTGATGGAGGATACAAACAAGGGAATACATTCAGGCTTAGCAGTTAGGGATTAAATGAGCAAGCATGATGCTGTTGCTAATGCAGTATACTAGCAATCAGCTCTCAAATAGGCTCACCAATGAATCAAATTTTTACTGTAATTTAAATTTTGAGAGTAACTTAAAATAAGAATAATACTCAATGCATTGTAATAGGATGATTATAATAGGCTATAAATCCTACCCAAGATATTTAAGTTTACATTTGCAAAGCTAATGCTGAAATACTGACAATTATTTATTACTATTCATTATTATAATTAATTATTTATTACTATAAAGTCAGTTTTTTTTGTTGTTGTTTTTTGTTTTTATTTTTATTTTTGTTTGCGGTACGCGGATTTCTCACTGTTGTGGCCTCTCCCGTTGCGGAGCACAGGCTCCGGACGTGCAGGCTCAGCGGCCATGGCTCACAGGCTAGCCGCTCTGCGGCATGTGGGATCTTCCCAGACCGGGGCACGAACCCGTGTCCCCCGCATCGGCAGGCAGACTCTCAACAACTGCGCCACCAGGGAAGCCCTATTACTATAAAGTCAGTTTTCTTTTTATAAACTTTTACATTCCAAGAGGCATTTGGGTTGCTTTCAAAAAATATTTAGGTGTTTTAAAATAAAGGTGAAACCTAAAAATGTATGCCATGTGAAGAAAGGGGTGATATATAGAAACAACCTAAATATATATTAATGGTTCAATGGATAAAGAAAATGTGAGATATATATATATATATATATATGTATATATAAATACATTCATAAAAAGAAACAAAGCGTGTCGTTTGAGACAACATGGATGAACCAGAAACTGGGAGGGCATTATGCTAAGAGAAATAAGCCAAACAGAGAAAATCATCATGTTGTATACTTTATTTTTTATTTATTTATTTATTTTTAAAGAAGATGTTAGGGGTAGGAGTTTATTAATTTATTTATTTTTGTTGTGTTGGGTCTTCGTTTCTGTGCGAGGGCTTTCTCTAGTTGTGGCAAGCAGGGGCCACTCTTCATCGCGGTGCGCGGGCCTCTCACTGTCGCGGCCTCTCTTTTTGCGGAGCACAGGCTCCAGACACGCAGGCTCAGTGGTTGTGGCTCACGGGCCTAGTTGCTCCGCGGCATGTGGGATCCTCTCAGACCAGGGCTCGAACCCGTGTCCCCTGCATTAGCAGGCAGAGTCTCAACCACTGCGCCACCAGTGAAGCCTCATGTTGTATACTTTAAATATCTCACAATTTTATATGTCAATTTTTCCTCAGTGAAGCTGAAAAAAAAAAATCTGGAAATGTGTATCCAAGAGAAATGCACAGCCAAGAGGTTATTTTTAAAATTGGCAATGATTGAAGGATAATACAGAGGAAGGATTAAAGGCATTAATTACACAACAGATAAAGAAGAAACGACCTTGCTTAAAGTGTAGTATAAACCTGTCTTGATAGTCTGATAATAAAGATATTTTTATTTCATTAAAAGAATGAAAGAAAGGGGTGATAAAAAACAGTGACTTAAACATGAAATAATTATGCAATCATTTCTGCCCCAAGCTTTCTTGCAACTAATGCACAAATAAGATAATATAGGTTGTAATATCTCCTCTGAGCATAGAGAGCATATTGATACTTGAAGAGAAATATTTTCCTGACAATAAAATAATGAATATTTATTATATAGTTTTCTCTATAATGGTTATTGAGGAACATAATGGAATGTTCTGAAGAAATGAGAAAATGTCTTTCTTATACCTGTTTTTTATACCTATCCTTAGCAGTTTTAAGATGAATAAGTTATGGGGATCTAATGACAGCATAGTGACTATAGTTAACAATACTGCTTTATATAATTGAAAGTTGCCAAGAGAATACATCTTAAATGTGCTCACCACAAAAATGAATGGTATAGGAAAGTGATGGAGTTGTTAATATGTGTATAAAATCATTACGTTGTACACCTTAAACCTATACAATGTTATATGTGAATTATAGCTCAATAAAACAGAAAAAAAGGAAGACCTCAAATCAGCAACCTAACTTTACAACTTAAGGAATTAGAAAAAGAAGAGCAAACTAAAACCAAAGCAGTAGAAGGAAAGAAATAATAAAAATTAGAGAAGAGAGATATAAAATAGAGAATAGAAAAAAAAATGAGTGAAAATTTTTAAAAAGTTGATTCTTTGTAAAGATCAACAAAGTTGACAAACCTTTAGCTAGATAAACTAGGAAAAAAAGAAAGAAGACTAAATTATTATAATTGAAGTAAAAATGGGGATATTACTACTGATTCTACAGAAATAAAAAAAATTATAAGAGAGCATTATGAGTAATTGTACACAAAAAATATTGGATAACCTAGATGAATTGAAGAAATTCCTAGAAACACAAAACCTACCAGGAACAATAAAGAAACAGAAAATTTGAATAGACCTATAACTACTAAGGAGATTGAATCAGTAGTCAAAAACTTTCCATCAAAGAAAAGAGCTGAATCTGATAGCTTCACCAGCAAATTCCACCAAATATTTAAAGAAGAACTAACAACTATTTTTCTGAAACTTTTTCAAAAAACTGAGGAGGAATAAACCCCCTAACTCATTTTTATGAGGCCCATATTACCCTCATACTAAAGACTGAGATACTACCAGGAAAAAAACAAAACAAAAAACCAAAAACTACACACCAGTATCCCTAATGAGCATTTATGGAAAAAAGTCCTAAAAAATACTAGCTTATCTAATTTAGCAGCATATTAAAATGTTATACACTATGACAGAGTAGCATTTATTCCTGGAATGGAAGGATGGTTCAACATATCAAAATCAATCAATATAGTAAACCACACCAACAGAATATAGAGAAAAAAGCCACATGATCATCTCAATTGATGCCATAAAAGCATTTAATAAAGTTCAACAAACAACATGATAAAAACACTCAACAAACTAGAAATAGAAGGAAACTGTCTCAAATAATAAAAGCCATATATGAAAACCCACAGCATACAACATGCTCAATGGTAAAATACTGAAAGCTCTTCCTCAAGGATGTCTGCCTTCTCTACTCCTAGTCAACATATTACTGGAAGTCCTAGTCAGAGCAATCAGACAAATAAAAGAAATTAAAGATTCTCAAGTTGGAAAGGAAGAAATAAAATTACCTGTGTTCACAGATGATTTAATCTTATATGTGGAAAACCTTAAGCATGCAAAAAAAGTCTCTTAGAACTAATAAAATAATTCATTAAACTTGCAGAATACAAAGCCAACACACAAAAATCAGTTGAATTTATATTTAGTAATGATGAACAATCTGAAAAGGAAATTAAGAAAACAATTCCATTTACATTAGCATCTGGAAGAATTGAATACTTAGGAATTAACTAAGGAGGTGAAAGACTTGTACCAAAAAATTTACAGGACATTTCCAAAGAAATTAAAGAAAGCATAAATAAATGGAAAGTAATCCCATGTTCATGAACTGAAAGATTTAATATTGCTAAGATATTAATACTACCCAAAATGATCTCCAGATTTAATATAATCATTGTCAAAATCCCAGTGAGATTTTCTTTGTGGAAAGAGGAAACTCCATGCTAAAGTTCATATGGAACCTCTAGTGACCTTGAATAGTCAAAATAATTCTGAAAAATAAGAACAAAACTGGAAGATTCACATTTCTTGACTTCTAAACTTACTATACAAAACTACAGTAATCAAAATTGTGTGTTTGGCATACAGACAGACATATAGTCCAATGGAATAGAGTAGATTCCAGAAATAAACCTTCATATATAGTCAGATGCTTTTTTGACTAGAGTACCAAGACCATACAATGGGGAAAGGACAGTCTTTTCAACAGATAGTTTTGGGAAAACTGAATATTTGCATGCAAAAGAATGAAGTTTGATCCTGACTTTTCACCATATACAGAAATTAACTCAAAATTGATGCATGACCTAAATATATAAAACTCTTAGAAGAAACCATAGGTGAAAAGCTTCATGACATTTTATTTGGCAGTAGTTTCTTGGATATGACACTAAAGACACAGGCAACAACAACAACAAAACAGACAAATTGGATTTCATGAAAAATTTTAAAATTTGTACATCAAAAGATACTATGAACAGAGTAAAAAGGCAACCCACAGAGTAGGAAAATAAATTGCAAATCATATATCCAACCAGGGATTAATGTCGAGAATATATACAGAACTCCTAAACACAACAGAGAAACAAACCACCTGATCAAAAAATGGGCAAAGGATTTCAATTGACATTTCTCCAAAGAAAGTATGCAAATGGCCAATAAGCACATGAAAAATTGTTAAACATTACTAATCATTAGGGGATTCTGAATCAAAACTACAATGAGATACCACTTCATATATATTAGGATGGCTAATATCAAAAAAATAAAAAACAGAAAACAAGTGTTGGCTAGGATGTGGAGAAATTAGAAAAACCACCATACTGTGGAAAACAGTATGGTGGTTCCTGAAAAAAAATAAAAATAGAATTGCCATATCTAGCAATCCAACTTCTGAGTATATACTCAAAAGAATTGAAAAGGTCTCATCGTGCACCCATGTTCATAGCAGCATTATTCACATATAGTTATTCTGAGATGGCATCCAAGACAATGATAAGCCTTATAGACAGTCCCCAAGGCTTGTCTAAACATGAAAGTCCTCCCCAAAACCTCTGACATCTCCAGTACTTGATTGCCATATGGAAGAACATCTGCATGTTCTTGTGCCCCTTGGAAAGGATTGTAGAAGTTGGCTGGCAGAGAGATGATGAGAGGATTACTCCACTGAATAAGCCAAGGTATTTAGGACCAGTTCTGGAAAAGAGAGGTTGAACATGCCAGAAAGTGACTGAGCTTTAAACCTGAGTGAGATAACTGATAATCACTAAATTGACAGTTTTCTATAAGCAACTAGATTTTCTGTATCAGACGAAATGGAGGCTGAACATAGACATTTTAGTTCAGTTGTATAAAATAAGTGCAATTGACCCTTGAGCAACACAGCTTTGAACAGCATGGGTCCAGTTATAAGCGGATATTCTTCAATAGTAAATACTACAGTATCACACAGTCCTGAGTTGTGAGAGTCAGAGAATATGGAGGGCTCACTATAAATTAAACTCAGATTACCCCCTGAGTTGTTCAAGGGTCAACTGTTAAATGAAGATTCAGCACTTTCAAGTGTGTGGTATAGCAAATGTGTGCCCACCACAAGGACCCAAAGTGAAAGGAGAAATCGCAAAGGTAAAAATAGCTATCTTGCTTGTTACTGGATTTGTTTGACATCCTTTGGCACTAGTTCAAAAAGCAGACCTAATAGAAATGTGCCCTATCATCAGGAGATTTCCAGCCTAAAGATAAATTATACTGGTCTTTTCCAGTTGTATCTGCATTGCTGTATTAATGTCAGCAAGGGGACAACGCTACATCGGATTATATGGTACATTTCCTTTTACTTTCTCACAGAGGACAGTCAGACATTTGTTACATACAATGTTGTAACTAGAGACACTGAGGCGTAGAGCTGCTAAGAACCCTCTCCTGAAATTTACTCATGTAACCTTAGAGCCCCTACAGCTAACTGAATGATTTATCCTGTCAAGCTCTGCTTCCCATTTGATTATTTTCTTATTAAAAAAATGATTCTGGTCACTAACAGGCTAATACTGGATTTCTATTGGGAGTTATCCACAGATTTGCAGAAAAACACCCTAGGCATATAGTCCAGGACCAGTCCTAGGTAAGGTATTGGGATCAAAAAATTTATTCTTCATAACTTTCCATATCCATCTTAGCTTACCAAGGAAGAAATATACTTATTTAGAATGACTTTTTAAATTGTTGGGAGAAGTTACTAGCCTCGTTTCTCTAGTTTAGGAAACATTTGTCTGTTGAATTCCCAGCCACATAACTATCTTCAGTATGTCTGAAAGGTTGTTTAATATAGGTTTGTGGGGTTTTTTCAAAATGAAAACAAACTTTTTTGAGAATATTTTAGCTTACATTACTGGATAATAATTATATAGATTTTACTGAAAAATGAACTGAGTTTGGTTACAAATAACATACTACAAATAGCACTGAGAAGTAAGATGCTCTCAGTTTTTAATTCCTTTACTCCAATGAATTGAAACTTAATCTGATGAGGCTGAGGGGAATATCTCTGTCTTTACAAGAGCCATATTCTCTTCTTTGCCTAATCATCGTTTGTTTCCCAGGTTAATGACTTCCTATTATCCATGTTCATACCTTTTATAGAAATTGTGAGACCTTTGTTCTACAATGGCTCAAAATCCATATTTTAGTACAGTTGTATTCATATAATTCTAACTTTTATTGTTGCTACTTGTTAGGTACTAACTTTTCATTATTGGAGATTTGCTTTCTTTCAGTGTTTTCTCACAGAAATGCTTGCTATAACTGCTCATGGTCTTCAAAAGGGAAGCAGGTGTCAGTCCTGTTTTCTCATGGCTTGGTGTGGTCCGCCTCTTTACCTTCTGCATTGAATCTGTGGTCCTTGTTTTAATGATGGGCAACACTACCCAACAGATGCTCAAGCTGAAACTCAGAAGTCATTCCAGAAAACTTCCGTCTCCTTCTCTCCTCCACCAAATTATTTTTGAGTCTTGTTACTTCTACTTCTTATATTTGACTGTTGTTTTCTATCTTTTGCCCCGATTCAGGTTCTCCTCAATGTTTAGTTGAAATTGTGTAATATTATTTTGACTTAATTCGGAGTGTCACCAGAGTGACCTTTCCAATAAGCAAATCTACTAGTGTTACTCCCCTGCTCTGAATAATTTGTAGTTCTCCATTGCCTCTTTGTTTCTATTATGTCTCTCTTGCATCTTAAACTCCAGTCATATTAAATTCCTTGATGGCTTCATGGTCGCTCACATCTTCTGGCCTTTGCATGATGTTTTCATTACCAGAAGTTCACAGCTCAGATTTATACACTTAGCAAATTCCTACAGATTATTTAGATTTTAGTTCAATTTACCTTTTCTGAGAAGGCCTCTCTAACTCCCCTAGGCAAACTAAATTGCTTCTTTTTCTGTGCTACCCCTTCTACTACTTTCAAAGCAGTTATTATGTTTATTATGGGTTTGTTTCCTTTCTGACTCCCTAGCAAAATCCCAAATTTACATTGACAATTGGAGAGATTAAGTAATTTGCCTAAGGCCACCTAGCTTGGTAGGAAAGATCAAAATTTGGAATACAGGTTGTTGGACTTCAAAAATCAGGGGTTTAACCCACTAGTTATGCCAACTACTGTCATTTATTATGAAAATGATTGGTAACAGACTGCTATTTGATCTGCTGTGTCAGGGTAGGTAGGCTAAAGTTTTTTTCTGGCTTTGTCAATACGAAATGAGATTTTGGATTAAAAAAGGTTTTCCATCAGGCTGAAATCCTCTAACTGTTTTAAGGACATTTCTTGAGTTTTTCCTATTAAGTGATCTTTCTGACCAAAACATTTTGGTGTTTTCTGTTTGATCACTGGATATCCTTCCTCTATGTTCAGGTTACCTTAATGACATCAAACTCTTTCTTCTGCCAAAGATCCCCTCTCACTCTTCCCCTAACTCAAAAAATATTCTGAGCTTCATTTCCATCAGTCTTACTCAAACCATGCTGCCAACTAATTATGAAAAGAATTTAGTGAACCTACAGTGTCGGTTAGCTACAATTTGCATTATAATAGGAAATTCTTGAAAATAAAAACCTTTAAGATCCAGAAGTATGCCTCTCTTGTGGAATGACATGTTGTGGGTTTTGAAAGGACATACTGTCTAGAATTTATCTCAGATCACAATGATTAGATAAATTTCTCCCTGAATGAAGCTGGTCCTGCTTAGAAATTACCTTTTAACCCTGAAAAACTTACTACTAACATGTAGCCACGAAAACATGAGACTTTCTTCCAATATTTTATTCCTCCTAACTATACCTCATAGGTGTATGAATGGCTCTCAATCTTAAATTTGCTAGTAAGTTGCTTCTATTGTACTTCAGAGGCAAGAGGAAATAAAGACACTGCTGATCCAAACTACCTAATAGGAGCTCCTAAATTCACTTCACTTTTCTACAATTCACATCACTTCATTTAATTACATTCCTTTCAAATTATCTGCTATGATCTCATCCTCCATTAAACACACAGAACTAATTAAAAATTAATCACGTGCTGCCTTCTTGAATTTCTTGTAAAGTTCAACACCATATACTATAAACTAGGGTTATTTGTAAACCCCAAATTTAACACAATATTCCATCAATCTTTTGATTAATAGGAAATATTTACTTCACTTGCACATTAAACAGGTTTAAGATAGTAAAGCAAAGAGAAGAAAAATTCTCTTTTTGCAACAGTGTTCAGAAATCTAGTACTATAAAGGTGGACATAACATGACTTCTTAAACCACGAAGCATGGATAAAAACTTGCAAAAGAACATAAACATTCTGGAGCTATGAGATGTTTCCTTGTTCATCATGGTTTATGAGAACAACATTCAAAGAAAAAACTAATGACATTCTTGTACTTTATAATAGTTCACTTGGAAAATGTAAAATATGGGTAAACTGTTTTTAAAATGTAAATTAGAAAAACTAAGCATAAGTTATTGTTGGCATGAAGTTTAAGAGCATTGCATTGTTTGATTTAGGTCATATGGAGCTCAGAATATGTGGATGAGTGGGACCAGACACAGAACAAAAGATCAATTATAAAAGCGAACTTCTTCCCCCATGGGCTGCTTGAAATTTTCTGTGTAATCTTTGCTATACCCATTATGTTGAAACATGAGCCTCTCTCTGGGAGATTAGAGAATGGAGCCAAATGGCCATATTTCATGATGCATACATTGATCTGGGAGAGGAGATGTCGTGACAGAAGAGAATGACATTCCCCTTCAACTGGAAGGTAGGATTGAGAAATCAGACTACTACTGGAAGACTAGTGTTAATGCCATCAGGAGATCGCATACAACTACTTTATTTGTATACAACTACTCATTTTAACTCACATACACACCACAATTTTATATCTCGTTACAATTGTACTTTTCCTTTATACTAGGATGAGATATCTCTGCTGTTTTCCTTAATTAATCCTCTTAGATTCATCCTTTAAAACTCTGATTAAAAAATACACCTGAAAAGATTTTTACTAATGTATTTCTCATTATATTGTACATGTTGTTTCTTTTATATAATAAATCATAAGTTATTTGAGAGTTATGACTATCTTTTTTCCATCTTTGTGTATGAAGAATGCATTCTATAAATATTTATCTAATGAATACATGCTAAGAGCTTGACCATATTTTTGGTTCACTGAAACTTAGTTTTATTACTTCTAACAAAATGTTCAAGCTACCGGTATATGACTTTGACCTAACTAATCTGAACAAGTTCTCTTGAAGAAAATATTCTATGTTTATATTAAATACTGCTTAAACAAACATTGCTTTTCCTATTTCTTTCCTTTTTTCTTTATTTTCTTTTCTTAATTGTTTTCTTTGTTTCTATTTTCTTTGTTTTGTTTAAGTATATTAGCAAAGGACCTGCTCAATTCAAACACCTTATCAAAATCACTTTATGTAATGTTACTAGAAGCTGATTTTCTGTTCAACTTTGCATCATTCCAGGAGTTAAAATCTTAAATAACTAGTTTTTATTGAGTAGGAATGAGGGTGTGTGTGTGTGGTTTTTGTTTTTGTTTTTGTTTTTGTTTTGTGGGGCTTTTATTTTGCATTAATTACAGCTAACACAGTTTCTGAACTTCCAAAAGCTACATTTATATTTTAGTTTGCAATTTACAACCTATACTGTTGAAGTTTAACCATGGCTCCTATGTGCATAAGTAAAACAATCTATTTTGTTCACTAAAATCTCTCCTAAGGTTTACTGTATGTTTGTTGGGCTGTTGTAAAATGCTGTCATCGAAGTTTCTAATGAGAGACAGACAGACAGACAGACAGACAGAGACCTTGAGGACAACAGTGATACATACCTTAAACTTCTTTCTCAATCCCCATATTTCTTCTTGAATGCTGGTGACTGCTGGGTGAGAAACTCAAATCCTAAATTTGGTAGTTAGAAGCTGCAAGAGAATGTGGTCACTTATTTATGAACCTAATGCTCTGAAACGGTTCTATATCCACAAAGTAGTAATAAATAAAAAATGGGGCACATTACCTTTATTTAGCCAATATTTAGTGCATGTAATATAAGCCTAGCTTGGTAATGTAACATAGTCATCTACTACTGCCAAGGTATTAGTCCAATATATCCTCTCCCCTGAAAGACTCCCCATCTAGAGCTTGTCTGAAGAGTTGACCTTTATGATAATGACAGCATCCACATCTAGAGTGAAACACTCTCCAGGATTATGGGGTTTCTTGTCTGATAAATTGTTTTAGGTTCTTTAATTGCTCAGCTGGTTGAATGAAAGCATATAAAGTTCCATAACAGAGATTCTGAGGCAGCTGGTGTGAGTTTGTCTTTAAGTCTAGTTTGTAAAGGTCATAGGTTCTGTAGGGGTAGAGTACATATCCTTATTAATCAATATATTATTTTTAGCATTTAGTACAATATGTTAAAAGGTGGAGAAATGAAGATGGGGAAAGTAATCTAATTTTTTTAATTGAACAGTTTCCTTAAGTGAGGAAAAGTTTTAAATATTCCTTTGTCTAATTTAATGCTTGGAACAATTCCATAAGTTAGATTTTATTATTCTTATATTGTGGATGAGCATAAGAGGTTTACAAAGACTGAGCAATTGTCTAATGTTACATTGAAAGTAACTGTCTGATAAAGGTTTTGAATTCAGATTTGTTTTACTTTAAAGACTATTAAACCAGCTCACTATAGTATCTGCAATGTTTTTCCACTGACTCTGGAAGTTGTATGGTCAAAAGCAATGAACTTTCCTTTTTCTCTTCCTTTTCTACTGCCTCTTCCCTTTTTTCATTCGATTTTATTGTTTTTTTTCTTTTTGAAAACATTGAGATGTATGTAATTGACATAAACATTATATTAGTTTCAGGTGTATGACACGACAGTTCGATATTTGTATATACTGTGAAGTGATCACCACAATAAGTCTAGTTAACATCCATCAGCACACATAGTTACAAATTATTTTTCTTGTGATGAAAGCTCTTAAGATCTACTTTCTTAGCAACTTTCAAATATATGATATACGTGTTAATGCATATAGCTTTGTTTGTTTATTTTATCAGCTCTGCAGGATTCCAATATAGAATATATACCACAGTTTATATTCAGAGTGCCCTGTTAGTGAATATTTAGACTGTTTACATTTTATTTTGCTAATAAAAGTCAATGATTCAGTGGATAATCTTCTACACATTTTCTTGTGTACTGGTGAGAGTTTCACAAGGCTATATACCTATACATGAAATTTCTGGTCTTATATATGTACAGCTACTAGATATTACTGCATTACTCTTTCTCTAAATGAATTGGAACAATTTGTACTCCAACTAGTGGTACTGAAAAGTTCATATTTTTCTATCCTTTGTCAGTATTTTAAATTATCAGATATTAATTATCTTGCAAATTTGGTTAGTGCTAAAGAGTATTTTCTGATTGTTTTAATTTACATTTCCTTAATGAATGTTGAGCATACTTTCATATGTTTACTAATCATTAGAGTTTCTTATTCTGTAAATTGTAAATTTGACCATTTTTTCTACTCTTTTTTTTTTAATAACTTTATTTATTTTTGGCTGCGTTGTGTCTTTGTTGCTACACTTGGGCTTTCTTTAGTTGCGGCAAACGAGGGCTACTCTTCATTGCAGTGTGCGAGCTTCTCATTGTGGTGGCTTCTCTTTGTTGTGGAGCGTGGGTTCTAGGCACATGGCTTCAGTAGTGGTGACACTCAAGGCTCAGTAGTTGTGGCTCATGGGCTTAGTCGCTCCATGACATGTGGGATCTTTCCAGACCAGGGATCGAACCCATGTCCCCTGCACTGGCAGGCAAATTCTCAATCACTGCACCACCAGTGAAGCCCTCTATTCATTTTTAAAAATTTACATTGTATTCTTTATATATTCTGAGTACTAATTCTTTCCCTGTTATATATTGTTGAAGTATTCTCTTCTAGCCTGTGTCTTTAAATTTTAGTTATTTAATGGTAACTTCTATTGCATGAATGTATATAAAATAGTAACATGTACAATTTTAATAATTTATGAAGTGTGACATTTGTGTTTGACTTAAGAAATCCCCTTTTACCCTGAGGCCCTAAATATGTACTATATTTTGTTCTAAAATTTTTAAAATTTGCCTTTTCACTTTTGGGTCTTTTATACAACTGTAATTTATTTTTATGTTTGCAGTGAAGTATATATTTGTTTCTTATATATAAATACACAGTTGTCTCACTCAACTTTCTAAAGTAAATGAGCACTTTGGCTCTCAGACAACTAGGCGTCTTTCAAGTGTCCTGTCTCCTTCTTCTTCCCTCTGCCCTGTCATCTTCTCCTCCAAATTCATGTGAGAACCATGGCACTTAGACCCACACTTCAAGATAAGAGTTCTCTAGACTCATAATGACATTTCTGAAATTGATAGTTTTCTTATTTTAGCCATGGACACAGAGCTATAGGTCCTGAAGAAAGGATATCAGACCTCCAATGTGAGATACAGTTCCTCATAGGTAATAAGTAAAGTCACTTCATCTCTCTAAAGATCAGTTTCTTAAATCTTAACTGTAGCAAATGAGCTGGTTGAGCTTTACTTTCTATTTGCTCTTATAGAAGCTTGGTATATGAAGTTCAAGAATCTGAAGAGACTGGGGTCTTTGCTCTATAGTGTCATTGTCTAGTGGAAACTTTCCAAAACTACACACTCATGAATCCTGAAAACATGTAAAGGTAAGTTTATGTAGTACCCCAAGTCTCTTTTCTCCATTTTCCCCCTTGTTCTTTTAGGGCATTTTTTGCTTTATGGCATAAGTAGTTCTTAGGAATGGCTGAAACAAAATCACCTGAAGAGTTTTTAAAATTTCTGTTGCCTGGGCCCCACCCACTCAAATTAAACTATAGGGTGAGGGAAGAAGGGGTATAAAGTTTAAGCTTTAATTAAAAAAAAATATATTAGCCAGCTAATTCTGAGGCACAGAGAACATTGAAAAGCACTGATTTACAAGGTTTTGATTTTTTTTATGTGCTCTGTGTTGGCTCTCTGAAAAATTAGAAAACATAAAAATGTTGAGCCAATTTGCAGCATGAATCTTTTTTTCCCCCCGGAGTGATTCACAGTTTATGAATCATCACATTTGGTTCAAAAACTACTCTTTACTCTGCATTTACACTAAATAGTCCAAATTCTATGTTTCTGTCTGTTCTGCTTCTCCTTGCTATTATCCTTCATGTCTCCTATTGAACCAAGACAGCAGTTTCTTTGGATTTTCTTTAAAAAAAAAAAAAAGACTTCATGATTTATATACTGTTTAATTCCCACACAAATGTTTGAATGTTTGCATACTATGGGGGGAAAATAATTTTCCCTTTACTCTTCTAAGTTCTTAGCTGAGACCCCTGTGATAAAAGACAGATTAATAAGAAAAAAACATGGGAGACACCCAGGGAAAAATGAGTAACTCCCTGAGGTAGTTTGGAATTCAGGATTAAATACCATCTTAATAGGAAAAGGTGAGGGGAGATGTAGGCCTCTCAGGGAAGAGTGATTTCCAGGAAAGATGAATGGGTGCTTAGAAGAATAGATGGGAGATGTGATAGCTTGTGACACAATTTGTCCAGAAGTGGTGTCAACTTCTAGTCTCCTCTCTTGTGATAAGCATCAATCTTCCCTGCTTGATGAAGCTCCCTGGGGAGAGGATTTATGACAATTGAGTTCCTTTCAGAGATCTGTCTTTAGGCAGATAAGGGAAGCCCAGAGAAAGCCTCTCCCTACATTTGCTATTTTTCAAGACCCAATAGCTCAAAATAATCAATATAACAAAGTGATATATTTTGGGGTGGCATGTTCTGCTAGCCTTCAATACAAATGGCATACATACCCCTAGTTCACTTTTGAAACACCACTTTTTAATACACGAAGCTTTCATATTCAAACGCTTCCATTTTATAAAATACTCTACAGAAATATGATGTTCTTGCACTGTTAAAAAATGCCAAGTGATTTTCAGTTTTCTTTGAAGAATACTAAGAGGAAACAATTATTTTCAAAAATCGAATGCGACATAGATTGGAAAGGAGAAATTGGAAAGGAGACCACTTGTTTTTCTCTTCACCAGTTTTCTGCCTTAGTCTTTAAATTATCGTTCAAGAGGCCATCCTCCCAAGAGAGATTAAGAGTTTACTTTGTAGAGTAATCAAGATTCAAGAAGAATCTGAGCATAATGTTAAGGTCCTGAGTGCTTCTGAGGTCACAGGAAATGCTGAATATGCCCAGGGACGGACCTAAGCTAGGAGCAGAAGCCCAGCAGAATGAGGAAACAGTCAAGGAGAGGTAAAGTTGTTCCCATATCCAGTGTAAGAATTCATGCTTAATTTTTTTATATTACTTCTTCAGATCAAAGGAAAACCTCATTGCTTGGTGCAGTGGTGCATGGTCTGCCATGTTTTTTCATCTGGCTCTCTCTGGTAAGGGTAATGATGCACGAAATTATTTTACAACTCCAGATCTTTAATCCTAATTCTTGACTCATCAATGGCTCTTTTTTTACTGTTTTTTGTTTGAAACTGGCCAAAAGCTATGCCTACAGAAAAATCCAACTAGAAAAGGACACAGGGTTTACAGGTTGGATGAGGCACCTTCTCTGTGGGTTTGACTACCCTCCTTTACCCCATTGCTCCTCCGCTAAAAACTTGGCAGGTGGTTAGGGGCTCGTCATCTTGTGTTCTGCCTTACAGCAGACTGTCTATTCAGCTCTTCCTTCTGCTCAGTCAGACATATCAGCAGAGACAATGGCCTAACAGATGCTGATATTCAGCCTGGATCAGCCTATGTTGATTTTATGCTTATTAGTCTGAGCTAGTTACAGCCAG
Source organism: Grampus griseus (assembly GCF_964374135.1). NCBI lineage: Eukaryota > Metazoa > Chordata > Mammalia > Artiodactyla > Delphinidae > Grampus > Grampus griseus. Next base: position 92,048,046 of record NC_138998.1, read on the forward strand.
CTGGTTGCTGTTTGCCTTGACTAAGCAGTAGAAATACACACAACTGCAGTGGCCCCTTGTGTACATAGACACCCAGGTGCTGGTTGCTGTAATCATTCCCATAGCATGAGGAGTATTTTTGGAGTATTTAATGTTTTGATTTATTTTTGTTTTTTAGGCTTGGGACAAGCATAGAGAGGGAATAGTAAGGACCCAGTGTATAAGACAGATATATTAAAAAGAGTCCCTGATATTTGACTCTGTGGTAACTAGAGAAAGAACCTAAAGCTTAACTTTGTTTGCTTCATAGTTTCCTCCTAATAGCAATGAGAAGCCAGTACAGATTTTAAAAGACCCATAAGCAAGCTTCCTTTAAGGCATAGCGGATGAAATGTTTCCTGGGCAACCAGGTGTCATGCTGGCTAGTGCTTTAATATTCGCAACTTACTCCTTTATTGGTCCCAGGAGTAAAATGTTTTGAACTGGCCATAAGCACTGGGGGCTTTCTGTGACCTGCTCCACTTCAGAACTAGAAGCTTCCAGGATTCTTTAGGCATTATCCTACCTCATAGTGAAGGAAAGTGGGAAGTCCTTTTCAGGGTTGCAGTTTAGCTTTTCTGGTCTAGCTGATGTTCGTGCCTTGATTTAGTTTTTAAACAGTCTTCCTATCTTATAATCTCCCCTGCCACCACTGTCTGCCGTTAGCAATTTTTTTCTATATACTCCTTCCCCTAAACTGCTTATTCATCCTTCTTTTTACCCCTTAATATTGAATAAACAATAGTATTTTCTAAGGTAAGTATATGTAATTAATTATTCTTTTCACACTCATATTCCCATGAAATCATATTAAAGAGGAAATTGGAGTGGCTGAACATATGACTTATTTGTTAGACCTGCTGCTAGACTGCTGTTAGATACACCCTAGGCGGATGGAATAATATTTGTTTTCAGTTTTGGTTTAGGAAAATGTGAGATAGATATTGTTCTACATTTTAATGAATGATTTGGATAAATATATAGTTGTACTTATCAAATTTGTATGTGTCCCATAAATATAAAAAAGAGCAAACATTTTTGATATCAGAATCAAGATTTGACAATAGGTCAACAGACTAGAATGAGGGGCTTAAAATAATAATTAATAACCTGATAAATGTGAAGTGTGAAATTCAGAAAAATCAATTTCAGTATTGGAACTGTCTGGATTAAGAGAATTTTCGATTAAAAATAACAAATATATGGTAAGAGTATACCACTTTCTATTCCTTTGCCCAAGGCAGACATTTCCAATTAACTCTTTCCCTTGGAACAGGATAAAATTTTAGATCTTGCTCAAGAAAATGACTAACAATTGATTACAATTGGCACCAGAGTTAAAACCTACAGGTTTTGGACTTGGGCCCCGGTCCTGGTTCCATCAATACTAGGAAAATAAGCCATGTGACCTTAGTAAAACAGTTTCCCCTCTCTAGTCATCAGTTATTATTTGTTCATTTGTAAAACTGGGATTTGGACTATTTGATTATTAAGGTCTTTTCTAACTCTGATATTATATTATTCTATCATTTTATGAGTAAATCAAAATATAAAAATATGATGTTCTACATTTAAAATAATCGATAAACTGAATTATATCAAAGGAAACAATATTTCCAATGTGAAATGATAATAAACATGTATATAATTGGATTTTCATATAATTTCCTAAATGTTATCTTTGAAGAATAATGTTAATGCATTGGAGTAATACAAAGGAGGGAAGCTAGATGGTAAATAATCTGGAAAAATTATATATGGAGAAACTAGGTATGTTTCATCCCACACCAGAAAAAGAAAAAGAAAAAAGTGGACATGAGCAGTACTTTATAATTATGAATAACTATTAAATAAAAGAGGCACTAAGTTTCTTCCTTTGAAAACATAAATGGGACCAAAGTTCCAGGAAAGTAGGTTTGGTTCAATATATGAAATGATTTTCCGCATTAAAAACTATCCAACAAAGAATTGGGTAAACTTCTGAACTCTAAAAGTACACTTCTAATAAAGGCTAAAGATTTTGGAGATTCAACTGTGAGTCAGTCTGTCTGACTTCAGGCACTGTCTGAAGGGCTTTACTCATTTTAATGTCCTTATTGACCCAATGAGGTAGGTACTACTATGATCTCTGCTTTTAAAATGAGGAAATGGGGGGGCAGAGAAATTGAGTAATTTGTCCAGTATTGCAAAAGTAGATTTAGTAAGTTTTCCAGGGTTGTCCAAGGTGGCAAACGCAGGACTTGCCAAGGGTCTGTCCAGAGCCTATGTTGTTAACCACTATTCCATACTATGTACAGTAAAAGTGAATATCAGCTTGAGTCTCCTATTCCAGATACTGAAGAAGAGAATGGGAATCTGAAATGTATAATATTTAAGGCCGTTTCCCACTCTACGATTAATACTAAGTTGGAATTGCCTATATTTTACCTTTTCAGTTCATGCAAATATAGAAATTTGAAAGACTGTTTTAAATTATATGTTTTACTCTAGTTTACTGCTGTTATACTTTAGTTTTATTGGTAGAGTTGCTGAAAGTAGTTAAAAAATATAAATAGTGACAATGTTATATGTAGGTAAAATTATCTAATTTTTTAACATATTTTCTCTGGTTTGATAACTTTTGTTAGTCTAAACTAGAAAATTCAAGCTTAGGAAGGTATTAAATACAGATATAAATGTAAAATAAAGATTTTTCTTAAAAAGTCACTGCCTTTCTGATGTCTAACATACAATATCCCTTTCCATACAATATGCATCTGTATTAGTGGCGTAAGAAGTCAGTTTACAGTAAATGTTACTAAAATGCATGCTTACTTATTCATTGTTTGTATGTACTCCGTAACTGAAGCACCTATGGGACCCGTAAAGGCTCATGGGAAAGCAGACTAATGAAGACATGAAGAATCTAGAGAAAATTAAAAGCCTTGGCCTGCTGTTTGTCCATGTGAAAGTATAGCCCATCACTCTTTGGATGCACAGTCCTTCACAAGTTCCTCCAAAGTGTCTGGGACATTCATGATCCAGCAATGCAGCACTTGGAAAATCTGCCTGGGAGCTTCTGGCTTTCATACAGGCTCTCCAAGGAAACAAAATCATATCTATTGACTCCTTCCTCTAGGTATTTTATTTTGTTATTTTTTCTTTCATATACAATTAAATGAATAACTCAATGGTATTAAGTAAGGTCATTACAGCTACAATTCAATAAATAATGATAGAGACCTAAGATTCCGTAATCAGATTGTCTGTCACTATTGGTGCTATCACTCCTTTTCCCAACCCTTTTATCCCTCCTGGATCATCAGTAAGCCTTAGTGACCTCTGTGGATGAAGCTAGGGCCCAGAGCATCATCCATCAGCTTCTTCTTCTGTTGCTACTCAGAGATGCAAGAGCAGTTCTCTGGCATCTTTCCAATAGAATTCAGGCCCATGTTATGCTATATTATTTATTTATTTATTTAAAAAAATATTGCCCTTGCTTTGCAGTTGTCTTTTATTCTTTGTTTTATTTTCTAACTTTTTATGGGCATGCTATCTCTTGATTTTTATATCTATCTACCTATCTATCTATTTTATATATTGTTTTATTTTATATGTCTGTCCAAGTGTCTTTTGCTCACAAATTAAAATGTATTATTTATTATTTTTTATTATGTACACCTTACCAACATTTCCTCTCCTAACAACTGATCAATAAAAGGTGAAGGATATGTGCTTTCTCCTCAGTCAGAATAACATTAAGCTTGGTTGATATATGAGTTTTGATGATAACATTGGCCTGCAAGATTGCTGAGAGAAATGAGTGGTGGAAACAATATATAGGAACACTGTCCGAGTGGAAGTAGAATCATCACTTCTACTGTTTATAAAGAAAGAAATTTATTATTTAAAAAAATAGCTAAAATGATTTTTTTCTAAGAGGTTCATACTTTATATACTAAAGTTAGTTACGTACTAAAATCCTTGAAGTCAAGGATTATATTATGTGTAGTTGAGCCCTCCGACCATGCTTGTGTAATTACTGTCACCTAGTAAGTGCTCATTAAATCAATAGAATGAATGAATAAATAAATGAATACATTTATAATTAAGGTATAAAAATATAGCATGGCTCTTATTATACCAGTTGGTGTGCTACATAAATTATTGTACCCAAAGAATAATAGAACACATCAGGAAAAAAACATATTATATGATTTTAATCAGCTTTCCTGATGACACATTATATATTTTACTATGTTTTAAAATAAAAATGAATGTGTTTACCAAACTCATTAGACAAGGATATTTACACAACAAGAAAACAGAAAAGAAATAATCTTAACATGTACCCTTAGTTGGGTATATTGTCTGATTTACTGTTCCTCATTCATAAGTGTCATGGAACACATTAGACTAGATGGTCTTCAATTTGAGCATTAAATTTGAGCATTAAATATTTGGTAATTTTATAGTGTAAGTTTTTCCAATAGAAAGGATAAAAGCAATGTTTATGAAAAGTTTCAGAATCCTAATCATATAGAATTTTGGGAATTCAGATCTTCACTGAATCTTAGTGTCTATCATGTCCAAACCCTTTAATTTTTAGCTGAGTTAATTGAGGTTCCTATGAATTCAGTATAATGCTCAGGAGTTGCAGAGTGAGACTGTAGTAGAACTTTATTTTTCTGGAACTGAGATTGTTATCACTATTTTTAATTAGCTTTGTTCTTCCCACAGAAATTCCACTGTTTGTTACAAGTTCATGTCAAAAGAACTTGTAACCTAGGTGTTTTTTTGTTTTTTTTTTTTTTTTGCGGTACGCGGGCCTCTCACTGTTGTGGCCTCTCCCGTTGCAGAGCACAGGCTCCAGACGTGCAGGCTCAGCGGCCAAGGCTCACGGGCCCAGCCGCTCCACAGCATGTGGGATCCTCCCGGACCGGGGCACGAACCCGTGTCCCCTGCATCGGCAGGCGGACTCTCAACCACTGTGCCACCAGGGAAGCCCCCTAGGTGTTTTTCTTTTCAATTTTTTTGTTTGTTTTTTTTGATTGGCTGGTTTGTTCACGTGTTTATTTGATTTTACATTAGCCAGGAAGACCTTGCATTGATCCAAAGTGGCCAGTAAATTTGAGTTTAATAACTCCTGACTTGGGATAGACAGTAACATATCTAGACCATGGTGTAGTAAATCTACTAAAGTTTTGCATGTCTAATGCCCCTTCAAGGTACCTCATATTAGCACCCACTTTCCTGCTAACATCAGTTTCCCCCTACTCCATGTTTGTATGAAGGTGCTGATTACTCTTTACATATCAAACCAGATTTACACTGAATTTTCAGCAGCTAATTGGAAGGTGTTAGAATAAAACCACTCTGTGGCCCTGGGCTGGCAGACATCTTAGATGCCCATTAACTATTCTCTTTCACTCTTTGACTCCTTTAGGCAAACAAAACCAGTCACTGATACCTGCTCTAAGTTTGTTCTGAAGATTTCAGAGCCCTAAGCAAAAGTGAAAAAGATGAGCTGTTACAAAGAAAAGAGAACCCATGTGGGCTATTTAAAGTGTTGCTAACTTATTTCCCTAATGTAGGAAAGGATGAATATTTAAGTACATTAAATCTCTTTACTCCTTAATATTCTCTTAAAATTTGGGGGTTGTAATGCTAAGCTACTTAAAAACCATTCTGCTGCTTCTTATATCTCTACATATTTGTGTCTTTCAGGATTTTTGATTTGTTTGTTTGCCTTTGTTTTTAGCCAATCTTAATCTCATTTCTTGATCAAATTTATCTTAATTTTAGTATTATTTCTGCTATGTTATCTTTAATTTTTCTATTTTCAGTTCTTTGATGCAAAAGATTAGATATGCTTTACCTTTTCTTGTGTATTCATTATAGTTATGAAACTGGTACCTATCATCTCTTGATATTATATCCTCTAGGATCCAAAAGTTAGAATGTCAACATCAGGGTCTAATTTGGAATCTGTTTCCAAACTCTTATACAGGCCAAAATAGGTAATATTTTTGTCTGGAAAACAACTCCATATTTACTTTAGGTTTGCATATTCAATTTACATTCATTGAGAAAATTGGGAGAGAATATGAAAATGAAACTAAAATATCTATATGGAATTTGCATTTAGGGATAAAGAATTGAGTCCTAGCAATTAGAAAGTACACACACACACACACACACACACACACACACACACACACACACACATGCACACATTTTCTTGGCCTCAAAAGATTTCCCAGGGTGTTTTTCTTTTTTGCATTCATTTCACTTTATTTCCTTTTGGTGCTTCCTCAGTTCTATTCCCTTTTTCTGAATCTTGTCTCCACCCAACTCTACGTACCTGGGAGTGGAATCACCTTCATAATGGTTGAAGGAGAGATAAAATATAAAATGTACATTGTTTTAAAAAATATATTCAAGGCTACTGGAAATTTTATCAGGGATTAAATAGTACAAATTCAACCTGAAAAATTGGAGCTGCTGGGAAATTTTTTAAAAAGTGAAGTGAAAGAATACTGAAAAGTGGAAGAATTTAGAGGAAAGAAGTCTTATGAATATTGTTGAAGAGGTCATCAGCAAGTAAGTCAGAAATCAATTCAGATTTAACCTAGAATTTTGCTAAATGTAGTTTAGTCAGATGTTACAGTAAGTCTTTTGATTCTTCAAAGAGAACTTATGAATAATGTTATTTATTATATAGTAACGACATAAACATCTCAGAGGGGAAAAAATGAAAACCATACATACCAGTGAAGTTAGTACAACTTCACTAATTAATACTTCATAATAAACCTGGATGCTATCAAAATGAATCCTGCTTTTAGATCAAGAGAATGATGAAATAAAATTAATATTACTTTTCTGGCTGTGGGTTTGAGGTGTGTGTGGGATTCACCAGGTGCACAGAAACAGGTTTCACTGCACTTGATTTTCTAATTAGCCAAATCATTGAAACTCCTGCAAGAATGTTGCTCCTTGTTTATTGTTTCTTTTTTTGTTATTTTCTTTGGTTGTTATTTTTTCCAGCCTCTTTGCATCTGTCCAACATACTTTAGCCTCCACTACTCGTTTTGAAATATTTTGGATAATTTGAGGGAAATCCTGGAACCAAAGTTGAAAGCAAAACAAAAATAGTGTACTTGTAAGCTAGGTGTTTATTTTGGCACTGACTTGCCGTGTGAACGAGTTACTCCATCTTCTATTCATAAAAAAAGTTTGGAAGAGTACTCAAACAAAATATCAGTAATAGCTATTGTATAGGTACATACTGCATATGAGCTGACTGTAAAAATATTTGATAATTGCTTAATTTTTCTTCAGGTCATCTCAGTACTTACAGTTATATTCCTTTACATTTTACTTACATTCCCCAAGCATCAGAACGTTACTTGCCTTTGCCTGATCCTTTCCAATTTGAGAAGCTGTACATCTTACAACTTTACCATTACTTCCCTTCTCAGTCTTTTAACCATTTTTGCTACATTATCTCAATGTCTTTATTCATTTAAATACACATTCCTATTAGGATGCATTTTATTATTGGGAGTCTTCATATACCATCACCCTGCATAAAAGAGCCCATTACTGGAATCTATGCGGTTAAAGATGCTAAAGGAGCAGATCAGGATGTTGCCCATTTGATGTGTTTTGAACAGAGCCAGAAAAATCCACTTTCTTTCAAAATATCACCCAGTGCCTGCATTGCCATGGTCAAAAAAATTTAAAACCACTGGGAATCTGATATAAATTTGCACAAATAAATTTAAACAATATAGAAAAGAAGAAGTACATAAAGCATGCATCAAACATTAAAAAATAGATACTGTTTTAAATACAAAGTACATATTCAAAGTTTTGATAGCATCATGATACCGTTACGTAAATGGACCTATAGCAAGAGTGGATAATTAATTTTAAAAAATTCCATGTAGAAAATAAACATCTGGTAGCATGAACAAGTACTCTACTAAGTAAAGACTTGCAAATTAAAACACTGAAAAGGTACGTTTAAAACCTATTACATTAACGAACATACCTGATGCTAATGAGATAGGGGTAAAACTGGTACATTTATACATTAACTGATAGCATTGTAAATTGGTCCAAAGCTTTTGAAAAACAGTATCACCATTCTGAAGACCTTGAAAATTGCTTCTACACATTAATTTCTTAAACCCATTTTTAAATTATTAAAAAAAAATACAAAAGCAAAACAAAATTTTCACCTCTAAGATGTTATTTACAACATTTCAAAAAGTTACTGAAACACAAGAAAATGATTTAATAATCCCAAATCTTACATTTTAATCTTAAGAAAAAAAGAAGCAGAGCTCAAAATTATATGAACATTATGTACGTATATGGTCAAAAACTAAAGGGGTAGCACAAATTACAAAAGCAACTGTTGGCCTATTGTGTTGGGATTGTTATTTAATTGGTTTTATTTTCAAATTTATTCTTTATTGTATTATTTTAATAATAGTTTTTGTAAAGAGACAAAACTTTTTATAATATAAAATCTTATTAAAATTGCAACTCTCCTAGGAGACATAATAAGCTTAACAGGGATATGTTGACAACAAACTAAAATCAAGCTAGCCAGCTTTTAGGATGCAGAAAGGAGAATTGTTTAGGAAAAGAATAAGTTTCAGAAAGAGAAAGAAGCAATTGTGAAAATCTTTTAGTGAACCAAATTCAGACCTTTTTTACTTTGAAACTTGACCTAGGACTGAGTAAAGTCAAGGTACTAATGATCTTCACTGCAGTATAAAAATGAGTGAAAATCACCTTGTTGGTAGTTGTTGAGTTAGCTATATTCCACCTGTTAAATGTTGATGTTTTCATATGTCTTTTTTTTTTTTTTTTTTTGCGGTACGCGGACCTCTCACCGTTGTGGCCTCCGTCGCGGAGCACAGGCTCCGGACGCGCAGGCCCAGCGGCCATGGCCCACGGGCCCAGCCGCTCCGCGGCATGTGGGATCCTCCCGGACCGGGGCACGAACCCGTGTCCCCTGCATCAGCAGGCGGACTCTCAACCACTGCGCCACCAGGGAAGCCCTGTCCTTTTTTATCTGTATTTATTTGTACCTTTTTCCTCCATTTTACGCTTTTAGGTTATTTCAATATCAAAGAATGAAAGTATGAGTTTTTAATATATAAGTACTTCATAGAAATATTTTAAGCTTGCTACTTTGTATTCTAAATATCCCTTTACAATTTTTATATACATTTATTTTTCCACTTACTGAATATCCTGTGATAAATCTATTTGAGTTGCCATTTGAATTTCTAGCCTTCCTTTCCAATGTGAATTTGATTTTATTTCCATTTATCCCTCCATATCACTTTCCATCATGAATAAGTTAACCAAGGTGACAGTTTGGGTGAGCTCCAGATGTTTCAGGAAATGCATGTTCATTTTTTTTGTTAATATCTTTAATATAAGATAGTGTTTTTGGTGTTCTAAAATGGGTAAATTATTTTTGGCCTGTATAAGAATGTAAATAACTCAATAACCTCAAGTAAGTTATTGCCTGAAATAAAGGTTTAGGAATGTTCTCATGGAAGGTAAAAGTCCTTCTTCCATAGTTATGACTCTTGCAATCACCACGGCAATTTTTACCAACATACTTATGCAATATTTCTATGCACGTGCAGCCTTTCTCAGATGGTTTCTTAGTGTAAAATATTTTTAGGCATTAACCTTTGTTTTCTAAGTATGTGCTTGAAAACTTTCTCCATAACAGTAAATATGCCTTTCAAGATCATGAATGAAAGCATGAATTGTATTATTTTCAAACACATATTGTTAAAATAAATATAATTCATAAAATCCCAGTGAAGCCAGAAAAGGTTATTCCTCTTGAGACAGAGGAGCTTAGTACTATTAGGAATTAGGTTTTATCCATTATTTAAAAATGGCAGCATGGGCTAGTCTAAATAATGTTTTAATATTTAAATGTATTATCTTCATGTTAAAGCTCATAAGCAAAATTTAAATGACTTAGCAAGGATATAACAAAGAAGGAAAGAAATATGTTCTAGAATTCCACAATCTACACAACACTTTATCTAATTCCTGCAAGATTCCAAACATAATAAAGGAACATACCATTTAACCCATCAGAATACTAGAACCTAGACACAATTTAACCTCATTTTAAAGGGGAAAAAAGGAACCCTCTACAAGGGCCAGTGTACAAAACCTTTTAGGAAAACAGATAATCCCATACCTTCCTTCCAAAAAAAAATGTACACAATAACTCTATGTTAAAATCAATCTTTCTTTGGCTTTCTCTCTCTCTCTCTCTCTCTCTCCACACACACACACATGCAAATATTAATTTTCAAACTTGCTTTGTTAATATTGAAGAAATCAGATTCCATGTATTCTTTCTCTCTCTTATTATTTTTATGTTCATCTCAAATTTTTACATCCAGTAGTTGTAAAGATCAGTTTCTGGTATCTTCAATGTCAGAGAGAATTTGCACTGAACATTTGTTAAAATCAGCAACTCAGAGTATATTTGAGGTATTGCAGTTAGGAGAGAGAGACTTCAGTATAGAACTGAGCTCAACTTATAATATAGCAAAGATAGCTAGGGTTTTACAGTGGCCCAGTGGATAAGACTCCATGCTCCCAATGCAGGGGGCCTGGGTTCTATCCCTGGTCAGGGAACTAGATCCCATATGCATGCCACAACTAAGAGTTCACATGCCACAGCTAAAAAGCCCAAGTGACACAACTAAGGAGATGGAAGCTACAACTAAAGGAGCCCACCTGCCACAACTAAGGAGCTGGTGAGCCACAACTAAAGAGCCCGCCTACCACAACTAAGACCTGGTACAACCAAATAAATAAAAAAATAATAAATAAATAAATATATAAATATAAATATATATATATAGTCAATGTACAGAGTGAGGGGGGCAGTGGATGGAAATTATTAAGAGGAGATTGATTAGGTAACAAGAGTGGAGGTTTCTATATATACTGGGCTCAACAGGCCAAGGACAAGACTTAGGGAAGAACAGAGCTGCAAAGAGCCTGAATAAATTTTGGTCAAGAAGGGAGTCCTTGTCATCAGTTAGCTATCATTATATTTTTCTGTATTTTTGGCCACAATCTTAACATTAGCTATTCATTGGCTACTAGAGCTGGAAAAGGCCTCAAAAATCAACTCTTAGTGTACAGATGAGAAAACTGAGGCCCATAGAGGCTAAGCAATCTACACAAAGTCACCTGCTAGTAGGTAGGAGAGCCCCACTGGACATAGGTCTCCAGAGCCTGAGCCAAGAAAGCTGTTCTTAGACCTTCTTTCTTACCTATGATGGTAGAAATTATCCATTTTCCTGTTTAAACAACCAACAGGATTTCCCTTTAACCAAATGCTTCATGGGTAGAGTTATATAGATGCCATCTAAAGTCAATGAACAAAATTTGTCTATGTTCATCTCCCAACTGCCCCAGAATAAAATTATGTAGAATAGTGAAGCAATTCTAAGCACAAACACAAGTGTTAAATGAATTAGAGGAATAAATGAGTGAATGGCTTTCTCCTAACCTATTCCAATACATTAAAAATACATTATTCTTTAATGAGTATTTTTTTTTTTTTTTTTTTTGCGGTACAGGGGCCTCTCACCGTTGTGGCCTCTCCCGTTGTGGAGTACAGGCTCCGGACGCGCAGGCTCGGCAGCCATGGCTCACGGGCCCAGCCGCTCTGCGGCATGTGGGATCTTCCCGGACCAGGGCACGAACCCGTGTCCCCTGCATCGGCAGGCGGACGCTCAACCACTGCGCCACCAGGGAAGCCCTAATGAGTAATTTTTTTAGCTTATATGTATCTCCTCATAATCCTGGCAGAGGTTCACTTTTAACCTGACTAAAATTTCTATGTTGTGAACTTTAATGTCCATTAACACTTTAAATAAGAAGACTTTTTCCTCAAAATTCTCTTTACCAAATGTACTGTTGCTTTACCCAAGTGAAACATGTTGCCCCTACATGTTTCTGGATTTTTCTCATCCTTAATGTACTGTGTGTTTTTCTTACTTGAAATTCTCCACTTTTCAGAGATACTGCCCTCTGATTTCATATCTTTTATCTTATGGTCTTCTAGCCTAGAGCTGCTTTGGATTTAGCTCTTTCATTTTTCTTACCACCACAAGCCTGATAAGAAAAGAAAGAAGGCTTTACACACACACACACATACACACACACACACACACGCACGCATGCACGCACACATTTATTTATTTTTGGTCACTCACTTATCACTCTATGTTTAAGACCATGTCATCTGATCTTCAGTTCAAAGCTTGACCTACTTGTTTGCTTTGATTAAAAAGCTTAACATTTCCGTGCCTCAGTTACTCATATCTAAAATGGAGATGATAATAGATTCTATCTCATAGAATTTGGGGGAGGATAAAATGAGTTATTTCATGAGAGGCATTTAGATTAGAGCCTGGCACACTGTAAATTACCCAAGAAGTGATATATTTGTATTGAACACGCAGTAAATTATCTATTCAGATTGCTGATTATTTTCAATTGTACTTGCAAAAATATTTTACAAAATTAGTGCCAGTAAAACTTTTTCACTGAAGACTGTTTGAAGCAATATTGCTTCCACTTCAAATTTATACTGTTTCTTACCCTTTATTCTAACTCAGAAAACCATCTACCTGTCTCCTGTGGACTTTCTATTATACTCATCACAGTGGCTGTTCTAATACTTTCTGAGAATTCTCACACTATCCAAACACACCACCATCTTCTTTACTCTCAGAGAATGACCTTGCTTCCCACCTCACTATGATTAAGTTCACCTTTCCACTTGAATTGTTTTCTACATCAAAATTTTCTTGACCTGTTTACTTCTCTTTTATTTCATAAGAAAATTTTCCTCTGCTTTTGCAAGTCCAACTACTCCATGCACCAACCCTCTTTAACCTCTCTCTTTCCATCTCCTCTATTCCTTGAGACATCTGTGATACTTTTTTGTGTGTCTTTAAGCTCTCCCATCTTGACTAGGTTTTTCTTGTTTATTCACAAGTTTCCAGGTTCTCTTTGTCTTGTGCTTACTTTTCCTTCCATACTACCTTTCTTTTTTCCTTCTATTTCTTACGGCTATCTTTTCTTGCTCCAGACCTGACTGATATGCTCTATCAGTACTAATAAGTGTCAATTAGCAAATTCTCTCCATTCCCATGCTTCTTAATGTTAATAGCACAATATTTTAATCTTCCTTTTCTTGTTCTTTAATTTTTTTAATTTTTTACCTCAAAAACCATTTGTTGACAAACAGCTAGAAACCAGTTTCTATGATTAGGAGGATACAGATATCTATAACAAAAGATCCCTGCCACTCAGGAATTCCCTACCTAGCAGGAAAGATATGTGACTAATTTCACTGTAATACAAGGGGAAAGTGATCATTGAAAGACACACAAGTAAGATTATTTTATATCCTTGATGCAATGAACTTTATAACTTTCTTTTCAGGATTTTTATTTGGGAGTTGTAGTAGATGACTGTCCTTTTCTTTTGGCAGAAGTTGCAATATGATGATGATGGTATATTACCTTAGAATGTGTTAATCTGCTCTGTACAATGACAGTTGATTACATGGTGCTCTGAGGTGAAGAATACCTTTGGGAATCCACATACTTGGATATATTTAAAACTACATGGATGCCTTAGCCTTTATTTAGTCTTGTGTGTTAATATGTATTTACACAGGAAATATATATTTATATTTTACCCAAGACAGAGGCAAGCTTTTTGGAAAGAACATAGGCTGGAGATTAAGGAGGTTGCATTTCTAATCCTGGCCCTGAGATCTTTAGCTGAACTAGAGGAAGTCTCTTAATTAGACTGGGCTTCAATATACTCATCAAAATAAATTCTCTCAGTTCTTTTTTTTGTTGACACTTGTGTCTCGGATGATCTCATCCAGTCATATGGCTTTAAATATCATAATTGCACTGACAACTTTCAAATGTATAATTCTAACACAGAACTTTTTTTTCCCCTGAAATCCAGTTCTGTGTATTTAACCTACTCTTAATTGTTACCTCCAACTTAACATCTATTAGAATTTTAAGCTTTTAATATCTACAAGTGAACTCTGTATTACACTAAAGTCTCCCCCATCTTGGTAAATGGCAACTCTAGACTGCCTGAAGCAATGTATGTCTACGCCAAACCTGACTCGTTCTTTATGCTAACTCAGAAAACCATCTATCTATCTCCCATGGACTTCATATCACAGCAAACGGTAATTCCATCTTTTCAGCTGTGTAGACCAAATCCTTGGAATTATCCTTGCCACCTCATATTCTCTTACACCTCGTATCTGATCTGAAAGCACATGCTTTTGGATCTATTTTTAAAATAAATTCAGAATTTGTCCACTTGTTACCACTTTCTAAAATAAAAGACTAAGCTGCCATCATCTCTCAGAGCTCTTGCAACAAAATTCTACCTGGTTTCCCTGATTCAGCTCTTGCACTCCTCATCATCCACTTTTTTTTGTTTTGTTTTGTTTTGTTTTGTTTTGCGGTACGCGGGCCTCTCACTGTTGTGGCCTCTCCCATTACGGAGCACAGGCTCTGGACGTGCAGGCTCAGCGGCCATGGCTTATGGGCCCAGCAACTCCACGGCATGTGGGATCTTCCCGGACCGGGGCACGAACCTGTGTCCCCTGCATCGGCAGGCGGGCTCTCAACCACCGCGCCACCAGGGAAGCCCCTCATCATCCAGTTTTTACACAAAACAGCTAGAGTAATCCTTTAAAAATTTTGGTATGATCATATCACCTGCCACATTTAGAATGCAATTGCATTTAGAATAAAACCCTAAGTTCTCATAACAGCCAACAAGACTAAATAATCTGAACCTTGAATATCTCTAAACTTTATCTTCAACAATTCTTGCCTTATTCACTTACACTAGCCTTATTGCTATTCCTCATACATACCAAATATATTCCCTTCCCACTTGAAAATATTTGCCTTTTCCCTCCTGTAGCATATTCTTCTTCAGTTTATTAATTGGATCTTGCAGATCTTCCCTTAGACCTATCCTAAAATGCCACTACCCCCTGGGACTATAGCACCTTTTTCTACTCTATTTTTTTATAACGCTTATATCTATTTGTCTATCTACCTATCTGTCTATCTAGATATGTATATGTCTATGTATGTACATACACACATATATAAAATACACACACCAACTTTTTTTTTAAACTATTTATATCTACACTGACATTTAAACATTATGGAAACAAGAATATTATCTGTTTTGTTTCCTGCCAGGGCAAGAACATAATAGCACTCAGGATTAGTAAATATTTTTAAAACTCACTATCCAAGGAAATCAGAAAAGCCTTCACAAGAGAGGTGGTCTCATATATGAAGGTTGTGTTTACTAGATAGAAAGATGAGAGGGACATTATAAGAGGAAGAAATAGCAGGTAATAGTACCATTATTTAGTTCCATATTTAATTTGGAACAAGAATGAACAATGAAATATTGTGGCAACAGATATATAAACCAAAAAGCACACATTATTACCAGATTTCTTTTAATGTCAATGAAGGCAATAGCCACAGGAAGAATGCCCTGGGTTTAAGTATAACATCCCTTCAAAGACATTCTTAATTTTTCTTTTACTCCAAGTGATAAACAAGACAATCTTCTTCCAGGAGAACAACAGATAGTCCCTTTTTGTCATAAAAGTTAGAGTGGCTAGCACAGTTATAGGGGAGGTGTGTATGCATGTAGTGAGATAGAGTCATACTTAACCACTTCAGCATGTCAAATCTCCATTAACAAGACAGTTATCAGCAATGAACAATATGATGTCTTACACTTATGGAGCACTGTATAGTTTCAAAATACATTCACATTCATTATCTCATTTTCTATTCCAACAGTCTATGACTGAACATCATAGGTGCTACCACTCTCACTAGGCTGTTAAGGGGCAGCACTGCATGTGTGTGTGTGTGTGTGTGTGTGTGTGTGTGTGTGTGTGTGTGTGTGTGTGTTTCAGGGGAGAGTAGTGGATAAATGCATTCATTAATGAGAGATAAGAAAACTGTAAAGTGAGCTATGAGATGCTGTTAGAAAACAGATGGAACAAAGGCTGACCTAATCCTGGAGAAGGTTAAAAGGATGCTTAACTAGAATTGCTTTTGAAGATACTTGCTTAGCAAGGCTATCTGGTTAAGATGAGACATGAGTAGGAAATTCCTATTATTGTCTATCATGGTTGAAATTTTATAATGTTTAAGAATTTGGAGGGAACATTTATCACCCAAATAAATTAGAACATGTGCCTTACTGTGAGATATCTAATCAGAAATTGCAAGGATGTTGGACACTCCTGTTAATGCTTTGAGGAAAGTCTGGATTATAACCTGGTCTACTCTAGTGCTCGGGAAAGACGGATGTCAAGGGATATTTAAACATTGATTGTAAAATGGTTGAAGATGTGAAGTAAGTTTATTTTATTCGGTTATTGACAATAAATATTATAATAGCTGACATTTTTGAACATTTGTTATATGTCAGACACTATGCTAAGAATATTATAAACATTTTCTTACCTAACTCTAACAACCAACCTACAAGGTAGGCACTATTATTTTCCCATCAAAAGTAAACTCAGAAAGATTAAGCAACCTGCCCAAAGTCACAGAAATGTTTTGTTACTGGCCTGGAATTCAAACAAAGTCAGTGTAAATAGAAAATCAGAACTCTTGACTATGGCATATCTTGATGGCCTGTGTGGTAGGTAGAATAATGCCTCTTCTTACCCAAAGATATCCATGTCTTAATCCCAAGAATATTTATTTTCTTACAGTTCTGAAGCTTTGAAGTTCAATATCAAGGTGTTGGTAGGTTTGGCTTCTCCAGAGGCTTCCTCTTGGCTTGCAGATAGCCATTCTCTTCCTGTGTCCTTGTATGGTCTCTACTCTCTCTGCACACCCTTAGTGTCTCTTTGTGAGTCTGAATTTCCTCTTTTTCTAAGGACACCAGTCACATTGGATTAGGCCTATCCTAATGGCTTCAATTTAACTTAATTAGCTCTTCAAAAACCCTGTTTCCAAGTACAGTCACATTCTGAGGTACTGGGGGTTGGGACTTCAACATATGAATTTGGAAGGCACATATTCAACACATGAATTCAGTCCATAACAAACTCCCAGTCAAGGAGAGTGGGGTAGGAGGATGTAAACTTCTTCCCCTCCAGATAAGTGAGAGGGCCTTCTACGAAGCTGCTTGGCATACTTGAAAAGTGTTCTCTGAAGCTGGAAGATGGACACAGAGGGTTTATAGTTGACTCATGGCTCAGAAAACCATGTGATCCATGATGTTAAGATATAGAAATGGCTGCATGAAGATCAGCCTGGACTTTCACAATTTATTTGGGAAAGAAAGGCATGCATATTTTCTGTGGGCTAGACTGTGGACCACATGGGTGAGAGAAACAGTGTAACGTTATTTGAGGTCTTATTCAAGGGGGCATATATGAGGTAGAAGGACCCTAGTAGGGTCTTTCTACCCTAGTGGCAGAAAGATAGAGGTGAACTCTTTAGATTTCTAGAAGTTATAGAAGAAATTGAAAATGGCTATCCAGAAATAGATACTAATCATCACAGATTAAAAGAATTGAAGGAGATAAATCATCAGCAATAGGACTATGCAGCAAAAGTCAAAACAAAACAGAACAAATTAAAATGCTCATAAGAAAAATAGTCAGTTTAAACTCTGAGCCCAAATAATAAAATACAACCAAAAAATAGGAAACCTTCCTGCTGCCTTTCTACTGCTTATCCCCAGACAGTCTAAAGCTGTTGGTAACTGGAGAAATAGAACTGCAAAAGAGAGAAGCCATCCCAAGTTCAAAACCCATTCCTAGGATAGGTTCCTCATCTGAAAAATGCTGGGGTTTGGGGAGAGGAGAATATTTAATGTTAATTCAAGTTCTGAATATTGATTATATCTTGGACTGGTTCATTCCACTTTTTACATGTGTACTTGAAGTATCAATAGGACAAGTACTGTGCTGGTTAATAACAAGTGGTTCCCCCCAAAATGAAAGCCTTGATTTGTGACATTTGCCCTTTTCTGCTATGTAAGTTCCCCACCATGGCCAATTTCTATCTACCAGCATGATGTCCCTGAAACCAGAGTGGGGAGAGAGGAGCATAATTGGGTCTCCCAAGCCTATTAGCTGGCCCTAGGATACCACCTATAGTACTATTAAAACAAAGAGCAGAGGCATATTTACTTAGACACCAATGCCAGTTGCAGGGTCCCTCAATGCTAGGAGCCTGGAATCAGCTCTAGCACTGTGATCACGTGGGCACTGGTTTTCATAAATTTTGCAAAAGATATTTTAACCACAATCAGCATGGCTGTTCCCTTCCATTCTAACTTCCTACTTTCACACTTGCCTTCCAGGTAAGTGGCTTTTATGTGACCATGGACACACTTTTAGGATCCAGCCATGGAGAAGTTGCTGATACTTTCATTTGGGTTCCATGGAATATATTTATGTTCTTACTTGCTTCCATGCATAGTTAATGTACTGCTGGCCATGCAGGTGTAGAAACGGCTGCCAGCAATCCTCCTGCTGCCCAGTGCATAGACTCATCTGGCACCATTACGCAGGGGTGCAGTCATAACGTCATATTGTGACTTGAGTGTTTCCATGCTGTTATTGGCACCAAAAATATGCAGGAAGAAGAAACAAGGCTTGTAATATACAGACTCAGAAATTGGTTCGTGGAAAATTCTTCCACATCTGACAGCTCATGTGTAAAGAAAACTTAATAGAAGTTTCCCCAAGTTAAAAATTATCTTAAAATTTTAACACAAGGTGTAAGCTCAAGAAACTTTCTAAAATAAGAAGAATGAATCTTATTTTTTGCTAAATCATGATTAAAAACTGATGTATATATTACAATGAAAACAATGACATCACAAAATTGCTGAAATGTGAAGATAATCAAAGGCCAAAAAATGTAAGGAAAAAAAGGTATTACACAGATGTTTCAGACAGGTAACTCATACAAATACAGTAGAGATGTTTTATGAGGATGAAGATTTGTGATGTTTGTGGTATTTGAAAAGCTTTAGAAATGTGCATGTTCTTATGATTTGTTTTTTCCTTCTGAATAAATATTCATTTTTAGTGTAATTTGTATTTCAGTGTTCATTTCCTTAAGGAAGTCACCCCAAACTATCTAAGCTTTAGGCCCTATAAAACTGCGTATTCTACTGCCTGAGAGAAAAGAGAAAAAATCATAAAATCATGGGGCTTCTCTATGTTTAATCCAGATGCTGGAGATGATTACTTCCACTAATACATTTTAAGTGGGAAACAAAATAAATTTGGTTTGATTATGTCACAAGTACAACTTGTTCAATATACTGTTATTCCCTGAGCATTTTCTCATGGAGGATTTGAATTGGGTCTCTTAGGCCTAGAGGCATAGGGTTCTACTTGGGGTAGAACTTGGGGTTCTACTGTGACCCTAATTCATGAAAAAATATATCCCCTACTGAAACTGTCCCTTCTGAGTTATCTCTGTTCTCCTTTCCAGATATGTTCTATGTATTTTTAACAATTTTGGAAAATAAAACAGAGAAGTGTGTTAGTAAAAAAAAAAATCTAGGCTATATGTGAAATCTGACAGGTGACTCCTTTTTTTCTTTTAAGTCATTTATTGTTATAGTTAGTTGGAGTTAAGATGATCTCCAGGTAATTTCAGTCATAAAGAAAAGAAAATGGTTGTCTCATTGCTCAAGCAAAAATTCATTTATTGTGATAAAAAAATTTTCAAAAACAAGAGTGGCTTCCCATTTTGTACAGAAATGACATGCTTTGTAAACCTTTATAATACCATCTGAAAGTGTTTGTCTTTTCAAATATACACTTCTTGCTACAGGATTGGGGAGAAGAAAAACAACATTAGTCTGTTTTATATACATTTGACAATGCTAATAGTAATAGTTAAAAAGCTTTCTGTATTTCAAAAGTATGTCAGAGATATTAAGAGAGATTGAGGAGTGGGTTTGGAATTCTAACTGTAAGATGAATATTAGACCACAGGGTATTTTTGAGGTCTTGACTAAACATACCCTATATTGGCTATGTATATTTACACAATAAACTCATTAATTTGATCAAGATGAGGAAAAAATGTCAAGCATTAAGTGATTTAAAAGACTTTATTTATTTATTTATTTAATTTATTTATTTATTTATTTTTATTTTTATTTTTGCTGTGTTGGGTCTTAATTTCTGTGTGAGGGCTTTCTCTAGTTGTGGCAAGTGGGGGCCGCTCTTCATCGCGGTGCGCGGGCCTCTCACTATCGCGGCCTCTCTTGTTGCGGAGCACAGGCTCCAGACGCGCAGGCTCAGTAGTTGTGGCTCACGGGCCTAGTTGCTCCGCGGCATGTGGGATCTTCCCAGACCAGGGCTCGAACCCGTGTCCCCTACATTAGCAGGCAGATTCTCAACCACTGCGCCACCCGGGAAGCCCTAAAAGACTTTATTTTTTTCCAAGACAAATTTGTTGATTTTTCTTACTGTTATCAATGATGCTAGAAATCACTCTTCGAAGAGAAAATAATGCCTTTTGCAATAATAGCACACCAAATCATTTAGGTTCTGTTAGAAAGTGCTCTTATTTTGCATCATCTAGCTTAAATTTTAGGTCTATAAGAGAAGCATTTTTTAAATCTTGAAATCTCTCTTTATTAAACATCTGTGCTCTTGAAATTCATTTGTAAACAACATTTATTCACAAACACAGAAGAGTGGTTAGGAGAGCAGGCTTTGGAGTGAAGTGTAACTAGGTTGGATTTCTGACTCTGCTATTTATCACCAAGTCACTTAGCTTCTTTGAGCTTACATTTTAACATCTGGAAATAAGGAAATGATAACTGCCATAGTCTATTATTGTTGGGATTAAATGATGTATAAAATACGTAAAATGTTAGAAGTAGCTATCATGCAGTAACCATAATTACATAATAGCTATCAATACTCTTCTCACTTCATTATTCTCATCTCAATTATTTTAAAACAAAATTTTATATGCATTTTTGGGGAAAATATTTGCATGATTTAGTACTTTATAAAAAAAAATCTGCACTTCGAAGTACCCATTAAAATGTGAATAATATTCTATAACCAACCTAAAAAAAAATCTGTGAAAAAATTACTTCACATTTCTCTTTAAAAACACTACTGTGCTTGAATTCAAGTTCCCAAATTCTCCCTCAGAGGCTTCCTTCAGTTTTTACTTGGTGGAGACTTGTCTTAAATGGCCATTGTAAGAAAGATTGTCTCTATATCAGAGAGTTCAGTTCAAACTCAAATCTTTATTTGGAAAAAGTATATGAATGAACTTAATCATGTGAAATGTGCATGGTGAGGAAAGATAAAACTGTGAAGCTATCTTTACATTTGACACAAAGGTCAGTGGTAGGACAAGAATTCCTTCTTTCCCCCACCCAGCCAAGAGCATTCCTATTCTGTGGCATGTTGTGGAAGTTAATGGATCTTTAGATGTGAGCTGGACTCTGGGCTGAAGGGAAAAGGAGACAGAGGAAGAGCAGAGGGACATATTAAAAATTCAACATTTTAAATGGACAAATGGAACTTTATTTGCTGTAAGAGACAACTAAGATTCTGTAAAGTGATCCTTAATGTATCAGATTCTCTCTGATTTTGACACTGTAGATAAGTGAACCTTCTTTATATGTAAAGCACTATTGAAAATGTACAAAGTCATTTTAAATGTAATTGTGGAGATTGATATTTAAGTAATCTTATTTTGCTTTTGGTAAATACATGAAATGTTTGAGTCAGATTTATAGCCATTCCCACCATTTTTTAATTAATAAATGTTTTCCCTATGAAGTTTGAAAAAGTGATCAAGCCTTTACTGTCTATACTCTGTTTTTTAGTTATAATTTTAACACTGCTTTATGTTTTGGTTAGTTACAGTGATTTTCTCTTGTTAGTCAAATAGTTCTCCCTTCCTTTTCCAGTAGAATTTGGTAATTTGATATGTAAGAAAATGGACATGTAGATTATACCTACAAGGTCACTTCACTGATTAGAGAAGGTGAAACTCCAAGCCCGATGTGTGGTTCATTAGGCTACTCTCTTAACCAGACCACCGACAGACTGAAAGTCCATCATTTGTTTTCTTCACAGTTCATAAATTACTAAATATTGTTGCAACCACTAGAGTCTGGATTTGCATGCCATGCTCTAAATAAGATGATTACAGAATGTTGATCTGTCAGTGAATAATTACTGTTGAAAGGTTTTTGGGATTTCAAAAGATTTAGAAAATGTGTCTTTAAAATTAAGATGAATGTTTTCAGACCTTTAAAAATGTGGACTCTCATTTCTTGAATATTAGTAAGATAAAGTTAAATGCTATCTGTGAAAAAGGGCAGACCAAATTATAGATGCTCTGACTTTGTGAGAGGAATTACATTTCAAAGGAATTTGTTTAAAAGAGAATCCTTTATTATATATTTCTAAAGAATCAGAAATTGGGTAAAAAGAAAATCAACTACCAGGAAAGCCTTTTATTTAAAAATCATAATAGGATTATTATATTTTTCTGTTTCTTTCTGAATTACAATTAAGGACCAAACCTGAACACTGAAGGTACTAAACACCCAATATTCTAAGTTCAGAGAGACTGTAGCAGTGGGGGCAAACACTTCTCTGTTTCCTTTTGGACTTAAGAGGCACCAGAAATGGTCTTATAGCCCTTAACATCACCCTAAACTCAAATCAATAGGAAAGGAGAATTAGAGAGATAGGAAACTAAAGCCTTCGAGGCATGCAGAATTCAAGGTGACAGAATAAGGAAGAGACCTCAAGAGATACATCTGTTTAGCCAGCAGACTTGCTGAACTGCTCTGTGTTAGTTAAACAAAGGAAAAGGACTAGAAAAGAGTTAGTAGAGTCAAGAGAGAAGGAAGCTATCTTCCTCCTCACACTTGCCATTTAAAATTGAATAGATAGGGAGCTTGCTTGAGTCAAATAAACACCAAGAAAGACAGCTGGCTCTGTCTTCTCAATTTTTCACCCAAGAAGGATATTCACTGCCTGAAGGTACCCCAGCAACAAGAAGTGGTGGAGTAGAGCTCTTCCACAACAGGAAACTGCAATAGGAAGGCTCTTTTTCATCCTTTCCAAAGAATCCACACATATATTCTAGGGGAGAGTTAGGGCTTGGATGGCTGCCACACATAGTCATTTATCTTTGTGTGAATGTCCTGAAGTGCACTGCCAGTTCCAAAAAGTGACTTTTATTTTGTGGTCTAAATTGGCACCATGTCAATATGAGCCGAAGAAGCAGAAGTATTAGAAGAGAGATGTTTGCCATCTCAGTGATCATCACACCAAGAGAGCCACAGCATAATAATGGATTACAGCTGAAAGAGCTGCAAAACAAAAGAATTTTCTGAGAAGTATAAGGATAACCTAAAGTCATCAAGAGGGGAGACAAAAGCAAGGATACTAGAGGAATTTTAAGACTTTGGAAGGCAGCTATGCTCACCACTATACCACCAATGACACAAGTTATTTGAAGACTTTGGTACCTATACCTAGAGCAAACATTAAACACAGCCCAGCTTCTAGCCAGATTAACATAAATCCTCACACTATAAGCCTATTGATCTCAATTTTTATTACTGAAAACAAGACACCTGGTTTTCAGCAAAAATTATAGGGTGTTGATGAGTCTGGCTCCAGGTCAAAACCCTATGTATGATATTTTGGGCCCAGACATAGGCAATTACAAGCTTTGCCTGTCAAGTTTGTGGGGAAAGGAGGAGGCTGTCCTCCCCATACTAGACTTGGTACACTGCCAGCCAATTGCATTTCTTTGGAAGGAATTGCAGGAATGCACTTAGAAACCCTCTCCTTGGGTCATATCTGCATTTCTAGCCCAGACACCTCCATTTGGAAGCCTTCTTACTGAGGGCCTTGGCTGATGCACTTCCCAAGGGTCTCTTTATAAAGACCTCCTTATCATGAGACTTGTGGTTAGGGTTTCTTAGCAATGAGATGATTCCCCTTATCTGGGCTGCATATTATCTTACCATCACTCCTTATCATTGTGTGGAGAAAAATGAAACACTATAGAGCCAGCATCTATTTTTAGCTCTTGATTACACTATCATATAATAAGTGAATAAAGCTTTAACAAATTGAAAAGAGCTGAAATCATATAAAGTATGTTTTTAGACCACATTGGAACTAGAATCAACAACAGAAAGATAGATGGAAAATCTCCAAATACTTGGAAATTAAACATCAGGTTTCTAAATAACACATGGGTCAAAGAAGATATCTTAGAAATTAATCACTATTTTGGACTAAATGGAAAGTAAAAGACAACTTATCAAAATTTGTGGGATGCAGAAAATGCAGTGCTTAGAGGAAAATTTATAGCATTAAAATGTATATTTAAGGAAAGAAAGAAAATCTAAAACCAATATCCTAAGCTTCTACATCAGGAAACTAGAAGAAAAGCAGTTTAAGTCTATCTAAAAGAAACAGAAAAATTAAACATAAAATTCAGAGCAAAAATCAATGAAATTTAAAACAGGAAAACAAATAGAAAAAAACAAACAAAAATTCTAGTATTCTAGTTCTTTGAAAGTTTTAATAAAAAAATCTACAAACCATTTGCCCTGCTAACTAAAGAAAAAAAAAAAAAGAAAGAAAGAAACAATATAAATGAATAAAATCAGAAATGAACAAGAGGTCATCACTACTGACCTCATGGACATAAAAAAGATTATGAAATGGTATTACAAACAACGCTATGGCCACCAATTTGATACATGCAATAAATTCCTTGGAAGGCATAAACTAACAAAACTCACACAAGGAGAAATAGATCATCCAAATAAGATTATCTGTATCTATTCAATGAATTAAATCAGTAGGTAATAACTATCCAAAAAAATAAACCACTAGGCTCAGATTATTTCACTGATGAAGTCTCAGGGAAGACTTCCAGAAAATAGAAGTATAAGTAACACTTTGAACTTATTCTGTGAGGTCAGTATTACTCTTACAACAAAACCGCATAAAGATGTTGTATTCGAGAATAACTACAGACCAATATCTCTAATGAACACATATTAGCAAATCAAACCCTACAATGCATAAAAAAAAACAAGTGTGACTTATTCCAGGTGTGAAAGGCTTGTTCAATATTAGAAAATCAATGTTATCCACCATATTGACAAACTAAAGAAAAAAAATAATGTGAACATATCAATTGATGCAGAAAAAGAATTTTGAAAAATGACCACACATTCATAATAAAAACTCTTAACAAACTAGGAATACAGAGAAAAGCCCTCAAGTTTATAGCGAACATCTACAAAAGTCCTTACAACTAACATTCTTAATTAATGGGGAGAAACTAGATCATGGAATAAGGCAGGGATATTCCTCTCTCATCACTCCAGTTCAATGTTGTACTAGAAGTCCTAGCTATTGCACTAAGACATGGGAGCCAACTGAAAGGATTCCTAATGACCAAAGCTGAAACAATTTTAGCAACAAAATGGTGCAGCATCTTATGAAATAAATATTCTTGAGTCCAAACTGATATAAGTAAATGATTAAATACATAAATAAATGGAGGAAAATATACAAACTCCTTTGTAGAAGAATTTTTAAAAGTATGTAGATACTTCACTCTAAAGGAGTTTGAGCTTAATTCCCACTTAAGTGTGGCTAGCACATAGTAGAGTATCTAAAGAGGAATATAGAAATGGCATTATAAGGAGCAACTACAGCCAGGTGATTAAGTTTAACATCAACATTAATAAATAATATTAAAAATATGCACGCTTGGTATGATGTGATGAGACTGGGACTTTACCTCTTTTTTCTTCCTCCTAAAACACATAACTCCAGTTTAAACATGAAGGAAACATCATACAAATTCTAATTGAGGCACATACTGCAAAATACCTGAATGATCCTTCTCAAAACTATAAAGGTCATCAAGAATAAGACTCTCACAGCCAGAAAGAGCTTAAGGAGATATGAGTAGTAAAAGTAATGTGGTATCTGGGGCAGAATCCTGGAAAAGAAAAAGAACTTTAGGTAAAAACTAAGAGTATATGAACAAAGTATAGTCTTTAGTTAATAATAATGTATCAATATTGGTTAATAAATTGCAGCAATTGTACCATAATGATATAAGATTTTAATAATAATGGAACTTGTGTGATAGTTTTTGTGCTATTTTCATAATTTTTCCAAAAATCTTCCACTGTTCTAAATAAAAAATTTATTTAACAAAAGGTTTACAAAAAAACACAAATCAGTGAGAAAGCAAAGAAGAAAAAAGATGTCTAATGCATGCCATATCCCTTTAGTAGCATGATCCAGAAGTTGTTCACATTATTTCAGCTCATATTTTATCTTATGGATTTTGATCATTCAATCTTACTTAGCTGCAAGTTTAGGTTATGAGCCTACTTGAAAATGTTTCATTGCTAAAAAAGAAAGAAAAGAAAGTAAAGAAAATGGATTTTGGAGAAATTTTAAGTCTATTCCACAATTCCTGAGATTATTATTCTATTAGCAGAAATTCATGTAAGATAAAAGATCCACAGAGAACACCCTGAGTTTAAAACCCTCATGAAGAATACTCTCGATGATGGACATGATATTTAATTATCAAGATTAAAAACTAGGTAATCACTATCAGGTTTGAGAAAAATAAGTCTAGGTGATAAAAAGGATTATTTTCAAATCCAAATGGGAGTAATAGAGAATAGGTGAGTTCTGAGTAGCTCATCATAAAGCAGGTGTGTATTTCTGTATGGTGTGGGTTGAGAGAGGAGATGGAAATCAGTGGACCATATAACTACAACCCTAAGTGACAAGGTCTAGCAGAGGAACCTGGAAAATTTGAAATTGATGACAGGCAGTTCACTGCTTTAAACTTAATTAAAATAACCTGAATTAGGTAAAATGTATAAGTGCTCTCAATTATACCTAGACTGAATCTCATAATTCACTTCTGTTGTAATGGTTCCCTTCCCATGTCATGCACACACACACACACAAACTGAATCCAGTTAAAGTTGGAGAGTCATGTGATGAGGAAATGGACTCTAAATTTAAACAACGGTAAAGGTAGGTGACAGTTATCAGCCATGTTTATTAACTAGCACTTCAGTGTGCCAAATAAAGGCCAGGTGAGAATTAGGTTACAGAGCAGATTAAGAAGCCAACTAAGGCAAGTATGGTACAAGTCAGAGCGGTAGGCCAGTATTAGACATTGGTGAAGACCTAAATATAAAGGCAAAGAAAGAAGAGATATTCAAGTTTTTCTCAGGGGATATGGCAGGGTTGTAGTGGTTTAGAGTGTCAAGAAAGAGGCTAATGAAACAATGCCTTCCACTTTTATTCAACCAGAGAAGCTTTATATTATTTTTTAATGTTGGGGTTATCTGTAAGATTTCTCTTGAGGAAATATGGCTTAATTACTTTTTAAAAGGCTAAAAAATAATAACTGAATTAGAGAAAGATGCAGGCATAGGCAGGCCTCCAATTTCTGAGGAGCTAGGTCTTAATAATATTTTAATTCTGTTCAATTAAATATTTACTGATACCCTTTTTCAGAGTTAACTGGGGTCACAATAATGATAGAATTCCTGAAATGAGTTGAGAGCTCTCTTCTTCACCATCCTGTGCACATTCATTTGCTCTCTGTAACGTGTTCTCCTTACTTTTTTGTTTTCCACTGATCTTATGAAATCAAGGATTCTTCCTCAATCTTCCAATCAATCAAAGTTAGAAGGTAGGTCTTCCAGCCTCATTGTAAGTCTGGATTTCCTCAAACACAGTTGGCAGATGTTTGAATTTAAGAGGGTGGAGAAGGTGAACCAGAGCATGATATTCTTTCTTATACTCATCATTAACCTAGAGATTGCATATTCAAAGGACAATGTCCTTTGTGAATGGGCTTAGCAAAAGGCAATAGTGAGTGGTGGTGTCAAAGGCATCTAAATTTAATTTTTTTGTTGTTAATGTCAATGTGCCAACAAAATATCTGAGTATTTTGTGCTAAACAAAATATCTGAGTATTAAATATGTCACTTCTGTGGCATATTTGATTGTAGAAAATATACCCTATGGAGAGTTTACCTTCATTAGGCAAAGGACAAGATTGTGATTTGAAGAGGGTGCATTATTGGAACACTTGAACAGACTCAAGCTGCACTATAAGGAAAGTGATACTAAACATGTTATTACAGGAGATGCTGGTGAGAAGGAAAGGGTCAAGATGCTGACTACTTGATAATGTTAAAGCAAAATACAGATTGCTAAAGGCTGCAACTAAAAAGGCCAATGAAAGGCCAGGCAGAAGAGGCAGAAGGGGTGGTCTTGCCTGGGAAGTTTCAAGAGCTTGTTGCCAAGGTGTCATTGGGATCCACACATAGAACACGAATCCTGATTTAAGTCAGAGAAAGGCTGTGGACAAAAATCAGCCAACTACTAGAGAACAAATCTTTTGAAGAAGAAATTTGTTATTACATCAGAAACCATTTTGGTAAAAAATAAATAGGATCCTAATTGGAAAAGCAGATAAACAGTGAGGTCAGTAGGGAAGAATTTTAAATGACAGAGCAAAATATAGCCCTGATTTTGTCTTTTGTGGTCCTTTTTCTCATAGTTAGGGGCTTGAGCAGAATTTCCTATACTGCTTCAAAACCATGGAACAAAATTATTGCTTGGAGACCATGTGAGCAACCGTTTGGCTGAAGGCAGTGATATCATTGCATCTTCTGGCATTAATTTGGCTAAGGTGAATTCCCACTGTGACCTCAGGCTTGTAGCTACCTATTGTCTTGGCAGAACAAAGAGTGGCAGCAAACTATGCAGGAATATTTCTGGAATCTTCAATCAAAAAGGAGTTGGTGAGGACATACTTAGAGTGGAAGGCATTGGCCAGGGAATTTGAGACCTTTGTTTTAGGGCTGTCATTTCACAAATAACACTCTTCTTTGAGCTTGGTTTAAGAATAAAATTCTGTCCCCTTGCATCAGTTTCCATCCAAAGTAGGAATTCTAAGAATAACATTCATAAAAGGAAATTAGGTTCTATGGACAAATAATCACTATGCAAATCTAGGTTTTAATAGCTATAATATAGTTTCTATTATTGGGAACTGTGTAGAATTCAGTGATATTATAAGGATTGAATCTTTTATTGATGTTAGCAGCCTATGTACAATTTAATATTCTTGGTCATTTTGAATTTTAGTTTAACTTTTTTTAGAAATGATTGAGGGGATTGATTTTGATTTAATTTTCTTTTTTAAATTAATTTTTATTGGTATAGTTGTTTTACAATGTTGTGTTACTTTCTGCTGTATAGCAAAGTGAATCAGTTATACATATACATATACCCACTATTTTTTAGGTTCTTTTCCCAGATAGGTCATTACAGAGTATTGAGTAGAGTTTCCTGTGTTATACAGTTGGTTCTTATTAGTTATCTATTTTATATATTGTAGTGTGTACATGTCAATCCCAGTCTCCCAATTTATCCTTCTCCCTCCCCCCCTTTTCCCCTCGGTAACCAAAAGTTTGTTTTCTACCTTGAGCTAAAAATACAGATGGAATATTATTAAAAGACATCATCAAACATTATTATTATGAGATGTTGTATATCCCATTATTGTATACTGCTGTACATCCTAATACAGTAAATCAATTTTTGTAAAGAATTAACTTGTAATCCGAAGGGTAAATGCATTAAATTATACAATATCATTTTAGCTTCTATCTGTGCACATACTCTGATAAAGATTGGGTATTTCTTGACTCCTCTTAGTCCGAATTTTATAATTTGCACTCTCTGGCTGGAGAGATTGAATCCATCTGAAGGAAGCCCATTTAATGGTAGTTTTCAGTGTGAGTCTAGATCCAGTCGTATTCTGGGGATGAGTGCTACATAGCTGCAGGCCTGTCAGTGGGAGTGTGACTGTTTAATTACCAACTCAGCTATACTCTCTGACTAGATGTAGTGACAATAACTCTCTAAGTCCAGTGTCTTTCAATTTTCTTTTCCTTTATATATTTTCTGACAACTTTCTTTACATGTATGTATATATGTATGTGTTTATATATACACATATATATGTATTTATGTACATAAATATGTACTTAAATATATGCATATGTTTGTAGAGGAGACTAAGATTGATTGACTAGAGTACTGATCAACAAAATGTAATATATTACCTATTCTAAGTATTATTAATTTTTGCTAATCTGGATTTCAGAAGATATTTGTTTTTTAAAATAAGTAACACAATGAAGAATGACAATTAACTGGACTGGAGAAAATGAATTCTATAGAATATAAAAGTTGCTTGTTATGCCCTAAAAAAGACATTTGAATTTACATGTTAAGATACCTTAGACAATTCTCGCATGCCGATCTTCAAAAAGTTTTCTTTTTTCCCCCAGCTTTTGAGGTATAATTGACAAAAGATTGTAAGATATTTAAAGAGTACAGCATGATGACTCGATATTTCTGTAAATGGTGAAAGGATTCCCCCTCATTGAGTTAATTAACACATCCATACATCACGTTTACCATTTTTTTCCTTTGATGAGAACATTTAAATTCTCTCTTTGCAAATTCCAATTATACAATACAATGTTATCAACTCTAGTCACTGTATTATATATTAGATCCTCAGACCTTATGCATCTTGTAAATGAAAGTTTGTATTGTTTTACCAACCTCTCCCTATTCCCAACCCCCTAGCTCTAGCAACCCAATTTTCTACTCTGTTTATGATTTCAATTTTTTTTTTAAGATTCCACATATAAGTGGAATACCATGTGGTATTTGTCTTTCTCTGTCTGGCTTATTTCACTTAGCATAATGTCCTCCAGGTTCATCCATGTTATCACAAATGACAGGATTTCCTTCTTTTTATAAGACTGAATAATATTACATTGTATATATGTATATCCATATACCAAGGAGCTTTCTTAAAACACAAAACAAAACAATAAATTTACTTCAGTTCTATAGAGCAAGTCCTTAATAATCTCTAAAATAGATGTAGTTTTTAAAAAAGCAATACAAGAAATAATTGTAATTTACTAATGCAATCTATGCATATGTAAGTATATTTGACATTTCTGGTCTCATAACTTGTAGTTTTACTTTTTTAAGTATTCTCTTGGGTAATAGAAAAATCTTCTTTAATCATCTCCATATTCTGTATTTTTACGCAAAGTGGAAGAAATAATTTTTATATTAGAATGAAGGAGAATTTTCATTGAAAATAGAAGCATAAAATAGAGCACCATTGTTCTTCCACTCTAAAATAAAGCCACATGTCTGGAAGAAGAAATGGAGAGAAGATTATGTAACATAAATATATTGACTCAGTACACTATCACTTTTGCCTCTATTAATCATTTAGTTACTTCCAGTAGTTGTCCTGTAACAAAAAATCATGACATCTTGAATTAGTATAGAATAAATAATATATATTTAAATCTATACCGTATCTTCCACTTTTCTTTTTAGCAACTCTTCACTGCATAGAATATACTTTTAAGCATTACAGTAAGATGACACATGTTTTAAAAGAAAGTATAATGGAGATAGGAGAAAAATGTTATTACAAGTGACTTAAAGGCAAATTATCCATTCAGCAGATGGCTACCAACAGTTCCTTCAATCTCTCATAAGATATGGAAGCTATTTTGCCTCTCCTGAATTGTTGCTAGTCTTATGACTTGTTTTGACCAGGAGAAAGAGGCAAAAGTGATATCGTGTGAGTTCTGGTGCATGGCCCTTCCTTATGAGACTTAGCAGCTTCCATTTTCATTCCTTTGGGATCCAGCCATAAACTAAAAAAGCTATGGGCAAGATTACTGAGTGATGAGAGAGAAAAAGCCCAAACCAGCCTGCAGGCATTCCAGATACCACAGAAGAGGTACCATGAGTTTGAATGAAGCCATCTTGGATGTGCTGTCCCAGCCACACTCCCAGCAGAAGGTAGCCAAATAAATGTTTTGTATACTCAGGCAACACCCCATGGCACAGAAAAAAAGCTAAGTCAGCCAACTCAAAAAATAAGAAGCAATGAGAAATAGTAAATCATTGCTATTTTAAGCCACTAGATTTTGGACTCATTTGTTACATCGAAATCCAGAACTGAAACTGGTTTCTTTGAGAATACACATTATTTTCAAGTATAAGATTTTTTTTATTGAAGTATAGTTGATTTACAATGATTATTTGTTTCAAGTGTACAGCAAAGTGATTCAGTTACATACACACACATATATATTCTTTTTCATATTCTTTTCCATTATAGGTTATTACAAGATATTAAGTATAGTTCCCTATGCTATACAATAGGTCCTTGTTGCTGATCTATTTTATATATAGTAGTGTATATATGTTAATCCCAAACTCCTAATTTATCTCTCTCCCCACTCCCACTATCACCTTTGGTAACCATAAGTTTGTTTTCAATGTCTGTAAGTCTACTTCTGTTTTGTAAACAAGTTCATTTGTATTTTTTTAGATTCCACATATAAGTGATGTCATGTGATATTTGTCTTTCTCTGTCTGACTTACTTCACTTGATATGATAATCCCTAGGTCTATTCATGTTGCTGCAAGTGGCATTATTTCATTCTTTTTATGGGTGAGTAATATTCCTCTCTCTCTCCCTCTATCTCTCTCTCTCTCTCTCTCTCTCTCTCTCTCTCTCTCTCTATCTATATATATATAAAACACTTTTTTTATTCATTTATCTGTCTATGGACATGTAGATTGCTTCCTTCCATGTCTTGGCTGTTGTAAATAGTGCTGCTATGAGAATTGGGGTGTGTGTATCTTTTTGAATTAGAGTTTTCTCCAGATATATGCCCAAGAGTGGGATTGCAGGATCACATTATAATTCTAATTTTAGTTCTTTAAGGGACTGCCATCTGTTCTCCACAGTGGCTGTACCAATTTACATTCCCACCAACAGTGTAGGAGGGTTCCTTTCTTTCCACATTCTCTCCAGCATTTATTTGTAGACTTGTAAATGATGGCCATTCTGACTGGTGTAAGGTGATCCCTCATTTTAGTTTTGACTTGCATTTCTCTAATAATTAGTGATGTTGAGCATTTTTTCAAGTGCCCCTTGGCCATCTGTATGTCTTCTATGGAGAAATGTATATTTACGCTTTCCTCTCATTTTAAAATATTTTTTATATATTAAGCTGTATGAGCTGTTGGTATATTTTGGAAATTAATCCTTGTCAGTAACATTGTTTACAAATATTTTCTCCCAGATTACAGGTTGTCTTTTTGCTTTATGGTTTTCCTTTAACATGCAAAAGCTTTTTAAGTGTAATTAGGTCCCATTTATTTATTTTTGGTTTTATTTCCATTACTCTAGGAGACAATCCAAGAAAATATTGCTGTGATTTATGTCAAAGAGTATTCTGCCTGTTTTCCTCTAAGAGTTTTATAGTATCCAGTCTTCCATTTAGGTTTTTAATGCATTTTGAGTTTATTTTTGTATATGGTGTTAGAAAATGTTCCTATTTCATTTTTTTTTTTACATGTAACTGTCCAGTTTTCCCAGCACCATTTATTGAAGAGACTTTCTTTTCTCCACTGTATATTCTTGCCTCCTTTGTTGTAGATTAATTGGCCATAGGTCCATGGGTTTATTTCTAGGCTTTCTATCCTGTGTCATTAATCTATATGTCTGTTTTTGTGCCAGTACCATACTGTTTTGATTACTGTAGCTTTGTAGTAAGTATAGTTTGAAGTCAGGGAGTGATTTCTCCAGCTTCATTCTTTTTTCTCAAGATCATTTTGGCTATTCATGGTCTTTTGTTTCCATACAAATTTTAAAATTCTTTGTTAAGTACAAGATTTTTAAACTAAATAATTTTTGTTACAAGTAAAAAGAACCAAACTACCCCATCTATATTCTCATGAATTGGAAATAAAGATAGTTTAATTATAAGAGAACTTGGGGTGATCAGTAGTTTTATCAGTTAGAGTACTTTCAGCTGCAGGTACAAAATTCCTTACTTATACTTGCTTCAAGCAATAAAAACATTAATCATGCCCAAATCTACACAGACAACCCTGTACTGATAGAGCCGCTTAACAACATCTTTAAGCATCTTCTTTTCATCCTTCTGTGTATCATCCTCAGCAAGTTACTCTCTGTATCATGGGTATAAGATGACTTCTCTTAGATTCAGACATTATATTCATGTTCAAGGCAAGAAAGGGGCTGCCATCTACATGTTTCTTTTTTGGTTTTGTTTTTTTGTTGTTGTTTTAGATCTTTAAATCATCGGAATTTATTTTGTGTGAGTGATGTCATGTGTTTCTTTTTGTTTTTTTTGCATTACGCGGGCCTCTCACTGTTGTGGCCTCTCCCGTTGCAGAGCACAGGCTCCGGACGCGCAGGCTCAGTGGCCATGGCTCACGGGTCCAGCCACTACGTGGCCTGTGGGATCCTCCCAGACGGGGGCACGAACCTGTGTCCCCTGCATCGGCAGGCAGACTCTCAACTACTGCGCCACCAGGGAAGCCCATGTGTTTCTTTTTGATAGAAACTAAATGTTCCTAGAAGCAATTCTAATCAAATAGTAGTTGAGGGCTATGTTCCCTTTGCCAGACGGGGTCTCATGGTCATAACTGGCTACAATAGGAAGCTGGTAAATTCCATATCTGGCAAATGAATAAAGATTGTCATAACAACTTAGACTGATTTTGCTTTGTGATGTGTGGAAGGACACCAATGTTATTCTGAACAAAACTGGATTCTACTAACAAGAAATAAAAGATGTTGAGTAGGCAACCAAAAAGATATGGCATATTGAATGAATTCACACTAGTACCCTATTATTCTGAGTTTGGAGAAAATATTTTGTTTTCTTTTTAAATCTGTGAGAGATATTGCTTACTAAAACCCTGGCAACAGTGACTATAATCTTTTAAAGTCAATTAAAGGAAATTCCTGTTTATTCTTAATTTGTTGAGAGTTACTTTTAAAATATATATTGAAATTTGTCTAATTCTTTACCTATTAAGATTGTCTTGATGAATCACATTAATCTTTTAATTTAGAAAGTAATTTTGCATTCCTGGGATGAATCCAATTCTATCATGATGTAGTATCCTTTTTATTTTTTAAAGTATTTATTTTACTAATTTTTGTTTAGAATTTTTGTACTGTTTATGAATGAGATAAGCCTCTAATTTTCTGTTTTTTTAATCTCATTTTCAGATTTTGCGACTCAGCTTACTCAACATCATAAAATAATTTGAGGAGTATTCTCATTTTATATTTCCCAGAAATGTTTGTATCTGATTATACTTATTCATTCCTTGAATGTTATTCCTGGTTTGCATTGAAGGAGTGATTTTATAGTCAGATTTGTTGCAATGCAATATATACACTAATATAAAATTGACCCATTGTAGGTATAGATCGATGATTTAGATAAATATATACTAACTATATGTTTTTGGTAATTCCAATTACAATCAAGATACAGAATAATTTCATCAACCTCAAAGTACCACTTTTTGGCAACTGCTTATTATCCCACCCTCAGCCCCTGGCAACCAATGATCTGATTTCTGTTCTTACAGTTTTGCTTTCTTCAGAATATCCAGAATTATACCAGGAATTCTAAGATTCACCCTTTCCTCTTACCCCCACCCATTCCTGAGCTAAGATAAAACAACTTTTCTTCTTAGTGTTTTGAAGTATATAAAATACCTCATAAAATCTATGCCTGTGTGGTAGGTAGCCTCCAATATGGCCCCCAAATATCCTTATCTCCTGCTATGCATGCCCTTGTACAATATGCTCTGCTTGAATGTACTTATTGACTCACTTCTAACTAATAGAATATGGCTATGTAATGGGATTTCACTTCCAATATTAAGTTAGAAAAATACTGTGGCTTCCATCTTGGTGCCTTCCCTTGCTCTCAGACTGCTCACTCTGGAGAAGCCAGCTGTTGTGAACTGATGCATCTATGTGGAAAGTCCTGCATAAATGATTTTGTAAGCAGATCTTCTGAGATCAGCCAATAATCTTTATGAGTG
Source organism: Grampus griseus (assembly GCF_964374135.1). Taxonomy (NCBI): domain Eukaryota; kingdom Metazoa; phylum Chordata; class Mammalia; order Artiodactyla; family Delphinidae; genus Grampus; species Grampus griseus. The sequence goes on from NC_138998.1 coordinate 92,084,293, forward strand.
AATTTGGAGAGAGATCTTCCCCAGTTGAGCCTAGAGATGATTACAGACAACTTGATCATGGATCTGTAAAAGCTCTTAAGCCAAGGCAATCCAGCTGAGTCAATCTTGTATTCCTGACCCTGGGAAACAGTGAGAAAAATAAATATTTATAACTGCTTGTTGTTTATAACTGCTAAGGGTGTATGAGTTTCCTATGGCTGCTGTAACAGATAATCACACACTTGGTAGCTTAAAACAGTAGAAATGTACTCTTTAAAAGCCTGGAGTCTAGAAATCTGAAAACAGTTTCATTGAGTCAAAATCAAAGTATCAACCAAGCCACACTTCCTCTGGAAACTATAGGGGAAAATCTGTTCCATGCTTCTTCTAGCTTCTGGAGTCTGCTGCGTTGATTGGCCTGTCACTCCATTCTCTGCCTCCATCTTCAAATTGCTGTTTACTCTCTGTGTCTAATTTCTCTGTGTATCTCTTTTATAAGGACACTTGTGATGGGATTTAGGGCCAACCTGGATAATCCAGAATAATCTCCTCATCTCAAAATTCTTAATCACACCTCAAAACCTTTATCATATAAAGTAACATCCATGGGTTCTAGAGATTATGACCTGATGTCTTTGGGTTTACTACACAAGGTAATTTGTTATGTAGTAATAGATAACTAATACACTACACAGGGTAATTTGTTATGCAATAATAGGTAATTAACACATTGACCTTTATTGCAGAGTTAAATCTTCATAGGTCTTTGACTCTCAAAGTCCCTCTTAGTCTTATGTCTTACCACTTGAGGTCTAGAAACAATTGCCTTTTCTGATTCTTCTCTGCTACAATTTTTTTAAAGATCTATTTTCTCTTATCTTGGCTGGCAAAGTAAAAAATTATTATTTGATGTTATATCTATCTTGTGATACCTTACCAAAATCAGAATTCCATGTATATTACTACACTGACTCTTTGCAACTCTTTACTAGGAACAGCAGACTAAGAAGACATATGGTTTGCCTTCCAAATTATCATAGGTCACATATCTCTAGGTGTTTTGCCAGCCATTTCATGGTTCCCATTTTTTTAATCTTTAATAAGAGTTTATCACAACCTAATGTGTATATATGTTTATATGCTGATATATATTTATGTTTATATATATAAAATGATGTACTGTATTACACCACTTCTGATATCAATTTCTGTGTTAGATATAATAACACTAGCATTTGTAACAGATAAACTCTGAAATCCCAGTGAGTTAACAAAATATAATTTCATTTCTTTTTCATGTAAAGCTTCCAAAACATACGTTCTTGATTAGGAAGAGGCTCTTCTCTAAGCAGTGATTCAAGATTCCAGGCATTCTTTATATCATGACTATAGAATCTTTGCACAGGGCTTCCGTTTCTTTATACTTATCACCATGAAGGTCATATGGGAATGAGCATGGAGAATTATTTATGAGAGGTGTTTATAGCACACGCTTGGAAGAAACATACATCATATCTGTTCACATTCCATTGAATAAAATAGCATCTGTGGCTATGTATGCTACATGCACTTTCTTGTCTCAACTGGAATCAAGTCTGGGAAGTGGAATCCAGCCATTTTCTCAAAAAGAAGATATGGGTTTGGTGATGACTTAGCATTCTCTACCACATTGTATGATATCCATTTTTTGAAATTTGTTATAACTTGTTTTATGGCTCTAAACATAGTCAATTTCCATGAACATTATATATATGCTTTAAAAAATTGTATTATGACAGTTTTTATTTGATCATTCTTGTTAAGTATGTTACTTTAAACTGCCATGTCTTAGTGAGATTTTCTCTTACTTATCTAAAATTTGGTGAGCAAAATTGTGATAAAATGTCTTATACTGATGCCAGATTTATAAATTTCTTTTAATTATGATTAAATTTGTTATATATTTTGAAACTATTTTATTGTGTTTATATATTTAGAATTTTTAATTCTGTCCTTATGAATTAAACATTTTGTTAACACAGAAAAGTCTATTTATAGTAAATTTTTGCCCTAAATCCTATTTTTTTTCTGAAATTAACATACCTACATCAATTTTGTTTTGGTTTATATATGCCTGGTATATCTTTCTCTTTACTTTGTCTTATCCTCATTTTATGTTCTTATACACCGAATACAACTAGCTCTTTTTAAAATACACTTGGGTAATCTTTGCCTTTTAAGTAGAAAATTTTTCTTTTTACATTTAATATTATCACAGACAGATTCAGATTTATGTCTGTTACTAATCTTGTTTTGTCCCTTTTATTTGTTGTATATTATATAGATTTTTTTTCTTCCTCATTGCCTTATTTTACGTTGAGATTTTTTGTCCCTTACATCCACTCTTTTTTTATATATGTCCTAGTTTGGAACTTATGTATTCTAATTTTTCCTTTTATTAGTCTCCCTAGAATTTACCATAACTGTTTAGCTTGTTAAAGATTAAGTTAATATTTACTTTACTCTCCTCCTGAACAAGGGCTTTAAAATGTTCTGAACAATTAGCCTCTTCCCAGATCATATTACTGACTATGATTCCAGTTTTCTCTCTTGATTCTCTTAACAACACAAATAAGATTTTTAAATTGTTTTATATATTTTAATATTTATAAATAATTTTATTATTATCTTTGCACATTATTCCTTCTTAAATTATATCCTTTAGAACTGCTGCTTAATACATAGCCATTAGCCATATGTGACTATTTAAATTTAAATTAATTAAAATTAAAATTTAAAATTCAGTTCCTCAGTCACAGTAACCACATCTCAAGTGCTTAAAGTTATGTGTGGCTTGTGGTTACCATATTGGACAGAACAGATGTAGAATATTTCCATCACTGCAGAAAGTTTTATTGGATAGCACTGCTTTATAAAGCCTTTTAGTGATACTTTTTTGATAGTGAACAGAACTTTTGTTATTTTGAAAGTGTGTTTACTTTAACTGCTTTCTTAAAAGATAATTTAATGGATATACAATTTAGTACTGTGTTTATTTTTTCTAATTACTATGAAGATATTATCCAATATATTAGTATTTCCATTATGATATTGAGAAGGCAGCTGTTGGACTAATTGTCATTGAATGGTAGATAATCCATTCTAACTCTAACTGCTTATAAAATTTCTTTCTCTTTGGTGTTCTGCCATTTCACCACACTATATCCAAGGGACAGTTTTTACTTGTGCTCCTTGGACTTTAAGTATCTGAATCTGTGATTTTATCTTTTCTAAATTCTAGAAAACTATTAACATATTTCTCTTTGATAGTTGCCTGTCTCCACTTTTCTTTGATATGCTTCTAGATATTTAATTTCCAGTCTGTCTTTCTCTGTCTGCTCTCTTAACTTTTCTTAGATATTTTTTTCTCTAGTGTTTTCATGCCTTAGTTTACATAATTTCTTTATATATACATTTTCCACTTTACCAAATCCTTCTTTATTTAAGCCTAATCTGCAGTTTGATATGACCATTTTTTTTCAGATCTTAATTATTCTATTTTTGATTTCTAGAAATTATATTTAGCTGTTTCCCTAAATAAGCTTGGTCTACCTTTTTTTCTATTTTAAATATTCTCTTCATATTTTTTAAAATATAAAATACATTTATATTTTATACCTTACAACTTCAACATATGAGATCTTCAAGGACTCAATTGTTTAGTTTGTGTGATTGGTTTTTTTGCTGACTCCTATTTATAGTGGTAGATTTCTTCATTTGTATGTTGATTTTTTAAAAAATTGTGAGCTCCTGTTCCTATGAACTAGTTGTTGGAATCATTTGAAAATTGTATTAAAATGCACTGCTCTAGAAATAATTTCTGCTTGCTTCAATCATCTGCCTGAAAATTTGACCAACTTATCACCCTTTAAATTTTTGACTTGGAGTTTTTATGCCCATGCTGGTAGAAATGCTGACTCTAAAACTACAAGAATGGGACTTCCCTGGTGGTGCAGTGGTTAAGAATCCACCTGCCAATGCAGGGGACATGGGTTCGAGCCCTGGTCCGAGAAGATCCCACAAGCCATGGAACGACTAAGCCCGTGCTCCACAACTACTGAGCCTACGCTCTAGAGCCTGTGAGCCATAACTACTGAAGTCCATGCGCCTAGAGTCCATGCTCCTCAACAAGAGAAGCCACTGCAATGAGAAGCCCACACACCACAATGAAGAGTAGCCCCTGCTTGCCGCAACTAGAGAAAGTCTGCGCACAGCAACGAAGACACAATGCAGCCAAAAATTAAAAAAAAAAAAGAAAAAGACTCAAAGAGCACAATCCTGATGGATTTGACTATACAAAAATGAGGATTGTTCTTGAACTAAGGGTACATTAGACAAAGTAAGGAGACAAAGACAAACAGGGAGGAGATATATGAAACAACAAAACCCAGCAAGGGATTAATAATTAGATACATACAGACATGCAAATCAGAAGGAAAAATGTTAGAAACTCAATAGAAAAAAATAATAAATAAATAAAAATACAAGAATTTAATAGATAAATAGTTAATTATTCTGAGAATCTTCTGATATCTGGTGAATTTTGCTTGTTGTTTTTATTTTTCCTTATCCAATGATGTGTTAAATCATGTCCAAGTTCTATGTGGGTAGAAAGTTCTCCTCCTCTGCTTAGACCCTATGATTTGCTTCTATTCTCATTGCCAAGAGGCCATGAAAGCCCATGATGTCTTTAGGCTGCCAGAGTTGAGCAGATGTCCTCAGTGATAATGTATTTCCAGGGTTCACTAACTCATTGTGTACTCACTTTCCAGCATTTACTGGAATAGGTTATTTGTTTCCTTCATCACTAGCTTGGCTGGTTCTATAAAGAAATTAGCATGCTGACATCATTTATCATTTTAAAAGTTTGATGTTTCATGAACTTAGTAAACTGAGATGTTTGAAAAGCTTAAATATTTTCATCTATGAGATTTTTGTTTTCCATAATTATTCCATATGGAATTATATTTTCAAGACCAAATGTAAAATACATTTTAAAGTTTAAGGTAGTATATGCTGCCTTAGGTTTATTCCTCAAGTCGCATGTAATATGAAAAGCATATATACCACAGTAATCAGAAATAATCAATTTTTCCCACAAGATACAAGTTTTAAAACTATAACCTATAATCCTCATAGAGTTCAGAGGCAGTGAATCATGTCACAAAGTGAGATAGTAGGGACGAAATTTGGGCATAACCCCTCCCCATCTTATCCTGCCTCAACCCAAGTAGCTCAACTTTTTCCTATTTTACAAATTGGAATTCTAAGCAATGTTTTATTTGAATAAATGACAATATCAGTTTAGAAATGGTTGATAATTACTGCTGAAAATCCCCATATTTTCTTCTAATGTTCTGGGCACTGATTCAACTCTAAAGGGGAATAATGATTATCTTCTTGAGAGTACTCTGGTTTGTCTGGTTAATTAGCTTCCTTCTGGAATAAAATTTATTCATTCGTCCATCTTGAGAGCAGGTAATTAGGTGCTAATTCAAAGATTCTACAATATAACTTATTATATAAGAACTATGAATATATATGATAACTATAAGGACATATATATATATATTATGTATTACAAGATTTATTAGTAAGGGGTTTTGTTCATACACTTGTTTAGATTATAAGACTTAAACAGTTCTGAATGTAGCATTAAAGTGTAGATGGTCTAGGAAGCAGAAGATCCACAAAATTTCTTGTTATCTGAAACGTGTATGGTGATTATGAGTCATTGTTAGCCTGTATGTGTAGTGTACAATGCTTACATAGACTTGAGAGTTAAACTGAAGGAGAGAACAAGAAGATGGACAGAAAAGCAATGAAATTTGAAAGAGAATTTAATCTTTTGGATGTTAACTAAATTGGCATAATAATGGAACTTAAAGCAGAAATTGCAGTTTGAAATATGGTTATTGAATAAGTTTAGGATAATTTATAACTACATTAAACGGCTAATTCCTGACACTATATTAGACATCTCTGGGAAGGAAAACAGTAACATACTTGGAAAAGAGAGGGTATCTTGACAGAGATCATGGGGAGGGAACATTTCTTAAAAATATGTAAAATTTCCACCAAAATGACAGAAAACATTTTTTTGCAAATATATCTTTTGGTCACTGAAATGCACCAGAATTTCACAAACTCTCTCTGTTTTTTTCACCTGCTGCAGATGGCAAAAAGTGTTTGGTTGCCAAAGGGGTAATCTCTTGAGAGGGTTGAAAAATAAATGATCTATTCTAAGATGACAGAGACCTGTTTTCTTACCAGCTGTTGAGTTTAGATATGGAATTCTAGGAGGAATTCCCAGAAGTGATTTTGTATCTGTTACAAGTTTATTAGAGAGAGGCATGATATATCTTAATGGTCATTTCCAAAGAGAGTGGTAACAATACTTAAGTTGGTCAGAATCTGACTGGTTAAAAATTAAGTGCTTGATTCTCTGTGCAAAGAGTTAACTGACTGACTGCAGATTAGCAGTTATCTTAAAGGAAGAAACATTTTTTAGATATAAGGATATTTTATACATACAAACATTAAGGTAAGAGAGATGATTTCCATCATTCTATAGATTTGACAAATCTAGTTCTATAATTAGATCATAATTTATATCATCATGTTGGGAAATCTTAGGCAATTAAGATCAGATTTAATACTTCCTTTAATACTACCTAAAAATGTTGTTTGTGAGAATTAAAATCTACTTGCTCTCTAATGGAAAAATACAGATGATAGCAGATCTCATTTGCCACTGATAAATGGGAGGATAGAAAGTAGATTACTCATGAGAAAATATACCAATGAAAAATTATTGTTCAGAAGTAGCTCTTTGATTAAATATATTTTAAGGCCAAAGTATTCCATTTTAAAAATGTGCATTCTGGATTATCTGCCATTGAATCAGTAAGAGTTTCCTCTTATTTGTTACATTAACATTTCTTATTCTTAAAATCATTCTATTACATATTTAATTACGTTTCTAGCTCCTGATGGGAAAACAAGGACATCTCTCTCCTACTCCTTCAAAGTCATTATAGAAACTACATAGAAATGGTGTTACTTAATACTTATAAAATTTTTTCAACTCTAACACTGTTAGAGTATAAGAAAGTTTGCCATAGGAAAGTTTGAGTTATTTCAGCAATAGTGACAGCAGAAAGAACGTGAATGGGGAAGAAATCAGAGAAAATAATGGCCCAAGTCTCTAGGGATGTGAGGCTCTTCTCAAGGAGGCCTCAGTGAACTTCTAAGTCAAGAATCAACAAAGCAGAATGTGGAGGGTGAGTGAGAGGGGAAGCATCAGATTAATTCATTAAAGAACTATATTAAAGTAAGTTGGCTCTTAGGGCAGCTTTTGTTTTACTCTCTGTAAATCAAGCATTGACTCTTGCTCACAGTACAAATCTTGAGAAGTTTTGTTAAATGAATTGATAGATACATATTTAGAAGAAATTAGAAAGGGTGTTTGTCCTACTAGTGTAGTGAACAGAGTGAGGTATCAATTGAACCCCTTCAACAGAAAAGGAGGAAAAAAATATATGGTGGGATAAGGGAGACAATTTGGTAGAGCAATAAAATACCCTGAATTGCTTCACATTTCCAGGGTAAAGCCCTATTTATTTGGCAGTTGGAATTTGTTCATTCTGTCTGCTTTCTTCACTTTGCATTCCCACTTGTGAAGCCTGCCTGTTAAAATATCAGTTTTAGTTATAAAAGATATTTCACGCTCCCATTCAAGAGAGAGGTTTGTTTGCAACCTATCTAATACCATCCTTTGCCAGCTACCTATTCTAACATCATCCTCCCTTAATAAATACGACTGAAGCACCAAGGACACAGCCTCTTAGTTAAACCATTAGCATGAAAGAGAAGGCCCACGAAGAACAGAAAGATGGACCCTAGGGGAAAAGATAATGTAGCTGTAAACATAAAAGCAAATTCCAATTAGTAACCTCAGAATCCTTGAATAAGTATTTCCTGCATAAAACTAAAGCTATCTAATGCGGAAAGGGGTGTGAGAGACATGTGGAGGAGAGTTCAGATTTCCTTATCTTCATAGTCATCCAAGGTGTTCCAGTCAAAGGCCATCCTAGAAGAGACAAAATCCAGCCAACCTCCAGACAGGTGTAAACATATCAGAGGACTTAGACAAGAACAACAAAGCAACTTCCTCAACTTTTGACTAATTGCAGACAGGTGAATGAGTTTAGCCAAGACCAGAAGAATGGCTCATCTAAACTGTATTTTCAAGAGCAATATTAAATGATCATAGTTTTAAGCCTTTGAATTGGAGGTCATTTTCTATGCAGCATTATTGGAACAATTGATAATATGATTTTTAATAGCACATTACTAAAATTGACCAACATGACATTAATTTAACAAGCTAAGTTTAAAAAACATTATTTGATCAGCTAAAATTATGATTAAATTATAGTGCAAGCAATGATATGCACTGTAGTTCTTAAATTCATGTCATATTATGAAACAATTTCTAAGATGTATGATTAGAAAAGGCAGAGAGAATGTTGAATACAACCATTTAGGTTTTGTTAAAGGCTACTCATGTTCATAAATATTTATCTCTACCTATACATGGGCTTGTATGTGTAAATAAAATTTCTAGAGGTATATTCACAAAAATGTTGCAAGATTGCATCTTGGGAAAGGGTAGAGGAACTTTAGGGGAGAGGGAGAATTATATTATAGTTTATACAAATTATATTTCTAATATTTTGAATTTTTATTATTAGTTGAGCATGCATTTTTCAATTAAAAACAACAGAACTGAAACATAAACGTATTCATAGAGTTTAAAATTAACTGTAATTCAATGCATAAGCAAAATATAAATGTAACATATAAATAAATTTAATAAACTCTTGAACTATTTCTGTGTAAAGGCAACATATGTGGAACAGCTTGGGTTAAATGTAAAGACAGTCAAGTGAGGTAGAGGCAGCACCCAGGGCTCAATTCCTTTATTTTTAAAATGGATTCAATAGATAAGCTGTAAACTTTCTCTTGCAATGGAACATTCTCTATAAATACAGTGTTATGGAGAACTCCAAACACAAAAAGAATAAAATCAATTCAAAACATTGGGGTGATGAGCTCTCACCATTGAATCCATTTGGTCTCTCATTCATCCACCTTCCACTCCAACCCTCTCCTCTGAAGGACCTGAGAGGGTCGTTGGCCTCTTTTGAAACAGCTGTTATGTCAAATATCTTCTTCCCTCAGTTCTTTGTCAAGTTTTCTTATCAGGTTATTCACAGTGTCACATTATTTACAAAATAACTCATTTTCACATTTTTTAAAGAAATCACCACTGTGGGAATGAGATACAGCTGTGTATAAATGGATAAAGAAGAAGAATTTTCTTTGAAACTTGAAATGAATTGTTATTATGCCAGCTTCATCCTCACCTGAACCACAAGGTGCTATAATTCTCAGCCATAACTCTCTCCACAGGGTAAAGCATTCACATGAGCAAGTTAATCATCTATTCCAAGTCCCAATTAATGCCCCAGCAGCAGTGGGAAAAAAAATTGCTGGCAACAAGTTTTGAGAAACTCCAAGATATTCGTTTAGAAACTTTCTCTTCTTTCCCCTCATTAATGCACAGCTTCTCTTAGAATATGTCATTTAACAGGCTGTCATAATTACAGTCTTTATATTAAAACTGGTTATATAGGTAATGAATCTGCTATAAAACAATTTAAACTCCACAGAAGTATACGAAGAAAAATGTTTAAGATTTCTGATTTTTCATGTAGCTTCCAAAATCTGATTCGACTCCCCAGATGTAGGCACTATTAATATGCAAGATATTTTCTATATATACACAAATATACACACCAATTTTATGTGTATTATTGTGTGTGTATGCGTATGTACACAAATATCTATATAACTATAGCTATATGTTATATAAAAATATATGTATATTTCTGGAAGTAACTTTTTTCACTTATCAATATAATGTGGGCAAACGGTATTTGTTTTTCTCTTTCTGACATACTTCACTCTGTATGACAGACTCTGGGTTCATCCAACTCACTACAAATAACTCAATTTTATTTCTTTTTATGGCTCAGTAATATTCCATTTTATATATGTGCCACATCTTCTTTATCCATTCATCTGTCGATGGACACTTAGGTTGCTTCCATGTCCCAGCTATTGTAAATAGAGCTGCAATGAATGAACATTGTGGTACATGGCTCTTTTTGAATTATGGTTTTCTCAGGGTATATGCCGAGTAGTGGGATTGCTGGGTCATATGGTAGTTCTATTTTTACTTTTTCAAGGAACTTCCATATGGTTCTCCAAGGTGGCTCTAATAATTTACATTCCCACCAACAGTGCAAGAGAATTCCCTTTTCTTCACACCCTCTCCAGCATTTATTGTTTGTAGATTTTTTGATGATGGCCATTCTGACTGGTGTGGGGTGATACCTCATTGTAGTTTTCATTTGCATTTCTCTAATGATTAGTGATGTTGGGCATCCTTTCATGTGTTTGTTGGCAATCTGTAAATATTCTTTGGAGAACTGTCTATTTAGGTCTTCTGCCCGTTTTTGTACTGTGTTGTTTGTTTTTTTGATATTGAGCTGCATGAGCTGCTTGTAAATTTTGGAGATTAGTCCTTTGTCAGTTGTTTCATTTGCAAATATTTTTTCCTATTCTGAGGGTTTGTCTTTTAGTATAGTTTATGCTTTCCTTTGCTGTGCAAAAGCTTTTATGTTTCATTAGGTCTCATTTGTTTATTTTTGTTTTTATTTCCATTTGATAAGAGGTGAGTCAAAAAGGATCTTGCTGTGATTTATGTCATAGAGAGTTCTGCCTATGTTTTCCTCTAAGAGTTCTATAGTGTCTGGACTTACATTTAGGTGTTTAATCTGTTTTGAGTTTATTTTTGTGTATGGTGTTAGGGAGTGTTCTCATTTCATTCTTTTACATGTAGCCGTCCAGTTTTCCCAGCACCATTTATTGAAGAGGCTATCTTTTCTCCATTGTATATTCTTGCCTCCTTTGTCAAAAATAAGGTAACCATATGTGTGTGGGTTTATCTCTGGGCTTTCTATTCTGTTCCATTTATCTATATTTCTGTTTTTGTTCCCGTACCATACTCTCTTGATTACTGTAGCTTTGTAGTATAGTCTGAAGTCTGGGAGCCTGATTCCTCCAGCTCCATGTTTCTTTCTCAAGATTGCTTTGGCTATTTGGGGTCTTTTGTGTTTCCATACAAATTGTACAATTTTTTATTCTAGTTCTGTGAAGAATGCCATTGGTAGTTTGATAGGGATGCACTGAATCTGTAGATTGCTTTGGGTAGTATAGTCATTTGCACATTGTTGATTCTTCCAATCCAAGAACATGGTATATCTCTCCATCTGTTTCTGTCATCTTTAATTTCTTTCATCAGTGTCTTATAGTTTTCTGCATACAGGCCTTTTGTCTCCTTAGGGAGATTTATTCTTATGTATTTTATTTTTTGGTTGCAATGATAAATGTGTTTTCTTAATTTCCCTTTCAGATTTTTCATCATTAGTGTATAGGAATGCAATAGATTTCTGTTCATTAATTTTGTATCCTGCTACCTTACCAAATTCATTGATTAGCTCTAACAGTTTTCTGGTAGCATCTTTAGGATTGTCTATGTGTAGTATCATCTCATCTGCAAATAGTGACAGCTTTATTTCTTCTTTTCCAATTTGGATTCCTTTTATTTGTATTTCTTCTCTGATTGCTGTGGCAAAAACTTCCAAAATTATGTTGAATAACAGTGGTGAGAGTGGGCAACGTTGTCTTTTTCCTGATCTTAGTGGAAATGCTTTCAGTTTTTCACTATTGAGCTCAATGTTGGCTGTGGGTTTGTCATATATGGCCTTTATTATGTTGAGGAAAGTTCCCTCTATGCCTACTTTCTGCAGGGTTTTTATCATAAATGGGTGTTGAATTTTGTTGAAAGCTTCTTCTGCATTTATTGAGATGATCATATGGCTTTTCTCCTTCAATTTGTTAATATGGTGTATCACATTGATTGATTTGCATATATTGAAGAATCCTTGCATCCCTGGGATAAACCCCACTTGCTCATGGTTATGATTCTTTTAATGTGCTGTTGGATTCCGTTTGCTAGTATTTTGTTGAGGATTTTTGCATCTGTGTTCATCAGTGATATTGGCCTGTAGTTTTCTTTCTTTGTGACATCTTCGTCTGGTTTTAGTATCAGGGTGATGGTGGCCTCACAGAATGAGTTTCGGAGTGTTCCTCTCTCTACTATATTTTGGAAGAGTTTGAGAAGGATAGGTGTTAGCTCTTCTCTAAATGTTTGATAGAATTTGCCGGTGAAACCATCTGGCCCTGGGCTTTTGATTGTTGGAAGATCTTAATCACAGTCTCAATTTCAGTGCTTGTGATTGGTCTGTTTATATTTTCTATTTCTTCCTGGTTCAGTCTTGGAAGGTTGTGCTTTTCTAAGAATTTGTCCATTTCTTACAGGTTGTCCATTTTATTGGCACATAGTTGCTTGTAGTAATCTCTCATGATCTTTCGTATTTCTGCAGTGTCAGTTGTTACTTCTTTTTCATTTCTAATTCTATTCATTTAAGTCTTCTTTTTTTTCTTGATGAGTCTAGTTAATGGGTTATTAATTTTGTTTATCTTCTCAAAGAACCAGTTTTTAGTTTTATTGATCTTTGCTATTGTTATATTCATTTCTTTTCATTTATTTCTGATCTGATCTTTATGATTTCTTTCCTTCTGCTAACTTTGGGGGGGTTTTGTTTTTCTTTCTCTGATTACTTTAGGTGTAAGGTTAGGTTGTTTATTTGAGATGTTTCTTGCTTCTTGAGGTAGGATTGTATTGCTGTAAACTTCCCTCTTAGAACTGCTTTTGCTGAATTCCGTAGGTTTTGGGTCGTCATGATTTCATTGTCAATTCTTCTAGGTATTTTTTGATTTCCTCTTTGATTTCTTCAGTGATCTCTTGGTTATTTAGTAGTGTATTGTTTAGCCTCCATTTGTTTGTATTTTTTTTACGGATTTTTTCTTTAATTGATATCTAGTCGCATAGTGTTGTTGTCAGAAAAGATACTTGATAGGATTTCAATTTTCTTAAATTTACCAAGGCTTGATTTGTGACTCAAGATATGATCTATCCTGGAGAATTTTCCATGAGCACTTGAGATGAAAGTGTATTCTGTTGTTTTTGGATGGAATGTCCTATAAATATCAATTAAGTTCATCTTGTTTAATGTATCATTTAAAGCTTGTGTTTTTATTTATTTTTATTTTGGATGATCTGTCCATTGGTGAAAGTGGGGTATTAAAGTCCCTTACTATGATTGTGTTACTGTTGATTTTGCCTTTTATGGCTGTTAGCATTTGCCTTATTTATTGAAGTACTCCTATATTGGGTGCATAAATATTTACAATTGTTATATCTTCTTCTTAGGTTGATCCTTGATCATTTGTAGTGTCTTTCTTTGTCTCTTGTAATAGTCTTTATTTTTAAGTCTATTTTGTCTGATACGAGAATTGCTACTGCAGCTTTCTTTTGATTTCCATTTGCATGGAATATCTTTTTCCATCCCATCACTTTCAGTCTGTATGTGTCCCTAGGTCTGAAGTGGGTCTCCTGTAGACAGCATATATATGGGTCTTGTTTTTGTATCCATTCAGCCAGTCTATGTCTTTTGGTTGGACATTTAATCTACTTCCATTTATGGTAGTTATTGACATGTATGTTCCTATTACCATTTTCTTAATTTTTTTGGTTTGTTATTGTGTTTCCAACTTAGAGAGCTTCCTTTAGCATTAGTTGTAAAGCTGGTGTGATGGTGCTGAATTTTTTTAGCTTTTGCTTGTCTGTAAAGATTTTAATTTCTCCATCAAATCTGAATGAGATCCTTACTGGGTAGAGTAATCTTGGTTATAGGTTTTTGCCTTTCATCACTTTAAGTATGTCCTGCCACTCCCTTCAGGCTTGCAGAATTTCTGCTGAAATATCAGCCCTTAACGTTATGGGGATTCCCTTGTATGTTATTTGATGTTTTTCCCTTGCTGTTTTTAATAGTTTTTCTTTTTATTTAATTTTTGATAGTTTGATTAATATGTGTCTTCACGTGTTTCTCTTTGGACTTATCCTGTATGGGACTCTATGTGCTTCCTGGGCTTTATTGACTATTTCCTTTCCCATGTTAGGGAGGTTTCAACTATAATCTCTTCAAATATTTTCTCAGACCATTACTTTTCCTCTTCTTCTTCTGAGACCTCTATGATTAGAACGTTGGTGCATTTAATGTTGTCCCAGAGATCTCTGAGACTGTCCTCAAGTCTTTTCATTCTTTTTTCTTTATTCTGCTCTGTGGTAGTTATTTCCAATATTTTATCTTCCAGGTCACTTATCTGATCTGCCTCAGTTATTCTGCTATTGATTCCTTGTAGAGAATTTTTAATTTCATTTATTGTTTGTTCATCATTGTTTGTTTGCTCTTTAGTTTTTTTCTAGGTCCTTGTTAAACATTTATTGTATTTTCTCCATTCTATTTCCACGATTTTGGATCATCTTTACTATCATTACTCTGAATTCTTTTTCAGGTAGACTGCCTATTTCCTCTTCATTTGTTTGGTCTGATGGGTTTTTACCTTGCTTCTTCATCTGCTGTGTGTTTCTCTGTCTTCTCATTTTGCTTAACTTACTGTGTTTGGGGTCTCCTTTTCATAGGCTGCTGGTTAGTAGCTCCTGTTATTTTGGTGTCTGCCCCCAGTGGATAAGTTTGGTTCAGTGGGTTGTGTAGGCTTCATGATAGAGGGGACTGGTGCTTGTGTTCTGGTGAATGAGGCTGGATCTTGTCTTTGTGGTGTGCAGGACCATGTCCGTTGGTGTGTTTTGGGATGGCTGTGACCTTATTATGATTTCCGACCTCCTCTCTGCTAATTTCTGGCCTCCTCTCTGCTAATGGGTGGGTTTGTGTTCCTGTCTTGCTAGTTGTTTGGCATAGCGTGTCCAGCACTGTAGCTTGCTGGTCATTGAATGGAGCTGGGTCTTTGCGTTTATATGGAGATCTCTGGGAAATCTTTCACTGTTGGATATTACGTGGAGCCGGGAGGTCTCTGGTGGACCAATGTCCTGAACTCAGCTCTCCCACCTCAGAAGCATGGCCCTGACACCTGTCCAGTGCACCAAGACCCTGTCAGCCACACAGCTCAGAAGAAAATCGAGAAAAAAAGAAAGGAAGAAAGAAGGAAAATAAATTAATTAAAATAAAAATTATTAAAAATAAAAAATTAAAGAGTAATAAAAAGAGAAAGAAAGAAGAGAGCAACCAAACCAAAAAACAAAAAAATCCACCAATGATAAAAGAACTAAAAACTATACTAAATAAATAAAGGACAGAACCCTAGGACTAATTCTAGAAGCAAAGCAAAAGGTATACAAACAAAATCATACATAGAAGCATACACATACACACTCACATAAAAAGGAAAAAGGAAAAAATGTATATATCTATATATAAAGAAAAAGGGAGAGAGCAACCAAATCAATAAACAAATCTACCAATGATAATAAACTCTAAATACTAAACTAAGATAAACATAAAACCAGAAACAAATGTAGAAAGCAAATCCCAAGTCTACAGTTGCTCCCAAAGTCCACTGCCTCAGTTTTCGGATGACTTTTTGTCTATTTAGGTATTCCAGAGATGCAGGGTATATCAAGTTGATTGTGGAGATGTAATCCACTGCTGCTGAGGCTGCTGGGAGAGATTTCCCTTTCTCTTCTTTGTTCTCACAGCTCCTGCTGTTCAGCTTTGGATTGGCCCCGCCTCTGCGTGTAGGTCGCCTGAGGGCATCTGTTCTTTACTCAGACAGGACGGGGTTAAATAGCAGCTGATTAGAGGGCTCTGGCTCACTCAGGCCAGCGAGAGGGAGGGGTACGGAATGCGGCAGCAGAGGCCAGCATGATGTTGCAACAGCCTGAGGTGTGCTGTGTGTTCGCCCAGGGAAGTTGTCCCTGGATCATGGGACCCTGGCAGTGGCGGGCTGCACAGGCTCTTGGGAGGGGAAGGGAGGTGTGGATAGTGACCTGCACTTGCACACAGGCTTCTTGGTGGCTGCAGCAGCAGCCTTATCATCTCATGTCCATCTCTGGTGTCCGTGATGATAGCCACGGCTTGCCCCTGTCTCTGGAGCTTGTTTAGATGGTGCTCTCAATTCTCTCTCCCCGCGCACCCCAAACCAATGGTCTCTTTCCTCCTAGGCACTCCAAACTTTTTCCCAGACTCCTTCCCGGCTAGCTATGGTGCACTAGCCCTCTTCAGGCTTTCATGCAGCCAATCCCAGTCCTCTCCTTGGGATCTGAACTCCAAAGCCCGAGCTTCAGCTCCCAGCCCCCACCCGCCCCGGCGGGTGAGAAGACAAGACTCTTGGGCTGGTGAGTGCCAGTCGGCACCGATCCTCTGTGTGGGAATCTCTCCACTTTGCCCTCCGCACCCCTGTTAATGTGCTGTCCCCTGTGGCTCCAAAGCTTGCCCTCTGCCACCCCCTGCCTCCACCAGTGAAGGGCCTTCCTAGTGTGTGAAAACTTTTCCTCCTACACAGCTCCCTCCCAGAGGTGCAGGGACATCCCTATTCTTTTGTCTCTGTTTATTCTTTTTTCTTTTGCCCTACCCAGGTATGTGGTGAGTTTCTTGCCTTTTGGGAAATCTGAGGTCTTCTACCAGCGTTCAGTAGGTGTTCTGTAGGAGTTATTCCACATGTAGCTGTATTTCTGATGTATTTGTGGGGAAGAAGGTGATCTCCACATCTTACTCCTCCACCATCTTGAAGGTCTCCCCCCATTAGCATATTAATCATAGATATTTTAAAATCCCTGATGGATTGTTCCAATATCTGGGTTGTATCTGAGTGTCTGCAGCTACCAAGGGTTCTATACTCTAAATGCCAGCTGACACTAAACCTTCAGAGGTTTATTAATAAAATCTTCTTATTCTCTTTTATGACAGTCCTGTATTTGTCTCTTGCTCTGCCCCAGGTAGCCTAGCATATTTGACCACATCTCTCTTTGATGGTTTCTACTTCCCTTTATATTTAAGGCTAGCTGATTGCCCTCTGATCTCAGCTCAAGAAAATATATGGATTTGTAAATCACCCTTCTTTCTCCTAGGTGCTAAGATAGGAGCAGCACTCTTTCCTGTTTTCTACATCCTTTAAACAAACTGGAATTCTTAGTTACCAATTTTTAATTATCATTTTTTTATACTTTTGTTTCTTGACTTAACAGCTTTAGGTAGTAACTAGAAATTTTCATTGAGTAAATGAATCTATTTATATTATATTTTACCACTTCTACCCTCTCCACACCTTCTAATTAGAATAAATTTTTCTAGTTATTCTGATGATTGTCATTACCTAAAACACAACCTTTAAATCTCTATTTCTTAATTTATAAATTGTAGACATATTCTACTTCTAAGTATGAATGTTGAGAATTTAGAGCACTTTCACTCTCACATGAATTACAGATTTGTAATTTTTTTTTAATTGAGATATAATTGACATATAACATTGTATTGGTTTTAGATATACAACATAATGATTTGATATATGTAAATATTGTAAAATGGTCACCACAATAAATTTAGTTAACACCCATACCCACACAAGGTTGGGAATTTTTTTCTTGTGATGAGAACTTTTAAGCTCTACACTTAGCAACTTTCAAATACACAATACAGTATTGTTAACTATAGTCACCATGCTGTATATTGCATCCCCAGGACTTTTTGTCTTATAATGGGAAGTATGTACCTTTTGACTACCTTCACTCATTCTGCCCACCCTCTAATCCCCACTTCTGGCAACCACCAATCTTCTCTGTATCTATGAGTTCCGTGTTTTTATTAGATTCCAGGTATAAGTTTAGATTCCACATCTAGTATTTGTTTCTCTCTGACTTCTTTCACTTAGCCTATTGCTGTCCAAGCCCACCCACGTTGCAGCAAAAGACGGGGTTTCCTTCTTTTTATGACTGAGTAATATTCCATTATATGTATATACCACAGTTCTTTATCCATTCATCATTGATGGACACTTTGTTTTTTCATGCCTTGGCTTTTGTAAATAATGCTTCAGTGAATGTGGGGTGGGGGGGCGCAGATATCTTTGTGAGACAGTGATTTTTATCCTTCAAATAAATACCCAGAAGTGGAATTCCTGGATCATATGGTAGTTCTACTTTTAATTTTTTGAGGAACCTCCATACTAGTTTCCATAGTGGCTGTACCAAATTACATTTTTATCATCATAATATTCTAATTTTTGTTTTTGTGAGTAGTTATCTTTATTATTTTTAAAAAAATAGCATTGGTTGAGTCTACAGCACTATAAAGATGAAAAACATTATGTGTTTATTCTTTATTTCTGCTCCCTCCTCCAAAATATTGATAGTTAATTTTAAATGTGCAAGCTTTTTAATACTTATACTCAATTTGTCCACATTTTTCTAAAGATAGTTTCTAAATATGTAATCTAATGAACGGATTTTATGATAGTAATTTGTTAAGACCACTAAACCAAGAAACAATACTGTGCCTAATATGTGCACACTTGATTGTGTATACAATAATAAAGATGTGCACAGAGACTGATTGTTTTTCAGACTACCAAGTGGAATTTTCACCTGAGTGTCTATCTTCACACATCCATGTCATTCTAAATTGCAATTAAGGGAAAAGATACCCATCTGTATATAAAACACTAAGCATTTAAAGAGTACATAAGAATTTGAAATGTACATTTTTTATGTCTTTTCTCTGTGTAACCAACTATTGCTGAAAATAGCTACAGATTGATGTAGCTCAAATGCTCTTACTTTTTATAAATATATACAAATCAAGCAGCTATAATAGACATAACACTACATGTACAACATTAGTTTTTATGTCACAAAGAGCCTGAGTATCTGTTATTTGTAAACTATTTTTACTTTGCTTTGGGTTGTAAATTCTTTTAATTCAGTTTTATGATTTATACGAATCCAGTTTTAGTTCTTATGGCTATCTGAATGTAATAGAGATACACAATCCCCCACACAATGCCTCTACATTCACTTACTGTAGACTTGACTGAAAATGTTTTGTAAGAGACCCACTCCAAAGCTTTAAAATTCTTAGACATAAATGGTATATTTTATACCTAAAACTCAAAGTGCAAAAGAAATTGCAATATCTAAACTGACAATGAAAACTGAGTGGCCTTGGTGAAATAGAGGTTGCTACCAGCTTCATAACTAGTTAGTGGGTACATATTCTGGGGGAGTTGATAGTTTGTCAAATTTGCCATGCAGCAAATTGGTCTTATGAAGAATGGCTATTGGTGAATGAATTTTCTGAAAATTGATCTGGGGCATTTAGATCACCACCCCAAAATGATAATCCAGGAAGGCATCCTCACCACGTTGACAAACTATTGAAAGTAGCATGCAAGGATATACAGATACACTTGAATGGAATGTCTTGAGAATACAATGTCATGCCTATAGGTTTGCATTGCTGCTGTGAAGAGTATTTTCTAAAATTTGAAATATGAATATAGATTGCTTTTTGAATTATGTCAAATAAATGAATGGAAAAGCATATAAATTAGTAACATTTATAATATTAAATCTGATTTCAAGTATTTTATCCATAGGTCACTTTCAGTCCAGTCATTTTTTTTACTTCTATTTTGAATCACCTCCCAATTCATATGTCTTATTAAGGTACACCAAAAATTACCTATTTGAATAAATTTTCACTTAACATTAATTTGAGGTAAGATATAGATTGGGAAAACAAATGAATTATGATAGTTTTGAGCATACCCATTCTAATAGATTCACATAATGGTGCCAATTAATTAAAGAAAGAGTTGTAAAATACCATATTCCCTCTTTTTATGCTTGTGTTTCCCTTTATTAATCTTTATGAAGAACTCCAAAACTGGTTAATTCTTTCATAGTATTTTCTTTTCATATGATTTTTTTCTTGTACTGACATTGTATTTTTTTTCTTTCTTCAGAGAACCATAAATTGCATTTTTGTGCCTTCTTTCTGGTTTTGCTGCTTGGGTTACACAATCCTACTTCAAGAACTGCTTGATCCATAACCATGTGACTTTGTGTAGTTTATTTCAGGCTTTTCTTTTCTACCTTCAGCTCTCCAAATGTGTCTATTTTCTGTTACTTGATTTCTGAGTTAGATTTCTTATCCTGAATCAGAAAATTTGGCTTCAATCTCTAGTTGACGTCCATTTCATTTTCTTTGGGCTTAATCTTCCTTTGTTTGTATTAATGTCTTCCTCCTCCAGTCCCCTTTCCCCCCATAGTTAGACTTCACACAAAGCTGTGTGCTCAAAAATAAACATGCTCTGTCTCACTCACTCTGTAAGAGCTGTCTTCCTCCTGCTGCTTTCTTGCTGTACTTCTTGTTTATCTCTAGCTACTTTACACTGTGCCTCTTATCTTTTCTCATCACAACATGAAACCCATCTTCTTTATTTTTTCACTTCTATCCTTAAAACGTCTCTTATTCCCTTTGTCTTTTATTTATTTATTTTAATTAATTAATTAATTTATTTATTTTTGGCTGCATTAGGTCTTCGTTCCTGCATGCAGGCTTTCTCTAGTTGCGGCCAGCAGGGACTACTCTTCGTTGTGCACAGGCATCTCATTGAGGTCGCTTCTCTTGTTGCGGAGCACAGGCTCTAGGCACGTGAGCCTCAGTAGTTGTGGCTCACGGGCTCTAGAGCGCAGGCTCAATAGCTGTGATGCATGGGCTTAGTTGCTCCATGGCATGTGTGATCTTCCTGGACCAGGGCTCAAACTTGTGTCCCCTGCATTGGCAGGTGGATTCTTAACCACTGCACCACCAGGGAAGTTCCCCCTTTGTCTTTTAGAGCCCCAGAAGACTCCCCTGCAGGTGGTATGAACTGAGACATTTATTTATTTATTTTTACCCCCTTGAGCCAATGAAAGAGGTCACACTTTGCCTGCCCAGCTTTATTAAGGAATGTACTGGGGAAGCTTGAATAGCTATATTCTTTTAATCACAATGGCTATACCTATTTCCAATTTTAGAGGAAGAACTGAGAGTTAGTTTGAATAAATATTAAGAACATTGGCTTTGGACTCAGACTTCTTTTGGACTCCCAATTCTACCACTCACAGGTTTTGGTTCTTAGGGAAATTCATTTATCCTTTCTCAGTCTATGTTTTTTTCATTTGTAACAATATTAGTAGGTATGGTAACTTGTAGTCTCTATGTGTGTATATGTGTGAATTAAATGATATTTATAACACTTTCCTGAATGTCTGGCACATTAACACTTAATAAATAAATTCTGTAATTAGTAATTATTACTTCTAATATATAATTGTTCTTTGTATCATAGAGTGTTTCTGGTTAAACATCACATTAAGTTGAAGTCCTAGGCCTCATATTGAGAATTATTGGGGCAAAATTTTGTAATTATTTTTCTCTCCCCTCACTCAGTGCAGTCACCCATAAAGTAGATAACTTACCCTCCCCTTGCTAGAGCTCTATTTTATAATTCTATTACCTAGACCAAGTCCCAAAATTGTGTACTATTTTAACAATATCTGTTAATTTGTCCCAATTTACCTTAATTAGTTCCCAATTTCTCCTGTGTCCACTGTGTTATTTTAAGAAAGAAACCACAATTTTTGTTTTTGACCTACTAAGTTGAATCTCATTGAACTGGTCCTTTTTTCAATGATAAAAAATTTTAGATGACTTTTGTTGTTCTCTAATTTAGATCTTTCATTAAACCCCTAAGCAATTGAATTACTTTAATAGCAATTTCAGATTTATTTAACTTGAATATTTATGACCCAGTACATTGTTTCTTTCTGAGAAGATGTGCTAATATTTATAAAAATGACCCTGACAACTTCTTCTTGTACAGGAGTCTTTCTGCTCCTCTTCTCCCCTCCAGCAGGGCTTAATATTGTTTACTTTCATCTGTTCCTCTTTTCAAACCTCACCCCTCATGGCCTTTTAAGAGAAACCTGGCAAACAAGAACACCTTTTTTCTTTCTTCTTACTCTGTAATTTTTTTTCTCGCCAATCTACTTCCCATCTTTTTTCCATTCTCCATTATTTTGACTTCTTTACTCTTTCAGTTGTAGGTAATTTGTGATCTTGTCCTTACTCTTTATTCAGATGAGCAGGGAAATTTTGGACTCCACATGTCTTGTTTAGTATCGCTCTCCTCCTGATGCTCTTCTGGAAGCTTTCTTTCTACCAGGTTTTTATCATGGCTTGTGACTCCATCATGATTTAACTGCTGCACCTCCCACTACAGCTCCACATGTCCTTCATCACTGCCATTTGTTCTTCTTGGCTTTCCTCAGGATCCATGACCTCTGATAGGGGATGCCACTTAGAATTTGCAGCAGTTTTTGTTTTTTTAAAGATAATTTGTGTAAAAGTTTATCCCACTCCCCAAAGTGACATTCAGAAAAATCGAAAAGTCATCTTTTACAGAGAATTCATCACCTGATTTATACTTTCGTATAGTTATACTTTCCAGCCTTGTACTTTAATTAATGCTTTAAAAAAATAGAGAGCACATTCTGCATGACCTGGACATTTCAGCTTACTTACCACTTTTCTTTCAAGTAAAGTTAAACATTGAGATCCTTTCCTGGTATGAACAGGTTTAATGCTTCTAGAACTGGGATTATGATTCCACCAAGGGTAGTTCAAAGAAGTAGTGAATATATATATTCACTACTATATATATAATATATTATATATATAATGTTTAATATTAGACAGGAACAGAATAGATGGCTGGTTGTCTTGACTTCATTGTAAGAATATTTATAAAATAGACAGTCTAAGATTTTCATGATGTAAAAATCTTATTAAAAGACATTCATGAGTGTTATAGGTTTAAGCAACACTAGCAAAGCTTTTCAACTCAGTAGCCCAGATTTCATAGAACACTTGTGCCTATCTCATAGAATCTTGTACCAGATTTCACACAGAGCTAGCATGGTACCAAAGAAAATCTCCATCATCCTTCTTTTCTTTAACAGCTGATCATATTCTTCCATAAGGCTTTCTCTAAACACATTGTACAGAATCCCTAAGGATGTGGCTTGTAACAACTTTTCAGTAGTGCATGGTGTGACATCACCATACACACACACACACACACACACACACACACACACACACACGGCTGATAGTTGAGAACCCATTCACAGAACAGCATGGGAACGCACAAGCCTTTCAAAGAGTCACAATGTAATTTTGCAATGTGGCAAATTGCGATCCACGGGAGATGATGGCAGCCAAAGGAGAAACTCTCCTTTGCAAGATTTAGGAGGGGAAGTCAAGGGCTTTATGAGGCAGAATCTTTTTTTTTTTTCCTTCACAGTAAAGAAGCTCTATAATGAGTGTTTCCACAGCCATTGCCGAGTCATGGCTGAAAGAATCAGGTTGGTAGGTTTAAAGGGTATTTTACCTCCAAAAATTCTGGTAAGATATTTTCCCTGAGTTTTTCACCTCACTGCTTTTACTAGATGCCAGATGTGGAGGCTATATGGTGACAACCAGATGATACAGCTTGTCTATGAGAGAAAGGGTGTGTGTTTAATCCACATGCAAATGAGCACTGAAGAGTTTAACAATGAGCTCCTGGAATACAGCAAGCAGGTAAGGTGAAGTCACAGCAGCTGCTTTGGTGGAACAAAGTTGGAGTTTCTTGATAACTGAAAGAGGAAACGACTATACAGGGAAGGGAAGATGAGAAATATAGGTGATTTTTGCAAGTAACATTTAACATCTAAGGTGATATTTTCCCAGTATCATCTTTTTGATAATATTGAAGAAGAGAGGAGATGAATAAAACCAGTCCCACCACAGATGAAGCAGGCAAGCTAGAAAGAGCACTTTGTGGAAGGCATTCCATTGAAAAGAGCTTCTGAAAAGACATTAACAGATTTTCTTTCCCTACATTTGCTATTTCACAAGTACAGGAAATATAAATTGTAGTAGATATAACTAGAAGAAAAGAAATTATTGATGAAATATGTGTAGTCAACTATTTATCCTTCTTTAAATACTGATCTTTAAGAAGTTTCAGACAGAAAGATAATTTTCTTTAATTAATATACTGGCTCTGAATAAAGAAAGTAAGCAGTCTGCTATTGTCCAGCATGAATCAATGTGTATAAAAGCAGATAAAAAACAATCATGACAGTAAAGGAAGAAGAACATCTTGACAGGGTAAGGAAGGAGATTTTTCTCAGAAAATCATAACTAATGATTTCCACCAAAGCCCAAAGAAAAGTGACTTGTAATTAGCATAAGAATCACACTATAGTGACGTGTACATTTTTTTCATTTTTTCTATACATTTAGGCTTATGTTCAATGTTTTAAAACACTGCTCATTTCTCAGTGTGTTTAATTATTTAGAAACTAAATTTAAAATTATTTTTATAAGATTGCTAATTGAAAATAATGGTTAGACAGTACAATGGGAGTTACCTGAACAAGAAGAATCTAACTGAGAATTTTATTCAACATATTTTTGGGGGCAGATAATCTCAGTTCCACTTTTTGTATGGTGTCTGAAAAGGTATAATTTCCATTTGGACAGGCCAACCAATGTGCCTTATATTTCCAGAGATTTTGTGTTCAAGGGTTAGGCCAATTTATTACTGGATTGTGTTTATATTTGAGGAAAAAAAATGCCACTAACTACTGTTGTCTGACATCCTATTTGTCAATCCTAGACAATCTTGCACTTTCCTGTTAATTTTTTTCTATAAATCAACATTTAGTTATTTCCTATTAAAATTTTTTCAAATGTTTCTACTTCAAGTTTTATTACCCAGTAGTTGGGATTATGGCAAGTTTTAAAAAATTCTTTCCCTGTCAGTAAAACATCTCTAATAATTCTTTAACTCGTATTCCTTTTCCAGCTGTGTCCGGAGAGAGATTGTACTTGCAACTATGTTTTGCATTGAGGCGGGGCCCGTTTAAACAGTTAAAGCCATTAGTATGTGAGTGGAAGTAATGAGTGTCATTTCCAGAGGCCCCCCCAAACCTCTTGCACAATCCTCCATGGTCTCTCATTTCCCTTATTTGCCAGCTGGTTGCAGACTCTAGTTGAAGGTACCAAGGCTCTAGAGGTGTGACTAGCAAATTTTTTTTTTTCTGAAAAGGCCAGATAGTAAATTATTTGCTTGTCATACACATTATTTTTTTTAAATAGCTGTTAAAAACGCAAAAAACACTCTTTGTCCACATGCCTTACAAAAACAGGTTTGGGGCCCAAATTGTTCCATGGGTCGTAGTTTTCCGACTTTTGCTCAAGATGGTGGATGAACTTCATGGCAGAAATCTGAATTCCTAAATGACTCCATGGAGCAGTACCCTGCTTACCCCTTTCTTCAGCCCACAGTGGACTAGGATACAAGCATTACACTTCTGAGATTTGAAAGTTGTTTGTTTTACCTGTTTCTTTGGCATAATATATTCTCTTTTATCTAATGCTTGATCCTATTATGATCTAACCTAAAACTGAGCTGCAATATTTTTCCCAATTGCCTCTTAAATTTGCTGTTTAATAGCCTTCAGATATTTCTAGTGTGCTTTTAATTCCATTCCCTATTGTAGTTGACCAATCTGTTTACATTTAACACTTTTAATCTTACTTTGTATCCATCCAGATTCTTGATCAGTGAATATTTTCTGCTTTTCCTCTTATTTGACAGCATCTTTCTGGAATTCAGGTACCCAAACTGTTGATAGCAGTAGAGAACTGGTAGAAGGTTATTACCAAGTAACACGATCTTGACGTTTGTGAACACTAAGTACTTCAATGCTTCCCGTAAGTAGCCCTATCACTCTAACCTGCAAAACCATTTGTTGGTTTCCTCTTTCAAAATGAACAACAAAACTCTGCCAGCCTGGGACCGGGCAGTGAGATAAGCTAAAAGTAAGCTGTATCAGGCAGCTGTCATGTTAGATTCTGGCCTTGTTGGGCACTTTAGAGAATTCAGGTGTTTAGATTAGTAAGCCAGACAAAACTTTTAGTTCATTTCATACGTGATGGCATATCACTCACACATACAAAAATGATTGCACTCTAAACGATAATGACAAAAACTCTAGCTCAAAAAAGAAGTTTGGCATGAAAATGGATAAGTGTGTTGTTGCCGCTGAACAAATTATCACAAACTTTGTGACTTTAAACAAGACAAATTTATTATCTCACAGTTTCCATGGGTCAGGAGTCTGGGTGTTAATTAGCTGGTTCCTCTGATCACATCTCAGAGGGTGAAATCAAGCTGCTGGCTGGGGCTACGATCCTCACATGAGGCCTGGGGGCCTTTTCCAAGCTTGTTGGTTGTTGGCAGAATTCACTTCCTTGTGGTTTTAGGGCTAAAGGTCTCTGTTTTCTTGCAGGCTGCCAATTCAGGGTCACAATCAGCTTCTAGAGGCTGTCCTCCATCAGCAGTTCAAAAAGTAACTGTCTGTTTTTTTTCTTCGAAGTCAGCAGTAGTGTTTTTGACTTCTTTTGCTGCATCTGTTCTGTCTCTAGGTGGAGAAACTTTGCTGTTTTGAAGTGTTTGTGTGATTAGATTGGGCCCACCTGGATAATCTCAGATTATCTCCCTATTTTAAAGTCTGTAATTTCAATCACATCTGCAAGGTCACCCCTTTTTCTTGTCAAATGAAGTAACATATTCACTGGTTCCAGGAATTAGGATGAGGACAGTGTTTTTTTGGGGGGGGGGTGGGGCACGGCACATTATACCTACCAGAATGGAGCTTCAGGAGAAACACACAATTCTAAATATATTTTGAAAGGTATAATTCTTGTTAGTGTCTGTGCTTTCTTCATAAAACACTTAGAAAACTTTCTGAAACAAAATAAAAAATACAACTGTGGCACAATATGCTACAAATTAGAGCTTATGATTTAGATAACAGAATTCCCATCAATTGTCCTTCTCATGTTGAAAAAATAATTTAAAACTTTTTTGTTTATTAATTTTTTCATCCTGCCAGGAAGAATTTTGAAAGACTCTGAAATGAAAAAATAATTAATGTGTGTCCTGTCTGGTTCACGTATATGTGTATATCTGTCTATTATCGACTTTGAGTTTTTAAATTATAGAATACTGATCATAATGCAAATTATTCTTGTATAAGAAATGCAAATTAGTTGTGACCAGTGAAATGCAAGTGATTATTGCCCTGTGGATCGACCCATTTTGCATCTATTTGTAAATTTATTTCAGAATTCATTATTTTCTCTTTTTATGTATGGTTCTTAGAATTCTCCTCTGAATTTGTTGCAACATATTACTGTTCTCCACATTAACTGTTGAGTTAGGTAATATCTTGGACATGTGTTCATTCTGTATTTGTGTAATAATCATGATTTTATCCTTTTAAAAAAAGTGATCCTTTAACAATTTTCAGCATGGAAACAACCATTCTTTCTTTGTTTTCTACATTCTTACCTTCTACCTCAAGGCTATTCTTCAGTTGGAGGCTTTTCGAAAAGGACCTCTCATTGGGAGATTCCCCTATTTGGTGTGAGATAGCCCTAAGGTCATACGAGAAAGCTGAAAGGTCTAGGTCAGTGCTCTCCAACAGAAAGGTAATGGAAGTCACAAATGTGAGACACTTAGATAATTTTAGGTTTTCTAGTAGCAATATTTTAAAAACTAAAAAGAAATAGGTGATGCTAATTTTAATAATCTAATCTATTTAACCCAATATATACAAAATATCTTTATTTCAACAGATAATCAATAAAATAGTTAATGTTACTTTACATTTTTATTCTAATTCTTCAAAATCAGGTGTGTATTTTTTTTTAAGTGTGTATTTTACACTTACATCTCAATTCAAACTGTCTACTTGTTAATTGTTCAATAGCCACATATAGCTATTGGCCTGCATATTGAGCTGTTGCAGCTCTAGCAATACCTTGAATTCTATTCATTTTCAAAACAATTCTCCTAGGCTTTAATTAACTTTGAGCACCCAATATATTTCTCATAAATTCCTTTTTTTAAAAAAACTGTGATAGCCCTAATATTTTTGCAGCTTACAAAAATATTTGGTATTCAATAAACAGAACATGAATAATTTTTATTTATATAGTCATTTTAATTTACAAAGAGCAATCATATCTATTAGTCCACTAAATCTTAACCACATTAGGAATAGATTATTTTAATCTTATTTCCTAAAGAGAAATTAAAGATGTCAGAGATTTCAAAGATAGTATTAGAGCTAACAACAGCTCCTAGACATTTTTATTGCTGTACATATTTGTCAAGAGAAGTTACCTCTGCTGCCTAGGTAATAACTGCATAACCTATGCTGCAGTAGTAAACAACCTCCAAATCCTGGTGAATTAACATATCAAATTTTTATTTTTCATTCACTTCACAAATCAGTGTGAGTAGGGTGCCTCTCATAAGGGCTCTCTTCCAAAGTTTGGGTTAGAGATCTAAACCTCTTCCATTTTGCAGCAACTCCATTAAGGTATCCTTGCTTTCCAGTGCTGGGAATGAGAGAACAGGGACAGGAATCACCTGCTCTAAATTGTCTCATTCTT
Source organism: Grampus griseus (assembly GCF_964374135.1). Lineage (NCBI taxonomy): Eukaryota > Metazoa > Chordata > Mammalia > Artiodactyla > Delphinidae > Grampus > Grampus griseus. The sequence continues at coordinate 92,112,987 of NC_138998.1, forward strand.
GCTGATGTTCTGTTTGTGTAAGAGTTAGTCACACAGTCCAACCAGGATTCATGCCACTGGAGAATTTAGAGCAAGACAGGTTATTTTGTCTACAATAATAACCTCAGCCACATTGAGCAATGGTCAACCCAGTGATTTAGGAAAATTTATTTTGTTTTTGAATATACAAAAACCTTGTGTTTCTTTTCAAGTTTAAAATGTCTAAAATGAAATTTGCCTTCTTCTATTCCTTATTTTATGGTTTATCCATTTTGCCTAATGGCATAACAATTTTCCCTGATAACTTTTCATTCTTTGTACCTTATTGGCTTTCATTATCCATTTTATTGTCATATGTGGCATAATCTGATGATATAATTTTTTCACTTCACACTCTTTTTTGTTTCAGTCATACAATTGGTATATTATTTCAAAGCTCATAACATTTGATAGACTCTGATTAATATTTTCTGAATTTAGTGTCTCTCCATTCTTTACTTGAATCCTGGCTTTACCAGTAACTCATTGTATAACCTTGTGCAAGTTGCTTACCTTATTTGTGCATCAGTATTCTCACATGTAAAACTTCAAAAATAATAGAAATATTTTAATAGAATTGATAGGAGGATTACATGAGTTAAAACGAAGTGCTTCGAAGAAAGCTTAGTGTATGCTACACACTCAAATATTAACTCTTACTATTACTAGTTCATCAGTGCTTCTTATACTGGAGTTTTCATTATGATCCACTTTGCAAATCTCTTAGATTGGCATTTGATGCCTTCCACAATAATATCCCAAGCTATTGTTATGTGACTATATACCAGTATCTCCATCCAGACTGAACCATTCATTAATTTTCAAACACTATATCAGAATATCTTCTCCTGTAATCATGATCTTCTACTTGAAGCAGGTTTCTCCTGCACTTCTGTTAAAAATTGCATCTCTTTACTACTACCCTAACAATGAAGGGTTTCCTGACCCTGCAAAGGGTGGAGGAAAGAAGTAGAGATGTGGCAAGGGAAGAAAACATAAAAATATGTAAACAATCTTGGGATTTCCCTGGCAGTCCAGTGGTTAAGACTTCGCCTTCCAAAGCAGGGGGTACGGGTTCGAGATCCCTGGTCAGGGAGATAAGATCCCACATGCCTCATGGCCAAAAAAACCAAAACATAAAACAGAAGCAATATTGTAACAAATGCAATAAAGACTTAAAAAAAATTTTTTTTAATTAAACAATCTTAGTCATTTTAGGGAAAAATGTTTCATCTTTACACAATCCCAGTGGCTAACCTCTTACATTAGTCAAGGTTCTCCAGAGAAACAGAATTAATAGGATTGATTGATTCATTGGTTTAAAGGATTGGCTCACATGATTATGGAGGTTGATAAGTCATAAAATCAGCAGTCAGCAAACTGGAGACTCACGGGAGCCAATATGTATTACAATCCAAGTCTGAAGACCTAAACACCAGGAGAGCTGATAGTGTAAGTTCCAGTTTGAAAGTCATCAGGCTCAAACCCAAGAAGAGCTGATGTTTTAGTCCAAGTCTTATAAGTCCAGAAAAGACCAATGTCCACGTGAATGGATTTAGAGACTGTCATACAGATTGAAGTAAGTCAGAAAGAGAAAAACAAATATCATATATTAACACATATATGTGGAACCTAGAAAAATGGTACAGATGAACTGGTTTGCAGGGCAGAAATAGAGGCACAGATGTAGAGAACAAACGTATGGACACCAAGGGGGGAAAGTGGTGGGGCGTGGTGGTGGTGGGATGAATTGGGAGATTGGGATTGACATATATACACTAATATGTATAAAATAGATAACTAATAAGAGCCTGCTGTATAAAAAAAAATTTTTAAATAAAATAAAAAAAGATCAATGTCCCAGTTCAATTTGTTAGGCAGGAGGAGTTCTCTCTTACTTAGACTTCTTGTTCTTTTCAGGTCTTCAATTGATTGGACGAGGCCCACCCAAATTAGGGACAGCAGTCTGCTCTACTTGTTCTGCTGGTTCAAAAGTTAATCTCATTCAGAAACCCTTTCATGGCATACCCAGAATAATGTTTCACCAAATGTCTCGGTATCCCATGGCCCTTTCAAATGGATACATAAAATTAACTATCATACATCTCCTTCACTTACTGTTGCTTTAAAAGTTTTTAAAGTAATATAATTCTATCTTTAAATATTAATACTGACTATCTCATCTTCTTGTCTGCAAATTCTTGAAGGAAAATATCACAACTCATTTTAAATTTTCTTCTTTTCAAGAGTTTGTACAATGATGTGTAGCTTAGAATTTCTCAATAAATACCTGACCAACAGACCTTGAACTTGATCATATGGCGTAGAGGGAGACAGAACCTAACATCAATTACTGAATGACAAGTCTTCTGAGCAGCAACTATTTAATCTCATAAATAGTACCCAGTGGCCCAGATCAAATAGTCAATGAGACAGCACATGTGGCATGCTGCAAGTTTAACATCAGGGAACAAATGGATAACCAATGTTTACCTACAAACCTATATTTTCAATAAACTTTAGGAGTTGTGGAAAGCCTACAACAAATTCTAACCTGTATGCAGTTCATACGTAAAAAAGAGTACTTTACTCCCCACTTCTGGAATATTTTAGATGTAGAATTTTGTTTATATTCTTAATTATCTTGACATATATTTAAGACTACAAATCTTCTGTTACTTCTTGCAAATTAAATTCAGTAGACATGTTTAAATGATGTCCTTTTATAACTAATAAATATGTATTTTTCTACATAAGAAGTCTGCAAATATGAATAACTGTTTTAACTATTGATTAAATATTTATTTCTATTTATTGAAATTACTGAAGTTTTCCCAAATGTGATACTTCCTTAAATACACACACACACACACATACACATATATATATAAAACTCTTTATATTTTCAATTATTTAAATAATGTTTGGTAAGGATTATTTATTTTATTAGTTATTATTAATACTGAACAGAAATAAATTTCCTAAGAAATTATGTTACTATGACAAATTATGTACCAATCTGTAAATATTGTAGTGTATATATATATATACACATATACACACACATATATAGTTTAGAAAGTTTGCTAAAGCAAATGATAAAGCAATTGGGACTCTTCATATCAGTAGACTAAGAATTAAAGTCTCCTCATAAGGAACAAAATAATATCAACTGTGATGTTAGTATGGATTTTTCTTTTTATATGGGAGTCAAGTTAAATACATGCTTGACCTTAACCAGCTTTAAAATTCTGTCCCCATGAGAAGTAAAATACAATTAGTTGGAAAAAAAACATGAAATGGATAAATTAAACCATGGTCAGCCAATGTTGCTCCAGGAAATTCAACTTGATGTAATGATTAATCTGTTTAGATTATATGAAATACACATATGTAAATATTTAAATTATCTAGATGACTTTAATTTTTCCATTTTAGAATGATTAGTATGTTCTCTAACACAGCTGAAAATGCAAAACTAAGAAAACAAAATATGACATTAATTTCTATCTCAAACTATGGTTTTATTTTCCACCCAGGATTCTGCAATTTTTCCTTAATATCCTACTAAGTCACCTTTGCCATTTCAATGCTGTTGTTGGATTGCAAAATACATATTTACACATCCATATATTTTAATCATTCAGTTTGAGTCTGACAGTATAACCAAAAGAAGTCTTTATGTATAGTTGTAACTCTTTTTTATGCGATGACTTTGATTTTACAATTTCATGTTCTAATCTAGACAGGGGTCTAAAATATATTTTATTTGCATTCTCAGTTTTAACCCTACTAAAGTTTTTTATAATACCAGCAGAATCCTGCACTGAAACTGCTAATGCAATAAGTATGCAGAGGGTGTGAATTATTTATTTATACAGATGACTTTTAAGTTGAGGCCAACATTAACTTGACTAGGTCACTGGCTTTGGAAAGCTGAAAGCCATGTAAATAGCTGGGGAGCCAATGTCTTTTAATTAGCATACTAAGGCCTACAGTTTCTGAATAATATATATTCACTTCAAAAAATTATTTGTTGTTGATAAAAATGATCTTTGTTATATATCTTCATTAGTCAGATTCTCTCATGTTTAGTAACATGACTTCATATAATTTTCTGATTATTTATTGCTAAATGCCAAAACTCTTTATATGCTAAATTACGCTAACTATGTAGCTAACACTGGTTCTTCTTCTGCTGTTTTATAGATGAAGGTGAGACTTTGCAAGAATTATAAATCAATCCAACCTTCTTTCCCCCTCATCATCATATACAGTTAGCAAATCTGAGCTAATTTCATGAACTCTTGATGGATTTTTCATTGATTTTTCAAGATCCACATCCTCAAGATAAGACTCCTTGTGTTGAACTAAGATATGGATTCAAGTTTTAGAACATCTGAGGTCTCTGCACAGGGAATACTCTCCATTATTGACAATTTCAGGTTGCTGCTCTGATTTCACTTCACCTTGCAAGATGGATTTAATGGTGGAATTAGACATAATGCCTTTTGTTAAATAACACACTGGTCTCTGTTAAAACAGCTCACCTGCTTTGGTTATCTAACTTCTCTTCTTTTTCCTGCATGTAAATGTACTCATTTGTAAGTCTCTTTTTATTTATTTATTTTCTCATGCTGGCATTTTTATGCCAGGAGAACTGTGTTCTCTCTAAACTACAGAGTTTTTTTTCTTTTCCTGCGATTAATGGAACATATGCATTATGTAGGAGTCCCAGTTTTCATCTGGCCTAGGAAACAGTTTAGGCAACATGATTTGTTTCAACTTTAAGTTTATAAGTGGACAAAAGCCAACACATTTCTCACACCTCATTGACTTGTTTGGCATTTTATGCAGCATTCAGTTTAAGCAAACAGTCTTTGAGTATGCTTTAAAAGCATCAAAATCTTGCTGGTTTAGTTAGAAGCCACAATGCAGGACTTAAACTCTCTGGGAAGCTTCTCATTTTCCTACTCTTGCCCTTTGAAGGGGTTCAGAACAAGTCTCCCCAAATATGCCACTTTGGCACATGGATTATTTTGAACTGAAGGCAATCAAGACCCAGCAGATTCAATAAAAACATTTATCTCTCCTTTAACTGCCTAAAATAATTTAGATAGAGGGCCTGGTCTAGGAAGAGAACTATCACCAGAGATAACTATGAAGACTATGGACTGGGTGTGGTGAGCTGGGGGAAGGTTAGATGGGTCTAGAGACCAAATTCCTCTCCGTGTCCTCTTGTCTCTGCATGGCATGGTAAACATTCATTTACCAAACATTTGTTCTTCCCATCTTCCTGTGAACTGTCTTTCTCCCCTTTGAAGTCCCAGACCCTTATCCCTTTTTCTTAGCTCAGGATGGCATATAAGCCTCATTTGTCCTATTGCCTGTGGGTCTCATAGTCTTATGGAGCCTGCATACATACATAATTAAATTTGTTTTTCTCCTGTTAATCTGCCTATGTTGTTTTGGTTATTAGACCAGCCAAAGAACCAATAAGGATAGAGGAAAAAATTCTACTCCTCTACATTTTAGAGAAGCAGAGTGTTGATTCCAGACAATAGGCAGTTAATTAATTATGGTAACATTTATTTCATATTTTCTTTGCTTAACCACACTAAAACATAAATCTAAATTTGACTGTACCTTCAGGGTCTTTATATAAAATATAAATCTCATTTATTTCTCCACACATCTATTTTATTGGCCAAAAGAGAGATCTAGGTTTGGAATCTCCTTTTAACTCCTAAGTAACTCAGGGAACCTGATCAACCTATATGTACCATCTGCAAGGCTGTACCTGTCTGACAAGTCAGAGTTACCTTCAGTAAACTTTCCAATATTTGTGACAATAAATAACTCTCCAGGTTAGAGAAAAACAAATGCCTGACAAATTTAAAACATTCTTCTCACTGCATACTCTTGTAGTATAGGAGTGATTAAACTTCTTTATAAATAAAGTTGTCAACCTAGTTTAAATTTTTTTTCTTTCTAAAACTATAAATAGATACAGCCAGATTCAGGTCTATCTCATGGTGAGTTCTGCTATTGGGTGAACACAGTTATAATGAAATTACACTGGATTATTATGCAGATGCACGCATATATTGATGTGATTTTTCTTTCATTTTTAGATTGAAATCAATTCTACTTTAGTGTCTGTACATTCTGGGTAGAAGGGCTATCCTACTGTGATTTCAGCATAATAAAGTCTGATTGAAGTGTCAATGATTCAGCTGTGTTTTGTATTACAAAGTTAAACATGGGCTTTTCATTTAAACAAAGTGGTTCAGAATAGATGGAGGTGTCAGGACAATAGGGCACCGTGGAACAATTTAAGTACATGGCATACTCCATTGGAAAATAAAAAAGAATTTATTAACTTGACCCTGACCATGTCTGGAGTTGTACCTCCCCCTCTCGCACTTCAAGAACAAGATCTTCACCAGCACCAGCAGCACAACTTTCTGAACACATTACTTTTTATTTTCTTGGATGTTATTGCAGATGATGTGATACCATTTGACTGAATTGTTTAAAATTTTGAGAAAAGGGGATTCTAAATATTAAAAAAGTCTAGAGATTTTTATTCATATATTTAGAATATTTTTCTTTCTTAGGGGGATGGAAGCAGGTGTGGGAGAATAGCTTCCAAATACAATGACTGCACTCTTGAAAGTGAAATGGGATATCTTTGCAAAGTGTAGATAGCTTCATTCAGCTTCTTACTATGGCCGTGGATTTTAAAATTACAATAATAAAAGAATTTTGAGATTATAATAGGAATTTAGACCACACCCTTCTTTTAAAACATTACATATATGAAGATAAATTGGCAGTGAATATAGTTCATAACTGAGTCAGAAAGTGTGAGTATAATCTTACCTCTGCAGCTAACTAGTGGTCCAACCTTAGTCAAAATTTGGCATTCTGTACCTTTATCTGTTAAAGAGTTGGGCCAGATCTCTAGTCCTCTACTTCAGTGTTCTACCCTCTTCTGATTCAAAAATCAACATTCTAAACTTGAGTTTTCTCACTTATAAAAGTGGGACAATAGATGTACATGAACTATAAGATTATGTACATAAAACACTAAGCAGAATGCCAATATGATGTAAGTGCACAATATATGCTAATTGCTACTCTCATTATTATCACAATTGCCATTGTTGTCATTATCAGTCATCATCTTCATCACCGTCATCATCTTCAGGTGTAAATATTATGGGTGATTGTTATTGTCTTCTTTGTAATTTTTCTATGTATTTCAGAATTTTGAATACTTATTATTTATTAATGTTATAATGTCATATACTTATTGTAGGTTCATGGAAGAGGTATTGATTTTTGTCATCTGATTTAAAACTTAAATTTTGGTGTTACTGAACTAAACTTGGGTCTGCTTATCTGCATGCAGTAAAGCCAATCTATTGACACCAGGCTGTGGTGAAGGAAAGTGCAGCATTTATTGTAAGGCACCAGACAAGGAGTCTGGGACAGCTAGTGCTCAAAAAGTCTGAACTCCATGATGGGTTTCAGGGAAACATTTTTAAAGGCAAGGTGAGGGAGGAGATTCACAGGGTATATGATTAGCTCGTGCAAAATTCTCTGATTGGTTGATGGTGAGGTAACAGAGCAGTATCACAGGAGTTTACATTATCAATCCTTAGGCTCCAGCAGGCCTGGGAGCTATGTGCTCATGGTCGTCAAGTAACTAATGTCTTCCAAAACAACTCAGAAAATGTGCATTAGATACTATTATCTAGGTACTTCAAAAAGGAGCTAAAGCAGAGGATATGGGGGAGGGCTCTGTCCCAGGAAGGCCCCGTAGGGTCCTGCTCAGTTACTTTAGAAGAATTCACTAGAACAGACCAGGTTATACTCCCCTCCTTTCCTTTAAAAAATGTTACTTATTAGACCCTAGAAAGAGACAGATTGTAGCTAAAATTCAAGGACAACAATTTGTCTTACTTATAAAATTTATTCACTAGAAAAGGGAGCATACAGTGCATTTTGATCTTTTCTCCCCAAAAGTTTGACAAAATCTGCTGGCACCTCACCAAGTGACCATCTCTGTCTGTGTTAGCACTGTCAGGGAGGAAAAACTTTCCAGTACCCTCTTACGTTTAGTGTATGTGGTCCTGCAAATTAAACTGACAAAAGACAGATTAATAAAAGAAAAGCCAAAATTTAATCATGTATTTTTATTAACGTACATATGGAAGTTCACAGAAAAATGTGATTTCAGGAAGTGATTAGAAATTGAAGCTTATATACCGTTTTAATAGGGGAATGAAAGGGAGAGGAGGGCACTTCTGGGAAAGTGAATGAGGTCTTAACATGGGAAGAGGTGAAGAAGCAAAGGAACTTATGGGAAAACAAATGACTTTTAGGAAAGATAATAGATGGGCTCTTAAGAGAATAGATGGGTAATCTGAGCTTTGTGGCAATGTCTGTTTACGTGTGGTTCTGAATTCTCCCATCCAGTGGTAAGAGTCAATCTTCCCTGGTTGTGAAACTCCAGGGTAGGGTATTTATGACAATTGAGTTCTTTTGGGAAGCTCTGCTTTTAGGAAGATAAGAGAGTTCAAAGAAAAATAATCTATTCTCAAATGCCTTCAGCTCAAAGTAATTTTTATTCCACAGTGGTTTATCCTGGACCCCTCTTGATTACATAATCAGTACTATGCATTTCATGATGTGAGACAAGTTTTAAAACATGTTGAATACTCCCTCTGAATAAACAGCTTACTGGAATCAATATATTTTTTACCTTACTAGGTGGCATTCCTTTAAAAATATACCCAGTGTACCAATGGATATTATGGTTGTACAGGGTCTGAAAATTGCTGTTGGATGATAAAGAGTGACAGAGAGAACCTGCTTATTAGTGGATCTTCAGGCCTTATCCTTTCTGGGACCTCCCTGTTTAAGTGGAATCACCGCCCAAAGGTTTCATAGAGGCAATATTTGTGTGATCCTGGCATTCACAGATGGAAAGAGTAGATTATTTTATTTATTTTACATTTGAAGAAATTGAGATTTTCAACACTGTTCCTCACTTGATTTATACTGTTCAGATTGACTTAATTGTGCATATCTGATAGATGTACATTCAGTTAATGCATTAACGTTTTTATATCCATAACTCAATTTAACTCTTAGATGACTCAGTGCCACACTGACATTTTCTTTCCAGCAGTTTACTATCAAGAACAGATTTAAAAATTTTTTAATGTAATTAACCTACGTTCACTGTAAAAAGTAAAATAGAAAAATCATATAAGCAAAAAGAAAAATGAAAAATCTTATATAAATATATGAACAAGGTATAACATTGTTAAAAATTTTATGTTCTTCCAGATATGCAACACAAATTTATATAAATTATTTTTATGAAACAGGGGACCTATTGTCCATACTGTTTTGTAATCTGCTTTTCTCCCTAAGAAATATGTCGTGAATATTCTTCCATGTTAATAGGATAAAATTCTTTTCAAAACACTGCCTTTGTCCGCCTATAAAATTGAAGCATACTTTAAAAACCATACCCTATAATTGGATATTCAGATTGTAACACTATTTCAGTAATAAAAGCATTTTACTTTGAACATCCTTTTTATATATGTTCAAACATTTGTCCCATTATATCAGATATACATCCTTATTCCTCAGAATATATCTGTAGAAATATAATTCTTCAAAGTTTACATATATTTTTAAGTAACCAAAATTTTGCAAATTATAATCTTTATTTTTTATAAGTAAGTTTTTTCTATTTGCTGTTGATAAATAACCTCCCTCTGCCCTCCTCTCCTTTGCCCCCATTATAGTCCCATATTCTTTTTTCTCTGCTTTCAATTTTTTTGGTGTTTTCCTTTTTCCTCTATTTAGTTCTTTTAATTTATGTTTCTTACTGCCTATTGAATTGGCAAACAATAGATCAAAGAAGAAAAATAAAGAGATAGTCCAATATTACTTAAATGCAAATGCATAATATTGCATTTCAACTTAGAACTATAAAACTTACATAAATGATGAATGGAAAGTAATTTGGGAATAAAAATATAGGCCTATGAAATGATGGAGAGATACAAATATTTAAGATAATAAAGAATTTCTCTTTTTTTTAATACTCTATTTTCTTATTCTCACACCAACTTATGAAAGTTCTCAGCCTCAGTCCTACCTTTGACTGCCTATGAAGTACACTATATTCATATCCATTGTTGTCAAGGGATTTATGTATAAAGGACTTTCAAAACTTTATGAACACTGAATAGAGTAAGAATGTTTTTCACCATTTAGAAAAGTAAATGTACAAAAGTAACTTGTCAGTTATTGAAATTAGTTCACTTTATGCTGATAGTTTACAAAATGAAAGTTATTACTGAGAATAAAGAAAGTAGAGGTACAGCTTTGTGGAATCTTGGATAGATTAAATAAAAGATCCATGTTTCAGAGTTCAGGTGGGTGGTTGTAACGAAATGGTCTGACATATGTCACTCTTTGATAGAGCTATTGAGAAGATTACAGAAAGACTGTGTAATCAAAAGCATAGTTCTCTTAAAATGAGTAAAATTGTTTAACATAGAGATTATTAAATTTTTTAAACTCTTATATTTGAAAATCCTTCTTTTGTATACCCAAGGTCCACACATCTATTAAATAAAACTGAAATGTACCTGAATCTTCCATGATATCACTAGGATTCGTTGTTTTCATTGCACTTAGTGTATTCCTCTGTTAAAGCTCTTTGCCATATCAGAATGTCATTAATCATTTAAAATACCTTTCTTCTCTTCTAACTATTGAGCAGCATAACTCTTATTCATTCTTCTGTCCTTAGTAGCTAGCTCAGTGATTTGTTTGTTGAAAAAGGTCCAGATCAGGTACTGCTTTGTCACCCCAAAATCTCACCTAGGTATCACCTGTTGGCTTCACCTTGGTGATACTGTACATATCACCCAGGTGAAGCCAATAGAGAAATTGAAAAGCAAGTTTTTAGGCACAGTGAAAAAATTTTTTTCTTTGTAGATTCATTAATGTAGTATAGGAATAATCCTGAAAATTTAAAAATTGTAATTTTCCCTTTACAATGGGTACATTCTTATAAAAACAAAGGTTTTGTAAAAAAAACAAAATTTGCTTATAAAACTAAATAACTTATAAAAACCAAAATTAGATATAGATTCCTCAGTGTCAAATTTACATTTTGCATTTTACACATTACATTTATTTTTGTTTCGTTTTGTTTTTGGCTGTGCCGGGCAGCATGTAGGATCTTAGTTCGCAGACGAGGGATTGAACACACGCCCACTGCAGTGGAAGTGCAGCGTCCCAACCACTGGACCACTTGGGAAGTCCACATTTGTTTTTGTTAATGTAATAATAGGATAACTCTGGATGGGCTTTGGTGGGAACATTTTTCAAGGTATAAAAATAAGATTATTATTTGTTAATAATCATTACTAAGTAGTAATGAAGTGCCTGGCATGTACAGACTTACTTTTCTGGCCTCTGTTACATTACCTCCCATGTTATAACAGTTCCCTGAATAGTTACAGAGGCTGATGAGATCAGCTGTCCTAGTGTAGGTATCTGTGCCTAGATAGAGGTAATTGCCTTCCCATGACATTTCTCATTTCCACCGGTCATTCATTGGAAGGAATGTAGAGGAAATAAAAGATAATAAATATTGAGTAACTTTAATTCTTATATTTCTAAAGATTCAAAAATATTATTTTTACGTGGAGGTTTTACCTTTTCTATCAATAAAAATTAGAACATATTATCTTCATTTTAATTAAAAAGATTTTTTTATATGAATCATTATTACTATACTTGTAACTCTTCATGGGGGTCAGACCAATTGCTGAAATTACATTCAAAAAAGATATATATATATTTTTTTGCGTTACGCGGTCCTCTCACTGTTGTGGCCTCTCCCGTTGCGGAGCACAGGTTCCGGACGCGCAGGCTCAGCAGCCATGGCTCACGGGCCCAGCCGTTCCGCGGCATGTGGGATCTTCCCGGACCGGGGCACGAACCCGTGTCCCCTGCATCGGCAGGCGGACTCTCAACCACTGCGCCACCAGGGAAGCCCTATTTTTGATATTTTAAATGATTACTGCTGAAGTTAATTTAGCTTGAAAAAGATAAATCTGCTGACAATCTAATATACTCAGCTTTTGTTCTCCTGTCATTCTCCCAGCATGTGACCTGCTCTTGATTATAATTTAGAGGTAAGTTTTTGCTGTCACATAGGCTGAACTAGAATGACATTTCTTTTTCTGAAGATATGCATACCCTGGAGATGGTTGGTTAATTATAATGTGAAGCAAGAGGTGAAGTCATGTGACATATGAAAATCAAACAGTGTCATGTGCCCATGATTTCAAAAGGCTCATTTGGGTTTCTGGAATACCATGGGGAAGTTTGGTAGAGATAAGAATGTAGAAGTCTGCTCTAGAGAGATGATAACCTGGCCAAGAGAAATTACATGCTTTTAACTTCCCAAGAATGTCTATACTCCATGGGAAACAAACTTAACAAAGTGAATATTTCTGGGACAGGAATGAGGGGAATAGGTTTCAGGAGGGATACAAAGAGATGTAAACTGATTCTATACTGTTTTACTCCCTAAAAAAAATGAATATGGCAAAATTTTAAGATTTTTTAAATCTTAATGGTACATAAATATTATGAACATTGGTCTCTGTGCTTCTGGATATGCTTGAATTTATAAAATATAAATTGAAATAAACAATATGTTAAATGGAGAAATGCAAAGGTAATTCCTCATTATATCATCCTGAAATTTTAAGAAGGCAAAAATCTTTCAGATAATTAAAGTATTGAGAAATATGGCCTGAAAATAGATATAAATAAAATTAGTATTAATTTACTGCAGTAGGCTAGATAATAGCCTTCACAAAATTTTGAATGCATTTATAAGTGGCAGATCATTTTTTTTGTATGAGGAAGTAGTAAACATGAGAAAATAATTTGTATTATAATTATCAACTCTAAGGTATCATTTGAGACCTCAGTCTAACAGATAAAAGCTTAAAATTTGACTTGATCAAGAATACAACTAAAATATCAATCATTAGCATATGTCATATTAAAAAGAACATAAAAGTTATTACCTAAGTCTTTGAAACTATTTTGATGCTTTGCCATCTGGAAGAAAGCTTTACAGCTTTAATTGTCACAGAGTGAGATAGCTAAAATTGAAATAGACAACGTCTAAGACAGGTTGCAAAAACAATGCAGAAAAAGAGAATAGGGTGAGATGTTGCATGAGGATTTTTCAGTTGTGAAAGGTAAACTCTGGGAGAAGGTATACAGTTAATATCAAGAAAAGTATGGACACTGTGCATAGGATACCTACCCACGCCTAATGTAGCTTACAACTAGACATCCCCTCACGAAACAGATAACACTTCCTAAGAGTAGGGTGAGATAAACTACAGATGGATTGAAAGTTCAGAAAAAAATCATTAACCATTTATCTATAATGGCAAACTGAGGGAACTGCAGCTGTTTAAGAGAAGAAAATCACTATTTATCTCCTATCCTACCTACCATGTGACAAAGACTCTCTGTGACCAAACTTTAAGCAAGCTCCTCTAAGCCTTCTTTTCAACGGGGTTTCATCCTTGGGCCCTGCTGGGCCTGTCTAGCATAGTTGTAATGGGAAAGCTGCTAAGTCAATTTAGTGAGAATCCCTCCACCCTTGATATCTGATAACCTTGGCCTACCTTCAGTAAGAATCCTGCTAGGTCAGTGTAGCAAGAATCTCCCTACCCTTGATGTCTCCTCTTAGTAATTTTCCATCCACTGACACTGCTCATTCTCCTGGTTGACTATAACTCTCCAGCTGCCTGCTGTATCTCTCTCCCCTTTTGGGATAATCTTGACACCTACTGCAATAATCCTGATAAAGTTCTTGACACCTACTACAATAATCCTGATAAAGTTTTTCTTACTGTTTTCACAAGTGTCAGAATAAATTTTTTCTTTAATACATGTTTGTTCTTTCTTTTGCTAAAGACAGAATGCTGGGGTCAAACCCAGCATAGGAAGTCTCATGATCTTTTAAACATGGTATAGATAGGAATAAGATATGTTAAATTAACATTTGTGTCTTGAGTGGTTCACAAATGAAGGGTCCTGTTTGTACTAATCACTTGGGAATATATATAACTTCAAAAGCTTATGGGCAAAATAAAAAAGTCTATTACAGTGGTTCCAATGAGAGATAAGGAGAATTAAAACACAGCTATATGCAATTAAGAGACAAATTGTATTGAATTTTATCAACTGGTTAGAAATGAAAAAAAAAAAAGAGAGAGAAAACAAAGATGACTCCAGGGTTCCAACTTTGATTAGGATGATGTCATTAGCAGAAAGAACAATTCATTAGAGAAAGAGTTTAGAAGAAAGACAATGGGTTTTACTTTGAAAATACAGATTTAAGGATTCCAATGAGATATACAGGCAAAAATGCCCAGCAGGGATTGAAAATGAAGCTTAGCTGAGGGATCTGGGAAAGAGATAAAGATTTGGGAATCCATTATTAGTCATGTAGTAATCATTGATTAATATCAGTTGATACAATAGAAATGGATAGAGATGGTGATGAAAAAAACAAGGGTGAAAAAATAATGCAATGGTAATGTTCATAAAGCTCTAAGTGGTAGCATCTACTTTCAAGATTATAAAGCACAGCCATCTGTTGAGAGTGAGAGTTTATGGATAATATTGAGACCTTGCAGATTATCTACTGAGAATGCCAGATCATGTCAGTCAACTAAAGACTGATAATAATATTAGAAAATAGCTGTGTTAGGCCATCTGAGTTTCTTCTGAAAATCCATCTGTTCTTTTAGGAAAGTGTTCTGTCCTGTCGGTTCAGGCTGCTGTAACAAACACCCTAGACTGAGTGGCTTAAATAACAGAAGTTTATTACTCACAGGTCTGGAGCCTGGGAAGTCCAGGATCAAGGTACCAGCATGGTCAGGTTCTGGTGAGAACTCACTTCCTGGTTTGTGGGTGGCTGTCTTCTTGCTGTGTGTTCACAAGGCAGAGCAGAGAGAGCTCCTCTCTCTCTTCTTGTAAGGACACTCATCCAATCATAGGAGCTCCAATATCACGACTTCATCTAACCCTAACTACCTCTCAAAGGCACACATGCTAATACCTTCTCATTGGCGGTTAGAGTTTCAACACATGAATTTGGGAGACACACAAACATATCCCCATTCGTAGGGCTATCTTTCAAAGAGCACTGTTCTACTACCATAAGGGGAAAGGTGTTTCCATGCTTGCCTATGGTGGTAGCCAGAAAAACAGCCCCTAAAAATGTCCATATTCTTATCCCTGAAACCTAAGAATCTGTTGCTTTACATAATAAAAAAGACATTCATTGCATGTGTGATTACATTAAGGACCTTGAGATGGGGAGCTTATCTTGGATTATAGGGATGGATCCATTGTATTCACAAAGCTCCTTATAACAGCGAGGCAGAAGGGTCAGTCACAGGAGATGATGGAAGCAAAGGACAGAAAGGGAACAGATTTGAAGATGCTATGCTGTTGGCTTTGAAGATAGAAAAAGGGGCCAGGAGCCAAAGAAAGCAAGCAGGCTCTAGACAGTGGAAAAGGGAAAGGAACAGATTCTCCCTTATATCTTCTAAGAGAAATGCTGGCCTGTCAACACATTGATTTTAGCCCAGTAATACCGTTTCAGGCTTCTGACCTCCAGAACTATAGGAGAATAATTTTGTATTGTTTTAAACTGCTAAGTGTGTGGTATTTGTCACAGTAGCAGTATAAAACTAATATACTCAGCAACATACTTCACCCTCCTTTTCAAAGGAATCATTTCAGGCCATCTAACTATAAATTATTTATCTTGTTTGGTGATTCAAACAGGAACAATAGATTGTTTTTCATTGATTGATATACATACTGGAAGATAGATGATTAATGCTTGATAGATGATTGATGTTTGATAGATCTATGTTTGCGTAACTGCTACAAGGGACCCATAAGTCTGGATAAAAAGAGATCATCTTTTATTATTATATGGAGAACTCATGCCTAAAAATAGTACAAAGCATTATCAAGAAATTGGGAAAAACAAAACAAAAACTAGATTCCTGAGGTCCTTGGCTGACCAAGGATCCAGCCATAACAACTTCACTATCCATGAACCAATATTTTCTTTTAGTAAAATTTGAGTTGAATTTATATCAATTGTGATTAAAAAAATCCTAGAACAATACACAAGGTAAAAGACATAAGATGACTCAAAAGGAAAAGAGTGGAATTGGAATTGGAGCAAAACATGTTAAGAAACTGTAAAGTTTACAGGCATACTGAAGTTCCTGAAACTGATATTATGGAGAAAGAGAAAGGAAAATGTAGAAAACAGGTGTTAAATGATTGAATTGTGTAGAAATGAGCTTAAAGATTGGTAGATGGTAGAGAAAGGTAGAAGAGAATATTAGAAAAATTGGTATGACTTCTAAAGGGAGTTGTATAATGAAGAAATTATGAGAGACACCTAGAAACAATACTATGGGCAGGCATAAGTGTGACATCCTTAACTAATAGGAACATAGGAGGAAGCTAATGAGAATAACTCTGCATTGGAAGAACCAGTGTTGTTCAAAGAAGAAAAGTGGAAACATGTAATGGAATTATAAAATTTAAACAGCCCATGTATTTCAGAAATCTTAGATTTGTGATTTAAAAAATTTTTTTAGTCCTTTAGGCAAAATTTAAAATATAACCAGTTAGAGAAAATTTCACCTGAATGGATCCTATGGTACTCAACTGAGCTAGAGTCTTCTAATGCATAGGAAATTAATTCTTTTCCTAACTGTTAGTTTATGATGGAAGGAAGAGAAGAAGCAAGAGGAGGAGGTGGAGGAAAGGAAAGCTAGAAGAGAGAGGAGGAGAAAGAAAAGGAAAGGCTTTAGGAAAAGGATCTAAAGCTCAGTTAACAATAGTGATCAAGATTGTCTCCTGTTACCACCACCTTCATTTTATTCCCCACCACTCTGCTCTTTTTCCAGCAGAAGCAATTTAATTTTCACAGAACATAGAATCCTTAAAACAACTCTTAGTATAATGGCATTTACTCCCAGAACTCTCAGAAAACATTTGCTGATGAAAATGATGTTTGTCTTCCAGTTATCATCATTCTAGTGAGCAGGGAGATGGATTAAAGGTGAGAAAAGGGGAGTTCTGGATTACTCACCTGGGGATAACTAAGAGTTGAATAAAAAGTAGAGCAAAAATTTGATTTACTCTCTCCCTTTCTTACTCTCTAGTGGACGTAGATGCCAGAGGATGTAGTGAATTGTATTAGTCAAGCATAAACCCCATTCCTTCTCAAGCCTAATTCCAGAGTATAAAGTAACACTTCTCTAAGCATGACTTCTCTTAAGAAGCAGAGATATTCAACTGTGTTAGAGAAGGACCTCATCCAAGATAATCCTGTATTAAACTTTAAAAATGGTCATGAAAACAGTGACAACCATGCTACTTGAGTGTAAAATATTTAAATACCGTTTTGACTGTTGCTGGGCCTGCAGATTTGAAATTTGGCAGAGTCCTCTGTCTTCAGTGCTGATCTATTTTGGGGTTTCCTCCAACTTGAGCAGAGCAAGGAAAATGTCACCACCTTCATCTGGGTTAACGTTGAGGAAATACTCTTATACGATGCAGCTCTGCTTGTTTTGTAAGGCCTTTTGAAAATATTATCTACACAAAAATTGTTTCCTATTGTTAAAAAAAAAAACACTAACCTTTCCTGTTAATGTTTTCCATTTTTCTGTCTAATGAGGATTTTAAATTTCTAACAGCAGTTTCATCTAAAGCTTGGAGCTGACTTTGCCTTTTATAAAATGGAACACGTAGTGAGTCAGCAAGGGAGGAAAAGTGCTAAGATTTCATCAATTTGTTGACCAATCTACGTGTACAGAGAAACACATATGGAAACCTTAAAAGAAAGGAAAAAGCAGGAAAGTTTTTTGCATTTTAATACACATACAACTAAATGTTTGTCATGTTTCATTACTAAACCTCCAACCAATCCCTCAGAGATTTCTGCTACCTTTTTCCTAACACAAAGTTTTTGGACATAAGTCAACCTCATTTTAATTTTTCCTTTGGGTGGGCAAAATAACTGTGAAGCATTAGAGAAATACAAGTTAGGGAAAATTGTGTCATTTTTTCCAATGGAAATTAAATATGTTGTCAATGGTAAAGGATGAGCCTCAGAATGTCATGTTTTTCTGATCTGCTCCCAGTCTGGCTGGGGCTCACAGCCTCCTCCTCGGCCATCAATATGCAGAACTAGGAGTCCTTCCACTTCGTGCACAGGCCTTTTGAATTTCCTCCACCAGGCTGAATGCTAATGAAGAAGGTTTGCAGTGTCATCTGCCAGTGGCAAATCCCAGGATATATCTACCAGCAACCAGAATGGGAGGGTTAAATTGTCTTGAGCTAAGGACGTTCTAATTAGGAGAATACAACTAAAAGCTTGTCAAAATATATTCCTTTGAGTTAAAGCAAGTAAACTGTGATGTCTTGAAATGTATATATAATGGGTAATTTGCTGAGGTCAATTACTAGTCTGTTTTGCATTTGATCATTAGTCATTTATTACTATATAAAAAGACCAGTATTATTATTACTGAATCATTTATACTATTAATTTAATCATAAGAATAATAATTATATGTTAATTCAAGGATGGTATATTATAAAGTATGTATTTATTAAAAGATTAGTCATAATTATTTCAAATTGAAAAAGAATGATATTTCTTCATGATTCTCCCAGAAATATGCTTCAAGTAAAATATGCCTTTGATGTGACAAAGTGTTTAAAGGAAACATATTTTTTAATTTAATTTTGTTTATTTTTTATAGAGCAGGTTCTTATTAGTTATCTATTTTATACATATTAGTGTATATAAGTCAAACTCAGTCTCCCAATTCATCTCACCATCACCACCCACACCCACCCCTGCTTTCCCCACTGGGTGTCCATACGTTTGTTCTCTACATCTCTGTCTATTTCTGCCTTGCAAACCTGTTCATCTACACCGCTTTTCTAGATTCCACATATATGCATTAATATATGATATTTGTTTTTCTCTTCCTGACTTACTTCACTCTGTATCACAGTCTTTAGGTCCAACCACTTCTCTACAAATAATCCAATTTTCTTCCTTTTTATGGCTGAATAATGTTCCATTATATATATGTACCAAATCTTCTTTATCCATTCATCTGTCAATGGGCATTTAGGTTGCTTCAATGACCTATCTATTGTAAATAGTGCTGCAATGAACATTGGGGTGCGTGTGTCTTTTTGAATTATGGTTTTCTCTGGGTATATGCCCAATAGTGGGATAGCTGGGTCATGTGGTAATTCTATTTTTAGTTTTTTAAGGAGCCTCCATACTGTTCTCCATAGTGGCTGTACCAATTCACATTCCCACCAGCAGTGCAAGAGGGTTCCCTTTTCTCCACACCCTCTCCAGCATTTGTTGTTTGTAGATTTTTGAATGATGCCCATTCTGACCGGTGTGAGGTGATACCTCATTGTAGTTTTGATTTACATTTCTCTAACAATTAGTGATGTTGAGCAGCTTTTCATGTGCCTCTTGGCCATCTGTATGCCTTCTTTGGAGAAATGTCTGTTTAGATCTTCCACCCATATTTTGATTGGGTTTTTTTTTTTTTTTTAATACTGAGCTGCATGAGCTGTTTATATATTTTAGAGAGTAATCCTCTGTCCATTGATTTGTTTGCAAATATGTTCTCACATTCTGAAGGTTGTCTATTCATCTTATTTATAGGTTCCTTTGCTTTTCAAAAGATTTAAATTTCATTAGGTCCCATTTGTTTATTTTTGTTTTTATTTCCATTACTTTAGGAGGTGAGTCAAAGAAGATCTTGCTTTGATTAATGTATAAAACAGTGTTTTTCCTATATTTTCCTCTAAGAACTTTATGGTATACAGTCTTATATTTAGGCATTTAATACATTTTAAGTTTATTTTTATGTATGGTGTTAGGGAGTGCTCTAATTTCATTCTTTTACATGTAGTTGTCCGGTTTACCCAGCACCACTTATTGAAGAGACTCTCTTTTCTCCATTGTATATTCTTGCCTCCTTTGTGTAGATTAATTGACCATAGATGTATAGGTTTATTTCTGGGCTTTCTATCCTGTTCCTTTGATCTATATTTTTGTTTTTTGTGCCAGTACCATATTGTGTCTTGATTATTGTAGCTTTGTAGTATAGTCTGAAGTCAGGGATTCTGATTCCTCCAGCTCTGTTTTTTTCCCTTAAGATTACTTTTGCTATTCGGAGTCTTTTGTGTCTCCATACAAATTTTAAGATTTTTTGTTCAAGTTCTATAAAAAACTCTATTGGTAATTTGATTGGGATTGCATTGAATCTGTAGATTGCTTTGGGTAGTATAGTAATTTTCACAATATTGATTCTTGCAATCCAAGAACATGGTACATTTCTCCATCTGTTTATGTCATCTTTGAATTTTTTCACCAGTGTCTTATAGTTTTCTGCATACAGGTCTTTTGTCTCCCTAGGTAGGTTGTTCCTAGGCATTTTATTCTTTTTTTTTTTTTTTTTTTTTTTGCAAAGGTGAATAGGATTGTTCCCTTAATTTCTCTTTCTGATCTTTCATTGTTAGTGTATAGGAATGCAAGAGATTTCTGTGCATTAATTTTGTATCCTGCAACTTTACCAAATTCATTGATTAGCTCTAGTAGTTTTCTGGTGGCATCTTTAGGATTCTCTATGTATAGTATCATGTCATCTGCAAACAGTGACAGTTTTGCTTCTTCTTTTCCAAATATATTCCCTTTATTTCTTTTTCTTCTCTGATTGCCATGGCTAGGACTTCCAAAGCTATGTTGAATAATAATGGTGAGAATGGACATATTTCTCTTGTTCCTGATTTTAGAGGAAATGCTCTCAGTTTTTCACCATTGAGAATGATGTTTGCTGTGGGTTTGTCATATATGGGCTTTATTAGGTTGAGGTAGGTTCCCTCTATGCCCCCTTTCTGGAGAGTTTTTATCATAAATGGGTGTTGAATTTTGTCAAAAGCTTTTTCTGCATCTATTGAGATGATCATATGGTTTTTATTCTTCAATTTGTTAATATGGTGTATCACATTGATTGATTTGCATATATTGAAGAATCCTTGCATCCCAGGGATAAATCCCACTTGATCATGGTGTATAATCCTTTTAAAGTATTGCTGGGTTCTGTTTCCTAGTATTTTGTTGAGGATTTTTGCATCAATATTCATCAGTGATATTGGTCTGTAATTTTCTTTTTTTGTAGTATCTTTGTCTGGTTTTGGTATCAGGGTGATGGTGGACTTGCAGAATGAGTTTGGGAGTGTTTCTTCCTCTGCAACTTTTGGAAGAGTTTGAGAAGGATGGGTGTTAACTCTTCTCTAAATGTTTGAAAGAATTCACCTATGAAGCCATCTGGTCTTGGACTTTTGTTTGTTGGAAGATTTTTAATCACAGTTTCAAGTTCAATACTTGTAATTGGTCTGTTTATATTTTCTATTTCTTCCTGGTTCAGTCTTAGAAGGTTATACCTTTCTAAGAATTTGTCCATTTCTTCCAGGTTGTCCATTTTATTGGCATAGTGTTGCTTGTAGTCATCTCTTAGGATGCTTTGTATTTCTGCAGTGCCCATTGTAACTTTTCCTTTTTCATTTCTAATTTTATTGATTTGAGTCCTCTCCCTTTTTCTTGATGAGCGTGGCTAAAGGTTTATCAATTTTGTTTATCTTCTCAAAGAAGCAGCTTTTAGTTTTTTTGATCTTTGCTATTGTTTTCTTTGTTTCTATTTCATTTATTTCTGCTCTGATCTTTATGATTTCTTTCCTTCTCCTAACTTTGGGTTTTGTTTGTTCTCCTTTCTCTACTTCCTTTAGGTGTAAGGTTAGATTGTTTATTTGAGATTTTTCTTGTTTCTTGAGGTAGGATTGTATTGTTATAAACTTCCCTCTTAGAACTGCTGTTGCTGCATCCCATAAGTTTTGGATCGTCATGTTTTCATTGTCATTTTTCTCTAGGTATTTTTTGATTTCTTCCTTGATTTTTTCAGTGATCTCTTGGTTATTGAGTAATGTATTGTTTAGCCTCATGTGTTTGTGCTTTTATGTTTTTTTCCCTGTAATTTATTTCTAATCTCAGAGCTTTGTGATCATAAAAGATGATTGATATGATTTCAATTTTCTTAAATTTTCTGAGGCTTGATTTGTTACCCAAGATGTGATCTATCCTGGAGAATGTTCCATGTGCACTTGAGAAGAAAGTGTAATCTGCTGTTTTTGGATGGAATGTCCTATAAATATCAATTAAATCTATCTGGTCTATTGTGTTATTTAAAGTTTGTGTTTCCTTATTTATTTTCTGTCTGGATGATCTAACCATTGGTGTAAGTGAGGTATTAAAAATTCCCCACTATTATTGTGTTACTGTTGATTTCCTCTTTTATAGCTGTTAGCATTTGCCTTATGTAGTGAAGTGCTCCTATGTAAGGTGCATATATATTTATAATTATTATATCTTCTTCTTGGATTGATCCCTTGATCATAATGTAGTCTCCTTCCTTGCCTCTTGTAAAGTTCTTTATTTAAAGTCTATTTTATGTGATATTACCATCACTACTCCAGCCTTCTTTGGATTTCCATTTGCATGGAAATTCTTTCTCCATCCCCTCACTTTCAGTCTATATGTGCCCCTAGGTCTGAAGTTGGTCTCTTGTAGACAGCATATATGTGTGTCTTGTTTTTGTATCCATTCAGCGAGCCTGTGCCTTTTTGTTGGAGCATTTACTCCATTCACATTTAAGGTAATTATCGATATGTATGTTCCTATTACCATTTGCTTAATTGTTTTGGGTTTATTTTTGTAGGTCCTTTTATTCTCTTGTGTTTCCCACTTAGAGAATTTCCTTTAGCATTTGTTGTATAGATGGTTTTGTGGTGCTGAATTCTCTTAGCTTTTGCTTTTCTGCAAAGCTTTTGATTTCTCCATCGAATTTAAATGAGATCCTTGCTGGGTAGAGTAATCTTCGTTGTAAGTTCTTCCTTTTCATCATTTTAAATATATCATGCCACTCCCTTCTGGCTTGTAGAGTTTCTGCTGAGAAATCTGCTGTTAACCTTATGGGAGTTTCCTTGTATGTTGTTTGTCATTTTTCCCTTGTTGCTTTTAATAATTATTTTTGTCTTTAATTTTTGTCAATTTGATTACTATGTGTTTCAGCCTGTTTTTCCTTGGGTTTATCCTATATGGGACTCTCTGTACTTCCTAGACTTGGGTGGATATTTCCTTTCCCACGTTAGGGAGGTTTTCTACTATAATGTCTTCAAACATTTTCTTGGGTCCTTTCTCTGTCTCTTCTCTTTCTGGGACTCCTATAATGCTAATGTTGGTGGATTTAGTGTCCCAGAGGTCTCTTAGGCTGTCTTCTTTTCTTTTCTTTTCTTTTCTTTTTTCTTTATTCTGTTCCACACAATGAATTCCACCATTCTGTCTTCCAGGTCATTTATCTGTTTTCTGCCTCAGTTATTCTGCTATTGATTCCTTCTAGTGTATTTTTCATTTCAGTTATTGTATTGTTCATTTGTGTTTGTTTGTTCTTTATTTCTTCTAGGTATTTGTTAAACATTTCTTGCATCTTCTTGATCTTTGCCTCCATTCTTTGTCCAAGGTCCTGGATCATCTTCACTATCATTATTCTCACTTCTTTTTCTGGAAGGTTGCCTATCTCCACTTCATTTAATTGTTTTTCTGGGGTTTTATCTTATTCCTTCATCTGGTACATAGCCCTCTGCCTTTTCATCTTGCCTGTCTTTCTGTGGATGTGGTTTTCGTTCCACAGGCTGCAAGATTGTAGTTATTCTTGATTCTGCTCTCTGCCCTCTGGTGGATGAGGGTATCTAAGAGGCTTGTGCAAGCTTCCTTTTAGGAGGGACTGGTGATGGGTGGAGCTGGGTGTTGCTCTGTTGGGCAGAGCTCAGTAAAACTTTAATCCACTTGTCTGCTGATGGGTGGGGCTGAGTTCCCTCCCTGCTGGTTATTTGGCCTGAGGCGATCCAGCACTAGAGGTTACGAGCTCTTTGGTGAGACTAATGGTGGACTCTGGGAGGCCTCATGCCAAGGAGTACTCCCCAGAACTTCCACTGTGTCCTCGTCCCTGTGGTGAACTATAGCCACCTCCTGCCTCTGCAGGAGACCCTTGAACACTAGCACGTAGGTCTGGTTCAGTCTCCTATGGGGTCACTGCTCCTTCCCCCTGGGTCCTCATGCACACACTGCTTTGTGTGTGCCCACGAGGAGTGGAGTCTCTGTTTCCCCCAGTCCTGTCAAAATCCTGCAATCAAATCCCACAATCCTTCAAAGTCTGATTCTCTGGGAATTCCTGCTCCATTGCTGGACCCCCAGTTTGGAAGCCTGACATGGGGCTTAGAACCTTTACTCCAGTGGGTGGACTTCTGTGGTATAATTGTTCTCTAGTTTGTGAATCACCCACCCAGTGGTTGTGAGATTTGATTTTATTGTGATTGTGCCCCTCCTACCATCTCACTGTGGCTTCCCCTTCGGCTTCAGATGTGAGGTATCTTTTTTGGTGAGTTCAGTGTCTTCCCGTCGAAGATTATTCAGCAGTTAGTTGTGATTCCGGTGCTCTCTCAAGAGGGAGTGAGTGCACATCCTTCTACTTCGCTATGTTGAACAAATCCTGGGAAATATTTTTTTTTTTTAATTGAGGTATAATTGACAAGTAACCTTATATTAGTTTCAGGTGTACAACTTAACAATTTGATGTTTGTTTATATTATGGAATGATCACCACAATGAGTAGAGTTAACATCCATCACCATAAATAGTTACAAAACTTTTTTCTTGTGATAAGAACTTTTAAGATCTACTTTCTTAACAATTTTCAAATAGGCAATACAGTATTATTAACTATTGTCACCATGCTATACATTACATCTCCATGACTTATTTATTTAATAACTGGGAGTTTGTATCTTTTGACCCCTTTGCTCAGTTTTGCCCACCCCCCCCCCCAACCCCCTGCCTCTGGCAACCATCAATCTCTTCAGTGTAATTGTGATGCAGGAAGCATCTTAAGTGTTTTTTAAAATTATAAACTTGCTTGTTTAAGGTATTATACCCACATATTTTATATGCAAATTTATTCCCTGTCCTCATAAGTAGCTATGTAGTCTGGAAATTCTTGGTAGTGGAAATTAAAAATAAAGTAAAACCTGGTTTTTATTTCCATTTCTATCTCTGATATTTTTTATACTTACTCCCTTCTACTTTTGATTCTTTCTTTGATGGCAGATTGTAGGGTAATTTTTATGTAAGTGTTTTAGTTTTAGCTTTATTTAAGACAGAGTAAAATGTATAAATAATGATTTAGCTTAGAAATGGAACACAGCTTCAACAATAGTAAGACCTATGGCTTTTTTGTCCAAATTTTGTGGTATATTTTTAATGTGGTGTTCACAAAAGCAGTGTAACCTGTAAAATACTAGATATTTATTAACATCTAATATATATTATGCAATGTGTAGACAATGAACTTATAGGTATAATAAGATGCAATGGAAAACAGACCTTGTTCCCTTTCAGTAAAACATTCTTTCCAACATTTGAGACATTTGCAAAGCACAATATGCTTATTAGAATAAAAGATATTATTTTAAGAAGAAATGCTGTGAATAAGGAAGCTCATAATGTACCAGCAATAGATTGATACACCAAAAGTTATTGATGGTGTAGCAGCTAACAAAAGTGATAATAAAAATCACTGGAAAAGATCATTTCAGTCACCAAAAACAAATTGAGTATGACTAAAAAGAAGGAAAAATCTAATAATAAGTTCCATTAGGATTTAAACTCCCAAAATATGATACCCCGTATGATTTACAGATGAACCAAAGGAAGGAGTAAGGATATTATCTGTCATTACATACAGGAAAGAAAAAGAAACTAGATTGGAAATGCTGTTCTGCCCTAGCATCAGGCCTGGTACACACATGAGTCTATTTAGGTAGGGAATGAAGGGAATTCATGAGGGATGTAGGCCTTGATTTTATAATTTAAAACTAAAATCAAGACCAATCTGAAACTATCTTAGACTATAAATAGAAAATTGTAGCACAGTTTTTCTATCAGCCAGCTAGTTGGTGAACTTATTACTACTTTCGGGTGCTCAAACTTCAGTTCCCATGTCTATGCTCACAAAATGTTCCCATGCACATAAAAAAGGTAATTTCATGCCCAAATGGAATTTTCTGCTTGCATTTTGCATGTAGAATATTCATTTACATAAACAAATTCATGTTTTGAGGAAACACACTTTGTGAGTTCAACTTAGGTGTCAATGGATGAAAAATTTCCTGAATATCAGGTCTGGTTGGATGACTTGAGACAAACCTTTTGTTAGTTAGCCAGTCCCCTTCCCTAACCTGTTAAATGCTATTCATCAATTTTAGGCTTTATGAATCTCCCTAAATTCCTTCCATGTATGATTCAATTAGTACATTGTACCATTGCCTTTTGTAAATTAGGACAAAACTAGAGACAAATTGAGAACAAAGGAGTAATGCTATTGTGATATTATGAACTGAAGATCATGTCTTTTAGGTAAAAATCTTGCCCCAAAGGATGGAAATTCCCATCTTAAAGAGAAGATGTGTTAATAAGTTGTTAAAATACAAATTTAAGAAAATGAATCAGAATATTAGATCTGTAAGAAACCTTGGCCTTTACTCTGTCTAATCCTTTTGATTTGCACAGATTGGTTGATGGTTAAACCACAAAATTTTCCTGTATATTTCCCTTCATCGTGTTCTCTCCATAGAACATAAAATTTGTAGGGGAGGAAACAGCTTCCCTCAACCCTCTTAAAGTTCCTGGCTGGATCTGCAAATTAAACTGACAAAGACAGATTAACAGGAAAGAAGCATACAGATTTATTTAATATAAATTTTGTGTGACACAAGAGACCTCATAAGGAAATGAAGACCCAAAGAAACAGCTAGATCTGAGTCTTTTATGCTAGTTGTGGAGGAACATGGTAGGTTAAGGAGTATGAGGTAATCATAGTAAACTAGAGAAACTTAGCAAACCCTGTTTGTTAGGGTTCTTCTCAGCATCCTTTGTCTTCAGAGATAAGGATACTCCTTTCCTCTGGGTATAGGGAGGGCACATTTATTGAGAGTTTTATGGCCTGTTTCAGGGAAGAAGGGTGGAGTAGGGGGAGGTCAGTGTGACCTTCTGCTTCTAACATTTTTCAAACTCCTTCAGCTTAAGATATTCAATACACCAAGATGCCATATTTTGTGGTAGC
The DNA here is from genome assembly GCF_964374135.1 of Grampus griseus. Classification (NCBI taxonomy): domain Eukaryota; kingdom Metazoa; phylum Chordata; class Mammalia; order Artiodactyla; family Delphinidae; genus Grampus; species Grampus griseus. Next base: position 92,140,463 of record NC_138998.1, read on the forward strand.
ATGTCCTACACCCCATAACATCCATTTATAATGGAAAAAAAAGTTTATCATATTGCCAAATATGGTAGGTGGATTAAAGTTCCTGAGACAAATGAGTGATCAAAGAAATGGGAAGGAGGGCATGTCTCAGAATCAAGAAACTTGGTGATATATACTTAGGTATTTATACTAGTTTTTATGCATTTTTTGAAAAGACCATCTTGGACTCTGTGAACATTGTTTGTATGTTCAAATACAATTTAAAATTGTATTTGTCTTTTCAACTCTGTCCTTAATGTTGGTATGACAGTTCTTTTTATAGTTTGCACAATTTCAGACTTGAAAAAAATATAATACCCTAAACTTTAATTCAGAAGATTATGAAAATGTTCACATGCACTCACTGCCTTAAAAATCCCCAAAATCCATGAAGTAAAATATGACCCATTTATACTTTCCTTTGTCCGCCTACCTTGGTGTTCTTGGCTAGAGCTGCTTAGCTACCTACCAATTCTTTCCTACCGGTAGCAAGCAGATCCTTCCCCAAAACAGTGTCATCTTTGCATGTTTTATGCCCCAGCTAATGCCTGTCCTCCTCTCCTCCATTTGACATCCCACTCATCTCAGGTGCCCTAACAGTCACATGTGGTTAGTAAGTAAATTGTTATTTTCAAATCAACACTGGTTTTTCATATGTTTGTAGATAGTTTCATTTTTCCCATTACAAGCTCAGGGGACCTCAAGATGTATTAGTTTTCCCCTCATTCCTAAAATACAGGTATAGGAATCTTTAAAAATCTTTTTCTTGGGCTTTCTTAGAAATTGTTGTGAAGGAGTATATCTAAAATGCGATAAGTTAAACAGGAACCAGGTACTCAGGCATTCCTTTTGCAAAACAGTGAACTGTATCTGGCTGCTGATCAAGTAAATCTAGTCTGCTGTGGTCTACACAGTGGGTGGTACTCAAGAGGTCAGCTAGCCTCTAGACATGGGCTCAGCCCCCTCCAGGTTCCAAAACACATCAACAGTGACCCTCATCAGGTCCATCCATTGCTACTTTGATGCCAAGCTTGGATTGTGTGAATCGAGACACTATAAGCATCTTTTTCTTCAGTGAGTGTTGGTTTGGAGAACTTCCCATTTCCTCTCTTCTCTCCTTTTGATCCTCACATACTGGTTGATGCCTAGCTCAGATCATTCTCAAGTGCATTTCCCTTCATCATATCTTCTCCATGGAAGCCAGATGCATCAAAGAGAAGATTCTGTTATAATGAAAAAAGTTGTTTAAAGGAGTTAAATCACCTGAGACCAGTGGCTGATCAAAGAGTTGGGAAGGAGGACACTTCTTAGGCCCCAAAACCCTGAAACAATTGCTCCATCTTATGGACCCACAGTATGACAAGTTTTTGTGTTAAGATTGAATTTCATTTTGAAGACCCTGAAGTACTAAGAACAATGGTTTTCCAATAATTACCTTCTTTCTCTTTTCTTTTATAAAGATTTATGGTGTTTAGGAAGGTTGAATTAAAGTTGCAGATAATCTATGTATTTCCTCTCCTCCCCTCTCCTCTCCTCTCAGCTTGTCTTCTTTTTTATTTCATCACATTTCTGCTGTATCTTTCTGGTCAAAGGGGATGATCTCCTTTCTGAGTGCTTAAGCTTTCTAAGCCCGTATATTCCTTTCCTTTTACCTCCTCTCTAAAAGGTTCTTCACTCTTTTCCTTCACAAAATACTTGATAGCTCATTAGATCCAGGCTCTAAACAACCAAATAATCTTATTCCTTTAGAAATTTTATATCCCTTCTCTAGATAACAAAAAGAGTTTCCACACTGAATCTTGTAACGCAGTGAAAAACATACAAAATCATCAGGAAGGAAGGGGAAAAAATTTGCATTCAATAAGTCTGAAGATTTACATCCTTCTACATTCAGAGACTAGGTTTCTTATTCTCTGAATTTAAATATAAGCTAGCTCTTTAGGAATTTTCTTCTATTTCAAAGCTAGAATGCTACTCTGATCTCTCATTAGTAAGTGGCATATTATTTTTTCAGCCTCTACTCTGTTCAGTCCTGTTTATGAAGTTCTCTTATCTGAAGGGATCTTAGTGGTGTTCCCATTGTTACTACTCCATTTACAATAAAAAATAATCTTTTATTTTTTTAGAAGAATGAATAATCCAGCCTTTACACCACATTTCCCAGCAGTTTAGTTAAGAGATTGCCATTGTGATGTAGAAAGCTGTTACCTCTTCCACTATTGACCAAGGACAGAAAGCTTCTTAATGTTGCCCTATTACTGTATGATTAGGCATACTTTATATTTGTTTTATGTTAACTATTGCACTGTATCATTTGTAAAGTATAATTCATCAAAAAGTATGCTGTTTTCACTTCCAAATAAACTCCTCTCCCTCCTCCCCTGCCCCCACATGCAAATACAGACTCAGAGACACACATATATTCTGTCTGTACTGACCTCAAAGCCATAACCACAGAGACACCCTTTATCGGGTGACAAAAAGAAAGAAAAAGCCTCTTGAGGCCTGAGTTTGCAAGCCTAAACTTAAAAGGTGACACTAATGCCATCAAAAGGAATATATTTTCTTACAGAAGGATCAGAGTGCAAGATATATCATCAAACGAAACTGGGCCCTCAAGTGTTCTTCATAGCTCATAATTGATTGGAATGGCAAATGGAGTAATTTGTAGGCAGCTAGCTTATGACACATTGTAATGAAGAAGCCATATGTAAAAGTATGTGGAATTAACAGGAGCAGTGTTACTCCTTCAGCATTTTAGATGAAAAACACATGCAGTTTTGAAACTTCAGATTTGCTATTTCAAAGACTGCAAGAGCATCTGTTAGGTATTGTATGATCTCATCTCTAACACAGCACAAGCAGTCAGCTTTTCAGCATGTCAAACCATAACTAAGTAAGGAGCCAAAAAATGAGCAGGCAGGTCACTTTTCACCTCATTAGCACAGCAGGAGGGGGCTCTGGAAAACTAGATGCTAGCAGAGGCCGAGGGGCCTTGCTGGTATCTTTTTTGAATAACAGAGAAAGGACCCAGCTGTGTACTCCTTCTAACTCTGTACTTCTGTTCTTTGCCATATAACCCCTTCCCTTTTTTCTGACCTTTCATCAGTTTGACCCCTGTAGTGTTCATAAACCATCACAAATTTCTGTCTGTGGAATAATTTTTCTCTACTTTTCCACGTGGTAGATCTTGGTTTTAATACAATTGTATTCAATATGACATGAATACACAGTCTTTAATGTTCTTGACAAGATTGAAATTCAGGGTCCTTTGGACACAAACATAGAGAAGATAATGGGAAAGCAGCTATCATTACATTCTATGAGCTGCTTCTTGCATTTGTAAAACTATCAAAAGTTTACTTTCTGTTCTGAAATTTGTTTTCTAGTTCTTCATCTTTCATTTCCTTTATCAATCTTATCATCACAATGGTGACTCCTTCATCAGCCTCCATCAGCCTTAATTCCTGGGTGACTACAGTATTCAGATCACTTCTGCCAACCCACAATGGACAAAATATATATAATTTCTTTTTTAAGCCATTAAAATATGGAATTATTTGTTACACAGCATAATGTAGCTGATCCTGAGTAAAAAATGAACTAAGATGTATTGCACGAGGACATTGTACCAGGCAGTGTGCTAAATACTTTATAATCACTGTCGTGATTTCATAACAATGGTATATGGAAGGCACTACGCTCATTCCTTTCAGAGTGAGAAAACTAAAACTTGTAGGTATTGTTTTCACACCTCTCCTGCGCCATCCCCAAATCCTTTTGCATCATCTCCTCTTCTAGCCACTGCCTCAGAAACCAATTCCAAGTCTACTTCTTCCTTCTTGCCCCAGGCTTCTCCTGCTCCACTGCACGGGGCGACCACAACTCTGCTCTGGGAAAGCACATAAACAGACCCACATAAGCAGGATATGGACCAGTGAAGTCTGGTGGTATTAATGACTGACCCAAGGGTCAGGAGACAACAGCAAGTGTACCCCTGACCTCCTTTTTTCCCATTGCAGACAGTCCTGAGACATAATACATAAGATTCCTCATAAAGGTCCTAAATTCAGTGTTCAATTTGATAAGACATTTTTTGAACTGGCTTTTTTTTCATTCTCTTTAACTCCCATTGTCCTGCATGCCTTTTCCCTCAGATCAGGTAACTAGGCAAAGTACTGGCATGTAAGCCTTTTTCTCAGACTCTACTTTGAGTAGAACCAAGAAAAAGACACTAAGTGATTCACCCAGGACACAAGGCTTCTGTGCAAATCTAGGATTAGTGAAGGGTAAAGGTGAAAAGCATACCCCTAATAACTATTAGGCACTGCCTTAGTGTATGTTGTTACAATTTTCATTTATTTTGTACCATGACAAGTCCATTAAGTAATTGGCTCCTCTTTGGCACTTGGTGTTTTCTCATATAATGATGACTTTATATGTGTTCTATTAATATGTATCATTCTTTCTTTTCCTTTTTTTTTTTTTTTGAGTAAACACTTTCTTATTTCTTTATAAAACATCTTCCATGTTCTGACTTTTGAAAAAACAAACATTAGTCTACATTTTAGGCTTTAAATTTCCATTTTTAATGTTACCTACATAGCAGTATATTACCCATATGCTCTTCTAAAGACTTCCTATCTTGGGATTTCTACAAATAAATGTTTATAACACTCTATTTATAGAGACTAACATATTACAGTATACAGAAAACAAGATTGAGAATTTGCACCAAGAGAGGCCAATATGTAATTTAAAGTTTTCTGATAGTCATATTAAAAGAAATAAATTGTAATAGTCGTAATTAATTTTATAATGTTTTCTTTAATCCAATATATACAATGTATCAAAAATATTATTTCAACAAATAATCAAGATAAATAATTATTATTGAAATGTTTTGCCTTTTTTATTTTTTTAATTTTTTTATTATTTTTTTTGAAGATGTTGGGGGTAGGAGTTTATTAATTAATTAATTTATTTTTGCTGTGTTGGGTCTTCGTTTCTATGCGAGGGCTTTCTCTAGTTGTGGCAAGTGGGGGTCACTCCTCATCGCGGTACGCGGGCCTTTCACTGCTGTGGCCTCTCTCGTTGCGGAGCACAGGCTCCAGATGCTCAGGCTCAGTAGTTGTGGCTCACGGGCCCAGTTGCTCCACGGCATGTGGGATCCTCCCAGACCAGGGCTCGAACCCGTGTCCCCTGCATTGGCAGGCAGACTCTCAACCGCTGCGCCACCAGGGAAGCCCTGCCTTTTTTATACTAAGCCTGTGAAATCAGGTGTGAACTTTACACTTAACAGCACACCTCTGTTTGGTCTCACTACATCTCAAGTCCTCAATAGCCACATGTGGACAGTGACCAGCACATGGGACAGTGCAACCAGCTCTAGAGCTTGCTATTTTTGCTTCTAACTTAATAATTCTTCCAGTCATAGTTTACTTTACCTGTTATATATGAGGATTTTTTGGTTCTAACTTCCTGAATATGTTTAATCATTTGGAGAAATATTTTTCAGATCAATTTTTTAGCACTTGATTTCCTCTGCTTCATTTACTATAAAGTGCCTAATGAAAACCTGTAGTTTACTTTATATCAAATGAATATTTGATGATTGTACAACTTCAGAGCCCAGTTGCAAGACAAATATATCAGACAATGCACATTGAGAGTTTAATCTTAGGATGGTCCGATTTAAAACATGTTCCAGAAATATACTATGTTCATAAGCTGAAATTGTCTGTATTATTTAATGCCCCAAGCATTAATTTACTAAGATAGCCTAATGTCTAGGAAGAGGTACTAATACAGCCAATAAAATGTTTACAGAACAGTTCAATTTGAAGAATTACTTTATCAATTTTTTTAATCTTTTCTGAATCAGATTATTTGTCTGTAAAATTGGGATAATATAGTACCTACCTCATAGGAACATTATAATAATTGATTAGCTAATACCTAGAGCCACTTAGAAATATGAATGGTACCTAAATAAGCCTTCAGTAAATGTTAGCTATCATTATTATTACAATTACTCTTTTATAAGAATTATTTTTCCTAAAATGAAAATGTGGTAATCCAACTATTTTGAGTAGTACTATAACTAACAGTATTACCATTTTGAGTATTAGAGGCATAATTTGTACACATAATAAGACTATGTATAGAAGCATATATGTAAATACATATATACTTGAGTATAAACCATGCTTTTTTCTCCATCAGAAAAATATAAGGTGAAATTATAAGATAGCAAGAAGTAAATAATTCACAATTTTCCATCTTTTCCCATTTCCCTCTAAAGGAAAACATTTTCAACATTCTGATCTCAGTTTAATCTTTATTTCAATACATTATCCCTTCCCTGTTAATATATTTGGGTAATTTCAACTACTTACCTACCGTTGGCAAGTTTGTTAGAGAATGCTTATATTCTGGCAACTTTTCAGGAAGAGGTTCATGGCTGATCATTGAGTTGAAGTTATAATGGAACTTACCTGGTTAAATAAATAGACCACGTGTGATTTTATGTGTTCATAAATATCAGTGTGTCTTTTAAGGTAGTGGTGAATGGAGGGCAAAGAGAGTGGTAGAACTGCCATCTGTATGAACTATAGATTATCGGCACTCACAAGAAAAGTGGTAACTTTTCTTAAAAGGCAGTAAAGACCTAGACCTTGACATATTGTTTGATAGAATAGTTCAGCAATTTGTTGGCCCCAAATTTTTTACTATTTCTGATTGTATAGTTGGTGGAGAGGATAAAAGTTAGCAAGCTGGGAAAATGAAGCTTTTATGGTGTGTAGGAAAGAGAATTTAATGCCACTGCAAGTAAATGGATAGCTGCTCTTACGCAGTTTAGGTACCAAAAAGAAAGCAATTATTTTGACACTGGGTGGAGGATAGTTTAAACTGGGAAGCTACTCATAGCATCCATTATTCAATATTTTTTGGTGATGCATTCTTTTGTCCAAACCAATCATTATTCTTGTAATTATCCCAAGTGCTGTGCAAACTGCTCCTAGAATCAACTCACTGTGAAACATCACCTTAAGTCGATAAGAAGAGCAGAATTCCCTGGAGTTTGGAGAGTTCTCCAAGGGTGCCCACTGGCTCCCCACCAAGAGTTTTAAGCTAAAATGTTCTGAAGTAGGACTTTCCCCTTGTTAAGATTTCTCTTGTAGTACTTTGAGCACTTTCTTATGTCTCTCACTCCACTTATCCCCATAGCCCAGGCTGCATGACAATATTCCCTTTTATTTGGCTCTGAATGGGAAAGCATTAGGTTCCAGTAAGTATACCTGGAGCTGAAATAGTAAGGAGAATCCAGCACTTAAAAAAGACCAAATCAAGCAAACCTTACTTCCTTTAAGTCGGCTGTCAAGATTATAAACATCATCTATGAATAAAGGTAGTATAGAAAATGTCCAAATGTGGGTTTTTTTTCTGATTTTAATAAGCATTACTGAATGGCTAATATATGATATAGTTATTTGAGCTAATAGGTCACAACAATTTGTTGAAAGACGTACTTCCTCCTGTGCCTATCCACTCCACAGTCAAGAATAATGGTTCACTGAATATTTTTACTGGAAAGAAGAGACCTAATTATTGCTATTTACTGAAAATCTCCTGACAGACTGCCTTTTGAGAGAATCTACAACAGTTAAAAATTAATCATGTAGCCTGCATATCAGCATGTTTACTAGTTTATAATCAATTTAATCTTGCAGCAGTGCCAGGCAATGCTTTGAAATGTTTTTTTACAGAGGATCCAGATGTACATAAGGCACCAAAAGTGTATTGTCAGGTGCCTGACTCCAACTCACTTTTCTCCCCAGGAATCTTCAATTATAATGCTTTATTTCACAAAATCACCCCACATTTCTTTTTGTATGCTAAAAGAAATAGAATAGAGCATCAAATTATGTTACACAGCAGAGCTTGAGTAACAGACCAAAAAGGAAAAAGGAAAGAAAAAAAAAAAAAAAAAACTAAGGAAATCGAAATAAAGCATTTGCCAACTGCCAGGACAAATTAAATCATCTTACAGTATGCAACAATGACAATTGCCCTTGAACTACAGCACGTTGCTAAAGGAAGATAGAAGGGTATGAAGCTTTAACAGTCAATGAAGGGATTTAAATACCTTATCCTCTCCATTTTCTGAGATGATGGCATGTGGGAAAAAGAAGTGCATGTAATGAGTCTCACAAATGATTCAAATTGCCTTTGGTAAAATATAATGTGACACAGACTATGGTTTGATTACCTTTTTGTTTCTGTTTATTGTTTGTTTGGTTGATTTTGTTTTAGTACAGAATTTCATCTTGCTTTTGTCATTGGTTTATAAATGATGGGTTGAGGATCTTAAAAATTGTGTGAATAATTCCCCACATTAAGTGGGAATCTGAAAGAACCCAGGGAAGACTTTTAAATACCCGAGGACAAATCAGAGCCCATTATAAGGCAGAACCCATGGCTCTTACAAATGAACTGAGTTCCAGGATTCTGGAAATCCAATAGAATTTCCTCTGTTCCTATAGTTTTGAACTAATCTAAAAAAATGTGTGAGGGATTGGGTTCTGATCCTCAAAACAATGGCATAATAATCTTCCTAGAATGAGTGTGGTGAGCTCTTTCTAATCACGTATAAAGATAAGTCTGAATTGTTTATTAATGCATGTAAAACCACCACTAAAAAATAATGTATCTATATTTCCTTATATGTAAAATTTTAGGATGGAAAATTCATTTCAAACTGACTTACAGTTATCTATAAATGTTGCATCTCTGTGTAGTCAAACTCCTACATTCCTCCATTTTTCTTTGGGACTTCTTAAATTAGATGACTTCTGGGAAATATTCTTGTTCAGTACTTACTGATGTAAGAGGCTTAGTATTTAAAAGTTGCTATATCATGTATTGTGTTCAAAGAAAGCCAATGTTCTGTATAGTAGGGAAAGTGAGTAAATATACTCTAAATACTCAGAATATAATTCTGAGTTTGAGACTGCCTAGGGCAAGCTACTGTAGATTGAAAGTCAGTTGAGTGCCAGGAGCATATCATCTTTATATTGTATCTTAAAACCATCTCAGTACCTAGCATGTAATTGGGAATCTACATGAGATTGTTTACTTGCAGTAGTAAGATCAACAATAAAACACTCCCTGTGGTGCTGGAATGTCAGCCCAAGGAGCAAAGAACAGTATTGAGTGATCTGGAGTAGACAATGGTTAAAAGTATAGTCAATGAAATTTTCAGCTGTAAAGCCTCAAGGCTTCTAGTGGATCTCTGCCTTTGGGTTAAGATTCAGGAGGTGGAATCCAGTCCAGAGTAGAGATGGGTTTGCTAACAAAAGCAAAGTAACCTATGCCCTGAAAGTTTGAGGCTGGTTAACAAAATGGAGAGATGAAACAAATGCCTAGTTATCACCATCAGAGAACAAATCTCAACTTGAATTCCTGGCAAGGCTGTTGAAGATGAATCTCACAGCACTGAGCTGGAGAGATCTTTATTGCTCCTTGCGATGGTTTACCCTCCACAGTGGAGGTGTAGGGCAGAAATGCAGAATAAGCACCTTCTAAGATGGTATGGAAATCAGGTATCAATTTTCAAAGACATTTTGATGTATGTCTATTTTCACTAGATTAATTAATTTATGTGTTTTCTTTTTTTTTTTTTTAATCTATAAGATGGGAATGTAACTGCACACTTCATGGTGCTGCTGTGAGAATTCAATGAGGTAATGTAAATGAAAGCATAGCTCCCGAGTGTCTGTTACAAAAGAAGCACTCAATACTCACTATGAATAATCTCAAGGTAGTATACATTATATATTACCTGTAGTATTGTATCTAATAATTCATAATGTATTGGTAATGATATTAATAATGAGAGTTATGGTTTATTTGGAGATTATTCTTGTTTTAATAAATGATCTTCCAGTGAAGATCTGAAAGGCAGCAGGCCAAATTACTCAAAAATCAGTTCATTACACAGCTAGCTTGTTGAACTATAGAGAGCTTTTCTGAAGATTTGGTTTATGGGCTGAGCTGCTTTGAGCTGTTTAAGGCAGCTCCTTTGTAGAGCAGTTGGATTTAATATCTCAAAGATCTTATATTCCTGGAATTTCCATTACTTGTCAATGGTGGGTTTTCCCTACAATGCATCTCCTGTCTTTATTTTTGCAGAGCGATTTCTGCCCGTCCCACTTTTCCTTCCCTTGTGCCTGCCAGGACTACCTTTGCCCCTTGTCTTGCATGTCTCTCTTTCTAAACTCTTGCTCCTGCCTTTTTAGCCCACCCTTCCCCAGTCCCTTTCTGCCTTGGGTTCTGGTGGATATTCAGTTGCAACAGATTGTCCTAGATACCGTGGAAAGTGTTTGTTGAACAGTTTTCATAAACTGACTATTCTGCACATCAAGCTTTTGGTGAATTGATTTTTGAAAATTGACAGATTGAGAGACACCTTGAAAATTTCAATGCTAAAGAATCATATTATTTCCTTTTTATTGAGAGTGTATTTACCTGACTCCATTTTACAACTTTTCTATTCAGCACAGGTCTTCAATTACTGTCAATCTTTTCTTATCTTACAAAATTTTTCTCAAAGTTGTATTTTTTTTCTCTTTTTAGTTCCTTGGAGAATAATTTTTTCTGGGCCAAGCAACAAACATGATTAAAGAGTCTATGTGCTTTCTTACAGCCTTTTTTTTAACGTGTTGGGGACACCATTGCTCTCTTAGCAAAGTTTGTTTCTGCCCTTAATAATATAAAGATCATTTTTCCTGATAGTAAACTACAGTAAAGCGTTCTTATTCTCCACCTTTCCTTTTCCCTTTTCTTCTTCTCTGTCACTTCTTCCTCCTTCTGCTCTAAATAGAAAAACATGATCCTCTTTCATAGTCCCTATTTTATATTACTCTAAATTCATCATGACCTTGATTCTCTGATGCTGCCCTTAATATGACCTACTGATACTTGTGAAACTACTCCGTTATTTCATTTGAATAAGGTCTTTAAAAATCTGAGTTACTTTTAGTGCTCCTTTTGTAGCCATCTCAATGTTTTTTTTATAAACTTCTTTCAAACAGGTAATATGCATTAGTTTTTGAAAAAAAGTTACAAAGTTTAAAAACATGAAATAATAAGGACAAAAACACCTCAATCTCACCAAAGATAGCTACACATAATACATTATTAAATTTCCTTCCGTTTGTTTATATGCATATATATAATAGGCATTATATATATTATACACACATTTTCTCTTTTAAAAAGAAAGTGGTACCCACTGCTCCCCTTCTTCACAAGATCTCCATAACTTCCACTTCAGCAAATATTCTTCCTCTTTGGTAGAATTCCATTCAGGGCAGAAGTTTTCTCATCACTTCTGCCAAGCTTCACGGTGATGAAACTGTCAAGCAAAGTCAAGAATGTATTCAAGTCAGTACTTTTACTTGAATAAGATAACCATCTGTGTTGGTTGCGGTTTTCATCAGTGTGCATTTATTAAAGAAAAGAATGTTTGAATAAATGTATGAATGGGTACAAACATGAATTAATCAGAGAATAGGCTGTGGCAGTTTTCTTTTATGCTTCGTGAATCAATCATGCATTTTCTTCAACTCTCCAAGTAACTTTCTGTAAACCACTGCAGTGATGTCACTTCTGCTCGTTAACTCTAATACCCTCCCTCACAAGATCTTAAAGGACATTTTGCTATTAACTGTATGATGTTGGAAAATAGCACTGAACTTCTCCAACCTTCATCTTCTATAAAGTGGGGCATAATAATAGTACCTTCACGGTCCTCTTTTGAATATCTATATAAAATGTGTATAAAGTCCTTTACAAAGCTTAAGGTGATATATCCATAAGATAACTACTATGATATCAAGAGCAAAGATACCTGAAAGGCTGCATTTATGTCTGTATTAAAACCACAGCTGCTCTCCTGTGTTACTAATGCTCTGTGAATTGGCAGGTACAGATCTAAGGCATTAGTATTATTTTTTTGGTTATCATTAGAATTTTCTCATTTTCTTATTTTATATCATAATGTTCTGCTCTGCAGTATTTCAATTGATTTTTCTTGGAAATGACTATAATGTTTCAAGCTGAGCATTATAACTTGAAATGATGAACAGTTAATTATGTTATCTTTTAAAAATCTGTTATTATGTAAAAGTCCTCCAATAGAAATAAAGGAGGAGAAAAAATAGAAAATGAAGGATATGCCACAAAAATTTCTGTCATCAGAATCAAAAGAATTAAGGCAATACATTAGTAAATGGGGTTAGGTAATAAAAGTATAGGATCAATTGACAAAAATGTTAATGTGTTATAAACAGAGGCTAAATAAGAGAATTTGTAGGTCCTCAGACACATCACTTTTTATGTCTTTCCTTTTTATTTTTGGCTGCTAAATTCTCCTTTCCCCAACTGGCCAACCAGTAAGTTCCCTTTCAGAGTTGAGATCAAGTACTTATGTTTAAGTATGAAGTCCATGTTCCTTTTATGTATCTTCTTTTTCTAAAGTATTCAGGGAAGCTCCTGAAAAGTCAGAGAAATTCACAGCTTATTAAAAAATAAGAATAGTTACTTTGCAATTTCAAGCTTGTGAGAATACCTATAAATAAGAGCCTATGTCCACGTGCCAGAAAAAAGAAAAAAACCAACTTTTTTTGGTAAGACCCTAATGCAAGTACTACAGCTAACTATGATTAGTTTAGATCCTGAATAAAAAGGCCTAACACCTCAAATAAAGGCTGGCTTCACAGCCATGTGATCTGGCATTGCACTGAAAAGGAACTGTACTTGGTTTAATGCTCTGCTGTCTGTGTTAAAATTCTTAATAATTTTAAACAAGGGACCCACATTCTTACTTTTCACTTGGCTCCACAAATTACGTAGCTGGTGCTGTCCAAAATCAATTATTCAGACAGCTTTTTAAGCAAGAGCAAAGTGAAGCTTAAGGAATAAATACTGTGCAGGTGCCTGCATAATCAACAAGAGATAAAAAATCTACTCAACATCAATGGATGTAAAACATAACCTAAAAAATTCAGTAGTACTCTTGTGGAACCATCCCCAGCGACAAATGATTCCTCATTCCACAGACTCAAAAAGTGGTGTAAACGAGTTGACCAAAGGCACTCAAAACTTGAGAATTCCACATTAACTTAGTTGACATTTAAATGAGAAAGAGAGAGAAAGAGAAGTAGTGAGAGAAACAACAAGAATGGACTCACTTCCCAATAAATATCCAATGATGACCACGGAAAATTTACATATTTATGTAATACTAAAACGAGTCATGCTAAGGTAAAGTAACTCTTAGGATAATGTTGTTTTGTTGCCTGAGAATAGCAATAATAGCTAATAGAGCAATGTCTTCCTCCTTGTGCCAAGCACTGTTTTATGTGCTGTATATGTATTAACTCACTTAATCCTCAGAAAATCTTACCACATAGGTACTAGTTATTGTTCCCTCTTTTAGAGAAAAAGGAAGTTAGGCACAGAAAGGTGAAATAACTTGGCAAAACCGTGGTCAATCTTGGAAGCAGGGTTATACCCTGAGAATTGATGACTGTACCCTCTTCTTTGCCTGTCTAGCAAAAGCAAGCTTTGGACAGAAAATCATGAAACTTTTGTCTTGAGACACAGGAATACGATTCAACATTTTCTAGCAATAAATATCAAACCCTTTAATTCTGACTATTGTGTCTTTAAAGAGACCTTTCTAGAAGAAAATATCTTGTCTTAGAATAAACACAGATTTTGATTTATTTTATTTTATCAAGCCCAGCCCAAAAAGCACAGTTTTAAAGATGGGAATGGTCATTGTCTAATGGTTTTCACAGACTTCTTTTTCTCAGCTCACTAGTCTCTAGATTGAGAGAGAACATACATGGCAAAGGTGATAATATTAGCTTAGACTTCTAGGCTGCCTTGGCCTCTCTCCTCTGCCAATAAACAGATTTTAGTCTCTGGGGCCGTCAGATGAGCAACTTCACAGATGCTAAACTTCCTGCAAATTAAGCACATGTAGGTAGAAAAAATTACAATAAGAGCACATGCCACCCTGCTAATGGTTTCAGTAGGGAAATTAGTGAATTAAACTGGTGTTGGAAACCAAACCTCTAAATTTTGCTTTTATCCACGTTTTATAATGTATTTAGTTTTTGTATGTACCACAGTGGACTTTTCCTTTACATCAGTTGACAATATCATCCTTTGTTTTCTTCTTTAGAATGATAGACTGTGTAGCTGTCTGGTTGGCACTCAGAGGTGATCTCTGCTCCAGCCAACTCCTGCAATTAGTTGATGGATAATTCAGCATATTTTTATACCTGTCAAATTAGCTTTATACCAACATCAGCTTTGACAATTCAGAGAGAGAGATCAGTGCCTGTTTACTCGGGTTCATGTGAAAATGGAAAATTTAAGCAGAATAGGTTAATTGCCCAACTTAATGGCCAGGTGTAACCGGCTTCTCTATGTACCCATCACCTGCCACTTTCTCTGGATGGTGGGTTTGTTTTATCCTTTCTTTGTTCCTTGTTGGTTGATGTATAGCACCGTCTCTAATTGTAGAAATTGATTCATCTGTAGCAGGTGAATGAGAACACCACATAACAATGGGCAAAATAATTGAAATGGTGTATCTGAGTCGAAATAGCTCTGTTGGCTGTGTTTGGTAAAGAGCCTAATCAGAAATTTCTTGTTGTTTCTTTGAAGTCTTATACTCCCTAGAAAATTGTATTCATCTCAAGTGTTTCCCATATTTGAAATAATTCTGAAAACTCCCTCATAAGCAAAACATAGTGACATTGAAAATTAATATATTTCTCTTTGTCCAAAATTCTTCTAGATAGTTGCCTGAAAATAGTAGGTTCATCATTGTAAGCTATGGCATTGAACTATTTGACCAAATTTTAGTTTTCCTCTACCTCATGAATACAATACATGTGTGTTCACCATTTTTATTTTGATTTTTGTGAGAGATTCAATTAGGTAACATTTATGGCTTTTTCCAGTTGTAGAATTCCATAGCTAACTGCTCAGTCAATGAAGCAATGGGTACATATGAATCAGATAAAAATGCTTATTAAAAATGTAGATTCCGTACTACTCCTCCAAATATTCTGTTTTAAAAGGATCTGGAAGAGCCAAGATATCTGCATTTTCCTATGTTTCCAGTAATTATTAATTCAGGTCCCCTGGAAATTATACTGCCACAAAGTCACTTGAGATGCCTATGGCTTTCCCTTTGTCTTCTATTGCTCCCTATCATGCTCATAAGCAGCTAAATCTTATGAAGCTTCAAGAAACTTGAGAGCACTGTAGTTGACGTTGGATATAGAAACATGCCTAATACCTGGAAAATACCATTGAGAGGTTACAATTAGGTATGAATGGATAGAGGTTCACAGACAAACTTGTGTAAAATGAAGCATGGTAAATACAAGAGTGTCCCAAGAGTTTAGTGAGAGATTGGTCGCTTAGGATTTCAGATGTGGGGGAGGGCTTCCCAGAAGTAGTGATATTTCATTTCATCTTTTTTTTTTTTTTTTTTTTTTTTTTCGGTACGCAGGCCTCTCACTGTTGTGGCCTCTCCCATTGCGGAGCACAGTCTCTGGATGTGCAGGCTCAGTGGCCATGGCTCATGGGCCCAGCCGCTCCGCGGCATGTGGGATCTTCCCGGACCGGGGCACGAACCCGTGTCCCCTGCATCGGCAGGCGGACTTTCAACCACTGCGCCACCAGGGAAGCCCCTCATTTCATCTTTGAAGTAACAGCTGGACAGAAGGGAAAATGAAACCCCAGACCAAGAAACGGCACTAACAAATGAATAGAGATGGAGATGCATATTGAATATTTGGGGAGGTGACCGAAAAATCTTGTTAGAGGTCTATGGTTACAAGGAGCAACCACCAATTAAATATAGAAAAAGAAAAATAAGACTGAAGTTTGCAGGCCTTCAGCACCCAAGATGCTTGCTTTCTCTATCTCAGGGGGCCATGTAGACAAAAGAGATCTCCTCTTCTGTCAGAGAGCTGTCATCAAACTGCTCTTTCTTTTCTGTCCTTCTCTGTCACTATCATGAGGGCCAGCTTAGTCTGCATCTCATAGTACATCATGCATATTTGTGGGGTGAAATGGAGTACCCCATGCATACCGCAGATTCTTGATGAACAATATGGGCATAACTCTTCATGATCAAGGAAATTCAGAATTTCTGTGTGTGTATATGTGTGATGTGTCATTTAACTAAGAACTAGGACACATATTTTGTTAGTATGACAACAGTAGTGTTAAGTTCTTAAGGATTATAATGAGGACTTCCAGGTTATCGTTCTGCATGTAAGGAGCATGGAAGTCACCACTGGTTCCCAACAAGTAAAATGTTGAACAGACTGGAAAATCAACATTTCATCTTGGATCCATAAGAGAGAGGAGGACAAACCTCTGCTCCCAAGATTGGAGAGAGACACACGAATACAGAGAGAAGCAGCTTACCAGACCAGAGACCCAGGAGTGGAAACCACTGTGCGAACCAGTGCCTGGGTAGAAAACCTGAACTGTAATTCATAAATGGCTGGAGGCTCAGTGTGGACAACTCTTGAGAGTTAAAAACTCCAGAGAGATCCAGTCGTAGGCGAGCCCCCATAATATTGTGAGACTTACCTCCAGGAACTCAACTAGATTCCCACAGCAAATATCGGAAAAAAATCCCCACATGCTTCCAGCAGGGGGATGGGAAAAATCACCTTTTTGAAATTAACCAGAGCATTCTGTTCTTCTTAATGTTGTTCAATAATAAGAAAACTAATAAGAAAAAAAAAATTGGTCAAAGGCCTTAAAGACACCTCACTAAAGAAGATTTTGTAAAAAATTAATAAGCTAAAACCTTAATTGAATAGAGTCAGAAGACCAGAAGGGGAAGCTTTTATGCCCTGCAAGGATAGCAAAGTCCAACAGAAAGAAGAAAGACTCCTTTTCTTTCCTGACAGGGACTCAGCCAATGAAAAGCCATGGACTCTGTTTACTGTAGTCCTCCCAACTTCCTCCTACTCTCTATAAGAGCCTCCTCTTTCCCTTACAGTTAGGGGACTTGCACATGGCTTGCCATGGTTGCAGATTCCCTAACTACAATTCTCTGCTGATTTCCAATAAATCCATCTTTACTAGAGGAATATCTAGCAGTCTATTTGTTTCAGGTCAACAATAAACAGATGGTAAAAAAGCATATAAAAAGTGTTCTACATCATATGTCATCAAAGAAATGCAAATTGAAAGGACAGTGAGATGCCACTACACACCTATTAGAATGGCCAAAATTTGGAACACTGATAACACCAAGTGCTGGCAAGTATGTGGAGTAACAGGAACTCTCATACATTGTTGGTGGGAATGCAAAATATTACAGCCACTTTGGAAGACAGTTTGACAGTTTCTTATAAAACTAAATATACTCTTACCATATGATCCAGAAATTGTGCTCCTTTGTATTTACCCAAAGGAACTGAAAATTATATTCACACAAAAACCTGCATATGGGTGTTTATAGCGACTTTATTCATAATTGCCAAAATTTGGAAGCAACCAAGATGTCCTTTAGTAGGTGGGTGGATAAATAAACTGTGGTACATCCAGACAATGGAATATTATTCAATGTTAAAAATAAATGAGCTATCAAGCCATGAAATTACATGGAGGAAACTTAAATGCACATTACTAAGTGAAAGAAGCCAATCTGAGAAGGCTGCATACTGTATGACTCCAACTAAATGAGTTTCTGGAAAAGACAAAACTATGGATACAATAGAAAGATCCTTTGCGGTAAGGGGTGGGGGCAGAAGACAAAGGATTTTTAGGGCAGTGAAGATACTTGTATGATATTATTATGATTGGATATACCTTATACATTTGCACAAACCCATAGAAGGTACAACACCAAGAAAGAACTCTAAGGTAAACTAGGCACTTTATAGATTCATCCTTTGGAAAAATGTACCGTTCTTGTGACTGATATTGATATTGGGGGAAACTATGCATGTGTGGAGACTTGGGGGTCTATGGGAAATCTCTGTACTTTCCTCTCAATTTTGTCATAAACCTAAAACTACTCTAAAAAGAGTAAAAAAAAAAAACCACCTGTAATCAAAGGCTAATAAGAGGATATACAATGTTTATATTCAGAGTTATACAAGTGGTTTTCTTAGAAAAAAAAATTACTCTATCTTAGTAATAGATGTATTTTATATGATTTAAAAAACCCTGGGAAGAGTCAGCCACAGCCTGAAGTACCTCTTGTTTCTTCTTTTTTCTTCCTTAAGTCAACTAAGTAGCTGATCTCCCCTATTCCTATCCCTTCCAGTCTTCTTTGAGTATCAGTGGCTAAGCTTCTGAGAAAAGTATACAGAGGTCCCTTGTGATAAAATTTCCACTGATGGTTCCACAGCTGGAGTGGTGGGTAGGGTGGGAGAACAGTACAGAATATGACTGTTTCACAGCAAAGGCTGTGGGCAAGAAGAGTACCCTGAAATGTATGTAGCTAAAGAATATTTATGCAAGAAGAAATAAAAATGCTCAGTTAAATTTAATTAGCAAACATTTTATCAAATGTATACTACTCTCAAGGCACTGAGGCAATCACTTTGAAAACTTCCAATGGTTTTATATTTTCTTGTACTCACTCTTCTCTTTTAGTTTAAATTTTCTTCTCTATAGCATATAAAAGCAAGATAACATCTCATTTGAGAAGGGCTTTGGTTGCCATTTGTTTTTATCCTGCAGGCAAAGGTCAGCTATTGAGGGGTTTGAGCACAGAGGACACTGGGGCCAAAACACTGTGCTGAATGTGTGATCCTATTAAGTTCATCCAGAGACTGGAGGCTGCCCCACCAATTGGATTGGAATTGTCATGCATGAGGGTTGACTGGGATTTTAAGATGGAAAATAAGCATAGACTTGATTGGAAATAGGTGTTAAAATAATTTGTTCTTGGTGTCTGGCTTCATGTCAGGCGGAAAGATACCAGATAGAATCAAGACCTGAATGCCTAAGTAATAGGTCTTTCTTTTAAAAGTGTTTCCACATTATTTTGAACTCTGTTTTTTTTCTTCATCAGCTGTTATCAGAACATCTATACACTTTCCTTTATCTCTAAAGTCCACAGGCAGTATTTTCCTTCGTTTGAACATCTTTTTCAAAGTCTTTTCTACTAAACTGAAAATACATTTCTCTTCAAGGGATTTCTTGCCCTCACAGAAGAACTTTGAAAACATGCATGAAAAATTAATATTTTAAATTTTAAATTCTCCTTTTCCAAGGATCTCTCTGTCACTTGAAACTGGCCAAATTCTTTCCATCTTGTAGTCCAGGTGTCTTTAATAAAACAAGATATTAAACCAGTTAAATCATTCTCCAACAATGTTACTGTGAAAATATCTTCAACTCATGTTATTATTCATCTGATGATTTCAAGGTTCTTTCCACAAAAACTTTGCCCTTTTCTGAAACTGTGAGGATAAATGAGAAATATACATCCCCTTTAAACCAAAAATAGGACAAGAAAATGGTCACTGTGCTGGTTCAGAGTTGCCTACCTTCTAGTCTCCTGAGCCTTGAAATAACAACTGTTCATCCATGGGCCATAAAGTGTTGACTGATTTCTTTCCATTAGACTGTTTGACCCTGGAAGTGTTTATTTAAACAAGGAAGGAACTTTAAAAAAAAAGAAAAGAATGTTTAATGAAGCAAAAAAGGCACTATTCATAGGTCAAAGATAGAGAGTGCAAGATTCTTGTGTGGTGTAGTGTCAGTAAGGAGGACGCAACTAACATTTAAGTGTCTGCCACATACCAGGATTCACTGGGTGGTTCACTTAGGCTATCTCATCTAATTCTCAGAAACACCGTCAAAATATTTGTTTTTACCACTGCATAAAAGATGAAATTACTTATTTTTCCCTGGGTTAATGTTAGGATAAAGAAAAGAGCTAGCATTACCCATAAATATTCTGTTCCAATACTTAAATATTTATTTTATTTCTGTATGCCTATGAATCACACATATGAAAATAATATTTCTCTATATAGTTTTCTTATATTCTCCCTAAAACGTCTTAACTACTAAAGATTCTATTTTTATTTTTTTAACATTTTGGTTACAAGAGAAAGCAAGGCAGATGGCAATTGACAGGTACATCTCAAACAGTGGTCTGCGGATGCTATGTAGAAAAGGAGGTTCTATGATAAATTTTTTTAAGTCTGTATTAAACAATAATAACAGGTGAGACTTGGAGCTATTAATGTGTTAATGTGCATTGTGAATCTTCAAGAAGGGAGACAGTGTGAAGAATTTATCAAAGTTATGTGAGGGAAGTCCTACATCACCCAGGAAGTCTCCATTAGTATACAGTGCAAAGAATACTCACATCGTCAACTCTGGTGATTGTTTTCTCATGTACAAATGTACAATAACTTACTTATCTAATCTCTTATTGCAGAACATTTATCTTATTTCCAAGGTACATATCTACATGTACATAGACATTTTAATGTGAATGTATGTGAGCTTGTGCATGTGTTTGTATGTATCTTTCCTTACTTTTCTATAATTTCCTTAGCATAAATTCCTAAAAGGGGGATTTCTGGGACAAAGGACATGTACTGTTTTAATATATATTGCAAAACTGCCTTCCAAAAAGATTATTGCAATTTGAACTTCTACTTGGAGGATGTGAGCAGGCCCTCACACATCCGTCATCTCTTCCTATTCTATTTCTTTGCAGTTTTTAACTTTATGTAATTTGTTAATTTAATCAACATTTTTATTACTTAATAAAAAATATATTCTGTATCACTTTATATATATTGATTTAATTATATACATATATATTATAATATATTATTTAATATGTATTTTCTAAGAACATGTATAGGTTATTATCCCAAGAAGAAATCTGAATAGCAAATAAATATGGAAAAGATTTCCATTTCACCAATCTTCATAGATAAGAAAATTAAAATCATATATATATTTAATAATAATATAACAATTATATAGTGATGTATAACATATTTATTATTATGATATATTGTTATATACATAAAGCATAATATACTTTATAATATAAAGCATATACTTTATAATAAACATATAAAATAAAAATATATAAAGTATATAATCTACTTTATAAAATAATAAATATATGTTGTATATTACTTTATATGTATCATCTTAATTATCTTATCTATAAAAATTGGTAAGAGGGAAATCTTTTCCACACTTATTTGCCATTCAGATTTATTCTTGGGATAATAACCTATACATGTTCTTATTATATTTTTCTGTTAGAAACCCCACCTTTTAAATATGATTTGTAAGTATCCTTTATAAATTAAGAACAGTATTAATCATATATCCATCATTATTGTTGCATATATTTTTCATCTCAGGTCCATTAAACATAATGTACCAACTCAGGTCAGGACATCAGCTGTGCAATTCTTCAATAGGCAAAGACTATTTTTTTCAATGTGACTATGAAATTTGGTTTGGGTCTACCAGAGACATATATCCCAATGAATGGTATCTCAGTCTACAGTCTCATAGGTTAATCAGTTTCAAATTAATTTCTGTGTTCCTACATTGCAATCTCATTGTTGTTGGAGTGAAGCTAAATTTCATAGATTAACACTGCAAAAAGACCAAACATTTATATAGAACTGTAAGTTTTCAAACACTTAGACAAACATTGTCTCAGGCATAATAACAATGATGCACGCATGAAGTAAATGGCCGTTGATAATCTGGTTCTCATCCTCCTCTTGCGTCTTTCTTTACAACATGCTCATAATTTTCCATTTCTTGAAAAAACATGCTCCTTCCCATAACAGTCTTTAAATCAATGTTCCCTCAGTTAGGGATGCATGTTATCTCAAATCAGATAAATATGAATCATTAATTCCTATTCTCTTTCAAATCTCACCTCAACTCACCTCTGCCCTAGATTTCCTTAAGTGATTACTCCTACTATAAAATGTGTAGCACGACGTACTTCTCATTAATAGCATATGTCTCAATTGTTATATTAGAATATTGTGATTATTTACTCCCTTACTCTATTGTAAATTCCTTGAGTGCTGAGAAATTGACCATTTTTGCTTACCATTGTATCCCAGGGGCCAAACACTGAGCCTAGCACAGCGTAAAGATTCAAAAATATTTATGAAAGAATGGATATGTGTCATTATTATACTAATTTTACAGATAAACATTAGGACTCAGGAAAGCAAATGTCTCTGTAGTTAATGATTATACAAACAATAACTAGGACAACTGAGACTTGCATACTTCCACAGTGTTTCTAAATTCTATGTTTTCTCCATTTTATAGATATCCCAGATATTTTCCATTGCCTACTCTTTTTTTTTTTTTTCTGATTTTTTCTTTCTCTTTTTTGGACTTTAATGTGGTCAGTTATGGAATGGAATGGAAGGTGTCATTACTGAGAGTCCAAAGTCAAACATGAGAAAAAAATGTTGGAATAGTCATAGTTCCATCCAGAAAAGCAACAAATTATTTTTTAGAATGTTTTCTAGCAAACCCCAAATCCTCGGGTTTGTGTTTTGGTTTTTTGGCCAAGGCTTAAGAAGTTAAGTTTTATTAGAAATACATTTGCTTCAGTTTTTCAATTAGGTGTCTCCGGAGCCAACTCTCTATGGCATGGATTGCTCTTTCTTCCTTTCCTTTCTTTATTTCTTTTCTTCTTCACATCTAATGATTATTTTATGCATTACATGAACTTACTTTCTGTACCTCAGTTTTTCCATTTGTAAATGTAGTGGCTAACATATCACATTTTTTTTTTGTTTTTGCGGTATGCGGGCCTCTCACTGTTGTGGCCTCTCCCGTTGCGGAGCACAGGCTCCGGACGCGCAGGCTCAGCGGCCATGGCTCACAGGCCCAGCCGCTCCGCAGTATGTGGGATCCTCCCGGACCAGAGCACGAACCCGTGTCCCCTGCTTCGGCAGGTGGACTCTCAACCACTGCGCCACCAGGGAAGCTCCATATCACATTTTATACATTATTAATGCTGGAAATTTCATAATTGCAATGAACTTGACTGAATGTCCTACTAAGAATGAATTTAGAAGGGCTGGAAGAGATGGTCAGGTAAGGACAGAAAAAACGTAGTTTATCAAAATGAAAAAAGATTGGGGTAAACTGATTTAGGTATAGTGTCTGACACCAGTATGGAAAGTTTACTTGGCCAGCCCCTGTTAATGAGGCTGATACTAGAGACTCTGGCCTGGGAAATAATCAATGGTGGCATCGTGTTGGAGAGTTCATGATGACAGAGACCATTTATGTGATGCCTGTCTTTTTACATAAAGCTATGGGGTGGGGGGCAAGCATGCAAGTAAGGGGAGGTGGCAAGAAATAGGAAGGATTCTATATATGCAGGCTTTATTTGGACCAATATTAAGATCTTAGATGACATACCAGACTGTTAGTTAGTACTACAAATCAGTGATAAGGAAAGAAGGAATGAACTTAGAACAACAACAACAAAAAGTCAGTACATCACTTATGGCTAAAAGAGCAATAAAGGCTTTTCTATGGTTTCAATAATCTTTGATCTCCTTACTATTGAGGTCAAACTGGTACTTAACGTCAAGAATGCAACAGACAGGACTGGATCCCTGAATCCAGAATGAGTGATTTCACTCATTTCTTCCTGCTTCAACCTGTGGCTTTAATCAAGCACTGAAGGAAAAGGAAAGCCTTAAGGCATTTTAAACATCCCATTGAATACTTCATTCTTTCAAATAAGATATTTCCTCTCATCAGAAAGCCCCGAAATATGTCATTAGAAGCTAAGAGGAGAAAGAAGAAAGGCAATGGTTTCAAAAGTTTAATAAACAGAATCCAAATAGAACCAATGTAGGGGAAACTTTTTTTAAATATTTATTTAATTGTTGGTTTTCATTTTTTAGAATTTAGACCAGGTTGGAAATTGGAAATTGCCACGGGTCTGTGTATTGTAGATGCTCTAATAGCCGAGCTTCATTGGCCTCCACACACCCAAAGAACTGTGTTCTTGATGGATGAGAATTATAATCACTTTAAAGAAGTATATTTTTAATTTTAGAAATCCATGATTAAACTACAATATCAAGAATAGCAAAAGGTACTCACTATTCCAGAATACTCTGTCTTCTTTACTATCGTCTATAATACTTGCCTCAACTCTGAGTACATCTTTGTGTTTGTGTGAGTGATATATAACTATCTTTAATTTTTCAATTCAGTATTGCTACACAGAAAGATATAAGATAGAGGGCACTATCTTGAAACCGCTTCTTTTTTTTTTGTACTAAGTCTTCAAAATCCAGTGTGTGTTTTATATTTACAGCACATCTTAATTCTTTTTTTTTGGAGGGGGTGCATGCCACATAGCTTGCGGGATTTCAGTTCTCCAACCAGGAATTGAACTTGGGCCATGGCAGTGAAAGCCCGGAATCCTAACTACTAGGCCACCAGGGAACTCCCCTTGAAACTGCTTCTTAACAAATGGTGTACTGGCATGGAAAAGTCAGCTAAATCACAACATCCAAGATTTTTCTACCCAGTTACTGTATAGTCAGTGACAATCATATAGAAATAGAAGAATGTTTTAAAAGTTTATAACTTCCAAAATATAAACACATTCAAAATTTCAAGATTTAGGAGGATGAGATGGGCCCCCAGACTATTGAGAACATGGCATATCTGGCCATCAGAGTTATGAGGTTAGCTTCTGTGTTTCAACTTCCTTCTAAAAAGTAAGAGCATTAAGTAAAATTTCGGTGAAATGTTACCTCTTACTACCAGCAGGGTTATGGGAAATTCTAGGAAGAATTGTGATGCACTCTTCATCGACAGAGATTAAGGGAACACAGTGCCATTGGTAGCTGTGAAAGATCTAGGTTTAAATATATTCAAAGAATTAATCAAGACCCTTAAGGATTTTCCTAGCCTGCTCTCGTGTCACTTCCCTCTCACTTTCCTTTCCCTTATGTCCTTGCTCAGGATTCTGATGATGGGTTCCCTGCCACCAACATGAGAAGAGAAGAGAGAAATATGTAACACTAAAGTGTCAGTGACCTGAAGTGTTTGCCAGTGAGGGATATTTTCATTTGAAAGAGTATAACAGAGAGGACACTGCTCTACCCAACAAAATTAGCCTTGAGCAATAGAACTGCAGTCACACTGGCACCAGGTGAAAAAGGTGCTTCTCAGCAAAGAGCTTTCTCTACATTGCTCAAATAGTACTATGCAGTGTTGATTACTATGCCTGACAATAAGGCAGGCACTGATACAAATCCAGCCACCTTATTAAGAATAAGTGCATTTTTGTTTCAGAAATTGATTCGGCATATAGTACATAGCAAATAAACTGATCTAATACTTCTGTAAAAAAATGATAAATTATTGAAAATGTGACCTGATAAAGACTTTAAAAATCATTTTTCTTCTGAGTTTTTAACTTCTGACTTCAGAAATTATGTGAATCACTGAATTTTGAAATTAGAAGTCAAGCTATAACTTTTAGAGTTCCCTTAGGCTAACATGATAGTAAGCAATTTTATTTTGGCATTGCTGCAATTTATCATGTCAATTACAGGCTTGCAGCAAGTGGGGTTTACCCCTGAGTAATTAATACCCCCAGGCCTCTTAGTCTTCCTTATAGGCCAAAATAATTGCTAAAGGAAGATGAGCAAGCTAGGACCTGTTGTGTCATTGAATTTTTAAATGTTCTAAATATACCAATCTCTTCCTCCCTACTTCTATTTACTGCCCTGGAGAGGAACATTAGGATGACATGTTGCCCAAAGTGGAATAGTTAATAGCATGCCCACCAGGCATAAGAAAAATTAAAAAATGAAATAAATAACTCTATTAGGTGAAAGGCTAGTAAGCTGATATATTGTATGTGGGTTTATGCCCGTGGCATCAGTAGCTAAACACAATTTTTGGCGTTCTTAGAGGAGTACGGCCTAATAAAAGAGCTCAGCTGGTCAAAACCTCATGCCTTACCAAACTGGTGGTATTTGAGTCAAGTCTTAGACTCTAGTGACTACTTTCAATACTTAGAACTGAATGAATACTATTCAGAGGCAGTATGGAATGAGCAACCCATAACTATACATGCTCCCAGATGAAACTTACAGAGAAGGAATAACATCAGAATGGTTGTGTATATAATATTTCAGCACAGACCAATTGAATACCTGGCTTAAACAGAACCATTATCACTATTTGACAGATACCTACTCAATTGGGAAAGAGGATACAATTGATCCTTGTCTTACAAATCCATTCATCCCAGTCCCCACTGATCAGGTAGAGTAATATTCTATATTTCATGGACCTAAGGATATGAATTACATACCTCAATAAACTTAGGAGTAGCAGGGACTTTAAGGGAATGATCACATTGAGGACATCCAGTTATTCAGCATAGGCAATTCTATTCCCATGATGACATAATTGATTTGTTCCTGATACTGAAGACTGAGTGTCCAATGAAAGGGAAAACCAAACAGTTATCTCAAGTATTCAGTTATCTCTGTATTCTTCTGGATCCAAACATCATTTATATTCTCATTGCTTGAAAAAATCCACCTCCTTGCTTTGACCTAGAAAGCAGTGGTCCCTTAGGGTAGGTATCACACTGTAGAGGGCCCTAGTGTGTCCCACCTCTGGTCAACCCTTTCCAAGTAATATGGAGTTTGTGGAGCTGAGAGAATACGCTCACTCAAAGCCTGTGTACCCTCCTTCAAACTACACTCCAGGTTTGTTCTGGAATTGTTTGTGTACAAACAACTCTGTGAAAATTTCCAGGATTTACACATGCCCTTCACTAGCTCTGTTTTCCCAAGAATATTATGTTAGTGATGGAGAAAACAAAGGTGAAATATTCAAGCTAATGGGGATTATAGGAAAAGGATGTAAAAATAAAAATATTTACAGAAAGGAGGGAGCAGTTTCACAGATGCAGGGAATTTGATTTATATATGAAGAATTAGAAAGTAAAGAATACAAATAAAGTATACACGATCATGTTTTAAAATGTTCTAAATGTCTAGGAGAACCAAACATTTCTACACAAACTCAATAAGAAAGAAAGCATCATAATCATCAACAACAAATATATAACTGCGAATAACCAAAAATCTGACTAGACTCAGTCATCTCCTCTATAAGAATAGGTATGATATGAAAGATACAGTTGTGGAATTATGAGGAGAAAATATTGTGAGGAAATAATACTATTTTGGGAAACAAAAAAATAGTGGCCCAAAGGTGTCCATATTCTAAACCCTGGAATCTGTGAATATGTTACTTTACATGACAAAGGGGACTTTCCGATGTGATTGAGATTATGGATTTTAAGGGGAGATTATCCTGGCCCAGTATAATCACATGATTTCTTAAAAGCTGAGAACTTTTCTAGGCTACGGTCGGAGATGTTACGATGGAAGAAGGTCATGGCTAACATTAACGATGGGGGAAAGGGCTGCAAGTCAAAGAATGTAGCAGCCTTTAGAAATGGGAAAGTGCAAGAAAATATTTTCCATTACAGCCTTCAGAAAGAAACTTGGTCCTATAGGCACTTAGCCTACTAAGACATGTGTCAAACTTCTGAACTACAGAAACGTAAGACAATAAATTTGTTTTAAACCCCTAAATCTGTGATAATTTATGATGGCAGCAATAGAAAATCAATAACTGTATCAAGAGTTATCACTCATTGGAAAATGGAATAGTGAAAACATTTTCGGACACTCTTTGTCTTAGAAACTACTGCAAAAGACACAGGATGGAGTACTTAAATATTAATCTAATCAAAGAAAGATGATTATAAATAAAGAATAATTATAATAGCTGCCATTTGTTAAATGATATTTATTATGTGCCAGGCATATGATGAATGTTTTAGATACATTATCTAATATAATTTTTAAAATCCCTAAGAGGCATTTATTTTTAATCTCATTTTATACATAAAGGAATTTAATCTCAGCAAGTGAAGTTTACACGACTAATAATCAGAGAACATATAATGCCAGTCTGTATCTGTCTGACTTAAACATCCTTACTCATAGCATATGTCTCTTCCAAGATTGGGGAAGTCAAAGTAAGAGGACTAGTAATGAGCCATGAACCTAATTAACCACAGAGGTAATAACATAAATATCAAGAATATTGAGGCAGATGTATAAATTTGAAATTACAATAGTGATAAGCATTTGGTTAAAATTTTCTAAATTAAATTTTTTATTATTCTGAAAATGTGACAAAGAGGAATGATGGAGGAAAGTAATTAAATTACAGTTTACTCTTATACTGAAATATATGTTATATCTATAACTATACTTATATTACATATATAATAGTAAAGGCAGTCAGTTTCATTTTTAATGTTGGTAATTAGATGAAAATAATCTTAAGTATTTAATTTCAAAATGTCATCTGGTTATCAAATTCTAGTATAGCCTTTCCCAATTTATCACTTAATGCAACATGTTCACCATTATAAACAAAAGAAATGACAAGCAACTATATAGAGCAGAAATCATGGAACAGTGTGGGAAATATATGTTCAAACATCTCCATTATAATGACATGTATAATTAACTCCTTCTGTGGGACAGAGTGAAATAAGATCCATGAGTATGTCAGAATTTCTACTTTAACCCAAAAGGGAATCAACTCAACTGGAGAATAAAAATATCACAACTAAATTCTTAGTTAACATTCAAAATACATTTCCTCCCTCACCAAAAGCACTCTTCGGGTCTAAGGCAAAAATGTGCAAAAAGGGAAGATCTAAAATGAAATGACCTTCAGAGGTCTTGGGCAAACTATCTAAGTTGTAGTCTGAGCACAGGAAACAATGCAAGCTGTCCTGCCCACTGCCAGGCTGCCCTGCTGTGTGAGAGACGGGGAGGGGCTGGATGTGTACACAGGAGAACAGAGAGAGCATATCTCCTGCTTTCATACAAAATTGACAAAATTTAGAAAATCTTATCTCATATTTTCCTGAATGCCTGTGACCATGTATCACACAAGGTCACTTAAACTTCATATTCAAGTAAATAGTAATCAAACAAACAAGCAAAACTAAAAACAACCTGCACAGAATTCAGGGATTTGCATTGCTGTAAACACAGTTCACAACAAAGACTTGCATGTTATGAATCATTTTGTGTTGAACAGCATGGCACAGAGATATGTGAACATGTATTTGTAACTTTACTAAAATTTTCTCAGATTTACCAGATCAAAAATTCAAACATCAAAATAAAGGACAAAATGGATGTTAAAATAACTGAAAATATTCAATTGTGTTAAAGGCCAATGCAGTTATTAAATAATGGTCATATAATAGGCATAGAGAAAATGCAATTAAATTCTGGGAAGAAAAAGGTAAAAGAAAAAGAATATAGTTAGAGATTGAAAAATATAAAAATGGGAAAATAAAATTAGTTTCATATATATATCAGTAATGGTGGCTTGAAAATAAAATACTGATTTTTAATGTCATTTTTTATTCACATAATAAATTCTTCTATGGACTAGAATGTATCTTGATGTTACATTATCTTCTTTTTATCAGAATTTTTAATTGGATTTTAATAGAATTTAATAGATTTCTTAGTAGAATCTGTCATACATTCAAAATTTTTTCTTTTCTTTTTTAAATTTTATTTTATATTGGAGTATAGTTGATTAACAGTGTTGTGTTTCAGGTGTACAGCAAAGTGATTCAGTTATACATATAGTTGTATCTATTCTTTTTCAAATTCTTTTCCCATTTAGGTTATTACAGATTATTGAGCAGAGTTTCCTACACTATACAGTAGGTCCTTGTTGGTTATCTATTTTAAATATAGCAGTGTGTATATGTTTGGGGCTTACATTATCTTCTTTTGATATATCTTCTATTCTTGTTGCAATAACATAGTTTAATTATGATACCTTTATAATAAATTTTACTTCCAATTCTTTATTACTCTTCTTCTATTCAGAATTTTCTCTGCAATTATCACCTTCTCATATCTCCAGAGATATTTTGGAATGATTCTGTCAAATTAAGAAAAAACAAACAAATGAAACACTGAGATTACATAAACAGTATAAATTAGTTTGAAGACAAATGACATCTATTATTTTTAGTCTTCTCATTTATTCAAAATATTACTTTTAGAAAAAATTTGGTTATATCTTAATAGACATTATATATATTATACTTACTATGTTATATGTTAACTATTCAGTACTTATATATACTACACATATACAATAAATGTTATATTTTCTATATATTGTATGTTATATTTTGTTATATTCATTCTTGTTAGGTGTACATATAAATAGTCTATATTTTGGTTACTATTATGAATTGAAGAGTTTTATTTTTCTTTTCTTTTTCAAGTAGTTCAAATAACATTACATGAATGAATAATTAGCATATTTCTATTTTGCTTTGCTGCTCTCAACAGAGCATACATACTCTTTATAAACCCAAGAATAATTGGTACACAATGACAGAAAAGACTTAAAATATTAAAAAACTCAGAGAATTCTGAAAAACAAAATTTTACAAGCCACATTTCTTTAGAAAAATGAGGCAAAGCTTTAGATTATCCACAGAAGTAAAAAATAAATAGCACACGCTTCTAGAATACGAATTTTTTTTAATTTTTAAAAATTTTTATTAGAGGATAGTGGGTTTACAATGTTGTATTAGTTTCTGCTGTATAACAAAGTGTATCAGTTGTACATATACATATATCCACTCTTTTTTAGATTCTTTTCCCATATAGGTCATTACAGAATACTGAGAAGAGTTCCCTGTGCCATACAGTAGGTCCTTATTAGTTATCTATTTTATATATAGTAGTGTGTATTTGGCAATCCCAGTCTCCCAGTTTATCCCTCCCCCCACCCCCGCTTTCCCCTTGGGTAACCATAAGTTTGTTATGAATTTAAATGAGTATTCCAATGTTTTGAAGATATTTAAATTTAAATCTGTTTTATGGATAATTTCTCCTTTGTTTGTTTATACCTTTATGTTCCGTACAACTTTTTACAGTAAACATGGATTCCTTTTTCTGTACAAAGAAAATGCTTTTCACAAAATTTTAATTGAATTTATGTAGTAAGTGTTTTACAACAACAATAGTACAAATGTTTTCTTTGTGGTAAATGTTTAAACATGTACAAATTTATTTGACATATATAATTCAATTCAAATGAGTTGCTCATAAAATTGTTCACAAAAGTATATTTTAAGTCATTTGACCAACATTACAAGATGTACTTTCAAGGTTCTTTTCTTTAAATTTCTGAATTTCAATAAAATTAATAACCATTACCTGAGTCACATTATTTTCTTAACACTTACTATGAACAAAACACTGGCCTTGCCACTTGCGAGAGGTTAAATGGTATAACTCAAAGTCCTTATTCTTCAAGGTTATACAATGATATATGAAATTCAAATCAAAAATAAAAATTAAATATCTTTTTAACTATTGGCTACAATGACAAAGATAACAGAATGCAACTGTTATTTGTTAACTACTTAAATTTCAAAACTCAACTAGCTTTTGGAATGAGATGGAATACTTAATAAAGAAGTTATAACATTTAGGGGAAAATCCATATCATATTTAGGGGAAAGTATTGGTTAAAGAAAGATTATAATCACCAACAAAACCCAGTTACTGCACATCTTAATGGTTAAGAGTATTGATTAGAATCTTACTGCAGAAATCAAATCTTGACCATGTCTCTTACTAGCTCTGGGACCTTGAGCAATTGATTTAACCTCTCTATGCTTCACCATCATCATCTGTATAATCGGGATTTGAGGTTAATAGTATTTATCATACGATTGTTTTAACTGAGTTAATATTTTTTAAATGATTAGAATAGTAACTTGCAAAACTTGTCTTTGCATTACTATTATTTTTATTGTTATAATTGTGATGGTAGAAGTATTAAGAAGTAATTTTGAATTCTTGAGTAAGATTCTGGAAGCATCCTGAATTCACACTCCGTACAACTTTAGCTCCAGCCTTTAGGATCTATGTTGAGTGGGAATCTGGATTAAGTCAGCTGTTTATTGGATACTTCCGCATTAATACAAACTATAAGTGTCTTGTATTCTTTAGAAGTAGGTTTTTAGAAACAAACAAAAAACTGGATTGTAATGCTGTTCTGGAAGATAGAACAATTTAATAAATCTGAAACCAAATGAATGTCAAATGCTGTTCCAGGTTCAGCTAGAGCAGATGTTGAAACGTTGAGAAAAGCCCCCTTGAGAGTCAGTTTTGCATTTAAAAACAGAGAAAATTATCAAGCAAACTCAGCATTAGAGGGAAAATGTAGATGGGTTTTACTGTAATGACTTTGTAAATAATAGTTCTAAATATAAATGGAGATTTTATAGAAGATCATTTTAGAAAATGTACTCTGCAGTGAATAATGATGTTTGATTAGACTGTTTTTTAAAATTAACAATTCCTAAAGAAACTGTATCAGTAAATTAGAGTGGATAGAGGAAGCAAAATGAAAAAATAAAAATACCTGGACTTCCCTGGTAGCGCAGTGGTTGAGAGTCCGTCTGCCGATGCAGGGGACGCGGGTTCGTGCCCCGGTCCGAGAAGAGCCCACATGCCGTGGAGCGGCTGGACCCGTGAGCCACGGCTGCTGAGCCTGTGCGTCCGGAGACTGTGCTCTGCAACGGGAAAGGCCACAACAGTGAAAGGCCCGCGTACCGCAACAAACAAACAAACAAACAAAAAAACTTTTCCAAGGGGAGGAACCTTGAAAAAATATTTTAAAATAAAGATCCCAGGGATTTGCATAGAGATTCTGATGGAATAACCTGGGGCGGGGCCAGGGTATCTTCTATGTCAGCAAGCCCCTGAATATGCTGAGCCAGCTGGTGACAGACTGCTCTTTGAGAAACACTGTCCAGGTGATTGTGTGTGCTTCTGTGTTCTGGAAGGGAGAAGCCTTCGCTGGAATCAGCTGGGCCGATAATGAAGCAGAGAAAAGCAGGAAAAGAACCAAAAAGATAGAAAAGAAAAATATGAAATCTAGAAAATATTAATTTCAAGCAGGTATTCTGCAATGATACCTATAGGAAATTCTTTCAATTTGCTATGATATAATAATTGTGATGGACCAGAAAAAAACAGTAAAACGCACCCCAACTGGAAATTACTTAAATGTCTAATGAAAAAGACATGGTTTAGTGAACTAATGAAAACCATGTAATCTTTGGAAATTATGATGAAACACAAGTAGTGTTTATTGATATGTTATTTGAATAATATTTGAAAAGAATTTATAAGTATGTATGCAAGTACGAATAAATTAAATGTAAAGTGCAAAAACTGTTGTGAAATTGGAATTATAGGTAATATTTTTATTTGGTAGGAAATTATTATTATTATTATTATCTTGCGGTACGCGGGCCTCTCACTGTTGTGGCCTCTCCCATTGCGGAGCACAGGCTCCGGACGCGCAGGCTCAGCGGCCATGGCTCACGGGCCTAACCGCTCCGCGGCATGTGGGATCCTCCCGGACCGGGGCACGAACCCGTGTCCCCTGCATCGGCAGGCGGACTCTCAACCACTGCGCCACCAGGGAAGCCCGGAAATTATTTTTTAATGATATATAATTATTTCAACAACATATCATGTCATTTTGATTAATAATCTATTTTAAATTGGCACTTTAATGTTCTTTTATGCCATTTAAAAGGCACTTTTATGTCCTTTACCATATTTATTGCCATGTGTTTACAAACACAATGAATTTTTGAAATATACACAGTCTGAAAAAAATTAAGCATCATTTGGGAACCTATAATAGGTTGCCTAAATATTGCTGAGCGGATGCTTCTTCAGATAATTATGCAAATGTAAAATTATGAATTAGAGAATGTGATGATAAATACAATATATATACATATACTACACACACACACACAAACACGCAATTTTGTGTTTATGTGGGCTGGATATGTTTCTATTAAATGACCTGAAATGCTGAATACTAGAAGTTTTGTGGTGCTTCTTTGAGCATATGTTAGATTAATGACTTATAAAGTAGAAGAGAAGATAAATTTTGTGTTTTATGTTGTTGTCCAAGGCATTTTTCTAAGTAGTAGTTAAAAAAAAAACACTTGAAGAATGTTTGAAAACATGTTTTTAAAGAGTCCATTCAGCAAACTTTCTCTTTTAAAAACATGAGTTTATATGGTCATATTTCTTTCTCTTTTAAAAGTTATTTCCTAGGGGTGTGAGGACCTCATTTTGAAAGGTATAGGCAAAGGGATTGGGCTGAGAGTTAATGAGCTCAGTTTAAAAACCTAATTTTAGAAAAGAACTGTAATTACAGAGTAAAAAAGCCCTTCATGATCACAAAACATCACTATATTGATCTCTTAAGCCCATTAAATATGGAAGTTTAAATTCATGTATCCAAGCAATGTATTAGAAATCTTGGAAATTTTAGAAGGATTATGAATTTGAATGTGGAAGACATAAAAGAAGGAGTCATTGATCTTAGTAGTGTTCCCAGGGAGGAGGCCAAAAGATGCTTCAGTGCCAGACAATCACGATTACATCTTCATTCTTCATTTCTGAAGAAAGCAAATGTTATGGATGGATAGCTTCTGTATGCTACTACCGTGATTGAAGTTCTTTTCTTTCCTTTTTTTTTTAAAGGAGGGAAGAATAAATCAGTATTACTTGGTCACTGTGTTCTGTACTTCTTGGAATGCAATTTTGTAACTGTGCTAAGCAGACATTTTTAAATGTCCCTCCAAAGGTGTCCAGCTCTAATCTTTAGAACCTGAGATATCATATCGTGCTCATGGTTGTCATGTTATATGGTATGATTTACCTTAAAGTAAGGAGATTGTTCTGGATTACCCATGCAGGCCCTATGTAATCACGTAAACCCTCATAAACAGAGAGCGTTCTTTGGCTGGGGGCAGAAGCAAATATCAGAGAGATATGAAGTCTGTGAAAGACTCAACACACTTTGCTTGTTAGACATGGATGTAGTCGCATGAGAAGAAATGCAAGTGGCCTTTAGGAAGAGAGAGGCCCCTGACATCCAGCCAGGAACAGAGATCTCAGTCCAACCACTGCAAGGAACTTAATTCTGTCAAAAACTTGAATTGACTTGGAAGCAGATTCCTTCCAGAACTTCTAGATAAGAAGCTGGTCTGGCCCAAGTGGACTCACTTAAAATGACCTACAGAGTTGTGAGGTAATGGATAGGTGTTGTTTTAAGCTAAGTCTGTGGTAGTTTGCCACACAGCAATAGAAAATCAAAACATAGTATGAAAGATTTATTGTCGTGATTAATTTTAATGTCATATATATATTATATATTAAACACAAGAGAGCAATAAAATTTGGTAATTAGTGTAGTTCAAGTGAACTGAGGTTCCATATTTATGACTGACTCTACCAAACCCCACCTCCTTCTTTTAATTCCTTTCTCCCTGGCTCGTGTCCATAGTTTGTATACATTCTTTCCTATCTGCCTCGTAGATGTGAATACAGCATATTCTGTTACCATTAATATGATATTTATTTCGCCAAAGGATATTAAAAAATGCTTTAAGTAAATCTCAGTTATTGTATCATTACCCTATGTTTACAGGTTAAGATATGCTTTTCTTTACAAAAGGGATTAGTGATATACTTTTGATATGTATATGTGTGGTATCTAGTCAAAGAAATAGCTTCGTGTGGTATCAGAGCAATGGGCCGGAAATTTGCATCTCTGAGCAGTGCTTTTCTCTTTCTCCATGTCTTCACTTATTCATATATGCTATCACCAACACTACCACCAAACAAACAAACAAACAAAAAAACAAAAAGAGAAAAAGAGGATTTTGAACAAAATAGGTGTTTAATAAGTGTTGGTTTTTATTTGCTATCTTTGAATTTCTCATAGCACCTAGAATTGTGCCTTGTATATAACTGATGCAATACATATTTTAAGAACATATTTATGAATCACTTACTTGGTCTATAAATTCAGATTGTCCTCATTTAGGTTTTCATTGATTTGGTTTCAACACAATTTCGAAAAATGGGATACACTGTTTGCAGATAAAGGAAAAATAACGAATCAGACTTACGACAAATTCAGAGCATGTAAAATATGAGTATCCTTCAACCTCACCCCAAGTGATCGCATCCTAGTCCTGGCTGCTTCTCTTTTCTTAGCAACTGTCTGCAGCTCCTCTGCTCTTCTGTTTCTTTGGGACCCACCAGCGTCTGCTCCTCCAGCATATAATTGCTGTTATTAATTACTACAGCTATTGCTGATGCTTTAGGCTCCACTAAGGCATCACAGATGGTGGCAGCAACTTATCCGTGACCTCAAATGCCTTCAGACAGTTGCTGTTGATTGCAATGCTTTATTTAATCTTCTCCTGTTGGACTCTGAATCTCCCATTTTTCTCAAAGTAGGTAGGGTCTCTGTGTGGGGGGTTGGGGAAGAGGTCAGTGGAAATACTGAATTCGAGTGGAATCCAATGCATCTGTGCACTGAACCCAAGACAGCCACCACCTTTGGCTCAAGACACTCCCTTTTCAATTCTAGCTTACCCTGTCAGATACACTTTTCACTTCTTAAAGCATTTCTTTCAAGTATACTTACTTTATGCTTTTTTAAAAAAAACAACAGAACAATCTGCATTTCCCTGGAATATGCAGATATGTTGGTACATTAGTGACTAAATTCCAATTATGGCCATGAGATTTCAGGGGATATGGTTAAAGGCATATGCATTTAAGTATTTCATACATTTTAAAGTAGTTGAGGACATTTTATTCTGCTGAAAACACACAGAGAAATTTCAGAGAATCCTTAGTTCTTACCGAGTTAGGACACTAACATATATATTTGAAATGTTCATAAAAATGTTCTAAGATAAGACTTTAAATATAATTTTACATATTAAACATTTGTTACTTTTTTAACAAGTAAGAATATTCTTCCACAGCAAATTGTCTGATATATTAAAATGTAAATTCTCCTCAGTACAAGTTTTGAGTTTCTCAAATGGCATCTTTATAATTATGTGAAAAGTTTTATTGTTTTTGTTATCTATTCTGTTTTTTAACAGAGATCTGGAAATATATCTCATTTCTATTTTTGCATCCCCCTTTTCACTCACGTGCAACTTTTTACTGTAGAATGTTTCATTTGCCAAACACTATTTTAATGCATCACACAATAAATTACTATCACACCGTACTTTAGAACATGTGCCACATTCCAATTAAAGCATAAATCTCTGTTCATCTGGCCACCCAAGAAGGTGTCATGCATTTTGATTTTTTAATTCATTCTATGTGTCATGAAACATTTTCATCCAGAAAAACCTTCACTATGAAGAAACATTTTTATTCCTGACAAAATACGAGGAAATGCCCTTAAATTCCAGGTCTCTTATAATTCATCAGAATGAAAAGATCTGGACATTTAAATAGCTAAAAAAAAAAAATGTAGACTATCTCTTTATTCAGCATGTTAAAACAAACCTCAACTTTTCATGAAAATGAGGAAGAATTCCGTCTTTCTTTTTTTTATGGCCAGTTTCCAAAGTTGGCTCTCATTTTTTATCATATGTGTTGATATCTATAGCCTGTTAAACATTAATAACAATCCCAAGTCTGTATGTGACTATTGTCCTTTTACATGGCATGTATGCTAAATGCTAATATGCATAACTTAGTGCCTGGTATACTTATACTATTAAATGTGGTTGAACTCATCCACAGGGATTCAATAAAAAAATTATTGTCTAATTTTGGTCAACCAGTTCCTGTGCC
The DNA here is from genome assembly GCF_964374135.1 of Grampus griseus. Classification (NCBI taxonomy): domain Eukaryota; kingdom Metazoa; phylum Chordata; class Mammalia; order Artiodactyla; family Delphinidae; genus Grampus; species Grampus griseus. The sequence continues at coordinate 92,178,433 of NC_138998.1, forward strand.
ACGAGAACAAATCCTTCCTCTAAAACCTTGTATAAAATGACGTTTAGTCATATAACTTTTAACATTTGCTCTCAATTTCCTCTTCCTTTAACTGAGGCAGACACAAAAGCTGGTCTGATATCTGGCTAGTGGGAGAGACAGTAGCTGTCATTGTCCCTGCATGAGCTGGATATCTGGAAAGGGTAATGCCTGTATTTGAAACTTCAATGTTTCTTTTTGAATTTTGGGCCCTTGGATACTACTCATTTAGCAGTAAAATGATCTATCAGCACATTTTAAGTATATTGCATGTATTTCTAGCTTATTTTAGAATTGATAAAATGGAATCTTATATTACTTTGGCAAATTTGTTTGTTTTAATGTTAACTGTCCCCAATCACCCTATTTTAAAAGTGAGAAAATAATGTTTAGAGAAAGTATTTGTGCATTTACAGCACAGCTTATAGCCCCTGACTTTTTATTCTGTTATTTGGTCTTGGACTCTTAAAGTTAACAGTACATGCTAAGTGACTGATTCAGATTGGAAAGAAGTGTCCCTAAGCATAATGACGAATGGTAGAGCAGAACATCTGTCATATGTTGGTCCCTATTGAAAGTGTTAATTGGTGGATAGAAAGTAAAATTTTGGTTTATTTACTGAAAGTTGTGAAGTCCTGGAATTATTTGTCCATGGTCCCTGGGTATTGTTGAAAATAATACACAGATAAATAAAGTTCATGACTGGCTGAATTCAAGAACTCATAATCTTCCAATACCAGTACGCTGTCCCTCAGAGAGAAGCTCATCTCCAGATATAATGTCATTTGTACAGCCCATTTGTTTTACCTCCTAATAGCTGCCGGCTAAATTACAGTGACATTATCTCTGAGGCCACTGCGCCTCCACCCCAATTTGCCTCACTGCTTGAATGTCATTCCTAAGCAGAACATTCTTACACACACACACACACACACACACACACACACACACACACACAAAACATGCATCTCCTTATTCATTTAGCATTCATTTCTTTACTCCCTCACAACACAGCATAGTACTTGATTATGTCTGTTTCCCTCACATATTATATTCTTCCCTGCTCTCCCAGTTTTATTAATCATCATTTTATGATTTCAGTTGTAAACTTGTTTGCCAGCTGTATTGGTTTCTTGAGGCTGATATAAAAGATTGCCATAAACTGGATAACTTAAAACAGAAAGTTATTCTCTGCCAGGTCTGGAGGCCAGAAAGCTGAACTCTAGACATCAGCAGGGTTCTGATCCCTTCAGAAGCTCCAGGCTAGATTCCATTCCCCCATCTTCTATTGTCTGTCAGCTTCATGACTCCAGCCTCTGCTTCCATGGCCACACTGCCTCCTCCTCTTCTGTCAAATCTCCTCTGCGTGCTTCTTATAAGGACACTTGTCCTTGGATTTACTGGTAATCCAGGATGATCTCGTCTCAAAATCCTTAGCTTAATTAGATCTGAAAAGATCCTTTTTTCAAATAACTTTCACTAGTCCCAGGCATTTGACTTGTATATCCTTTGGAGGACAATTTTTCTGCCTCCTACATGAACATTGCCCTACAAGATTATTGAGCTCATGTGTTTCTTTTCTCCCACTCCTACCAAGAAAAAACTGGAAACTGCTTTTGTCTTAAAAAGGAACACACTAAACTTCCAGTCGTTTCACAGGAAGGGGTCTCCTATCTAATGAAAATAGGAAATATTCTTCATGAGCTTCAGAAGTAGAGACTGAAAACCTGGGTCAATGCCTATGGAACTAGTTTTCAGTGAAGTCCTCTACATATATAGATGTAAATCAGTTGAAATAGATCAGAAATTATATTACAAAATTCAACAACTGCTCTGAACTCAGAGTGATTTTCAATTTGACTTGTCTGAATCCTTAGCGATATGTAATGCCAGATTAAGGAGTGAAAAACGTAACATGTAAACAGAAACCAGAACAGCCTCCAATAAGCAGAGAATGCCAAGTTCACTTGGGAGTCTCAAATATTCCCCAAAATAAAGGTACGGGTGTGCTATGTAGATACTCTACGTTCATATGTTGCTGACTAACAACACATTTCCTGATGCTGTCTCAAATTTTATATCTGAATTAAATATATATATGACTGTTTTACACTTAAGTTTAATAACTCTCTGAAGGAGTGTGGTGTTCATTAATAGCCGTAACTTTGAGATACAGTTTTTGCTTAGGTTAATGTAATATTTCATCTCACCTTAAGCTTCCAAGCTCTTAATTAAATAAGAAACAATAGTGAAGATTAAATGAACCTTTGTCCTGGAAACAATGTGCATTGGTAATTTTTTTGAAGAGTAAGAACGTAAATTATGGCTTATATGTATGTGTGTATTTTTCTCAAAGGGAAAAATTGTTAAAAATCTTTTTGCCTTATAATTTTTTCCCCAGAGACTATCATTCTACTCTGCTAGCATGACTTTTTGTTTTCCCACTTTGAATACACTTCTGTGTGTGTGTGTGTGTGTGTGTGTGTGAGAGAGAGAGAGAGAGAGAGAGAAAGCTATGTATATGTACCAACTAGACTTCATTAAATATATTTATTGACAGCATTCATCTATTGAATAACAAAACTGGTACATATTTTTTAAGGATAACACATTTTTTATTTAACAACCTTCCCATGTGCAAAAGTTAACAATGGTGACTGATTACTCTTCCTGGTCACTAGAGTGCTAAAACCCTATGATTCTAGAATGCTACCAAACTGTACCTTGCTGTAAGACGTGTCTCTCAGTGTACTGGTAGAATAAGAGCAATTTGATTTAAAAAGACTAGTAATAATAAGTTGGTTGAATGGAGGGAAATAGGAAAGTGACTACACATATATTTCTTTCTGTGAGCCATTCTCCACGTTTCAGAAACATGAGGACATATTCAGATGACTACTGTGTGAATAAATAATAATTCTATCATTGTCCATCTCTTGCTTTTACAATGACCTTCTGAGAAAATTGAGATTATGTATGAACTTCTCGGGAAAGTGTTATTTTTGGCTTCTTACCCAACATTCTCAAATAATAGATGATAGTGAGAATAACACTCCAGTATTCAAATTATACATCAGATCACTCCTTTAATATGTAAAGTTTTAGTTGCAAGCAATTGTTTTGTATCTTTGGAGTGATGAACATGTTAATTTTAATGACTGATTTAGGAAACAATCTTCTTGAGGTCACTGTGGAGATAATCTCATCAGGCATCATATTAACTCTTATTTGATAAAGACTATTCTTGTCCCTCTGAAAATAACCAATTAAATCAATGAAATGGTGTCCAAGCTAATGTGTAAAGAATAATAATGAGGTGAGAACTGGACTTGAGAATTTAGTTTAAATTTTAAATACTTATTATTCCATCGATTCCCTCAAATCAGAGGCTGGCTGCTTCTGCTTAAGGACAACTTGCTCCAGACATTACTAATCTGGTGGGGATCATTTTTCTGGAGAGCTGGATGATTCTTGTTTTATGCCTTTTGAGTAATCATCCCAACTCGTGAGCTAATAGTGTTAACATTGTCTTGACGACAATCAACTTAGCACTCACTCTCTGTGTAGTTCAATAGGTTAGTATTCTTATGGTTATATCTTATTCAAGCTATAGTATTATAAACTTTAACTTGAGAAAAACTACAAAATATGTTGAAGAAGAAAACATAATATAGAAAGTAACTGGGTAAATCATCACAGCTGTATGAAACGATATTTACATATGTGTAAGTATGTCTCTATGAACTGTCAATTTTTGCATAGAAGCTGTTAGAAACTCCAGCTCTGATGGCTCTGATTGAGTTTGGCTTCTTCCGCAGTGCTTATTGGTTTCTTGGAGACATTTTGCATATCACCACATTTTCTCAGTATTTGATGAGAATCATACAAGATTTTACCATTACTCCAAAAAATTACTCTCTACCCTTACTTTTAGGACTGCCTCTATTTCTACCACTAAAACCTTTGTATTTTTGAAGTTATATGACTTCATATATGACTTGAGCTCCTTCCTGTTCTTTCTTGTACTCTAAAACGGGTAAGTTTAGTGAAAAGAACATGAGATCCAGAACCTACTGATTGTGTAAAGTTGGTTGCATTTCTCACTCTGAGACTTGGAGCTGTTAACTTCACCAAGCCTCGGTTTCCTAATCTCTGGGCTGTACCTAATAATATCCACACTGCAGCTTCACCGTTATTTTCAGAATTAGAGATAATATATCCAAGAACCTACAAGTTATTGAAGCTGTTATTATTAGTGTGACAGGTTATAAACGGACAACCTGTTTTAACAGGAAAACAACTATTTAGTTCCACTTTGTGTTCTATGATGTGCTTGAAAGATGAACCATAAATACTTCATTTTATCTCCTGGGAATATTTGAAGACAAATCTCCTCCCTGCTCTTGTTTTAATGTGCAGTCATGTTTAATTTGAAAGTGAAAAAGAGAAATACTATTTGAAGCAAATAAGATTGGGGATATTTGTTGGACATTGAGGAAGAGTGCGCTGTGAAAGAATAATAAATTTTTGTGAGAGCAACTACATGGAGGATCAGGGAGAGAAGAGCAAACAAAGGCACTTTGGAGGTCTGGGAACTAATTTTATTTCCCAGAAAGAGCTGGGTGTTTTGACCTAGAGAAGGATCACTGTGAGAGAACTTAAGTGTCCTGGGGGCACATGGGAGTGTAGTCTCCCAGGCCACCCAGCTTCACTCAGGCATGAACCTCTCAGCCCTGTACCGTGTCTCAGCTCAATGATTCCTCAAATAGATGTATGAGAGCACTTTGCTACCTATGCTCCATGTTACCTGTTAGCTGAACAACAGGAATGACAGACACCATTGCATCAAGGATGTTTCTGTGTCTGTCTTATGCAAACTATTGAGGAAGAGTGGGCCGTGTGAACAATTCTCCCTTAGATGTCTCCTCTAAGGGACACCTAGAAGGTTAGTAATAGGTAAAGTCTTGCACTGTACCTGTACTTGGAGGAACAGCCTAAACAAGCTTAAAATCCTTAAATGGGAGTAAGATGGTTAATTGGTGACTTTTTTTTTTTTTTTTTTTTCCGGTACGCGGGCCTCTCACTGTTGTGGCCTCTCCCGTTGCGGAGCACAGGCTCCGGACGCGCAGGCTCAGCGGCCACGGCTCACGGGCCCAGCCGCTTCGCGGCATGTGGGATCTTCCGGGACCGGGGCACGAACCCGCTTTCCCCACATCGGCAGGCGGACTCTCAACCACTGCGCCACCAGGGAAGCCCTGATTGGTGACACTTTAAGGACATTCGTAATAATTAGCAACCCTGCATTTCCACTGATGTCTATATTTACTCTTATTTTCCAAGGATGGAACTGCTCCTCTACCAGGCTTCTTTCTTGTTACATGGGCACAGGCTTACCGACTGCTGGAATTCCTATTTTAGTCTTTAGGTTACTCTCCTGTGGTTACAGAGCAAAGAATTGCTGACCTCATTGTTTCAACATTTTGACTTTGTTGACTTTTGAATTTTGCTGAAAATTAATCACTAGGCCATCATAACTTATGTAGAGCACTAAGCATAGATCAGGATACATAATGGGTAATCAATAAAAATGTGCCTGCACCTTAGTGACCAGTTCTGATCTCATCTTGATTTTGTAATTTTGGGTTCTTAATGATACAATAATTTCCACTTAGCATACCAGGCTGAGGTCAACCTCAGGGTAAGGACATAAAACTCACACTTAAATTTGTTTTTTAGCCTGTGATCATTAAACAAAAGTATTTTAATTTTTTTTCCTGCTCACTTCTTGTGACAGGAATGTCCTATAAAATCATGCCTTGGTCTTCCCGCAGTGGGTTTACTGCAACAATAAGATACTTGCAGGCTCCCCATACTTATGTTGATAGCATCAAGGATAATGTAACTGAAAAGAACCTGGGAAATGACTTTCATTTCTTATGTGAGATGGCAACATCTATTAAATTTTGTAATTGCTCCTTTATAAGCACTCATGCTGTCAGATTTAGCCCACATGCCTTAGGTGTTTCTACATTCAGATTTTTTTTCTTATAAACAAGTTGCTAACACAGTTGTCCTACTTAGGAAAAATAAAAGCTTAGCTAAGAGAAAGTATTTGTGTGTTTGGAGTTTCAACATCTGTATTCAAACACAGACCATGCTTCTTATTTTAAAACTGAAATTGATGTTTTCAGCTCATTTTTTTTTCCACTGGTAGTGGGTAAAGTGCCTGTCTTGAGGCACTAATTTTAGAGAACTAAATTTGTTTGAAATTAAAGACTATAAACTTCAATGAGAGAAAACATATTGTTTGGTCCTCAGATTTGGATACAATTTGCACTGGTGACAGAGGCCCCATTCAAAGGTACTTCTTGGAGAGTTAACACCTTGAGAAACAGAATGTCCAAATGTAAATGAAAAGTGGTAACACTTCTTGTGTTTTTAGTTGTTTGTTATTAGGGGAATTTTGCCAAAGACAAAAAATAGTTTCTTCGTAAAATGCTACCTCATTTTTTTTTTAACATACATTAACTTTTTTCCTTTGCAATTTACTTAAAATTTTAACCTCTTTGAAGAGTGTACAAATAGGAAAGGGATCACGGATGCAATCATGAGAGTTATCAGTGCCAACATAAAAAACCCTTACCCAAACCTGACAGGGAGAGAGAGATTTTCAGATTTCTGAGAGTTGTTCATCTTTGCTCCTGTACACTCTGCTCCTAGTTTGAGTTCAAGTTTAATTTCTAATATTTTTATTAGAAATGAAGTTTGTGCCAAAATAATGTTCTGGATGCTGAATGGGACACAAATTCACCATTTGATTTAATATAATTTCAACCAACATTCATTGATGTCTATTGGGAGACCGTAATGGTCTCTTCTCTTATGTAGCTTAAACTCTCACTGGGTAACAAATATTTTATGATAAGATTATTTTCAAATATTATATAGTTAAGTGCCAAAATGTATGAATAAAACCTATAGGAAATCATACTAAACATACCAGCTTTTAGACTTGGGGAAATCTTTTTGTAGGAGTTGGGAATGTAGTTTTTTTCTTTTCTTTGTTTTTTATTATACCTTTTCTTCGACATTTATTATTATTTTTTTAAACATCTTTATTGGGGTATAATTGCTTTACAATGTTGTGTTAGTTTCTGCTTTATAACAAAGTGAATATGTATACATATATCCTCTCCCTCTTGGACCTCCCTCCCACCCCCCCATCCCCCACCACATCCCACCCATCTAGGTCATCACAGAGCACCGACGTGAGTTCCCTGTGCTATACTTCAGGTTCCTACTAGTTATCTATTTAACACATGGTAGTTTATTTATGTCAAACCTAATCTCGCAATTCATCCAACCCTCCCTTTCCTCCACCCCGTGTCCACACGTCAGTTCTCTACATCTACATCCCTATTCCCGCCCTGGAACTAGATTCATCTGTACAATTTTTCTAGATTCCACGTACATGCATTAATATATGATATTTGTCTTTCTCTTTCTGGCTTACTTCACTCTGTATAACAGACTCTAGGTCCATCCACCTATCTACAAATGACCCAATTTCATTCCTTTCATGGCTGAGTAATATTCCATTGTATATATGTACCACATCTTCTTTATCCATTCATCTGTAGATAAGCATTTAGGTTGCTTCCATGACCTGGCTATTGTAAATAGTGCTGCAATGAACATTGGGGTACATGTGTCTTTTTGATTATGGTTTTCTCAGGGTATCTGCCCAGTAGTGGAATTGCTGGGTCATATGGTAGTTCTATTTTTAGTTTTTTAAGGAACCTCCATACTATTCTCCATAGTGGCTGTATCAATTTACATTCCTACTAACAGTGCAAGAGGGTTCCCTTTTCTCCACACCCTCTCCAGCATTTATTGTTTGTAGAGTTTTTGATGATGGCCATTCTGACCACTGTGAGGTGATAGCTCACTGTAGTTTTGATTTGCATTTCTCTAATAGTGATGTTGAGCACCTTTTCATGTGCTTCTTGGCCATCTGTATGTCTTCTTTGGAGAAATGTCTATTTAGGTCTTCGGCCCATTTTTTGATTCAGTTATTTGTTTTTTTGATATTGAGCTGCATGAGCTGTTTGTATATTTTGGAGATTAATCCTTTGTCAGTTGCTTGGTTTGCAAATACTTTCTCCCATTCTGAGGGTTATTTTCATCTTGTTTATGGTTTCCTTTGCTGTGCAAAAGCTTTTGTCTCATTAGTTCCCATTTATTTATTTTTGTTTATATTTTCATTACTCTAGGAGCTAGGTCAAAAAAGATCTTGCTGTGATTTATGTCAAAGAGTGTTTTTCCGATGTTTTCCTCTAAGAGTTTTAAATTGTCTGGCCTTACATTTAGATCTTTAATCCATTTTGAGTTTATTTTTTTGTGTGGCATTAGGGAGTGTTCTAATTTCATTCTTTTACATGTAGCTGTCCAGTTTTCCCAGCATCACTTATTGAAGAGACTGTCTTTTCTCCATTGTATATTATTGCCTCCTTTGTCATAGATTATGTAACCATAGGTGGATGGGTTTACCTCTGGGCTTTCTACCCTGTACCATTGATCTATATTTCTGTTTTTGTGACAGTAACATACTGTCTTGATTACTGTAGCTTTGTAGTATAGTCTGAAGTCAGAGAGTCTGATTTCTCCAGCTCCATTTTTCTTTCTCATGATTCCTTTGGCTATTCATGGTCTTTTGTTTTTCCATACAAATTGTAAAATCTTTTGTTCTAAATCTGTAAAAAATGCCCTTGGTAATTGGATAAGGATTGCATTGAATCTCTAAATTGCTTTGGGTAGTATAGTCATTTCCACAATGTTGATTCTTCCAATCCAAGAACGTGGTACATTTCTCCATCTGTTTATGTCATCTTTGAAGTCTTTCATCAGTGTTTTATAGTTTTCTGAGTACAAGTCTTTTGCCTCCTTAGGTAGACTTATTCCTAGGTATTTTATTCTTTTTGTTGCGATGGTAAATGAGATTGTTTCCTTAATTTCTCTTTCTGATCTTTTGTTGTTAGTGTATAGGAAAGCAAGAGATTTCTGTGCATTAATTTTGTATCCTGCAACTTTACCAAATTCATTGATTAGTTCTAGTAGATTTCTGGTGGCATCTTTAGGATTCTCTATGCATAGAATCATGTCATTTTCAAACAGTGACAATTTTACTTCTTCTTTTCCAATTTGTATTCCTTTTATTGTTTTTTCTTCTCTGATTGCCATGGCTAGGACTTCCAAAACTATGCTGAATAATAATGACAAAGGTGGACACCCTTGTCTTGTTACTGATTTTAGAGGAAATACTTTCAGGTTTTCACCATTGAGAATGATCTTTGCTGTGGGTTTGTTGTATATGGCCTTTATTATGTTGAGATAGGTTCCTTCTATGCCTATTTTCTGGAGAGTTTTTATCATAAATGGGTGTTGAATTTTGTCAAAAGCTTTTTCTGCATCTACTGAGATGATCATATGGATTTTATTCTTTAATTTGTTAATGTGGTGCATCACATTGATTGATTTGCATATATTGAAGAATCCTTGCATCCCTGGGATAAATCCCACTTGATCATGGTGTATGATCCTTTTAATGTGTTGTTGGATTCTGTTTGCTAATATTTTTTTGAGGATTTTTGCATCTATGTTCATCAGTGCTATTGGTCTCTGATTTTCTTTTTTTGTGATATCTTTGTCTGGTTTTGGTATCAGGGTGATGGTGGCCTCATAGAATGAATTTGGGAGTGTTCCTCCCTCTGCAAGTTTTTGGAAGAGTTTGGGAAAGACAGGTGTTAGCTCGTCTCTAAATGTTTGATAGAATTTACCTGTGAACCCATCTGGTCCTGAAGTTTTGTTTGTTGGAAGATTTTTAATTACAGTTTTAATTTCATTACTTTTGATTGGTCTGTTTATATTTTCTAATTCTTCCTGGTTCATTCTTTGAAAGTTGTACCTTTCCAAAAATCTGTTCATTTCTCCCAGGTTGTGTATTTTATTGGCATATAGTTGTTTATAGTAGTCTCTTTTGATCCTTTGCATTTCTGCAGTGTCAGTTGTAATTTCTCCTTTTTTAATTTCTAATTTTATTGATCTGAGTCCTCTCCCTTTTTTTCTTGATGAGTCTGGCTAAAGTTTTATCAACTTTATCTTCTCAAAAAAACACCTTTTAGTTTTATTGATCTTTGCTATTGTTTTCTTCATTTCTATTTCATTTATTTCTGCTCTGATCTTTATGATTTCTTTCCTTCTGTTAACTTTGGTATTTTTTTGTTGTTGTTCTTCTTCTTTCTCTAGTTGGTTTATGTGTAAGGTTAGGCTGTTTCTTTCAGATTCTTCTTGTTTCTTGAGATGAGATTGAATTGCCATAAGTTTCCCTGTTGGAAATACTTTTGCTGTGTCCCGTAGGTTTTGGGTCATCATGTTTTCAATGTCATTTGTTTCTATGTATTATTTTGATTTCCTCTTTGATTTCTTTAGTGATCTGTTGGTTGTTTAGTAGCCTATTGTTTAACCTCCATATGTTCGTATTTTTAACAGGTTTTTTTTCCTGTGATTCATTTCCAGTCTCATAGCACTGTGGTCAGAAAAGATTTTTGATAGGATTTCGATTTTCCTAAATTTTCTCAGGCTTGATTTGTGACCTAAGATGTAATCTACCCTGGAGAATGTCCCCTGTGCACTTGAGAAGAATGTGTATTCTGCCACTTTCGGGTGGAATATCCTATAAATATCAGTAAAATCTATCTGGTCTATTGTGTTGTTTAAAGCTTGTGTTTCCTTATTATTTTCTGTCAGGATGATCTGTCCATTGGTGCAAGTGGGGTGTTAAAGTCCCCACTATTATTGTGTTACTGTCAATTTCCCCTTTTATGGCTGTTAGCATTTATCTTATGTATTGAGGTGCTCCTATGTTGGGTGCATAAATATTTATAATTGTTATATCTAATTCCTGGGTTGATCCCTTGATCATTATGTAGTGTCCTTCCTTATCTCTTGTAACAGTCTTTATTTTAAAATCTATCTTATCTGATATGAGTATTGCTACTCCAGCTTTCTTTTGATTTCCCTTTGCATGGAATATCTTTTTCATCCCCTCACTTTCAGTCTGTATGTGTCCCTGTGTCTGAAGTGGGTGTCTTATAGACAGCATATATATGGATCTTGTTTTTGTATCTATTCAGTCAGTCTGTCTTTTGTTTGGAGTATTTAATCCATTTATATTCAAGGTAATTATCAATATGTATGTTCCTATGACCATTTTCTTAATTGTTTGGGGTTTTTGTAGGTCCTTTACTTCTCTTGTGTTTCCCACTTAGAGAAGTTCCTTTAGCATTTGTTGTAGAGCTGGTTTGGTGGTGCTGAATTCTCTTAGCTCTTGCTTGTCTGTAAAGCTTTTGATTTCTCTGTCGAATCTGAATGAGATCCTTGTTGAGATGAGTAATCTTGGTTGTAGGTTTTTCCCTTTCATCACTTTAAATATGTCCTGCCACTCCCTTCTGGCATGCAGAATTTCTGCTGGAAAATTAGCTGGTAACATTATGGGGATTCCCTTGTATGTTATTTGTTGCTTTTCCCTTGCTGCTTTTCGTATTTTTTCTTTGTATTTAATTTTTGTTAATTTGAATAATTATGTGTCTTGGTGTGTTTATCCTTGAGTTAATCCTGTATAAGACTCTGCACTTCCTGGACTTGGGTGGCTATTTCCTTTCCCATATTAGGGAAGTTTTTAACTATAATCTCTTCAAATATTTTCTCAGACACTTTCTCTTTCTCTTCTGCTTCTGGGACCCCTGTAATTCGAATGTTTTTGCATTTGATATTATCCCAGAGGTCTCTGAGACTGTTCTCCATTCTTTCCTTTCTTTTTTCTTTATTCTGCTCCATGGCTGTTATTTCCACCATTCTATCTTCCAGCTCACTTATTTTTTCTTCTGCCTCAGTTATTCTGCTATTGATTCCTTCTAGTATATTTCTCATTTCAGTTATTGTGTTGTTCATCACTGTTTGTTTATTCTTTAGTTATACTAGGTCCTTGTTAAACATTTCTTTATTTTCTTGATCTGTGCCTCCATTCTATTTCTGAGATTTTGGATCATCTTTACTATCATTACTCTGAATACTTTTTCAGGTAGGTCACCTATTTCCTCTCCATTTATTTGGTCTTGCAGGTTTTTACCTTGCTCATTCATCTGTAACATTTTTTTTGTCATCTCATGGGTGAGGCTGTGTTCCTGTCTTACTGGTTGTTCAGCCTGAGGCGTCCAGCGCTGGAGTTTACAGGTGGTTGGTTGGAGCCAGGTCTTGGTGCTGAGATGAGGACCTCCAGGAAACCTCACTCAGATTAATATTCCTGAGGTCTGAGTTTCTCTGTTAGTCCAGCAGTTTGGACTTGGCAATCCCACTGCAGGATCTCAGACCTGACCCCTGGCCTGGGAACCAGGATTCCACAAGCTATGTGGTGTGGCAAAAGAGAGAAAGAAAGAAAGAAAGAAAAAAGGAAATAGAATAAGAAGAAAAATGAAGAAAGAAGAGCAGAACAGTAACAAAGAATAAAAATAAAATTAGAAAAGTAAAAACTATATTAGAAAAATTAAAAACCTAAGTGCAACAAAAACAATAAGACAAAACAGAACCACAACAGCAAAAAAAAAAAAAACCAAAAAAGCCAGAAAAGACCTTGGCTGTGGGGGTGGGGCTTAGGCTGGGGCAGGGTTTAGGTGGGGGTGGGGCTTATACAGGGCAGGGCCTAGGATTAGGACCAGCATAGCCAGAAAAGTTCCTGGGGGGTGGTGGGGGCAGGGCTTAGGCTCTGAATGGCTCTAGGAGGCCTCTGAGGGTGGTGGTTCAGGCTGGGGACCCCAGCAGGCTCCCTGGGGCCTGAGTGGGCTGGGGGAAACACTGGATCTGATCCTCCAATCCCCCAAAGGCCCTCCTCATCCCTGCTGATCCCCTCACCATGAGTGGCCGTCTCTTAGTGTGAGAACCCCTCATCTCCCCCAGCCGCCCCTCATGGGCATTAGTCCCATTTTGCCTCTACTTTTCCTCCTCCCCTCCCTAACCCTCCCCAAGGACCTGTGTGGCTGGAGGGGGTCTTGGAGGGCAGAGATTCAGGCCCAGAACACCAGCAGGCTCCCCAGGGCCCAAGTGGCTGGGGACATTCCCTTCTGATCCTCCTACCCCCCAAAAATCTCTCCCCATCCCCACTAATTCCCTCCTTGTGAGTGGGCCTCTCCAAGCATGGCAACACTTCCCCTTCCCCAGCTTCCCCTCGGGGGCTCCAGTCCCATTCTGCCTCCACTTTTGCTCCCCCTCCTTCCCCACTATGTCGTATCCAGACACACGGGGGGTCCTCCCATCCCCTTAGGTGGCCAAGGTCCCCCACCAGCTCCTGGTTTGTGCCCTAGTTGTGAGGAGATGCAAACTCCACATCCTCCTACTTTGCCATCTTGTCTCAGTCCCCCTTCGTCTCCTGTAGTTGTGTTTTGAAAACAAATTTAATAGAGTAGAGGAAAAAAGAGTGTATTCCAAGAAAAGTTATTGGTGTGAATAAAGGGGCAATGAAGCAAAACATATTAACAGGACAATAAAATATATCATCCAGATGTGCACAGATGACAGAAGATTCAATGATAAATTAGATAGGATTGTGAATACAAAAGTGGCTGCTCTTACTCCACATTGTCTTATATTGCTTCAAAGTTTATTCTGCCTTTTTGAAATTAATTTTATTTATATAAATATCATAATTTAATAAAAATTACATATGTATTTACACAAATTCATATCCATATGTATGTACACATACGTATACACACACATTAGACAATACGAATTAGTGTGTAAAGAGAAGCAACACATCCCTGCCTCTTCCCTCCCGACCGTACAAACCTGCTCCTTAGAGGGAGACACTTTAAATTATTTTAACTGCTTCTTTTGATATTTACATACATATTTCTGGTTAATATGTATGCATGATTTTTATTACTCTAGTTTAAAATCAGCTATGGACTTTCTATTCTCAATCACAAATTATGACTACATTCATGTTAATCATTGCTGATCCAAGTAGTAGACTGTGATTATGTTTCCTCTTCTATATGTTTTTCCTGGAGTTCATATTTTCTCATTAAAAGAAAAGAATTCTGAATTTGCTTCCCATTTTCTCCAACAGACTCTCAAAACCAATTTCCACACAAACCTATCAGTTAACCATTTCCCCTCCAGAGACCTTCCCTCCTGGATTGTTTAGGAGGATTGTTTGCGTTTTTGCCCTGTTTAACTACTTTCATTCTTGGATTTCCCTTCACCTCTCCCCTGTGTAGGATCTTGTTATCTAAAACTTGTATGTATCGATCAGGATATGCTAAGTGCTAAAATAAACCACCCAACGTTCATGTAATAAACAGCTGTTTCACACTCTGTGTCTGACTTGGGCCAGTGTGAGGACTCAGCTCCAAAGTCCTGCTGAAACCTTTCACTTCATTGTGTGTCTCTGCTGACATCTGGATTCCTCCACAGCATCCTCTGCTTCTGCCTGATAGTCAAAGAGAGAATAAGCATGGAGAAGCCGCAAGAGGATTGAGGTCCAGAACTGGAAGTGGCATGCCCCACTTCTGCCTATGTCCATTGGCCAAACTCGGTCACATGGTCACAACAAACTGTACCAAAGGCTGGAAAATATCTTTCTGTGCATTCAGAAGAAAAATGAGTCTGTTTTTATTGCACACATACTATCGTCTCTGCCATATCATCTCTTCATTTATGTTTTCATTTTGATGGAAAACTTTCCTTAGCTGTTACCTAAGAGTGTATTTGGTGACACATTTATTGAGACCTTTTTTGTTGAAAGTAGTATTTTCTTACTTGACAATTTGGCTGGGTACTGATGTTTATATGGTTTTTAGATGTTTAATGATATTTAACAGCTAGTATTGTTCCTAACAACCCTGATCCTTTTTGGATAGTTAATCCTTTCTATGGAGTTTTATTTTTGTTTTGCTTTTTAAATAAATCTCTCAAAGCACTTGCTGCTTTCTTTTATCACTTGTGTTTAGGATTTTACAGTGATGGGCTTTTGTGTGAGCATTTGTCATTCATTGTAACAGATAATCAGAAAGCACTTTCTGTTTAGAAGTTCAATCTTTAGTTCAAGGAAATAATATATTTTTATATATTAATATATTAATATTAATATATTAATAATATATTTTTAAATTTCCTTCTGCTTCATTTTGTTTTCTGGAACTCCTATTAAAAAGATAGATTGATTCTCTTACTGAAATGCAAGTCTGTGTGCCCGACACACAGTGAGACCAAACAATACTGAAATGTCAGAGTTTGGAACAGAGAAAGGTTTATTGCAGGACCATTTAAGGAGATGGGTGGCTCATGCCTTAAAAAATCCCAAACTCCTTGAAAGCTTTCAGCAAAGCCCTTTTATAAAAAAGGTGAGGGAGGGGTGTGGTTAGTTGTTGTAAACTTCTTGGTGTAAGATCCTTTGTTCTTCAGGTCAGATCAAAGTCAGGTAACGATGTTCCTGAAGATCTTCACCAAACAAATGTTACTCTCTGTTCTGACAAGAAAGGGGAAGGTCCAAAGGCACAACTCCCAAGGCTCTAACCATCCTGCCTTAATGGTCCCCGGTAACTGTTGCCTGATAACGGGGTGCGGGGTAACGGCTGGTAGCAATGGCCGAGTGCTAAGGGCTTCGCACTGCAGCGCTCTATTACAATCCTATAATTTTCTTGTTCTTTCTATAATATCGTTCATATTCTTAGTTCAACTACTTGATTTTCTCGACTTTATCTTGTAATTAACATTTTATTTTGGCTATCTTATTCTACATTTGGCTTTGATTTCCTTTTTGAAATTTAAATAATTTTGACCAACTATTGATAAAAATTATTTGACCAAAACTTATTAGATTTATTCAAAACTCAGAACACCTCAGGAAGTGAAATGATATACACAGATAGATCTTGCTTCCATCCTGCCTTCTCTACCCTGTTCTCCTCCCCCATCCCATTATGTTGTCATCATTATCATTACATTGTTACTTCTTCGAAATGAAAGCATATGTTCGTGTCTCTGTATGTGTAGATAAATCAAAAAAAGATCCTATTATCCCACATTCTATCTAACATTAGTTTTTATATGTAATGTTCTATACCTTAATTTTTCTCTTTTCCCTAATCTATAGATCTTGCCATAATAATACAAGGAGATCACTTTTCATTCTTAATTATGGATGCATAGTACTCCATGTACATCAGGGTTTCCACCTTCAGCACTATTGTTATTTTGTACCACATCATTGTTTATTATGAGGGGATTCCTGTGCAATGTAGGAGTTTAGCAGCCTGGCGTGGACGTGACAAGATAGATTCACCACATGTTATGACAATCAAAAATGTCTGCTAACATTGCCAAATGTCCCCTAAGGGATAAAATGCCCCTTGCTGAGAACCACTCACATTGGTTTACCATGTTTTTGTTTTGTTGCTGTTGTTTTCAACAGCTCCCCTATTATTGAATGATTGCTATTATCTTAACTTTTACTGTAACAAATAATACCATCAATCTGAAAAATAGGTGCTTTTATACTTAAACAGGCAAAATAGGTTCTAGGAAGTGAGTTGTAAGCCAGCTATTAAGATTTTTTTAGTTGGAAGATCTATCCATATCTATGCTAGGAATCAGTTGGTACAACCTTGAGTTCCTACTGACATCCAATTCAAATTTAGAATTACTGAATTTCTACCTAATTTAAAAACTATTTTTCTTCTTTGTATCTCTTAAACTGAATGTCTTGGTTCCTATCAACATTAACACATATAATTATTCAATCATATACATATATAAATTCAGTTATATATTTCATATATAAATTATGAATCATATATATCCATATATAAATGAATTCATATATATAAATATTCATATATAAGTATTGATATATGAAAACCATATATAAATTCATATATACATGCATATAAATCTCTGTGTTGTTATGCCACCAATTTGCTACTCAGTGTTTATGTTTCATTTTGTTTTGATTTTAAGATTTTTTAAATTTAATGTTTTTTATATTTATATAAAATATTTATGTGGTTCCAAAGTCAAACCTACAAATTAGGTATACATCAAGAATTTAGTTTCTTTGCCCATTCTGTTTTCTCCATCCTCTCTGCTAGTCACTTTTTGTTAGTTTTGTTTCACTGTTCTATTTTTTAAATAAAATAAATATGTATGCCCTCATATTCCCTCCTGTCTTAAGTGTCATACTATTCATGTTTCTTTCTCCTTTGTTTTTTATCATTTATTATATCCCAGAAATTATTCCATATAGTTTATAAAAAATAGCCTTCTTCCTTTTGACATGTTTAGCACTCCATTGTGTGGTTACACCACAATTCATTCCAACAGTTTGAAAGGGAGTAAAGATGAAAACATGTGCTCAGCCTGCCATCTTTATCTGAATGTGTCATATTGGCATCAGGTTAGGTTGCAGTTCTTTACTTACTAGCTTCTTGAAATCAAGTTTGAACATATAGTTCAAACTAATAAATAAAGATCATTTTAAACAGTACTAACAATTTAAAATGTCAATAAACCTAATCTGAATTAAAGAGTAAAATAAAAAATGAATGTCTTAATCAGAGACTTTTCTGACCTAGGAGTATAAGAATAGGAGCAATTGTATCAACATGATAGTACTTAAATTGTGCCTTGACTAGTGTGAGGCTCTCCCCAAATAGTGGGAATAATGAGAAGAATGGCATGTGTTTACTAATGTGTTTACAGTTTTTAAAGGAAAGAGTTGATCAGTTTGGTTAATTACTAATACATTCCATTAATGAAATTCAATTCATGAATCTAATTGTTTAATTAGAACTTTAATTATAAGAATAAATAGTATCCTTCAACTTTGCCAAGTATAATTGAGTCAGTATTTGTAACAAATATGATAGACAAATTGGTATTCTCATTTAAAGTCTCCTTTAAACTGAAAAATATTAGACCACTTCTGGCCATGTTCAGTGTTGAATCAAAAGGAAACTCAGACCTCACACTAAAATCTTTACTAAATAATGTAGGTTTGCTACCATAGGTTTTATCTAGAGTGACAATAATGAGGGTATTATTACTGCTTTTGTCCTATATCTTTTCAACATTTCCTATCACATGGCACTTGTACAAACCACTCTTCTCTCTTCTTCAATAAATTCTGCAACTTCAGGTTAGACTGCTTCTAGGTGCAAAATTCTCTCTCTTTATTCTGAGTCTCTCTGCTTAGATGAGCACTTGAAAAGTACTGAATGCTCCCAGTTCTGAATGTCTTTTTGTTGTTGTTATAAGAAACAGTGTCATTGGAATGCTAGTGGGGTTCAATGAGGAAAATATGTATATTGTTAATATATAAAGGAAGAATTTTATTTATTTTCAAAAGCAAATAAGAAACTTTGTATCAGTATTAACTCTACATAAAATAGAAGAGTGTATAATATTCTTAATATGGTGTCAACTCTTTTCAATCAATAAGCAGTAACCCAATAGGAAAACATAGAAAAAATATGAACAATTCATAATGAAGAAACCCAAAGGGCTTGTAAACATATCAAAAAGCATTCAATTTCATAAGGTATCAAAGAGATGGAAATTAAAACACGAGATCTTGTTTATTACCAAAATATTTAAGTGATTAAAGCTGTGATAACTGTGTTAGTGAGAGTCTGAGGACATGGGATTTTTTTCTCATATATAGCTAGTGGGATTGTATATTAGCAAAATAATTCTGGTGTGATATTTGGAAGAATGTTTTGAATGTCTTAAAATTTGTACTCCTCTTCAGCAAATAATTCTCCTTGTCAGTATCTATCAAAAGGAAATAATAATGGATACCTAAATATAGATAAATATTTATAAATATTATGTAAAATTTTTATATAATACAAATACTATATATTTATAATTACATTACATATATAAATTATATATATATAATTTTATTATGTCTCACCATGAAAATGGCCCCTAATGATCCCCACCTGCTGGTATTCAGGCCCTTGTTAACCCTTCTGCTTGAGTATGGGCTGGATATAGGGACTTAACTTCTAATGAATAGAATACAGCAAAAGTGATGGTATGAAATTAGGTGTTGAAAAACTGACTTCCATCTTGCTCACACTCTTCCTTTGAGTCTTCCCTCTGTATGGCTTGGATGACAAGCTGCCATGTTTTGAGCTGCCTTATGAAGAGACCCACATGCTAAAGAACTGAAGGTGGCTTTCAATCAACCAGCAGCAAGAAACTGAAGCTTTAAGTGCAAAAACTCATGAGGAATGGAGTCCTGCCAACAACTCCTGAGAGAGCTTGGAATTGAGTCCTGCCCTGGTTGACACCTTGATCTTAGTCCTGTATGGTTTCTTGACGAGGAAAAGTCAGTCAGCCGTACCAGGATTCCTGATCCACAGACACCATAAGATAATAAATGTGGGTTGTCTAAAGCTACTAAATTTTGGAGTAATTTTATATGCAGCAATAGATAACAAATAAACATGCAAAATTGATCTTGCTATATAGATGAGTGAGAAAAACATGATCTAAGTAATAACAAAGTAAAGCATAATCCAGGTTTAGGCAAAAATATAACCATTCCCACACATAAATATATGGGTTAAAAAACTGGGAGATGGGCTTCCCTGGTGGCGCAGTGGTTGAGAGTCCACCTGCCGGTGCAGGGGAGACGGGTTCGTGCCCCGGTCCGGGAGGATCCCACATGCCGCGGAGCGGCTGGGCCTGTGGGCCATGACTGCTGAGCCTGCGCGTCCGGAGCCTGTGCTTTGCAACGGGAGAGGCCACAACAGTGAGAGGCCCGCGTACTGCAAAAAAAAAAAAAAAAAAAAAAAACCTGGGAGAATATCAATACGATGATAAATATTAATGTTTCTGAGCTATGAGAAAATCGGTGATTTAAAAATGATTTTCCTAGATGTTACTATATATTTCAAATGTTTTAATAATGAATTAATTTTAATTCTGATATCTAAGGAAAAAAAGAAACAAAACAACTTGGCCAGTAGAACAAAACACCTTTAGAGTCCAGTTTAGTGCTTTGCACATAGTTGGAAATCAGTTAAGTCTTGGGTAGAATTTCTTTAATGGATGAATTTAATGGAAATTCCCAGGAGTTTCTCAAGACCAAAGAAGCTTTAGATATTTTCTTACAGTACAGACAGTCAAAGCACTGGTTTTTGTTTCATATTTTTACTTTAAATTTTGTCAACTTGTAATGATGCACTAAAGAAACAATTCTGTTTGAATCTGGGCAACAGGAACAGAACGTCTAGATAACCCAGAGAGTAACTTACTATGATTTACGTTAACTCTAGAACACATTATTTCAAGAGGGAAATGATCCCTGCAAAAGCTGAAGACGAAACTGTGTGATGGAAGCCTGTCAGAGAGTGCAGACACGAGGGCACCTGCCAAATGGCTGCTTGTCTGTGGAGGAAAGGGCACTTACCAAAGCTGATTAGTTTAATATGCCAAACCAATTGCATGTTTTAGTTATGTTCAGCTTCTCTGAAAGTCTATATTATGAATCATTTGGTACACTATAGACACGCTAGCTTGAGACTGAACAAGAGACAGCATACCCTGGAGCAGACATTTAACTTCGACTATCCACCTTTTTAATACACCTAATAATGGGATAGTCAGACATAATGAATGACACAGTTTTATATATTTGAGGAACATAGGATGGTTTGGCTGTGCACAGCTTTCTCTCCCTTAGAGTATTATTTTTTTCAGGCCTTATCCCTGGTGAATTTGAATATGGTACGCCTGGAGATAATGCTTGTCAAAACAAAGGACAATTGTCTACATATGCTATTAAAATAGAAATAGCAAGAATTCTTTCTTTTGATACTTCTAACTCCAAATCATTGATTTCAAATTGTTTACTTAAATATTGAGAATAAAGGAAGTCAATACAGCTTAGTGATTAAGTCTTTGGTCATCAGGAGACCTGGAGTTGCTTTTCAGTTTTAACACAGCCTATGTGGGGAAATGTTGGCAAGTTATTTACATTTTAGGAAACTTCATTTCTTCAGCTATAAAATTATTGATAGTTTAATAATCAGGACTTACCTCATGGATTTGCAATGAGACAGTATATTTAAAACATTTTGCACGTTAACTGGCACAGAGTAAACACTCAAATCATGTAACAAATGTGGACATCTATCTAGTTTCCTATTTATCTATCTACATATATTTTTGGTGTTGTAGCAAATTCAAAATAGCTAAAGCTTATTTGAAAAATGTTTACTGAGTTAAGAAACTGGGAGAATATTAATAAGATAATAAATATTAATGTTTCTGAGCTATGAGATAATAGGTGATAATAGGCATCAAGCGCTCAGTACCAAGTCACAAGTTAAAAATACCTCTTTATAACTAATTTTACCTACTTTCTTATTATATGGCATAACTTGTCCCTATAGATTAGCATTTTTTAGTTTCCATTTCAAAGGTTCTTTTTATAAGATGCCTTTCTAAGTTAATTTGTTGGTGAGGGATCCTTGACTTTCATTTTGCATTCCAGCTATGTTCTCAGGGCATCAATTAAGTTAAATTGCCAAATTTCTTCCCTCAGGAAGAACATAGAGCATTTAAAATATAATTTTCTATAAGGTTTATGTGCTCCTGTGCTACCAAAGCACACTGATTAAATGATTGCCAACAGCAATTTCTGCAGCACCTCAGTTTTTCTTTTAGATCTTTTAATGAAAAGTACTAAATAAATTAGGGTAAAATTCAGAAAAATACCTGACATTCCTCTCTTTCTACCAAGAAAGGCACTATTCATTTTGGTACTGGGAAAACCCCTGAAATTCCACATGGCTGCCAAATCCACAGCATTTGTGCCAGGACACAAAGAAAACACACCTTCCTGAAGCATATACTTAGAGACGCTCTACCTGATTAGTGAGCAGAAGAGATAATTTTTTGGACAAGCACTATCCCTTGTGAAGAGGCTTGTAAGAACTTTATTCTTTTGATCTAAGCATGAATAAAAGAGATCTGAGTTTGATATCATCTCACATATATGAGAATAATGGCTTTTTTTTTTTTTTGCGGTACGTGGGCCTCTCACTGTTGTGGCCTCTCCCATTGCGGAGCACAGGCTCCGGACGCGCAGGCTCAGCGGCCATGGCTCACGGGCCCAGCCGCTCCACAGCATGTGGGATCTTACCGGATCGGGGCATGAACCCGTGTCCCCTGCATCGGCAGGCAGACTCTCAACCACTGCGCCACCAGGGAAGCCCAATAATGGCTATTTTGCACATCACTTAAGCCTTTTCCACTTTTACTATATATATATATATATATATATATATATATATATATATATGGCCAAAGCACACCCTGCAGTATCTCTAAAGCTAAATGTAAGACCAGGATATGGGGGAATTTCTAGAAGTCTTTGCCTTCTTGAAATAGTAGGAAGTTAGGGTTGTGTGGTAGGAAGAGCATTGGAATAGGACTCAGATAATTGGGCTTCCAATCTGAGCTCTGCCATTAACTTGTGTTATAAATTTTGCTATCTACTCAAGCTCTAGTATTTTATTTTCCTTGCCTGTAAAATAAAGAGGTGGGACAAGAAGATGTATGTTTCAACTCTGATCCTGTACTCTGATTTCTCCCACCACTATAACTATTATATGTCTCAGTTTTTTAGAATTTTTTTAGAATTCCTATGTATTTTTTTTTGTCTTACTGACTATAATACAAAGAGATTTTAACAAAACACATTATTTAATTTGTGAAGTGTAGTACATTGTCTCAGTTTTTGTTTACAATTGATCATTCCTTCACACACATTGGGGAGGCTTCTCTGTACTTCAGTGATCCACAAGGGTCCTAGGTGTTGCTAAAACTGCCTCATGGTTTCACTCAGGTTCCTCAAAAGGTTCTTTCTGGCATCCTCACAAGTTTTCTTATCTATATTTCTTTATTTTCCTCCAGGCTCCTCTGAGTTATGGAAACTCAGTGCTTTCTTACCCAGCACCTGCATGCTGGTGGAAGGTCAACTTCCCAAGCCCTTTGCTCAGGTATATTATGCCTCTAGCATGCCCAGGTCTTAGACTGGCCTGTGAGTCTATATCAGCCGTGAATGTAGATAAGTCACTTGATCATATTGAATCAGTTATCTTATAGATGGAGATGATAATGACCATTTTTTCTGTTGTGTGCACCAGACGAGACAATCTATTAAATTTTAAGTAGAAAAATGCTCTCCAAACTCTGGGGAAAACAGCTAGCTCCCTGAGTTGTCAGACTGCCTGATAGTAATCACAGACATTACTCTTTGGAAATGGTCATGACAAAATTTTTGCAAGTGACTTCTAGTACCTATTGATGGTGAATGGCAATACCAGGCTTTGTTAAGGGCAGCCCTCGGCTTGGGTGTAGAGCGCTCGGAGAGCCTTAGTAGGTGTGGTGGCTCTTAATCACTCATAGGAAGTGGAAATGTTAGGTATTTAGACTTAAAACAAGCAGTTTGTCAATAAACAATTATAATCTGCTAATACAAATTGCAAGGTCCAGGGAAACTTTTGTCAGGTATTTACAGTATATGAAAACATGAAGAAGAAGCAACTTTAAAAGAAATAAAGCTATATTTCACTTTATGAATGGAATAGTTAACTTTTTGGTGTTTTAGTTCAGAGAATTTTTTATAGACTCTGAGGTGGTGTAGATGTAGGTTCATAGGGTTTCAAAGGTACAATCTTTGAGAGATTTTGTAGTCTTTTGGAGTCTATTGGAGAACATGTGCCTTCAATGCAAGAAACAGACTAAAGAATATTCTTGATTTCAAAACTCCTTCCTTCTCTTCCCAATGTACAACATTTCACAAATTAAGTGACTTGTTTTGTTAAAGCCTTTTTGTATTATAGTCAGTAAGACAAAAAAAATCATAAGAATTCTAAGAAAATACAGTCTGCAGTGGGAATGTCTCTAGTGGACATGTGTTATTTATTATTATTATTTGTTGTTTTCTGTGCTTGTTTAGATGATGCTTGCACAAACCTGCAAACCTTTTGGGTTGGAACAGTGTTTTCTTTTCTGGCCCATGCAGTGCACTGCTTAGAATTCTGACAATACTCACCGCTCAACTTGATAATGATAATAAATATTAATTTCTCATTGGCTGTGCATAGAGACCTGTAGTAAAGAAGTTTTAATTTTGTTTTCAGGAAGCACACAATTAAAATATTTCTCTTCTATGCTTTTTTTTCTGTATTTAATATGTATTTTATTTTCCTATATCTCAATTAGATGTCTGGCATACCGCAGGAATACATATTTGTGCAATGAATGGATAAATGAATGAATAGATAATTGAATGAACAAATATATAAATAAATCAATTATTGAGTAATAAAACAATTCTCATCCCTTTCACCTTATACTTCTTAGATTTAGTTATTATCCCATGACATTTGCTTTTGATTCAGGATGATTTAATGGGGCTAATATGAACTTTGGCTTCAATGACCACACGTATAAGTCCAAATTCCACCACATCATGTAATCTTGGCTATAACTCAGCTCTACTTTTCTACTTTTCCCTTTGTAAATAGAGGATAGTTCTGACTTCTCCATGTTTCTTTGAGATGAAATGAAATATAAAATTGTGAGCATCTAGCTGTGTGCTGCTAGCATCTAAAGTTCAGTAAATGTATTTTTAAAAAATCACTTCAAGTGTCAAGGCATCTAAAAGAAACAAAGATCTTTAGAGGAAGACAAGAAAAAGAATAGCCAACTTTATCTGAATTTCGCTTTAAGGCATAACAATTGCCTTGAATTCATTGGATAGGAGAATTTATACTCCTGCCCCAATAACAATACCCAAATCATACTGAACACCATCAAAAAACAAGCCCCAGGGACTTCTTTCCAATTCTTCCTTAGTTACTCCTTCTATGCTAGCATTAAGTATCCTTCATTTATCCATCAAGCATATCTGTGTAGGGAAATCAATATTCTTCCCATATTTATTTAATCCTGTTTCCCTTAAAAGTAAACACATTACTATTTAGTCCTGAGACTTTTGAATACTAATTTCTACAAAGAAACTGATGGTTAATAATAAAATAAACAAACATTAGAACATTATATACTTATAAAATTATAACAGTTGTTGACCTCTGTCTTTCTGACCTAAGCTGGTAGTTGATGATGTAGGTTGCAGCCTTTCTCTTTAATCCCCTAAAAGTGGACCTTACCAATTACACTCACTATCCCAGATCTTCTTTCTAACCCTTCTTTTAGTGATGATTTGTAGATTCTTCCTTTCAAGACTGAAGCTCTTTCCAGTTTAAGGATTTCAGCAATACAGAAAAACACTCATTTATGTCAGTTGAATTGGTCCTTTGCTGTCTGAGGCCACCAGAATGGCCAACATTCTATTTTATAAGCAACTTCAGTTCAGAAATGGCCCTTTTGATAATCAAATTTACGTCATTTGTAGCTACAGTAGATATCTTTGCATGTAGTGGAAGGACCCAAGCCATCTCAAATAAAAGAAAATAATGAGGATAATAACAATAATAATAATTGACTTAAAAACTGCCAAATTATTTGTATAAAGTCCTTTGACTAATTGATTTTACAGCTTAATATGGACAAAGAAGAAACTACTTAAATTGTCACTGGAGTAATTAGCTATTAGGAAGGAAAAAAACCCTGTATTCTGATTATAGAAATCACAACTAAAAGTTACATTATTGCACATTATAATTTAAAAAAATAATTGTTTCCTTGTTTATTTCATCAGCTAGTCAATCAAAAGAATAATTTTTATAATATTTTTGGAATTGGTTTTGCATTGCCTATTCTTACTAACACTATATTTGCTGATTTATATCATACAAATCAAGAGAAGCTAGTGTGCTTGCAAGTCACATCTTTCATCGCCATATGCAATCCCCTTTCCAAGCAATTTGTAGCTCTTAAACACCTTTTATGGAGAAATTCTGGAGCCATAACAGTTTCCATGGTATTTACATTTCAAGGCTAAAATAGAACTTATAGTGGTTGGCAAACAATAGCCATGGGTAATAGGAGGAATTGTGGGCCCTAGAGCTTTTTTTGTAGACCTTTTGACTCTTAGCATGATGCTAACACAAAAAATCTTTCTGCCCTGCAAATGTCTTTTTCCAGTGAGTTAGTTTTGCATAACTGTAAATGATCTGAATCTCAGAAGCAAAGTTCCAGAGCTATAATTTTAGTGATTATTTGAAAGAACATTTGGGTACAGCATACTCTAGTAAATTCATACTAACGTGGTCCTCTGATTTTTTTTTCAAATGTCATTACCTCATTGCTTATTATAACTACTGTACTTTAAACTCTTACCACTCCAATATTGTTCTCTGTGCACCATTTCTCGCTATTGCTGTAAATCCCAAGGGGATTCTGCCCTAAAAATCAAAAAGTAAACAAAAACCAACCAAACAAAAAAACTTCATTTGAGCAGAAGGTATCAGAGCACAAAACTGGATAAAGTAATTAAAAATAAATAAGATAAGGACTTCCCATGTTACTGCAGAACCTTCTACACAGTCATAAGCATTTCCATATGTGGTCATTGGAATATAATAATAAAGGACAGATTCTGGATTTGTGCAGTGGCCTGGTGCCTACCACTTCCTGGATCATACACTGCTTCTGCCATCAATTTGTTATTTATCTGAGCCTGTCATTTATTCTTTTTCTGTTCTCTTTAAGTAAGTGCAACACCACAATCTTACTAAAGATATAGAAATAATTTGCGATTCTGAGAGGAAAAATAAGCAGCAAATTCTAAACTCCTAACTTCTCCACAATTGTGCACTTTATTCTCATATGTTTTGTGTAGTAAGCACCTGAGAAACTGCCTTTTCCTCATAAAATGATTTCTCCTCTGGCTCAGAGACTTCATGTGTGGTCAGATAAAAGGAGTGAACTAATTCTTTGAAGTTAGAGGATGTAACCTAGTATCAGACTCAAGAGAGTTCAAGTGCAATATATGCTTTCCCTTATCTTTTAAGTGAAGAGGCCAGGCAGATTTTCTTGATGATATAAGCTCCCTTCGGCAATTAGGCATTCACTCCAACTTCATCTCTCTTACTTGCCTCCCTCTTTTGCTGTTAGGATATTTTGCAATAAAGCTACTATAGCTGAAAGCAAACTGGGCATTATTAGAGTAGAAAGGGAACTAAAATAAATATTTTGCCTTTCCAAAGAAATGGAACTTTAAATTCTTTTCTAGAGAATTCCTCCCAATAAATTTTCCATCAGCAACCCACTAAATATTTCATGCTATCCTAACAGAATGCTCCTTTTTCTCAAACGCCTGTGACTTGGCCACAGAGGAGAGTAGAGTGGGAGGTGCTTGTGCGTGTATTTGGCAGGGGATGGGGGAGCATGGAATACATAGGTCATTCAATTATCATTCCAGGAAATTAGAACTTTCAGAAAATTAGAACCAATCCATGGTAATGATGGGTGTCTCAAGGGACCATCACACAAATAAATAATGTATCAAAATGTAGTTAGTTTCCAAATATAGCTGACTCAAAATGAAAAACAAATGGAAAAGAAAAATCTCTTGCTGGAATGTGAAAGGAAAAAACTTGCAGATATCCAGGGAATACCGTCACTAACATAGAATACAAATTTTTTTTTTCTCCAAAGAACCACAATTCTCTTGTTGCTTGTACTCCTTACAATACTATTAGTCATTGCAGAAAGTTTTTATAAACCTAGTCTTAAGGGATCTTGTCTGTCACTCTGTTTCTGGCTGCCTCGATATGTTTCTCCCCTTCACATTCCAATAAACTTGCCTTTTCCATTTTTTACATATTTAAACAGAACATTACTTTCAGTTGAATCTTAAGCAGGGGTTTCTAGTTCTTCAGTCCTGGCATTTATCCCACAAGGAATATTTCCCTGAGGGTTTGTGCTTTTGCTGAATGGGGGTGGGGAGAGTTTTTTCTCTAAACCATCTTCTTCTCAGTTTAGGTCTACCAGGGCACTTTGCCCATTCATTTCGTCTACAGAGCAGTGAGCTTGGGTGGCTGCCACTTCGGGTTTCTCCCAAAGAGCCATTTTCCCAGAGGAAGCTGAGCCTGGGAAAGAAGCAAGGGCCGCATTCCCTTTAGTTCCTAAGTCGTGAGCTTTTCTCTTATTTTAGTAGAAGAAGAAACACTGCCAACCTGCCACCTTCTTCCTTCTTTCTACTCTCATTCTAAAACACTTCTAAATATAGCAAAGATCCCATTCCTTGGCAAAGAAAAATGAGGGACCTCTTTCAGTTCCACTAAGAACAAGGCAATGTTGGTGTGAGGATATTATTGTTATTGTGAAATTATAGCTGTTTCCTCTCGAAAATGCTACCTGGCATAGGTTTGCAACTCCATATTACAAGTAGGGTGAGGGAATCTAGACAGGGGCAAGCATCACTAATTCAGCACACTAAATAATTAATTATCTTTGCCTTTTCATTTTCTATAACTCTATATAACTTGAAATTTTTATGTAATTTTAAGTAATATGCATGTGTTGCCACATATTTAATCAAACAAGAAAGCATAGAAAGTATATATTTAAAGTCATATCCTCACATCCCTGCTTTCGTAATCTTATTCCTTCTAGGTATGCATTGTTAAAGGTTTGGGATATTTCTTTCTAGACTTTTTCAATGCATGTGAACACACATATACAAAAATGTAGAAAAAATTGAAACAATGATATTATACCATAAACATTATTCTACTTGAGCTTTCTTTTTTCTTTTTTTTAACCTAATAATACATCTATGACATTTTCAAAAATACTCATACATCTATATGTTCTTTATTCTTTTTAATGTGTATGGGTAAGGAGTATAGTGAAATTCCCCATTCCTTTGATTTATTTACATTATAGCAATTTCCATTATCTTTCCCCATTAATTAAATTGCCCACATATTTTTTTTTATAATTTTAATCATTCCTAAAATTTGTACAAGTTTCCCAGAAATTCTTGTAAATGCTATTATTTGTTGTTAAGCTAACTCCAAAGATAGAGAGGTGTCTGCACAATTCCCTAATTATTTGATTTATTAAGAAGGAAGAAAGCAAAACCATAACTTTTCTGAATAATTTTAGATGTTTCTGTAGTAATATGAGAAACTTTTAGTGAAGACCAAGTACTTGAAGTGGGAATTGATCTGCCTTCTTCATATAAAGCTGTTCTTGTTATAGAAAGGTTTTAAGAAATGTCGATCAATAACCTAGAAAATGTGTTTCCTTAATTTATTCTTTTTTTCACTGTTCGCAACATTTTCTCATATATACATGGATAAATTATGCATTCAATAAATATTTATTAAATTCCTAAAGACATCTAATCATGCTAGATGTAGGATATATAAAATGATTAAACTACATTCTGGGTTTCAGTCTAATGGGGAGACATGTTTAAAAATTAATTTTGAGAGTTATAAAATGATAAAGGCATCCTAGGAAAATCTAGTTCAGCAAAAATTATAATACAAAATTGGAGATGCCATGTAATTTACAGAGAACTTGGTGAGTTTTAAAGCTGTGCTTAACAACACATAAAATTTATGAGAAATTCATGTGGAGACACAAGGTGGCAAGAATTGTCATTGTGGGAACTTCATGCACTGAGAGATATGCCTGGATGCCTGGAGTAATAAATGCACAAGGTCCAATGCAGGGGGTGGACAAAAGGAGGTCTTTCTAAATAATAATGATAATCCCCCATTGAAGTTGGAGGGATCTTTATCAGCTCTTTTTCTGATAAGAAAGATAGGAGCAGTACCAATCTAAGGTGGCCTGACGATCAAGTAATATCTAGATGGCCCTGGAATCGGTCCTAGGTGAAGAAAAATAGCAATAATAGGTACGATTCCAGTCCTATTTCTTGGTCCCTAAACCACCCCCACTTCATGTGCTGAGCAAATACCACAGAGCGAATTTCCTCTGAAATGGTGATTTCAGGAGACTTCTGCCTCCAATTCAGATGGAGAAATTTGAAATAGTCTGGCTTCCAAATGAAAATAACTGGGAAAAAAACTGAGTAAAATACAAAGAATATTTTTAAGAACCAAAGAAATGCTGCAGCAACCAGGGCTAAGGGGTGGAGATCTAAGACAGAAAAGAAACACCAAATGAGAGCAACTCCGTGAGCCATTTTCCCTTCAAGTTAATGGCAAACTCACAAAATGCTCTGAAGCTAAATAAGATAAATAAAAAGAAAACTATGTGTAGATATAAAAGTAATGAAAAAAAGAAAAATCTTAAAACCATATAAATAAAAAGATAGCAAAATATCAAATCAATACTGGAAATCATTACCCTTATTATTTATTTCATAAACATATAATAAAAGATAAGACCTCATTCAACATAACAGTAAAAAGATAAAATATCTGTATATAAACTCTGTATATAAACTTGCAAGAAATTCACAAGACCTTTAAGAGTAAAACTTTTAAAAGCTACAGGAAAACACAAAAGTGACCTTGCAAAATGGAAAGGAATAACATTAGTGGATTGGAACACTGAACACCATAGAGGTATCTATTCTTTCTAAGTGAATATACCAACTAAAGTGATCCAAAAAGAACATCATTAGACTTATTTAAAATTCATGTGAAAAAAAAATAAAAAAGAGTAACCAAGAAACCCCTGAAACATACAAAATAATACAGGATTTGTAATGCCAGTTATTAAAAATTATCATACAATCTCTATATGGTGTGATTTGGTACACAACAGGAGAACAATGGAACAAAATAGAAAATCCACAAATGAACCCAGGTGAATATGACAGTTCTATTGTTTTTCTGTTTTTTCTCTCCTTGGTTTCTACATTATTGTACATTTCTTTCTTCTCCTTACTTTTTTTTTTTTTTTTTTGCTGTGCCACACGATTGCTTGGGGATCTTAGTTCCCTGACCAGGTATCCAGGGATTGAACCCAGGCCAGCAGTGAAAGCACTGAGTTTTAATCAACAGACTGCCAGGGAATTTCCTCTTCTCCTTACTTTTATTTGCTATTCTTTTCTCAGTTTCTTACGGTGATAGTTGAAGTCATTGATTTGATAAACTTCTTTTCCACTGTAGGCATTTTGTGGTACAAATTTTCCTCTACATACTGCTTTATCAGTACCCCCCTCAATTTTGATATGCTTTGCTACTTTCATTCAGTTTGAATAATTTCTAATTTCCTTTTTGACTTCTTTGATTAATGGATGATTTAGAGCTGCATTTATTTTCAAATTATTTGGGGATTTTCCAAATATTTTTTTCTGTTATTGATTTTGTTTTTCTTTTTTTCTTTTTTTTTAGTTGTGGCATGTGGGCTTCTTAGTTGAAGCTTGCATGTGGGATCTAGTTCCCTGACCCAGCATTGAATCCAGGCCCCCTGCATTGGAAGTACAGAGTTTTACTCACTGGACCACCAGGGAAGTCCCTGTTATTGATTTTAAATTTAAATTTAATTTGTGGTCAGAGAACATATTTTGTATAACTTGAATGCTTTTTAAATTATCAAGGCTTTTTTAGGCCCTGAATATGGTTTACCTGTGTAAATGTTCCATGTACAGATGAAAACAGTGTATATTCTTCTGTTGTTTAGTGGAGTATTCTACAACTGTCAATTAATGGTTTGACAGTATGTGTATCAGTTTTCTAAGGCTGTCATAAGACAGTAGCACAGACAGGGGCTTAAGCAACCAAAATATGTTTTCTTACTTTCCTGTACAAGATGTCAGCAGGGCTGGCTTCTTCTGAGGTTTCTCTCCTTGACTTGTTGATGGCTGTCTCCTCTGTCTCTTCACATGGTCTTCTACACATATCTGTGTCCCAATCTCTTCTTTTTTTTTTCAGATATATACACACATGAAGTTTATTTTAGTTTTGAAAATGAACATTCTTTCTCAGTTACCACTCTCCCAATTTATTTAGGAAATATATATTTCATTGTTCTTTTTTTTTATTGGAGTATAATTGCTTTACAATGTGTTAGTTTCTGCTGTACAATGAAGTGAATCAGCTATATGTATCATATATCCCCTCCCTCTTGGACTTCCTTCCCCTGCCATTCCACCCCTCTAGGTAATCACAGAGCACCAAGCTGAGCTCCCCGTGCTATATAGCAATTTCTCACTATCTATTTTACACATGGTAAATATATGTGTATATATGTCAATGCTACCCTCTCAGTTCGGCCTATCCACCCCTCACCACTGTGTCCACAAGTCCTTCCTCTACATCTGCATCTCTTTTCCAGCCCTGCAAATATGTTCATCAGTATCATTTTTTAGATTCCATATATATGCATTAATATACAGTATTTGTTTTTCTCTTTCTGACTTGCTTCACTCTGTATGACAGACTCTAAGTCCATCCACCTCACTACAAATTACCCAATTTCATTCATTTTTATGGCTGAGTAATATTCCATTGTATATATATATACCACTTCTTTATTTCTTCTTATAAAGACACCAGTCATATTAGATTAAGACCCACTCTAATTTCTCATTTTAATTTAATTACCTCTTTAATGACCTGATCTCCAAGTACAGTCACATTCTGAGGTACTGGTTGTTCGGACTTCACCATGTGAATTTGGGAGATACAATGTAGTCTATAATGAAATGGGACAAGTATTCTATATCTTTTTTTATTTTTGCCTACCTATTCTACTAATTATTGCAGGAAGGGTGTTGAAATCACCAACTATGATTATGGATTTGTCCATTTCTTACTGAAGCCTATTAGTTTTTGCTTCATATATTTTGAGTCTCTCTTATGAGGTGTACAGTTACAATTTTTGTCTTCTTGATTAGTTTACCCCTTTATCATTATGATATGGCCCTTTTCATTGTAGATAAATTTTTTCTCTAAATATTTTTTACTTGATATGAATATAGCTATGACAGCTTTTTTTTAATTGGCATGGATTTCTTGTAGGCAGCATAACAATTTCCCATACTCATTGTAAATAATGTATTATCTTTAAGAAAATTTTTGAATTCAAAGACTACCAGAATTTTTTGAAACTTATAATTTATTTTGCATTTCAGATTTTATAAACACATATGCATTGTATACAGATATAAATACATTTATAAAACAAATTATATAGGCAAATATCAAATATATATTATATATAAAATCAGTTCACTAGCATTTCCCCTGACACTTTTAAGCCAGCTGTGACTACCCAAGGTCCAATTATGACACTTTGAGAAAGAAACAGTGAATATTGCCTGGGCTATTTTGGCTGTGATATTTTAAAATTCAGCCCTTAGTTAAGAAAGTCCAACTAATAATATTTTCAGAGTTCAAGTGAAGAATTATCCTGGTGACACACTACAATACTTGGAATTAACACTTTGCTGTTGAATGTAAACAGTAATTAGGAAACTTTTCAGAATATAGAATTTGATTCTTCTGTACTCTTTCAAATCAGATTTGCAAGCAGTGAGATTAAAGCTTTAGTCACAGATTTTTTTTCAGACCCATAATATTATAGTTTAAAATTCTTTAAAAATATCAATAATTAAAGTATGTATTTTAATAAAGATTAATAAATATTTGGTTATAATTCTACTTATTTAATTTTAATATTCACCTTTCTTATTAAAAACTAATATTATTTTCTAGAGTCTCTTTTATTAGTTTTTTTATGGTGAGTGGAAAAGGAGTTGATTTCTTTTTTTCTTTTTTTTTAGCTGCATTGTGTCTTCGTTGCTGTGCACGGGTTTTCTCTAGTCGCAACAAGGGGGGGATACTCTTTGTTGCGGTGCCCAGGCTTCTCATCGTGGTGGCTTCTGTTGTTGTGGAGCATTGGCTCTAGGCACTCGGGCTTCAGTAATTGTAGCACGTGGCCTCAGTAGTTGTGGCTTGCAGGCTTTAGAGCGCAGGCTCAGTAGTTGTGGCACATGGGTTTAGTTGCTCCGCGGCATGTGGGATCTTCCCAGACCAGGGCTCCAACCCGTGTCCCCTTCACTGGCAGGCGGATTCTTAACCACTGTGCCACCAGGGAAGCCCAAGTCTCTTTTAAAGTAACCTTTTATATGAAAGTATAGTAAAGATACAGAAGACTACATTAATTGATTATGTGAATGGTTAATGGATTTTCCAAAGTGAACATGCATATGTAATCATTAACTTCATCAAGAAGAGATTACCAGCAGCCAGAATCTTATGACCCATCTCAACCACTATGCTCTCCTGAATTACTTCTCTATGTAATAGTTTTATCCTTTTGCAGAAATGTATACAAATGGAATAAAATAGTATGTTTATTTTGTATCTGGCTTCCTTTGCTCAAAATTTTGATCTGAGATTCAAAAATATTGTTAAATGTAGTTGTAGCTTATTAATTTTCATTGTGCATAGCATTTTTATATGAA
The DNA here is from genome assembly GCF_964374135.1 of Grampus griseus. Lineage (NCBI taxonomy): Eukaryota > Metazoa > Chordata > Mammalia > Artiodactyla > Delphinidae > Grampus > Grampus griseus. The sequence continues at coordinate 92,212,955 of NC_138998.1, forward strand.
TATATAGCAATGCATTTATTCATGTTACTATTAGTGGGCATTTAAGCTGTTTACAGATTTTGGCTGTTATGTATCATGCAACTATAAACATCCTTGTATATATTTTCTTGGAGCACATATATATGTATTTCTAGAGGTGAAATTACTGGATTATAGGGAATGTGTAAGCTCAATTAGTAGGTAATATTTCTATGAAATTACATCCTACTTGTAGTGTATGAGAAATGCAGTTGCTGCAAATATTGACCAAAACCATGGTATTGTTATTTCTTTTCATTTATATCTTTTTGGTCACTGTGTATTGATATCTCATTATGCTTTTATTTTTTTAATTTCGTGATGATTCAATGAGGTTGAGCACTTTCAAAAACATTTTTTGGTCATTTGGAAATCCTTTTATTTGAAGTATACTTATACAAATCTCTTTTAGTTTAGTTTAAATTTCTTTACTTTTTGCTTGTGCTGTTTATCTGTTTCTAACTGATTTTTAGGAAATCTTTATATACTTTTCATTTTTATGTATTATAAATATCTTCTTCCTCACTGTAGCTTGGCATTTCTCTATTAACTATGATAGAAAATTCTTAATGTTAATGCTAGTTAATTTATTAGTCTTTTTCTTTGTGGCTTCTGGTATCTGTTCTCTGTTTAAGAATTTGTTTCTCTAAAACAAAAGTCACAATTTTCTTATATGTTATAAGATAACATATAACATATATATACACTTTATACTATGTTTTATATTTAGATTTTATATTAATTATCTAGTGCTGCTATAACAAAGCAGCAGAAACTATGTCGCTTAAACACAGAAATTTATCTTCCAAATGTTCTGGAAGCTAGAAGTCTGAGATCAAGATATGGACAGGGTTGGTTCCTTTTGAAGGCAGTGAGGAAGAATCAGTTCTATGCCTTTCCATAGCTTCTGGTGATTTCCTGGCAATTTTTGGCCTTCCTGGGCATGTAGAACCATCTTCCTGATCTCTGCCTTCATCTTCACATGGTGTTTCCCTTATGTTCATGTCAGCGTCTAATTTCATCTTTTTAAAAGGACCCCCATCATATTGAATTAGGGCCTACCCTAATCCAGTATGACCACTTCTTAACTAATTACATCTACAATGACTCTATTTCCAAATAAGATCAAATTCTGAGGTACTAGGAGTTAGGACTTCAACACATTAATTTTGAGGGGATACAATTCAACCTATAACAGACTTAAGGTCTATCTATTACTGCTTTTTGTTAATGGTGAAAAGTATCTCTTTTCTTCCCTATGGATAAAACAACATCATTTATTGTTAAGCCATCTTTTTTATTGCTTTGTTCTCAATGCTGACTTATTCATAAATTAAAAATTTATAAATGTGTTACCTTGTTTCTGAATATAAGTTCAGTGAATCAATCACTGGAAGACTCAATATTTTTAAGGTAATCTGCAAATTGATTAATCACAATAAAAAAATTCAACATGTTATTTTTTTGGTGGCAATTGGATTTACGCAAGACAGAAATTTAACTATATTAAGACAGACTAATATTAGCACAATGATAGACAAAGGGACCATTACATTCCTTCCTAAGTGTTTCATGTTTTTATACTCTTAGAAAGAATTTTATGTTAAATTTTTATTTTCTAATTTTTTGCTTGCCTACAGAATTGCGGGTGTTGACCTGGCATCCAGCTGTTATTTAAATTCACTGATTAACCCAAATAATTTTCCTGTAAATTATTTTGGATTTCTACATGTAAAATTATGTCATCTGCAAAAATGGCAACTTAATTTTTTCTTTCCATTCCTTATATATCTCAACTGCTTTTCTTGCCTATTACCTTGGCTAGGACTCCAGAACAATGTTAAATAGTATGGTAACAACATCCCTGTCTCATTTCTAATTTCAGGGTAAACACTTTTGATTAATCATCATTAAAGATGATGTTTGCAATAGAATTTTAATAGATATGATTTACCTATTCCTGGATATTTGTGTTCATTTTCTCTTTATACATAGCAAATTAGCACAGACTTAATGGCTTAAAATAACACCTACTTATTAGCTCACAGTTCTGTAAGTCAGAAGTCCTGGGATTTCTGCTCTGGTTATCACAAGGTTGAAATTGTGGTATCAGCCACATGAATTTTCATCTGGAGGCTCTGGAAAAAAAACTGCTCTGAAGGTTATTCTTATGTTTATCAGAATCTAGTCCTTCCTGGCTGTCAGCTGGGGGCAACCCTGAGTTGCTGGAGGCTGCCTGCATTCCTTGCCACATTGTGCCCTCCATCTTTAAGCCAGTATCTGGCTAGCATGTCAAATCCTTATGCTTTGAATCTATATCTTTCCCAGTGTCTGACCTCTAAATCCAGATTTAGAGGGTTCATGTGATTTGATAAGGCTTGCCCAGTTAATCTCCCCATTTTAGGGCTAACTGATTTGTTTTATATCTGCAAAATCCCATTTGCTACATAAAGTAACAAAATCATGGGAGTGATATCTCATCATATTCACAGGTTCAGTCCACATTCTAGAGGAAGAGATTATAGTGAGAATCATTTTAGAATTCTGCCTTAATTTCCTCCAGTGCTTAATATTTGCCTAATGACATAATCATTACATTTCTTCTTTTTTTTTGAACTTCATGTGAAGAATTACATAGACTTATTTTTGCTGTTAAACCAAACTGGCATTTCTAGAATAGATTCACCTATTTTGAGGTTTATTATTCTTTTTGTATCCTGATACATTTAATTTGATAAGAAGTTTAGAATTTTTTTCAACTTACAAACATAGTAATATTCTTTCCTTACTATAGCTTGTCAAGTTTTGGTATTAATAATGTGCTGGCTTCATATAATGTGTTGGGAAACTGTTTCTTCTTTTTCTATTCTTAGAATATTTTATACAGATTACTGACATTCTTTTATGATTTTAAAAAAATTAACCAATAAGCTCATTTTTAACAAATGTAATTTATTTAATAGATATATAATTGTTCAGAATTTCTACTTTTTCATGTGTTTTCCCCCCAAAATTGATATTATTCAAATTTTCAAATTTATTATCATTAAGTTGCTTATAATATGCTTATGTTATCAATGTAATGCTTACACAATCTATAGAAATGCCCATTTTTCATTCTTGATCTTAGAATCTTGTTCTTTTTTCCTTGATCAGATAAAAAACAAATTCTTTTTTTATTTTCTCTATTATATTTGTTTTATATTTTATTGATTTCTCCTTTTATTATTTTCTTTGTTCTACTTTCTTTCATTTTAATTTTCTTTTCTTTCCTTAACTTCCTGATATGTATGCTAAGATTATCATTTTTAGACACAAACTGAAATTTTTAAAATGAGAATCATTATCATAATCAAGTTTTAGAAGAAATGGTGTAAATCTAAAGCCTAAATTCCTTTTGATTGATGCTTTAGTTTTATTGTGCATCCCACTCTGTGCTCTGGCTTTGCACTCCTGGACTGCTCTCCCAGATCTAGACCCACAGGTTCTCTTGGGTAAGTTTATTACATTATTCATATGTATTCTTAAATTTCTCATAAAGTTTATTTTTATATTCTATAGATTTTGTCCTTCAAATTAAAACTCATTCTCATTACCGTAACTCCAACATTGAATTTCTCATTCTACACCAGTTCCTTCTGATTAAGCAAAATTTATTTTCTCTTGATCATATTATTAATTCATCTTCCTCAAACACTACTTTAATGTTACATGTTTGATTAATACAATGAAATTGATCTATGCTCATTCTTGTTCCTAGTAGTTTTTGCTTTTCTCGTTCCTAATATAAATTTTCCCTCATTTCTCTAATGATACCTATTTCTCTAACAGTATCATTTCTAACTACCCCATCCCTGTCATCCATCTTGATTACTTTTCCTTGTGAACAGAGATCATATATTTTCGTTTCCTTTCAGAACCAAGTAAAAACTAAACACATTGTTTTGTTGACAGCAAAATATATTTATTGATTACATTTTAAAAATCAGTGCATTAGTTATATCAGTTGAGCTGTCATGAGGACAATCAAGATAATATAATTTCTAAATTGAAATTTTGAACAGATACATGCACCCCAATGTTCATTGCAGCACTATTTACAATAGCCAGGACATGGAAGCAACCTAAATGTCCATCAACAGAGGAATGGTTAAAGAAGATGTGATACATATATGCAATGGGATATTACTCAGCCATAAAAAAGAATGAAATAATGCCATTTGCAGCAACATGGATGGACCTTGAGATTGGCATACTGAATGAAGTAAGTCAGACAGAAAAGGACAAACATCATACAATATAGCTTATATGTGGAATATAAAAAAATGGCACAACTGAGCTTATTTACAAAACAGAAATAGAGTGACAGATGTAGAAGACAACATTATGGTTACCTGGGGGAAAGGGGAGGAGGGATAAATTGGGAGATTGGGATTGACATATACACACTATTACATAGAAAATAGATAATACGGACCTACTGTATAGCACAGGGAACTCTACTCAATACTTTGTAATGACCTATATGGGAAAAGAATCTAAAAAAGAGTGGATCTGTATATATATATATGTATAAATGATTCACTTTGCTGTATAGCAGAAATTTATACAATATTGTAAATCAAATATCCTCCATTAAAAATTTTAAAAAAATCAAATGTTACAGATATGGCTTGAAATTTTCAAGACTTCAGAAAGTTCTGGACTTAATTAGCTTCACTCTAAACAAATCACTTTAGGTTTGGATTCATCATATGGCAGTGGAGTGGAGAAATATGTAAAAAATGTTAGGTTTTCATCCCTTCTCCATTTCCCCTTCTTACAGAATCAGATGCTCCAAGGAGTGAAGAATTAGTTAATGCAAAAATTCAAAATGACAATCGACTACACTCTTTCCAGCGATGATTGTTTTTTTCCAGAGACAATATTAAAAGGCATCAAGAGAGTCTTTCTCCCTTATTTTTAAAAATTTTTATTTTGTATTGGAGTATAGTTGTTTTACAACATTATGTTAGTTTCAGGTGTACAGCAAAGTGATTCAGTTATACATATACATGTATGTATTCTTTTTCCAATTCTTTTCCCATTTAGGTTATTACAGAATATTGGCAGAGTTCCCTGTGCTATACAGTAGATCTATCTTTTTAATTTTATTTTTAACATCTTTATTGGAGTATAATTGCTTTACAATGTTGTGTTAATTTCTGCTGTATAACAAAGTGAATCAGCTATATGTATACATATCTCCCCATATCCCCTCCCTCTTGTGCCTCCCTCCCACCCTCCCTACCCCATCCCTCTAGGTGGTCACAAAGCACCGAGCTGATCTCCCTGTGCTATGCAGTTGCTTCCCACTAGCTATCTATTTTACATTTGGTAGTGTATATATGTCAATGCTACTCTCACTTCATCCAAGCTTACCCTTCCCCCACCACTCCCTTATTTTAGATGAAAAGGAAAATATGACTTTGGTCCCCATTCAGAATTTATTCTACTTTTTATAAGAACAATATGAATAACCTAAGTTTTGGGCATTCTTTCTTTTCTTTTGGGGCCAAAAGAAGAAAATAATGGCTTCCTATTTGGGAATAATCTAAATTTAGAAGCCCCAAATATTATCTTGATTTGTGTCTCTGTTATATTTACTTTACTGACAACTGAATTATTAATATAATATTTTTAAAGATTAACAAAAAATAGATGAAGAAAAGAATAAAAAGCTGTTACTTTGGACTGTTCAGTAACCTTAATAATAATAATAATAAATGTGTCTATGGAAGAGTGGATGTTTTTAACACTAGCAAATATTCACATATTTTACTGGAAGATAGTTGAATGTTTTCCCACTTCAGTATGCATAATGAATGCATTGTTTATAAAATAGAGTTTGAAGTGTGAGTAATAAATCATTATTAAATGCCTGAGTATGAAGAGGCAAAAAACAGTATGCTTCTAAAACATGAGGGAAGCTTACATATGTAATGGGAAAAGCAGAGTGCTGTGAGTTAGGATATCTGGATTAAAGAGGCAATGTAACATTGTACAATTAGCAGTGATTTTGAAGGCACACACACACTATATACAAGGTAATTGAGGTTAGGAAAGTCAATTAAAAACTGAATCTCAGTTTTTAATCTGGAAAATGGTAATACTATTATCAAACCCACAGTGTAGATGCCACTTTAACGAGTGTTTATTTTTATTGGTTATTTCCTCAGTTCAACAACTTGATCAGTAGATTATAGAGGTTTTAGTGTATAGATACATTAAATAGAGCTACAGAAATAAATTTAAGGAAGTCCTTTTGGCTTGAAAGTGATCAGAAGTAAATAAAACAGTCAGGGATGAAATACCAAGCAGAGATTGAGGCAAACTAGACAAAGTAAGTTTAAGTTAGGGAACTGAGATAAGGAAAATAATAGAGCAGGAGTCTGAGATAGACTGGAATGCAGGACAAATGGATGTTAGGTAAAATTTGTACCAAGGAAGAAAATAAATGATGGAATGAATGTGTGAATGATAGAAAGCAAACTGCATCCAAGGAAACAGAATAAATAGTGAAAAATAATTCTACTAATCCTACTGCTTGTTGAATTTGTTTTTTTTTTTTTTTTGCTTGCTTGTTTGATGGGGCAAATTGGTATGTTCATGTGCCACTCCCCCTGGAGTTACTGTCTGTGCTTCCACCTCTGGTTAGGTATTTTGTTAGTCCATCTGTAGACTCTTCCCTTGTTTCATTTGTTTATTCACTTTTTCTCTAAATATTTGTTTAAGTATTTTGTGTTGGGCATTGTAACCTTAAAAGAGATAATCGCTGCCCTTATAAGGGGTGTCAGGCAATAAACATAATCAATATATAAAAGCTTTTATGCATGTTGGAAGATAATTTGATTTGTTCTTTGGAGAAGAAAAACCAAGGTTGTATCAAGGGGACTTCAACTGTAAATAGGTTGGTCAAGGATGGCCTCCTAAGGAGGTAAGCTAATTCTCAAAGTACATGAAGTATAGTCATGCATATATATAGATGAGGCTTCCAGAAAGAGAGATTAAGAAAATAGGTAGAGGACCCCAGGACCTATCTCTAAAACAAAAAACCATAAAACTACTAGAAGAAAACATAGACAGTAAACTCTTTAACATCAGTCTTAGAAACATCTTTTTTTAATATGTTTCCTCAAGCAAGGGAAACAGAAGCAAAAATGAAACAAATGGACTACATCAAACTAAAAAGTTTTTACACAACAAAAGAAACCATCAACAAAACAAAAAGCAGCCTATTGAAGGGAGAATATATTTGCAAATGATATATCCAATAAAGGGTTTATATTCAAAACATATAAAAAACTTATAAAAATCAACATAAAAAAAAACAACCCCATTAAAAAATGGGCAGAGGATCTGAATAGACATTTTTCCAAAGAAGACATACAGATGGCCAACAGACATAAGAAAAGGTGCTCAGCATTACTAATCATCAGGAAAATGCAAGTCAAAACCACAGTGAGATACCTCCTCACACCAGTTAAAATGACTATCATGAAAAAGGCAACAAATAACAAGCATTGTCAAGGATGTGGAGAGAGGGGAGCACTTGTGCACTCTTGATGGGATTGTAAATTGATGCAGCCACTAAGGAAAACAGTATTGAGGTTCTTCAAAAAGTTAAAATTAGGACTGCCATATGATCCAGCAATTTCACTTCTCATATTTATCTGAAGAAAACAAAACACTAATTTAAAAAAACACATGCACGGGCTTCCCTGGTGGCGCAGTGGTTGAGAGTCCGCCTGCTGATGCAGGGGACACGGGTTCATGCCACGGTCCCGGAAGATCCCACATGCAGTGGAGTGGCTGGGCCTGTGAGCCATGGCTGCTGAGCCTGCACGTCCGGAGCCTGTTCTCCACCACGGGAGAGGCCACAATGATAAGGGGCCCGTGTACCGCAAACAAAACAAAAAAAAAGAAAGAAAAAAAACCACACATGCACTTTAACGTTCACTGCAACATTATTTACAATAGCCAAGGTATGGAAGCAATCTACGTTCATTGATAGACAAATGGATAATGAAGAGGTGGTATACATGCAAAATGGAATATTACTCAGATGTAAAAAAAATCTTGCCATTTATGACAACATGGACGGATCTAGAGGATATTATGCTAAGTGAAATAAGTCAGACAGACAGACAAATACTGCATGGTCTCTCATATTTGGAATCTAAGAAACAAAACAAACAAACAAATAAAACAAAACAAAAATAGACTCATTGATACAGGGAAAAAATGTGTGGTTGCCAGAAGGAGCACAGCAGGAGGGTAGACAAAATAGGTGTAGAGCATTAAGAGGTACAAATCTGTAGTTATAAAATAAATAAACTATGAAGATGTAATATATAGCATAAGGAATATGGTCAATAATATTGTAATAACTTTGTATGGGGACAGATGGTTACTACAGTTATTGTGATGATCATTTTAAAATGCATGAAAATGTCAAATCATTACATAGTACTCCTGAAACTAACATAACATAGTATGCCAAGTATATTCATTTTTTTTAAAAAAGAAATTAACTAGATGAGATAAAGTCAGAAAAATACCAGGAGAGTAAATTGTGTAGAACCTTACAAGCCATCCTAAGGACTTCGCCATTCATTCTGAGTGAAATAAAATGTTGGAGGATTCTGAGCAGAGAGCATATTATGATAAATGTTTTAAAAGATTACTTTGGTTATTACGTTAAGAATAGATGCCAGATGGGGGAAAGGACAGAAACAGAGAAACAATTTTAGAGACTATTGCAAGAATCCAGAGAAGAGATAATGTGGTTTGGTCCCAAGTGATAGCAGTGAGGTACTGACAAGGGATCAGAATATGAAACCCACATGATTTCTTGACAGATTGGACACAATATGTGAGAGAATAAGTAGAATCAATGATGATTCTTAGAGGTTTTTTTTGTTAGTTTGTTTGTTGTTTTTCTGTTTTGTTTTGTTTTGCTTTGCTTTGTTTTTTTGGCCTAAGCAGCAGGTAGAACAGGTTTGAGAATTAAGATCAAGAATTCAGTTTTGGAGATATTAAATCCGAGATTAAATTTGAGATGTATATTAAATTCCCAATGGTGATATTGAGTTGGCAGTTGAATATACAAGTCTGGGGTTCAGAGTAGTGATCTGGGATAAAGATATGACTCTGGGCATTATAAGCTTTAATATTGTCAAAGGAGTGTATGTAAATAGAGAAGAGATCCAAGGACTGAGCCGTGGGGCACTTCAGTGTTAAGAGGTTGGGAGGAAAGTAAAAATCACTAGAAACAAGACAGGAAGGGATATTAGTGAGGTTAAGGCAAGAGGAAAACCAAACATTTGTGATTTCCTGGAATCCAAGTGAAAAATGAGTTTCCAGGAGTAGATAGTGATCAATTCTCCCAAATATTGCAGATGGGGTTTATAATATGAGAACTGAAAATTGGCCAGTAGATTTAGAAAACTGATGTGATCACCACAATAGCAGCTTCAGTGGAGTTTTGTAGGCAAAAGTTGAACTGCAGTAAGGTTGCACTTTCTAAAGTTGGGCTGCCTTCTTATCTTTAGGGATTTGGATAAATTTTAAGTAAGGTAAGGGAGAGGTTACAGTGAGAAATATTTGTTTATTTCCTTTCAAAGCCAATAGTTATAAAGGGATGACATTTGGCTGTCATTTAGGATCTCTGAATGCAGTTTTCAAATAGCTGTCTATTGCTACCATGGATTTTTGAGTGAAATATGCAAATATGATACTTTAGGAAAAATACGATCTGTTTTTTATTATAAGAGTTTTGTTTCATTTTTGTTTGGTTGGGTTTTTTTGTTTTGTTTTGTTTTGTTTTGTTTTTTTGCGGTACGCAGGCCTCTCACTGTTGTGGCCTCTCCCATTGTGGAGCACAGGGTCCGGACGCACAGGCTCAACGGCCATGGCTCATGGGCCCAGCCGCTCCACGGCATGAGGGATCTTCCCGGACCGGGGCACGAACCCGTGTCCCCTGCATCCGCAGGCAGACTCTCAACCACTGCGCCACCAGGGAAGCCCTGGTTGGTTGTTTTTTGACTCTACCTCCAATAGAATCTCTTGGTGATCTAGGGAGAAAACTTGGAGGTATAAGCAAAATACTTGCCTTTGCTAAATAAATTATTTTCCTAATGTAAGGGAAGCAGCCTCTTTGCTATTCTGTAATTGGTTTAATGTAAGTGGTGACAGTAGGTAATATTAAGAAAAACATTGAAAGGAAAACTGATGCAAATTGAGTTTCTTCTTAAGGCAACAGAAGTCCATGTAAATTTATTTATCATGTTGCTCACTCTGATTCTTATCAAGTTTTATTAGGTTTGTAAGGGAAGTGAGATGGAGGAGGATGTTTCCGTTGGAATAATGAAGATCCAAAACCCCATGTAATTGCATCAAACCACTAAGGAGCTAGAACTTCTGAAATGTTAACTGTAATGTCTAGAATTTCAATTTTAAAAAGAATTTCAAAATCCCATGAAAAAATATCAGAGCATATCACCATGGAAGCATGAGGTTTTAACTGACACTTAAGCTTCAATTTCTAGCAATATAATTCAATAAATATCCTTGATTTTGACTATCCATATCACTCTTACTAATTCTTGGGGCTGGTTATGGGGATTCAAGATGAGGGGTTGTCTAGAGGTGACTAACTTCCTCCAGTGTTCAACAAATGTATATGAATTAAGAAAAACAAATTAATAGTGTTTGCTTAGAGTTCAGACTTAACCCCATTCTTTTCTCATTTACGCTTCTCTCACTTTCCATCATTTCAAGTCCTCCCCCAACCCCTGCCTAGTCCAGAGTGGTTTTCTCTCAGGGTTCACTCAATCTCAGCTTGCTTCATTTCTCAGCACTTTTTTCTTCCTGAAATCCCAGCAGACTTATAGTCATTCCCTTCTGTTCTCCCACTTCCCCACATTCTAAGGTCCCATATAGCTTCTTTATAATTCTCTAATAGGCACAAATACACTTAGAATTCTTGTTCCTCTCCTTAAAGGACCAATCAAGGAGTAGATGTCTAGTTTTTGTTTGGGGGTTTTTTCCTTGTACTAATAGGTTGACATACTAAGTTAGCCATAAAAATAACTATAGTTGTAGTAGGCTTTATGTTAAACATTTGTTACTAAAACCTGGCACAAGCAATCTTTCGGTAAATTGAATAATATTTTCTGTTAATAGGTATTGTCAAATTTTGACCTGATTAGGATGACTGTGTTATTTTGGCAATAATTTGTTAGTAAAATATTAACAGTGGCATTCAATTCACTGAATCATGAAACCTTAGTGATGTAAGGGACTTTATGTGTCATCAAACTCAATGCCCCTCATTTCACCATTGTGGAAAAATAAGGTTAGAGGTGTAAATGACTTGTGGAAGTTTCCTTAACCAGATCTGACATCTTTTAATAGTTGGTTCAGTATTTTTTCTGGGGCTCAGGTATTCAGGTTCTTGCCCAGGCTTGTAGAAATGGAAGTTCTTTACCTCACTGGAAGAATGCTTAACATTTTAAAACACTTAATTCATTTTATTAGAATCAGTTTTAATCATTTTTGTTCCAGGTCATATACCTTTCTTGGGCATCTATGCATTGTCAGTATAAATAATGACCTTAGTTTAGAAAGGTAGTGTCGGGCAGTTGCAAGACCATCAGGATGTGCTATTTCTTTCAGGGTATAAGATGGAAGCTGAGTTGACCTAGCAAAACTTCTCTAGTCTCAGCAAATAAGGGGTTTCTTTTTCTCCTCTGCGCCTGCTTGAATTACAAACGACTCCTTGAAGCATCTGTTTTCACTAAGTTTGACAGACAGGAAGGAAGGTTCACAATTTCAGCAGCTGTTATTTGTTTTTTTCCTTTACCGAGATGAGCAGCGAGATCACAGTGTCTAGAGATTTGTTTGATTACTCAGCAGGACAGTAGGAGCTAAAGCAGAAAGACGATAGAAAGCATGAGAAGGGAGGGGAAGGCATGACGTGAGCGAACATCGGAAAAGCACTGTTTGATAAGTAGGATCCCAAAATAAAGTTTACTCCAATGACACGGGGACCAGAGGGAAGATTACTAATGCAAAATAGCTAAAATCAAGGGCTGATTCCAGGGCACATATTAACATTTATAGTATATAAACTGAGTCCCAGACATCTTCATTTCCAAAGCGGAGTTTTATGTTATTGGACAGTAGGTTGACAAACATTCTGTAACTCAGTGTCCTCTGTTTTAAACAACTATTAATAAATTCCAAGTGGAGGCGTGTATGTTTCCAAATGGCTTTAAGACAGAATATTTGCTGCCTGGCTTAACAAGGGATTGAGAGATAAGTTTTGGACCCAGGGTGTGAAAAAGCAACCCAAAGGCAGAGAATAAAAGTGCAGAGCTGAGATGAGCAGAAGATTCAGGAAAGATGCACAGAAAAGCAGGGTACCAAAGTCAGCACTGAGAAAATGTAAGCAAATGAGCCTGCTAGAAAAAAAATAGAAGCCCAAACCATTCAGCTTTCTCAAAGGAAACCATACGCATAACATTCAGTAAAGTGTGAGGAACTAATGACCTATTCCTCAGGAGTGGAGAGCCTGAGCATGAAATCACAAAATTTGTTTCTGTGCATCAACCCAACTCATGAGACAGGGAAAAGCAGTATATCTCTGTGCAGATTAGAAATGAAATCTGAAGAGTACAAGACAGACAGGGAAAGAAGGTCCAAATCAAAGTGGAAACATTATGAGAAAAATTGTCTCTCCTGAAGACGTACCAGAGAATGTTGAGATATGTTTTGTAAGCAACAATACTATTAAAATTAGTTAATATAAAGAACCCTATTTTCAAACAACCATAAACAAAACAATTGATGGTTGTTTGCCCATTGCAGAAGTAGAAAGTGTCAGAGGAGGGTTTGAAGGGAATGGAAAAGTAACTTTTTCTCATCAACTAACATTGTGAAGATATCAAAACAAAGCAGATACTGCATGATCCTTTTAAGGGGGAATTTAATTTTAGCTAAGTGGATTTTTTTCAGTTTTCTATTCAATCTTTAAAACAAAATATTTTCTTTAAAAAAAAAGAAATCTTTATCTTCAATGTGGGTCACAGTGACCTGAAATTATTTATTCTTTGTAGAACAAAAGAGTGCTCAATGCCATGAATGGAAACTGTAGAAATTTGCTAATGTTTTATAGGAGGTCTTGATAACAGAATTCTTAAAACTAAGAGCAGTTTTAAAACTGAGTTTTTGCTAACGAAAATAGTGCTGCACACATTTTGACAGGGAGAGAAACATGGCCCGGGTTTTATCAGACTTTCAATGTTTGCTTGACATAATTCAATTTATTGGCAAATTAGATCAATAAGTTTTGAGAAACTTTTCCTGTCCTCCTTTAATTTTGATTATTTTGATTAAATACAAATTATTAGTCAAAGACTATCTTGATTTTATAAAATAGAAGTGACTTCTTTAGGGAAAAAGTAACAAAACTGTAGTATTGACAAAATAAATGGGTGAATAAAAATTCTAATAGGGTTGATGTTGTGGAGACAGGTATGTTTCAATTCAGAGATACTTATTTCAAGGCAGAATAATAGATGTTGGTTTAGTAATATTACATATGTCAAAATCCATGTAGTATTACTTGGTACCTAGGAGATACTTGAAGTCAAATTCTGGGAAAGTTATGTTCTACCCAGTGGCAGATATGAAATATTTATTTTATAAATTTTTCAAAATGTCCAGCTGATGGAGCATCTTATAGGAGAAAGAAATTCAATGAGTTTATGATCACTTCAAAATAAATTTTTGGATATATTTATACATGAAGAATATACAAGAACAATTTGAATGGTTATATCTGATGATGAAATTATGGATGATTTTTTATTCTTTGTGTTATTCTTTATTTCTATTTCTTTCTATACGTTTCTTCCGCTTGTTTTGTATTAAAAGTATAACATTAAACATTTTCCAAACTGGTCACCTATTTGGTCCATCTAAACCTGAAAAACTAGAGTCACTATTGAATCACATTAACTCAAATTTCACTGGTTAAAACTTTTAGTATGGTTTTAGTCATATTATGTTAGTTTATGCTAAGATAAAAAATCATCTAAAAATATCAGTGGCTTTAAAACAGAAAACATTTATTTCCCAAGGGTAAGGCCTTATTCACTATTGTACCTAAAATGATGGCACACAGTAGCGTCTCAATAAAATTTTGTTGAATAAATAAAACACACACATGCACTCCCCCATTCTCTGCCCCCTCCCCCCAGATTACCCTCCTCACAATTGATTGGCTCAGCCTTCCAGGATGCTTAGATATTATCTCCATATAAACATACTGCCCTATTCATTGTAAACTAGGAGAACCATGGAAAATTGTGTACTGGTTCCATAACTCTTCCTCCTAGACATAACACATATAGTTTCTGCTTGCATATCATTGCTCAAAATTAGTGGCAGGATATAACTCAAAGAGCATGTGCGTCTAAGGAGAAGAGGACAAGAATTCTTGTGAGGACTTTAGTCATTTTTACCAGAATTAACATTTGTAAGTTTAAAAATATATATACTCTAATGAGCATCAGTATTGAAGTTTAGTGGCTCAATGAGCAATTTAAAATTTAATGTAATTTGGCCAGTGGTGGGGATGGAGCAACATACAACCAGTCAGTAATTCCATAAAGAGTAAAAGTGATTCATTCATCAGAAGAAGGTCAATGTTATATTGAAGAATTATAAATAGAAAGCAATTAGTCAGACATTCCTGGACAAGTAAGAGGAATCATAAGAGGAATGGTTCCTTCAAAACTTTCTGAGATTAACTCAAATTCATATATAATGTGGACAATGACACTTCTAGTTTACCTCTAAATTTATGCATATGTGTTCCTTTAAAAGATATCAGTTTTCCTGGGCCTGAAGGGGTCATGCCTACAGGTAAGGAAAAAACTGCATGATGCTACATTGAGTGTTCTTTCAGTTTATAATAGTAGTTCCCTGTAGTAGAATTTATAGAAGATTGTTGTAAAAGAGGTATATATCAGGTATCCTGACAGAACTCACTAAGCCTTTGCCTCTGGTGGGAAAGCTGCTAAATTTATATAAGCCTTAATTTGCCAGTGAATATATGACCAGATTTTCCCCAAAATCACAGTGGAAATTTGAGATTTGTGGAATATTGGAAAATATTATAAACTTGAAGAAGAGTTACATTTCCCCTACATTTCAACTTGTTTTAATGTGAACCTGCTGTGATTTCTACTTACTAACATATTGTTATACATTTAATAACATGCTTATATGTAATATATTTTGTAATCACATAATCGTTTTATATCTTATAGAAATGTAAAATAAAACAGCAGGATACCCTAATATAAGAGCAAGAATTTATGTTTGTAAAGAATAGATAGTTCTAGAAACGCTCTCTATCTGAAAGAGCTTAAATACTCCCAGCCACTCAGAAACATATACACAACCCCACACTACCACCATTCCATACATGCATCACAAAATTCTATAAATCTTCACCCAGAAAAGGACTCTAGGTATTCTAAGTGGCAAATAATTAGTCAATACCAAAATATTTTTATTTTATACTATATAGTAGTCAATATAGAATTCTTATTATATGTATGCCTCCCTGATCAATTTAAATTGTAAGGAACATTTTTTACTTGTTTCATATTTCATTTTTGGGTGATCACTGTATTTATCATAAACCTTTTTTTTTTAAACATCTTTATTTACAATGTTGTGTTAGTTTCTGCTGTATAACAAAGTGATTCAGCTATATGTATATATATATATCCCCATATCTCCTCCCTCTTGATTCTCCCACCCTCCCTATGACACCCCTCTAGGTGGACACAGAGCACCGAGCTGATCTTCCTGTGCTATGTGGCTGCTTCCCACTAGCTATCTATCTTATATTTGGTAGCATATGTCAATGCTACTCACTCACTTCATCCCAGCTTACCCTTCCCCCTCGCCATGTTCTCAAGTCCATTCTCTACATCTGCGTCTTTATTCCTGTCCTGCCCCTAGGTTCTTCAGAACCATTTTTTTTCTTTAGATTCCATATATATGTGTTAGAATATGGAATTTGTTTTTCTCTTTCTGATTTACTTCACTCTGTATGACAGACTCTAGGTCCATCCACCTCACTACAAATAACTCAATTTTGTTTCTTTTTATGGCTGAGTAATATTCCATTGCACATATGTGCCACATTTTCTTTATCCACACACCTGTCGAGGGACACTTAGGTTGCTTCCATGTCCTGGCTATTGTAATAGTGCTGAAATGAACACTGTGGTACATGACTCTTTTTAAATTATGGTTTTCTCAGGGTATATGCCCAGTAGTGGGATTGTTGGGTGGTATGGTAGTTCTATTTTTAGCTTTTTAAAGAACATCCATACTGTTCTCCATAGCGTCTGTATCAATTTATATTCCTACAAACAGTGCAAGAGGGTTCCATTTTCTCTACACCTTCTCCAGCATTTATTGTTTGTACATTTTTTGATGGTGGCCATTCTGACCCATACTAGGTGATACCTCATTGTAGTTTTGATTTGCATTTCTCTAATGATTAGTGATGTTGAGCGTCCTTTCATGTGTTTGTTGGCAGTCTGTATATCTTCTTTGGAGAAATGTCTATTTAGGTCTTCTGCCCATTTTTGGATTGGGTTGTTTGTTGTTTTGATATTGAGCTGCATGAGCTGCTTGTGAATTTTGGAGATTAATCCTTTTTCAGTTGTTTCATTTGGAAATATTTTCTCCCATTCTGAGGGTTGTCTTTTCGTCTTGTCTATGGTTTCCTTTGCTGTGCAAAAGTTTTAAGTTATGTTAGGTCCCATTTGTTTATTTTTGTTTTTATTTCCATTTCTCTAGGAGGTGGGTCAAAAAGGATCTTGCTGTAATTTATGTCATAGAGTGTTCTGCCTATGTGTTCCTCTAAGAGTTTTATAGTGTCTGGCCTTACATTTAGGTCTTTAATCCATTTTGAGTTTATTTTTGTGTATGGTTTTAGGACGTATTCTAGTTTCATTCTTTTACTTGTAGCTGTCTAGTTTTCCCAGCACCACTTATTGAAGAGGCAGTCTTTTCTCCACTGTATACTCTTGCCTACTTTATCAAAGATAAGGTAGATTTTCATAATCTACCATAATCTCTTCAAATATTTTCTCAGTCCCTTTCTTTTTTTCTTCTTCTTCTGGGACCCCTGTAATTCGAATATTGGTGCATTTAATATTGTCCCAGAGGTCTCCGAGAGTGTCCTCAATTCTTTTCATTCTTTTTTCTTTATTCTGCTCTGTTGTAGTTATTTCCACTATTTTATTTTCCAGGTCACTTATCCGTTTTTCTCCCTCAGTTATTCTGCTATTGATTCTTTTTAGAGAATTTTTAATTTCATTTATTGTGTTGTTCACCATTGTTTGTTTGCTCTTTAGTTCTTCTAGGTCCTTGTTAAAGGTTTTTTATATTTTCTCCATTATATTTCCAAGATTTTGGATCATCTTTACTATCATTGCTCTGAATTCTTTTTCAAGTAGACTGCTTATTTCCTCTTCATTTGTTTGGTCTGGTGGGTTTCTACCTTGCTTCTTCATCTGCTGTGTGTTTCTCTGTCTTCTCATTTTGCTTAACTTACTGTGTTTGGGGTCTCCTTTTCATAGGCTGCAGGTTTGTAGTTCCCATTGTTTATGGTGTCTGTCCTCACTGGGTAAGGTTGGTTCAGTGGGTTGTGTAGGCTTCCTGGTGGAGGGGACTGGTGCCTGTGTTCTGGTGGATAAGGCTGGATCTTGTCTTTCCAGTGGGCAGGACCGTGTCTGGTGGTGTGTTTTGGGGTGTTTGTGACCTTATTATAATTTGAAACAGCCTCTCTGCTAATGGGTGGGGCTGTGTTTCTGTCTTGCTAGTTGTTTGGCATGGAGTTTCCAGCACTATAGCTTGCTGGTCATTGAGTGGAACTGAGTCTTTGTGTTGAGATGGAGATCTCTGGGAGAATTCTCTCCGACTGATGTTATGTGGGGGGTCTCTGATGGTCCAGTGTTGTGAACTCGGCTCTCCCACCTCAGAGGCTCAGGCCTGACAACCAGCCAAACAGCAAGACCCTGTCAGCCACATGGCACTGAAGAATAGAGAGAAAGAAAAAAAATAATAAAATAAAATAATTGCAATGAAAAACTTTAAAAAAATTAAAATAAAAATATTTAAAAAGTAATAAAAAGAGGACGAGAGCAACCAAACCAATAAACAAATCCACCAATGATAACAAGTGCTAAAATCTATACTAAGATAAACATAAAAATCAGAAACTAGTCGGTCACATACAGCAACCCGAAGTCTATAGTTGCTGCCAAAGTCCACTGCCTCAAATTGGGATGATTCTTTATCTCTTCAGGTATTCCACAGATGCAGGGTACATCAAGTTGATTTTGGAGATTTAATGTTCCTCCTGAGGCTGCATGGAGAAATTTCCCTTTCTCTTCTTTGTTTGCACAGCTCCTGGGGTTCATCTTTGGATCTGGCCATGCCTCTGCCTCTAAGTTGTCCTCTGGTGCCTGTTCTTTGCACAGACAGGAGTGGGTTAAATCAGTGGCTGATTAAGGAGCTCTGGCTCACTCAGGCTAGGCGGAGAGATGGGTATGGAATGCGGGGAGAACCTGCGGCAGCAGAGACCAACATGACGTTGCAACAGCCTGAGGCATGCTGTGTGTTCTCCCGGGGAAGTTTTCCCTGGATCACGGGACTCTGGCACAGGCTCCCGGGAGGGGAGGTGTGGATAGTGACCTGTGCTTGCACATAGGATTCTTGGTGGCTGCAGCAGTAGCCTTAGAGTTTCATGCCCGTCTCTGGTGTCCACGCTGATATAGCCGCAGCTCGTGCCTCTCTCTGAAGCTCGTTTAGGCAGTATTCTGAATCTCCTCTCTCGCGCACCCCAAAACAATTGTCTCTTGACCCTTAGGCAGGTCCAGACTTTTTTCCGAATCCCTCCCAGTTAGCTGTGGCGCATTAACCCCCTTCAGGCTGTGTTCATGCAGCCAATCCCAGTCCTCTCCCTAGGATCTGAACTCCAAAACCCGAGCTCCAGTTCCCAGCCCCCACCCGCCCCACTGGGTGAGCAGACAAGCCTCTCAGGCTCTTGCGTGCTGGTTGGCACTGATCCTGTGTGTGGGAATCTCTCCACCTTGCCCTCTGCACCCTGGTTTCTGTGCTCTCCTCCGCAGTTCCAAAGCTTCCCCCCGCCCTCCCCTCATTTCCACAAGTGAATGGGTTTCCTAGTGTGTGGAAACTTTTTCTCCTTCACAAATCCCTTCCAGAGGTGCAGGTCTTGTCCCTATTCTTTTGTCTCTGTTTTTTTCTTTTGCCCTATGCAGGTACGTGGAGAGTTTCTTGCCTTTTGGGAAATCTGAGGTCTTCTGCCAGTGTTCAGTAGGTGTTCTGTAGGAGTTGTTCTACATGTAGACATATTTCTGATGTATTTGTGGGGAGGAAGGTGATCTCCATGTCTTATTCCTCCTTCATCTTGAAGGTCCAGTCTATCATAAATCTTAAGGCCATTGAATATTGGTGCTAGAAGAACGTATTGTATATGTGTTGAAAAACAGAAGCTAATCTGAAGATAATATCAACACAATTGAATGGATCTCTTTAAAAGAAAGACAAGCAAAATCAATACTTAAAATATGTATTCTATTTGAATAGTGTAATGGCCTATATAATATATTCTTACTTTTAATTGATTGTTAACTGGTGATTTAGGGCTTGTAATATATATTTTCATCTTTTACTTAAAGTTTGGGACTTTAAAATATTCAACTGGGAATAACGACGTTTTATATATTTACTTTTTAAAGAAAATTTAGAGTTAGTAATTAAGTATTTAGAAGATGGATAACGTTCAGCTTAGAACATATAACCTAATGTGTTTCTTTTTCTTTACTGCTAAGTCTATTTTGTTGTCTATTAAAATAGCTACACAAGCATATTTAAATTTGGTGTTTTTATGATATATATTTTGCTACCTTTTACTATTTACCTATCTTATGTTTAAAGACATATAGTTATTATGCTCTTGGAAACAGCACAGAGTTAGCTTTTGTTTTGTATCAGTCTGCATTTTAAGTAATAGTTTAGACCATTTACATTTAATGTGACCATTGATATACTGGATTAGTTCCACTTGTCCAATCTATTCTTTATTCATCCGTTTATCCTCTTTTTGAAATTTGAAATTGAGGAATTATTTTATCATTTCTATTACCTTTTTATTTATTCAACTTTCAGATTGTTTATCTAGATATTACAGAATACATTTTATTTTATGATAGTCTGGCTTCAAAACTTGTCCAAATCTTATGAAGAATGACAGAGTGTTAAAAACATATCTATTTACCCCTGATTGTTTTCATATATTATGCTTCTATATGTTAAATAAACCTATAGTATGCTATTTTTTATTACTTTAAACAGTCAATAAACTTTAAAAGAGCTTAAATAAAATAATATCCAATAAATATCTTACAATATAAACATGTATGAAATATATGAATTTGTAATAGGCAGAATAATAATCCCAAAGGATATCATATGCTAGTCCCCTGGGCATGTGAATACATTAGATTACCTGCAAAGGGGAATTAATGTAGCTAACCACCACTTGATTTAAAATAGAGAGGTTATCCTATATTACCTAGATGGGCCTAAGGTAGTCACTAGGGTCCTTTACTGAGGAAGAGGGAGGCAGAAGAGGAGGTAAGAGCAATGTTATCTGTAAAGGATTTAACCTACTGTTGTTGCTGGCTCTGCAGGTGGAGAAAGAGGGCTATTAGCCATAGAATGCAGGCAGCCTCTAAAGCTGGAAAAAACAAGGAAACGAATTCTCCCTTAGATCCTTCAGAACACCAACACCTTGGTTTTAGCCTAATAAGACCAGTGTTGCACTTATGATCTACAGAAATGTAAAATAATAAATTTATGTTGTTTTAGGCCACTAAGTTTGTGGATATTTGTTACGGTGGCAATAGAAAACTAATACACAAATATATAATACATTTTTAAAGGTTTTTCATACAGATCTGCATTTGTATCTGGGATCATTTTGCTTCAGTCTAAATAACTTCTTTAGGTATTACTTTTAAGCCTAGTCTACTGGAGATGAATTCTCAATGATTTTGTCCAACTGTAGCTATCCTTAACCTTATTTTTTGAAGAATATTTTTGCAGTACAAAATTACACATAGAATCTTCTTTTTCATTCAGCACTACAAAGATGTTCCATATTTTTTTTCTAACCTTCATTTTTTATGAAGAGAAGTCAGCCATTATGCTTAGTACTACATATTCATAGGTCATAAATTCACCACTCCCACCCTGCCCCACCTCATCCCACCATAAGATTTTAGATTTGTTTCTTTAGGCTTGGTTTTATCAGCACTTCAACTATGCAATGCATAAATGTGGTTTTCTTTTTATTTAAACTGCTTGGGGTTCATTAAAGTTCTTAGAAGTATGGATTGATGTCCTCCATCAATTTTAGAAAATTATCGTCCTTTATCTCTTCAGGTTTTTCCTCTCCCTCATTCTTTCCTTACCCCTTTTATGACTAAAATTGCACATGTGTTCAATGGTTTGATATTGTCCCACAGATCTTGGATACCCTACTGTATTTTTTTCATGTCTTTTTTCCCTTCATTTTTTTCAGTTTGGATCATTCCTATTTGGCTGTCCTCAGTTCACAGATCATTTCCTCCTCTATATCTAGTCTATTAATCCGTCAAATGAATTTTTAATTTCTTACATTGCATTTTTTATTTATAGCATAATAATTTGGCTCATTTTAATAGATTTCTTCTTGCTGATGAAAATTCCCAGCTATTCACAGATGTTGTCCATTTTCCCCCTACATATCATCACAGTTATTTCTTTTTTGTATAGAAGTATATTTGCTGTACAATATTATATAAGTTTCAGATGTACAATATAGTGATTCACAATTTTTAAAGGTTACACTCCATTTATAGTTATTAAAAATATTGGCTATATTCCCCATGTTGTACAATATATCATTATAGCTTATTTTATACTTAACAGTTTTTACCACTTATTCCTCTGCCCCTCTATTGCCTCTTCTCCTTCCCTCTCCCCACTGGTGAACACTAGTTTGTTCTCTATATCTGCTTCCTTTTTGTTTTATTCACTAGTTTGTTATATTTTTTTAGATTCCACTTACAAGTGATATCATATAGTGTTTGTCTTTCTCTGTCAGACTTATTACACTTAACATAAAATCTTTTAAGTCCATCATCATAGTTATTTTCTAAGTCCTTTTCTGGCTATTTGTACATCTGGCCCATCTCCTAGTTTGTTTGTTTTGGATGGTTTTCTTTCTCAAGTCACATTTTTTTCTTCTTCATGTGTCCTGTGATATTTGATTGTATTATAAATATTAGGTGTAAAAGGACAAAGAGATCAAAATAAATAATATTTTCACCTAGGGTGTACCTTTCTCTCAAGCCTCTAGAGTGAGCAAGAGAATCTTATTCTGTAATTAGCTGGGTCTAAGCCTTGTTATTTATTTAGCTAGAATCATTCACCACTGCATTCAAGGAATTTTAGCATGGGATCAAGATCTCCCTTCAGCAGGACTTGGGATTTGAGTCTGGGAAGACACAAAAAAATCTTTGTGCTTTATAGCCCAGCAACATGCATTCAGGATTTTGGGGGTCTTCACTCTGCCTTACAGTCTGGCTACCGTTTGGGGGCTGGGGGCTGGTGAGGAGTGCTCTCTGGACCTGCCATGATGGTATGTCTCTCAGAAGATCTCTTCACCTCTGCTGCACTTTCCTCAGACTCAGAGTGGAGATGGGCTGTAGCAAATGCTTAAGAGAAATTTTTCTTAGTTCTCTTGCTCTGCACGCAGATCTCTTCAAGTTCTGTACACGTATACTTCAAGGGGCCCTCTCTAAGCAATCCTTCCCCTAGTACTTGGTGAGAGCCTAGAAAGCTTCAGATAGTTAAAATTAGATTTTTGACCTACACTTAGTCCTTAGCCACCCCTGCAAGTCTGCCTCAGTTAAGCAGCATCTCTCTCAGCTCTCCTGCTCTGCTCTCATTCTTCTGCCAGAATACTTAGTAATAAGCCCATGGCAAAGAGTTGGAAAAGTGGACATAGATTATCTTTGTTGATGAGGTTTCTTGGAATTTTGAAACGTCATGTGGCCTTTTAAAAATTCTCGTTTCTTTTTACCCTCATCTATAACAATGTTCTCTTCCTCTCACTGCTTCACCAAGGATGAAAGTGTTCAGGTCTTTTCTAGTAGGGTAATTATAACTTTTTGAATTTTAGTTCATTCAGGTTTCTTTTTCCTCAATTCCCTGATGGATTTTAATAAAATTATAAGTTTCTATTTTATCTGACTTTTTGTCATTATTAGATTGGAATTAACACTCTTAGCAATTTTCTATATCCTTAACTGAAAGTGAATTCTAATCTGCTTCTTAAAAAGTGTGTTTACTTTATCATTATTTTATCTTTTTGTTGTACTAATTTATTGGATTGTGAATTTAATCTCACAGTGAGATGATTGCATATTTCTGCTATCCTACTACTTTTTTTTATTTTAAAAATTGTCAAAAAAGTTGTATGACATATGTCTAGAAATGGACACAGGTTTACACTGAATATTTTAATCAGTATTGAACACATAAAGCATTCTCTGTCATTTAGTTTCAACAGATGATATTGGCAAAAAACAATAAATGGAGGAACTAAGTTATTAAATTTAGAAGATTATTTAAATAGTCTTACTCTAATTTTCTATCTAAATTTCTCCTACTTTGGTAGAAACTCCACCAATACTTACCTTAATTAATTATTGATTTATAATGATTTCTTCTCACCTGGTCCTCAAACATCTATTACTATAACACAATTCTAATTTAGAAAATGCCATGTAGTTTTTTTCTTTTCCACAGCATTTAGTATCTTGTTCTAAGTCAAAATTACTATTTGATCTGACACAGTTGAACCCTTGTAGCTTGCAATCCTTAACTTAATGTTTTCTAAAACAGACTTGCTGTCTTAATCCCTCAGGAGATTTTTCTGTTTCTTTTGCTTTCTGGTGAGTGATCCAAACAATCAATTCTTTCCTTATTTCACAATATTTTTTATTTATTTGAGATCATCTATTTTTGTCCTGGCATATCTCCATATACTGTCATCTCACTAGCTAACAATATGTCAAGAGCAGCAACAAATTTCCAGTTTGTTGAAGTTACCACTCTGTGAGAGGAGTTCCAAAGAGTATCTGACTTGATTTCATAGTAATTCAAGATGGAGGGAGGGATGTCCCTAGATTCCCTCAGTGGCCTAGAAGTAAAACTTATTTATTTACTTATTAATTTTTACAAATTGATGGTATTGAAACAGAATCCAATTATAATTCATATTTCAAAACTGTTTCACTTTTATTCCAGTATATATAACTTCTTATGTTAAAAGAATAGCCTGAAAATTGGTGTCAAAGAAATATTTGCCTTTGAATTCTACAAGAATTCTACTCTTAAGAAAAGTGAGTATTAACCTGGAGGGAATCTCTCTCTCTCTGTCTTTGCCTCTCTGTCTCTCTGTCTGTCTTTCTCTTCCAAGCTACAAACAGTCCACCAAAACTTCCTTCAGGATATTGACTATTACTCTTATTTCAAAGTCACAAATCTTGAAACTTTTATCTAAATTTAAAATTAGATTTTTTGTGATAGCACTCTAATTGTACCCACCTTTCTTTCCAGTGTCTTGGGAGCCATGTTGTTTTGGGGAGATAAACTTAACCATCAACCTTCTCAAAATCATAACGACTGGCTCATAAACTACTTTACTGAATAAATAGCCCTGAAATCCTCACAAACATAAACAACTATATCTGCACACTTTACATTCTATTCCAAATATTTCAAATCTCCAAGCTTATAAACCTTGAGGTTTTTGTTCCAAAGGGATCATAAAATTGTAGAGGGAGAGAAAAGGTATAGCTAATTTCAACAGAAGGATAGTTGATATCATTCTTCTCATGACATTACTTTAGAGAGAGAGAAGAGGGCTGGCCATTGCATATTGAATGATTTGAAAATGCAGAACTAAGAGATGAACAGAAAGCAAAGCCTGCCTCAAAAGTCTCTGAAGTAGCTTATAGAAACAGAACATAATGATGTCTATGCTGACTTAGTTGTACCCCAGAGCAAGAAGGGATTATTAAAATTACTGTTTGAGTTTTCTCAGGCATGTGCATATGTAGTATATTTTAACAATAAAGAGAGACTTAGCCTTAGTGTACTTGGTTAACCCCTTCCATACTAGTACTAACTTGCTTTCTTTAGGTACAGTTTGTTTCGAATAGAAATCTTGTATTTGGTAAATACAAGTGGATGATATCCTTCGGTGTTTAAAATGCTATATGTGGCTGAGTAATATTTTAAAATATGAACTTGCATGCTTTTAGTCTCTCTATATTTTGACATTTCCCCCCCCTCAGGAAAGATATATGACAGGTTCTCAAGAATATATGAAGCAGGGCCAAAAGCATTGGTCAAAACCCTGAAATTCTTACTGCTCTCCTGTACGTACAACACATGTCATCACCAAAATCTAAGCTTTTAGTAAAATTTCTATGGTTGATTGAGAAGGCAGAAGTGAGATAGGATGTGTGGAAGAAGTTAGCATGAACAAAAAGTATGTGAAAAGAAAGATTCCTTATAAAGCTAAAAAAGAAAGATTTATTGTGGCTATGCAAAATAAAAAGAGGTCTGTAACTCCTGGGACAATTTGAGATATCTTCAGTGCCATTTCCTAGGAAGAGGTTGAAACCTTTTGCACTCATGAAAATACAGCCGTGAAGGCCCTGACTACTCCTGATGCAGAGAAAAGGGATAACTTGTAATAACATATGTTAAGAGCTAGATCATCTCAACATTCAGAAAGCCCCAACCCCACCCTGGTCTATGCCTTTCCTCTGCCTTAGTACTGCTTAGGATTCTAAATCTCTGGTAGAACCCAAGGAAAGGGAACAAAACAAAATAAAACAAAATCAAGAATGACGAAGATTGCAGTCCTATGGATTGAGTGGACAGATCTTAAATTGGATTACTGAAAAAGAAATATCTGTTTCTTATATACCTGACTTTGTCGAATGAAATTCCAAAACTATGCATAACTGGGCACATGATATGCCAATGAGTTGCTAGAAGAATTAATTTCTGATCAAAGTGATTTCCTGTTCCAATGAAATATCTTCTTCTTACTGTTCTTTAGGCAACTAAGTGGTCATTACCTTCAGTATCATGCCAACTTCCCTTTCAATAATCAAATCCCCTCAAAGTGAAAAAAAACTTTAAGAAATAAGCATTTTCAAACTGAGTCATGCCTCAGAGTGCCCTGTTGTCTATTTGCAACTATATATAACTGCATATGGTTCACATGAATGATAGACCAAATAAGTCTATTATTTGACCAGTCTAGGAGATAGCTATATATAGCACTTTAAATTTTGAATAGACTTTCCCTATATATTCATGAGTTTGTGAAGGTAAAAAAATTGGGGTATGGGGAGGAGTTCCAAATTCATAGAAGTGTCAGTCAAGGAGAACAATGCTAAAAAGGTGAAGCATCTCTTACATTTAATATAGTCTTTCCCCTAATCCATTTCCTGAAGCTACATTTTTATACTTGAGAAAGGAAAAATTGATTTTCATTGTCATGTGCAATCTGGTGGTTTTGATATTTAATACTTTTGTTATACAACTGTCAATACCATAATTCTCTCATTATACTTTAGAGGTATCTTTTCAAATTTTGTAACTCAGAAGTTTATATATATATATATATATATATATATATATATACAAGCTTAAATAAATATATATATATAAATTTCTATAAATAAAAAAACTTTCTACATATATACACAACTTTATATATATGTAAATAGCTTTACTTTGGTACAATTAGTATTATCTTTATGTATGAGGGTGTTTAAAAAACACAAATTTATATTTCTTCTTTTTTAATTTTTAAATTTTATTTTATTTATTTTTTTATACAGCAGGTTCTTATTAGTCATCAATTTTATACACATCAGTGTATACATGTCAATCCCAATCGCCCAATTTATCACAACACCATCCCCTCCCCCCACCACGGGTTTCCCCCCTTGGTGTCCATACGTTTGTTCTCTACATCTGTGCCTCAACTTCTACCCTGCAAACCGGTTCATCTGTACCAGTTTTCTGGGTTCCACATACATGCGTTAATATATTATATTTGTTTTTCTCTTTCTGACTTACTTCACTCTGTATGACAGTCTCTAGGTCCATCCACGTCTCAACAAAGACCCAATTTCGTTCCTTTTTATGGCTGAGTAATATTCCATTGTATATATGTACCACAAGTTCTTTATCAATTCATCTGTAGATGGGCATTTAGGTTGCTTCCATGACCTGGCTATTGCAAATAGTGCTGCAGTGAACATTGGGGTGCATGTGTCTTTTTGAGTTATGGTTTTCTCTGGGTATATGCCCACTAGTAGGATTGCTGGATCATATGGTAATTTTATTTTTAGTTTTTTAAGGAAACTCCATAGAGTTCTCCATAGTGGCTGTATCAATTTACGTTCTCACCAACAGTGCAACAGGGTTCCCTATTCTCAACACCATCTCCAGCATTTGCTGTTTGTAGATTTTCTGATGATGCCCATTCTAACTGGTGTGAGGTGATACCTCATTGTAGTTTTGATTTGCATTTCTCTAACTATTAGTGATATTGAGCAGCTTTTCATGTGCTTCTTGGCCATCTGTATGTCTTCTTTGGAGAAATGTCTATTTAGGTTTTCTGCCCATTTTTGAATTGGGTTGTTTGTTTTTTTAATATTGAGCTGCATGGGCTGTTTATATATTTTGGAGATTAATCTTTTGTCCATTGATGCATTTGCAAATATTTTCTCTCATTCTGAGGGTTGTCTTTTTTATGGTTTCCTTTGCTGTGCAAAAGCTTTTAAGTTCCATTAGGTCCCATTGGTTTATTTTTGTTTTTATTTCCATTACTCTAGGAGGTGGATCAAAAAAGATCTTGTGTGATTTATGTCAAAGAGTGTTCTTCCTATGTTTTCCTCTAAGAGTTTTACAGTGTCTGGCCTTACATTTAGGTCTTTAATCCATTTTGAGTTTATTTTTGTGTATGGTGTTAGGGAGTGTTCTAACTTCATTCTTTTACATGTAGCTGTCCAGTTTTCCCAGCACCACTTATTGAAGAGCCTGTCTTTTCTCCATTGTATATCCTTGTTGACCATAGGAGTGTGGGTTTATCTCTGGGCTTTCTATCTTTCTCCATTGATCTATGTTTCTGTTTTTGTGCCAGTACCATATTGTCTTGATTACTGCAGCTTTGCAGTATAGTCTGAAGTCAGGGAGTCTGATTCCTCTAGCTCCATTTTTTTCCCTCAAGCCTGCTTTGGCTAATTGGGGTCTTTTGTGTCTCCATACAAATTTTAAGATTTTTTGTTCTAGTTCCGTAAAAAATGCCATTGGTAATTTGATAGGGATTGCATTGAATCTGTAGATTGCTTTGGGTAGTATAGTCATTTTCACAATATTCATTCTTCCAATCCAAGAACATGGTATATCTCTCCATCTGTTGGTATCATCTTTAATTTCTTTCATCAGTGTCATAGTTTTCTGAATACAGGCTTTTGTCTCCCTGGGTAGGTGTGTTCCTAGGTATTTTTTTCTTTTTGTTGCATTGGTAAATGGGAGTGTTTCCCTAATTTCTATTTTAGATTTTTCATCATTAATGTATAGGAATGCAAGAGATTTCTGTGCATTAATTTTGTATCCTGCAACTTTACCAAATTCATTGATTAGCTCTAGTAGTTTTCTGGTGGCATCTTTAGGATTCTCTATGTATAGTATCATGTCATCTGCAAACAGTGACAGTTTTACTTTTTGTTTTCTACTTTGTATCCCTTTAATTTCTTTATCTTCTCTGATTGCTGTGACTAGGACTTCCAAAACTATGTGGAATAAAAGTGGTGAGAGTGGACACCCTTGTCTTGTTCCTGATCTTAGAGGAAATGCGTTCAGTTTTTCACCATTGAGAATGATGTTTGCTGTGGATTTGTCGTATGTGACCTTTATTATGTTGATGTAGATTCCCTCTATGCCCACTTTCTGGAGAGTTTTTATCATAAATCAGTTTTGAATTTTGTCAAAAGCTTTTTCTGCATCTATTGAGATGATCGTATGGTTTTTATTCTTCAATATGTTTATATGGTGTATCACATTGATTGATTTGTGTATATTGAAGAATCCTTGCATCCCTGGGATAAATCCCACTTGATCATGGTGTATGATCCTTTTAATGTGTTGTTGGATTCTCTTTGATAGTATTTTGTTGAGGATTTTTGCATCTATATTCAACAGTGATATTGGTCTTTAATTTTCTTTTTCTGTAGTATCTTTGTCTGGTTTTGGTATCAGGGTGATGGTAGCCTCATAGAATGAGTTTGGGAGTGTTCCTTCCTCTGCAATTTTTTTGGAAGAGTTTGAGAAGGATAGGTGTTAGCTCTTCTCTAAATGTTTGATAGAATTCACCTGTGAAGCCATCTGTTCCTGGACTTTTCTTTGTTGGAAGATTTTTAATCACAGTTTCCATTTCATTACTTGTGATTGGTCTGTTCATATTTTCTATTTCTTCCTGGTTCAGTCTTGGAAGGTTATACCTTTCTAAGAATTTGTCCATTTCTTCCAGGTTGTCCACTTTATTGGCATAGAGTTGCTTGTAGTAGTCTCTTAGGATGCTTTGTATTTCTGCGGTGCCCATTGTAACTTTTCCTTTTTCATTTCTAATTTTATTGATTTGAGTCCTCTCCCTTTTTCTTGATGAGTGTGGCTAAAGGTTTATCAATTTTGTTTATCTTCTCAAAGAACCAGTTTTAGTTTTATTGATCTTTGCTATTGTTTTCTTTGTTTCTATTTCATTTATTTCTGCTCTGATCTTTATGATTTCTTTCCTTCTGCTAACTTTGGGTTTTGTTTGTTCTTCTTTCTCTAGTTCCTTTAGGTGTAAGGTTAGATTGTTTATTTGAGATTTTTCTTGTTTCTTGACGTAGGCTTGTATAGCTATAAACTTCCCTCTTAGAACTGCTTTTGCTGCATCCCATAGGTTTTGGATCATCGTGTTTTCATTGTCATTTGTTTCTAGGTATTTTTTGATTTCCTCTTTGATTTCTTCAGTAATCTCTTGGTTATTTAGTAATGTATTGTTTAGCCTCCATGTGTTTGTGTTTTTTACATTTTTTCCCTGTAATTCATTTCTAATCTCACAGCATTGTAGTCAGAAAAGATACTGATATGATTTCAATTTTTGTAAATTTACTGAGGCTTGATTTGTGACCCAAGGTGTAATCTATCCTGGAGAATGTTCCGTGCGCACTTGAGAAGAAAGTGTAATCTGCTGTTTTTGGATGGAATGTCCTATAAAGATCAATTAAATCTACCTGGTCTATTGTGTCATTTAAAGCTTCTGTTTCCTTACTTATTTTCATTTTGGATGATCTGTCCATTGATGTAAGTGAGGTGTTAAAGTCCCCCACTATTATTGTGTTTCTGTCGATTTCCTCTTTTAGAGCTGTTAGCAGTTGCCTTATGTTTTGAGGTACTCCTATGTTGGGTGCATATATATTTATAATTGTTATATCTTCTACTTGGATTGATCCCTTGATCATTATATAGTGTCCTTCCTTGTCTCTTGTAACATTTTTTATTTTAAAATATATTTTATGTGATATGAGTATTGTTACTCCAGCTTTCTTTTGATTTCCATTTGCATGGAATATCTTTTTCCATCCCCTCACTCTCAGTTTGTATGTGTTCCTAGGTCTGAAGTGGGTTTCTTGTAGACAGCACATATATGGGTCTTGTTTTTGTATCCATTTAGCAAGCCTGTGTCTTTTGGTTGGAGCATTTAATCCTTTCACGTTTAAGGTAATTATCAATATGTATGTTCCTATTACCATTTTCTTAATTGTTTTGATTTGTTTTTTTGTAGGTCCTTTTCTTCTCTTGTGTTTTGTACTTAGAGAAGCCCTTTTAGCATTTGTTGTGGAGCTGGTTTGGTGGTGCTGAATTCTCTTAGCTTTTGCTTGGCTATAAAGCTTTTGATTTCTCCATTGAATCTGAATGAGGTCCTTGCCGGGTAGAGTAATCTTCATTGTAGGTTCTTCCCTTTCATCACATATAGTTCATCACTTTAAGTGCATCACGCCACTCCCTTCTGGCTTACAGAGTTTCTGCTGAAAAATCAGTTGTTAACCTTATGGGAGTTCCATTGTATGTTATTTGTCATTTTTCCCTTGCTGCTTTCAATAATTTTCTTTGTCTGTAATTTTTGCCAATGTGATTACTATGTGTCTCAGTGTTTCTCCTTGGGTTTATTCTGTATGGGACTCACTGTGCTTCCTGGACTTGGGTAGCTATTTCCTTTCCCATGTTAGGGAAGTTTTCAACTATAATCTCTTCAAATATTTTCTCTGGTCCTTTCTCTCTCTCTTCGCCTTCTGGGACCCCTATAATGTGAATGTTGTTGCATTTAATGTTGTGCCGAAGTCTCTTATGCTGTCTTCATTTTTTTTCATTCTTTTTTCTTTATTCTGTTCCACAGCAGTGAATTCCACCATTCTGTCTTCCAGGTCACTTATCTGTTCTTCTGCCTCAGTTATTCTGCTATTGATTCCTTATAGTGTAGTTTTCATTTCAGTTATTCTATTGTTCATCTCTGTTCGTTTGTTCTTTAATTCTTCTATGTCTTTGTTAAACATTTCTTGCATCTTCTCGATCTTTGCCTCCATTCTATTTCTGAGGTCCTGGATCATCTTCACTATCATTATTCTGACTTCTTTTTCTGGAAGGTTTCCTATCTCCACTTCATTTAGTTGTTTTTCTGGGGTTTTATCTTGTTCCTCCCTCTGCCTTTTCATCTTGTCTATCTTTCTGTGAATGTGGCTTTTGTTCCACAGGCTGCAGGATTGTAGTTCTTGCTTCTGCTGTCTGTCCTCTGGTGGATAGGGCTATCTAATACGGTTGTGCAAGTTTCCTGATGGGAGGGACTGGTGGTGGGTAATGCTGACTGTTGCTCTGGTGGACAGAGCTCAGTAAAACTTTAATCTGCTTGACTGCTGATGGGTGGGGCTGAATTCCCTCCCTGTTGCTTTTTTGGCCTGAGGCAACGCAACACTGGTACCTACCTGAGCTCTTTGCTGTGGCTGATGACAGACTCTGGGAGGGCTAACACTAAGGAGTACTTCCCAGAACTTCTGCTGCCAGTGTCCTTGTCCCCACAGTGAGCCACAGCCACACCCCGCCTCTGCAGGAGACTGTCCAGCACTAGCAGGTTGGTCTGGTTCAGTCTCCCCTGTGGTCACTGCTCCTTCCCCTGGGTCCCAATGCGCACACTACTTTGTGTGTGCCCTGCAAGTGTGGAGTCTCTGTTTCCCCCAGTCCTGTCAAAGTCCTCCAATCAAATCCCACTAGGTTTCAAGGTCTGATTCTCTAGGAATTTCTCCTCCTGTTGCCAGACCTCCAGGTTGGGAAGCCTGACGTGGAGCTCAGAACCTTCACTCCAGTGGGTGGACTTCTGTGGTATAAGTGTTCTCCAGTCTGTGAGTGACCCACCCAGCAGTTATGGGGTTTGATTTTATTGTGATTGCACCCCTCCTACCATCTCATTGTGGCTTCTCCTTTGTCTTTGGATGTGGGGTATCTTTTTGGTGAGTTCCAGTGTTTTCCTGTCAATGACTGTCCAGCATCTAGTCATGATTCTGGTGTTCTCACAAGAAGGAGTGAGAGCACATCCTTCTACTCCACCATCTTCTATATTTCAATAATGATGAAATCTTAAATGATCTTAAATCACCTTAGACTTTGAAATCTGAAGTTTTGAATCTAAGACTTATCTGTGTATGATTAGTTAATATAAGTATAGCACTTGAAGAGTAACCTTAAGGCCTGTTAAATATTATCTAAATATCTTCTATTATCTATTTTTTAACTTTTTATTTTGAAATAAGTTTAGACTTATGGAAAACTTGCAAACATAGTTCAGAGTGTCCTCATACACACTTTACCAAACTTCCCCTAGTGTCAGTCTTATACAACTGGAATAGAAGTATTGAAACCAAGAATGATATTATCACTAATGGAAAAGCAGTGACATTTGATGTTAAAGCAAAGCACAACCCATCTCATCCCTGCTTACTGACTGTATAACTATACAAATACCTTTTATCTATTGTATATCCAAGTTCCTCATCTTCAAATTAGAAAGTGGAGTGCCATTGCTTTATTTTCCAGGCCTAAAGTAGATAATAGCTACAAAGTAATAAGCTCTTTAGAGAGCCATCAGAATGAATGACCTTGTTTTCTAAAAATTAAGCAAAGGAAGTAGGACCCAGAGAAGCCAGACATAATTTTACAGCTCTTATTTGGCCTTTTTGTAGACTACATTTTAGGCTACTTTAGATAAGTGTGAACTGGCTGTATTTCCTAACATATTAATTGAGTACCAATTATGGGTCAGACTGGGGACACAAAAATGATAACACATACTCTTCCCTCTTAATGGGATTATAGCCTGGTGAAGTGTCAAACAAATTCTCAGGATTGATTTGTGTGCAGAGTCAAATGTGATGTTCTAGAAGGATGATAGGTAGAGAAGGAAGTAAACCAATGTGCATTTTGTAGATGTGGAAACAGTCTGCAAAAAAGTAAATGCTTTCTAATGTTCACATATTGAATGGAAAGTCTAGACTCTTCAACGAGCATCCCATGTGGAAATTTGTTGATTTAGGCTTCTGAGAAAGTTACTTTATATACATCTAATAACCTTGGAGCTATGTTTTACATCAACAACAATTTTAGAGTGACATTATTAAGAACAATAATCCAAGACTTGCTTAATGTGGACTAAAGTAATAAATCAAGATTACAACAATTGAAGAGTATACTAAAGTTTATTAAAATAGCACTATGTACAAGATTATAGAGAAAGTTTCTTTAAAAGTAAATAGTAAAGTTTGTTGCAAAAAATGGCAGGTGACCAACCAGAATGATAGCAGACTATGCCTGGATATGTTAAATCTATATTGAAAGCATTTTAAATCATGTTTTAATTTATCAATCCTCTATATGTGTATGTATGTATGTATGATGTATGTATCTGTCTACCTAGTTTTCATCTAATTGGGATGGGGGATGTGAGTGAGAAGCAAAGTGAGAGAGAAATTCATGTATTTATCATTTCCTTGCAAGTTTTCTTTCTCACTGTTTAAATAATCCTGTTGAGTGTAATGCTTTTTGTATTAGTCAGCCTGCCATAACAATACCATAGACTGAGTGACTTAAACAACAGAAACTTATTTTTCCACAGTTCTGGAGGCTAGAAGTTCAAGATCAGGATGTCAGTATGACTGGGCTCTGGCAAGAGCTCTCTTCCTGGTTCGCAAAGATCTGCCTTCTCCCTGTGTCCTCACGTGGCAGAGAGAGAGAGGGAGTGAGCGAGCGAGCTGTCTGGTGTCTCTTCTTATAAGGACACTAATCCTATAATGAGGGCCCATTCTCATGACCTCATCTAAACCTAATTACCTCCCAAAGATCCATCTCCAAATACCATGACACTGAAGGTTATGGCTTCAATGGATGGATTTTAGAGGAACACAGTTCAGTCCATAGGACATTTCTACATAGGCTAGATTATGAATTATAAAAACATGTAAAGGTATATGGCATGAATTTAAGCTGATATCTGTGTTGATATAGATGAGTGTGATTAGGATAAGGTAAGACATATGGTAAATTGTTATTAATAGCAGGCTATGATCTTCAATAATATGTGTTATAAAAGAAAAGTTTGTTTCTACAACACATCAGAGAAAAACAAGTTAGAACCATATTACAGGTTTGAAGAAAGACTTGACCTTTGGGAGCAATCAACTGCTGATACAACAAACCATTTAAAACATCTTAAGCAAGAAGAAAATGTAGTTTTTATTTGTAACTAATATCAGAAGAAAAAATAAAATCAATATCAGAAATATTAGGAATTTGGGGCATAAGACAGTGATGACATGTTAACTTTGAATTTTTAAAAATAGCATATTAATAATCTGCTTCCAAAAAATAAATATGAAGTTAAAGTTACTTCTGGAAGATAGATATAAATGGGGCTCCTACAAACAAAATAAAACACAGCAGTCACAGAGACAGACACAGTAAACCACAAACAACCTTGATAATATTCAATTTTTTATAGTCATGTTATTAACTAGTGAAAGTCAACTAGTTATATTTTCAAGGTGTTTTAGTAACTTTTAACCTTATCTCCCACTCCTTGAAGGTTGGAAGGAGTTGGTCAAATACAATGGCAATAGTTGCTAAGCTGAATAAAATAGCACACACTTGGCTGAAGGAGAATGCTCTATCTGCTACCAGTAACCTTAGAAACTTGAAAAGGAGCTGAAAAGGCAGGATTACAGAATTTTCATTTTTTGCTTTTTTTTTAAATTTCAATTAATTATCTAGGAGCACAATCAACTTAGCAGGCTTCCTTTAGAAATTTCTTCTCTATGGCACTTCACCACAGAGCAGAGAGTTTCAGTAGATGGTTTTATTAGTATGCAATTAACACTTGGAGCCCAAAAAAGCATCCAACCCGTCTTTTTATTTAGCTCAAGTGAAGAAGCACCACATAAGGCTTCCACAGCAAGGTTCTGATAGTCAGAGGAGTGTTGACAGCCTCTGTCCTTTGATGACAAGAAATTTTAGTATAAAGAGACATATTTAAAATCCTTATGCCTGAATATAAATAAATTTGGTAGTAGAAAAATCAACAATCCATCCTTTTCAAAAACAGATTAAAAAAAAAGCTGTGGGCCTTTTACCCAAACTTTTAGGGGTGAAAATAAGGGCAAAGGACTTCTTTATGAGTTCTCACAAAATAATGCTCCAAATAGATTTGTGTTACTAAGAATCATATTTTAGATCTAAATGATACAAATGTACTTGTGTGTTTGTGGAATAATAACTCTAATTTTGTTTTAAGTTTGAGATTTGAAGTTATCATTCTGAAAAATCCAGAATTTTATATAACCAGAGATTTAAAATTAAGTTGGTGAGTATAAACCAAGTAGGTATCTATGTAATTTTGTTAATACACACAGAGCACATGTATAATACATTCTCTATCAGCTTTTTAAAGAAGTTTTCTTTGGTAAAAACATGTCCTATATTTATTAAAGGCATATTATTATGTTCATTCTCCATGGAGTAGCTAGAGGGAATGGGAATAAATTCAGTGGGTATCATTGATAAATGTGGTTGGAGACCACAAAAATGTGGTAGACTAAAACATCATTCCCTATCCACTGATTTATGTGGAAAATTCTGATTCCCAGTTACATTATCTATTAGAAGCACTATAAAGAGAGCCTCATCTGAATAGTTTCCAAAACAGTTTATTATTGACTATACTACCATTGGATAAAATTATTTTCCCAGACCGGGGCACGAACCTGTGTCCCCTGCATCAGCAGGCGGACTCTCAACCACTGCGCCACCAGGGAAGCCCCAAGAGCCTCTTTTCTTGTTTTAACATTATTCTAATTTTCATAACAGAAACTATTGAATACTTAACAATTGCCATGCTTCATGTTATGCAGTTTATGTGAATCATTTCATTTGACCAAATAAACCTATGGACTAGGTAATGCTATTATACTGCCTTAAAAAAAAAGAGTAAACAAGTTAGAAAGAGTATAACTGATGTGACCATAATGTAATGTGTTATAGATTTCACACACACACACACACATACACACATAGAGTGTGTATATTCTGAAATATGAATTGGGAAGAGTAGAATAACTGTTCTTCAATGATAATTGTATAGCAGGTTATTCATCTATTATCCTCCCCTATTTCCCCTCTCAGTACTTCTCAGCTCTTCCTCCTTCACCATACCCTCGAAATATACAAATAATCTCTCCTAAGGTATAGAGGTTACTAAAAAGGTTACTAACAGTGCTGTCCAATATGTGTCAACATGATCATGAATTCATAGCTATGAGGAATGTATGTTGCTTTCTTTCTTCCTAACAGTGATGAGCAAAAAGCCATAAATACTTGTCTAGTGAACATGAATAATATTGAACATTATTCACTCACAAATAGTGAACATTTATTCACTCATTCATCCAGTCAAAAAATATTAATTTGAGCCAAGGATAATGGTAGACCCTAAAAATAATGCAACGAACAAGACAAACATGCTCCCTACACTCACAGAGCCCACTACTTTTATAAAATTGGAATGTGCACTGATAATTACACATGTAGTATAACAAAAAGGGAAGTAAATGATGCTCTGGGAGAGAAAACACAGAAGCATCCAAGCTTCTCTGGGAAGACAGGGAACATTTCCTTGGAGAATATGGAATTGAAATTGAAAATTTAAGAATAAGAAAGAGCTTTGAAAGGAAAACATTAAAAGAAGAATGTTCCAGGCAGAAAAAATAAAAAAAAATTTGTGCAGTCAATGGAGAAGGTACTGAAAGAATACAGGGTAGCTGCAGCCTGGGCAGCTACCAGAGAATGCTGCTTTAGAGAAGGGAGGAGCCCAGTAATGCCATTCCTTTTTAACTCTGGCAAATATTCTGAGAATGGGA
Source organism: Grampus griseus (assembly GCF_964374135.1). Lineage (NCBI taxonomy): Eukaryota > Metazoa > Chordata > Mammalia > Artiodactyla > Delphinidae > Grampus > Grampus griseus. The sequence continues at coordinate 92,250,778 of NC_138998.1, forward strand.
TTCCACTGAAAGCTTTTAAGTGATGGTGGCACAACTGCTTTACACACCAATTTCTGTGTAGAGATTAGAGATGAGCAAGAGTGGAACCGGGGAAGAGTTAGGAGGTCATAATAATAGTCCAAGAAGGAAAGATGGTGGTTTGAACTATGGTAACACAATACTGAGGGAAACAGTGGAAGATAGAAGACATATGAATAGATTATTGAAGATGAAAAGAGGGAGCAGTTAAGGGCCACTCCGAGGATTCTGGTTGGAGTAGTTAGGTGGACCATGGTGGCACTTATTTAGTGTAGGGAGGCTGGGAGAGGAGTAGTTTTGCGGAAGAGGCAATAAGTTCACTATATGACGTGCGTTTGAGGTGTTTACATGACATATAAGTGAAGATGGAAGCAGGAACTTGGCAATAATTGTCTGGAGTTCAGTAAACGTGTAGTTTCTGTATGGATTTAGTGATTATCAGCATATTGATGAAAACTGAAAAAATTACAAAAAACAGTTTCTCTGGGTACTAAGTTTACAGTGAAAAGAGAAGAATACCTTGATTAGTGCATAGAGGAAGTTTAATATTTGAGTGTTGCTTGGAGGATGAGTTTCCTTCAAAGGAGGCCAAGAAGTGAAAGGAGATAAACAAGAAAACCAGGAGTATGTGGTTCTATGAAGCTAAAGATCTCAGAGAGTGTTAAAATAAAGTAGTTTTCAATGTTTAATGATGCACTGAAAGGCCAAATAATATGAGGACTGATCACTATCCAATGGAGTCAATTAATGAGGAGTCATTCACTTCTTTCAATGATAATCTCTCACATTTCCTATGTGCATGACATAGTTTTATTGGAATTAATATGATTACTTTCAGCTTCAATTTCAATTACTATTTTACCTAAATTTGTTAGAATGATATTCCGCAGCTCTCAGGCATATAGCCATGGCAACTAGCAATTGGTTAAACACTTGAAACCTACCAGTTCATGCAGTTTCTTTATATTGTCTGTGAAACAAGGTAGATGACATAGCAAAACCAGATCTACTATTTTATGTGTATCTGATAAATCCATAACATGTCCTTTGGTAAATTCCATGTGAGCTCCACCCTAGGGTTAGGCACCTTCTATATGGGATTTCTTGGTTTTAAAAGAGTTATATTATGTACATACTTACCTTCTATGAAGAAATCCCTATAGACCAAATAATCTTCAGCATGCAAAAAATATTCTAATGATAATGTACATGTGACAGGCAGTTGGCAAGGCATTTTATTTATTGTTGGTTACTGTGAACTTGTGTGGTAGAGCTACTTTCTGGAGCTTCTCAAATTTCCCCTTCCTAAGAGTAGCCCTAACTGACCCAGCATGGGAAACAGAAGACTGTTTTGACACGAGCCTTTCCAGAACAAGATGAAATCAGCACTGGGTTAGATAGCCCCAGGGAATTATTCAAGGGCAGATCTCATGGAAGATCTGACAGGACCAATGCCACCAGTTTCAGATGCTGTCTTTGATGGTTTAATGAATGTTATAAAGGTGTATATTTTTACATATTTTCTAGACATGCAGCATTATTTATAAGCTGATAAATAACCATTGTTTAGACATTGACTTTTTAAAATTGCATGTTATCAAGAAAACTGCTTTATTCTCTCTTAGTCATGGCTCTCCATGCCGGCTGTGCATGAGAGTCACTGGAAGGACTGTGAAATTATACAGTGATCCAGAAGTCATCTCTGGAAAGTGTAGCTCAGTGTTACTGGAGTAAGGCCCAGGACTCTGTATTTTAAATGTTTCACAGAAATTTCAAATGCATATTTCTGGCTGGGAATCACAGTAATGCTATCAAAACTCTTGGCTAATATCACTGATGGCTTGTTGGTGGCTGTCTCAGTGGTAGAAGTGCTTAGCAAAATGATCTTTTTACACATTGCAAGACTGCAGAGAAACACTTCCAATGCTGAAAATAAACGTAACTTTTCATTGTAAAAATGACTCATTCCTGTTCCTTGGAGGCAAGATAATAAACGTCTATGAATTTGTCCCTGAGGAAAAATTTTCATTTTCAGAACACTTTGCCATTTTTATAATGGGAAAAAGAGCAGTAAAATGCTTGTGGCAAAACAGCAGTTCAGAGCTCCACTTACTGACTTCTTTTGAACAAAAGTTGATGGTGTCAATGAAAACTGTCCATTTACTTTGGTAACCAAAGAAGGTATGGTATTTTCCTATTTTTTTCTGTTAAGTGCAATGAAGATATTTTCATCAGCTTCAGGAAAGAGAAGCATACAAAGTCTTAATTTACCTATGTATCCATCAATCATTTTAATAAGAGAATGACAAAAGTTTACCTTTAGTGATAAAATTCATGGCCTTTTTGATTATCCATACATATGTTGGATGTGAATCCTTTATTGTGCATAAGCCCAGGTGACCTTGATTAGCTTCGTTCTAAGAGATAACTTCTATGCCATTTATAGGCATGCTCATAACTATAAACACGTCATTTATACTGTAACTCAGCTTCTTTATTTGGAAAACAAAGACATTTGGTGATATTTTCAAATTGTATGTAATGTTTAGCATGTTCAAGTTTCCACAAACTAAAGCCCCTAGGCCAAATATGCTGATCTCCTAATTTTTGTATATAAAGTTGTAGTGAAACACTGCCATGCCCATCCATTTACATATTGTCTATACCTGCTTCTGCATTACACTAGCAGAGTGTAGCAGTTGTGACAGAGACTATATAGCTCACAAATCCTAAAATACTTCCTATATGGTAATTAATAGAAAAAAATTTTCTGACTCCTGCCTTAGACTGTTACAACACGATATCCAGTTGAAAACTGCTGTAACTATAATGGATTGATTTGTTCACATATCCAGAGATAGGTGGGTCCTTAATATTAATATTTTTGTGTCACAATGATGTCATCCAGGACCAAGTGGTCTTTAATATCTCTGTACATGGTTGCAAGATGACTTTAACTAGTCAAAGCAACTTATAAAGAACTTATAATATCCAGTTAGAAAGAAAATTATTTTTTTTATTTAATGTGTATGGGTAAGGGTCTTTCTATTAGGGAAAAAAAAACATTTCCTAAAAGCCTCCAGCAGACTTACATTTGGTTCCACTGGCCATTATTTAGTCACATGAACATACCTAAATAAAACACAAGGTAGAAGAATAGAATTACCGAAACTGACTTAGGACCTGGGAGAGAATCATCTGTGAACAATTGGCACTCTGTCAGCAAGAACAAGTTAGGGATGGATGTGGGCTAGACATCCACCAGTGTCTACCAATGGGCCTAAAAACAATCAGATGGACTAGTATTTGGATCGGTGCTATAAAATTTCCTAGCTGCATAACTAGCCACGGTAAATGTATTTGCCAAACGGTGATAGTGTCATCCTTAGTCTGTTTGTGTAAAGTGAAAATATGATAACATGTGTTATGTTCCTAGCACATGGCTCAACTTCCCAACTTTCCCTTTGGATGAATGGTGTGAGCATGAAGGCACTATCCAAGTTTTTCACCTAGTCTTCAAATTATTCATGTGATTTGGGGAGCTACCTTCAGTTGAGTCTCTATGAATGATGTACAAATCCAGCCATACAGGATGGTGAGTTATTAAAGAGACTGGACACTCTCTGTGCTCTTGCACACATAGGGCCAAACTTGCATTCATTTCACAAAGTGCTGTCTGAGAGATTCAGGTCATATGCCTTCCACGCTGCCTATAAAATAAAGCTTCTTTAGAGTGATCTAAACTTCAAGCTGTGAGCCTGCCTCAGCCAAAGGATTTTCTTTCAGTAATGAAAAGATAAGCAAATGAGTCATATTCATATGTGTATATATATATATATATATACACACACACGTATATGTATTTCTCTTAAACAAATGGTCTAAGTGTTTACAGCTTCTAATTCATTTTGTAAAATTTTTAAAACACATAACTATGATTTTCTTCTAGAATGAATTTCAGACCATCAAAGATACTATCCTGGTTTCTTCTTGGGTCAAGATACATTTTATTTTTCTACTTACTTTGTATTCACTTAAGGATGAACGAGTTATTAACAAATGCATTTAAGATTATGAAGATTTTCTCTTTGACGTAATTTTGTCAGTTAATTTTCATGAATGATGTGTGTTACAATTAAGAGTCTGCCTAAAATCATCATCAGTAGAAAGTACACTGTAACCAAAAACAATGATTTACATATGGCTAATATCTGATAATATTAGATCATTCCAAACATTTCGTCTAAGAATCAAGAGACATTCACAGATTCACAAACATTTTCAGCAGGAGTGTATTGCAAATTATGTTTCTAAATCTGGTACCTATCTGATGTCTACATACAATTTTACAAAGAGATATTAGCTAGAAATGCCATATAATTTGACCTTGGTCTTTGATGTACACAACGTTTCCTCTAGCTCTAATCAACATAGAGTCTAAGGGATGGAGCACAGTATTTTCATGATATGTCGCACAATAATTTCTGTATATGTGTATACAGATATAATTTTATATTTATATAATATAATTTACACACACACACACACACACACACACACACACACACACACATAGAGTACCTTTATCTGGTTTGGCTGAATGTCTTTTGATTAATGGATCAATCTTTAAAAGCCAAGATAGGGCTATTAAATTATATAATAAAATCTGCACATATACATTTATTAAGAGGGACTATAGCATACTGATTAAGAGTAAGGACTTTGAACTTTGAAGATATATTTCACATCTATTTATTAGCTATGTGGTCTCCTTAACTTCAGTTCCTTATCTTTAAAATTGGATCTTGGAGCCACCACATAGAGTTGTAAAAGTTAAATATGCATATAAAGTACTTAGAATGATACCTGGCAGAGAGTAGGTGCTCAATAAAAATAGATATCACTCATTAATATTACCACTATCATTATTCTTATAACTCCATGCTGGAGAAGCAAAGAATAAAACAAGCACCGACGGGAATTCAAGGTGCTAGAGACAATAAAATGTTTCTTTAAAATGCTTAAAAGCCAACCTAAATGCCCATCAACAGATGAATGAATAAAGAAGATGTGGTACATACATACAATGGAATATTACTCAGCCATAAAAAGGAATGAAATTGGGTCATTTGTAGAGAGTGGCTGGACCTAGAGACTGTCATACAGAGTGAAGTAAGTTAGAAAGAGAAAAACAAATTTTGTATATTAACGCATATATGTGGAATCTAGAAAAAGGGTACAGATGAACCAGTTTGCAAGGTAGAAATAGAGACATAGATGTAGAGAACAAATGTATGGACACCAAGGGGGGAAAGTGGGGTGGGGGTGAGTGGTGGGATGAACTGGGAGATTGAGGTTGACATATATACACTAATTTGTATAAAATAGATGACAATAAGACCCTGCTGAAAAAAATAGTAAAATAAAATTTAAAAAAATTAAAAAGAAAATTAAAAAAAGAAAACAAAATCTGAAATATGCATTGTGTGTTCAATAATTACTTATTGGGGACCTGCAATGAGAAAGCACTCTTGGGGCAAGAGAGTCTGAAGATAAATAAGAACACAGTCTCTGCCCTTTGTGAACTTACCACCTGGAAGAGACATCAGGTATGTTTACAAATAATGAAGGGGTGATGGAAGAGAGATAAAGCTCTATATGTGGGCTGTGTATGGAAGTAGTCCATCTAAAACTTCCTAATGGCATCATCAATGCAATGGTGCCTGGGGTGTCCCAGGGAACCAGGTATTTTTAAGGAATGCCTTTTACTTTGGAAAATCAAAGTCCTAGAAAAGAAATCTGTATTATTGATTTCTCTTTCTCTAAGGCGCTTATGGAATTCTTCTTCATAAAATGAGATGTTTTTAAGTGTAAATAAATAAATAAATAAATAAAATGCTTAAAAGCATAAAAATAAATCAAAACCATTGAAAATTTTAAAAGATAGGGAGAGGAAATAAAAGTAAAAAATATTCATTTTATTAAATATATGAAAATATAAAATGAAGTACTGATATCATATATGTAAAACCAGTACATTATTATATGAGTATCTATATGTATAACTTATGTATAATATATATCATATATCAGTACATTATTATACCAGTACATACATAAAATAAAAACACAAAGATGAATTTAAAGGCAAAATAGATACAGCTGTGGAGAGAATTACCATGAACACAGCAAAAAGAGATAACGATAAGTAAAGAGGTGAGGTTGAGAGGCATGGGGAATAAAAGAGGAAGGTCTAACAGATGTCTAGTAAGATTTCCATAATAAACAGGGAGAATGGGGGTAATGTAGTGAAGAGATAATTAGAAATAAAGACTGAGATGATGAATAAATGAAAGACTGAAATGATGAAATAAAGTGAATCTTCATATTCAATAACTATACAAAGTAGGATATAAATAAAAAATTTATTCAGACAATAGAACAGTTTATAGGGCATAAATAACATAGTATCAATATGAATGCATTTCAAAAACACACTGTTGAGTTTTTTAAAAAGTATCAAAAGTGTTCATCTAGTGTCGACTCCATTCATATAAATTCAAAACTGTGCAAGAAAACTGTTTACAAATATAAACAAAATGTAAAAAAGGGCTTGCCAGGTGGCGCAGTTGTTGAGAGTCTGCCTGCCTATGCAGGGAATACGGGTTCGTGCCCTGGTCCGGGAAGATCCCACATGCTGCGGAGCGGCTGGGCCCGTGAGCCATGGCCACTGAGCCTGCGTGTCCAGAGCCTGTGCTCCACAACAGGAGAGGCCACAGCAGTGAGAGGCCTGTGTACTGCAAAAAAAAAAAAAAAAAGTAAAAGAAAAAACTTATTTCATTTTTATTCATACAGTTTAGGGATATAAATGTAAGGCAAAGTTCAAAACCATATTTGGAAATAATATACACTGGATTTAGTAGGGCTGAAAGGGGTATGAGATTTAAGCTATATCTCAAATATTTTATGTCTTTGAAAAATAATTTAAAAAGGGAACTGTGGCCAATATAGCAAAATATTAACATTAGTTTATTGGTAGTGTTTGGTGCATTAGGATATGTTATATTCTTTTCTGTGCATTTAAAATATTTCAAAAAATATGTTAATCATTGAGCCCTAATGAGATTTAGGATTTAACAAAAGACAATTCTTAAGAGAAAATCCTATGGGGAATTCTTCATTAATTAGGTGGTTAACACAGACGTTTGGAAACAGAAAAATTTTTTTTCCCAAAAGACCCAAATAAGCTGAACTACAAGGAATGTACCTTATCTCTCAGAAAATTAGGGAGCTATGTCAGTCCTGCCAGGAACTGAAACTGTGGTTCCAGAGAGTCTAAGAATTTCAGTACTGATACATATTCTACTAAGGGTAATTTCAAGAGACATTTATAAACCAGATGTTCCAAATTCAACCTTTACCAGCACAATTATAAAAATGATTTAATGTAGAGGATCTATAAATAGTTTTTCCTAAAAATTAAAAATGTCTTTACTGAGAACATAAATGTTAAAGTTGAAACAATGAAAACAAACACATGCAAACTGAGTAAACCCAAATCACACAAATGTTCTTTCTCTATGCTTGAAGGCAAGCATCTGTTTCCATAAGAACAGAAAAAATATTCAAGCTACTGTCAAGCAGTATGTAGTGATTTCACTATATTTTCTGTTTACAATGTGGTTAAGGTTCAGTGATAAAAGAAATTTTATAGGGGTAAGAATTGTGTAGAATATGAGATCAGACCATGAATCAGGTCCCCTCTGTTTTCAATCCTCCCTCTGCTACTCTTATGCTGACACAGCATAACCTTTCTAGAAGCAGGAGGAGTGAGCACTGCACTTTTCATGGTGTCATCTTTCAGTCATAATGTTAGGCTATGGTCCTTTCTGCTTGATTCTCATGACTGATGGAAGGAGCTGATCAAATTTTAAAAATCATTACACCAAATGATGTCTTTCAGCATTACGCCAAAGACAGTCTGTATCTTATTGGCACAATAAGAGAGATAGAAAATGGGAATTAGCTCTCTATGTCTTTACAGTGCTGTTTCCATTATTAAATTTTTGTTTTGAAATTATGCACACACATATATATTCATTTTATAAAAATTACGATGTGCTTAAGAGTATCTATGTCTATACCTGTATCTATTTCTAAAAGCTACAGTCTCATCACTCAGAAATAATCATTGTTATTCGTATAAGTATTCATACTTATTATTCTTAAGACATAAAAGCTCTTATTTTCTTTCTTTCTTTTTTTTTGTGGTACGCGGGCCTCTCACTGTTGTGGCTTCTCCCGTTGCGGAGCACAGGCTCCGGACGCACAGGCTCAGCAGCCATGGGCCACGGACCCAGCTGCTTCACGGCATGTGGGATCTTCCCGGACCGGGGCACGAACCCGTGTCCCCTGCATCAGCAGGCGGATTCTCAACCACTGCGCCACGAGGGAAGTCCCATACAGTCTTGATTACTGTAGCTTTGTAGTAAAGTTTGAAGTCAGGGAGCCTAATTCCTCCAGCTCCATTTTTCTTTCTCATGATTGCTTTGGCTATTCATGGTCTTTTGTGTTTCCATACAAATTGTAAAATCTTTTGTTCTAATTCTGCAAAGAATGCCATTGGTAGTGATAGGGATTGCATTGAATCTGTAGATTGCTTTGGGTAGTGTAGTCATTTTCACAATATTCATTCTTCCAATCCAAGAACATGGTATATTTCTCCATCTGTCATCTTTGATTTCTTTTATCAGTGTTTTATGGTTTTCTGAGTACAAGTCTTTTGCCTCCAGAGGTAGGTTTATTCGTAAGTATTTTATTCTTTTTGTTGTGATGGTAAACAGGATTGTTTCCTTAATTTCTCTTTCTGATTTTTCATTGTTAGTGTATAGGAATGCAAGAGATTTCTGTGCATTAGTTTTGTATCCTGCAACCTTACCAAATACATTGATTAGTTCTAATAGTTTTTTGGTGGCATCCTTAGGATTCTCTCTATATAGTATCATGTCATTTTCAAACAGTGACAGTTTTACTTCTTCTTTTCCAACTTGGATTCCTTTTATTTCTTTTTCTGTTCTGATCACCATGGCTAGGACTTCCAAAACTATGTTGAATAAGAGTGGTGAGAGTGGACATCCTTGTTTTGTTCCTGATCTTAGTGGAAATGGTTTCAGTTTTTCACCATTGAGAATGATGTTTGCTGTGTGTTTGCCATATATAGCCTTTATTATGTTGAGGTAGGTTCTCTCTATGCCCATTTTCTGGAGAGTTTTTATCATAAATGGATGAATTTTGTCAAAAGCTTTTCCTGCATCTATTAAGATGATCAGATGGATTTTATTCTTCAATTTATTAATGTGGTGTATCACATTGATTGATTTACATATATTGAAGAATCCCTGAATCCCTGGGATAAATCCCACTTGATCATGGTGTATGATCCTTTTAATGTGTTGTTGGATTCTGTGTGCTACTATTTTGTTCAGGACTTTTTCATCTATGTTCATCGGTGATATTGGTCTGTGATTCTATTTGTGTGTGTGACATCTTTTCTGGTTTTGGTATCAGGGTGATGGTGGCCTCGTAGAACGAATTTGGGAGGGTTCCTCCCTCTGCTATATTTTGGAAGAGTTTGAGAAGGATCAGTGTTAGTTTTTCTCTAAATGTTTGATAGAATTCACCTCTGAAGCCATCTGGTCCTAGACTTTTGTTTGTTGGAAGTTTTTACAGTTTCAATTTCATTACTTGTGATGTCTGTTTATATTTTCTAATTCTTCCTGTTTCAGTCTTAGAAAATTGTACCTTTTCAAGAATTTGTCCATTTCTTCATGGTGGTCCATTTTATTGGCATATAGTTGTTTGTATTAATCTCTTATAGTCCTTTGTATTTCTGCAGTGTAATTTGTGATTTCTCCTTTTTTGTTTCTAATTTCATTGATTTGCATCCTCTACCTTTTTTTCTTGATGAGTCTGGCTAAAGGTTTATCAGTTTTGTTTACCTTCTCAAAGAACCAACTTTTAGTTTTATTGATCTTTGCTATTGTTTTCTTTGTTCAGATTTCATTTATTTCTGCTATGATCTTATGATTTCTTTCCTTCTACTGACTTTGGATTTTCTTTGCTCTCTCTCTATTTGCATTAGGTGTTAGGTTAAGTTGTTTATTTGAGATTTTTCTTGTTTCTTGAGTTGAGATTGAATTGCTGTAAACTTCCCTCATAGAACTTCTTTTGCTGAGTCCCATAGGTTTAGGCTGTCATGATTTCATTGTCACTTGTTTCTATGTATTTTTAAATTTCTTCCTTGATTTCTTCAGTGATCTCTTGGTTATTTAGTAGTGCACTATTTAGCCTTCATGTATTTGTGTTTTTTGCAGATTTTTTCCTGTAACTGATTTCCAATCTCATAGCGTTGTGGTCAGAAAAGACGCTTGATACGATTTCAGTTTTCCTAAATTTTCCAAGGCTTGATTTCTGACACAAGATGGGATCTATCCTGGAAAATGTTCCATGTGCACTTGAGAAGAAAGTGTAATCTGCCACTTTCGGGTGGAATGTCCTATAAATATCAATTAAATCTATCTGGTCTATTGTGTCATTTAAAGCTTGTGTTTCCTTATTTAGTTTGGATGATTTGCCCATTGGTGTAAGTGGGGTGTTAAAGTTCCTGACTATTACTGTGTTACTGTCGATTTCCCCTTTTATGATTGTTAGCATTTGTCTTGTGTACTGAGGTGCTCCTATGTTGGATGCATAAATATTTATAATTGTTATATCTTCCTCTGGGATTGATCCCTTGATCATTATGTAGTGTCCTTCCTTATCTCTTGTAAAAGTCTTTATTTTAAAGTCAATTTTATTTGATATGAGTATTGCTACCCCAGCTTTCTTTTGATTTCCATTTGCATGGAATATCTTTTTCCATCTCCTCACTTTCAGTCTGTATTTGTCCCTAGGTCTGAAGTGGGTCTCTTGTAGACAGCATATATACGGGTCTTGTTTTTGTATCCATTCAGCCAATCTATTTCTTTTGGCTGGAGCATTTAATGCATTTACACTTAAGGTAATTATCGATATGTATGTTCCAACTACCATTTTCTTAATTGTTTTGGGTTTGTTTTTGTAGGTCTTTTCCTTCTCTTGTGTTTCCTGCCTAGAGAATTTCCTTTAGCATTTCTTGTAAAGCTGGTTTTGTGGTGCTGAGTTCTCTCAGCTTTTACTTGTCTGTAAAGCTTTTGATTTCTCTATCAAATCTGAATGAGATCCTTGATGGATAGAGTAATCTTGGTTGTAGGTTTTTCTCTTTCATCAATTTGAGTATATCCTGTAAATTCCCTTCTGGCCTGCAGAGTTTCTGCTGAAAAATCAGCTGATATCTTTATGGTGATTCCTTTGTATGTTATTTTTTGTTTTTCCCTTGCTGTTTTTAATATTTTTTCTTTTAATTTATTTTTTGATAGTTTGATTAATATGTGTCTTTGTGTGTTTCTCCTTGGATTTATCCTTTATGGGGCTCTCTGCACTTCCTGGACTTGATTGACTGTTTCCTTTCCCATGTTAGGGAAGTTTTCCACTATAATCTCTTCAAATATTTTCTCAGACCCTTTCTTTTTCTCTTCTTCTTCTGGGACCCCTATAATTCAAATGTTGTTGTATTTAGTGTTGTCCCAGAGGTCTCTGAGATTATCTTCAATTCTTTTCATTCTTTTTTCTTTATTCTGCTCCTTGGCAGTTATTTCCACCATTCTGTCTTCCAGCTCACTTATTCGTTCTTCTGCCTCAGTTATTCTGTTATTGATTTCTTCTAGTATATATTTCATTTCACTTATTGTGTTGTTCATCTCTCTTTGTTTGTTCTGTAGTTCTTCTAGATCTTTTTTAAACATTTCTTGTATTTTCTCAATCCATGCTTCCATTCTATTTCCGAGATTTTGGATCATCTTTACTGTCATTACTCTGAATTCTTTTTCAGGTAAGTTGCCTCTTTCCTCTTCATTTATCTGGTCTTGCAGGTTTTTACCTTGCTCCTTCATCTGTAACATATTTTTGTCATCTCTTTTTTTTTTTTTTATTGGTCAGATTGTGTTCCTGTCTTACTGGTTGTTTGGCCTGAGGCTTCCAGCACTGGTGGCTGTTGGGTAGAGCTGGGTCTTGGTGCCAAGATGAGTACCTCCAGGAAACCTCACTCCAATGAATATTCCCTGGGGTCTGAGGTTCTCTGTTAGTCCATTGGTTCAGACTCAGTGCTCCCACCACAGGAGCTCAGGCCTGGCCCTGGCTTGTGAACCAAGATGCCACAAAGAGTAAAAAATAAAATAAGATTAGAAAACTAACAGATATGTTAGAAAAAAAAATAACTATATAGATGAAACAACAACAAGAATATAAAACAGAACAACAGTAGTAAAAAAGAGGAGAAAAAAATAAAAGCCAGAAAAGGCCTTGGCTGTGGGGGCTAGGGCTTAGGCAGGGGTGGGTTTTAGGTGGTAGGCAGGGCCTATGCTTAGGACGCACAGGGCAGGAAAAGACCCTGGAGAGGAGAGGGTTTGGCTTAGGCTCAACTCAGCAGGAACGACCCAGGAGTGCCTCTGGCTTTGGAGGGCAGAGGACCAGGTCCAGGACCCCAGCAGTTTCACTAGGCCCAAGTGAGCAGGGGAAATGCTAGGCATGTTCTCCCCATCCTCTGATCCCAGAGGTCTTCTCCCCATTGTCCCCTCTTCTTCCTCCCCCACTCCATTCCTCCTATGCTCCTAGGACCCATGTGGCCGGAGGCAGCCTGGGAGGGTGGAGGACCAGGCCCAGGCCCAGCAGGCTTCCTGTGGCCTGATTGGGCAGGGTAAATGCTAGGCACACTTCCACCTGATTCTCTGAGCCTCTGAGGGTCCCTCCAGGCATGGGAACCCCTCCCCTCTCCCAGACATCCCTCAGGGGCACCGGTCCTGTCCAGTCTCCACTTCTCCTCCCCACTCACTACCTCCCACATCCTACCCAGTTGTGCAGGGGTTCCTCCCATCTCCTTGGGCGTCAAGGTCCCCCACCAGTGTCTGGCAGGTACCCTAGCTGTAGGGAGACTCAAACTCCATGTCCTCCCCCACCTCTGTCTTGACCAATCATATTTTTCTTTTAAAAACATTACTCCATGCCCTTTTTCTGGGCAAATAAATTCCATACAAGAAGTTACCAATTCTGAATGAATAACACAACACTGTACAGATGCATCCTCAATAGCTTACAACTGCATGCCAATTTGAAAAATTGGGGTCTTTAAGTAAAAAGATGATAATGATGACGATCATTATTATGATATACTGATACTACTATGTAAAATACTGAGCCTGGGTTAACAGACTATGAATTTAGTAGATATTAGTATTGAAATGCCATTTTGTGGATTTCACTCAAATATATAAACTTGATGTTTCCTTTTGAGAGTCTTATTTGAGGTTTATAAATAATAAAATCAAAAGATTATATTTTAATGTGGTTGGTTATTTATGGATACGAACATTTGTGAAAAATATAAGTATCTCTTATAGAGCTATTTTTCCAGCATGTCAATAGCATAGGGTCATGTGAATAGTTGCAAAACTGAGGAATTGTTAAATTGATATATTATAGGAATAAAAATTAATGCTAAGTATTTTTCTACTAACTCTTGCCAAATTTATAGATATTATCAATCCACCTACCTATGATAGATAATACTTAATTTTCTGCATATGTTTTTAATTGTAAAATAAAGACTTCCTGACATTATAACAGTTGCTATAAAAGTTGACATTTAAGCAAGATCTACTACACAAGATGTGAATGTAGAGGGTCTTGTGTTTTACCAATTACTTTTATTAAAATAGTAGATAAATTGGAAGTAGCTAATATTATAAGCTGCTTTTCCTCCTGTTATTGAAGCCATGTAAAAGTGATGTTAGGAACAAGGGCTGTTGGGAAAAGCTGAAAGAGATAATATTCTTCACCCAAGTAGGAACCTCTGCCCAGACCAACAGAGTGTTCTGCACAATATCATACTCCTATGTACCATATTATCAATTACAACAGATGGTATAATTGGGAGGACAAAATAATCATTAATTACAAAGCACTCTTCCCCAGGCTTTCAGAAATAAAACATGCACTGTAGGGAGTATGCTTATGTAGTCTCATCCAGTATTCATGAAGATCAGCTACTCTCAACCTAAGATGAATGACAAAAAGGAGTATTAACCCTGTAGTTATAAATCAGCCTTACTACAAGTTTCTTTCCCACTAAAAGATCAAAATATGTCTTATAAAACTTGATGATCAGAATCAACATATTTGCAACTGGTTGCTGCTGGTTTAATGTTTACAGTTTTAAAATAAGATGTATTTAAAACCAAGGAATGATGGCATTTATTTTGAGGCTTCCTTTTGATGCCAGCAATGTTTACTAAACACCTGCTATGAACTGGGCATGAATATAGGTGTTAGTGACACAATCGTGAGCAATAGAAACACAGACCCTAATATCTTGGAGCTTGTAGTGAAGACAGGGGAAAAAAAAGAATAAAGAAATAAATACAAATACAATAAATGCTATGAAGAAAGAAGAATGAAATAAGAAAAAATGAAGGAAGAAAGGAATGCTACATAATATGCGGTCAGGGAATCTTTTCTGAGATGGCAGGGATGATCTGAACTATATACAAATGCAAAGAAACTAGGCATATGGTGGTCCCATGGGTAGGACTCCACACTCCCAATGCAGGGTACCCAGGGTTCGATCCCTGGTTGGGGAGCTAGATCCTGCATGCTACAACTAAGAGTCCGCATGCCACAATTAAGACCTGGTGCAACCTAAATAAATAAATAAGAAACTAGGCATATGGTTATCTGGGGATGTATATTTCATACAACTAGCATGGGCTATACCATTCCTGAGGTGAGAGTGAGTGTGGCTAATTTGAGATAAAATAAAAATAACTAGTTTGACCAGAGATGAGGTTAGAATGGTCAGCAAGACCAGAGCATATAGGTCTATACACAACACATAAGCTCAGATTTTATTCTCAGGGAAACAGGAAGCCATTTGAGGATTTTAAGTAGGAGAGAGTAATACAGTCTGATTCATATCTTGACTATATCACACTGGCTGTGTGAGGTAAGTGTAAAAGCAGAGACCTCTCATCCACAGGTGTGAGGTGAAAGGCAGTTCAGAAAAATGTGACTGTAGTGGAAGTGGAGGAAAGAGCATAGATGACAGATAAGCCAAGACAAGTGAATGAAAAGGAACGAGATGAAAAGTGTAACCAAAGATGATTCCTAGTATTATGTCTTGAGAAATTTGGGAGAAGATGGTGCCATTTTCTGAGACAGGGAAACCTAGGAGAAGAGATAAATTGGAAAGTTAGTAAATCAAAACTGCCTTGGATATTTGGGGTTTGAGGATACCTATTATAGTTGAAGGAAAAAATACCAAGAATGGAGTCTGGAGCTCAGGGATGAAGTCATGACTGAAGATGTGAATGTGGGTGTCATGGACATAAAAAAGGTATATAAATCCTAGGGACTGGAACCAAAAAGATCAAGATTGTTGGAACAGAGTGAGCACATAACAGGAAATAAGGTTCATAGGGGGCCTTATAGGTCATGTTAAAAACTTTACTTTCACTCCAAAGGAAATCTGGAGTGATTGAATTATAGGTTTTGTGTTTTCAAATATCCTTGCTGTGTGGAGAACATGCTGGAAGGAGTAAGATAGAAATTGGAAGATCTGTTATGATGTTATTGCAGAGGCAGGTGAAAGTACAGTTAACAATGGAAGTATTTACAAGTGCCCTGATTCTATATATATATTGGAAGTAGAGACAAGAGAATTGCCTGAGAGGTTAGATGGAGGGCTTGAGACAAAATGCTGTGTCAAAAATGACTCCCAGGTGTTTTGACCTGGGCAACTGAAAAGATGAAATGATCATCAACAGAAAGGTAGAAGGATGTGGGAGGAGTGTATAAGGGTTCTCCTGAGAAACAGAACCAATAAAAGATATATATAATATTGAATATATATGCCTGAGGTATATATAGTCTGAAGGCTTGAGAACCAGAAGAACAGAGGGTGTAAACTCCAGTCAATAGGAGGGGAAAATGTGAAGGGCTGTCTCAGCTCAACTAGTGAGGCAGAAAAAAGGGGCAAATTCCTCCCTTCTCTGCCTTTTGTTCTATTCAGGTCCTCAACGGGTTGGATGATGCCCTACCACATTGGAAAGGACAATCTACTTTACAGAGTCCATCAATTTAAATGCTAATCTCATCCAGAAACATCACCACAGACTCAGCCAGACATAATGTTTAATCAGGATACCCCATGGCCTGTCAAGTTGACACATAAGATTAACTATCACATGCAGCTTTGGGTAGAATATGGGGAGTTCAGTTTTTATGTGTTTACTTTAAGGTATGTATCTAGATTACCAGGTGGATAGTTTTATGCTGATGAAATTGGCAGAAGAGAAAACAGTAGTCCCAGTGGGTTAGTTACTGCCCCATTGTCATATAAGTTTACCAGGTTTATCATGATAAAATAGAGCATATTTCACTTATGTACATCTTAAGCATAGGGGCTCTTCCATGAGAGTAGACAGTTGCCTGAATATTCTATTTAGTTTTTTCATCTTGGAAATGTGTACAGGTATGCTCTGAGAGATTTAGAGACTTGGTCTCTAAATTTCCTAAAGTTTGACAGCCATAGTCTGTGAAATAGAATTCATGTCAACAACCATTATATCTATGGTGACTCTAGTAAAGATAGCCATTTATTCACTGTCAATAGATGTTCCCAATCATAACGTAATTTTCTGTATGATGTCTGATGAATAACCTCAGTCTTGTAAGGGATTTCATCCTATGTTCTAGCATTGAACTTCCGTTTTACATGTTCCTATATTCAAACTACATATATAGTTTGGATGCAGATGGTGATTTTCATGGGGTGGGAGGAATTTTCAAATATAGGTGCTCTCAAGGAATGACATTAGAATCACTACACTGATTTGTCTTAGAATCTCAGGTTGGGCTTCTACCATTATTATTTAAAGTAAAGAAGTGTGATTTAGACTGTCACTATTCTTTCCCCCACTCCACCATACAGTAATTCTTCACAAGCCTATCTTGACTTCCTGTTTTATTAGACAAAGGTTTGATTCCATCCTAAAACATTAGCTCAGAACGAAATAGCCATATGGGACACATTCTACTTTGAGATAAATAATGCTAGACAGCTTCTTATTTGATATTTTTCTTTCTATATTCTGTTTAAAGTTTGTCTACTACATAAACAAACTTCAAGTAGGACATAGCAATCTATAGGCTGGGTTAAGTTCAGTTCAGCCAAATAAAATGTTAAATAACTTAGTTAAAGCTTATCTACAACAAAGCTGCCAAGTGAGAAAAACTGGGTCCCAGAGCTTCTCATAAAACAGACATTCTGGTGGGATTTCTTGTTCTTATTTCCTTATGACTTTTGGATATTCTAAGAACAGCTTTCTGTGTCTTTTCTTCAAAGAACAAGTGCATAGTGGCTTGATAAAAATAAAAGAGAACTAATGATGATTACTATTTTTGGCTCTCAGTGGGTTTCATTCAGCATACTTGGTTTATGCATTTTAGAGTGGAGAACACTTAGTAGAAATAATCTGTGTGTTTCTATTTATGTTGTCCATGTTTATTGCCTTGTATTAAACCTAAGGGGATCTTTAAGGCCACCAACATTTTTGTGATTTACACTACATCTGAGTGAGAAAAAGAAATTAAATTTTCTTCTACAAAGAACAAATACTTTTCCTATTTGCTCTACTTATTATGTCCAGGCTTATTTTTACAAGATGATTTGAACTATTTCCACCAAAGGTGTATGAATACTAAATTTTATATCTTAACTACAGTAGAGAGATACTATATAATAAGATGAAATAGAAGAGTTCTGCATTTTTAATGCTTTTACTTTTGATCAATAATGACCTTATATAAACCATGTGTTCCCTATGATTTTCTGATATTTCCTACTTTAATGTAGAGGAATATTAACCTCTTTATTCAGTGAAAACATGAACTTCTCAGGAATTACTTAAAAAGATAATTAAAAATAAAAGAGAATAATAGATACAATAAATAATTTAACATAATACATGTAGGCAGGAAGGATGATTTTCTATGTGGGGGTATAATCTGATAGCAGGGAATAAAGCAATAAAAGATGTCTCATCTTTTAAAATATGTAAATAGAATATGTAAAAATATACCAATACTGCATGTGTGTGTATTCACTTACTGGGTAAAGCCTGAACATTACTGATATAGAAAGTTTCACGATACTGTGCAAAAAACTAGGAACATAATACGTTTTTACCATTGGACTAAACGTAATGCTTGTTTATTTATTTATTTTTTTACCTGCATCAATTTATAAACTTGTTTAGGTCATTATCCTTAAAAT
Source organism: Grampus griseus (assembly GCF_964374135.1). Classification (NCBI taxonomy): domain Eukaryota; kingdom Metazoa; phylum Chordata; class Mammalia; order Artiodactyla; family Delphinidae; genus Grampus; species Grampus griseus. The sequence continues at coordinate 92,269,259 of NC_138998.1, forward strand.
ATTGATGTTATTTTATTATCATCTAAACTTGTTACTACCTATTCATTGACAACTTTCTAAAGACTGCGCCAAAGAACAGGTTGGTTCATTGGGTGAACTCCCTACTTTCTTTTCCTGCTTAACTCTAACTAATGACGTATTGCAGAAAGTTACTCCAATTAAAAAAATTTTTTTTCCCAAAATAAGAAAGAATAGTCTTATCTAAACTCTGGTGAGTTATTACAAGAAAAGAAGCCCATTCCTTCTGTTCTCCTATAATTCTTGAAGTCAATTGCAGCTTTTTCTCTTAATTTTAATTGTTAATTCATATTTATCAAAAAAGAAATAAATAATAACAAGGAGCACAAAGCAATCTTTGTAGCTATCCCTTTAGCTTCATATCAATTTATAATTATTACAAGGCACATATATAAAAATAAATAAATAAGCATATATATATATATTTATATATATATAAACAAGTAGAAGATAAAAAGCATACATGATCACCTACCCAGAGAATACCACTGTTAATGTTTCATTGTTTGCCTCCCAGTAGCCTTTCTGGGTTTCTAATAATACACACACATATACATACACACCACACACAAAGAACATAAATTTCTCATGTCACAAGCTGAAGAAGGCAACAACTCCAGCTTTCATTATTTTTCCATATCAGGGATTCATTTCTGTCTTGAGTTTTTCATTTACTCTTGGAAATAATTAGATTCTGGCCATGTCATTCTAGGACACTAAAAAACATAAGGGAATATTTTTGATTTAATTATCTAGGTACTCTACACCACTATGTCTGTTCTACTCCTAGGACATCAACTAGATTGGTGGGTACTCTTTTTAGGGGAAGGTTGTTTTGGACGCTATTACTCCATGGACTTCCCCAAGGAAGCAAGATGCCCATCCCTTCTGTGCTTAGATATTCAAACACATCGACCTGTTCTATAATCTCTCCCCAATGATTGATGTCTGCAGAGAGGTGGGGTGGGGGAATGGGGACAAAGTGTAGGCCCTCTCAGTTAATTCTTTTTCCCCTCCCAGACTCAGATTTTTGAAAAATCTTGATGTGGTAGCATATACTACCACTTCTTATAGACTCTACAATTTACTTTGCAACATTTTAAGGCTTAAAAGTTTAAATTTAAAAAAATTCAAGTTTTTGCAGCACAAATTTGTTTCTGTCAGCAATAACTGATCATTTCAAAGGCTACCTAGAATTTAAATGCCGTGAATTAGCTTCTTTCACACTAGTACATCATACTTATCATCTTTTCTCTGCAATATCTCATCATCATCTTCTAGTTTTGTTGTTGGTAGGGGAAAGGTGTGGGGTTAAATTAGATAATGAAGAACTGCACTTTAAAAAATATTTCAAAATATTTTCCTTGTACTTAGTCTTTAATATACTTTAAGTATTTTAATTTGTGGATAATCATGTGCACAGGGCCTTTTGTAACATGTTTTTATGACTTAACTATGTATTGTGAACATCTCTCTCACATACTTTTAAATGGCTACCTAGATATCAAACAAATATGTGCGATTATAAATAATTATATATATATATAATTTTGGTCATTTGAAGTTAAGCTTATACAACCAATCTTGTTCCACTGAGGCAGTTCAGTACCACCTAGCTTTAAATTGAGTTTGATGCTTTTTATTTAGGTTAGCTTCTATAAAACTTTTAAGGATTTTAAGAAAGTACTTGAAAATGTTTAGTGTGTTTTCTCTAATAATTACCATATTTCACTCTTATGAGGCCAGCATTTAAAAAATAAAGTCACTGGAACATTCTCAAATTATGTCTGTGCTTTACATGTAAACCATTGACTAAAATAAAATTTGTTTATTAAAAAAAGAGAAAATAATTAGTTTGAAGGTACATGAGTAAGACAGTGTCTCACCATAATAGTTCACAATAACACTAAAATATATTCTTGCTCATTTATACAACATTAAATTTTGCTATGTTGCTGGATGTTTGAAAAATACATGATCCATGACAGTCCTTAAACATAATTACCATATAGTAAGCTCACAATTTAAAGGATAGTGAGAATGTTTATGGTAATGTGTAGCATATTCTGCAGGAAGCAGGTTAATCTGTGCTTTCCTTTATTTTTAGATGTGTAATATTTACTGCTGTTTTAAATTTTTTCTTAATTGAAAACCTGAGAATTTTTATTTGTAGTGATTCTAGCTGAGCTGATTCTAAGTATTCATTTTGATTGTAGTCATTTGATCCATCTCCTGAAAGATTATATGTTCTTCAGGTAGCAGAAACTGTTAATGAGGGCTTTTCCTGGTTTTCTTTGCAAACTTCATTAAAGTTCAATCTTAGTTTTCCAAAGGAATAAAAGTGAACCATCTTTTCTTATGGTTCTGTACTTTAGAAGGTCCTAGACACACTTTTCAGAAGGTGGAAACTTTCAGTATCTAAGCACAGGTTGCCTTATTGCATTTGGTAAATATACTTTAAATATGGTTTCATTTACTGGAAACAAGGTAATTTTCTGGAAGCATTTGAAATCTATCATGATATGTATAAGAGTCAGATGTACTTTTTCGGTATGAAGCATTTTTCTTAATGGGTACTTGTTCACTATTCTGTGCTGTAGCTCTTGCTACTGTGGAGAGAGCAGGTCAATGGATAAGTGAATGGGTAGTCTTGAATATCAAGTGAAGAAATAATCCATTTTAGTGATCTTTGTCTCTGTCAGAGGTAGTGTCTTATTCTAAAAAAGTCAACACGTTCTGGGCTTCCCTGGTGGCGCAGTGGCTAAGAATCTACCTGCCAATGCAGGGGAAATGGGTTCGAGCCGTGGTCCGGGAAAATCCCACATGCTGTGAAGCAACTAAGCCCGTGTGCCACAACTATTGAGCCTGCGCTCTAGAGCCTCCGAGCCACAACTACTGAGCCTGTGTGCCACGACTGAAGCCCGTACACCTACAGCCCGTGCTCTGCAACAAACAGCAGCCACTACAATGAGAAGCCTGCCCACCGCAACGAAGAGTAGCCCCTGCTGGGCGCAACTAGAGAGAGCCCGTGCGCAGCAATGAAGACCTGACACAACCAAAAATAAATAAATAAATAAATTTATATTAAAAAAAGTCAACACATTCGTCTATTTCTATATATTTTATAAAAAGGGGAAACATCCATATGTTTACTATGTGCTTTGAAATACATGGATACAAGTAAAATAATTCAACATTAGTATAATTATTATTTTGTTAATAAAATAGTTTAGAACTCAGCATGATAAATTTGATGAGTTGCAAAGACAACTGATTTTACAAGTTTATTAGACTTACTTTTAAAGTCATAAATGAATGCCATTGTCTTTATAATGGAAAACACAAATTCTCTTCAAACTGGCATTTGGTTGGAAAAGATAAAACTAAGTTATTTCCATTCTGTTGTTACAATTTTAAAAATGATTTATAAACTATGTTAGAGAGCGCACAAAATAACTCATGATGCCCACATACACTTATCCATTTATGTATATTTCATGTTATCAGATAATGAGAACATCCCTGAGTAGTTATATAATAGTTGCTAATGTTTATTAAAGATAAAATACCATAGAATATACCTTATGAAATATAAGTTAAAAGACACAGTATTACATTGAAAGTCTTTGGAAGTCATCTTAGTGTAAATATTCTTAGTCAATTTGCCAAGCATAACAATATTTGCTATAACCGGCAAATAATGTCAAGTTTATAAATTTTTTCTTAGTTCATTTTATTTGACATGGAGTTTTTTTAAATTTTAACATCTTTATTGGAGTATAATTGCTTTACAATGGTGTGTTAGTTTCCGCTTTATAACAAAGTGAATCAGCTATACATATACATATGTCCCCATATCTCTTCCCTCTTGTGTCTCCCTCCCTCCCACCTTCCCTATCCCACCCCTCTAGGTGGTCGCAAAGCACTGAGCTGATCTCCCTGTGCTATGCGGCTGCTTCCCACTAGCTATCTACCTTACGTTTGGTAGTGTATATATGACACGGAGTTTTCAAAGTAAATATAAGCTTTGGACTCATAAAAAGTTCAGAATTCAGTTATAATCAATAATGTGCCACCCTTTTTTGATTCATCTAGCAATAACTATAGATGGAGAAAAAGTATAACAGTTTTTGCTGTGATTTTTCTGGAAGAAACATTTTGAAGAAATGAAAGGTGGGAAAGCAGCATGACATTGGGCTGAAGGGTACTTTTTAACATGTGAAGTCAAGTTGTGAGCTTCAGCTCTTACCTGTTCAAACTCAGCTCCCCTTACTCATGTGCACAGAAGTTCTTCAAGGTCACCTTCTCACTGTGAGAGGAGAGCACTAAATATTCTCCCCATGATTCTTTTTTAGAATAAATTTTAGACAAATAAGTCTTGAATGAAAGGTTATTTGGAATTAATCAATGAAAACTGGAAAGGATAAAAAGGGATGTTTGGGAAATGTATTTTTTAAAGGTAAGGGGAAAATGACAGTAAGTGAAAAAAGAGATGATTTATTTGATGATCTTTTGGGGTTGGGTATTCTATAGGTCTGATTTATGAAAAAGGAGTAATAAATTCTAAATAATGGTATAATTTATGAAGGGTTTTGATGTGTATGTGGGTGTGTAAGTGTGTGTATGAATTCTAATTTGATATCTAAGATTTTGTCCTGAACTTTGTTAGTGTGGAAAATATTATTTTCTAGTGTTGCTACAGACTCAATTCTAAAGAGAAATATTTGGAGCTAGTATTTACTTTGGGTGTTAACAAGTGCTTGTGGGTGTACATCCTGTCAGAGTGGACTCCACCCTGTGTTTCATTGCATATTCAACTTGGTTTCCTTCATGCTCTTTGGACTAAAAATTCAACCCTCTTATAGGAAGTTTGGGCATTCCTTGAAGGTCAGAGTTTGACAGATATTTAGGCCAATAGCCAGCCTTCCTCTCCCTTAAGGTTTTTTGTTTGTTTGTTTTTTCTAGTGACTGAAGAAATAATGAGAATTTGCTAAGTCTAGCAGGCAAAGATACAATGTTTTTGAGTAGAGATACCTGAGTATGCCTGTGGACTTCTTGGAAGAAAATAAAACTAAGAAAATGGCTAACTATAACTGAGTTAATACTACATACATACATACATTGTTGGAAAAAGGAAAATTAAGGAGAATTATTATAGATTAAGGATGTTGTTAGATTAAGAAATAGCTAGTTTGCTATATCCTATTTATGATTATACTTACACTGTCACCTTTTCTTATTTTTAGTGGTATTCTTTTCCTTGAGATCCACATTATGTAACTCAAAAATCTCACTTGCTACATTTGAGATCTTAGAAACACTAAGAATTGTTAAAGTTTGAAATAACAAAAAGGAAAATATCCTACATATCATGAGAAAGATTCTGTATTATTTTCTATACATTCTTTTAGTATAAATTAATCTAAAACAGAGTTCTTCACTAAATTCCTCTTAAGTTCCATGCATGTCTTTTTTTCTGCATCAAAAACCTCTCTACTTTCACTCTTCTAAACAAAACAGAACCACTCTCAACTAAACATATACATTTATTCTTGCCTTTTAGAAAGATGCAATAGTTGAAGCCAAGAAAATGAACACATATAGTTTAATCATGTAGACCAAAGAACAGGGTATACCCAGGGTCATAGTGCTAACTTTGTTACTTGTAGGCAGCCAATTTATTTTCACTTCTGTTTTAATGTCTTAATTGAGAAAATGGAAATTATATATACATGTCTTAGCTTAAGGTATGTACAGGTGGGTATGTATGCATGTGTGCGTATATTTGAGAATGTGTTTATATGTCCACATGTGGAGGCTATTGCAGGATAATTCATGTGAAATACATGTGAAGAGCTTTGTTCATTTGTTTGCTAGCAGATGCTTACTCAATTTCAGATACCATTATTAAGTGAGTTACTCCTGTCTTTGAGAGTTCATTCAATTCCCATAATACTCTGCTGGACTTATATTACTATGTTATGAAGAGAACATTATAAATAATTAGAAATAAACTATGATTATAAATGCAAATGAACAAATTCTACATGAATAGTGGCTTGCATAGTGCTTTCTCTGTTGATTTAATAATTTCCAGTGGTTTCTTGGTTATTTTTGACAATCACCTCGGCTCCACTCTGGAAAGAACACAACTTTTCCACTGAGAGGACCATCCAGATGCTCCTTCACTCCCCATCCCTACTGTAGTCTAAACAACTAGCTGCATTTTACCTCCTAAACAAATTTGTAGTCATCAGTGTATTTTCAGTGCATTCTTGGTGTGCAGAAATAAATTTTGCACTTTCTAGCCACCACCTGGGAGCTACAGACCACACTATGAGATCTAAAATAGGCATTAATTATTGCCTTAAATCTCCCTCTTTGGGAGGAATATACAAAGAATATTTAGCACTTAGCTAAAAAGTAGAAACATATCTTAGGAAATGCTCTCTTCTAGAGTCAAGGCACGTGTGTCCTGTTTGGCAATCTTTATATACTTTTCCCTAGCAGATCAGTTTTTATCCTTTAAAGCTCTTTAGAATAACATTTGGATACACATTATAATAGTGTAAAGGATTAGAGTTCTATTTTCTGTAGTTAAAAGAAATCTGTGTTAACAAGTGACTTCTTATCATTGCAGATCATTTTAACTTCTCATTAGAATTGGCCAAAAGTGACAGACGCATAGCAGCATTAAACAGGCTAAAACAAAGACAAACAGAATGGATTTTGGTCACTGTGCCTTTCCTTACTGATGAATTCTTATGTATGCAGACATTGTACTTCTAGCTATGTAACCACAATTTCCTTTCTCCTCACATTATACAGCCTAGCCATTTACACTATTTTATAGTGAGGAGGTTAACAGCAGGATCTTGGATAGGTCTGAGTCCAAGACAGTATTCTGCTGTTTTCCAGATCCATGACTTATTCTCCAAATGCCTCAATTTTTTCAGGCTTAAAATAGATTAAACAATGGTAAATTAAGCACTGAGTCAGATTGTACATTTGAATTATTTAGCATAGCTTGGCACTCAATAAATACTACATTTTGGACAGATGACTATGATAATAATTGTGATGATTAGAATACCTGAAAACAAACAGAAGTAAAGCAACCAAAAGTAAAGGATTATAGTGTTAAGAATCGGATTCCTAGTCACTTGTCTTCAATACAGGCAGAAGACTCAAATCATGATTAGTGTACTATCGTTATCTAGGTTGAAGGAAAAAAAAAACAACAGTTCTGGTTCCCCCTTCTCACTGATTTCTAAAATGAGGAAATGTGAACACTGTTCTATTATTTCCCATCTCACAGATCAAAATTGGACTATAAATAGGACAACTCCCCTCCTGCAAGGAAAGCCTTACAGGACAGGGCCTCTCTTTTTGGCCCCAAGTTCATTTTGTGGACCTGAACAAATGATTGTTATCCTTACTTCGGAGGTGGAGAAAAAGGTCTGTAGTAATGAACTTTGAGTGGAGAATTTTTTAGGGATTTCCTCTGATGTTTCATTAGGCTAATGATGTTGAGAATTAAGTCATAAAGCATTCCTGTTGCTGAAAAAGAGGTGAGTAAATATAGTGGATGCTGTTTTCCTGTTGATCTTTCAAAGGCAGTTTAATTAGCTAATGGTCGACTCTCCAAAGCCAAACCTAGATAATTGGACTGGGGGCGGAGTAAACTGACTTTGACAAGTGTGCTTATTTAGAGAATTACTTTAATTCCTTTGTTCATTACAGGGACCCTGTAAGACAAGGCAACCCTGGGATTTCATGGAGATGCAAATAATTGCTCTGATTTATTTTTATAAATCTGTCTTCAGTTTCACAGCTCATTATTAGTCTCTTGTGTGCTGAAAGTATAGGCATCTTATGGTGCATAAAATAATTAAAATAAATCTAAGACATCTTTTGCCTTTTGTGGCATATAGAATTAGTCTGACTTGTTTTAGGGCAACATGAGGATCTTATTATGATAGTTGATTTTATGGTCTTTAGGAGAAAGTTCCAATATCCTAACCAAAATCAAATTAAATAACCTTTGTTCTCTTTTCAGTGTCTCTAATCACTAGAGTAAGACAAATCATAATTTTCCCTACCCTAATCGGTTAGGTGAATGTCCATATTTATGTATTTCTGTGTTTGATCAATGTCACTGCATCATTTTCAGCCCAAAACACCAAAAGAAAAATAAAAAACCCAAAAGGAAACAAAAATGACAATTGGAGAAATTTTAACATTGAAAGCTTAGTAAGACATCTTAATCCTTCAGCTGGAGGAAAAATAGAAAACTCGATTAGCACTCAATTACCAATTTGCTATATTCTGCAACAGCAATCAACAATAAACAACTATATCAGAACCGGCATACCAATTGAACAAAATACCTATTCTTGGATCTCTCAACATAGAAAAAGCAATAGACTGGAGCAACCTCTAAAAAGAATTATTAGTTTCTAAATCAGATGAGATTAGTATAACTGAAACTTGAATCATCAATATATTCTTAATATGAATATATATGCTTTTATCATAATCTCTGTAAATAAAAAGAGCATTATAATACCTATATGCACTCACTGAAGATGAGGATAATTAGAATAGAGAGAAATATAAACACTTAATACACAATAAATTTTAATTGAAAGTGCACTATGTGTAGGAACATTGCTTAATAACAGAAATAGCAAGATGACAAAGATATGATACTGATACTGCTATTTAGGGACTCACACCTTGATGAAGTGAAAAGTAAGCAGATAAACTGTAACACAACATGGAAATCTTACTAGCATACATATGAACCAAGTGATGTATGAGCCTAAAGGGGAAGCAATTCATTCTGCTTCTCAACAGTGCTTTATTATTCTGGTGTTCTGGGTTGGCAGAATCTGAAACTCTGACCATGGTATTGATCAGTTGATCTAAATAATTCACTAGAAATCTGGTGTTTGTATTTTATAATAGAGATAAAATTTTATCTAAACAAAGAACATAGATTATTGTATTTTAAATCTCTACTACTTTTATTGCATTGGGTTTGTAATTAATTAGGTAGAAAGTTAAGAATGGTGCTTTCAAAATCTCTTCTTACCAATTCTGAAAACATGAATAGATTCATGTATTTTAGGAAATGTAAACTGATTCACAGGAAATCTGAGTGTGTGTGTTACACATGTTGTATTAAGTACTTTGTTGTTATATATGTACATATTTATCAACATCTCCTCCATGACTAGTTAGTGGAGTTTTTTGAAACACCATGATAATAAGGTCAAAGTCATGGATGTGGGTTTCCCTCATTTTGTTCCATGGCTACAGATAGATTTTTCATCTCTGCTAGGCTTCTTGAACAAAACTACATCTGATCACAAGGAAAGGTACTTTAAATAAATCAATGCAAATCCATCAGCCGTGCTTACACCTGGCGTTGAATAAGTCACCCAGATAAACTTGTTTGCAAGCAAAATGGGATGAAAAGAATGTCCTACAAATGCTGAGTGTAATTTTTTTTCAAAGTAGTTTGCAAACCTTTTCAGGAGAGGATGCTGTATTATACTCTCATGTCCTCTACATCCACCAGTGTAGTATGATACACAGCTACCTTTTTTGTTGCTGGATGCATGACTGTAATACAATAAAAATCTCTCTACTTTGATAAGAGAGTGGCATGGCCACATATACACTACCAAATGTAAAATAGATAGCTAGTGGGAAGCAGCCGCATAGCACAGGGAGATCAGCTCCATGCTTTGTCACCACCTAGAGGGGTGGGATAGGGAGGCTGGGAGGGAGGGAGATGCAAGAGGGACAAGATATGGGGATATATGTATATGGAGAACTGATTCACTTAGTTATAAAGCAGAAACTAACACACCATTGTAAGGCAATTATACTCCAATAAAGATGTTTTAAAAAAAATCTCTCTACTTTGAAATAAACTAAAATACATAGTGATCATTTTAAAACCTACATTTTTTGAGTCCACAGATGCAAACTCACATAAATTATTTAAATATCAAAGGAATGAATTTGAAGGAATATATTTTCATTGAAAAAGAAAAAGGAGAAATACAATTGATTTCTCTTTAAGTACGGCTTGAATAAAATAGTCATCACTAATGTGAGCTTTTATACTGGCAGTGGGATTTGTGTGTGTGTAAATACAGTAGCATAGAAATTCTGATTACCACAATCCTTTTTATTGAAGCTCCATTGTACAGTGAAACAGAAAAGCTTGATGGCTTAATTCATATCCGGTTTGCATTTTCCTCTCTGACTTTTTTGGTATGTACTTTAGAGTTTTTTGTCCTGTATCTCTATTTCCCCATCTTTAAGGATAATAATTTGTAAATAGCCTTTAAAAAATGAAGTATTAGAGTTCCAGCTTTAACCTCAGACTTCTTTGTACTTCACATATTATCACCTATTACCTAACTTCAAACTACACTTTATACTAGTTCCTCTATCTCTCTCTAAAATTTTTTTCATCTCTAAAGCTAACAAAAACTCCTCTCCGACTTCTGTCCCACTAGAGATTGTCTACCTCTCTATCACTCTTTCAGTTTATAGCTTTATTTCTTGAAACAGTAATTTAACTTCTTTTTATTTTCTTACGTCATATTTACATAAATTGAGTGCATCTCCTATTACTCCTTTAAAATGACACTTGGTAAGATCACCAACAATCTTTCATTTGACACAATTTGTAGAAAAATACTGCTGCTTATCTGATCAAACTTTGCTTAAAATATCTCTTCTTTTAGGGGCTTCCCTGGTGGCGCAGTGGTTGAAAGTCCGCCTGCCGATTCAGGGGACGCGGGTTTGTGCCCTGGTCCGGGAAGATCCCCCATGCCGCGGAGCGGCTGGGCCCGTGAGCCATGGCCGCTGAGCCTGCGCGTCCGGAACCTGTGCTCCGCAACAGGAGAGGCCACAACAGTGAGAGGCCCGCGTACCGCTAAAAAAAAAAAAAAAAAAAACTCTCCTTTTAAAACTACCCCTGTCTCAATGAAACTATTTCTCTCTTCAGTTCTTTTCTCTATGAATATTCATTCTCCATCTTTCTCTGACCCCTTGATACTTCCAAGGGCTCCTTAGAACTATGTTGCTTCACAATCCAATTCACTCTTCTTGCTATATAATCTTTACATTGATATGGCTCCTAACCCTCAAGATAAGCTGGTGGCTAACCATTCCAGATCTATCCTAGACTTGCCTCCTAAATTCCACACATACTTTAAAATTACCTACTGGACATCTCGGCCTGGATCTCCAATAGGCAACAGAAGTCAGTAAACCTAAAACTTTCTCCTTAAAGACTGTTCTTATTTTTGAGTAAACTCACCTAAAGTAAAAACTTAATTTCTCTAGTCATTGTAGGATCTACCTACTCCCTTTATAACTTCATTACTTAATGGATTATTGTCTTCTAGTTTCAACCCCCTATGCCAATTATAATCTTTCCCTGTTTTTATTACCAACTTGTTTAAATGCAGATTAATTTTTACTCAGTTGACTCTATCCAATCTACTTGTGTCTAATATTTCTCATCCAACCAAACCTTCCAAACAGCTCACCATGTCCCTACTCATCTTGGTACTGGGTCTCTGTACCATCCCCAAGAAAAACCTAGTTTCAAATAGAGATTTATTTTTCCTTACACTTTGTCTTAGAGAAGTTAACAACTGTAGTCCTTAGAAATAAAATGGCTGATCAACTTGACTATAATATAGCTATCAAGTCTGTGTTTGAAATCCCAACGTGTAATTTGTCTTCTATATAAGTATGTAACGGCTTTTAAGAGTACGGCCTCTGGAGGCAGACTGGCTTTTTGTGAATCTTGACTTTTCCCTTTATGACTCTGAAGAAGTTACTTATTGTCTGTGTCTCAGTGTCCTCATTTGTAACGAAGGAGTAAAAAACCATACCTACTTCTTTGGGTCATTTTGATAATTACATTTACTACATATGAAACTCATACCAGTGTCTGGAACATTGTATGTGCTCAAAAATACTCACTAGTATTTTTCTAAGGGTATGCTTTAAAGATGAGTTGTGTGTTTTGTTTTGGTTTTTTTTTTTTTGGTTATTTGTTTGGTTTTGTCTAGAGGAACCTCAGATCCTGAATGTCCACCTACACTTGATGTGCATGGGCAAAGCAGCCTCTAAACCACTCTTGATGCCATTAAATTGCCCTTTCCCAACTTCCCAGGTCACTCCCAACTTCCCAGGAGACAGAAACACACTCAGTGAGCCCTACAGGGATGAGAAATGGACTATAGACTCTCTTTAACCACATTTGGTCTACCACTCCTACTCCCATACCAAGTCAGTGCTACTGCTCTTGCATAAGGAATCTCAAGTATTGTACTTTTTCTGTCCATGTGGGAATGGATCAGCTTTTGGACACAACTGCAATCAAAATTCTCAAAATCCTTGTCATCAGAATTCATTGTAATTTTCCTAGACTAGATCTCAAGATCTAGAATAAGAAAACTTGCATGTAGTTTTTATTAATAAGGAATCAGTATTACTCTCTCTGGAACAAGAACACATTAGTATAATATAAAATTAGTATACTTTCTTAAAATCCTTATTGGTTCCTACTATCTTATGGCAAAGCTCAAATCCTTAGAATAAGATGGGTCATTCATAATCTACCCAGCTCATTTTTCCAGAATCATTTTCTAACCTCTCGTATGTACTCCATGTTCAAGAAATAACAAATACTTGCAAACCGCTGAGTATACCATGATTTTTCTCATTGTGTGCCTTGCCTACTTCCATCGCCTGCACCTTCTCCCACCTCTTCTATCTATACTTACTACAAACTTACTTATCTGTCAAAATACAGTTTAAAATTAACCTCCTCTGAGAAATTCAGAGTCTGTGTTCCTGGAAAAAGGTCCACTTAGATAGACACCTTTTGGGCCAAACCAAGAACTTCTTCCTGTCTCCTGCTTGATCTTTGTATGTACTTATGTTATAATGAAACTGATGACTGACATTTACGGTAGCTCTTTTTCTTGATTAAGAGGCCCTGTAGGCCAAGGCCCTGTGGGCCAGTGACCTTGCTTAGTGACCTTGCTTGCTTAAGGTTTAAGCCTCAATGCTATGCATGGAGTCCACAAGGTAAGGACTAGAGAAATGTTACTAAATAGGTATATATCCATAAAACCTACATCATTTTCCATTGTGGAGAGAGAAAAACGATTATTGAGAAATTCAGAAGACTACAAATATTGAAAGTTGGGTACATTTATCTTGGTTAATTGACTAATTTACTAGAGAGTATTGGAGGACATTCTCCACAGTTCATGTATGACTTGTGCAGATTCTGTCTGTCATGTTTCCACACATCTTGTGATGCATGGACTGCCTTTGTTTTAACCATATTTTCAAGCATGTTTTTATAGCAAACAGCTTTGAAGGTAGAGATAGTTTTTCCCTCTGGTCAAAGGTACCATCCAGTATAATATAGATAATGCCTTCCTTTAGGACAAAGGTCAGGAAGGTTACTTACTGCCCAGTATAAAAGATTTGGGTTCTCTAAATGCAGGCTTCCCATCCTACAACCAAACTCAGTGTGTGTTCAGATGTTGCCTGGTCCAGTTTTCCCTTCATGTATCATTAAAAAGTAGGACCTAGATAAAATAAATACTCTAAATTAAAATGCGTTTTATTTATTGCTAGTGAAAATAGTACTATAAGCTTGAAATGAGTTTCTGAAATAAGCAAAATCCACACTCAGGTTTCCTATTTTCTGTCTTCACTGCTGTTGCCCAGATAGTTACCACTGTGCTTATCATTGGAGTGTCTATTTCTTCTTTCTTTATTTGAATTGCTGTTGAGGAAAAAATAATAGTATGATTAGATACAGATATTATCTTGCTACCTCTAAACTCTTATTCCTTTTTGAGTACAGCCCAAATTGTTGCCTCGTATTTCCTTTTGCAAACCACCTTCCATAATCCTAGCCTTACTCCAAATAATAGCAAACAAGAAAAGGAAGAGAAAGATAAATTGACAACCATAGATTCTATCTTCCGTAACAGATATGTGTGTTGTTACTTTTAGATATTATTAATAACATTTCATTTTAATAATCTCATAAATCCCATGAAGTTGTAGTAATTATTCCCATTTTATGAATAAGGAAAGTGAGACTCAGAGGGTTGACTTAATATGCCCAAGAAAAAGCCCAGTAAGTAAGTAAGTGGCAGAAGCTAGGAGTGTTAGACCCTGAAATTCACCAAAAAATAATTTCAAGAATTTCATTTTATCCTTAGGTCTTCCAACAAAAATTCCATTCCTGCTTTTCCTTGTCACTTTTCACTATAAATATTTAGTCACTGGGCTAACTCCTCTACCTTCTATCCAAAATTACTTTCCTCTCTCTTCTGTTTATACTCTCTTTTTTCTCTTCAATCCCCTGTTCTCATGTAAAGAGTTTATATTTGAAATATAATATATCCATAGGCCACACTAAGCATTATGCAACCTATGGAGATATTATATTTGCTCAGCAGAACATTTTCAAAATTGGATATTTTATGAAAGAGTTCAGGTTAGCAACTTTTCTTGAAGATTGATAAGATCTAACAACACTGGACCCACATTTCTGTATAACCATCGGCTTGGGCTGAACAGTGGCAGTCCCCTTTAAAAAGGGCACTCTAAAGTGTGCAGTAGGCTCAGTTGCTTCCTTTGTCTCACACCTGGATGCTTCCTCATTTATGTTGTAGGCCAGGACCCACAGGCATTTGAATTTGTGGTGCCTGATTTGTACAGTATTGGTTAGCTGTACAGATGGCAAGGAACTACTTCCCTGTGCCAAGAAATTATTACAGCACATAGAGTTGTTTCATTTAAGAGCTTTCTGGTGTCAGTGGAATAAAACACCCCCTTTACAGTCTATTAAGTGACAGGAAAGAGATCACTTGCTATTGTTGTGAGAGATGCTATTGTTTAGCATTTTGATTTTTGTGAACTTATGAAGAAATTTGTGGGATTTCTTGATTTTTTTTTTTATTGTCAAACACTTACTTCAGTGAATAAATTGTATCCTCTGGGATTTACCTAATGAGAAATTTGACAAGCCATTTATCTTTTAAGTAATTTTTAATGTCTGACCATTAGCTCTAGCAAAGAAAAGTAACTTTAGTGTTACAGATGACAAATCACATTAGTTAAAACCAGGAACTTCTACAGCAAACTTTATGGCAACACCATTGATTTGTCTCTGTGGTATATCTTGTATATTGAATGGCACATTTGACATGTATAAGTTGCTACTAAATGGGGAAGAAAGAATTTTAAGTGTATTTAAACTTCATCAATGAGATTAAATTAAAGCTAATAGAGATTTTGTCTTAGGTTTTTTCTCATATTAATTAATTAAAAATCATTTCTTTCTTCATTATTGCATTAAGATATTTATTCTCATTTGAATTTCCCATTATATTAAAAAAGAAAGACGACAGAAGTCTTTAAATACAATAAAGTATTGAGGCTCCAAAGCCTTAATTTTAATACTTGACAAAAACATTCTACAGACAAGTATCTTTCATTGTATATCACAACACAGAAGTTCACATAGAAATATTCTATGTACATTACCAAATTTTTCCTGAAATCAGACAAGAAAATAGAATGTGTTCATAATTATAAGCATTTCTTACTTCACAGTATTCATCAAATCTAATACTGAATTTATAAAATTAAAGGAGCTTCAAATTTATTTGGGGCAATATTACTTGTACAACAGAGAATTTTGGGATTGTATGTTGTGATTTTGCTCCCATGTTGACTACAGGAGATGGTGAGGGCAAAGATTCTGGAATCAAACTGATCTGGATTTAATATTCTGGTTATACTATATTCTGTGAGTTTGATCCTTTACTATTTCTTTAACTTATCATGCCTCTGCTCCATTCTCTCATTCCATTTAAAAAATAAACCACGATGAAGAGTAGCCTCCGCTCACCACAACGAGAGAAAGCCCTCGCACAGAAACGAAGACCCAACACACCCAAAAATAAATAAATAAAATTTATAATAAATAAATAAATAATTATTTTTGTCTTAGATGCCTTTATCCAAAATAAATTGAGTAATGAATTCATTGTTCAAAATATAGGAAATTCTCAATAATTGATTGTTAATTCTTTTTACTTATATTTATTAAAATATCAGAGAACAAAGTTTTAGAAAAAATAACCCAAATGTTATCAATTAAACTACTGAAAACATGCAGAATCACATACAGAAAACAGTTGTATTTAATTTGAAAAATTAAATTTTAGTTAAATTAAGATGTAACTAATGCCTTCAATAATTTTAGAAATTAAAATACTTTTCTATATAATTTAATAATCACAGAAGATATAAAATAGAAATTTAAAAAATTCTAATCTTACAAATAACATGTGACACATTTATGAGTAAAATTACAAAAGAGCTAAAAGAGATGAAGGCATATATCCATGTTCATGGGAATATGATGCATCAGTAAGATGTGCATTTTTTTCCTTGACTCATAATTTGATAGTTTCAATTAAATTCTTTTTTTGTTTGTTTCTTAGTATTTACTTATTTATTTATTTATTAACATCTTTATTGGAGTATAATTACTTTACAATGGTGTGTTAGTTTCTGCTTTATAACAAAATGAATCAGTTATACATATACATATACCCCCATATTTCAATTAAATTGTAATCAAAATTTAAAATAATTTTATGGCTTTGATAGCAAAGCCATGAAAGAGCAAAAATGTTTTTGAAGCAAAAGATTAGGATGAGGTTGCCCTAAAAGATATAAAAATCATAATAAAACTAAATTAATAAGCATACGATGGTACCAATACCAGGTTACCATGTAGCAAATGTAATGTAATAGAAATTCCAGGGTGGGTATTGGCAAGGATAACAAATAGAAAAAAACAAAAGAATAGAATTTAACATAAATTTATCAGCAAATCAATGCAAACATAAGGAGACCCAATATATGACAGCAGTGAGATCAGTGGGGAAAGGTAATCTATTCAATAATGGTACTGGGGCTGTGCTTACCTATACGGAACAATGAAATAGGATGTCTATTACATAACATACTCCATGCGAAGTAAATAATTCTTTGTGATATATAATACTATAATGGTTTTAAATAAAATAAAGAACAAAAAGGGAAACATTAATAATACTGATTATATTAATTTTTTTCACAAATAGAAATAAAAGAGTAAAAGTAAGTAACTTAATGGGAGAGGCTGTCACATATAATTAGCAGTAAACTAATATAGAGCATGTACAACATTTAAAAATCAATTAAAATGCAAAACGATTGAACAAAACATAAAAAGAGACATTTCCTAGAAGCAAGAATATGCGTAGCTAATACAAATAAAACAAAAGGTCAATCTGTTCAGAAATTAAAGAAAAGCAAATTAAAACCATAGTGAGAAACCAGTTCAATCACTTAATTGGAAAAAGACCTGAAAAGTCTGAAAATAGTCATGGCCATTGCTTACAACCAATTAGAATGTCTTTCAACCATTTGTAAAACAATTTGGAGTTATAGATACATTTAAAAACTGTGCTTGTATTAAGGCGCAACTATTTTCTTCCTACATATATATTTGTTTGGTAAATACTTATACATTTGCACCAGGAGACAGAAGAATGTTGATATCAACATTATTTCTAATAGCAACACAACTAGGAACAACCTAAATGTAAAACAACAGGAGGATGGATTAAAGCAAATGTAGTATATGCAACAATGGGAGAGAATGAGACAGGGAATTCATGAGAATGAGACAGTGTAGTTCATGTTGTGAACTACCACATGTATCATATGTTTGCATTTCACCAACAAAATATTGAGCAAATAAAGCAAATCACAGAAGAATTAATTTAACATGGCATCATTATTTGAATTTCATCATTTAAAAATTTAAATAATATAAATATTAGCATATGTAGCAAAACTATATTTAAAAACTAGGGAATGAGAAATATAAAATATAGTAGTTCTGTATTCAGAAATGTTAAACACAGTGGGAATGGGATATGATTTGCCACTACTTATTTGTCAAAATAAAAAATTTGGATAATTTCTCAAATTCCAGGTGTAGAGAAATAGACAGCCTTATATGTTTGGAGAAAGTATGTAAGTTTTTTAGACACTTTTGCAAAAAGCATGATCTCTTTTATACAGCAATTGTATTGCTAAATCTACAGTCTATAGTTACATTCATCCAAAGCAATAAAGATGTATACATTACGATATTTATTATGGTATTTAATAGAATATTAACTGGAAACATTTTTCAAAGTCAATTATTAGGATATAAGTTATGTTAGATGTATGGAATGGAATACTATGGAATCATTGGAAAGAATTAGGTAGATCTATATGTGTTCATATCAAGAGATAAACAACCTATAGTATAATTTTTTTGAAGTATGATATATATAATACTACTCAAATGCTTTTGATTTTTTAAAATTTATTGAGGGTACCCCACTCTTCTTTTTATAGTTATTTTTAAGATTTTCTTATTTTTTTCAAGACATAAATAAGGAAAAACTTGTTCTAAACTTGTCATTTTGAAAGATAAAATCTAAGTATTATTTTAATATTTTGTTAAATGACATATTTTAAAGGGATGAGTAAATAAATTCAGTATGATAGCTTCTGACACAAAGGTTTCACATTGAAGGAATTCTCAAGAAGAATTGGCAACAAACTCCAACTCATATACAGAATGTATCTTACACTTAGATTTTAATGAAAAACAATTTGAAATAAATTATTCACCAATAAGATATGGTTAATTACTCATGGAATGTACATGCAATGGAATATTATGCATCTAATAAAAATGTCAGATAGGTATTATATCCGCTATATATAAATAAATGAAAAAGTATGCAATACAACATATATCATATGATCTTAGTGAGGAGAATGCACAAAGAATTTTTAAAGGATTTGAAACAAACCACTGTAGAAAATTTTATTCTTTCAGGTTTAAGAAATTGTATAGAAATCCTTATAGTTTGATTTATTTTTTACAATGAATATCTATTACTTCTATAGGCAGTAAATAATAAAGTTGTTTCTATTTACAAAAACAAATCTTCACAACTACATATGTAAATAATATTTTTAAATACTTTAAATAATTCTCAAATTCTAAATAAATATTGTATTATATAGAGACTGTGAAAATGGAATTACAAAAAATAAAAGAATTTTTGTTCAAAATATTAAGTGCCTACTCTAAGTTTGGCCCCCTTATTGGCACTGATATAGCAAGCAGCACATCGCAGGATGAAGGCTGGGGTTTTGGGGAAACAGAAGTCAGTATAGTCTGTGAAAACTGGTTTAGCCCCGGGAACCTGATCTGACCCAGTATAGGGAAGCTGTGAGCAAAAGTTAAAGTGGCCATTTTGATAGGAACTGTTTTAGACAAAAGGCATATTCAACATCACCTTAGGGCCCAGTTAAAAGGGTAACAGCACCAGGGAGAGGATTTTTCTCTAAATTGTTAGGAAGTAGTTTTGGCAACATAAGTTACCAGGACAGCCCATGGCAGAGGACTTTCTTTGCCGAGTTGACAGCTGCAGGATATAGCAATTATACTGCTAAATATGCTTCTAAATTAAACTGCTAAGTATAGCTTATAGATAGGCTCACAGAAGGGGCAAGTCACCTTCAAACAGTCTATTGAGAAACGGAAGACACCCAAGAGGGAAGCTGGACTTGTGGAAGAGCATGACAAAAGCTGCATGCCATTTCTGAGCACCTATAAGACATACTCTGTGACTTGGGAAAAACCTTTTAAAGGAGAATTTGCAGGAAACCAAAACTCTAGCATGAGCAAGTATGAACAAAAGCCAGGAAAGCCACTTAGGATTAATCATTTAGCGCCACAGGGTGATGAGGCTGAGCCTTTGGATTGAATGTAAAAGAAAGCAAAGAGAATTTTTCCAGAGGAAAGTTTTCCGAAAAGATAAATCTTGAATTTTAGCGGGGTGGTGGGGTCCCAAAACTAGATGCATCTGCCTTTAGGCAACAATAATTCTGAAGACATTGACTAGTCCTTTGTTTTTTTACTTCAGTTTTAGTTCTTAATGACATTCTAAATCTCTGACATATGTTGCCTCAGCTGTTTTTAAGTGACATAAAAGAGAAAAGGAAATTGAGGAGTACTGATGTTTTAAAATGTCTTTTTTTCCTAAATAACTCTTAGTGTTAATGAATACTAGGCTTCCTTAACCAGTAAGTAGGGGAGTCAATTGCTTACTCTTAGAATGTGAATCAATACTTTCAAACATTGTGGGATGATGTGATAAACTACCACATGACATACTTCTAAATTATACGTTAGTTTACAAACATTTCTCATCATAATAATATACTATTTTTAGGCCCTGATATATACACACTTGTCCAGTACATACTACTAAACAGTGAGACAGATATAGTGTCACCCCATAAGACTATGCTGTTCAGTATGGTAATCATATGTGGCTATTGAGCACTTAAAATGTGGCTAGTCCGATGTTAGATGTGTTGTTAGTATAAATTTGACACCGGGATTTGAAAAGGCAGTATCAAAAAAGACATCATTAATGAATATTTTTATAATGAACATTTATTGAAATAATAATATTTTGGATAAATTGGGTTAAATAAAATACACTTTAAAATTAGTTTACCTGTTACTTTTTATTGTGACTACCAGATTATATAAAAATGTATTTATGGCTTGCATTTTACTTCTAATAGACAGTATTACTCGAAAAGACTAAAATCAAAAAAGAGGAAGAAAAATTTCTAGCCACATCAAGATAATTATATCTCTAGTCTTAACTATGTTCCAAAAGTGGGTAACAAGAGATGCTGAGACATAGCAAGTTTAAGCAGTCATACAAACTTCTGGAACAGTATCCAGGTGTTTTTTTGGTGCTTTGTCATCACTTTTGCTTGTTGTATCTTATATCAATGAATCTTTCAATGTCCTTGAAACAATTAAATCGATTTAGCTTACGCTTTCTTAAAAACAAATCATTTCTTTTCTTTGGTTTTGCATATGCAGAAAGAGACTCTGAAACAATTTCACAATGGTTGTTGTTAAGAAAGTTATTAGATTTTTTTTGAGTGAAATTATAATCTAAGTGCCTTTCATACCTTAATGATGGTGTCTTTAAATCTGAATTCCAAGGTGACCTGTTTCTTCCATCCTCTTTAGTGTTTATTCAACATGAGACAATTAGTGAATTCTAAGGGTTCATATCCCCTGTTTTCTTTGGAAATGGTTTTGCTGGTAATCAGTGTTAGGAGATTCACTGGCATGTTCTACTGTACAAATAATGTTGGCTGGGGAAGGATGCTGATTATTTAACATCAGCGTTTGACAGAAAGCTTGTGTTTATAGTGTGAAAATGTACAGGCTTAGAAAACTGCATATTCAGATGTTAGAAGGGGTTTTTAGGGAAGGGTCTTCTGCCAGATCAGCTTCTAAATGTTGGAACTGGCTTTCAGAGAGTTCACAATCTTTCAGGGTCTGTTGGCACATCCATCACAATGTGTCATATGATGAGGCATAAACTAAGGCTGCAGTTGGGACTGCATAGTTAGATGTTGTGTTGACGTGCCAGGAGGCATAGGCACCTTAGCTATTCCTGGTTGACAGCCCCATAGAATAAGATAAATGCCAAGATCTGTTAAAAAGATGGGACTGTGGTTGGCTTAGAAGAAACACAATTACATGTAACATAAAGTCCATCTTATAATCAAGCTGCAACCTACCTTTCCAGGGCTAATTTCTCTTCCTACTATACTGTAAGCTCCACGAAGGAAGAGATTTTGTCTGTTTTCTTTACTTTTAACCACAGTTCTATAATAGAACCTGGAATATAATGTTCTCAATAAATTCCTGTTAAATCAAAATTATCTAACTAAGTCTCAGAACTGGCTTTCTCTTTATTGTATATGCTTCTCCGTGTATCAGCTTTAAGGAGCTGGCTACCTAAAGGGTATCCACATGACCTTCTAAAATCTTCTGGAATATCTAATAATTAAAGATGAATTAGTTATTTGTATTGTCATATTTTTTTCTTAGAGTCACGCTAAGCTTTATATGGTGTATGATTTATTTTAAAAATGGCCAGTTACCTGATCTGTTTGCCTTTACCGGGTGAAATTCCTGTGTACAGTAGGAAACTCCTACCCACATACCTTACAGTTGAGCACAGAGAGTTGTTTAAAACAGGGATCCATGTCTGCATTTATGGAAGATAACCTTTTCTGGTCTTCAAGATAATGTTCTGAATTTCTAATGTGCAGGTTTTAATTTGTATTATAAGGCACAAGCTTAGGCTTTGAAAGGATTACTGAAAATAGAATTATGTAAGTTTTGTGGGTTTAGTTTAGTATTCCTATGACCATTGGAGGAATAATAAAGCAGGGAAATAGGAAGGTATTGCTCCAGGGAACCTGTTTATGAGTCTGGTAATTCTTTATTTTGTATTGTGCAAGGAGTGACGTCAATAAAACATGTGAAACAGTATTTGTTTCTGAAGTCAGAATTATTTTTAAGAATGAAATTTTAGGTAAGTGGTGGGGTATTTTTTTGACCCTAAATGCTAATGGGTGTTTTGAAGTACTTTCCTGAGTTATATAAGAATTCTCATTTTATTGACATCAATTTGGCAAATGATTTCTAGCCCAACCATGAAGCAAGCACTGTGATGTACTTATTCAAAGATTAGCAAGCCATGGTTCCTGTCCTTAAATATCTCATTCTCAAGCAGGAAAGGCAAACACACGCACAAACACACACACACGTGCACACACACATACACACACGAGGCAACAGAGGGAGTACTGACCTCTTTTGAGAACAAAAGGCTAAGGGAGCACTTCAGCTTCATTAGGTGGGCTCACAGACATGGCAAACTTTAAGTTAGGCATTTGAAATATAAAGAGGGTTTAACCTCATTTAGGTAGTCTGGAGGTTGGTGGTGGGGTTACTGGCACAGAACATATAATGGAAGCAAAGGAACAGATAAGTAAAAAGGTGTGATGGGTCTAACCATGATACGGAAGTGCATAATTCTGGAAGGCATGTTCCCACTGTAGTTCATGTGAATGACTATGCCTTGCAAAACTCCAGGGGTATTGTTCACATAGTTTATACGAATGTATCCACTAGAATTGTGTAACACAGCAGCCCAGGGTTCTGTCAACAGCAAATAGTTTAGCCATTTGTGATTACTTGAGGAAGAATTATGGGAATTGAGTCTGTAAATATCTGTAGTATGAATTTTACAAGATATAGAGCTAAGGATTATTAATTTAAACAAATGCGGCTAATTAGATCATTAAGATGAAAAAATAGGTAATTATAAATTATTTTGAAAATTGTAATTGTAAAGCTAAAAATATCAATAGAATTTGAGTTTACTTACATTGTTTCTTCAGGATTTAGTCACCATCGAGTCTGAATTAATATTTCAGCACTTAAAACAAAATAAGTCACAAATAAGCCTCAGTATATTTATAGAACACCCTGAGCATGGAGTTGTTATAAGATATTTAAAAAATGAAGGTTCGAGTGCCTATGTGAAATTATCAGGGAAATTAGAGGATAGAGAGTAGGGAGAAAACAAGGCACAGAGATTTTAGAACATTGTAATTTAAGATATATTAACAATAGTGCCTAAGACTTTTCAGGCAACCTTGATTCATTAGTTCAAATGTTTCTGTTTGTATTACAGCTCTTCCTCTACCCCCCCATACCCTTTTTCACTGAATTGGATATTCTTTAGCTGCCTTCTAATTACGGGATATGTGACATTCATCTATTCAAGAGAAAATAGCAATTTTTTTAAGTAGCAAATATAATCTTTTTAGAAGTGGCAACCTGAGGCATTACTTGTGTGGTCAACGGCAAACCCTAAGTAGATAATTGCTGACTGGTTGCTTCTCAGATTGGTTGTATGTTTGGAGCACTGTGTGGATATTGGTCTGTTTGCTTTCAGATGAATCATTCTCCTAATGGACTATCAAGTATTTGGATAAATCTATCAGTAATGCAGACGATGGCTCCTGTACTTATTGAAGTGCCTTCAAACCAATTTGGTAAATTACACCCACTGTGAGAGTTAGATGGCATGTCATGAAAGATCAAGCTTTTTGGTAAAATGTCATTTCTTTGAAAGTCTTATAACCCCCTTTTAGAAATAAAGTCTTTTGAAAGAGAAAATATACCATTAATATGTATTTTATATGTTATCTTAAATTCCACACAGAAATGTACAGCATTTAGAAAGTTCAAGAACACATATGAGAGCTGGATAAAGAATTCTCTTTACTTGTAAGAAATTTTTTAAACACTACTTTTTTTTCTCACTATTCTTTTTATCCACCATAAACAGGCAAGTTTATACACAGCTATAGTAGAAGTAGAAGAATTGTTCCAGAGTAATAGCCTCTATTATCTGAACATTTGAAAAATAAAATCAAAATTATCATTTTTCTCTAGCTTTGAACTCTACTTATGGAGCATGCGTACTAAATTTAATACCAAAATCAAAATATGCTTGCACTTATTAAAGATTCTCCACGTGTTTACTTGGCAAAAATAATAATAATAAATAAATAATTTATAAAAAATAAATTAAAAATAACTTTTTATTAACCACGGGGCACACAATTTTAAAAAAACACTTTAAAAGTTTATGAGGTGGTGTATGTTTCTAATTAGAAAAGTAATATATGTTCAGGGAAGGAAATGTTGGAGAATGCAGAAAAAGGGTAGTACATTTAATATTCAACTTATTAAGGGTTTTAATATAAGGTACAATTACTGTATTTAAACTTCGATGTGAAGCATAACTTTCAGTCCTTTATTCAGTCTGGTAGTAACTAAATGAAGCATGGAAAGAGATAATTGGCAAAATGCTCTCTCTTCTCAGCAGCTTTGCAAGATGCTTACAGACATCTCCATCTAGGAGAGGAGAGGATAGGGAATCTGTTTGGCTTTGTGAGAACTGTGTTAACCTTATCAATCTGCATTCTTATACCCATCATATTTTACATAAAGTCTTATTTTCTTTACTGTAAGTAAATTTTTAAATGTTTATTTTATTTTTTATTAAAGTATAGTTGATTTATTTACTTATTTTTTATTTGGCTGTGCCCCACGGCATGCGGGATCTTAGTTACCTGACCAGGGATCAAACCCAGGTCCCCTGCATTGGGGGCACAGAGCCTTAACCACTGGACTGCCAAGGAAGTCCTGACTGTAAGTAAATTTTAATGTAACTTTTGGTTTACTTTCATTTTTGCAATGAAAAGAACCCATAAATTCTATCTTATTATCTGAACAAAGGTAATTGGTAAGGTAGGTATCTTTAGATTTGAAAGATGTAATTGGGGACGTCCTTTTGAAAGAGTTTGATAGAATATTTAAAAATAGCCATGCACAGCATCTATTGTCTTTTTAAAGTCTTCAAGTAGAGAAAAATCCTGATGTCCAAGACAGCGTTAACCAGTTTCTCACTATCCAGCAAGGATTTTAGTCTGAAGATCTCAAATGGAGGCAGAGAATAGTCTGCCAAGGGGATTGATATGAAACAGGCTTTTCATACTGACTGGGAAAGGTGACTGCAGTAGCCACTATAACAACGGGAAAAAAACATCAGCCAACAGTATGGGCACTCTGACCTACTATCCTAAGTGTACACCTTGAGAGGCTTAAGGCAGATCTTGCTACTATTTTACAAACTTTATCCAGCTTAGTTATTTTAACAAAATGTATGGAGAGAGCTTACCTCAACAATTTAACCAAGTTAAAAGTTAGATTTAACTAAGTTAGAATGATTTTAACTAACTTAAACAAGTTAACTAAGTTTAACTAAGTTAAGAAGTCTAACTTGATAAACTTCTAGGCTGGTATCTTATTCCTACAGCTCTGCCCTAGGGATGTCGGCAACAATGCTGAATACTCATTCAGTAACTTATGAAAAAGATCATTTATTTAAAAAATATCTCTGAAACAATATGGTCTTTCAAAACAATGTTGTAAATATACTTTCTTTTTTTTTTTTGTGGTTCGCGGGCCTCTCACTGTTGTGGCCTCTCCCATTGTGGAGCACAGGCTCCGGACACAAAGGCTCAGCGGTATAGCCAGACACAAAGGCTCAACGGCCATGGCTCATGGGCCCAGCCGCATGTGGGATCTTCCCGGATCAGGGCATGAACCCGTGTCCCCTGCATCGGCAGGCGGACGGACTCTCAACCATTGCACCACCAGGGAAGCCCGTAAATATACATTTTTGATGCAGAAGGATCCCTAAGACATTATAATGAGGAGGTGAGAGCATAAACTCTGGAGTCAAGAATGTCAGTTCTTGTACCCTGGTTCTGCCACTTACTAGCTGTGTGACCTTGGATGAGTTACTTAACATCTCAGCGCCAAATCTTAGAATGATATACTAAAAGTTTCTAATGGGAACATCTCGAGGGAATAGTACTGAGGAAATGGTTTTGATGGTGAGGGGGACTTTATGTATGCTTTTAAGTCTTTATGTAGAAATTTACATTTTTATTATATGTTTGATTTAGTTTTATATAAATAAGTACATTGGAAGTAAGACATACTTTTTTTTTATCCCAACACCACCCCACCCCCTCTTATCCCCCTTGTTGTCCATATGTTTATTCTCTACATCTGTGTCTCTATTTCTGCCTTGCAAATGGGTTCATCTGTACCATTTTTCTAGATTCCTCATATATGCATTAACATACAATATTTGTTTTTCTCTTTCTGACTTACTTCACTCTGTATGACACTCTCTAGGTCCATCCACGTCTCTACAAATGACCCAATTTCATTCCTTTTCATGGCTGAGTAATATTCCATTGTATATATGTCCCACACCTTCTTTATCCATTCATCTGTCGATGGGCATTTAGGTTGTTTCCATGACCTGGCTATTGTAAATAGTGCTGCAATGAATATTGGGGTGCATGTGTCTTTTTGAATTATGGTTTTCTCTGGGTATATGCCCAGTAGTGGGATTGCTGGGTCATATGGTAGTTCTATTTTTAGTTTTTTAAGGAATCTCCATACTGTTTTCCATAGTGGCTGTATCAATTTACATTCCCACCAGCAGTGCAAGAGGGTTCCCTTTTCTCCACACCCTCACCAGCATTTGTTGTTTAAGACATACTTTTAAAAGTTCCTATTTATATAAGACACACTGAGATGTGTATCACCTTAAAACTGTGTGTGTATGTGTTATATACCTTGACGAGAGTAGGGTACATTTGTTTTTGCCCTTTTATTTATCTATATTTGAGAATCAAAAACTCTGGAAGGAGTTCTTTTTTCTGTTGAATAAAAGATATAGAGTCCAAGATTACAAATTGTTTAAATTCTATGCAGACTGATATTAGGGATAAATTTAAAACAATGTTTTTTTTCAGGTTTCAGTGCCTAGGGGTGAAAATTAAGAATCAGCACAAAAAACGCACAGTTTTATATCATACAGAATGGAAATAAAAATTTCTATAAGGACAAAACCAAGAACAAACAACAAAAACAAAGGCTGTAGTTGTCACTTAATTAAAAAGGGTGCATTTGCCCAGAGATTGTGTTCTGTGATCACTCAGCACTTATTTCAGGTCCTCTGTACCCTGGAGGTTTGTGCTACGATAACAGGCATGCAGCTGGCCAAAGCAACGGGCACAAGGAAACCAATGATGCATTTTCTAGTAGAGGTATTGTATTAGGTCTCTCCAGACTGATCTATCTAAATCTATCTCTCACCTATCAAGATAAAGATTTTAAGGAATTTTCTAGGAACAGTGTGTGTTATATGGGTATCCTTATAATCACATATCCAATTCATCCTAGGGAAGAATTAGGAACTACAATAGTCATATTTTCCTTGAGAATAATGTAAACTCAAAATACATGATTGTGGGCTTCCCTGGTGGCGCAGTGGTTGAGAGTCCGCCTGCCGATGCACAGGACACGGGTTCGTGCCCCGGTCCGGGAAGATTCCACATGCCGCGGAGCGGCTGGGCCCGTGAACCATGGCCGCTGAGCCTGTGCGTCTGGAGCCTGTGCTCCACAACGGGAGAGGCCACAACAGTGAGAGGCCTGTGTACCGCAAAAACAAAAAATAAAAATCAAAAACCCACGATTGTAATTTTGTAGGATGTCATATAGACAATTGAAAAACAATGAACAGGGATAATCAAGGCAAATATTTAAGGCAATTTACATTGTCTCCCTAGGTCTCCTCTTCCATCCATGTCCATCCTTCCCACCTGTTGAATTCCCATTTTATCCTCCAGTTCCACCTCCCAGCAGCATCAGCTTTTTCCCCAGACTTCTTTATCAAACGTTGCCTTCAGAGACTTCATTTATATGAAAAGGGCAATTACAATAAAGACTTAGAGGGTTGCATCCCTCTATGGTATGAGAGATCAATCTTAAGCTAAAAGAATGAGTTTTGAAAATAACTCAGTGTTAAAAGAACTAAACAGTGTTGTTTCCCTGTGGTTTTGCTGGATTTCCTAGGAAAATATTTGTATTTTGTACCCATTTTGGTTCAACCAATGAGTACGACTTTGCGCCAGAAGTGAAACAGAATTGAAATAGCATTGTGAGGTAGAATTGTTTCAGTAAATCGATGTGGTTTTCCCCAATTTAGGATTTGGTTTTTATTCTTTTTAAATAGAATTTATAAATTATATAAAATATATTAAGCATAATATCGGTATATAATAAATTAGTTAATTTTAATTGTATTGTTTTCATCCTTCCTTCTTCTGCAAGGGAATTAGCTGATAGCAGTCCTTAATTTTGACTTTACAAAACTATCACCAAATTTTGTCACTGTCTAGAATTACTTCCAGTGACTATTTAGTGCATCTATACTGGCGCTCCAAGTCAGGATAATAGGATTTAGGTAGAATGCCAATGTACTCCTCAGTCTTTCAGTGTGACAGCAAAATCCCTGAGCAATTCCCATTGGTACCAGAATATGTGATCTTGCTATCCATTAGAATTTTCTATTTCCTAAATATTCAGTGCATTTCACACCACTATGTCTCTGCATGAATTATTTCTTCTTAAAATGATAGACTTCTCCTGGAGAAGACATCCTGCCTTAACCTAAATAATACCACTAGCAAGATTTCAAAAGACAACTCATTTTATTATTAAACAACCTTATGCTAAAACATAGTTTCCCTTAAGATGAAATATGCACCCCTCTCATAAATCTGTATGGATCCCTTCTGAAGAAACAAAATCCTTGTTTATTGATTATAGTTATGTATTCATATATCTACTTTTCTTCTTTTTTTTTATTTTGGGCTAAACCTCATTGTTTCTTGACCCCCTTATAATTCTAATTATTCTCCAAATGCACTTAGCTTTTTAAAATCCATCTTAAAATTAAAGTAAAATGAAAATAAAACTTAAGGTTAGTGAATAAGACAGTTAAATTGTAACACTAGAGGCTACTATGGCATTGTGAAAAAATCTTGGTCTTTATAGTTATACAAACTTAGTTTATATCCCAGATTTGCAACTTACTGGCTCTGAGCAATTGACTTAAAGTCACCTGTAAAATGATGAGAGCGATATGTCAACTATAATGGTTATTATGAAAATAAAATGTAATAATCCATGTAAAGCCCTGGTACATAGGAAGTACTCAATTATCTTTATCAATTCCTCCATTTACTTGCTCCTTTACCAAGGAGAATTTACTTCTGTATTGTAAAATAACTATTCTCCTAAATGTTTTACATGCCATTGTGTTTTATTGAAACATATTAATTTTCTTAACTTTTTATATTGAAAAAATTTTAGATTTACAGAAGAGTTATAGTGCAGAGAGTTCTCATATGCCCCACATACACTTTTTCCAATGCTGACATCTTATATAACTATGGTACATTTATCAAAACTAAGAAATTAACATTCATATAACACTATTAACTAAACTACAGACTTTATTCATATGTCACCATTTTCCACTAAAATCTTTATCCTGTTCCAAGATTTAGTTCAGGACTCCATGATATATTCAGCATGTATTAATTTTTTAAAATTCAGATCCCAATCTCTTTTATGATATTCTAAAGAGCCAGTTTTTAACTGCTCTGGACCTATTTCAAGGTTTTATTTTTACTCTTATATTTTACTTTGGTTTATGTCCACCATTTCTATATATATATATATATATATATATATATATATATTTTTTTTTTGGCGGTACGCAAGCCTCTCACTGTTGTGGCCTCTCCCGTTGCGGAGCACAGGCTCTGGACGCGCAGGCTCAGTGGACATGGCTCACGGGCCCAGCCGCTCCGTGGCATGTGGGATCCTCCCGGACCGGGGCACGAACCCGTGTCCCCTGCTTCGGCAGGCGGACTCTCAACCACTGCGCCACCAGGGAAGCCCTATATGTTATTTTTAATCTTGATTCTATCACATGTGGCATTAGCTAAGCAGCTTGACATTGTGTCATCATGCTATTTTTTTTAATTGTTTTTTATGTCTTTGCTCAAATCATTGATAAAAAGTTTGAATATGATGGGATGCAAAAATGACTCTGTAAAACATCTCTTGTGAACAAACTGAGCCACTGAACTATCTCAAACTAATCAGCTTCAGCACAGAAAAACAAATAAACAAAATGAAAAGGCAACCTATGGAATGGGAGAAAATATTTGCAAGTCATATATCCAGTAAGTTGTTAATACCCAAAATATACAAGAAACTCATACAACTCAATAGACAAAAAAACCCCAATAAAAACAACAAAAAAATCTACAAACCCAAATTGACCAATTAAATAATGGCAAAAGATCTTAAACATTTTACCAAAGAAAACATACAAATGGCTGAGAGGTACATGAAAATGTGCTCAACATCATTAATCATCGGGGAATGGAAATTAAAACCACAATGAGACATCTCTTTACACTTGTTAGGATGTCTGTTATAAAAAAGGCTAGAGATAACAAATGCTGATGAGGATGTGGGGAAAAGAGAACCTTTGTGCACTATTGGTGGAAATCTAAATTGGTGCAGCCACTATGAAAAACAGCAGGAGGTTCCTCAAAAATTTACAAACAGTACTACCATCTGATCCAGCAATTCCACTTCTAAGTATATATCCAAAGGAAACTAATCATTGTCTCAAGGAGATACCTGTACTCCCATATTCATAATAGCATTTTTCACAGTAGCTGAAGTATGGAAACCACCTGAGTGTCCATTGACAGATGAATGGATCAAGAAAATGTTGGGAGAAATGTTAGAATGTCAAGCAAATTGAGGCTATTAGGATGATAATTTTGAATGTCAAATCTGATCATCTCAAAGAGTTGACATTGTTTATCCAAGATTAGAGACAGATCAAGGGACCTAGGGGCAGTAATCATCTTCTTAAGTTTTCTCCAGCCATAGATAGACATTCTAACCAACACTGCTTTATAGACAAGGGTCTCCAAGTCTGCATACTATTCAACTGATATTCTTTATAATAAGATATTCTTTATAATGTAATCTGATATGGTTAGATGAAAATCTTCACACCTATTCAGATTTAGCAAACTTCATTGATTTCTCAGCAGAGTCTGCATTTCTTTAGCTTTAGGCAACAATTCTATATTCATTTTAATGGCATCCCATTGAATCTTGACTATCTCTCATATTTTTTCTTCCTCTGAAATCACAACTCTAAAGTTCTGCTAATCACAACTCTAAAGTTCTGCTAGTGAAACCTTCATAAACATATAAACTATTCTAGAATTTTCTCAGAATCTACCTGTCATTTCTGGCTTCTATTCCTGCCTTCATTTTGAAAGCATTTAACCATCATTAGTCTTATGGCATATTTTCCTTTTATTATGAGTTTGTTAGGATTACTGACAGGTGTTCTGAAATTACATCTATGAATTCATTTGATATTGTAAGATAAATTTTCTGAGTTTAGTGTCCTAATCTTATTTAGACAATTACATGTGTTCTCATCCTTTCCTCACCCAACTTTTACCTCTAATTTTTAACTCTCTCTAATTCTTAGGGTTTAAATGTTATATGATAAATATAAGTTAAACCAACAAAAAAACAAATAATGCAAAAGGACTTTTGTTACTAAACAAACAAAAAAATCCCTAAACATATTGCAAGCTATAAGTATATGTTATTTAAGCTCAAGAAAGGACATCATGTTGTTATTCATATGAAACCTTTAGGTATCCTGCCATAATGACATGGAAATATTAATCTGTCCCAGAAAGCAATTTTCTTTTCTTATGAACAAGAGTAATTTGTGACCCATTAGTAAAGAAGGGGAAATTATTTTAATGATAGTAATCATGAAACAAATTTTAATGCTAGTGTACTTACAAATAGTCAATATTCTGGTCTACAAAAAAGTTTCATCATGATTATATGCAAAGCACAACATCTCTATGCTTGCCATGGAGAGTGCAAGTATAACAGATGATAGCATACAATTCCTAAAATATATTATTTATAGTAAATTAGTAAAAGAAGAATGAGTTATTATACATATTGTTACTCAAACTAGGTTTAACATATGTATATATGCTTTATCACCAAATAGAAACATGGTTTTAGTCATAATTAATAGCCTAAGTATGTTAAGATATTTTTACCAAATTAACATTACTAAATAAAGCAAATTTTCATAAACTGTGTATGTGCATACTGTGAGAATTGCAAATGACACCATTTTTGAGAACTTAATTTGGCACTTATATTAGGAAAAAATACACTTGGAACACCTAATGTTTGGCACCCTATGGTGAACTTTTGCTGGGATCTGATAATGCTGGGCACCAGCAGCCTCTTGGAGTGGGAGCACATCACAGCTTCACACAGCACTCCAAGCCTCCAGGCCTCTGAAGGCCTGTTTCTTTGGTTCAGCATTTCTGCACTAGGATGGCCCAAGAACATGAAGTTGAGGATACCCTTCAATCACTGGGTCCTCTGCTTTATTATTTTGCAAACACAATAGCTCTTTGCTCCTTCAGTATTATCTTCTACATTGTATTTATATCTAAATGTCTTCCATTTCTTGAAGCTCTGGGAAAGAGAAAGTGATTCAGGTACTATATCTTTTTACAGATTGCTTTCTGATAAATACCAATGTGATTGGCAAAAACAAATGTGAAGTATAAATGTATTTGTCTTTCGCAGTTTTCAATTTTAAATTGAAGTATCAATATTTAATTTTCTTACAAGTTTTCTGGTGTGTTGTATTAAGTACAGTTCTAATTTTATTTTATTTTTTAAAGTTTTCTCAACATTTTATTAAGTGCATATTTCATAATACATATTTGAAAACTGCCATTTTAAACACAGAGTCTACTGAAGTGTATACATCATTTTAAGAGAAATAACTGACTTTCATATTAAAAATAATTCTCTCTTTTGGATGGATTATGGAGACTTTTTCTCATCTTTATATTTTCCTCATTGAACTTATTTTTATAATTAATGAGTAGCCCATTGTCTTTAGAAGTGGATTTATACTGTAACATTTAATTTTTAATGTAGGATCTCATTCTTATAAGATTTGTGCTGAGGTAAATCTAATCAGGCAGAAGTAAGAACATATAAACAAAAGTCCTTTATCAGGACCAAATTACTATAAGATAACTCTATCCTAAAATTCGACAATCTAAAACTATAGATGTTCAAAAGGAGCAATATAATAGAATCAGTCACTTTAATACTTCTTGCCATATATGAAATACATTTCAAATTTCAATATTCTTGTCAGATATAAATAAATTAAAAATTTTTATAACATAAGCCAATAAGAAAAATAACATACTACTTTAAAATACACGTAATTTTTCAGAAATGCTTTTGAGTTAAATATTAAACTTAATATATTTTTGAAAAATGTGTGTGAAAACAGCTAATTAGATAATTATAGAATTTTTAAACTTTTTTTAAGCTTTGAATGTACAGAATTTTGATGAAACCATCTATAGAAAACCATCTTACACTGTTTTAAATTGATTAAAAAAATAATGATACGGGACTACCTCATTTCTCAAATGCATATTGATGTTATATTAAGTGTTTGAAAATAGTTTGATTTCCTCAATAATCTAAGCCAGAAAATGTGCTGTATCAACGTTTTTTAAATGTCCAGGCAATATTTTCAGCTAGCAAATATATCTCACTCCCCAACTCCCACCCCAAGAATAGACAGTTATACTGACATTACAAGGTCTTAATTCAGTGAGTTAGAATTAATAATGTTCCACTGTATCTTGTAATTGGTGGAAATCTGTTTACTTCTACTCTGCACTCCCTTTGTGCTTAAATGTTCTGTTGACTTCACGATGAACTTCGAGGTGAACTTCAGAGGTTCAGTGAGAGGTTTATTCATTTTGGCAGAAAAAAGGGCTGACTCTATACATAGCTAACTTTTAAACTACATTCCTGTACCTTGCAAAACTACCAACATTTTCTCCACAACTGGCTATTTTCCATTTTTGATACGATGAGAGCCAAAACAAGAGTTAGTTAAGAAACCAGAATTCTTTTCAGCTCTGGAAATTAAAAAAAAACCTCTAGGAGAAAATTTTGGTTGTATGCTCACTGTATTGATTCTCCAACCTAATTTCATTTTAAGGTAGAAATTGGATTATCTTTGTTTTTTCTTCCTTTGAAAGCTGTTGAACTCACTATAAATACAAAAATCTATTTAATTTACCTATACTAATCAAGTAAGTGATCTTTCTATTGGTATTTGAGGAAGGAAGATCAAGTGTAATTCCCAGTGTCATATATACACAGAGCTGTATATCACTTTGGGATGCCAATTTCAAGACTTGAGGCACAGTATGCTTTCACTCATCCTTGGCCTCTACTTATTAGACAAGTTAAGTGCAGCCCAAATTTGAAAGCCTGGGGATAAACTATTGTCTTTCCATTTTATTTATGGACACGTTTAGTAAAACATGAACTTTTCCCCTGAATGTTTGAAATATGGTAGTTTTAACATACCCTGTGTCTACTACCTTCTTCTTCTTATGCATATTCTCATGAAACATTACCATCTGAAAACTTTAGGGGGAAATTTGTAGATCCCAGTAAATAATTGTGTAATTCAGTTAATAAAGCCAAAATATTCATATTAAATTAGGAAACTTAGTTTTCTTATATTTGGATATTTTAAGCAATGGAGAGAACAATATTGTCCTCAATCTCTGATTACTATTTCTAGAACCTAATATAGAATTCTGAACTCTAGGCCCATTAACATGTGAAGTATTCTATGAGGGTATTGCTGTGAAAATTAAATGTAGCTGATCATTGTAATGCTTTTAAATGCTCTGCCATTCTTAATTCACATCAATCAATTGCAATCATTAATCATGTTGAATGCAGTGGTTTGGGTGAACACTTAATATTGATTCTAGCTTAAATTTCACTGCAATTATAACTTAATGGTAAGTAGTATGTGTAATATTTAAATATAATCTAGTTTAAAGTGTCAATTAAGTGACAGCAGCAAGAAAGGACAAGTCCTGTGACCCAGACAGAAATTATAAGTAATTTTTTTCTTAAATGGAGAAGGAAAGAAGCCAATGGATCAAAAGATCAAGAGGAAGGGGATGTTTGATGGTACATGTTAAGTACAGTGTTTAGCTATGCTAACACTAGCATATTTACAGAGGTGCTCTAAGACACAAATGGAAAAACAAGTGCACCAACAAACAGAACAGGAGTCATTCAGGTGTTAGAAGATGACAGATTTCAGAGGCCTGGGCATTTTCTGCTAAAATTCAAGATTGCCTTCCTAAATGGAAAGTCCAGACACTTATTTATTAAAAAATCCTACATTTAAAAAAGAAAACTGGTCACAATTTATCTCCTGCTCCAAATATATTACTCAGGTTTCCCTGAGACAACAAGTCAACCAGCTTTGTTCAAGTCCCTTAATTACACTGATTCTAACTTTCCTCATCTGAAAATAAATGTTTTAATCAAATAATTCATAAGGCTTAAGGCATAGTTTCAGCAGTTTGAGTTGATAATATACATACATATAGACTTATTTGAAGGGATACTCTAAGGAGTGATGCTCAGAATGTGGCTCCCTGACCAGCAGAACTGGCATCACCTGGGAACTTGTTAGCAATGTAGATTATCAGGCCACACCTCCTACATGCCAAATTGGACAGGTGATTCTGACACAGGCTGAAGTTTGAGAAGTATTGCTTTCAGGCATGGTATGCTTCTATGTTAGTTAGGAACAGGAGGAATCAAATGCAAAATGGTTAACTTCTCTCTCCAAAATCCCACCAAATTGACAATATTTAAGAGGAAAATAACAAACAGAACAAGTAACTAAATACTCAGCAATATCAACATTCTGGGAAGTTATCAACTTACTATATCTGTGAGCAATTTCTTGGAAAAAAAATATAGATAAAATCAAAATGATGCCAAAATCCAATGGATTTGAGGAATTATTTACCAAGTATAATTAAAATAGTAAACTTTAAAACAAGTTAGTTTCTTTTTCTGAAGAACTGAAAAATCTAAACAACAAGATTCTTGTGTTGGGACCAGGGATAATAAAAGTGCTAATGGGAAGTTGATCCAATTATTATTTAAAGGCTGAGGAAGAGCTGATCAGTCCCATTTTCAGATGAAGAGCCATAGAAAGAGCTGTGAAATAGTTTTGACATTGGAAATGGTCAGAGATCCAGAGACTTCTGAATGTGCTCCAAGTAATATTAAGCATTATGGAAAGAAGAAAATATATTCCCAAGTGGGAAAACATACTGCCAACCTGAATTGAATGTGTAATCCCTTCTATCTCCAACCACACACTTATGCATAAATTCATCAAAGCCACCATTGTCATGCATTAATCAGATGCGACATGTACATGCAGAAGAAGTGACAGGTGCATAGGCTACTAATACCACTACTACCAGCTATATATATACACATACTCAAATCCTAAGTATTTTAAGAAATCTAACTGTATAAGAAAAGGCAAAAAAAGGAAAAATAAAAAGTAAACACACACACATACATACAAACCAATACTAGGATGACTAAACTCCGATGGAGAAAGGTAATACAGGGGCAAAATTTATCAGACTTCATCTCATAAAGCTACAGAAATAAAAATATATAAATAATATATTAAAAGAAAATTATATGCTTAAAGAAGAAATTAATAAATTACATATCAAAACTCTAGATTTGAGCAATAAAACAAATACCTCATCCTTTGCAAATATCTACAAGGACAATATAGTCTTGAAGGCTGAAGATATTAAAAGAATTAAGGAAGCATGACTAGAACCTGATGAGAGTCAGAAAATAAATATAAATAAGAGGACATTAATTTATAAAAGAATTATAATCAAATTATATCAATAATTTTGAGAGTCCAGCTGAAACGATTAATTTTCTAAGAAGGATTATGTAACTTGCTAAAGTCACACAGTTTAGTGATGGATTCAGTTTGGTCTGAATATAAAGTTTTTCCTATCAATGTCTACCACACCATCCCTATCCTTTTTCTGGTACTGTTAGAGATGATTTTGATCAGGCATCCATCTTATTTCACAAGGCCAAATATTTCAGGGGAAGCAGGCTACCTTAATAACCATAGAGGGAGAATCACATGGGTTTAATCCATTTTTAGTACCATGTATTAAACCAACCATCCTTTTCCCTCTAACTTGAAATAGCAGCTTTGTAATTTTTTACTATCTCACATATATGCAGATCTATTTCTGAAATCTCTTATTTTATTATTTTATTGATCAATTTGGATATTCCCTGTATTAATACAATATTCTTTAGAAAACAGAACCTTTTTACTAAGTTTTAATATGTGACAATAAAACTCCCAGCTTACTTTTCTCATTTTATACTAATCATTTTAAAGAAGTAATAACTTTGACCTCAGTAAATATATTTTCATAATTTGCCTTTAAAATCCCTGAAATAGGGCTTCCCTGGTGGCGCAGCGATTGAGAGTCCGCCTGCCAATGCAGGGGACACGGGTTCATGCCCCAGTCCGGGAAGATCCCACACGCCGCGGAGCGGCTGGGCCTGTGAGCCATGGCTGCTGAGCCTGAGCATCCGGAGCCTGTGCTTCGCAACGGGAGAGGCCACAACAGTGAGTGGCCCGCGTACTGGAAAAAAAAAAAAATCCCTGAAATAACTATTCATTTGAAGATTCTTGAAACTTGTAATTCTACCAATTTTTGCTTTATGTAATGTTTCTTTTACCATTTACCTACCTATATTCCTATTATTCCAAATAATTTTAGAACAAAGGAAAATGAAGTTGTTTTAAATAACATGGAGGGTTGTCAAAAGTTGAATTATTTCCTTATTTTAATATTATTTTTGTTTGCATTCATCATGTTTAAAAAACTATTTTGATAATTCCCTGTGTGTGCTAGAATGTTCATGTTTCCTTATCTTTATTATTTATTCCTCAGTGTATTTATAATATAATATTTCTCCCATTTTAGATGAAGTAAAAAAATACATTAAACACCTCATAAAGTCAATATCAAAAAAAAACCCCAAAACCCAATCATAAATGTGCAGAAGACTTGAATAGATATTTCTCCAAAGAAGATATGCAGCTGGCCAACAGGCACATGAAAAGATGCTCAACATCTCTAATTATTAGAGAAATACTTATCAAAACCACAATGAGATACCATCTCACACCTGTCAGAGTGACTATCATCAAAAACTCTACAAGTAACAAGTGTTGGTGAGGATGTGGAGAAAAGGGAACCCTCATGCACTGTTGGTAGGAATGTAAATTGGTGAAACCACAATGGAAGTAGGGAGGGAGGTTCCTCAAAAAACTAAAAATAGAAAAACCATATGACCCAGCAATTCCACTCCTGGGTATATATCTGGAAAAAAATGAAAACACTAATTTGAAAAGATGAATGCATCTCAATGTTCATCCAGCACTATTTATAATAGCTAAAATATGGAAGCAACCAAAGTGTCCATCAACAGAGAAATGGATAAAGAATACGTGGATATATATGGAGACATATGCGCACACACACACACACACACACACACACACACAATGGAATATTACTCAACCATAAAAAAATGAAATTCTGCCATTTGTAGCAACATGGATGGACCCAGAGAATATTATGCTTAGTAAAATAAGTAAGACAAAAACAAATACTGTATGATATCACTTATATGTGTAATCTAAAAAAACAATACAAATTAATGTATATGCAAAACAGACTCATAGATATAGAAAACAAACCAGCAGTTACCAGTGAAGAGAGGGAAGGGAGGAGGGGCATGTTAGGGGTAGGGGGTTAAGAGATACAAACTATTATGTATAAAATAGACAAGCAACAAGGATATACTGTATGGCACAGGGAATTATAGCCATTATCTTGTAATAATGTAACAGGGAAGAACAAAATCTGACTCCATGCTGGATCTGTTTCTTTTACATTAACTTTTTCTCTCCATTGTTTTTTTGTTACTATAATCACTAAAAGGATGTTGTCTATAGCTATTGGCATACATAATGGCCTCCCTCAAGGAACCCTGCCCCTCTGCCTAAATGTTAAACTAAAGGGCCTTTGTTCAGCTCACAGGGAAACATTCTGACCCTGCCCACCTGTGAATGGCTGCAAGCAAGAAGAAATTAACACATCCCTTCCCAGAGGCTGGCCAAATCAGGAGATGCTTTGCAAGACTTATGGCCTTTTCACTTTACTTCTTCACCTCCTCCCCCCTCTCTGTTCTATAAAAGAAACTAGCATCCAGACCCTAGTAAGATGGTACTCTAGGACATTAGTCTACCATGTTCTCAGACGTCTGACTTTCTGAATAAAGTCACTATTCCTTGCCTCAACACCATGTCTCCCAATTTATTGGTCTGTCATGCAGCGAGCAGAGCAAGCTTGGACTCAGTAACAATAACTTTTAATGGATTAT
Source organism: Grampus griseus (assembly GCF_964374135.1). Taxonomy (NCBI): domain Eukaryota; kingdom Metazoa; phylum Chordata; class Mammalia; order Artiodactyla; family Delphinidae; genus Grampus; species Grampus griseus. The sequence goes on from NC_138998.1 coordinate 92,309,355, forward strand.
AAACTGTAAAAATACTGAATCACTATACTGTACAAATGAAACTAATATAATATTGTAAATCAACTATACTTCAATAAAAAAAACACATGAAGACATGCTAGTCTTCTGAGAATCATTCCACTTAAAATTTTCAGTACCTTGAATTTGTAAAGCTATTTCTAAAATACTAAGATGTAAAGATATCTTTTAAAATGTGTAGAAGCTTAGTCAATTAGAAAAAATATGCAATTTAGATGAGATGGTTAATACCTCTAGAGACCAATAGTCCATTCCAGACTGTATACCACTCTGCCTTTGTGCAGACTTTGGGGAGAGTCTAGAGAGCAGGGAGCAGAGCCTCTGGGTGGTTTGTCCCTGTCAAGACCATTAGACATAGATTGGAGATCAGAAACAGGACTTCAGTTAAGCAAGAAAATGACTGGCAAAAAAAATGAAGGACCCCAGCTGCAGAGAGATTTGGGAGCTAGGTGAATTTCTAAAACAAGAACTCAGAACAAGAACAAGAATGATACCATTTGAATAACTCAGGATACATAAAAACTGGGGAAAACCTGTTTGGAAACTCAATCATTAAGAGCCTCAGCAGAGTTGACTTGTATCTTTGAGTATAATGCGGAAGTCCCAAGACTAATTTAATTAACTCCCAGTGATTCTAAGCCCTCCTGGTTGTGCATGTGTTAGCAGTAGTGTGGGAATAAAGGGAATTGATGGTAAAGCAGACAAATGGAATTGAATATACTCATTTTGATTTAACATTCATTAAGTTGGCTTGAAAACTGGGTCAAAGCAGATTTTGCAAATTAAGAGATCAATAGCTCAATTATAGCAGAGCTGGAGAAGGCAGATCTAAAGAAGTTAGGTAGTGAAGAACAAGGAGAGGCTGAATGGCACCGTTATACTTTGCGTCTTCAGTAAACTGGCTATTTTGCTCACTGCTTGCTGTTCAAATGAAGGGATTCATCATGAAGTTGATCTGACTCTAGTGTAAATGTATTAAAAATATTGATTCATTTAATTCATTTTTTCTCCAATATAAATATCTATGGTTAAGCTGTCTTATACTTAGTTTACTAGGCTGACTGATTTTAAATATTTCATTTAAAAAAAACACAAAATTTAAATGCCAAAGTATATTTCTAGGAGTAGAAAATCCCATTGACTTTGAATAAATTTGGATCAAGTAGGTGAGGAAAAGACAATGCTCAAATATACAAAGTAACTGCTTCAATAAGAACAAAAAGGATTATACAGATTTAGCCTCAGTACTTGAATCTTTCCAATTCAATCACGTTAGAATAGTTATGTACAATGCAGCCTACATGAAAGTGGTCTAACTGTGAATATAATGTTGTGTTCTTAATTCTTTGTTAATCTACTTCATTTTCTCCTGCGACACAATACCCCGTGCTCACAAATTTGCACTTGAATCAGAAAGAACAAAGTAAATTCCAGAACAGCATGTCTTCTTTCACATTTTGATATTATATTATCCAGTTCTTTGATGGGGCAGCATGGAGGGGGGAGCAGACTCACTGGGGAAATTTAAAATATGTGAGCACTTTTTAATACAAAGGTTCCCTGAATCCAGGCAAATTGGGACTTGCAGTTATCAACATCAGCTCACTGTTGGATGGATCTGCTGAGATGCTCTGGGTGGTCTTTATGAACTTCCTAGTGGGCAGCTTGTTAGGCTAAAGGCAGAGAAATAGCACTTAAAGGATTTTGAAATTATCAGGAAGATAAAAAGATATGAGAGAACACCAGCCAAGGGCAGTACTGTGGTTTACAGTTTGGAGCAGGATACCAAGGAACTTATTTGGAGAAAAGACCAAGAAATAGGATCAGGGAAAGGAGATTTCTGTATTTAAATTTATTCTCATTTTTTTTCTGTAACTCTTAAATCTCCAGACTCACATGATTATTCTGTTTAGTGCTTCCCAAACCTTACAAAACGCAAGAATCCACTTTTGTCTTACCTTAACCTACTCCAATCCCATCCACATTATAAGTGCAGAAGCAGAGAACAGTTTTTTTCCAAGAATGTGCATCATCAGTTCTCAGATTCGATGTGTAAACACATGGCCCCCTGGGAGATGCCTGTACAGTTCAGCAAGTCTAGAGGCCAGACTCACAGCTGGAATATTACCTGTCTACTACCTCCTGTGCTAACGTGCCCATTAAATGAATATTATTAAACACAGGACAGAATAAAGCTAATTTCCCCCCTCAATTTTAACCTGTGATTTCTTAATATAAAATGAAGAGAAACTTGTGTCCTGGCATGAGTGAAATAGAAAGAATACTTCAATTCTGTATGAATGATCAAAGTCTACATCCTTGAATAAAAATCAGAGAACCAGTATTTTAGTTCATTCTATGCAGAAAGAAATCCAGATATTTAAAAATATAAGAAGTTAAGAAAAGACATTTTATAGAAATATGTTATATTGAACAACACTGACTAATTAGTAATGGTTTCCAAATATTCCTTCTGTACCTTGCATTTAACTAAGATATTACTGGTTGACACTGAGTAAGATTGTAATGGTTAATAAGATTTTTTTTGTTGTTTTCAAATATCTAATATTTATGATCTCTCTCAGAGTGACACTGACAGTGCTAAACATATAACTTAATATCAAAAGATAAGAGAATGATGTAAAATGAAAAGATGGAGTATAATGCAAAGAAAAATGGACTGACATGAGAACAGAGGAATTCTACTTGTGATGAAGCAACTCAGTGGTTTTATTAAGTTGGAAAAGTTATGTAACCTCAGGTTCCTTATCTGTAAAATGCGGATATTAAGATCTGACCTGTCCATCTCATGGGGTCATGTGAAAATAAACAGATAATAAATGTTTAAAACAAAAATGAATTTTAAAGATGCAAGATATTATAAAACAGAGCTAGGATATGGAAGGAGGTCAATGTGTTTAGTTTGGTGAGCTTTTTTACAAATGTTAAGCTTTATAAACTCATTTAAGGGAGGAGGAAACAGCAATGCTGATCTTAAAAGTACTAATTCCATTCTTGAATTTTCCACATGCAGTATACAAAGACTATTGAGACAATTCAGACAGCTGACTCAATTACTTGCTCTTCTGTCAAAAAAGGTACACTCTACCTGATTTCAGGATGCTCATATTTCTGAGTTGAAAGAAAGGCTTTGATGACATCCATGTTAGACGTGTGCTTTGCTGAAGCCTAGACAATGCCATGGTTATCAGAAACCAATGAAATTCAATGGGTCAAATATTTTTTTCTTCTTTTTTTCCTATATGAATTGCCCTTTTAAAGATAGCTTATTATTAAACATTTTTTCATATTTTTATGCAACATTTATAATTGCATCCTGAAATTTTGAGACCACTATTTTATATATTTCAGGTAAATATTATTTTTGAAAATTATTATCTTTATTGTTGGGAAGGAGTAGACAGCTTACTTGTAGAAATTCTTACCTGGTACAGTGTTCCTATATAAAAAAGTACATATAAGTAGTATAAATATTATACACACTTAATACACACACATACACACATAATAAAATACCTAATGTTTACCAGGCATTTTCTATGTGCATGGGGATATCCTTGTATTTTATAAGTATTATCTCATTTAATCCTCATCACATAAAAAGATCCTGTTTTTTCCTATTGTGCATATGAAATCAAGCACAGAAAAGTTAAGTGGCTTGCCCAATATTGCACAGCAAGTAAATGGCAGAGTCAAGATGAAACTCAGGCAGTGCACCATCAGAGCCTACACTCTTAAATCCCTCCACTGTGTGGCCTCATCAAATAATCTTTTCATAAACCACAAACTTTAAGACAGACCTCCAGTGTATTTAAGATAGGAGTGGGGTTGTGCTTTTGGGTCCTGGAACATGAAAGTGAGCTGGTTATACCAACCTGAATGGGCTGAACTCACCTACACATCCCAGTACTCCTGCGACTGAAAATGTTTCCCTTCCCTTAAGGAGCAAGTCCCCACAGACTCCCTATCTCATATTTATGTAAAAACTACTCATTCCAGACAGCGTCAGAAGACTTCTTCAATGGCAGGCACTCTCGGAACAGTGTCTTTTCCCTGAGTTTATCACAGGAACATGTTGGAAAATTTGTATCAAGAGTAAAATCAGAGGCTGATATTAGAGTTGGTAAAGGTTAGCCTTTGGCAGAATTGTGAAATAGGTTAAATGTGCCTGAGGCATTTTTCCTCTTTCATGATTAGTTCTCAAGCCCTCTCATTTGATTCTCATGACCCTACTGGGATGATAATTAATTATTTGTTTGATTTTCTACTTACTGCTTAACTCTGCTTAAAAGCTATAATTTTCATATGTGCGGGAACCATACTTGCCTGTTTTGCTATTTTATCCTAGCCCCTAATATGGTACCAGATCATGGAATATGCTGGCCATTTATTGAATGAGGAATAAAATGTTTACTAAAAAGATCTTGACCCCTTTCTTGCATCGGTATATGGCACAAAAATTAGTTGCTCATTTACTATCTCTTAACTGAATGGATGAAAAAAATGACTAAGGGAAGTGGTTAAGGTATGAATCGTTCTGGGATTGAAATTCCAAAGAAAATTCTCCAAGACTTACCATAGGAGAGAGGAAGAAGTGAGACCGTTTAATACACTGCATATTAATAAGAACTGCAAAACTTCCCATAGTATCTCTTCCTTCTTTGCAGCAAGCCTCAGGTTTCAACTTGCTCTCTCTACTTTCATGTTTACATTATCTATTTGATCTCTTGTGAATTGTGTCTCCATGTGACTGGTGGTGGAATGGATGCTATTTTTCTTCTTTCCTTTCTATCTGTGTATGATAGACACAAGTCCTAATAATTTTAATCCCTTGAGAAATTTACTGATGAGGGAAAGAAAACAACACATTGAGAATACATTTTACAATCTTGGGATATTTTGACTGTTTTAGTCCCCAGACCATAGCTCTAAACTCTTCAGTATGGAAGCGATAATAATCAACGATTGCTAATATTTATTGAATACTTGTTACATATTCCATTCACTTGACACTTTAAACTTGCTTGCCATTTAGTCTCAAAAGGATCTGGATTTACAAATTAGTAAGTAAACTGAGGTTCAAAAATTTAATAGGCTATTTCTAAAGATCATTCACCTCCTAAATGACAGAAATAGATATGAAATCCTGATCTCTGTTGTTCCAAAGCTTTTGTTGTTGCTGACCAAATACTGAATTAAGATAAAATAGTGTTGGCTTCTGATCTCAAGGTAAAAAATATTTATAAGGATATCCAGAATTTGTTAAACTTCTCTTCATGCACATTTGGTGACTTCTTCCTGTCTCTTTAGTATACACAGCAGTAGCTCAGAAAATAAAGTCTCTAAAATGAAAGAATACCTGTAGTCCCCTAGTGGCCTATGGATATTATCCACTTCATAGTGAGCTGGAATGCCTTGTGAGCAATGCTTCATGTAACTGATGCCCCACCAAGAGAGACCCATGTGCAAACAGCAGAGAAATCTCTACTTAGTATGACTTGAGACTTGAGGGATATTATACCATTTTTTTAGAGCACTTTTTCCTCCAGTATCCATCAGTGGTATGGAGGTCACTTCCTCAATTGTATATCACTGTATTCCCTTTCCTTGCTAGACAAAATTCATCTGATGAGGGGAAAAGCGTAGGTTTGGGAAAATGCTAAGTTAACAACAATAACAAAAAGAAAAAATAAAGTGACTGATAGAGTAATGAGTAACAAGGAGAAAGCTACAAATCAATGTTTTTTTCATTTATTGGTTCACTTAAAACATGTTTATGGAGAGGTCACTGTGGGACAGGGACTGCGTCTAATATTGCCTATTCAAAGACAATAAGACTGTCCCTACCATTAAGATCCTTACAATCTTGGGACTTCCCTGGCCTTCCACTGCAGGGGGTGTGGGTTCAATCCCTGGTCAGGGAGCTAAGATCTCACAAGCCTCGTGGCCAAAAAACCCAAAACATAAAACAGAAGCAATATTGTAACAAATTCAATAAAGACTTTAAAAATGGTCCATATCAAAAAAATCTCTAAAAGAAGGAAAAGACCAGCTCAGTCAGTAATACTTATTTACTAATAATAGCTCTAGTCAATGAAATTGTAAGGGATAGCACATTATAAAAAGAAAAAAAAATCCTTACAGTCTGCCTTGGTCATTTTGCACTTCCATAATAAAAATACCGTAATATGAGTGGCTTAAACACCAAATATTTATTTCTCACATTTCTGGAGACTGGGAAGTCCAAGATCAAGGCAACAGCAGATTCATTGAGGACCTGATTCCTGACCTGTAGATGGCTGTCTTCTTTCTATGACCGCACACGGTGAAAAGCAGAGAGAGATTAAGCAAGCTCTCCTGGATCTATACTTATAAGGGCACTAATCTCATAATGAGGGCTCCACCCTCATGACCTAATTACCTCCAAAAGGCACCATGTCCAAATACTATCACATTGAGGATTGGGGTTTCATATGTGAATTTTGATCTGTCGGGAGGAGGTGCAAACCTGTAGTCCATAGCACAGTCTAATGGGGAAGAGGAGATGGCAACAAAATTATAACACTGTGTGCTAAATACTATAACTTGTTCTGAAAAAGAAATGCAATGGGACCATAGAAGAATAAACTCCTAAATATGCCTGAGGGCATCAAAAAAGGCTACACAGATTAGATAAACTTTGATATTAGAGGATATCTAAGGAAGTTTGTTAGAAGCACAACTGGACAGAGAGAATTCCAGGCACAGTCAAAAGTTAGGAGAAAAGTCATGGCTGGACAGTCATGGATAGATAGATATTGCTGGGATATAAAGTGCAAGGCACAGTGAAGTGGAAGGTAAAGATGGAATAGCTAAAAACGATGCCAAATCATCAAGGGCATGTATGTATTGAAAAATATATTATCCAGAAATTTATAGGAAATAGTTGAAGTCACTGGCACCAAAATATTCCTTGCATTTTAGAACAGTATTCTGTCAATTGCAATGGAACACAATAGAAAGGATCAGGACCAAAAGTTGTGAACTTGGCTCTTAAGACAAAAGGGAGATGCAAGTAATGAAAAAAGTAGAATTGAATTATGGAACAAACAACAATTGATGTGTTTTGATGAGGGTTTGGGAGCCTCAGGGAAGGTAATGTATGATCGTGCTTCCTCTCATGTGAGACGCTCACTCTAGTGACTACCCCTTTCTCCTCCAATGTTTTCTTTGTCAGGCCAGACCACCATCCTTCAGCTTCAAAACCTTGGCTGCTTTGATCAAAGTTGCCCTTCTTCTCTGAGTATTGCTCTACATTAAGAGCCACTTGGCCCAGGAAGTTATACTTCTCTCACCTTCCTGCTAAGTGCAGCCTTTAGTTCAAGACTGCCTGACATAGATGGTAGACTTGCTTCATGTTGGGAGTAATTTTGTGGTGCTATTTGTCCTCAAAAATTTTCCCATGGGGTCATACAGTAGCTAGTGTCTAGTTGAGATCACATTCTTCTTAGCCTGACATAAGACATCAGAGGTGACCCAAATTTTAGCCCTCAGTTTACTCTTCCCCTTTTTGCCCCTTCCCAAGGTAGAGACAATAAGAGAAAACTTGACAAGTCATAAATTAAGGAGCATTCTGTCTTTAGAGAAGGTATCAGTCAGAGCACAAGGACCCTTAGGAAATATTTCAGTTGCTGCCTTGACCCTGGTTCCATAGCCGTCCTAGTTTGCAACTCTGGTCTTGACTTCATTAATTTACTAAACATTAACCTGTCTATTCTGTTGACATGACCTTGAACCCTATTCCTAACTATATCTCAGTCTGCCATGTACCTTGTTGTCGATAAACTTTTATATCAGCTATGCCCATAATACTGCTGACCCTCATCTCTGTTTGTCTAATCACATTTCACTAAAACTTTGCCAAAAGCATGCCTTGACACAAATTGATCCTGTGCACTTGTCTTGGGCTTATGCTCCATATTAGTCACCTCAGATTGCTAAAACAAGTTACTATACACTGTGTGGCTTATACAATAGATATTTATTTCTCACATTTCTGGAGTCTGGGAGAGTCTAAGATCAGGGTGCCAGTTGATTTGGTTCCTGGTGAGAGTCCGCTTCCTAAGTTAAAGATGGCTGCTTTGTTGCTGCATTCTCACGTGATAGAAAGAGAGAAATCTCTCTCTCTCTTTCTCTCTCTCTCTCTTTTTCTTTCTCTGTCACCCTTCTTATAATCCCATCATGAGGGTCCCACTTTCATGACACCATCTAACTGTCTGCCAAAAGCCCCATCTCCAAATACCATCACATTGAAGTTTATGGCTTCGACATATGCATTTTAGTGGGACACGATTCAGTCTATAGCAGATTCCCCCTAAGTTTGTCTTCAGATGTTGCAGCTAAGACTGGCTCTCCTTAAACAATACACTGTCACATGCACATTCATTTAACTCCCATATATTTAGTACTTGCTCTATTAAGTCATTGTGTTAGCTGCCGGGGATATAGAAATGAGCCATATGAACAAGACTCACTTCTTGTCTTTAAAACAAGCCAAAACAAACCAAAACAATATAATTGGCCAACAAATAAGGGTTGGGAAATGAAGGAAAGGAAACATGTATTGAGCAGCGAACAGTTGAGTTTAGTGAATGAGCATGTGCTCTTCAGTCAGACTGCTTGGGTTGGAATCCTGATACCAACACTTAATAAATGTAATATGAGCAAATTATTTAACCTCTTGCTGCTTCAGGTCCTCTTCTCTAAAAAAAAGATAGTAAAACCTGTAGGATTTTAAGAATTGAGGAGGTATTTAGAAAAGTACCTGGTAGGAGTAAGCACTCAATATTGTTAGTCACTAGTAATAATATGTGCCATTTGCCATTCTCTATAGGCATTTATACCATTTAATCATGAAAAAGTCATACATGAAGACTATGGTTTTCCCATTTCACATGAAACCAACTTTTAAGGAACTTACATGATAAGTTGGAAGGTTGAAAATGGAGTTCATTTAAGAACTGATGAAAGCAGGGGAAGAAGTCAAAAGTATTTTCTAGGCCACAATTGGACAGAGTTGATGTCTGAATGAATCTAAAAGATGATATGTAAAGATTACTATGAGATTTCTGGGTAGACTACTAGAGGTGACAGTCTTAAATATTTTACCTAGGAATTCTCACACTGTAGTCAGGTAGATGTTATGCTTCAAGTAATTATTATGATTTAAATAAATAATGACTGTGATGGCCATGAGAGTTCACTTGCAGATGTTGAACTGCAGGGAACGAAATTAAATGATGGCCTCAGGTATTGTGCTTTGAATCTATTGCTTCTGAGGTAACATCTCCTCTCAGCCAAGGATGTGGTGCCACAGGAATGCTAAAGAAAACCCATTCTTGGGAGATACAAAACTGCTCTGACAGACAACTTTGGCTCAAGGACTCCCCATAACTTTGCCAAATCTTCCTTGGGCTGCCTGACAATCCAGGACAGTTCCATCCAACTTTCTCTCACATCCTCCTTTACTTTTTATCAAATTTATGTCACAGTCTGATGGTCTCTCTGTGCCTTCCCCTGCTCATTTTGCTTTTCCCTGCAGATTTGGGAGAAGTTACTCCATCATCCCTGTGAGCCTTTCTTTCTAAAAGTAAACAAATCCCTTCTTCACAATCCAATCTTTTTTTTTTTTTAATTGAAGTATAGTTGATTTACAATGTTGTGTTAGTTTCTGGTGTACAGCAAAGTGATTCAGTTACACACACACATAGAATCTGTAATTAAAAAAAAAAACTCCCTGCAAACAAAAGTCCAGGACCAGATGGCTTCACTGGAGAATTCTGCCAAACCTACAAAGAAAAGCTTACACCCGTCCTTCTCAAACTCTTCCAAAAGACTGAAGAGGAGGGAACACTCCCAAAGTCATTCTATGAAGCCACCATCACCCTGGTATCAAACCCAACAAAGACACTACCAAAAGAGAAAATTACATGCCAATATCTTTGATGAATATACATGCAAAAATTCTCAAAAAAATATTAGCAAACCAAATCCAACAACACATAAAAAATATCATACATCACAATCAAGTTGGATTTATCCCAGGGTCAGAAGATGATCCACTATCCATTCTTAATTCCTTGAGCTTTCAGCTGCCAATTCAGATCTTGGTGGCATGTGACCCAAACCTTCCCAGACAGAACACTTGATAGTCATGCCTTTCTCAGATTGGGGTTGCTCCACATGTTTGTTCACAATTACAATGGGACAAAAAAGTATCAGAAGGTACCCAAGTGGATCACCTGGGTTACACAAATATTCCTCCCAGTTCCCATTGTTTAAAAGCAGCCTTATCTCCTGCTGACTGGGGTCAATTACCTCTGAAAATATGGTGATTCCTGTTTTTGCCTGCTGGCCCTTGGGCACAAGGTGACTTAATTTATAGTTAACTGAGACTCTGGCTGTGTCTCTTGACAAGAGTTTGCCCTTTTGGGGGATCAGGACTTACAACTCTGTAGAAATCAGAGGTGTAGAGAGGAGAATCACAGTGAGTCACTGCAAGTGTTGGTAAATGGAGACATTCATGCTTCTATATCTTTGGTTCTGGACCTGTGCTTTTCCTTTTGCGGGCACAGCATCATATGGAGGTCTTTGATTTAATAAATATATTGCATCCTGACAGATGATACCCCATCCTTTCATAGTGTTTCCTCCGAGCTGATCTTTCAGCTGCACCTTTAGAAAGCTATTCCTGCTTTCCTGAGGTTGGCTTTCAGTAGATAAAATGACACATGATATAACCAGTAGATTGCATTTTCTTGGGCCTAATCACAAAACTCCTTGGCTACCAAGTGGAGTGTGGCTGTGTTGTGTGGCATTTCCTCATCTTTGTAAATCAGGTATTCTGTAAGTCTTGGATGCCTGGTGCTGGCTGACACAACACACATACAAAATAGCTATCTATCCCTGTAAGGACAACTGCTGGAGCATTGGACCAGGATAAAAATGACCTGATATAGTCAACTTACACCAAATCGTCTTCTCAAGGAATAGTGCCATATTGGTGGCTCAACACTGGTCTGTGTTCTGATGCACTGGATATTCAGAAGGAGCTAGATTAGCCTTGCTAAGTGGAAGTATATTCTATTGGACCCATACGTAATCTCCATCTGTGCTGTCTGAGCCATTTGTTCATGTGCCTATTGTGCTAATTTTGGCAAGGTCTGCTTTATATCAACTGGCTGAGAGCATTTGTCTACTTGCTTCTTCAGTTCCTCTTCTATTATGGATGGTTTCTGATTAGTCTTAACATGTCTCTTCATGCTTTATGCCTACTCTGACATGTTTATCTACATGCCTCTACCCAAGACACTTAGGGCAGGAGAGTAGGACCAAGGCAGAAGGAGTGACAGGGTTCCTTATAGAAACTCTTTTGCTATTAGGAGGAAGTTTTCATTTATACTGTGACAGGCAAATAAAATGTTATTATACAGCCTTGTGTCCATGGCCAAATACTAGGAACTTTGAAGGGGTTGGTGCAGGGATGGAATCAGGTTTTAGCATGAAGCTCATATAATTTGGAAGAGGGGAACCCTTTCTAAGAAAAAAAACCCAAAATAACAAATATGAAATTAGATAAATATATAATTACTTATTTAGGAAAAGAACCACACCAAATTACTGGGCCTTTGGTGATTCAGATTCCTTTTTGTTTGTTTGTTTCTGGTGATTTTTTAGAAAATTTACCAAAATTCTTCCATTAAAAAAATGTTGAGGGTAGGGAGTATATGAGAAATCTCTGTACTTTCTGCTCAATTTTGCTGTGAACCTAAAGATGCTCTAAAAAATAAACTCTATTTTAAAAAAAAGGTTTTCTGTTTGTAACCAGGCTGCCCTCCCTAGCTAGAACACTGTATAGTTTTCACACATCTTCCAGGACTTATAGAGCCCAAGTTGGCATGTGTAAGGTGCCTAGGTTAGGATTCATTATCTTTGCAGAATCTACCAGTGGGCTGGTGACACCAACTCAGTCAGCATCATTCAACACCTTGAGCACTCTCTCCTGAAAAGCAATGGTATTTCATCTCTTGTTTTCTAGGTAGTGTTGCCCTAGTGATTTTTCTTCCTCTTTGGGCTTTTTCCTCTTTAACTTCCTTTATTCAACCATCTAATTTTGGAGTTCTTCAAGGTCTGGTCCTAGGTGTACTTCACTTCTTATTCTATACTCTCATTAGATATTTATATTGACATTTACTTTTCAGTTACCTCCTATGCACAGATGACTCACAATTTACATCTCCAGACCATATGCCTCTTCCGAGCATTAGATCTAAATGTCCCCTAGATATCTTCCCTGGAATAATTCTAAGTCTCCCCAAAGTCAACATGTTCAAAATGAAATCATAATCTGTCTCACCCTTCAAATCGAGTCATCTATAACATTACCAATTCCAGATAATACAATTTCCACTTCAGTGATCCCACACAGTTATACAAGCCTGAAATCTTGTAGTCAACCTTGAGCTTCTCTCTTTCTCCCCATTTTATCCAAACAACTAAAAGAAACTGCAAATTTTACATCCTAAATATCTCTCAACCATTTCATTCTCTCTAACTTTTCCACTACTACCTTAGTCCAGGCTGCCGTCACATAAATTCTGGGCCTTCACAATAGCCTACTAAACAGTATACCTTCATCTATTCTTGACCTCTTTTTTATCAAATCTATACATAGAAGCCAGAGCGATTGTTTAAAAATGCAAATCTGATTAAATCACATGCTTGCTTAAGTCCGGCCAATGTTTTTCCATTGCATGTAAGATAGAGAATAAATTATTCAGCGAGGCCTACAAAGCTGTGGTGGTCTGGCCCTACCCCTCAAGCCTCATCTTACAATGTGTTCTTCTTTCCTTAGTCTACTTAAGCTGTACTGTCTTTCTTTAGGCTCCTTACACACACCATGGCCTTCCTGCCATGGCTTTTGCAAGTGCCAGAACACAATTTCTTCTTTTCCCAGGAAACTTCTAATCATTCTTAATATTTCAGTTCAATTGTTCTATCCTAAGGAAATCCTTTCAGACCTCTCTGATTAGCTCTTATAACCTACTAACTATCCTTATAATGATGGCAATTTCATATTTCCATGATTATTTGCTATCTTTCCCACTATTTGTCAGCTCTATGGCACTAAGGACATTTATGACCTCTTTTACCACTGAGTCTCTGGTGTCTAGCACAGTCCTTGACACCTGACACTCAATGCATATTTATTAATGAATTAATGAAGTTTGTAAGGTACTGTTATTGATAATTTGTTTATACAAGCAACGTGTATTTAAAACACTTATGGGTTACTATCTTGGTAGATTTTTTCAAAAAATCTTGCCTTGAGGATAGTTTATCCAACTTGTAAAAATGGCATTTTCTCCAGCAGAATGGGGTTCCTAAAGTTTAGCAAAATGTTTATCTGTGTGTACAGAGTGAATACAGGGAGTATGCTGCATGAGCTAAATGTGTTACCTACCAATTTCCCTAATGGTTGTTTCTGATCATAAATGTTGGCTGTCCTTTTTGGTCATCTAGTTAGGTTTCTAAGTGTATTTGCTACACACATATCAAGTTGATTAGAGATGATTTGCTGATCTGTTTTACTTTAGATAAATAGAAATCTAGTGTTCCAAAACATGCAGTTGACTCGATTTGGCAGACTACTAAAAGAATACTTAACACATGTTCTTCAACCCAAGGGTATCGAGCCTGAAGCTATAGCATCAGCCAAATTAAGTTCTCAGTGAAAAGCACAGAGGAAGCTGGTTCTATATTGGCTAGATTAGTGTTACATGCAAGATTTACAGAGAAGTGGAGGGTAAGAAAAGAAGTCAGTAAGAGATGAACATGGGCTTGGTGGGTGCAACCGTAGATGGCTATCATGTTCTATGGACTTTAAATACAATATCTCAGAAATCCTTGCAAAAGTCCTACAAAGAGTATTTTTATCTCAGTCTTACAAACAAGGAGGCTATATTCAGGGATTAACTGATATTCAGGGACCATTTTTAAAATGGTGATATTCAGAGAATATTGGTGATACCCAATTCCTACACTTTATCTTTTGGGCTCAAATATAAATTTTGAAAGAAATACTTCCTTTAACAATGAGGCTTATGATAAGCACTACACTATAATTATCTTATTATTCATCTGCATATCTCAGTTGAATGCAAGTTTTTCAAAGACTCAGATTATACCTTCTCTATTTACCATTTTATCCCCAGTGGGAACATCTTGGCCTTAAAAGACTGCTGAATAAATGGATGCCCAAGATTATTTGACCTGCAAAAATTAGTTCTGTTTCTGACCCTAAATCATCTTTCTTCTTTCATATCATGTGTTTTAAAGTGTAGATTTTATTACTATTCTTGTATGTTGACCCAACAGACCAGGACACAATTACCCTTGAAAGATGGCTTGTTATTCACAGTTCCCAAGAAGAGGGAGCCTCATGGGGAAGCACCAGGGTCAGTCAGGAGGCTGAAGGAGTGGAGGAAAATCATGAGCAATAGCCTTTATTGTGGTTTTCTCAAGAAGGCAAGGCAAGGTAGGGTAAGCAAGCTTAGGATTTGCTACCTTGAAAAATTTTGGCAGACTCTGAGGCATAGAGACTGTCTCTAGTTATCTGAGGTGAGTAGGGCAGTGGGATAGTGGTCCTGTGTGTGGGAGCCCTGTGAGAGTCAAATAAAGGGAGTGGTTGGGGCATGGGTTCAGATTGGTTGCTTTGTACATGAAAGGCATGCATGCAGGTAAGTCCTTTACTATTTCTAGGAATTAGCTAGCCCTGGAAAGTGCAGTCTCCTCAGGGTCAGTAAGGCCCCTGAGTGTCAAAACAACGGTATAAAATGACATGTTAAAGGAGTAATTAGTTAAGAGAAAAGAATCAGTACTGAATTTAAGTTTTTGCACATGAAAATAATATTAAGTTGCTATTATTCAAATACTCAAGGATAGAAAGGGATCTTATAGATCTTCCATTTTACTGTCTTTTGAGAGTACCAAATTTAAATACTTTGAGGAAAATAATTTCTCCTTTCTCATCTGCCTTTAGAATATATTTCAATATATCACAACAACATATTACTCCAATTTATTACATTTAGATGAAGTTTGTATGTAGGTAGGAACCTCAATACTAAGTAAAGAAGGGCTAGACAGAGGTTACGATTGGTAGAAGCTGGGTTAGGTAACATTCTAAGAAAGGACTGCTTTCATTCTAAAGGAGCAGAGCACTGTCAGACTCCTTGCTATGAGGGTCTATGATGAAACACCAAATAATTAAAAAATAAATAATATTAGAAAGCAAATCATTAATAAATATTTATAGCAGTAGACTTCATTGGTCTTTTTCACGACTTGCATTCTCAGTAAAAACATTATTGTCACTAAGCAATAATGATCTGAGAGAAGACTGAGCTCCCTAAAATATTTAAGCAATGTTTTCCTCTTTATCAGGAAAAACTCACTTTTTTTTCTCTTGGATTTAGTTGAAAAGCATGTATTTGTGTGGCCATGCATGCATGAGTTTGTATGTCTTGGCGGATGAGGCAAACATAAGACAATTGCTCGGTTTTATATTTTTTAGTTGTTTCTTGTACTTCAGAGGGAAATATGCTAAACTGAGTTGTTGACCATTTTTGACATTTCAAAAAATATATTCCAGGTGGAAACTTGCAGGGAAGAATTTTAGGCTGACACAGTTGGAAATGTTTAAACACTCAACACAATGAAGTTCACAATGGAAAATCTGACAAAACTTTTACATTATTTGCAATGTGAGGTTCCACTGAAATTACCAAACAGGCAGCAAGTGCCATAATAAAAGCAGCTTCTGGAAATTGTGGGGGGAAAACCTGTAGCTGCTTTTAGAGAATTATTTTTCTAATCGTGTATTCCTAACTCAAGGGAGGACCTGGTGGTAACAGTATGTTCCTCTATTGTAGTCTATCCATTTAGTTTTCAAATAGTCGTGCTAGGTTAGCATTGTGTTTAAGGCTTGGAGTGGGGTGGTTTTTGTTGCAAAGGAAAAGTGTAATACAAAGAGCCTCTTTTAGCAATCTAGGTTCCATGTCTTTGAGTTAGATGGCAGATGATGAATGTTTGATTTGTTTTCACAGATAGTGGCCTAAAAAGCAAATCAAAAAATAAGTTCCCAGGATGAATAAAGAGGAAAGCCAAACACGAGCCTTTTTGGTATTTTTGTTCCATATAAGAAAGGAGATTTCCAAAAGGCAATAAAATAACAAAAGAACCATTCCAAGCATTGTTGATGCCTTAAGTTGAGGGTATGCGAGCATACAGTCAGCAAAAACTCACTTTTAAAAACATTAAATCATCATACAAAAGGCCTGGAAATATCTACCAAAGATCTAATGCATCTCAGGCAGATTTATCATTCATTTATTTAAAAAATATTTATTGAAAGATTGCTGTGCACCAAATCCTGTTCTGAGGTACACAATGGTGAACAAAAATAGAACACATGCTGTAATAGCATACATTTAAAGATCTCTCTCTACCTCCTTTGATGAAAACTTAACCAGCTTTAGCATCACACCATTTTGTAATGTGGGTATTTACTTCTTTATGCTTCCTTTCTTTAGGTCAAGTTTGTGTGTGTGTGTGTGTGTGTGTGTGTGTGAACATATGGATACATCTGCCTGGGGTGATGCAAGGGGTTTTTTAATAGCTATAAAGTTTGAAGCTACATCTAACTAAAAGACAAAAATTGCATTTAAAGACAAATATCTATGACAAATAATGTCTGGTTCAGTAAGTACTGGATTTTCTTCCTCTTTATCAGATCTTTTATTCTTTACCCTCCATTTTCATGATTGTGCTTTTCTATACTTCAGTGTTCTCAAATATGACTACACATTGGAATCACCTGGGGAGATTTAAAAATTATTGATTCTTGGGTCTAACACCTGCCATCCTGAAAATTCTATTTAATTTGTGCATTGGTCAGTGTTCTCCAGAGAAACAGAACCAATAATGTGTGTGTGTGTGCGTGTGTGTGTGTGTGTGTGTATAATTTATTCTGAGGAATTGGCTCACATGATTAAGGAGACTGAGAAGTCTCATGATCTGCCATCTGCAAGCTGGAGACCCAGTGGTGTAATTCCAGTCTGAGTGTGAAGACCTGGAAACCAGGAAAGCCAAGTATATAAATCTCCATCCAAGGGCAGGAAAGGACTGAGGTCCCAGCTCCAGATAGCAGACAGGAAGGGAAGGAATACTCCCTTCATCTGCATTTGGTTCTATTCAGGCCCTCAATGGATTGGATGCTGCCCACCCACATTGGGGAGGGCCATCTACTTTACTGAGTCCACCTATTCAAATGCTAATCTCATCCAGAAACACCCTCATAGACACACCCAGAGATAATGTTGAATCTGGGCTCTCCATGGCCCAGTCAATATGACACATAAACTTAACCATCACAATTGGTCTGGGGTACAACCTATACATGAGGAATTATAAAAGTTCTGCTAATAAATCTCATGTTTAGCCAAGGTTGAAATTCACTGTTCTGAAATTCTGGTTCTCAAAGTGTGATCCCTGCAGGCTCACCATCTCTTGGGAACTTGTTAGAAATGGAAATTCTAGGGTCTCACCCCAGACCTACTAAATCAGAAACTCTGGTGATAGGCCCCGCAATCTGTCTTTTATCAAACCTTCTAGGTGATTGTGAAGGATGTGAATGTTTGAGAAACACTGAGTGGGGCTGGAAATTAATTTGTATTTCTAATCAGTTCCCAGGTGATGCTGATTCTATCTACTAGTCCAGAGACGACACTGAGAACTACTGCTCTAAACCCAACTCCCATCTGATTCTTTCAGGATGTATCTGCTCACACTTGATGGAATGGATTTCTCAGGAAAAAAAAAAGTTACATGCGATAGATTTATCTAATGCACAAAATCAGTGTTTTATTTCCAATGATATTCTCTTATCTGATGGATTACTGGGGGGGGAGGGAGGGAGTTTAGCTTATGAATCAAGTTTAAAATTTTCCATGTGTTTCCTACAATCACAGACACTTGACTTGGAATATAAGCTGGTTCAGTTGTTCCCCTGCAGGCAGGAATAAATATCCAGGTGTTGGAGTCACAAAAAATGCACCTGACTCAGAGCCAGCTTTTGTGTTTGGCTTCGAGGTAACTTCCAACATTTGCCAGATACGCTGACCACCTGTGAAATATTTGATCAATCTGCTGATCCAGTTGCAGCCTCTCTGTGCTGTAAATTCCAACTCTCCTATGAGATGAGAGGGTGCTTGGCGGCATGACAGTCTAACATGGGCCAAGTCAGAAGGAGGGAGTTGACTCAGGTCTGGCTGGAAAAATAATTTGTTTGCCCCTATTGTCTCTACAACTAAAGCACATGTTTCAGTACTACCTTATTACATCAGTGGTATAGCCCTTTGTTCATGTGATATCAGGTCAGACTGCTGGTGTAACTGACTCACATTCAAATGTCTCAGATCAATGCACCAGGATTATTTCCCCTTTACACTTTTTAGGGCCTGACTGCTAGAGTGCATGTCTGTGGAATTTGACAATACCTGCTGTTGGCTCAGAAAAGGTCATACGACTTCCCATTTGTCTCACAGATTGTGGAACTGAATATGGGCCAAGAGAGAATGTATGAAATTGTTCTGAGATCAGTTAAGAAAAAAAGCCACTCTTGAAGAGAATAGAAACTCGAAGAATTTTAGAGAAGTAAATGATTAAAGACATCAACAAGCCTAGGGAATCTGAAACATGTCTGATCATCAGAATCACCCTGAAGATGTAAAAAGAGAGATACTGAGACCCAAGAAGAGATTTTCCTCTGGGTGAGGCTAGAATAGATCCAAGTTATTCTGATGATTCTGTCCCAAATCTCTCTACCCTCTGTTATCCCACTACCACTTTGAGATGCACTGGCCTAGACCACCCCTCTCTGAAGGCCAAGTGATCTTGCAAAGTAAATTCTTTTTTCTATCACATTCAGTTTCTTAAAAGTGTAATGATTCTGGATAAAGTATAAAGTCAAGTTAATCAACAAATTTCTATGAGTTGAGACTTTGATTCTAGCCTGTCTTAGCCATTGACTAGCTCTATGACTTGGTTTATGACTTAACCTCTTTCCTCCCTGGTAAAATAGGAATAGTAATTCCATAGGATAATGTAAGGATAAAATTATATAAAGACTATAAAAATATTTTGAATATTTTGTATATTGTACAATATACATTTAAAATATTTGTCATTAATAATAGTATTGTATAATGTTTACTAAGCCTGAAAAATGAGGTTCACATTACTTACCATGTTGGGAGATATTAAAAGAAATGTGTTTTAGAAATCTTGATTTAGAGCAGTGAACAAAGCTAAATTTATGAAATAAAAGACAAAGCTCAAAACAAACATTTGGCTAATAAGAGGTGGTACGTAAATATGTGATTGTTTATTAATTGAACAAATATTTGCATATTGAGTTCCTAATATGTGCCAGACATCTACTGATATCACCAATTAGTGACAAAACAAGTTTTGACATTGGCCACCCATTACCAAAGGAACAACTGAAGAACAATCTAATTAAAGATCTGTTAGCTTTATACTTTTTAAAGGAGAAATTCCAAATTGCTCAGCATGGCATACAAGGAATCTCACAATCCAGGCCCTACCTTTTTCAAAGTCATGCATCACAGGAAGGGACTATGCTCAAGTCACATTGACTGTTTTACTTCTAATTGGATAAGGTGTCACCTCAGGATTCGGATCATTTGCTGGAAGATGAATTCCTATTCATTTCCCTACAAAGATGTATCAAGTGCTCAGTTATAAGTTCTTGCAAAGCAATTTGTATATCTGAAATGCAGTTGAAGGTTGAGGATCCTTCTGAGCAGCTCCGTGAACCCTGTTTATTGATTAGGAAAGCAAGTCAAAGGCATACCATGTTCACACCCAGCTCAAATGCAACCTTGTCTCTGAAGCCTTTTTTTTAGGCAGTTAGTCCTCCCTAAGCCCCTATTCATATTGCTGTTGGAGAAAATATGATATTGTTTATTTTTGTCTGTTCATATTTCTCTTCTCTTTTAACCGTAAACTGAGAAGCAAGACTCTCACATAATCATCTCTCTGTCATAAATGTTTATTGCTCTTCTACTACATAATAGGGGCTGAAAAAATATGTGAGAAAGGAAGGGAAGGGGAATGAGAGAAAGGAAAGAAAACAGGTATCTTATAGTCAAATACCCCCTTGTACCTCACACTGTGGATTTTGTAATAGTCAGCCAGGTGTTCCAAATGATGAGGCTGTGAAAATTAAATATATTTAGAGATAAATAGACTTTTCCTCAGAAAATCAAAGAAGAAAAGGTGAAGTCAGGTGACACACCGAGTCTGAGGTCAGTACTGTGAACTTTTTGGGCCTGGAGCCAGAAAGGGAGTTGAGACAGACCCTGTTGGCTTCCAGGTGTAATTGTGTTTATATCCATTAAGATTATTGTGTTGACAGTACACAGGAGAGATAGTCAGACTAGAAGCAGTTTCTAAATCTTGTCCTGGGAATTCCTAAGAGAAAACTGTGGGCACTGATCCTGGAAGGTGATAGATGGAAAATGTCAGTAGATGCTATTAGTTTCCTGATTCAGAACAATAGAGAGTCTGTATGGAGGCTCAGCATCCCTGGAGGTGGTCCCCCCACCAGAGTGTTTTTTTATGTCAAGAAGTCTGAATTGCTAAGATATTTGAGGTTCTTTCCTAGAATGACTATCCTACTAGCATTACATTGAGATAAAATCGAAAAGCTTGCAGTGGAATTTCTCTCTTGCAGTTCAAATTTCATTGTTATCTTCAAAAAAACTTCAGTCCAGAGGTGACTGCTGGTGTGCTAGAGACTGTGCTAATGTTCACCTACTGTAAAGGAGTAAAGATTTATTATGCTTAGTAGTACCCATTACTACTAGCAAAAACTTGCTCATAGTATGTAGGTATATAAAGCAAATTAAGCACTTGTTCATGAAATTGTCATTTTTAAACAAGTATTTATTGATTCCTCTTCTTACCCAGGCACTGTTCTGTGCCCTTTGTGTATGTCTGTGAACAAGATAGATATATTAATACTATCTACCGTTATGAAACTTACATACTCGTAGGGTAGATAGACCATAAACAAATAATTGTCAAAAAATAGGAATAACTTCATAACAAGTGACTTACTAAGCAACTCTTGATAGGATAGTCAGGGAGAATGTCTCTGAAGAAAAGTAAAAAGGGATATTTGAAATGAAGCCTGAATAATGAGAAAGTGTTATATACACAAAGACCTGGCGAGAGGATGTCCCAAGTAAAGGGGACATCAAGTACACAGTTCCTAAGGCAAGAAGGAGTTCTGCCTGTCTGGAGGACAGAAAAGTAATCAGTGAGGAAGGAGGAGAAATATAGAAAAGAAAGGGACCACGTAGGACCTTTGTAGATAGGTGAGAGAAACTTGGAATCAATTTTATGATCTATGGATTTTAAGCAAATTTTATGATCTATGGATTTTAAGCAAATTTTATGATCTATGGATTTTAAGCAAACTATTGCTACGAAATGATTTCTATTAATGAATTTCACTTTGCCTTCAACAAAAAATGAAAAGAAAATAAAAATTAATTGTTGCTAAGAGGGAACAGAGGATTTCACTGTGGAGGGATTTTGAGTTGCAACTTGAAGAAAGTGTAAGGATTCAGCAGGTGAATGAAAAGGAGAAAAGGCCATTCAGCTTTGAAGACATGTGTAAGCCAAGCCACAAAAGCATGTGGTTGAATAGATGTCTAATATGAATGGGAGGTACATATCAGAAGTGGCTGCAAAAAATGTGGGTTTAGGTAATGATAAACTGCTCACAGGTATTGAGTCCTTGTCATGTGCCAGAGCTTGGGCTTAACAGCTTACTTCGGTTGATTGCAAACCTACTGTATTTCCTGAGTACATTCATTCTCCCATTCCCTGAGTATTTCACATAACCTCCTGCCTCAGACTTTTAACATATCCTTTCCCCTCTGACTCATAACTGAAGATCTTGTTCCTTATATTAATAAGAAAATGGAAGCAATCAGAATTAAACATCAGATCTACTAACTTCCTTCCATTTATGCCTATACACTACATCTTCCTGATTTTTATTTTGGATGACAGGGACTTGTCTGTCACTGTTCCAATCTAACATTAACCTTTGTATTTGTGCCCTGGATCCCATCTCCTTTAATTTTTCAAGGACTTGCTTCAGTTATTATCCCTTGTTTTAATTCATTCAATTATTGTTGCTAGATCCTATCATTTCCTTCATTATAAAATCATGAAGTAATCTCTTTAATTAAAAAAAGCAAATGAAAAATAAAAAACTTTCTTAACCATTACCCTTCTAGGTTATACTCCATTTCTCTGCTTCCCTTTGGAGCAAAACTTATGGAAGGTGTGTTCAGTCACTACCCAGCTCCCTTTTCTCTTGAAACCACATCATTCAAGCTTTCATCACCACACTGTTGAAACCACCCAAGGTCACTCATGATCTCTATGTGGCAAAAAAGCTCATCATCAATTCTCTTACTCAACTTTTCAATTACATTTAACACAGTCAGTAACTCTTTGAAGCTCTTTGTTCAACTGACTTCTAAGACTCCACCTTCACCAATTTTCCTCAAGTCTCATTGGTTAGTGCTTTTAACTCTCTGGATATACAGCCTCATCATTTCCCTAAATCGCAATGTTACAAGGCTCAGTCCTTGGACTTTTGTCCTCTCAGTCTATTCTCACTCCCTAGGTAATATTTTTTCCCATGACTTAAATAACATACATTTGCTAATGGATTCCAAATTTACATATCCTCCCTATCCTGCAATCCATCTGCCTTCTAAACATCTCAGGAATCTTATTCTCTTCTCATCATTTCTCTTAATTATACAATATGTATCACAATTGTAATATCTCTGCCTCTAAACTGACTCCAATCATATTTTACTCCCTGTGTTCCACATGTAAAATAATCGTTATATCCTTTACATATTATTTTCACAATTGTACTGAGATGCTATATTTCTTAATCATGCTTTTTCTCTCACAGTTTTATAGTGGAGTTTTCCAGAGGCTGTGTGGAAAATATAAAGTTATTGCTTTTACAGTTAATGGAATATGTGTTTGTGTATTATTGTATTTTAAAAATTTCTCAGTTTTGAATGATAAGGAAAGGTATTGGACATTTCCTCAAAGGTCAAAATTAGAGTTATCATATGACCCAGAAATTATACTCCTAGTTTCATACCCAAGAGAAATAAAAATATATGAAAATACAAAAATATGTACACAATTGTTCATAGCAGCATTATTTATGACAGCCAAAGGTGGAAACAACCCAAGTGTCCATTGACTGATGAACGGATACACTAAATGCAGTATATCCATACAATGGACAATTATTTAGCAATAAAAAGAATAAGGTAATGATACATGCTACAGCATGGTTGAAACTTGAAACATTTTAAGTGAAAGAGGCCAATTACAGAAGATCACATATTGCAAGATCCAATTTATATAAAATATTCAGATATCCAGAACAGCCAGATTTGTAAAGATAAAACCTAGTTTAGTGGCTGCCTCGAGTTGGGTGGGAGGGATAAGAAGTGACTGATAATGGATACAAGTTTATTTTGAGGGTAATGAAAATATTTTTAAATTAGGTGTAATGACTGCAGAACTCTGAATATTCAAAACCCGCTTAACTGTATACTTTAAATGGGTGAATTTTGTGGTATGTGAATTAAATCTCAATAAAGCGTTTAAAAATTTTTTCAGTCTGGATTTTTAATGTGGTAGAAAGATAAAACCCACACAAACAAAAACTCTGAGACTTTAAATAATTTTTCAGACAAAGTTTTAAAAGTTTGATAACCTCTGTCCTAATACAAATAAGAATCTCTTAACTGGTTTTGATGTTTTTATTCTAACTAACTCCCTAATGGTCTGCCTTCATAAACTGTTAACCAGAGCAATCTTTTAAAAATATTAGATCATACTATTCACCTATTTAAAAATCTTTCAGAAACTTTCTATGGGTTAGAACAAATCTTATAGCCCTCATCATGACCTACAATATCTTACATACCCCATTTCCTATTACCTTCTCAATCGTATCTTTACCAATAGCTGTGTTCTAGACATTTTGGCATTACTACTGTGTCACATATATATCAAACATGATCTCACCCCAAGACCTTAGAATTTTCTGTTTTCTCTGCCTGGTTCCTCCCAAGATTTTACTTGAGTCACCTCTTTACTTTATTCGGGCTACTGCTCAAATGCCACTTCCTCATATAGTCCTTTCTTTCTCCTCCTATCCAAAACAACACCTTCTACCCCCATTGCAGCCTCCATTTCTCTTGATTTCCTTTCTCTGTCCTTTTGAATTGCCCATGAGAACAGCAGGTCATAATTATCAAAGAAATTAACCCATCCCACAGCCTACCCTCAGCATCCCCAAACAATGACGGATGGAATTGATGTAAAAATACTCCAGCTCTCTAGAGTCCTGTGTGGGATTGTTCTTGAGACATAATGTTCTTCACTGACACCCTTAGTTTCCCAGAGGAATTATCCTCTAGTTACCCAGGGTGGTGACTTACTCGACAACACACACTTTGTTGGCTGCTTTTCCTTTGCAGTTCATTTTCCTACTTGCTTAAGAATATTTCCTGGTATTGCCTCCTAAATGCACTACTTGCATTCAAATATTTGTCTCTTATGACTTGATATTATGTTTATTTATATTTATTGTTTTATTTTC
The DNA here is from genome assembly GCF_964374135.1 of Grampus griseus. Lineage (NCBI taxonomy): Eukaryota > Metazoa > Chordata > Mammalia > Artiodactyla > Delphinidae > Grampus > Grampus griseus. Next base: position 92,334,241 of record NC_138998.1, read on the forward strand.
TCTTTCACCCACTAAAATGTAAATACTAAAAAGGTGAGGATCTTGTTTTGTTCACTGGGCTCATAGTGCCTAAAATAATGCCTTGTATAACTTCTGCATTCAATAAATATTTATTGAATGTAAGAATGAGTGATTATCAGATGTATTCCTTATAATGATCCTGTAAGGCAGGTGCTATTGTTATTATTTCTATATCACAGAGAATGAAACCAAGATTTCAAAATGTTAACTTAATTGTCTAGGTTGCACAGTATGTGGAGAAACAAGTCTCTAAGATGTCTGTCTACCATCAAAGCCCATACTTTTAACAAAATTCATAACAGTGAAAACTCAGCTCTGAGATCTAAGATACATAGTCCAAACACAACTAACAGCAAGTGATCTAGATTCCTCCTGACTAAGCTAGAGGTTAAGAAAGGTAAAGTTTCAAAGATTAGACAAATATAGAGACAAAATAAAAACAAGTTCGTATAAATCTCCTGAAGTTCCGAGTCCCTCCCTTCTAAATTTTGTTTCTGTATTTGGTTTAACTTGCTCTCTTTCTCATGGATTATTATTGTGGTCACTTTGGTCAGTGGTAAATTTAATACGCCCTTTGATTTCCTACTGCCTTGCTCCGAGCTTTAGGTTTTAGATTTCAGAGTAAATCCATGGTTTCCTACTTCTCTGTCATTCTTTGCCCAAGTCCAGGAGAGCGACCTAGAAGCTTACCAATAAGAGTAGCCAGCACTATTCTCAAAAGGTGGTCAATTAATGGAATTACCCAAATGTAATGGGTACATCTTTGATCTGTTTTCTATTCACTTATCAAATACATACCTACAGCACTCTGAAACATCAGAACAGAAATAACAAAAGAGAAAAATTATTATGGTTTTAATGCTTTCTGCTTATTGTTTGTTCTTTATTTTCTTCAATTTTTATTAGACAATCAATAAGCTCATTTGGCAGATGGAACCAAATTGAGGCATTAGAAGCCTTCCAAAGTAAATTATTTTATTAATTATAACAATGTCTATGGGTAAGGAAATTGACAAATGACTCTGTCTTCCTTACTACTTAATTTAATCAGGAATTTGTAACTCTTTTAACACATGATTTTAGAACAGGCCAAAGATGAAGTTTTCCTGTCATAGGATTTCAAGGGATGAATGGGGTGGGTACTAATTATGAAAGTGGGGGATCTGGTATTCAAGAAGATAGCAGTAGGAACAAGTGAAAGATGGAGAGGGAGGAATTGGATGAAGAGGCAGCACATAAAACCTGTTACATGATTCAATGTTTTGGCCAGAGAATTGCTATTTCAATGTTTATAGATTCCAGAACTTTGTCAAATTATCAAAGGAAAGTCTTACTGAAAGAACATTTCTACAGAAAATAAAAATCAAGGGAATTTGATATATATAAAATTTGATTTGACTTCTGCTCTACTGAGATCTGAAGTTTTGAGGAGATAACTGCATTGCCAGTGATATAATTACGCTTTCCTAAAGGGTTCAAAAGTATTCATTGAGTTGACTTGCAGTTCTTAAAGAGGCAGTCTTCATTGTCATTTTTTCTTGTATCTCCTGCATTTAGCAGAGCTTGATGCTTGAGTAATTGTGCACATTAAAACAAGATATCTACCTTGGCTTATCTTTCTATCTATCTATCTATCTATCTATCATCTATCTAAGTTCACTGTGTTATTTATGTATTAATTCTAATCTAATGGAACACTGACGAATAATCTTTTAATTTACTGATATAATTGAAAAAACCAGTACCTTACCTTGTTAATGAGTCTTATTTTGTTCAACTGTTCACTGCCATGGCCATTATGAATGTATATGGCAGTAAAAAAAAAAAGGGAAGAGCAGGTCTGATGGCATCAAGCACAGCTACAAGGCAGCTGGCAATGACCAGGCTGTGTGGCAGGAAATGTTTCCAGGACTCCCCTTATGTGAAAAGGCAACAGGTTTCATCGAAGAATGCAAGTGTGGAAACAAGAAGGATTTTGTTCCCTCTCTTCTCCCCTCAAAGAGTTTCCCACCTTGAAGAGATTTATGTCATGATTGGAATGAAGGAAACTCACAGAGAATAAACTGTTGGTATTAAGAGGTTATCACAGGTCATCACTTTTTCTTTCTTTTACTCCCTTGGAGAGAAATGGGTAGCATTCTATCATTTTTGATAGTTGGCCTCCTAACTGGTAGTATCACCATGATGCATATCTTGGCCAAAATTCCCAGGAGTAAACTCAGCAGGAACTTTTAGTGTGAGGTAAATCCTTGGCTACTAGGGGACAAGAGAACATAAAAGCTGAGTTTATGTATCTCAGGGCCCCAATTAGCAATAAACATATTTTTAACATAATTTTACAAATGACAAGTAACCGAGGAAGACTACAATTAGCTCTAGGAAGAAATGTCCTTTTTTCTTTCCCCTGCTTTTCTTTCTTTTTATAATATTGCTCTATTATGTCTTAAAATAAAGAGACTATTAGGACATGTAGAGATGAACTATTTATTGATAAGTTGATGAATTTGCCATCAAGCACCTTTACACAAATTCAATCAGAAACTTTTAGATGTAAAATATCATTATATTATGTGTGTATGTATTGTTAGTGTGTAAAATATGATGATGATGATGATGATATTGCTTCCATAGACCTTGAGCTCCAAACTCTCATAACCAAAAACAACAGGAAAGCCTTCATCATCAATCCAGTCTACCAAGGCATTCCTAGTCTCACAGCTTCCTGTTTTTGATCAGCAGTAAAGCAAAAACAGGAATAGAGAAGAGAAGCATCATTTTCTTTCTGTCTTTACTAAAAGAATTACTGTACTGAAATATCTAGAGATCAGAAAGAACTCCACATTTTGCTTGAGGGTTCTGGCTTGACATCCTTTCATTAGATGAGACAAATAAGATTTTATTGAGACACTAGGGAAGCAAGGGCTCTCTGAGCTAGACAAGAATGTTGGATGGGAAGACGTTACACGTTATAATTCAGCTACACAAATGAGCATGACCTAACAGGCTCAGATATGAGAGGAGAGGTGATAATAGGCAATTACAATTATAAAGATAATCTATAATATTGAAGTGTTTTTTAATCCATGAAAGACTCCTGTTATCTGATGTTATATTTTTATATGTTTGGAAAAACTTTTCATGCTCTTGAAAAGGAAAATATTAGGCATAATCATTTTCTTGTTAATTTATCAATTGGAGCAGAGTAAAATAATGTACACAGACGATACGTGATCACAGTGTATTCTCTTATGGATAAGTAGAGAACTATGTTTGGAAAAATTAAACCCATGTTTTCAAAATAAGTGTAATAAAAGTACAGAAAAGTGTATAAGTTTCTGATTTTAATTTTATAATTGTGGCGGAGTATATAACAGGTGTTGCTGTGCTCTTATTAACTTCATTCTCCATTCACCTCTCCTAGCGTTACTTTTTCTCTCCAGTGCTCTCAACCTTCCCACACCTCCATGTTTCCCCAGCCCATTCATTAAACTTTTATTATAAAAATGCACTCAGTTTGACTTTGCCATTAATATTTAGCAAGTACAGAATCATGCTTTAACTAAATGGGTATATTTTAATTTGTGGAAGGCATTTCTTAATGGCCCAGGTATGATCACCCCTCTCTTAAACTGATCAGAAGAAATGATTAATTAGATTTTCCTTGACATTTTTAAAGATACAGATACCTTTTCTTTTTGATATGTCACTTGACTTTTACGAAACTATTTCTGTTCAGAAAAGAAAGACCTGCTATTGTCTGAAATGACCTCACAGACTTGAAATGTCCAGACGATGCATAGAAAAGCTTTCTGTGCCTGGAATTGAATGAACGCCCTGTTCCTAATTTGAAGAATACATTGAATTTAAATCTCCAATATAAAGGTCATTAGTGTACCACGATTTCAAAATAAGCCTAGGTGACACAGATCAATTTCATGACCAGTAATAACACTAATTACAGCTTTCCACTCATTTAATATGATATATAAACACAAGGTCTGACACCATCTACAAAGTTCTTGGGACTTTTCCTTCTCCAGATGAAACGTGTTATCTAAATAAATCCTTTACATTGCTTGGTTATAATTACTAAGTTTGCTGGGGAGATAATTGCATGGCTTGTTACCTGACCCTCAAAACAAGAAAATGGTAGACTTAAATCTTGTGAAATCACTCACCTGCCCAAATCAGAGTATGACAAAAGGTAGGTACTTGAAGGCAAAAGCCAGAAAACTTGACATGGTGCCATCATATTTTATTGAAGATAAGACCCAAAAATGTCTTTCAGCGTCTATGACAGATGAATTTGCCTGAAGCTGCTATCCAGTTGAATTCAGAACACTTGTCAGAAGCTAGAGAAGTTTTATAAGATGGGATCACCAGGGGGAAAAAAAATGTACTGATCAACCCTGTCCAAGGGCTGTAAGAATAAATCCCACTCTTATTGATCAGTTTGGGACTGGAAAATGAGCTACAAAACATGTTGGGCATCTGTTCTCTGTGAAATTCTGGATGGTTTCTTTGAGATCATGCATTAAAGGCAAAATTAAGGATTTTTACTCATAGAAATGAATTTTTTAATTGTCCCTTTTATTCTTTATACCATACAGCATCTCTTCTTCAATGTCTGATCACAGCTTCTTTGGACTTCCATGGGAAAACTGACCAAAGAAAGGCTTCAATAAGAAATGAAGTTACTCAGAAAGAGAAGGGGAAGTTTAACTATGGTAGAGAGTGTGGGCTTTTAAGCAGTAATCTGTTCTCCTTATTCTACCTTCTTTACCTATGGTTTTGGGGTGTGTCTCTTGGGGAATGATTTTCCCCATTGACAGTTATGTGCAGAAAAAAGAGATTCTTTGTTTATTGTTTTGCTCTGTTTGAAGTACAGCAATATATAAAGCAAGTCACTGCCAAATCTCCATGAGAGGGTTGGGTGTATATTGGAAACAGGTTGAAAGTGGGTGGGTACAGGGAGGGGGTGGAAGCTGATAGGTCAGCTTGTGGTGTGTTCCAGACCCAACAGCAGGTTTTGCAAGTTCTGAGACTGGTAATAACTTTGTTCTCTGAAAGAAGTCTGAGGCTCTTTGTGGATAAAACAAACATTTTTAATTGAAACTCATAAAAGAATAAAAGAGCCAAAATATTCTTACTCTCTCTGAGAGGTAGATGGAAGCTTTGGTGTCTGACAGGTGCAGCTTATGAGTCACCTGGACAGCAGCCAGAAATTCTTGTAAGAACAAACCAAAAAGACCACACCTGTTGATTGAAAACTCTGCCCTCTAACACAACAGGTGAAATTGTGCAAAATGCCACCCCTATTTCCCACTTTCCAGGTTGCCTGATTTTTATTAAATGAAGGTTAACATTAAGTATGCTGTTCCAAATCCCAGAGTCTTCCATTGGGTACAGAATGTACCAAATTCCATTTGATTAAGATCATAATCTTGCCTGGAATGGAAAGATTCATTTTTCATTTTCATCCTAATGTTGTCTTTGTATGTCCTTTAGTGTCCTTTGCAGGACATTTAGTTAATCTATTTGCTTCCTAAACATAGTTTATTGAATATGGCTTTTCACAGCTAAGAGTATTATGAAAGCCTGCTAAAGGTGGAACACATGTCATGTACCTAGAAGGTGAATTAAATAAGGCTTCAAGGGAGTCTCTCGGGGAAAAAAAAAATTCTTACCATCAAATGTGCAATGGAAGAAAGAAAAGGCTCTAGGGAATAGTTGCTTTTACATAACAAGAAAGAAACTATCTGATAGGAGGGAGTCGGAAGAGAAAGGGGAAAATCTGTGCCAAGAGGTTTCAGAAGAATGTGCTGACAAGAACATTTATTAACAATTCTTGCTTAAATTCTATTTAAACTGTTGAAACATAACCGAATGCCTCTCCTATTTCTGTTCAATTTTTATGTTCATTCTGGTTTTATTTCTTTATTTGAATTGCTATAAATATTAAACAGCTGTGTATAAAGGCTACCTATGTGTAAAGATTAAGATAGAAAAGAACACAATCAAATCATCTCTTATGTCTTTTAAAGTATTGGTATTCGAATTTTTTGTGCTTTTTCTTCATGAGAACCCATATTACTGAGGCTGTCTTTGCAGTTTAGTTTTCTCCCAGATGCCGTTATAGTCCTGTCGGTTATGCTTGTCCATATCACTGAGTTCCTTCATTAGGCACATGTTGAAAAACCAACTCCTGGTCCAATGAACCTGGGAGAATCTTGAATCCCCACTAGGTAAATGAAATGCTTTAGACTTAAGAATGAATGATACTGGAAAAATGCATTTTGGGCCAAATATACACTACATATCTTACATATACAGAAATATATGTGTGTAAAAAAATTTTGTGTAATACAATAATTATTTCCTCCCTCCTCACTGCCTCCCTATGGTATACATCTAACCCCAAGCTCCACACATTTGAGGAATGAAAGTTCAGAATAAAAGGATTTGATTTAATATGCCTGATGGGAAGATGATACATTAACTTTATTTCCCCCCTCCCCAGTGAGAAAAACAGGAAAAGCCATTATTATGTGTTACAAAGAAAGCAGCTAGAGGCATTAAAACAGAGATTTTCTGTCTTCTATAACTAAATCCCTTTTCTTTCTTTTCTCTCTCCAGGCCTGTAGCAGATGAGTCTTTAGGTCCCATGAGCATATTTTACACATCATCCTGTACAGTAACCTCCAGATAAGCAGGGCCTTAATTAGAAATCTTTAACCCATGGGGATTTTGTTACTTGCTTTTTAAGAAAAAATGGGGAGACACTCTTTTTCTCTTAGAGTTGTTTATAGAATTTGACCCATGACTCTTACCAGGAACCTATATGGCATTTACTCCATAATGCACATATGTTCTAGCATATTCTTCATCTTCAAACATCTAACCCCCAGCCACCAACACCACCATGTGCACACCCCTCGATTTCACCCTGGCACACACTTCTTACATAAATGGCATTTGTGTGGATTGGTCGCTGAAGCTCTGGGCTGCTTTGGGCTCCACATGGGAGATATGTATTGATTTGTGACAGGAATGAATGCTAGGTTTGGGTTTGCTTCTGTCTTATGAGCTAGTATGATTCCATTTATATTCATATATCCCTGGTTCTGTGGCTCTATGGTGACACTATTTTCTAAGTAGATACATAGTGGATTCTCAGAAAAAAAGAAAAAGTAAAAAAAGGAAGAATTCAGGAATTATCAGAGACAAGAAATCCCCCTCTTTCTCTGTACTCTAACAGAGTAACCAGATATGGGCTGATTTAGAACCTTCAAAAAATATATTTTAGTGCTAATGATCAAAGTTATTATAGATTTTCAATCAGTATAAGAAAGAAGAAACAGAACAATTTAAACTTTTCTGATATGGAAACACTGACATTTCTGTGTAGGCCAGCTGGCTGCTATGCACTTGATCTGTATCCTCTCAGCATTTTCCTTATGACTTGTGGAGATTAAGTGACCTAACTCCACCTACTGGATGACTAAGAATTACATCCCCTTGGCTTAGAAAAGCAAATGGGCATCATAAAATGGACAGCGACCTAAAAGCACAGTGTGACTTAAGCTCTTAGCTTTGCCACTTTCTGGCCTTGGAAATTACCTCTTAGAGAGTGACTTAAGATTTCTAGACTGCAGCTTCATCATCTGTAAAAGAGAAAAGTGGCTTGAGCTGATGATCTCTAATGACCCTGTATTCTTAATTCCCTATGATTCTGATTTAATTTGAATTAAGAAACCTAGACCATAGGCTCTTTATTCACATTGGCTATAAGTGGTGCATAGAGTACTTTATTCTGATTTGGTTAGTTGCTAAGGAGAATACTCACAAACTGTCACCATTGTGTTATCACCCATCCTGGTTCTGTCCTTAACACTTCAGGCAAGAACTTGATCCCTTTAATCCTCATTTTGCTAAAGACAAGAATAAATGCTAATATCTCCCCTCAGAGCAGCTGTATAGTTTAAATGGCATTCTAGGAATACAAGGGCCTTTCTTTTTGGCAACCATGGTACTTGGCGATATAGGATGATGTAGGAATGACAGAGTCAGAATTGTATGAGAGTTTGTTTATATTAATTAATGCCATGAATATGGAGCAACGCTGTGAACAATTCAAACTCGGGTAAAAGGAGATTTTAAACAAGAAAAATAAAGTCATGAAGGACAAAAAAACTGTTTCTCATTTCAACAAATTATAATTTTCTCTTTGGGACAACCCTCTTTCATACCAGGGCAACTCAAATCACAGAAAACCACACTGACACAGGCACCCATACACACCCATATACACATATACACACATGTGCACACAGAAAAAAGTATGACCTAGCCCCCAGTTCAGACCTCGAGGCCTTGACTTATATTGTGTCTACAAACACTATGTTTCTCAGTACAGTATGTCCAATGCCCAAAAGTGAACACTGAAAATTGAGGAAGCTATGTATAACTTGACATCTTGGCATCAAGAATGTTGTTTGTGTTTTCCCTCTCCAAGATCAGATGAAGACCAAAACCATGTAGATCTTCCATGTTAAGTAATGAAAATGTCAAAGATTAATAATCAAAGATAAGAACGAAAACTCGTTTATAGAGTTGGTCCTGTTTAAAGAGACCAAAGGGGAAAATTATTAACTCAGAGTGGATTTTGTCTTAGGTCCCTACCTCTTATAAATGGAGTCCAGAAAGGCTTCTTTAATTCTGTTCAGTTAGAATTAGGGACTCTTATGCTTATATTATTTCTTGTTTCTCTAATCTGTCTCCCTATTTATCTTAATAATTTGCCCTTTTTGTCTACTTCCGACATTTTCATTCTTCTGCTAATATGCTAAATAATCTCTAATATTTTTGCTACCCTATAGATCCCATTTTCCAAGAACCATATAGCCTGGATCAATTCTTTTTGGTGCTTAGACATTCAACATTTATTTATACCTACTTAAATGAAGATCATAATATTTCTTCCACTTGTAAGTATAAGAAAAATAAGTCTTTATAAAAAGCAGGAAAGCCATAAATGCTTCCATCATGTGCTACTATCTACACATTTAAAAATAATCTGCACCCCCTTTTCATATAATTGGAATAAAAGTCTCCTTTTTTGAAAACTGAAATAAAACCTTCTAGGACACTCTCAACGAAGGAGGAAATCATTTCATAATTTAACAGAGCTCATTTTAGTCAAATTCAAAATAAATCTTTCATAAATGGTCTAGGACATTTCTTTTACTTTGCCTGTAACTTCAACTAAGTGAGGATCTTCTAAAGTTTGAGTAGAAGAGAATATGACAGTCATCTCAGAGATCGTTTACAAATTACAACTTCACTGAATGAAAGTTACATCTTTATATGTATATATTTTGCTATAACCAAATATTATGATCACAATTATTTGATTTTAAAAGTGAATTATAATTTGAAAAGTTAATAATGATAATAGCAGTTAGAACATTAGCTAAGGTAGGATGATGGACATTGGAATATAAAAGTAAATATCTCAACAATTTGGGTAAGGGAATCTGATAATATATTCAACCTGTCCTAACATCTGGAATAAGTTTTCAACATTTGCATTAGTGAAACCACTAATAGTTTCTGACAGAGTTTTCCCAGCTTTATTTCTAAGCATTTATTGAAACACAGTTAAAATAGTATCCATGTGTACCCAGTTCATCCTTACTACACTCTATAAAATGTGGCTTTTTGTAAGCCACTGAGAATATGGTCTCATTAATGCTTTCAGAATGTGTTCTTCTTTAACTCCAACTCGTATCCCTCATTATAAAGTTAAAAACACATGTTAGTCCTAGATTCCCATTTTAGAATTGATCTAAAATGTCATGTATCCCTCTTCAAATTATTTACTTCCTCTGTCAAAACAAACCAAGCTATAATGACATTTTCATATTTTATAAAATATATATGACAAAAATATTTTTCCTGATTACAGAAGTATGATAACCATTTTTAAGAGGTCAGGAAATACTTAAAAGTTTACTGTTAGCATGGGTACCTTGTCTTCCTGACATTTCCTTTATATATAGATTCAATATAATCTTTAACCACAAAGAAAAAATGGAATATTTTATAAAACTGTTTTGTAGCATACATTTTTCTCCCAATATATTATCATAGACATTACCCTATGGCAGTTATTTTGCTTCAGTTCCATCGCTTTGAAAGGCTGTATAATATTTCAGTTAAAATATAACATGATTTATTGAACTTATCCCCTTTTGATTGACAATTACATATTTTCATTATATGGGCAATATAATATATTGCCATATAAAGAATAGCCCTTAGATGTGTTTCTGTAGACTTAACTGATTATTTTATGCATAAATTCCCAAAAGGGAGATTGATATGTTGGACAATTTAAGCTTTTGTAATTTTTTAATTCATATTCTAACTTGTCCTCCAGAAATCTGTATCAATTATTTTCTTCCTGCAGTGTGTACAAATGCCTATTTTCTCACACTTTTACCAATACTATTAAGTTCATGACTAAGGCATGTTGTAATTCTGTTTGTTGATGTTTATATATATGTTATCTAATAGGGAGCTTAAGTAATAAAGTATAAGTGTTCAGTTAGTTTGTCTAGAACACTGTGACAGAGTTATAAGCAGAAAAAGACATTCATTCTATATTATAAAGACATTAAAAGAAGTTCCATCACACATTTTTCTAAACATTCACTTTGTGTTTCAACATTTCTGTAGAAGTCCATGCTGACAAAAACAGAGTAGTAATTGTAGACTTGTTCTAATAATTGATGGAAAGATTTCATTCATTTATAGTAGTCAAACTGGCTTGAGGGGTTAGAATCATTCTCCAAATTTAAGGTCCCACAATGGAACTTGACTTAACTATAGTGAGAAGATGGTTTTATTTGTCTATCTTATCTCGGTAACTGGTGATAATTCAGAATTCAGAATGCAGTTTAAATGGAATGTTAAATGGTTCAAGTGTGTGTGTGTGTGTGTGTGTGTGTGTGTGTGTGAGAGAGAGAGAGAGAGAGATAGAAAGATTCATTTGCTCAGATATTTTACTTTGTATTATTGATAAACATTTGCTATCTCATTAATTCCCTCAACCTCTCTCCAGCTCAATCTTCCTCCCCTTTTCTTTATTATCACAGTGCCCACTGTTCTCACAGTGCCCTTTTTGTACCCAACCCTGTTTTTCCTTCTCTTTGCCTATGTATTGGCCTTTCCTTTTCATGTATTGTGCAGCTTGCCTTTGTTTGTGGACGTGTTATCTCTTTCACATGTCTTTGGAGATTCTGTTATCTGTTCCTTTCCATTGTCTGGGTTAATTTGCCCTGTTAAAATTCTTTCCTTTTATGGTGATTAGTTTAATTTTAATGCAAATTCCAAGGTAACTTACTGAATTTCATCGCTCTCCCATTTCCAGTTGTTTTTGGACATGCTCCAGTCACTTGATGTGAGCTTCATTTACCTTTCATGCCATATTTTCTCCCTTTGGATTGCTTTTTCCGCTTTCAATGTTACTCCCCTCTTCCTCTTTGATAGTGTTTTCTTTAATGGCACTCATTTGTTGGTGGTGAAATTTTTTGTGGGGTTTTTTTACTCTTATCACTCTTTCAGTTTCACTGGTCATCTTTTTACTTTGCTTTCATGTTCATTTTCATTCAAGGTCTTCTGTTCTCAGTCTTGGTCTATTGTTTCCTGGGATATTCTGTCATTAACTATGATATATACACATGGCATGGTCCTTAATAAAAGTACCATTTAGGTGACAAAAAAGTTATGTTTCCCTTTATCAACATACTTATTAGAGCAGAATCACATACAGCTAAAGATCTGATATCCATGTGAATTTGGAAATGCCTTGGAATATCTAAAATACCACAGTGAGTGTTCAAAAATATAAAATACTGAAAAAATAGTGCTGAAAGATAAGATCAAGATAAAGACGAATTTGAAACCTAGTTCAATAATGACTCTAGCATTATTAAGTCAGGACTCAAAGAGATTTTAAATGTCATCTAGCCCATTTTATCATTCAGTATCTGAAATCTCTACAACATCCCAAATAATCATTTAAACATGGATAACCAAATACAGATTAGCCAATTAGATTTTAAACTTTTCCTTATATTGAATGAAAATCTGTCTAAATGCAGATTTCCATTTTGGCCCTAGTTCTACTCACTAAAAAAAAAAAAAAAGAGTCTAGTTCTTTTGTATCATAATGCTTCAAATATTTGAAAACAGATGTTTGAAGAGCTTTTGTTCTTCAGCTTAAAAATTCTTAATCATGACTAGATAGTCTCATCTTTGTCAAATACTTTATAGTACATTTCTGGTTGCCTAGGTAGGTATTTTTATATGCTTCTACCAAAATTGAACACATCAATCTGTGAAGCATTTGAGCACATAAGAGATGGTCCATCTCCTCCATCAATCAAGAGATCATAGAATTATAATGTTTTGTAATGTATAATTAACCTTTTCTGGAATTGACACTTATATTGAATTTCTTTCCTTTTAGTCTATAGTATACTATTCTACTGCACTTGGGTTTTTAGATATGAGTATGTATTGCACATCATCTAACAAGATTTGGCCCACCATTCTTACTTATCAAGATGATTTTAAAAACTGATTTTATCATACTATATATTCAGTCATTCTTCCATTGATTGATGCCACATGGCATTCATGTTATGGATAGTGAACAGAACATATTCAAGGGCAGAACTCTGTAAAACATTATTACAGACTGACAGTCATTCCCTTCCCAGCATTCTTTGAACACCTCCATTCAATCAGTTTGCAATACACCTAACTGAAATATCATGCAACACTACTTGAGCTTTAATCTCATGAAAACATCTTGTCAGATGCCAATATGTTTAATATATTTCCCTTATCAACCAGTTTAGTAATTCTTTCAAACTACATTTTATAAGCTTTCTGACTAGTGTAGATAGATCAGGCACACAGATTCTGATAATTCCTATTCAGGTTTTGATGTAGAGAAATTTTGTGTCTCTTAATAGTTCATATGGTCACACTCTGCCTCTGTTTTCTAGGTTACAAAAGTAAAAACATGGTTTAGTACCCATGATTAGTCATTCTTCAAGTCCTATGACAAATGCAGTGTGAATAGTTTCTATGTTTTTTTTCCCTCCTTTCTGGGCCAAAACTTCCAAGTCTAATAAAAAATTATTTGTCATCCAGAAATAAATACATATTTCTGAAATCATAGAAATAAATTTTCCAGAAAGATATAGTAATCATAGAATCTAATGAGATTACTCAATACTCCAGTTTTTAAGCATAGAAACTTAAGAAAATGAACAGATTTACAAGTACATTTTAAACTATACAAAGTACTATATTTTCCAATCTCAATTAGGTCCATCATTTCTTAGGCATGTGGGTTATTCTATTTTGCTTGATAAATTTTACCTATTTGTATTGATTACTAGCAGAACATAAATATAAATAAGTAAAGGACTTGAGAAATCAATATATTGAAGTTTGAATAGGTATAGAATCACAAAATTGACATAGTACAGTTGAAAGCAGAATTCCATTGAAGAACAAGATCTTGTCTTTTTATCCAATATTTTCTGGACTATTAACTTGGTTTCAATTTAGCATAGTTTGCTATTGTTATTTTTTGTTTTTAAATCTTGTTTTCTGAACACTTTGGAAAAAATTGTAACTGGCCTATAGGACAGTAAATGTCATCTATATCTAGAGAAAATCATACTACAATAAGAATGTATACTTAACTTTAAGTTATACAATTTTTATTGGTCTGTTTATCTAATTCTCTATGTATATAAAGGACAAACTATAGAAAATGGCTAGAAACTCAGAAAGACAGTTTAAATCTTGACAAAGAACAACTTCTTAAAAGTCTTACATATGAGTCTACTCAGTGGAACTGCTATTAATAATTGTAGCTTATTATCAACTGAATATTCAATTTCACTTGAGCCCTACATTAAATTCATGCTTTATTTATTCAAGGATTCAGACATGTGTGGGTTTGTCTGGCAAGTCATTCAATGGTTCTATTTACATGGGAGCTCTGGTAGCTTTCTGGAAAAGAATTTACACAAAGAGGAGAGTCTGGCACATGGTTTTGGTTCACAGACACTCAGAAGAAGGGTCACGTGATATACAATATGCTCTATGTCATCCTCTACGTTGTGCTGATGGATAATGCCTGAATTGTAAAACAAAAAGGCTGTAACAGAACATAGTGAAGACTAAAAGAGCTTAGATATTGAGAGGATTAAAACATCAGCAGCCTTCAAGTAGCATGTTCTTCAATGATAGGAGAGAGTACCCTCAGCTATGAAGAGGCATGTCTAGGACTGCTAGATTAAGCAAATAAAAATACGAGTGCCCTGTTAAATTTGAATTTCAGATAAGTAGCATTTTTTCCTAGTATAAGTAAGTCCCATGAAATATTTGGGGCATATTTTTACTAAAAAATAGTTGTTCATCTCAAATTCAAATTGAACTGGGCATCCTGAATTTTATCCGGCAACCCTAGGCATGCCATCAACATTGACAGTGGAATAGGTCAGGGATTTTCAGTCAGATATATTTGCCGTTGTAGAAATCCTTGCATGGAATTCATAAACAGAAGTTTCTATCATGAGTAGCAATGTCACTGGCACCATCAACAATTTCCTCATATTGGCCCTAAATTTGCAGCCATCAAGTATTTACAATGCTCTTTGTGCTTACTATAAAATCCTTTCTCTCTTTACGTGCTTAGTTCCAAATAATTTTTTATCATGCAATAATTGATCCAGTAAAAACAAAATGTAAGGAAGGATAATAAAATTAAAATAAAATATAATAATAAAGCACATTCCTGAGCCTATCACCCAACATAGAATAGAACAGTACCTATACAGTACTATGTCATTCCCATATTCCATTACCTTATTCACTAGAGTAAACAACTATTCTGCAATTTGTGTTTAATCAGTTTCTTGCTTTTTAAAGTAGTTTTTCACATGTGTAGGTATACCTAAACAGTATATGATTTAATTTTATTTATGCCAAACATTATGCTGCAACTTGCTTTATTTTCTAAGGTCAATCCATGCTGTGGCTTATGCCTCTAATTTGCATATTTTTGCTGATATATAATATTCTATAGGTATATTCACTACAAATCATTTAACCTTAACCTGTTGATAAATATTTTCTTAATTTCCCCTGTTTTTAATTGTTATTATAAAATAATGTTGCCCTGACATTCATTTGTATGTCTCCAGATGCACATGCAAGACTTTCTCTTTAAACACTATATTTAGGTGAAGAATTTCTGACTTAAGAGAACATGGGCATATTCAGTTTTACTAGATAATGCCAAATTGTTTTCCAAAGTGATTAAACCAATTAAGTTCCCACTAGCTGTGTCTAAAACTTTCCCCTTTTCCACATTCACACCAATGCTTAGTATTTGCAGACTTCTTAATTTTTGCCATTCAATGGGTATAAAATGATATCTTGTTACACCTTAATTTACATTTCTCTGAATGCTAATGAAATTGAATAGCTTTTCCATTCATATTCTTCTTCTGTAAAAGACTTTTTTGGTTTTTTTGGAGATATTCATATTCTATGCATTAATTTAAGAATTCTGGTACAAATTTTTACAAATAATTTTTTCATATTTATGTTTGTTGCTAAGATCATCCTGAAACTTCATAAAAATCTTGAGAGTCACAGAGTCTCTTTGCTCTCTCCTTCCTTCTACCATTTTAAATATATTTCTTTATACTTTCTCTCACGTTTTATTTTGGATACTTAGGCCATTCATGTTTTGGTCTTCCCTCTTTTTATAATACTATTTTCTTCTGATTGTCACTTTTGGTATTTACCTGCTTCGTATCTGTGGCTTCATGTCTTCCATTGGCTTTGGTATATTTTTAACTAGCTTGAATGCTAACTCTCGTCCATTGTCTCTATTATCACCTTATCAGGTTCTTATTATACATATGTTATGCTTTTCCTTATTCTGTCATATACACATAGACACAAACACACATACATTTTATTTATTAATATTCTTATTCTCCTCTGCAGAAGTTTGAGTAATTTTTTTTTAACATTGAACATATAATTTCCTAATAGTAGAACATAATTTTGTTTAATCTTCTGTTTAATCCTGGTATGGGGTTTTCAATTTCATTAATTATATGATTCTTGACAATTCTTTTTGTTTATATCTAAAGTTTGACTGGTTGTTGTTTTCAAATCTCAGCATGGGTATTGGTAATTGACTCTAGTTTTCTGGCACCATCTAAATATTGATTTATTCTTTCTTACAAGCCCAATTATCTTTTAAAAGTAATTATTTTGGTAGCATCTCTATGATGTTCCTGCACTTTGAAGGGGACCCATTCAAAGTACTTATTTTTTTCAGATCTCTGGAGTAGAAATCTGTGATTTATTTATTCTTGTTTCAGGTTAAATCTCCCTTTTTGAGAAGCCTCTCCTGCTTCCCAAATTAGGTTAATCCTCTTTGTGTAGTGTTCTTGCCTTTACCTAATGTTTCTCACAAAATTATTTAAGACTGTTTTCTCTGATAGACCTTAAACCCCTTGCAGCCATTTACTATATAACTTTGTCCTGGCTCATAGGTTTTCATATGCAGGAAACTTACTTCAGTTAGTTTCTTGAGTTGAGTTTGCACACACTCAATCCAATGGGTTTTGGCAGCTGTGATTTCTCTAGTAGTAACAGTAGTAAAAGAAGACATCATCAAATGGCGCCAAAATCAAGGAAGTAGGACACGTCCAATGCATAGTTTAGCAGAGAGGACTAACCTACTGCTGATATCATGAGAGCTCCCAGACATTTCAGGAGAATTTTGAAGGAGACTGGAGTTTGTGAGGAAAGACAAGCAGAGCTAGAAAAGTAATGATTTCATGTCCTGTGTTGTCTTTAGGCTTGTGTGTCCTGGAAAACATAGGTAATTTAATCACAGTCATTTAGAACTAAAGGAACTTAGGGTATTCTTTCACTAAACTAGTAAATTGAGTATTTTGATCACAGCACACTAATGTCTTTTATAATTTTAAGGGAATCAGTGATCTTATTTGTATTTCGATTTTCTATTGAAAACAAGCAAGAGTATAGTTAAAATAATGACTATAATTCTATCAGTGAGCTTCAGAACATACTGGATTTTAACAGGCAGTATATGGTTTATAGAAATAGTCTTTGTAAGTTATTACAAATAGGTTCTATTTTTTTTTTTGATAGCTTCAGGTGTACCCAATGCAAGGTAGGAAAAGATAGAGGATCCCGCTCAATGAGCCAATTTTTTACTTCAACTACTCTGTTATCTCATCTTTATGATGTAGGGCTTTTTTCCATATTTTCTTCTTTGCTTTGTTGTAAATCACAAGTCTCTTCTCATGTTTTATCATATTTTTTCAGCTTTTTCCTAATATGAATTCCATTTTTCATTCTCCTTATTATAATCATTTCCCCATTGAACTATTTGCTGAATTTGAGCTTCTATGTCTTCTGTGATCCTTATGATTATAGAAGATTATATGTGGTTTCCTCAGCCAAAGCTGGTGCATTTCACAGCTTAGAATATCCACTCCTGTATGGATTCAAGTGGAAGAATAAGTTTGTGAGAGTGGAAACAAACTATACTCTGGGCCAGTACACCAGGGTTTAGCAATGCCCTGGAAAGCTACAACTTGAGCAGATAACACTGTCCCTTTTCTCTGCATGTGGCTGCAAATAGTGTCTCTCCCTTGAACCATGAATAGGGAAGAATTAACACAGGATACAAGAAATTATGTGGAAGCCCTGGCAATGTTAACATTAAAGCAGTGACCTTATTCTTTATGGTGAAATGACCTGGAAATGCTGCTCCCTTATCTAAATAGGGCAAAAAGTTAGCCTGAATGAGGAAATACTCTGTAGGGGTACTAATTACACTGGTGGCGACAGGCTTGGTAGGCGACAGGCTTGGTAAGCAGTCGTTATCCTTTCCCATAAACTATATCCTATAAAAGCCCAAAGCATTATATAAAGAGTCACTAAAAGGATATGAGGCAAGATTAATGAGGAATGCCAATAGTTCTTTAATCAACACTACTTCCCTTTTCAAGGTGTATTAATTATACCTACTAAGTCTAAAATAACTCATTTCAAGTATGTCAGTTCATCTACATTTCTAACACCTTGTGCAAAAAAAGATCATTTAATATTGGAGGTAGATTTTAAAATATCTCTACATTTATAATGAAAGTGTCAGCAGACTGGTTGGTATGGTTTGCCATTTATTTTATTTTTCTCATCTCATAAAATAGACTTATGGCTATGAATAATTTTTCAATAATATAAATATAAAAATCTATATTACCTGAAATTTACATGGAAAAAAACTTCACTACCTACAAATAATCTTAATTTGTATATTTTTGGAATTCAAAAAGCTTTGTTCATTTAAGAATACCCTTACACATAATGGATATAAATGTGTAAATATAGTATATACACATTGAAAATGCCATGGAATCTTTTACTGCCTCTGTAATTAATATTGCAAAAAGAATTTTTAAAAGCTACTATCCTGATATAGAAATTAGGTGAAAGGTATATGAGATGAAATTAATTTAATTATATAAAATAATTAGGATTTATTTTTTCATAGCTCTGGGACCTGCATTACAAAATCAAGACCTGTGTGAAAACTATTTACCTAGTCAATGTAAAAATATTATACTGCCCACCTCATTTAACATTTGGATGAACAATTTTGTAAATTTTAGAGCTATTATCACCAGGGTCAAGCTGGGCTCTTGCAGGACAAGAGCATGCAGGTTCTTCATGTGTTCTAAGTAAACTTTTCTTATTACTCTTGGAAAATTTGACATTTTAAATAGTGTTGTTTTTAGAAGTTTATAAAGCTAAATCATATCTTCGTTGTCAGCAGTTGTCTGTGTCATTCTAGAAATAGAACCAGGCAAACTCAAATTGTATTTCCTTTTCATTTATAAATGCCTAGCAAAATTAATTGGGACACATTTCCTGTTTGTGGACATGATAAGAAGCAATGTAAAATATCTGGCAACTAACTACTTTCATTCAAAAAATCCCAGCTTAACACATACAGTAATTTCTAGATTTAAAGTATAGTATAAAAAAATTCTCATGTGTCAGTGTCTTTTGTATTTCTAATGGACAAATTATACTTAAATAACTATAACTGTTAATGGTGAAGGAGATATTTATCTAACGCTCTACCAATATAAACTAAAAAGATACACAAATTAAAAAGATTTCATTGATTTTCATGTAGTTTTTAGTCAGTTTTGAAATTGGTGAAACCAAAAACAGAAAGCAAAAAGACCTAAGGGCTAGAAGAGTCATCATTAGACTAAAATTAGAAAACACCTAATTAGAGGTTTAATCAGCACCACATATTATGAATCATTAACTATATTTTAAACATCTGCATATCCAATGACAGGTGGGTCTTCATAATCATTATCTGGATAATTCATATTCTGCATCAGAACACTGCCAAAATTTAGGACACTTTGATAATACTACTACTTTGCATATGTCTAGTGCTTTCTGCTATACAATGTATTTCACATAACCATCATTCTTGTGCCTTTTGTCAAACCTGTGGTGGAAGCAGGAAATTTGAACAGAACAGATGTGGAGAATAGGGTCAGAGAAATCAAAAAATTTTCCTGTCATTAATAATTAAGAATCCAGATACTCTGAATCTACAGCTTTCTCATCATCAACCTGTTGACTGCTAAATTAACTGATGCATCAATTACACAACCTCAAACTTCTGATTTGCTTTGGCTCTGCAAACTTAAGATATCTAATAAGTAAAAACAAATAAGAGAAGTCACTCCACATTTTAAAATAATAAGGTTAAAAAATAAAACCCTGATATAAAATCTCAATTTGATAGAAACTCAAAGCTGAAAGTCTTTTGTTGTCTTATTGTCATAGATCTTCACTCCCCCCACCCCCAAAACACACATCACTTTCCATTTACTTATTCTACTCTAATCAGAGAAGAAACAAATTGTGTCAAACTCAAATGGCTTCAGGCTGATTTATTTTCTCTCTCTTTTTTCTTTTTCTTTGCGTTTTGTTTGTCTGTTTATTTTAGCTCCCAAGGTATATATTCATGGGTTCAATATGTAAGCTTTCTTCTGACTCTTTTTATTATGGTAGATTTGTTTTTCTTATCTAATAGAATAAGAAATGTGCTGGATTCTAATCCCAGCTTTACTTCTAAGGACATGGCATCAAGCCAGTCAATTTTCTTTGTGTTTATTTATGTCTTCTTCTCTGACTTCAGGCTACTGGTTTGTTTCAAAAAATACACTGAGATTAATTACAAAGCATTTAATATCCTGTGAAATTTAACATGAATGCTTTTGGAACATAAAGAGGGATTCATTCTTAAACATCATTTTCTTATAAGGTACATTTCCATGTTTGCTGGAACTCTAAAGATGCTGATTCCTGTGGGAACTTTATAGAATATTCTTTCTCTCTGTCAGAAGCTGGCAACCTTCACAGGTGGTAGTCAATCTTCCAGTTTTGTTTTTGTTTTCCTTTGATACATAGTACAATTATTTTGATTGTTAAGTGAACATGTTTTACTAAATGCTTAATGATTTCTATTCAAATTTAACTAAGATAAAAATCTTACTGGTACATTTTTTGCTTGGACTTGTTTTTGGATCCAATATAGGAAAAGTAAGTAAATGAGTAAACTGTCCTTAAAGAGCCAATTTAAGGGAGTGAATGGGAGACTAGGTGAGAAAACTATGACACCTCTGTGAGACTCTGTGACTCACTCTTTCTCTTTACCTTTGCTAAAACAGGAAGATTTATCATATAAACTGTACCAAGTAAGAAGAGTGGAAGAGTAATATTTTCATTATATATAGATAGTAAGAACTGGCAAGAAACTTAAGGATAAGTTAGACCTTCATTTTACACATGAAATCTCAAATGACTAGACCAAGTACACATAGATACTACACACTAAGAACTGGGACTAAGGTCCTGTAGATTCACATAGGTCAGTGTTTTCCCCAATGTACTACATGTGATATACATCTTTTGTTAAAGTAACATACATAATCAAGAAAAGTGGAAGACAAAACGTTATTAATAATAGTCCATATCTCTAACTTGACAAGTATCATGTATATTATTTGTAAATATCTAGCATGTACCTTCCAAAGACCATAGTATACAAATGGAATGTACTATTTTTATTTAGGTAGACTGCTTTTTCAAGGAAAGTGATGCTAGCTCAAGATGATTTCTTATTCTCCTTACACATAGAAAGTTGGAGCTGGACTTTATAAGATTTAGTAGGTTGAAAAATATCTTATTACTGGCTTACATTAAATAGCTAGTTTATAGAAGTAGCAGAAAGAAAACTTGGAGTGAAGAAAATGTAAAGAATAATGAGATATGATATTAACATGAACCATATGTGTCCATACCTAAGACATAAAATCATTGTTATTTTTCTTAGTAACAAAATTGGCAGTACAAAGAGAATTATTTTATATCCATAACTAATTAATTGTTTGGCACCTATTATAGATTAAAGATAGATTTTTTTGAATAACAATTTAAAAAAACTTTCCAAGTGATTCACTCAAATAAAGGTCTACCAACTTATTCTTGTGATGCTATATATCACCAGTACTGTTCTTAAGGCAGATAACAAAGGAAAACCCAGGAATTCTAAAGTTGGTGACCCACTTTGAAAACCTGTACAGAGAATCAGAATGTTGTAGAACCGGAAGAGGTCTTAGAGATAATTTATCCCAACCCCTTCATTTTCCTGACTCAAAATGTTGGATTCAGAAAGGTTAAATAATTTGGCCAAGGTAATAGGACTAACAATAAAAAGAAAAACTGGTCTAGGATTTAAGACCTTGTTTCCTGCCTGTTCTCTTCTATGTAAGCCTGCTTTGGAAAATGATAGCTCTCCAAAGTAGGAAAAACAGCGGTAGAAATGAAAAGAGTATGACTTAGTGCTGGAAGTTTGGTCTAATTTACTAAACAACAGGAAAAATAGCAAACCATTTTTAGAGCTGGAGTTGGAGAACACTTAAAAAGCATTCACAACTTCTAAATAACATTATGTGGTTTCAAGAAGTCAGTGTGGTTATATATTCTAGCAAAAACAAATCTGCTGAATCATATAGAATATTGCATAATTAACCACTTGCCTGTCATAGCAAGAGAGCTGTCAAATTGTTGGCTTTTACATTTAAGGGACTAAAACACAACGTAAGCATTGAGAGCAGTGTCTATGGCTTACGTATCGCTTCTTTCCATAGGAGTTATTTACTTTTTCCACTGATCTTATGGAATATTGGTAATGTAGGTATTTACTTGGATTTTTAATTGGCATATAGCCAAATTAGAAATACCTTTTCTAAATGTTACTTTTTAATTTATATCTTCTATTCATCTTGTTTCTTACTGATATAATGATATTTGTCATCTTCCTAAAAAGGATATTGGTAAGGTTTTAGGAGAGGATGTTACAAAGTTTTTCCAAAGCAATTTGGGGAAAAGTACCATATATGCAGAAATTATTGTCATTAAATCACAAATTAAAAAAATACCTACACTACTCTTAATTTATTATTTCTACAAGGTTGACACTATGTGTAATTTTAATTAGACATGAAGAGCAGAATACTATGTATAGAGCCAGTAAGATAAGAAATCTTAGAACTTTCCACAATTATTTGTTAGTATGGAGTGTTTTAACTAGTTATTCTGTGTAATCTTAACAGAATTCTGAACAGGTTGCTGAAACTGTGTACATTAAAATTCTGTTTAACCTTAAAACCTAAAGCTGAGGTAAAAATGCAGCTAATATTAATAGTTTTTAACTTATGAATTCCACCTGAGAAACTGTTCAAGGCATTAGAAATATTCTATATAATACAAGTAAATGGAAATCTTCATTTTGAAGAATACTCAAATGTTTGAAATATAGTTGAGAATTCAGAAAAAAGAAGAAAAATAATTGTCTCTAAACAAAACAGATGTTTTAAAATTTAGGGACTAGAATTAGTATATTTCATTTATAGCTAACCACATAGACAGTTAATCAGGAATTCCATCTTTTTATAAAACAACATTCCAATGAGTTTGGCCGTCCATTTGGTTGTTTAGAGTATAGTAAGCTAGTTAGAATTTAGATAAAAAAGCAAGAGTTTGATAGAGGTAGTCACAGTGGAACAAGAGAAAAAAGTGGCATACAAAAACCTGGTAGGATATTTAAAAACCAAAAAATAAAATTTTAAAATTAAAAAAAATGAAAATTCAAAGCAAATGTACTTTGGGATTACTTAATATGGGAACAAGTGGCTTCCATATATCTTTCAAACAAAAAACATAGCATTGCATTTAGATATGTGATACATCTTTCTCCCCGCCTATTTAAATGTGCTTTTGTCAAGTTGATAATAAAACTCTGATCTGACCAAGTACGTTAACACTTCATTTTAGAGTTTGTGCCACTCTATGTAAATCAATTATTCAAATCACTAAAATGACACAGTGTGGTAGAAGAAGCATTCCAAGAGTCAGGTCTGGGCTTGAGATCCAATTTTGTCACTTCAATAGCTGTGCCAACACTGACATGTTTCTTAAATTCTATGAGCCTATATTCCTCATTCATAAAATAAAGATTAAAAATAATGTACCAAATAGGTTTGTTTCTGTGATGACATTTTTATATAAGGTATTTGGCATTCTGCTTACCATATATCAAAACTCAGTTCTTTTCCTGGTTATCTTTCAGAGCTCTATTTCAGTTATCTCAAATTAAAACTTTTTTCAAAGTCATGACAAACATCTATATTTTTTTCTAAACTGTTACATTGCATATATATATATATATATATATATATATATATATATATATATATATATATATATATTCCCTGTCATTGTTAAAGACATAACTTATGCTTCAATATAGTTTTAACACAGTGGTATTAAGAGAAACCATTGAGGTATATAGTATTATTTTATACTACACTAAATTACCCCAGATTAAGAAGAAAATTGTCAACTTGAGTGTGTACTTATGAGTGTATGTGTATGTATTTCTTACGATTCTTTTAATCTCTTCCCTGTTAGTGATCACGACATTGCTAATAGTAGACATGTCTTCAATAGTTTCTTTACCTTTCTACTGGGTTTCTTCTAATTTGCTTAGGGTTAAGAAAACTAAATTTGATAGTGAAAGTCCAAAGTTTGTCTGTGTGTGTGCACCTGTGTGCTGGGGATGGGGCAGGAACAGTTTCAATTCATGAACATTTGTGTTTGTTCTAATTTGTTTGTTTGAACATGTAACACGTATTTTGGTTTCTCTGATACTTTGTGTCCAGGTTTCTGTGATCTGTTCCTGATACAGTAGTTTGATTACTTTTATGTAGGTTAGAATTTAATATCAATATAATTTAAAGAAGGATACAGTGCTAGCCACTGGTTGATTCTACGCAAAGTCTGGTTGGACTTATCAATTTAATTAGAAAAATAAATCAGGCCAATTTATTTTATATAATTGAAGGTATTCATCAAAAATTTCTGAGTTGGCAAATTCGTATACTTTGCAGAATGTTTTCTCCATCTACTCACAAATTTTAGTCTGTTCCAAGTAGAAAACAATTCTAGAATGTAACACCAGAAAATTTTCCTAGGAAGAGCTTCAAACAAAAAGTTGCAGCTTCCCTTGGTTCTCTGACCAAGAATAATTTGCATTTCTTTTAGAGATGTTTTCCTTCACACTGTTTTCTCTTAATGTCTTTATAAGTTACATTACCACCTACTGGCAGCCTCCAATATGGCAGCCATGCTTTGAGTCCCCAAACTAAATGTCTATCTGTTAAACAGAAAGTTGGTCATTGATATTGTTGGAAATATACTCTAAAATTTGAAATATACATGATGCAGTGATAGGTATTAAATTTACCTGGACTTCATTTTTTAAATAAATAAAAAAATAAAATGGAGTCTCCATACATTTCTAACTCCATTTTAGGATTGATGAAATAGCCTTTATATTACATCTTTCTGACATACACTTTTATAACATTAAACCATAATATAACCTTATTTGTTGATAGTTAAGAAGCTTCCTTTTCCTTCTGTGAGTTTGATGAAATAAAAATTATAAGAAAAAATTACCAAATTATATAGTCTGTTGATTTTAGGTTTAGAAAGTTAGAATGTGTCCTGAATTAGATGTGAAATAGAGTTAGTTTTACTTCATAATTCAGAAATATCTGAATTTTAAGTTGTTTTAAGCAACTTTCAAACACAAAGGGAATCTTCAGATTAAAGAAAAACACTTACCTCCAAAGTGATGTGTTGTGGTGTCTACTCAGTGAAGTCATAAAATAAGCGCTTGGCCTACTTTTAACATAATGGCTATAAAATTTAGATCATTCTGTAAATATCTAAACTCAGTGGAGGTGGGAGAGGAGCTTGAAGTAAATTTATATCTTTTAGTTGAAGCACAAATATATTTACTGGCAACCTTTAATCACTATAGACTATGAAACATCGTTCATGTCTAAAGTAACTTATTAAACATAATTAATGGGTTGAAAAGTCCTCTCCCTTTTCCCAAAAATTTCAACTTGGGGAGTAAGTGAAATTAAGTTATAAAATTGCACTTAGAAAATCAATGAATACATTGAAGGGCAACCTCAAGGAGGTGACTTTAACCTTGTCCTTTCAGAGCTATGCACAATAAAATAAATAATACAAACATAATGCATATAAACATTCAGCTCCCACCTTCATGTTTTAAGAGAGACCACTTTTTAAATAAAATTTAAAATGCGTTTTCTCATTTTTTACCTAAATGCTAATGCACTGGCATTTGTTATACTTTTTATATTACTCTAAAAGTATTTTTTAGCAATAAGCTATCTATTTTCCACCCCCTGCTCTTTCTTTTAAAAATATATTTTATTATACTTAGGAATAAACCTGACCAAGGAGGTGAAAGATTTATATTCTAAGAACTATAAAATATTAATAAAGGAAATTTAAGATGACTTACAAAAATAGAAAAATATCCCATGCTCTTGGATTGGAAGAATTAATACTGTTAAAATGGCCATACTACTAAAAGCAATCTACAGATTTAATGAGATCTTTATCAAATTACCCATGACATTTCTTGCAGAACTAGAATAATGCTAAAATTTATATGGAACCATAAAAGACCCAAAGCAATCCTGAGGAATAAGAACAAAGCAGGAAACATAACCCACCTAGATGTCAGACAATACTACAAAGCTACGCTAATAAAAACAGCATGGTATTAGCACCAAAACAGATATATGGATCAACAGAACAGAATAGAGAACCCAGAAATAAACCCTCACACTTATGGTCAACTAATATTTGACAGATGAGGCAAGAATATACAATGGGGAAAGACAGTCTCTTCAGCAAGTGGTGCTGGGAAAGTTGGACAGCTGCAGGTAAATCAATGAAGTTAGAACACACCCTCACACCACACACAAAAATAGATTCAAAATGGCTTAAAGACTTAAATATAAGACATGACAGCATAAAATTCCTAGAAGAGAGCATAGGCAAAACATTCACTGACATAAATCGTACCAATGTTTTCTTAGCTCAGTCTACCAAGGCAATAGAAATAAAAGCAAAAATAAGCAATGAGACCTAATCAAATTTATAAGCTTTTGTATATAAACAAAACAAAAAGACAACCTATGGACTAGGAGAAAGTATTTGCAAATGATGTGACTGACAAGGGTTTAAATTCCAAAAAATATAAACAGCTCAAACAACTCAATAACAAAAAAGGCAAACAACCCAAGCAAAAAATAGGTAGAAGACCTAAATAAGCATTTCTCCAAAGAAGACATACAGATGGCCAAAAGGCACATGAGAAGATAACTCAACACTGCTACTTATTAGAGAAATGTAAATCAGAACTACAATAAGGTACCACCTCACACCAGTCAGAATGGACATCATCAAAAAGTCTACAAATAATAAATGCTGGAGAGAGCATAGAGAAAAGAAAACCCTCCTACACTGCTGACGGGAGTGTAAATCGGTGAAGCCACTATGGAGAACATATAGAGGTTCCTCAGCAAACTAAAAATAGAGTTGCCATATGATCCAGCAATCCCACTCCTGGACATATATCCAGATAATTCTATAATTTGAAAAGATACATGCACCCCTGTATTCATGGTAGCATCATTTACAATAGCTAAGACATGGAAACAACCTAAATGTCCATCAACAGATGAATGAATAAAGAAGATGTGGTATATATATAAAGTGGAATATTACTCAGCCATAAAAAAGAATGAAATAATACCATTTTCAGCTACATGGATGGACCTAGGGATTATCATACTAAGTGAAGTAAGCCAGAAAGAGAAAGACAAATACCGTATGATGTCACTTATATGTGGCATCTAAAATATAACACAAATGAACTTATCTACGTATCAGAAACAAACTCACAGACATACAGAACAGACTTGTGGTTGCCAAGGAGGAGGGGGAGGGGAGGTTGGATTGGGAGTTTGGGACTAGAAGATGCAAACTACTATATATAGAAAGAATAAACAACAAGTCCTATTGTATAGCACAGGGAACTATATTCAGTAACCTTTAATAAACCATAATGGAAAAGAATAATGTGTATATTATTCTTGTCTGTTTTTGCTCTTCTCTCTCATTTTCAATCTATGACAGCTTTCTCAGGAATTATGTAACCGCCTTTAAAACTTTTCTCCTCAAATATTGAATGAGTTGCTTTCTTACTTTATTAAAGCCTATGTTCAGGTATTACCACCACAGAGTCCCTCCTTGGTCACCATATGTAAAATAGCACCCTCATTTATTCTCTCTATTGTTTTATCTACATCATTACTAACACAGTTAGGGTGTGTATTGTTTGCTGATTTCCATCTTCCTAAACATGAATGCATCAAGGCCTTAATAATCTACACTACTTAACAACATTGCCTAAACATGTGTCTGGCACATAGCAGGTTCTTAATACATATTAGTTGAATAGATGAATGAATGAATGAATCCTAAGTATAAATGCACTTCCAATTAAAGGGTTACTATAAAGTATGTTGCTTTAAACACGTAGATAAACAATATTACATGTAGTGAACCACAGTTAACAATAATAGCATTTTTCTGTAGTTTTGTCAATAAAAATCCAATATTTTAGCATTCTGAACAATTTTATGTGAATAAGCAAGCAATATTGGTCTTTCACTTTTCTCAGCCATTACAAGTCTTACATTCCATAACTGTCGAATTATCCAGCTTTCCTTATTCTGACACTGGGAAATTTAAAATAATGATTAAGTGATGACTAATTTGAATTTTCTTCCTAATCTTTAAATTCTTTTTTAAAAAGGTCTAAGTGTGGATAAAAATTTCTGATATATTTTTACCACTGACCATTCATGAGACATTTATGTTTAATATTTCTTTGTCTATGAATTAGCTTGCTAGGACTGCCATAACAAAATACCACAGGCTGGTGGATTAAATAGAAATTTACTTTCTCACAGTTCTGAAGGCTGGAAGTCCAAGACAAGGTATCAGCAGATTTTATTTCTTCCGAGGTCCCTCTTCTCAGCTTGCAGACAGCCACCTTTTCATTGTGTCCTCACATGGTCTTTCCTCTGTGTGTGCACGTGCCTGGTGTCTCTCTGTGTCCAATTTTCTCTTCTTGTAAAGATACCAGTCAGACTGAATAAAGGTTCATGCTTAGGGCCTCATTTTAATTGAATCACCTCTTTAAAAGCCCCTTCTACAAATATAGTGACATTCTGAGGTACTGAGGTTTAGGGTTTCAACATATGAATTTTGAGAGACACAGGTCAGCCCATGGCATTCTATAATCAAGATTTTATAAACATTGCATCTGCTTTTTTCTTTTCACATCACATTTTTCTATGTGTGTTACAGAATACAAATATCCTTGTCAGAGACAACTCCCTTGATTAAATTCATTCAGTGATAAATATTTTTAGAGATCATATGATCAATAAGGATGTTAGATTAAGCGGACAAATGAAATGGTAGTTTGGTCTCTGGGGACTATGCGAAGGAGAGCAGACATGACAGACTTGGAATTCAGAAATCACCTTTTCCTAAATTCATCACCCAAATCATATCCTTGACTCCTAGAACTTAGTTTGTTGCTGTTTAGTATCTGTGATAGACAGAATTTTGGCCCTTTGACCTTTAGCCCCTTGGTGCCACACCTGTGAATAAATATATTATGCTACATAGCAAAAATGACTTTGCAAATGTAATTAAGGTTAATAATCAATTGACTTTATGATAGAGAGATTATTGTGGTTTATACAGGTAGTCCCAATGTAACATGAATCCTTAAAGGTAAATAATTCTCCTGGCTGAAAACAGAAGAGGAAGTAACAGATTTAAGCATGGATGTCACTGGCTTAAAGATGGAGGGGGACGCATGAGAAGGAATGTGGGCAGCTTGGAAGAGCTGAGGATGACTCCTGACCACCAGCCAGCAAGAAAAAAGGACCTTAGTCCTACAACAGCAAGAACTGGATTCTATCCAAATTCACTGATTCTGGAAGTTGATTATTCCCCAGATTCTGCAGATAAGAGCCCAGCCAGATGATATTTTGACCTGCCTTGTGAAAACCTGAGCAGATAATTCAGTTGAGCCATTCCATACATTTGACAGAACTATGAGCTCATAAATTTATGTTGCATTAATTTAAGTTTGTGGCCCTGTGTTACAGCAGCAATAGAAAAATAATGCAGTAACTTGATACTCAGCAAAATTTAAGTAGATTCAAATAGCCCCTGTTTATGGGGTTTCTAATTTTCTGGTGGGTCAAGGAGAGAAATAGGTCTCCTTTTCTACAGATGAAACATCATCCTGATAGGCAGAAGTTTGTGAAATCTGTTTGTTACTTTTTTGATTAATTTATCCATTTATTCATTAACTCATTAATTTAATTATTTATTCACCAAATGTTTATAGATTCCTGGAACATGCAAAAGACTACATTAAATGCTGGCAATATGCAGAGATTAAAAAATGCATAGTTCCTGTCCACATATACTGATATTTTACTGGGGGAGGCAGAAATTAAATGAAAAATTTTACATAATGTGGTTCAGAGTTTTGAAATAGCCCCTGATGACTTTCTTGAGTTCATGCCCTGTGCATTGTGATATTTCTGCTCCTTCCAGCAAACGGTGAAGTCTGTCTCTCCACCCCCTTGAATCTGGGCTGGCTGATAGTTTGGCTAACAGAATGAAACAGAAGTTTAGTGTGTAAATTCTGGATCCTAGGTCTTGAGATGACTTATGGTTTCTGTTCTTTCTTATAATGCTGTCCTAAGACTGTCATGATGTAAGAAAGCCAGGCTAACATACTGGAGAATGAGAGGCCATCAGTTAGCACCAACTTCTGGACAAGTGAGTAAAGCCAGTTTGTTTTGTCTAGTTGAATGAGCATGGGAGAGACCAGTAGATGAAACAGCTGGTCAACGTATAACATATGGGCAATAATATATATTTTTGTTCCTTTGTTTATTTTGAAGCCATTGAGCCTGGGAAAGATTGTCACACAGGAGTAGGTAAGTGATACACATAAATTATTAAAATTGGTTTATGTGTTACAAAGGAGAATTATTAAGAAGGTCTTGTTCAAGATGGTCTAAGAAATGGGAAGTTGAGTTCTAAAGGATAAATAAGAATTTGAAAGGTGAAGGGTGTGTATGTTAGAGTTGGGTGGAGTGGATTGAAAGGGTAGTAAATCATTCAAAGCAGAACAAATTATATAATCTGTAGTAGAAGTCACAAATGTGATAAACTAAAAGAACGAAAACGAGGTGTGCATGACTGGACATCAGGAAACAAGGAGGACAGTGGTGAAAAATAAGGCCAGTGAAGTTATGATGGGAGTTTTATAGGTATTGTGAGAGATAAGTTAAAAGGCATGGTTATTTCCATAAAGAAGAATGTCAATGCAACACTGTGGGGGAAGAAAGATAGACATGTTTAGACATTCTATATTACAAACCTGAGTAAAATAAGTAATTCACCATTACTTCTAAGGACTTTAGGTATAGAAGACAGAAGTAATTTATCAAAGTGCTATGAGATTATCCTGTCTGCAGCCTTTAACCCAGCACGCCAGAGACTATCCACTGGGCAAACTGCCCTTAAAGCAGATATAGCCCCCAGTTTTGTGCAAAGAAGCAAAGATTTTTACTTTTTATAAGATTTTTTCTCTCTAACCAAAACATTTTTAAGAAGGCTGAAACAACCTAGGGTTATGGAAGTATTTTTAGAGTCGCATAGTTCTAAGAATCTCAGTGATTACTTAGTTCTATTCTTTCATTTTGTAGATAAGGAAGCATCTTTCAGAAGGGGTAGACTGATCTGCAGAGTTTTCAAGCTAGATAATGATGACACTCCGAGTAGAATCTGGGTCACTTGAATTCTGTATCTACATTTTTACTAAGATTTACTTCTGTTGGTTATTTAGCTGCCTCAAACTTGAGGGGTACTTGGTCAGGTACTTGTCACTACTATTTAAAAGAAGACCTGCCTCATTAGGCTTGCATCTGAGGATATCATTAATACAAAAACCACTATTATGCCCATTTTTGGTCACTCAATTAACGGTTACTGGTACAGTTAACAATGAAATTTATCCTATATATTGATGCTCCCACTTCCTTTAAGCTCTCCTTACCAACCTGATTTAGGGGGGATTTGGAAATCCCATCATTTCAGGTGATATGACTTCAATCGCCAAATGTTCCTTTAGCCAATGTTCAATGTAATGAGAGACCATTCAAAAGTGCTTAAAATATGCCTTTAAAAATTTATAATTCACTGGGAAGAAACAAAAAAGATACAAATATATTTTCAGGGCCAAACTTTCTCTCAGTGTCCTATACAGTATTTTCTTTTTAGTGTCTTTACATTTTGTTAAACAGGAGATGTAGCTGAACATCAGATGGAGAAAGGACCTCTTAACTACCACTGTGGGCATTTGGACAGTTTTTCTGGAGTGTTTTTCAACGGGAGACCTGGCCAGGGAAATGCGAAAATGTTCCGTTTCAACTATTAGAAAAAACATGTTAGCAGCAGAATCACATTCCTATTTGTTGCTCTAAATATGGACATTTTCAATTCTTGAATATTAGAGAGTTTTTACTTCCTAAAGGAGATCATTTGAAGGAGAAAATTTTTTTGTCTGTTTCAGACAAGGGTTGATAATTTTTTTCAGGTTCTGTTCATGTAAAACTTAATGCATGAAAGGATAAGGGAGTCAGGATAAGGGAATCAAGATAAGGGAAAATGTCAGCAGAAAATGATCTCTTTCTACATTTCCTTGTACTTGCTGACTGCCAATAAGGATCTGTATTATACCTTTCTTTTGTCTACCTTGTTATGTCTAACATTCCAATGCAACAGACACGGGATGAAGGATAGCCTAGCTTGATGCCTTTTCAAAATTACAAAATCCTGAAAGTCATTCCATTCAGACAGACATATGTGGACAATATCCTGCTTTCAGTGAAACTGATGCATACAGACCCGAATGTCTAGCAACAAAGAAAGAAATATGATATTTCACACTTGAAGCTTTCACATGGCTTTTGCACTTTAGGTAAGTTCTGAATTCATTATCAAATATATTCTTTCAAAATTGACTCAAAGAGCTGCCAAGGTATAATTTAGGGAGGGGAGGAAAAAAAGTGAAAACACAGTTGTTTAGAGTTTAAACAATACATCATTTTCGAATAAAATGTCTATAGTAAATTGCAGATTGAGGGAGAAAATTATATTCTGTGATTGAGCTTCTCAAACCACAGGGCTTTTGTGATGAGAAGGGGCATCTACATAAAATGTAAACGAAGGCTGAAAGTGTATGTAATCATGTAGTCTTCTATTTTGAGGTGTTTTGCATATGATTCTGTGTGTATATGTCTGTGTGTATGTTTCAGAAGGCATTGTTTTAGTTGCTTGAATAACTTTTCTTATCAACCTATCTGGATCTGACTGTACTAGTATTTTGCTCACCTTTCAACTTCTTTAATGTTTCTCCCTGGTTTGAAACAACATAAATTTGACTTTCTCATCAAGAAGCTCATTTAGCTGCAGCTTGATTGCAAGTAATTTGCCCTAAGTAGCTCCATCTTTTAATTGTCTGTGCCTTTTTCCAATCTATAAACTGTAACTTCAGGCAGGCCATTTTTGTCTTACTATTTCCTCCTTAGAAAAGCATATCTAATAATCCCCATATCCTGTGGCTTTAGGCATCCCTCTCAACATGAACAGAAGGAATAGGATTTTCATGCAGCTCTAATTGATTTACAACATAAATCCCCCAAATTTTTGGTATCTGGAAAGAGGTAAATCAAATATGATCCACAAAAGTTAATTTTATGTCTTTTGTTAATTTTAAGGGGAAGAGACAAGAAGGAAGAGAGGACGTCAGTCTCTATGACTACTAATGACAACAGCAAGAAAGTTCTCATTGACATCAGAGAGGTTGTAAAAGGAAAGGGTTTTTTTGTGTTTTGTTTTTTCCAATACCAGTTTAGGTACTCCCTGAATTCCTATTTTTATTCTGGAACTAAATAAAAGTATTCCGGCCATTCTGAGCTAGCATAATTTTCTCTAATGAAGACAAAAATAAGACATCATTACATATCTGGGTTTTCTAAAGTCCATGCATAAAATACCCTTTTTAGGATAATCTTATTGAAGCTCTATGATATAAGATACCATTTCCAAATCCATTTATTCCTTGCAATTAATCCATTTTATCTAAAGTATACCATAAATGTATTAGTTAGATAGTGTATATTCATGGATAAGCCATTCTAAACATGTAAACTATACATCTTTCTGATCAGCACCTTTGTTTACTTTATTCCAAAACTAACTGATAAAATGTAAAATATCTCTTGTCCTCCCCCAAAATATAAAGAACAATTAATGTGTTCTCATTCCCTTACTTATATTTTTAGTAAGTAACAGACACTTTCTTAATCTCTTTGTTCTCTAACCAAGTGAGAATTTTTCCTTCATTCTTGCTTTAGAGGTCATAGTAGACATATCAAATGTTTGAATTACACAGTCTAAAAATAGTAGTAAAGAGGAAATCTGTTGCTAGTGTGACTCTAACTACAGAAAGATTAGGGATCCAAGGATTAGCATATTAACATTTCATTATAAAGCTAAGGCTAGATCATTGAATAACCATTTAATTAATTAATTTAATCATTTAATTAATTAATTTAATTAATCATTCAAGTTACATTCAAAATGTAACTTGAAAGAAATGCCCTTGGGATAAGAAAAAGTCTTTACCTATGTTAGAAGGTCTAGTTTACCATTTTAGTTTATATACTTTTTTTTTTAATAGAACTATGGTTTGTTTGTTTTTTTAATTTTATACACTCCAAAATATTTTACTTGGAAATTTTCACTAGAAGTAGGAAAACAAAAAACAGTAAGGAACAGCAGCATATACACAAAGCATACTTTAATTGTGGATATATTAAATGTATGTTAATGTAATACTTCCTTAACATGATAGTTCTTATTGTGTTTAAAAAATAAAATACAAGGAGGTGGTAGTAGAGAACTATGGAATCCTGTATTCTGTGGCAGAAGGGGTATCCTTTTTGGAGCTACTTTCATAAAGATCAGCCAAGTGAGATCAAGCCACAGTTACTTTAACTCTTGGTCCTGACTAGTAGACAAAAGACCATGAGAGTTTTCTTTTCCTACAGAATGTTTGGAACACTAAGCTTGACAGTCTCATAAACTCTTTAAGTAAAAGCACCAGTCTTTTACTACTGATTTTTGCAGAAATTAAAAAGAAAAAAAAAAGAAGTACAATTTGCTTTACCAATTATTGAAGTGATTACTGATTTCAATACTAGTTTGATTCAGAGTTGACTTCTGAGATGTTCTTCTTTTACCTAATCTAGGTCTTTCTCTCTGAGCATACTGTTAGTCTACCTTCTATAAACTTACAATTTTTTTTCTTTGTAAATTTGAGCATTATAAAAGCAAAGGTCTATGAGCTGGATCCACAAATGGATTCCACATAGTATACTCAAGGTCAACTTTCTATGTTGTATAACAGTTCTGCAAGTGATATAGAACTTTGCTATACAGAGAAATCAGAATAAAACATGACAGCCCTTCCTTATAGTGATGTGGATATTTGGTTCTGTTCCAAGAGATCTGGGCCCTTAGAAATGCAGCTGTTTTAAATAAATATCACATCCTAACATGTAAGTTTATGTTTCACAATATGTGAGAGAAAAAAATATATAAGCCTAGCAATTTATCTATAGACATAATCTTTTGGAAAGTAATAACTAGAATACTAATTCATTCATCCATTCAACAAAAATTTACTAAGTACCTACTATAGGCAAGGCCCAAAATTTACAGAGATGAACACAATAGACAAGATTGGAAGCTTCATGAGACAAACATTTTAGTGGGAAAGACTGAGATCAATTACTGATTGTGTGATGGTAGCTTTGTTTGGGTGGTTGTAAGTGGATTTCTTTAAGTTTAGTTAGGGCCAGGATCCCTAAAGGGGCATAATTTAAGTTGAAATCTGAAATGTAAGGAATGGCCTAATAAATAAGGTTGTTTCAGGCAAAGATTAAAAACACACTTAGGCAATTTGATCTACTATTTATAGAATCACAGCCTCCACTGTAGTTGTCTTTATACCATGTACCTTTCATTTTACTCCAAGCTGGCTTAGCTAATTTTGTTCTTTTCCTATTATTTGCTTTTCTCTTACCTCTTCTATCCAAAATCAAACAGGGCAGTGCGAGTTGAGAAGAAAAATATTTATATTTTCACATTGCCAAATCAGTATATAATTAAGTGTTTTTTTTTAATTCCTAATCTCCATAAACAGTAAATGTCAGCTAAATGAGACCAGAGACCAAATCTCCTGCTTCTTTTATAGCCCACATTATCTGCATATAAGGACACAAGGATGTAACGACACAAAACCCACAAAAGCTTACTTCAGTGAAAAACTGTAAATGAGCAAATAAATAGATTTACTAGTCACTATAGTCAAGGAATCATGCACATAGTTTGTTACTAATACACAAGAAACTTGTATGTAGAGTCATTGCTATTTTAAAAATACAAACTATTTAAAAAAATAATTTCATGTTTAGGACAGAAATTAACATCTGATCTCAAATTTTCACTTTTATCCATGTAGATCATCTTTCAAACCTACTGGGCAGGTTGAAATACATGTAAAATCAATTCTTGGGCATGCTGAAGTTTTTACTGGTAAGTCTCACAACATGGTTATTTTTGGATCAGCATCAGAAGTTTGGGGATATTATCTGACTTTCAAACAACTTAGATAATAGGTGGCGAACATTGCAGATCTTGTTTCTTATCAACTCTGCCCCAAATTAAAATACCAGGAATGCAATAATATTTTCCTCTGAGTCATGTATTTTTCCACTAGCTTAAGAATCTTTTTATTTTTTATTTTATTTTTTTAATTCTGCAGCTCAAGGTATCTGACAAAAAATTTTCTTTGAATCTGCACTTGATTATTAGTCTCACTTACTCTGTGCAACAGCAAGGATCCTGTTTTCTTGGAAATATTTGAGACAGCCTCATGGTGAGCTATAAAGTTATTAATGTTGCTTGATATTTGCTTTGACAGCTGCTCTGTACTCTCTTTAATCATCTTCATCATGGTCTGTGGATCTTTTTTCCCTCCATTTCACTTTTGCCTATATGCTTAGAGAGCATGATGCATGCAGAAAACCTGATAAATTCCTTTCATTTCACATTCCCCCTGATTCTTCTATTCTACAAATTTAACTTCATTTCTTCATTCTTACATTTATTTCTTTAATAAATATGTATTCAATATCTACCATATGCAAGATCCCGGGTGAGGAGATATTACAGAGATGTTATATAAAAACATAATTTATGCTTTTAATAAATGTAATACATTAAGAAATGTAATACATTAACAGATGTATTAATTTACATTTATTAATTTACATACTTAGCCTGGCTAAGATAGACTAACAACAGCGTAGTAGCCTGTGACAAGACCCATAATACAGAGGCTAAGAGTGTGGGTTTTGGAGTCAAGCAGATGTTGATTTGAAAATCTATTTCACAACTTACTAGCTGAATGACGCTAGTAAGTATGAGATACTAAGCTACTTAATACCTTCCCACTTATCCTCAAACTTTAGTTTTTTATCTGTAAAGTGGGAATAATATTATACCTTCTTTAATGAGGATTAAAAATTGTGAGGCCTAGGTTGTAGTTAAGGCTTTAATAAATGACAACAGCAATTATGGTGAAAGGAGTGTTAATAAATATGGTAATAATAATAGCTATAAGAAAATTAGTTAAATAATAAGGCGAGGTGCATGATAAGTAGAGATTTAGAAATCATGGAAAGGGAAACTGGTATTATGGTGGAGGGGAGCAACGATTTTCTTGAGCCTTCACAGTTGAATATTTTGCCTAATATGGTATGTATGTAGCTAACTGGAGAGACTGGAAGGAAATTGTTCTTACCATCAATGAGTAACCTCAAAGTAAATGCCCTAAGCCAGGAGCATAGCATATATTGCCTCATTTATTTTAATCCTTATATCAACCCGATAAGCTATGTACCCCACTGCCCCTGCTTTAGTCACCATTTTATAGATGAAACAACTGAGGCACAGAGCGGCTAAGTCACTCATTCCAGCCTCAGCTAGTAATACATGGAACAAGGATACTAACACAGATTAGCTTTCCAACAGAATACAATAATCCCCCTTTATCTGCAGTTTTGCTTTCCAAAGTTTCAGTTATCTGGAGTCAACCACAGTCTGAAAATATTAAATGAAAAATTCCCCAAATAAACAATTTATACATTTTAAATTGCACAGTTCTGAGTAGCATAATGAAATCCTGCACAGTCCTGCTGCTTCCCAGCCAGGACCAGAATCCAGTGTCCAGTGCATCTGGCCTGTTAGTCACTTAGTGGCTGACTAAGTTATCAGATCAGCTGTCAGTGTATCATGGTGCTTGTGCTCAAGTCACCCTAATTTTACTTAATAATGGCCCCAAAGCATAAGAATAGTGATGCTGGCAATTCAGATATTCTCTTATGTGCCTAATATACAAATTAAACTTTATCTTAGGATGTATTGATATGTATTAAAAAAAAGTATATATAGGGTTTGGTTCTGTTTGTGGTTTCAGGCTCCACTGGGGTGTCTTCGAACATATCCCCCTTGGATAAGGGGGACTACTGTACAGGCTTTATAAGGAGAAAGTACCTTCAGTTTAGCTCACATTATGGTCTAGTGCACAGTGTAGTCCCTGGCACCTGCTAGATTATGGAATGAACTGTTCAACGTTCATGTTTGTTCAACAATCCATACTGATTCTTTTTAGGGGTTGAGCCCTGATGACAGAGGTAGAGTCTCTGTGCTTTGCATGGTAAGTAGTAGAGATTTTGAGGAGGGAACTAGGAGTCTGTGTTGCTCATAGTAAATTGGAGAGGCAGATGCTGGCTGGGAAAAGTGACAGAGAAGGTTTTTCTGTGTATGTAGAAGACAAGAAATGAAGCTTCACAGTAGGCAGGTAGTAATGGGAATGAACAGATTTGAGTAGATGGGGAGAGAGTGATTTTTTTTTTTTTAACCTGGATGACTATGAGTAACAGTGCTGTTAAAATAGCATGTACTGTTTTAAAACAACAACAGAAAGGAATGCAGGCAAGATGAAAAAAAGAGTTATTGTGGGCTGGAAAGTAAGGCATTTTGGATTTTAACCTGGTGTTTTTTGAGTAGTTGGGAAAATATCTAAATATTCAGGAAGTATTTGGAAATGTATTAGAGCTCAGGAGTATAGTAAAGTTGTAAATGCAAATCTGAAAGTTTCTAGTATTGAGGCAATATTTGTAAAATGAAATGATGGAATTTCTAAGGGAGCTTGCATTTTTATTGTAAAGGCTAATTTTTTATTCCTTCTGGTTAAGTCGTATCTCAGAAGAGGTATAATAACAGGAAAGTCTTAGGTGAACTTTGTTCCTTGGTTAAAAACAAGTCATGAAATTCAAATGTGCTTGTGAAATGCAAAAACATTTCATTTACTCATGAGCACTAAAAACCAAGTCTGAATCTCTTATTTAAACAGATAATTAGGTTTGAAAGACGATCTACATGGATAAAAGTGAAAATTTGAGATCAGATGTTAATTTCTGTCCTAAACATGAAATAATAGTTTAAGCAAGCTAATTAATGAACTTTAAAATTTTCCTTTTCTGCTGAGGACTTCAGCTTTATTCAGGCTTCAGATTTCTCACACACAAAATATTGAATACACTCTGATTTTGCCAATATGAAAAGAAGGCTACTCTCTAAATATCACAAATGAAAGTTCAAGGGTTCACTGTCTTTGCCATTGCCAGAATTTTCTCTTTCTATAATGATATGCAAGCTTATCAAGGAAAATTCCTGCTAGTCAGCTCCAGGCTTTGCTCTTTCACAATATTTCTGGTAAAGGGAATCAACATCTCAAATGAGATGCAGCATTTCGCCTCTTAGGGAACAGATGTGTTGCTGTTTGCATAGCTTCCAGGGGTTCTGCCAACTAGTGGGCCTTATGATGGAAAATAACACTGGAAGCTCTTTAAAACACTTGCTGGGAGTCAAGCTTAGTGCTGCTGCTCCATGTACAGCAGCTTTTACTGTGTGTAGTTATATTTTAGGAACCATAATTATCCTGGAAACTTAATAGAAT
This sequence comes from Grampus griseus, assembly GCF_964374135.1. Lineage (NCBI taxonomy): Eukaryota > Metazoa > Chordata > Mammalia > Artiodactyla > Delphinidae > Grampus > Grampus griseus. Next base: position 92,374,217 of record NC_138998.1, read on the forward strand.
CTGTTAAACGAGCTGTGTTCAAACAGAATTAGGTGAGAGCTTTAGCTCTAACTGAGATTTTCAGAGATAATTTTCGGGTATCGAAAGTGAATAATTACAAACTAAATATATCATTGCATAGCGAGGGATAATACATCAAGAAAATTTTATGGTATTATGTGTTTTAAAAATGGTTATGGAGAAATATTATATTTTTCATAAAAATTTAATGTGAAAGGGTAACACTTTTAGTGATTATAATCCCAACTCCTATATTTTTATTGTCATTAAGCACTTAATTGGGAATTATGGATTTAAATTTTTTTGTTTTTAGTAAAGTACTACCTAAAGACAGTGAAAAACGAAAAACCTGATGTCTTTTTTTAAAAAAATAAATTTATTTATTTATTTATTTTTGGCTGCGTTGGGTCTTTGTTGCTGCACATGGCTTTCTCTAGTTGCAGTTGTTCCTGCACACGGGATTTCTCTAGTTGCGGCGAGCGGGGGCTACTCTTCGTTGCCGTGCGGGGGCTACCCTTCGTTGCGGTGTGCGGGCTTCTCATTGCCGTGGCTTCTCTTGTTGCAGAGCACGGGCTGTAGGCACATGGACCTTAGTAGTTGCAGCACGCAGGCTCAGTAGTTGCTGCACACGGGCCCTAGAGAGTGCAGGCTTCAGTAGTCGTGGCTCATGGGCTCTAGAGCACAGGCTCAGTGCTTGCGGCACACAGGCTTAGTTGGTCTGCAGCACGTGGGATCTTCCCAGACCAGGGCTCGAACACGTGTCCCCTGCATTGGCAGGCAGATTCTTAACCACTGCGCCACCAGAGAAGCCCCAAACCTGATGTCTTATGTGAAGTTCCTGGGGACTGTTTAGAAGCCACACAAAATTATTCACAGGAAATCAGAGATCACCAGAACTGACTCAGTGACTTTAACATAATGCCTCTGGCAAATACTTCCAAAGCACAAACACAGGCTTATCCTGAACATGTGGCAACAGGTTCTGCTTTATTGGCCCAACATGCATTAAGACTTTGCAGTTCTCAGTGATAGCATTGTGCATTATCTTACCCAGTGTTTTCCTAATTAATTTTCATTGTGCCGCTCAGTAGCTAATTAATTTGAATAAAAGATAAGTTGCTGAGGGTTTATTTTAACTTGGACAGGCTGACTGATAAGGCTGGGGATACTAGTCAGCATCCCATTTGGTAGAGGAAGCCAGAACAGCCTTGGCCAGACTGTCCAGACCCCTTTACTCTCTTCTAGAAATGTCTCAACGTATGGTAGGAATGGTGACGACTCACTCATTTTTCAGCCTTTTTGAAACGGATGCTCTTCATGTCCACTAAGGATGCATATTAAAAGATTGTTCAATGATTAATAGCTGAATGGCTAGAAAGGGTACATAACAACACAGAGATACCCTTTTTTTTCTTTATCCTTGCCTTTCTATACGTTCTAATCAAATTCACTAAGTTTTATGGTCTGTATTTATTCATTGATAAAAATGCATGGGAAACCTTTTTTTGTACTCTTAATCAATACACAATTTGCTAGTAGTACTAGTCATGCCACTTCTACTAGTGTGGGCCAAGAATATAATGTTAACCTTCTGCCCTTAAAATCCCTCTGATAATCACTGGGAGAAAGCCAGTTGATCTGGACTTAATTAGAGCTTCTGTTCTTCTTTACCCTGCCCTTTCCCCAGCCCTCCCCCAATGAAGGAGCTAATCTGTGGACAGAGCTGCTAGATATTTCTCATTCAGTCATCATTCTGCCAGTGCAGTTATGACAAAAACACCAGTACAATGAACAATGACAACAATAGCTTCCTCCTAGAATTTTCAATTAAAGACTGTGAAGACAAACTCTTCCCATGATAATTTGACCGATGGAATGTCATCAGGAAGAAGAAAAGAAATGAGAGACAAGTAAATCAAATTTATTTGGAAAAAAATTAATGAAAAAACAGATGTTTGAAAGAAGTACCAATAAAAGGAAACAACTCTCCCCAAAGAAGACTTACTATTATTTTTGATACATGTATTTTTAAGAAACATTCCTTCCTGCCACCTAATTTTGAGAACAGTAGCCAGAGTAAAAGTTCACATGAGAGGTTCTAGAAGTAAAGAATTAAATGAGAAATGTCTTTATGAGAGGTAAGCTTCATTTGGGCTTCATTTGGGCTTCATTTGGGATGAGAAAGGCCTATGCTTAGCTTCTAACTCTAATACTTGTTATTAAACACAATTGTTTGGAATGATTTTCTAGAACCATTCTGCTTCATTAGGTCCTAAAATACACTATGTGTCATGCAAGCATATTTGTTTTCAGAGTCTCTTTTCTGAAATCATCTTCCCAGTGTTCTGCTCATGTTCCTTTCCACCAATATACTGCAGTTTATAAAATATTACCTGGCATGAATAAAATGACTGTCAAACTATCAATGCCTGCAACCTAAGAAACGATTTGTGGGGCAGACTCTGGGAGGGCTCACGCCAAGGAGTACTTCCCAGAACTTCTGCTGTCAGTGTCCTTGTCACTTGGTGAGCCACAGCTGCCCCGCCTCTGCAGGAGACCCTCCAACATTAGCAGCCGTGTGGATGCAAGGCTCTTGCTGCTGCAGCCAGGAGTCAGTGCTGTGCCTCTGATGTGGGAGAGCCAACTTCAGGACACAGGTCCACAAGAGACCTCCGAGCTCCACAGAATATCAAATGGTGAAAATCTCCCAGAGATCTACATCTCAACACCAGCACCCAGCTTCACTCAATGAGCAGTAAGCTACAGTGCTAGACACCCTATGCCAAACAACTAGCAAAACAGGAACACAACACCACCCATTAGCAGAGAGGCTGCCTAAAATCATAATAAGTCCACAGACACCCCAAAACACACCACCAGACGTGGACCTGCCCACCAGAAAGACAAGATCCAGTCTCATTCACCAGAACACAGGCACCAGTCCCCTCCACCAGAAAGCCTACACAACCCACTGAACCAACTTTAGCCACTGGGAACAGACACCAAAAATAACGGGAACTATTAACCTGTAGCCTGCAAAAAGGAGACCCAAAACACAGTAAGATAAGCAAAATGAGAAGACAGAAAAACACACAGGAGATGAAGGAGCAAGATAAAAACCCACCAGACCTAACAATTGAAGAGGAAATAGGCAGTCTCTCTGAAAAAGAATTCAGAATAATGATAGTAAAGATGATCCAAAATCTTGGAAATAGAATAGACAAAATGCAATAAACATTTAACAAGGACCTAGAAGAACTAAAGATGAAACAAGCAATGATGAACAACACAATAAATGAAATTAAAAATACTCTAGATGGGATCAATAGCAGAATAACTGAGGCAGAAGAACGGGTAAGTGACCTGGAAGATAAAATAGTGGAAATAACTACTGCAAAGCAGAATAAAGAAAAAAGAATAAAAAGAACTGAGGACAGTCTCAGAGAACTCTGGGACAACATTAAACGCACCAACATTCGAATTATAGGTGTTCCAGAAGAAGAAGAGAAAAAGAAAGGGACTGAGAAAATATTTGAAGAGATTATAGTTGAAAACTTCCCTAATATGGGAAAGGAAATAGTTAATAGTTAATCAAGTCCACGAAGCACAGAGAGTCCCATACAGGATAAATCCAAGGAGAAACACGCCAAGACACATATTAATCAAACTGTCAAAAATTAAATACAAAGAAAACATATTAAAAGTAGCAAGGGAAAAACAACAACACATAAGGGAATCCCCATAAGGTTAACAGCTGAACTCTCAGCAGAAACTCTGCAAGCCAGAAGGGACTGGCAGGACAAATTTAAAGTGATGAAGGAGAGAAACCTACAAACAAGATTACTCTACCCAGCAAGGATCTCATTCAGATTTGATGGAGAAATTAAATCCTTTAAAGACAAGCAAAAGCTGAGAGAGTTCAGCACCACCAAACCAGCTTTACAACAAATGCTAAAGGAACTTCTCTAGGCAAGAAACACAAGAGAAGGAAAAGACCTACAATAACAAACCTAAAACAATTAATAAAATGGGAAAAGGAACATACATATCGATAATTATCTTAAATGTAAATGGACTAAATGCTCCCACCAAAAGACACAGACTGGATGAATGGATACAAAAACAAGACCCATATATATGCTGTCTACAAGAGACCCGCTTCAGACCTAGAGACACATACAGACTGAAAGTAAGGGAATGGAAAAAGATATTCCATGCAAATGGAAATCAAAAGAAATCTGGACTAGCAATTCTAATATCAGACAAAATAGACTTTAAAATAAAGAGTATTAGAAGAGACAAAGAGGGACACTACATAATGATAAAGGGATCGATCCAAGAAGAAGATATAGCAACTGTAAATATTTACACACCCAACATAGGAGCACCTCAATACATAAGGCAAATACCAACAGCCATAAAAGGGGAAATCTACAGTAACACATTCATAGTAGGGGACTTTAACACCCCACTTTCACCAATGGACAGATCATCCAAAATGAAAATAAATAAGGAAACACAAGCTTTAAATGATACATTAAACAAAATGGACTTAATTGATATTTATAGGATATTCCATCCAAAAACAACAGAATACACATTTTTCTCAAATACTCATGGAACATTCTCCAGGGTAGATCATATCTTGGGTCACAAATCAAGCCTTGGTAAATTTAAGAAAATTGAAATTGTATCAAGTATCTTTTCCAACCACAATGCTATGAGACTAGATATCAATTACAGGACAAGATCTGTAAAAAATACAAACACAAGGAAGCGAAACAATACACTACTTAATAACGAAGTGATCACTGAAGAAATCAAAGAGGAAATCAAAAAATACCTAGAAACAAATGACAATGGAGACACAACGACCTAAAACCTATGGGATACAGCAAAAGCAGTTCTAAGAGGGAAGTTTATAGCAATACAATCTTACCTTAAGAAACAGGAAACATTTCGAATAAACAGCCTAACATTGCACCTAAAGCAATTAGAGAAAGAAGAACAAAAAAATCCCAAAGTTAGCAGAAGGAAAGAAATCATAAATGTCAGATCAGAAATAAATGAAAAAGAAATGAAGGAAACGATAGCAAAGATCAATAAAACTAAAAGCTGGTTCTTTGAGAAGATAAACAAAATTGATAAACCATTAGCCAGACTCATCAAGAAAACAAGGGAGAAGACTCAAATCAATAGAATTAGAAATGAAAAAGGAGAAGTAACAACTGACACTGCAGAAATACAAAAGATCATGAGAGATTACTACAAGCAACTCTATGCCAACAAAATGGACAACCTTGAAGAAATGGAAAAATTCTTAGAAGTGCACAACCTGCAAAGACTGAATCAGGAAAAATAGAAAATATGAACAGACCAATCACAAGCACTGAAATTGAAAATGTTATTAAAAAGCTTCCAACGAACAAAAGCCCAGGACCAGATGGATTCACAGGCGAATTCTATCAAACATTTAGAGAAGAGCTAACACCTATCCTTCTCAAGCTCTTCCAAAATATAGCAGAGGGAGGGACACTCCCAAATTCATTCTACGAGGCCACCATCACCCTGATACCAAAACCAGACAAAGATGTCACAAAGAAAGAAAACTACAGGCCAATATCACTGATGAAAATAGATGCAAAAATCCTCAACAAAATACTAGTAAACAGAATCCAACAGCACATTAAAAGGATCATACAACATGATGAAGTGGGGTTTATTCCAGGAATGCAAGGATTCTTCAATATATGCAAATCAATCAACGTGATACACCATATTAACAAATTGAAGGAGAAAAACCATATGATCATCTCAATAGATGCAGAGAAAGCTTTTGACAAAATTCAACACCCATTTATGATAAAAACCCTGCAGAAAGTAGGCATAGAGGGAACTTTCCTCAACATAATAAAGGCCATATATGACAAACCCACAGCCAACATTGAGCTCAATAGTGAAAAACTGAAAGCATTTCCACTAAGATCAGGAACAAGACAACGTTGTCCACTCTCACCACTGTTATTCAACATAATTTTGAAAGTTTTAGCCACAGAAATCAGAGAAGAAAAGGAAATAAAAGGGATCCAAATTGGAAAAGAAGAAGTAAAGCTGTCACTCTTTGCAGATGACATGACACTCTACATAGAGAATCCTAAAGATGCTACCAGAAAACTATTATAGCTAATCAATGAATTTGGTAAAGTACCAGGATACAAAATTAATGCACAGAAATCTCTGGCATTCCTATACACTAATGATGAAAAATCTGAAAGTGGAATTAAGAAAACTCTCCCATTTACCACTGCAACAAAAAGAATAAAATATCTAGGAATAAACCTACCTAAGGAGACAAAAGACCTGTATGCAGAAAATTATAAGACACTGATGAAAAAAATTAAAGATGATACAAATAGATGGAGAGATATACCACGTTCTTGGATTGGAAGAATCAACATTATGAAAATGACTCTACTACCCAAAGAAATCTACAGATTCAATGCAATCCCTATCAAACTACCACTGTCATTTTTCACAGAACTAGAACAAAAATTTTCACAATTTGTATGGAAACAGAAAAGACCCTGAATGGCCAAAGCAATTTTGAGAACAAAAAAGGGAGCTGGAGGAGTCAGGATCCCTGACTTCAGACTATACTACAAAGCTACAGTAATCAAGGCAGTATGGTACTGGCACCAAAACAGAAACATAGACCAATGGAACAGGATAGAAAGCCCAGAGATAAACCAATGCACATATGGTCACCTTATCTTTGATAAAGGAGGCGGGAATGCACAGTGGAGAAAGGACAGCCTCTTCAATAAGCGGTGCTGGGAAAACTGGACAGGTACATGTAAAAGTATGAGATTAGATCACTCCCTAACACCATACACAAAAATAATCTCAAAATGGATTAAAGACCTAAATGTAAGGCCAGAAACTATCAAACTCTTAGAGGAAAACATAGGCAGAACACTCTATGACATAAATCACAGCAAGATCCTTTTTGACCCACCTCCTAGAGAAATGGAAATAAAAACAAAAATAAACAAAATGGGACCTAATGAAACTTAAAAGCTTTTGCATAGCAAAGGAAACCATAAACAAGACCAAAAGACAACCCTCAGAATGGGAGAAAATATTTGCAAATGAAGCAACTGACAAAGGATTCATCTCCAAAATTTATAAGCAGCTCATGCAGCTCAATAACAAAAAAACAAACAACCCAATACAATAATGGGCAGAAGACCTAAATAGACATTTCTCCAAAGAAGATATACAGATTGCCAACAAACACATGAAAGGATGCTCAACATCATTAATCATTAGAGAAATGAAAATCAAAACTACAATGAGATATCATCTCACACCAGTCAGAATGGCCATCATCAAAAAATCTAGAAACAATAAATGCTGGAGAGGGTGTGGAGAAAAGGGAACACTCTTGCACTGCTATTGGGAATGTGAATTGGTACAGCCACTATAGAGAACAGTATGGAGGTTTCTTAAAAAACTACAAATAGTACTACCATATGACCCAGCAATCCCATTACTGGGCATATATCCTGAGAAAACCATAATTCAAAAAGAGTCATGTACCAAAATGTTCATTGCAGCTCTATTTACAATAGCCGGGAGATGGAAAGAACCTAAGTGTCCATCATCGGATGAACGGATAAAGAAGATGTGGCACATATATCCAATGGAATATTACTCAGCCATAAAAAGAAACGAAATTGAGTTATTTGTAGTGATGTGGATGGACCTAGAGTCTGTCATACAGAGTGAAGTAAGTCAGAAAGAGAAAGACAAATACCGTATGCTAACACACATATATGGAATACAAGAAAAAAAAATGTCATGAAGAACATAGGGGTAAGACGGGGATAAAGACACAGACCTACTAGAGAATAGACTTGAGGATATGGGGAGGTGGAAGTGTAAGCTGTGACAAAGTGAGAGAGTGGCATGGACATATATACACTACCAAACGTAAGGCAGAAAGCTAGTGGGAAGCAGCCACATAGCACAGGGAGATCAGCTCGGTGCTTTGTGACCACCTGGATGGGTGGGATAGGGAGGGTGGGAGGGAGGGAGACACAAGAAGGAGGAGATATAGGAACATATGTATATGTATAACTGATTCACTTTGTTATAAAGCAGAAACTAAAACACCATTGTAAAGAAATTATACTCCAATAAAGATGTAAAAAAAAAAAAAAAGATAAGATTTGTGTAATATACCCCATGGGGTTTAAGTTAGGCATATACATCTCAAAAGAGCTCCCTGATGTTTATAGTTCTTTCTCACCCAGAAACCTAAAACATTAAGAAATGTAGAAATTTAGAGTAACAATGCCATGTATGGCCAGCAATTTACCATTAGATTGGCCTGTGGGCTGGGAAAGTCAATTGATGTGTTTTGATACACAGCATTTATAATCTGAATGAATTTGTCATGATCCTGCTCTCAGGTTTTCAGATTTAGAATCCTTATTGATTTAGCATACTGAGCATGGCTTTCTTTCAGGGTTAGTCTCACATTCAATAAAGTCACAGAGACTGATGTACAAAATCAGAATGCCAACGTCTTATTTTTCAATAAGAATTCAAACCACGCAGACTGTAATACTTTTATCAGTGTAACCACATCTGTCCCTGAAAGTAGATCCTATTAGAAAGCAAATTACATTCAGAAATTTGCTTGGTGTGCACAATATTAAGCCACAGGCCTTTAATACAATTATGTCTTAATTCTGGTTTTGAAAAAGGATTCATTGTTTAAGAACACACCCTCTTCTGGATCAGAAGAGTGTTTGGACAGGGACTGCCAATGTTTTTCCAAGTGCCTCTCTTTTCTTTTTTTCCAAGACTGACAACCGCCTCTGAATGACACGTTATTTTCCTGATATGTTAATATATTCAATCAAGTTACAGTTTGCTTTAAAAGTTTGGGAGCCATCCTTTATTTTTATGATGACTTTGCTGATCTTTTCTCTTATCCAGAATATATTGAATTAACTTTTAGCTCAGAGGGCAGTCTTAATCCCTTTATTTCCAGGTTCTTAAGAATATCTGTATGAAAACTCATAGTTAAACTCCCAAACAAAAATAATTATTTCAATAAATACATAAATTTATGTACTTACTGCCTTTTTATAAACACTGTCCCTGGAAGATGCTATTCTGTGTGACTCATAAAACAGGGACTGTCTTTATTATTATCTCTCCAGTGCCAACTTTAATATAAGCTCATGGTAAGCACTGAATTGAAATTTATTGAATAAATTAATTTTAGTATTAATTTTATTAACTGGGTACTGAAAGCAATAGCTTTCTTATCTCCCTCGTAATTAATTAATACTTATTAAAGTACAAGTATACTTAAATATGTAAAAAAAAGCAGACCCTGTCATAATTGTAGCCTAAGTAAACCTCATACTAAGTTTTGTCATGTGTCATATTTTCTTGGAAGTATCTGACATCCTGTCTTGAAGAAAAAAAAATATCCTAAACAACAAAGGACAGAATCAGTGCTTATTATTGATAGTAATTCACGTCTCTGAAATTGTTTTCTGATTTAGTTAAGCCCCTTATTTATTTAAGTTCATTACATTTATTTTATTTGGCACATCCAGATTTAAGCTTCTTGAATATAGGAATGGTGACTTTATTATTGTTTTTGGAGTGGGGGCACGGTGTGTTCCACAGTTTGAAATATAGTACTGGGGGTAAAGAATATTGCCAAAAATAGTTTTTTATTTAACTGAATCTTCTATTTTTGACTTATAATTTACCCAGTGGGCTTTCTAACATGAGTTCTTTGAGATAAGAGTGGTTGGACAAACCTGCTACTGTACCTTCTTTTAGGGAAACCACATGACCCAATGTAAGAGTACAACCACAGACTAGACACTGAGAGATGCTCCATCTATTCTGTTTTGAATTTGGTGTGGCCTGAGTCTATTCCATTAACTTCACACTACTCCATACCTTAGAAAACCAATCAGGGCATTTATATACATGTATATAGAACCTTGAATGTACTGTGAATTTTTTTTTTTTTTTTTTTTTTGCGGTACGCGGGCCTCTCACTGATGTGGCCTCTCCCATTGCGGAGCACAGTCTCTGGACGCGCAAGCCTAGTGGCCATGGCTCACGGGCCTATCCGCTCCGCGGCATGTGGGATCTTCCCGGACCGGGGCACGAACCCATGTCCCCTGCATCGGCAGGGGGACTCAACCACTGCACCACGTGGGAAGCCCATGTACTGTGAATTTTGGATAAAGTTTTTACACTTTCTCTCTGTCTTATCTCCCATCTTCCTCCTATCACATGAAAAATGGATAAATGAAGAGAAAATAAAAGTGTTGTAAATGTGTAATCTTTCACAACGGTAAGGGCAGAAGGCTGACTGTGACAGATGGGTAAAACATATCTTAACCTCTTCAATCAAGGAGTACATTTTTTCATATTTTTCATTGTCTTCAAATTGTAACTTTATTCAATATTTAGAATTGAACTTTATTCAATTCTTAGCTAGTTAATCAGTTTTCTTTGGAAGAAACTTCAGTCAAAAGGCATATATAAAATGGATCAATATTAAGATGATAGGTCTGAGTGTTAATTAATTGATAATCTTCACAAGCATTAATAATATGCTCTATTGGATTGGTATAATTCCTTCATGAATATACATGGAAATATGCAGTTCCATACATATGAGTCATGTTTTAATTGATTATGTTTAATGTCATGAGAAATATAACCTTTTACTCTGAAACAAATGCCTATTTCTAAGTAAAAGCTCTCCATAGGTAATGTTATTTGCTATTGATAATCATGTTTTGCTACTGATTGTAAATAGAGCTTTGGAGAACATATGTTACAAACTGTGTATAAGATTTAGTTAATTTCCTTTGCTGCAATTCCTGCCATCTACAGTCTAGACATTATTATAATTTCCTGTCATAAAGTTCTTGAAAATTCTTCTAGTTTTTTGAATGAAAATGTTAGGATATGTATATTGTTTTCTTAATAATACATTGAACTTCCTTTTGCCTGATATTATTTATTGCTATTTTTAATAATGTGCTAATCTCTATTTCTTTTCTAATACTTTAATAAGATGAAGCCACCAAGGACTAGATATTAAAGATCAAAGTCAGAACTGGAGTGGAAAGAAAAGATGTAGAATATGAATGAAAGTACACTTGCACCTCTAATCAAAGTTTTTGATCTCTAGGGTAAATGTATAAAATACTCCAGTTGCTATAAAAATACATAACAAACAATGAGGTGTTTTGTTTGTTTTTTTTAACAGTGTAAAAGAAGAAATTGAGCTAGGATTGGAATAGGAAAAGAGTACATTTAAGTCTGAAATGATAAAATTACATATCTCTATCCATCTTTGCATACACATATATAAGTAAAAGCACGTACATACACATGTATTTACACAAAAATTGCTTCTCGCTATAGCTTATCTTTGTGATTTAGGGAGACTAAATGAGAAGGTCACCCACACTGAGCTTCAGTGGTAGTACAACTTAGAAAGTTTCATTTCTTGTAATTAAGGGGAATAAAAATCTATTTTGTTAGGAGTTTTAGGGTAGTTTGATAAGGAGATTAAGTTTCCCTAACATGTCATCCATGAATTATAGTCATAAATAATTTGGGAATCTAAATTTTATGTAGATTTCTTAAAAATATGACTTTTGAAAACTGTTTTCTGAAGGCAGGAATTCATGTGTGTAACCTGTGTTCTTCTGAATTCCTCTGCATTATTTTTTATGATGGTTGTATGTATTGAAATGAATTTATGATAATCTCCCTTTCCCATTACCTTTCTTTTTTTTAAAAGATTTTTTTAATGTGGACCATTTTTAAAGTCTTTATTGAATTTGTTACAATATTTCTTCTGTTTTGGTTTTTTGGCCCCAAGGCATGTGGGATCTTAGTTCCCTAACCAAGGATCCAACCCACACCCCCTGCTTTGAAAGGCAAAGTCTTAACCACTGGACCACCAGGAAAGTCCCCCTTTTCCATTACCTTTCTTTCTTCACGGATGGAGGGAGATTTACTTCTTATCAATAGTGATTTAGATGCTTTCACAAGAACCAAACTGGTCTCTCTAGAAATCCAGAATCCTAATTATCCTGTGACTCATCTGGGATGAGAGAAGATATAAATGGATAGTTGGTCCATTATTTTCCTAACCAGAATGGTTCCAGATGGCTCCTCAGACAAACATGGTCATGACCAACATCAGTTTAATCTTCCTTCTAACTTAAGCAAAGTGATCTGCAAAAAGCTTTAGAAATGAACTTTTTATAGAAGCATGAAAATTATAAAATTATATATATGTGTGCATTTCACATTAAAATTAATGCTTATAATGAAACTTTTTTTAATTCAACAAATTATGAGTAAAGAATATAGTTTGTCTCAAGAGCATAATTCCCTATAAATCAGTTCACATAAAGAAACATTCAGGAAGCTATTTTATAACCTTAGCTAATAATGACCAATTTTAGAAGAATGAACTTAAAAGTAAAAATTAGTAATTAACATGTAGATAATAACTAACACTTTAATGACATTCTGACTTTTGTATATAACAACTGGTAGAGATTTTGGTCTTTTCTTTCCCTTTCTTCCTCCATTCCTTCTTTCCTTCCCTTCCTTCCTTCCTCCCTTCCTTTTGTTCTTTCTTCTCTCCTCCTCCTTCTCTTCCTCCTTCTTATTTTGGCAAGTCCTATTACATAAGACTGCAACTATAAAAGGCATAGTTAGGAAGCTCCATGAAGATACGTTCCATTTATTATGAGATTTCTTCCAAATCCCATTAATATATAGTATTTTCACTTTGAATTAAATGAAATATACATGCCCAAAAAAATAATCGTCCCATGCATTAGACCTGAGACTGTGAAAACGCTAGAGGAAAACAGTGGGAAAAAACTCCTTGACATTGATCTTGGCAATGATTTTTTGACATGAAAAGCAAAGACAATATATCAAAAATAAACAAGTGTGATTACATTAAACTCAGAAGTTTCTGCACAACATAGGAAACCATTAACAAAATGAAAAGGCAAATTATGGAATGAGAGAAAATATTTTCCAATAATATCTGGTAAGGGGTTAATATCCAAAACATATGAAGAAATCACAAAACTCAATAGCAAAAAGAAAATCAGATTAAAAAATGGGCAGAGTACTTGAATAGACATTTTTCAAAGAAGACATACAAATGGCCAACAGGTACATGAAAAGATGCTCAGCATCACTAGTCATCATGGAAATGCAAACCAAAACCACAAAGATGTCATATCACACCTGTTAGAATGACTATTATCAAAAAGACAAGAGAAAACAAATGCTGATGAAAATGTGGAGAAAGGGGAACACTTGTACACTGTTCGTGGGAATGTAAATTTGTACAACAGTATGGAGTTGCCTCAAAAAAGTTAAAAACAGAACTATCATATGATCCAGCAATCCCACTTCTGGATATATATCCAAAGGTAATGAAATCAGGACTTGGAGAGATATCTGCACTCCCATGTTCATTGCAGCATTATTCACAGTAGCCAAGATATGGAGACAACCTAAGTGTCCATCACAGATGAATGGATAAATATGTGGTACATATATGTAATGGGGTATTATTGTGCCATGAAAAAGAAGGTACTACTGCCAATTGAGACAATTTGAGTGAAACTTGAGGGCATTATGTTAAGTGAAATAAGCCAGAGAGAGAAAGATAAGTACTGTACAGTATAACTTATATGTGGAATCTTTTAGAAAAAAGTCAAACTCATAGAAACAGAGTAGAAAAGTGGTTGCCAGGGGCAGGGGGTAGGTGAAATAAGCAGGGGTTAGTAAAAAGGTATAAACTTTCAGGTATAAGATCAATAAGATCTTAGGATCTAATGTATAACATGGTCACTATAGTTGATAACACTGTATTGTATAATTGAAATTTACTAAGAGAGTTCTCACCAAAAAATAAAAAGGTAAATATGTGAGGTGGTGGATGTGTTAATTACCTAGATGGAAGGAATATTTTCACAACATATACATATATCAAAATCATTACATGTACACTTTAAATATCTTACTATTTTATGTGTCAATTATACCTTAATAAAGCTGAACAAAAAAGAAAATACTATTGATCAACCCATTTGAAGAAAAATTTTCATTAGCTGGATAAACCAATCTTCAAATGAGTTGATCAACTTTTCTGAAATACATATAAATTTAAGGAATAATCAAAACTAAATATAAAGTTGCTTCAAAAATTTATTCTTTATGAGAATATTAAGCTACTCATTTTTGAAAAAATGTGTTCAAAGAGGCTCATGAGGATTTTTGATTCAAGGAATACAGGAAAGCAGGCAGTTGTAATGAGACTATTATAAGGAATATGAGTATTTATTCTGCTTGCTTAACTCACAGGAAACAATCCAACAATCCAACAATTTTCCTTAAATTCTGAGTCCTAAAAATTCTTTTGTAGATATGCATATATATTCTTAGTCTCCACATGGGGTAAGTAATATTCATTCATTTTTCAATTTTATTTTTCTTATTTCTTTGCCTCCATTTAGTTTAAAAACTTTCAGAAAAAAATGATACTTGTCATTTTATCATATACCTTCTTAAAAATGATGGTAGTGGAATTGTTGTCTGTTCATTTAAATGTGCACATTTTATGTTAACATCATTATTGTGATTTCAAGGTGCCAAAAGTAAATCTATAAAAAAACAATTATCATTTCTAATAAATGCCCTCTAAACATTACAGCGAGTCAATTATTTCAATTAGGTAAGCACTTAATGAATGCTTATTATATACGTGACAGGCATTGGTTTATAAAGATAAGTAAAACATATTTTTTTCCCTACGCTCCAGCCTAAAGGAGAGGCTCAGAAATCTTTGGAATGAAGGAAGCCTCAAGGGGAAAATGAAGATTAAGAACAGAACAACTGGCACTCACTTCCGTCAAGTGGCCCTTAGAAAAATCTTCCAACCAAAGGCGCTCTGTAAATGTTGCTGATTTTCTATAGATGTTGGCAGGACTAGTCACATAATCTGCAGAGGCAAGTGCAAAATAAAAATGCTGACCATCTGTTAAAAAATTCTTAAGAATATCAAGATAGCAACAGCAGAGCACTGACCAAATGTGAGGTCTTCTATCGCATGTCCATAAAGCTGGCCCTGAGGTTAGATTTGCTCTTGCTAAATCTTTAGTTCCTGTTAGGATACTTTTGTTGCCTGATGCATTAATTTGATAAAAGTGTTTAGGTGTCTCTGGGGTCCAAAGAGCATAGATCATGACAGCATGGATTTCTGGCAATCTTTTAGCTGTATATGGTATAAAGTAAAAATGAAAACTATGAATAAAAAATGAAAAATCTACGGCTATCTTCTATTTTACTTTTTTGTAGGGTTTCACTGGAAATAGAGATCTAAGAATAACTGAGGTGTTTATTTTTACTTTATCATTTTTTCATTTGATAGGGAGTAAAGTATAACACGGTAACTAGTGTTACGGAATAAAACTGGAATACCGGGCTTCCCTGGTGGTGCAGTGGTTTAGAGTCCGCCTGCCGATGCAGGGGACACGGGTTCGTGCCCCGGTCCGGGAAGATCCCACATGCCGCGGAGCGGCTAGGCCCGTGAGCCATGGCCGCTGAGCCTGCACGTCCGGAGCCTGTGCTCCGCAACGGGAGAGGCCACAACAGTGAGAAGCCCATGTAACACAACAAAAACAAAACAAAACAAAAGAAAACAAAAAAAACTGGAATACCAAAGGGGATTTCAGATATCCTTCACATACTGTCAATAACATCACTAATAAGTAAAATATTATTGAAAAATGATGCTTTTGAATTTTTCCTACAAGTAGACAGTATTATGTATGACTATATTTTTCCATAATTCAGTAAAGTCACCTGATTATATCATAACAGTGAAATATTGCTTTTCACACTTGCCTAGAACCAAGATTTTTCCATAGCTATTAAGGAGAGTGAGAAGAGATTTTTTCCTCACCTGATTTGTGATTACATGTTTACATGTCTACCTACATATACTTAGGGATATACCAGATATCTACATTTATATGAGATACTAAAATATATAAGTTGATATGCTCCGTTGGTTTTATGACAGGAATGACTGGAAAATTTACAAAATGTGAAACCATTTAATAATAAACAAAATTTGAAATGCTGTTTGACATCAATATTAATCATATGCATCTCACAATGAGGAAGTTTCTTAGGTTCTAGTAAGTAAAAGAAGTTGATATTTAGTTACTAATGCCTTTATGAATTTAAAGAAGTGCTCATAGAAATCATTTTATATAAATTGTGTTTAAAGGTTAATGACTTGTGAAGTCATAAGTTATACATGTATCTATAATCATAATGATATGCATATAAAATAATAATTAATAAATATATTTTTATTATAAGTTTGGGCTGCATATCTTATTTAATTACTGAAACAGAGAATGCTTCCACTCCAATGTCAGAAGGTACAGCAAAGCACAATAAAGTGTTACACATATTGCAAATAAATTTCCTCCATACTGAATATGTTAAGATTTATTGTGATGTATTCCTAAGATCTATTGGGAGTTGTATAATATAAATACACAATTTATGGCTGGGAGATAAAATGTAGGTTAAAAATACCATTATCTAGCAATGTAATTTGGAATTTGGCATCTAATTTATACATACACATGCACACACACACACTCACATGCTTAACCAAATCTGATAAAAGCTAAACTGCCATTTGGTCTCTTGTTTTATTTACTGAGAATAAACTATCTCTTCATATATAATAAAAGCAATCAGATTTTTGTAAGTTTTTTTAAGCCACTGGCCCGTTCCATTCCTCTTTACCTGGTTCTGAACTGAGGGCAATTTGTTTCCTAATCTCTACCACTAGAAAAACAAGGTGAAATAAATGAATGAAGAAATAGTACTTAAGAATAAGCATTTTATGACACTAGTGTTAAGTGGCAGCTCTGATAAGCCCTTTTCTCCATATACTCCTGAGTGGGCAGGAAAGTGAGGATGAGGCATTGGGGCAATGGCAAAAGGAGTCAGCTATGACTTGTTTTGTTAAGGTGATGTGTCTTGGAATATATAACTAAGCATAATGTCAGTGAAGAGAGTTTTAGGAAAAACTGTGCTACTGAATTCAAACACTGGGTAAACAAACTCAAACACAATAAATCTGCTCCATTTAATTTTGTGCTCAAATTTATTACATTTATGATGTTTTGAAATATAATTATATTTCACTAATAAAAAAATCAAGCCTTTCAAAATAGAAACTGTGTTATCTTATTTAGAAAGAAAATTCCTAGTAATAAATTGACTGTGAAAATATATAATATAAGCTTTAAAATGAGTGTATTTACAGCATGTTAGTATTAAATTTCATAACTATTCTGTCTGTGAACATTTTTTGCATTTCACAAACATAACATTTTATGTTTCAGGGTTTTCTTTCAATTATTTGTAGTGCTAAATATATGCAAAATTAAAATATGAATAATTGCATTTCAGGTTACAGAAAAATCTTATGCATTTAAATTTTTTTAAATATATTATTTTTTTGTATTTGAAAGAATTTAAAACTTGTTTACTTATAATCTTATCATATTGTTTTTAATATTCTTTAAACACATGACATAGATATTTACATACACACACACACACATATAAACATACACAGTTTTTTTCAGAGTCACTCTACATATAATGACCACATAGAGTCCATGTTTTTTTTTTAATAAATCAGAATATGGGGAGGCAAATTACTGTAGTAAGTGTAGTGGCATTCTTAATTCTTCTCTGCTAGAAAAATGAATATACTGTGATTGTACAGAGAATCCCTAATGAGATAGAGAGAGAAAGAGAGTCGTAAACCTAAGAATGTACATAACTTCTCTGAAGGAAAACTTTAAAATACTCAAGAAAGACAAAAATGTAGAATTGAGCAAATGATAAAACTTACTAAGTTTGTAGTTAGAAAGATTCAGCATTGCAAATGTGTCAATTCCCTTAACTTAAATTACAAATTCATAATGATCTCAGTAAAAATCCCTGGAAGAAGTACAATATAGGGGAGTTAGTCCTAACAGATATTGTATAATAAAATATCTGTAATTAAAGTAGTGTAGTTTTGCTGCATGGGGAGACAAACCAGAGAAACAGAATAGTATGCTTACAAATAGATTCAAGTCCGTTTAGAAATGTATTATATAATCAAGTGGGGTATGTTAAATAAGTACAAAATTTTGCTTTTTAATAAATGTGAGTTATTCAACTATATAACCAATTTAATCTAGAAAACCAAGAGAAAATGTTCTAGTTAGAAGAAAAGCTCCATTAGATTAAATCAATTAGAAAATTTAGGAAAAGAGGTGCATACAAGTAAATATACAAAAATTTAGAACTTTCTCTTTAACAACCAATGGGTCAAAGAAGAAATCAAAAGGAAATTTTAAAAATATCTTGAAACAAACAAAAATGGAGGCACAGGATACCAAAACTTAAGGGATAAAGCAAAAATGTTTCTAATAAGGACGTTTAAAGTGATAAATGCCTACACAAAGAAAAAAAGATCTAAGATAAGCAGCCTAACTTTACACCTAAAGTAACTAGAAAAAAGAACAGACTAAGCCCCAAGTTAGCGAAAGGAAGGAAATAACAAAGATCAGTGCAGAAATAATAAAATAGAGACCAGAAAAACAATGGAAAAAATCAACAAAGCTAAAAGCTGATTCTTTGAAAGGATAAACAAAATGTACAAAACTTTAGCTGTACTGAGGAAAAAAAAAAGAGGGAAGACAGTAAATAAAATCAGAAATGAAAGTGGAGAGATTACAATTGATACAACAGAAATACAAAGGATAATAAGAGACTACTATGAAAAATTATATGCCAACAAATTGAATAACCTATAAGAAATGGATAAATTCCTAGAAACATATAACCTACTGAGACTGAATCATGAAGAAATAGACTATCTGAACAGATCACTAGCAAATAAAAAGATTGAATCAGTAATAAAAAAACCTGCCAACAAAAAAAAGTCCAGGACTAGATGGTTTCACTAGAGAATTGTACCAAACATTTAAAGAATTAACATCAATCCTTCTCACACTCTTCTAAAAAAATTAAAGAAGAGGGAAAACTCCCAACTGATTTTATGAGGCCAACATTACACTGATACCAAAGCCAGATAAGGACACTACAAGGAAAAAAAAAAAAGCTATGGGCTAATATTCCTGATAAATATAGATTCAAAAATTCTCACCAAAATCTAGCAAACCAAATTCCAGAGCACATTAGAAGCATCATACACCATGAGCAAGTGGCATTTATCCCTAGGACGCAAGAATTGTTCAACATATGCAAATCAATAAATGTGTTATACTACATTAATGAAATGAAAGACAAAAATCATATGATCATCTCAAAAGATACAGAAAAAGCTCTGACAAAATTAAACATCCTTTCATGATAAAAAACTCTCAACAAACTGGGTCTAAAAGAAATGTACCTCAACATAATAAAGGCCATATATGACAAAGTGAACATCATACTCTAACTAACATACTCAGCTAACATCATACTCAATGATGAAAGGTTAAAAGCTTTTGCTTCATGATTAGGAAGAAGACATCAGTGCCCATTCTTATCAATTTTTTTCAATATAGTAATGCAAGCCCTAGCCAAAGTAATTAGGTAAGTAAAAGAAACAAAAGACAAATTGATAAGGAAGAAGTAAACTTGTCTCTGTTTGCAGATGATATGATCTTATATATAGAAAATCTTAAATACTGCACTAAAAGGCCATTAGAAGTAATAAACAAATTCAGAAAATTTGCAGGATACAATATCGATATACAGAAATCAGTTGCATTTCTATACACTAACAATAAAATATTTGAAAGAGAAATAAAGAAAACAATCCCATTCATAGTACCATCTAAAACAATAAAATACTTAGGGATAAATTTAACCAAGACAATGAAAGATCTGTACACTGAAAACTATAAGACTTTTTTTAAAAAGATCCATATGCTTCTGATTTTTTAAAGTGTACGTTGTTTTATTTTTATTTAAAGACCCAATTTTATTTTATTTTAAATTTTTGGCCATGCCACGTTGCATGTGGGATCTCAGTTCCCTGACCAAGGATTGAACCCATGCACCCTTCACTGGAAACGTGGATTCTTAACCACTGGATCACCAGAGAAGTCCCAAAAACTATAAGACTTTGATGAAAGAAACTGAAGAACACACAAATAAATAGAAAGATAGTTTGTGTTCATAGACCAGTTGAATTAATATTGTTTAAATGTCCATACTACCCAAAGAAACCTATGAATTCAGTGCAATCCTTATCAAACTTCCAATGACACTTTTTACAGAAATAGAAAAACAGTTCTAAAATTTGTATGAAATTTAAAAAAGACCCCCAACACCTAAAGTGATTCTGAGGAAAAGGAACACAACTGAAGGCATCACGATCACTGATTTCAAACTATTTTACAAAGCTACAGTAATCAAAGCAGTATGGTGCTGGCATAAAAACAGACACACAGACCAAAGAAACAGAATTGAGCACCCAGACATAAACTCATATACTTGTGGTAAAATAATATTTGACAAAGAGGTCAAGAATACTCAATTGGGAAAGGATAGCCTCTTCAATAAGTGGTGCTGGGAAAACTGAATATTCAGGTGCAAAATAATAGAATTAAACTTCTATATTACACTACTCACAAGAGTGAATTTGAAGTGTATTAAAAACTTAAACATAAGGCATGAAAGTACAAAACTCCTAGAGGAAAATATTGGAAAAAGCTCCTACATTGGTGTTGGCAACAATTTTTTTTTTTTGTATACGACCCAAAAAGTACAAGCAACAAAATAAACAATAAACAAGTGGGACTCTATCAAACTAAAAAGCTTTTGCATGCAAAATAAACAATCAAAAAAATGAAAAGGCAACCAATGGAATGGGAGAAAATATTTGCAAGTCATCTATCTGATAAGGGGTTAACATCCAAGATATAAAAGAAACACATAAAACTAATGGCAAAATAATCAACAATTCGATTTTCAAATGGACAAAGGACCTAAATAGACATTTTCCCAAAGAAGACACACAGATGGCCAACAGGTACATGAAAAAAGATGCTCAACATTACAAGTCATTGGGGAAATTCAAATCTATCATTATTCACAATAGCTAAGATAAGGAAACAACCTAAGTGTCCATCTACAGATGAATGGAGAAATACGCTGTGATAATATATATATATATATAACACCAGTGGCTGAGGGAGCAGGGAATGTGGGAGACGTTGGTTAAAAGGCATAAACTTCCAGTTAAAGATAAATAAGTTCTGGGGATCTAATATACAGCATAGTGAATATAGTTAACAATATTGTATTATGTACTTGACAGTTGCTAAGAGAGTAGATCTTAAATGTTCTTACCACAAAAAAAAAAAAAGGAAATTTTGTGAGGTGATAAAAGTGTTTTGATGATCATTTTGAAATATATATGTGTATCAAATCATCATGTTGTACAACTTAAACTTACACAATGTTAAATGTCAATTATATTTCAATAAAGCTGGAAGAAAAATAAAAATTAAAACTTCATACTAAACTGAACACTGAAAAATAAAATGGGAACATTGCTTTCATAATTTTGAAAAAATTGTAACCTTTAATGATTAAATTTAATAAAAGCCTAGGACCTATAGAGAAAGGTATAAAATTCTGTTGACAGAGAGAAAGGTAGTCTTAGCAAGTGAATAGTGCATGCTATGTTTACCAGTTTCTTGCAAGTGAAAACAATATTACTGTGCAGTGATTCAACTAAATTTTATATATTCTACACATTTAAAACAATTCTAATTAAAATATCCTCTATCTTAAAGAGCATTCATTCTTCTTAAAAGTTATACAGAAGAATAAACGCTTGTGAAGAGTTAAGAAATATGTGAAGAGATAGTGATGAATGGTTAATGTCCTTTTCAGTTACCAGAACATAGCTCTAAAGTCAGTGACCTGTGGAACTGAATATACAATCCAGAAATAGATTCCCCAAAATGACATTCTAATATATAAGGAATGTGATATTTCAATTCAGTGGGAAAAAGATAGTTTGTTTAGAAATAAAATGATACCAGCTATCCATTTAAAAGACTGTAAAATTAGAGCACTATTTAAACCATTTACAAAATCAGTTCCAGATGATTTAAAACAGAAAACAAAAATCAGTGATGCATAGTCTGGTAGAGAACGCTAAAACACAAAAGCCGTAAAAAACTGATATATTTAACCATGTAAACATGAAAAGCCTTTGTGTGGTAAAACATACCACACAAAGTCAATAAAAATGATAGATTTGAAAAAAATTTGCAACAAAGTTACAGGTAAAGGTATGATATTTATAATATGAGAACTTACAGCCTATAAACAGATACACAAGTCAATGTAAAATTGGGCAAGGCATGTGAATACTGAATCACAGAAAATGGTCAAGCAACATAAAAAGTTGAATAAACTCACTAGAATTAAGGGAAATGCTACTGAAATAATAAGGTCTTTCTTTGTACCTTTTACATTGGAAAAAGTTTAAAATATATGCAGTTGGTGAGGTAGGGGAAAGTATACTATCATATATACTTGGTAGAAACTAAAATTTTACATCCTATTAGGAAAGTATTATTGCAACATTCTTTAAGAAAAACAATGCTTATGCCTTCAACAGAGTAATCTACTCCTGGAAATCTATCTATCCTTCAGAAATAAATACACCAGTTGAAAATGTTATGTGTTCAAGGATATCTATTGTGGAAAAAAAAACTTGAGAAAATGACCAGTAACAAAGAAAAGTTTAAATAAATTGTGTTATATGCCCACCATGAATATCATACTGCTATTAACAAGAATGAATTAGGACTCTAAGAGTTGACAGGCTGAGGGTGGGGATGTGTCAGATTTTGTAAGATATGAAGAAAAGTAAAATGCTCATCAAGAAAATGAAAAGGCAAGCTACTGAGTGGGAGAAAATATCTGATAAGAGTTAATATCCAAAATACATAAAGAACTCACAGAACACATCAAAACCCCCAAACCCCCAAACAAAAACATGTGCAGAGGATCTAAATTTACATTATTCTAAAGAAAACATACAGATTACCAACAGGTACATAAAAAGATGCTCAGCATCACTAATCATCAGGGAAATGCAAATCAAAACCACAATAAAATATCAACTCACACCTGTTAGAATGGCTGTTATCAAAAATTACAAGAAATAAGCGTTGGCAAGGAAGTAGAGAAAACGGAACCTTTGTGCACTCTTGATTGGAATGTAAATGGTTGCAGCCACTATGGAAAACAATATGGGAGTTTCTCAAAAATTTAAAAATAGAGCTATATAATATGACGCAGCAATTCCACTTCTGGGTATTTATCTGAAGAAAATGAAAACACTAAATTGAAAAGATATATGTACCCCCATGTTCATTGCAGCATCATTCACAATAGCCAAGATATGAAAACAACCTTATCGTCCATCAATGGATGAATGGATAAGGAGTATATACATATACGATATATATCAATGTATAGCAATGTGCATTTTATATTCATATATATATATATATATATGCAATGGAATACTATTCAGCCATAAAAATAATGAAATCTTGCCATTTGTGACAATATGGTTGGACCCTGAGGGCACTATGCAACGTGAAATAAGTCAGAGAGAGAGAGACAAATGCCATACAACTCATATGTGGCATTAAAAACAACAACAGCAAAACAAGCTCATATATACAAAGGAAAGATTGGTGTTGCCAGAGGCAGGAGGTGGTGGGTGGGAAAAATGGGTGAAGGGGGTCAAAAACTACAAACTTCCAGTTATAATTAAGTCATGGGGGATATGATATATAGCATGGTGGCTATAGTTAATAATATTGCATTGCATATTTGAAAGTTGCTAAGAGAGTAGATTTTAAATGTCCTCAGTATAAAAAAATTTTTTGTAACCATGTATGGTAAAGGATTATTGTGGAGATAAGTTTGCAATACACATAAATATCAAATCATTATTTTGTACACCTGAAACTAATACAATGTGATGTGTCAGTTATACTCCGATAAAAACATAAATTATAAAAGAAAAGAAAATGCAGAAAACTGTGTATAGAATAACTCTACTTTGAAAAGAGCAAATTGTGACAAAAACCCATATAGTTATATCATCTGTATCATAGATCTATATCATTCATATACATATGTGTGTGTGTGTGTGTGTGTGTGTGTGTGTGTGATGAACCTAGGGTAAACCAAGGGAGGATACCCACTAAGTTATTAACGTGCGTTTTCTGGGAGAACTGGGAATGGTATCACTCAGGTAAAGAGAGTGTCTAGTTAGTCATACTCTCATACAGTCATTTTGAGGGTAATACCAACATTTATGCGGAATGCACATCAAAAAATGAGTGTGAAATATTAAGTACAAAGCCAGACTTTGCTCAGTTTCATATTCTAGTTTGGTTCTGATCAACTGTCTTGATTTTTTCACATGATTTTTCAATTCCTGACCAAATAAAGGTACATTTTACTTAGCATCTAGAAACAACCACATATGGCTTAGGGCTATTTACTCTGAAATATCCTGTTAAAAAAACCTTGATTTCCTTTTTATTTGCCTCAGGATAGAATCTCATTAGTATTCATCATAAAACCTAACTATATATCCATTTGCAGAGATAAAACCCAAAACTTCTTCCACACAGGGCACACAGATCAATAAACTACAGATTTGTGTTAGTATCATAAACTCATATTTCTTTATTCTCACTTAGAAATATTTTTCTTGCTTCATTTTATTGGAAATTGTTAATTCTATATATGCCTTAGAATCTGTGGATAAAAACTATAAGGGTATTCAGCTGAAATGCAAAGAATCCTTATATTCATTAGGGCAATGTCAGTATGAATGGACTTGGATATTTCTTTAACTAATTTCAATACTTTGTCTGTGTATTGAACATCTAAGAAACAAAAGACCAGACTTATTGTGTGACCAACCATGTCTCCCAAGTTCCCAGGAAGTTAAAGAAAAAAAAAATGCTTTTCAGGAAGCTATATTGTGCTAAGGTAAAGCAATATATTTAAAAAGATCCTGAATAAAGCAATGTGAGTTACATCCACATATTACAGGTGAAAGAAAAAGAAATATTGTTATTTTAAGAGATAATCCTTGATTCCTCAATAGGCAGGGAGCCATTTTGTACAGGAAATAAATTTATAAGTACTGTTGAGTGTGGACTTAATCTCTGATGTATGGAAGGAAACAGAACAAAAAGAGATACCTAAGTTCTCCAATTAATCGACAGAAATGTACAAGGATGAGAGAAGAGAGTAGACAGGCGGTTGGAGAATAAGAGAGAATAGATAACAAAACATAGCAGGAGGCTGCCAGTTTGGGAGAAGTCAACCAGTGAAAACTATGTGTTGGTAAAATCAAAGGGTGTATTCAAAGGGCTTTTAATGAAAAGCATACTTTATATCCCAGGACCACAATTGTTAGCTTTGTGACCTCTTCTTTAACTTTGTGTGCTCCAGTTTCTTCAAGTGAAAAATAATTAGAAATCATTATAAAATCTACCTCCTGGGTTTGTCATGAGAATCAAATGAGCTAAAACACATGAATCACTTATGCTGATGCATTGTAGATGTCATATGGGTTGGGTTTTACTGTTTTTGTTTGTTTATTTAAAACTGTTGATGTTGTTGCCTGTAAAGCCTCTCATTACTTCTAAATTTCCAGTAAAATCTGCTGCAAATATAAATGAATTGTGTGACTAGTTGGGCGGGGGGATAGCAAATCAAAAAGGGAGCTGCATAACTTGGATTTACTGGCTTTATGCCAGAGACAATAGCATAACTGAAACATGAATAGTAACATTTAATCAGTCAGAGACTCCAGAGCTAGAATTGACCCTGCTAATATAAGCTATTGGTAATTTATAGACATTTGGAGGAAAACTTTGGACTACCCACCCTGTAACATAAGATGGAGATACAAGCCAATTTGTGGAAAACTTCAAAGAAAGGATTTTTTTGAGTAAAAATTACACAATTTCTTTATTAAAGTTATTCGTTCAGCTTATTCAAGAGACATATTGAGAATTTAATATGTTCAGGTACAGTGTTAAGCACTAGGCATTTATTTATTTCCTGCCTTCAAAGATCTCAAATTTAATGAGAAAGAAAGATAGAAAAAAATTGCAATAAACTGTGATAAATTTTAATTTAGAAGTATTCAGCTAGCAATATACTTCCTACTATAGCAAGCAAAATCAGACCAAATGACAAGATGATAATGACATACTTATATTCAATATTAATTATATTGCATAATCATTATTCACATATTTTATTGCAAATTATTTAGCAGAAATAAAGAATAGAACAACACGAGTTATAATAAACAAAACCAAGGGACAGTTCTTTTAAAAGTTTTATAATGTAAACTTTTCAAAATATTGTTTTTTGTTCACAACAAAGTAGACTGTGAAGAATTATGATTTTATGACTTTAAAAAATGGTTTTAAAAAAGGAACATAATTTTAGATACACTAGCAATTTAAAAATCACAATTTAAGTCTATGAACAAGTTATAAGAACAAATATAAAAACTCAGAAAACTTTATAAATCTTTAAATTACCAGAAAAAAAAATTTAATAGAAAAAAAATTTAATAGAAAATGAACCAATACTTAAAAATTGTCCTTTCCCAGCCAAACACTTATAAATTAAATAAGATACAGAGGAGTTTTAAACTTAAATTTCACCAAACCACCAGGGGCAGATAAATTTCATTCATTTCATATACAATTTGCTATAAGAATTAATGCAGGTGACTCAATTCATTTTACAAGGCTAGTGTGTTCTCAGTACCCAAATTAAATAAGGAAATCTTGAGAAAATAAAAATAGAGCCATTTTCACTTACAAACATAAATGCAAAAAGCGATGAATACAGTATTAACAAATCAGATACATAAAATAGGACAAAATAATAAAATAGCAAAAATCTTTCTCTTAGATTTAATTCTCAATTATGTATGTATATACATATATTATATATTATATACATATGTTACATATATGAACATGATAATATAGAGAGACTATATGTTTACTTTTTGAATAAGATAGTTCATATTCAAAAAGATTATAAAAAGACATGAATAAAATTTTTATGAACTTTAAATTATTACTTCTAAAACCACCATAAATAAGCTTAAAAGAAAAAAAAAACATGAGGTGAAAATGCTTTTAACAGATGTAACATATATATAATGGTACAGGAAGAATATTTTAATGTACATAAAACTACAAATCCACAAGAAAATAAAACAGGATATTAAATATATATTATTAACTGATCACTTAAAAATAGTTTATATGTGTTTTAAATAATTTACACAAATGTTTACCATTAATGGAAATTAAGGAATTCAAATGAGACAACTTATTAAGTTGCACAAGTTTAAATTTTGATTAAAAATAATGATCAGTAAGAGTGGGGAATATATTACTTTTATACAGTAAGAAAGTAAAGTGGTGCAGCTTCTTTGGAGGAAAATTTGTAAAAACATGGAAATGCATAGATCCTAAGAATAATAATTTTCGGGACATTTCCTAGGTAAATTTAATTATATGTTGTGTAAAATTTAAACAACTAATCTAATTATTTGCAATGACATAACATAAGATATGATGTCAAAGTGCATCTGTATTAGAGAAGAACTACACAAACAGTGACATATATATGCCATGTGGATTTTTTAAATAAAGTAGATATACATACTATCATTGATGTATTGCTAGGACATATTGTTGGGAGCAAAAGGAAGGTGCAGGTCAATAACAATGTTATGCTATATTTAGTGTAACACAAATGCCTCCCAAAAACCTGCAAAAGTGTATGTATGGAAAATTATCTACAATATATGATATACTTGAATATAGCAAATTTCTAAATGCATACAGAAAGGCTGAGGGTAGTGACACTAAAGTGATATCACTGGCTACTATTCATAAGGAATGAGAGTTGAATATATATACAGTATAATGTTTCAACGTTTATAGAAGAAAAATGCTTTCATAGTTTACTTACATAAATAAAACATAAAAACTGGAGGACCTTCAAGATGGCAGAGGAGTAAGACATGGAGATCACTTTCCTCCCCACAAATACATAAAAAATACATCTACATGTGGAACAGCTACTACAGCACACATACTGAATGCTGGCAGAAGACCTCAGACTTCCCAAAAGGCAAGAAACTCCCCACGTTCCTGGGTAGGGCAAAAGAAAAAAGAAAAAACAGAGACAAAAGAATAAGGACGGGACTTGCACCTCTGGGACAGAGCTGTGAAGGAGGAGAAGTTTCCAAACACTAGGAAGACCCTTGACTGGTGGAGATGGGGGTTAGGCAGGGCGGAAGCTTTGGAGCCACGGAGGAGAACACAGCAACAGTGGGGCAGAGGGAAAAGCAGAGAGATTCTCGCACAGAGGATCGGTGCCAACCAGCACTCACCAGCCTGAGAGGCTTGTCTGCTCACCTGCCGGGGCGGGTGGGGGATGGGAGCTGAGGCTTGGGCATCTGAGGTCAGATCCCAGGGAGAGGACTGGGGTTGGCTGCATGAACACAACCTGAAGGGGGCTACTGTGCCACAGCTAGCTGGGAGAGAGTTCGAGAAAACGTTTGGAACGGCCTCAGAGTCAAGAGATTGTTTCGGGGTGCAGGAGGAGAAGGGATACAGAGTACCGCTTAAACGAGCTCCAGAGATGGGTGCGAGCCGCAGCTATCAGCACGGACACCAGAGACGGGCATGAAGTGCTAAGGCTGCTGCTGCAGCCACCAAGAAGCCTGTGTGCAAGCACAGGTCACTAACCATACCACGCCTCCCAGGAGCCTCTGCAGCCCGGCACTGCCAGGGTCCCGTGATCCAGGGACAACTTCCTTGGGGGAACACATGGTGAGTCTCAGGCTGTTGCAATGTCACGCTGGCCTCTGCCACCACAGGCTAACCCCGCATTCCATACCTCTCCCTCCCCCCGGCCTGAGTGAGCCAGAGGCCCCTAATCAGCTGCTACTATAACCCCGTCCTGTCTGAGCTGGGAAGAGATGCCCTCAGGCGACCTACAGACAGAGGCAGAGCCAAATCTAAAGCTGAACCCCAGGAGCTGTGCGAACAAAGAAGAGAAAGGGAAATCTCTCCCAGCAGCCTCAGGAGCAGCAGATTAAATCTCCACAATCAACTTGACGTACCCTGCATTTGTGGAATACCTGAATAGACAACGAATCATTCCAAAATTGAGGCAGTGGACTTTCGGAGCAACGGGAGACTTGGGGTTTGCTTTCTGTATCTAATTTGTTTCTGGTTTTATGTTTATTTTAGTTTAGTATTTAGAGTTTATTATAATTGGAAGATTTGTTGATTGATTTGGTTGCTCTCTTCCCTTTATTTTAATACATATATTTTTTTTTCCTTTTTCTCTTTTTGTGAGTGTGTATGTGTATGTTTCTTTGTGTGATTTTGTCGTATAGCTTTGCTTTTCCTATTTATCCTAGGGTTCTGTCTGTCCTTTTTTTTTTATTATTATAGTTTTTAGTGTTTGTTATCATTGGCATATTTCTTTATTGGTTTGATTGCCCTCTTCTTTGTTTCTTTTTTTATTACTTAAAAAAATAATATATATATTTTTAATTTTAATAACTTTTTAATTTAATTTAATTTTTCTTTCTTTCATTTTCTTTCTCACTTTTCTTCTGAGCCATGTGGCTGACAGGGCTGTAGTGCTCCGGCTGGGTCCCACGCCTGAGCTTCTTAGGTAGGACGGCCGAGTTCACAACATTAGTCCACCAGAGACTTCCCAGCCCCACGTAATATCAAATGGCAAAAGCTCTCTCAGAGATCTCCATCTCAATGTGAAGACCCAGCTCCACTCAATGACCAGAAAGCTACAGTGCTTGACACCCCATGCCAAACAACCAGCAAGAAAGGAACACAACCCCACCCATTAGCAGAGAAGCTCCCTAAAATCATAATAAGGTCACAGACACTTCAAAACACACCAGTGGATGCGGTCCTACCCACAAGAAAGACAAGATCCAGCCTCATCCACCAGAACATAGGTACCAGTCCCATCCACCAGAAAGCCTACACAACCCACTAAAGCAACCTTACCCACTGGGGACAGACACCAAAAACAACAGGAACTATGAACATGCAGCCTGCAAAAAGGAGACCCCCAAATGCAGTAAGTAAAGCAAAATGAGAAGACAGAAAAATACACAGCAGATGAAGGAGCAACATAAAAACCCATCAGACCAAACAAATGAAGAGGAAATAGGCAGTTTACCTGGAAAACAATTCAGAGTAATGATAGTAAAGATGAACAAAACCTTGAAAATAGAATGGAGAAAATACAGAAATGATTAACAAGGACCTAGAAGAACTAAAGAGCAAAGAAACAATGATGAACAACACAATAAATGAAATTTTAAAATCTCTAGAAGGACTCAATAGCAGAATAACTGTGGAGAAGAACAGAGAAGTGACCTGGAAGATAAAATAGTGGAAATAACTCCTGCAGAGCAGAATAAAGAAAGAAGAATGAAAAGAATTGAGGACAGTCTCATAGACCTCTGGGACAACATTAAATGCATGAACAGGGCTTCCCAGGTTGCACAGTGGTTGAGAGTCCGCCTGCCGATGCAGGGGACACGGGTTCGTGCCCCAATCTGGGAAGATCCCACATGCCACAGAGTGGCTGGGCCCGTGAGCCATGGCCGCTGAGCCTGCTCATCCAGAGACTGTGCTCCACAACGGGAGAGGCCACAACAGTGAGAGGCCCGCGTACCGCAAAAAAAAAAAATTAAAAATTAAAAAAAAAAAATAAATGCACCAACATATGAATTATAGGGGTCTGAGAAGAAGAAGAGAAATAGAAAGGGACTGAGAAAATATTTCAAAAGATTATAGTTGAAAACTTCCCTAATATGGGAAGGGAAATAGTCAATCAGCTCCAGGAAGCACAGAGAGTCCCATACAGGATAAATCCAAGGAGAAACACATCAAGACACATATTAATCAAACTATCAAAAATTAAATACAAAGAAAAAATAAAAGTGCCAAGGGAAAAGCAACAAAAAACATACAAGGGAATCTCCATAAGGTTAACAGCTGATCTTTCAGCAGAAAATCTGCAAGCTAGAAAGGAGTGGAACGACATATTTAAAGTGATGACAAGGAAAAAGCTACAACCAAGATCACACAACCCAGCAAGGATCTCATTCAGATTCAACAGAAATTAAAAGCTTTACAGACAAGCAAAAGCTAAGAGAATTCAGCAACACCAAACCAGCTTTACAACAAATCCCTAAGAAACTTCTCTAGTTAGGAAACACAAGAGAAGGAAAAGACCTACAATAAAATACACACAGCAATTAAGAAAATGGTAATAGGAACATACATATCAATAATTACTTTAAATGTAAATGGCTTAAGTGCTTCAACCAAAAGACACAGATTGGCTGAATGGATACAAAAACAAGACCCATATATATGCTATCTACAAGACACCCACTTCAGACCTAGGGACACATATAGACTGAAAGTGAGGGGCTGGAAAAAGATATTCCATGCAAATGGAAATCAGAAGAAAGCTGGAAGAGCAATTCTCATATCAGACAATATAGACTTTAAAATAAAGACTGTTACAAGAGACAAAGAAGGACACTACATAATGATCAAGGGATCAATCCAAGAGGAAGATATAACAATTGTAACTACTTATGCAACCTAAATAGGAGCACTTCAATACATAAGGCAAATGCTAACAGCCATAAAAGGGGAAACTGACAGTAACACAATCATAGTAGGGGAGTTTTAACACCCCACTTTCACCAATGGACAGATCATCCAAAATGAAAATAAATAAGGAAACACAAACTTTAAATGACACATTAAACAAGATGGACTTACTCATATTTATAGGAATTCCATCCAAAAACAACAGAATACACTTTCTTCTCAAGTGTTCATGGAACATTCTCCAGGACAGATCATGTCTTGGTTCACAGATCAAGCCTTGGTAAATTTAAGAAAATTGAAATCATATCAAGTAACTTTTCCAAGCACAAGGCTATGAGACTAGATATCAATTACCAGAAAAAAATCTGTAAAAAATACAAACACATGGAGGTTAAAAACACTACCGAACAAACAAGATATTATTGAAGAAATCAAAGAGGAAATAAAAAAATACCTAGAAACAAATGACAATGAAAATATGGTGACCCAAAACTTATGGGATGCAGGAAAAGCAGTTCTAAGAGGGAAGTTTATAGAAATACAATCCTATCTCAAGAAACAAGAAACAGCTCAACTAAACAACCTAACCTTACACCTAAAGCAACTAGAGAAAGAATAAAAAAAAAATTAGCAAAAGGAAAGAAATCATAAAGATCAGATCATAAATAAATGAAAAAGAAATGAAGGAAATGATAGCAAATATCAATAAAACTAAAAGCTGGTTCCCTGAGGAGATAAACAAAATTGATAAACCATTAGCCAGACTCATCAAGAAAAAAAGGGAAAAGATTCAAATCAATAGAATTAGAACTGAAAAAGGAGAAGTAACAACTGACACTGCAGAATTACAAAGGATCATGAGAGATTAATACAAGTAACCATATGCCAATAAAATGGATCACCAGGAAAAAATGGACAAATTACTAGAAAAGCACAACCTTCTGAGACTGCACCAGGAAGAAATAGAAAATAGAAACAGACCAGTCACAAGCACTGAGAATGAAACTGTGTTAAACATCTTCCAACAAACAAAAGCTCAGGACCAGATGGCTTCACAGGTGAATTATATCAAACATTTAAAGAAGAGCTAACACCTATCCTTTCAAACTCTTCCAAAATATAGCAGAGGGAGGAACACTCCCAAACTCATTCTACAAGGCCAGAATCACCCTGATACCAAAACCAGACAAAGATATCACAAAAAAAGAAAATTATAGGCCAATATCACTGATGAACATAGATGCAAAAACCCTCAACAAAATACAAGCAAACAGAATCCGACAGCACATTAAAAGGATCATACACCATGATCAAGTGGGGCTTCTCTCAGGAACGCATGGATTCTTCAGTATATGCAAATCAATCAATGTGATACACCATATTAACAAATTGAAGGATGAAAACCATATGATCACCTCAATAGATGCAGAAAAAGCTTTCGAAAAAATTCAACACCCATTTACAATAAAAACCCTCCGGAAAGTAGGCACAGAGGAAACGTACCTCAACATAAAAAAGGCCACATATGCGAAAACCACATTCAACATTGAGCTCAATGGTGAAAAACTGAAACCATTTCCATTATGCTCAGGAACAAGAAAAGGTTGCCACTCTCACCACTATTATTCATCATAGTTTTGGAAGTTTTAGCCACAGCAATCAGAGAAGAAAAACAAATAAAAGGAATCCAAATTGGAAAAGAAGAAGTAAAATTGTCACTCTTTGCAGATAACATGACACTATACATAGAGAATCCCAAAGATGCTACCAGAAAACTACTAGAGCTATTCAATGAATTGGGTAAAGTAGCAGGATACAAAATTAATGCACAGAAATCTCTTTCATTCCTATACACAAATGATTAAATATCTGAAAGAGAAATTAAGGAAACACTCCCATTTACTAATTCAACAAAAGGAATAAAATACCTAGGAATAAACGTACCTAAGGAGACAAAAGACCTGTATGTCTTACAGAAAACTATAAGACACTGATGAAAGAAAGTAAAGATGATACAAACAGATGGAGAGATATATCACGTTCTTGGATTGGAAGAATCAACATGTGAAATTGACTGCACTACCCAAAGCAAATGATAAATTCAGGGCAATCCCTATCAAACTACCAATGGCACTTTTCACAGAACTAGAACAAAAAATTTCATAATTTGTATGGAAACACAAAAGGCCCTGAATACCCAAAGCAATCTTGAGAAAGAAAACGGAATTGGAGGAAGCAGGCTCCCTGACTTCAGACTATACTTCAAAGCTACAGTAATCAAGACAGTATGGTACTGGCACAAAAACAGAAATATAGATCAATGGAACAGGATAGAAAGCCCAGAGATAAACCAATGCACATATAGTCACCTTATCTTTGATAAAGGAGGCAAGAATATACAATGGAAAAAATACAGCCTCTTCAATAAGTGGGAAAACTGGACAGCTACAGGTAAAAGAATGAAACTAGAACACTTCCTAAAACAATATGCATAAATAAATTCAAAATGGATTTAAGACCTAAATGTAAGGCCAGACACTATAAAACTCTTAGAGGAAAACATAGGCAGAACACTCCATGACATAAGTCCCAGCAAATCCTTTTTGACCCATCTCCTAGAGAAATGGAAATAAAAACAAAAATAAACAAATGGGACCTAATGAAACTTAAAAGTTTTTGCACAGCAAAGGAAACCATAAACAATGCGAAATGCAACCTTCAGAATGGGAGAAAATATTTGCAAATGAAGCAACTGACAAAGGATTAATCTCCAAAATATACAGGCAGCTCATGTAGCTCAATATCAAAAAAACAAACAACTCAGTCCAAAAATGGGTGGAAGATCTAAACAGACATTTCTCCAGAGAAGATATACAGATTGCCAACAAACATCACTAATCATTAGAGAAATGCAAATCAAAACTACAGTGAGGTATCATCTCAGACTAGTCAGAATGGCCATCATCAAAAAATCTACAAAGAATAAATGCTGGAGAGCGTGTGGAGAAAAGGGAACCTTCTTGCACTGTTGGTGGGAATGTAAATTGATACAGCCTCTATGGAGAACAGTATGGAGGGTCCTTAAAAAACTAAAATAGAAGTACCATATGACCCAGCAAACCCAGTACTGGGCATATACCCTGAGAAAACCATAATTCAAGAAGAGTCATGTACCACAATGTTCATTGCAGCACTATTTACAATAACCAGGATATGGAAGCAACCTAAGTGTCCACTGACAGATGAATGGATAAAGAAGATATGGCACATATATACAATGGAATATTACTCAGCCATAAAAGGAAATGAAATTGAGTTATTTGTAGTGAGGTGGATGGACATAGAGACTGTCATATAGAGTGAAGTTAAGTCAGAAAGAGAAAAACAAATACCATATGCTAACACATATATATGGAATCTAAAAAAAAGGCAGAAAATGGTTCTGAAGAACCTACAGGCAGGACAGTAATAAAGACAGACATAGCGCATGGACTTGAGGACACTGCGACGGGGAAGGGTAAGTTGGGACAAAGTGAGAGAGTGGCATGGACATATATAGACTACCAAATATAAAATAGATAGATAGTGGAAAGCAGCCGTATAGTACAGGGAGATCAGCTCAGTGCTTTGTGACCACCTAGAGGGGTGGGATAGGGAGGGTGGGAGGGAGATGCAAGAGGGAGGGGATATGGGGTTATAAGTATACGTATAGCTGATTCACTTTGTTATGCAGCAGAAACTGACACAAAAATGTAAAGCGATTATGCTCCAATAAACATGTTAAAAAAATAACCAAGAAAACATAAAAACTTTGTATTCCATCATAGACACACACGCACACCTGTGCATACACACACAAAGTTTTGTGTGTGTTTTTTATACCTCTGCATCCCTACCTACAATGTCACAGTATTCCATATGTTCACAATAAAATACATTTATGTATACATATTTATTCCACAAATATTTATTGAATGCATAGTATGTGCCAGACACTATTTTTGGCACCCCATATCAACAGACAAATAACTAAAAAATCCCTGTCCTCATGAACCTTAATTTGTAATATTTAATATAAATGTTTGTGCAGGGAAGCTGGCTTAAGAAGAGTTTATTAATTTGGATTTCAGTCAGAAGCTGAATTGTTTCTATTGCTAATGTGTAAGATATCATAGATGGTTTTTTCCCCTTTACCAGAAGGTCATTTGAAAGAAAAATTAGAAAGAATAAACAGGATATTTTTACATCTAGGTTTGAAATTTTTGTTACTACCACTCTTTCCCCCACAATAAGACCACTTTTTTCTGCTATTCAATCTTATAGAATCATTGTAGCATACAGCTGTTGTTCAGTAACCTTCTGTCTATTAAAACCATACATTATCTCATGTCATCTAAAGATGTAGGAGGGAGGGAGGTAGAGAACATGTCTGTTACTTTTTGAGCCTATGAAATTTTCAAAAGAGAAGTTTAAGGAAACAAAAGGTGATATTGTGATGGTAGAGGTATTCCCATTAAACTCAACAACATTTTATTACTGTGTGTCTTTCTGAACATGAATTCTGGAGATTCTCATATGCTGTGATGGGATAAAACTCCATGGATAAGAATCATTGATTTAGAGATTCTGCTTATAAGTAGATAAAGCCAAATATGACCATAATAATTCTTATGCATATTGGATTCCTTACATATTATTTTCTCTAATGACAGTTACGTCACAGCATAATATTTTAAACCCAAATGCCTACAAGAGTATGAGGACAAACATGTAAAGTAAGTAGATGAACAACTATGTTTACGAAAATAGGGGTTTGGGGGATTGTGTTGAAACAGAAAGTATATTTTCAATCTAAAAAACTATATATGTAAGCCCGGTTTTATTTTGACAAAACTTTTCTGAATATCAGTTCATTGTGCTCCCTCTTACTCTCAATATGTGACACTCATGACCTACCGTCCCCTGCCTAGGGTGCCCCTTTTACCAATACAGGCAGATAATTAGGACTGTTCTTACCAAGAAGAAGGCATATTGTATAGCAAAGAGAAGTTTGATTTCTGTGACTTTTGTTTT
The DNA here is from genome assembly GCF_964374135.1 of Grampus griseus. Classification (NCBI taxonomy): domain Eukaryota; kingdom Metazoa; phylum Chordata; class Mammalia; order Artiodactyla; family Delphinidae; genus Grampus; species Grampus griseus. The sequence continues at coordinate 92,411,269 of NC_138998.1, forward strand.
CATAAGCTCTTACTGGAACTAAGAGGATTCAATTCCTAGAAAAAAAAATTTTTTTGAAAGAAGCAAGAGGAGACAGGGCTTGGCACTCTACCCCAAATCCCATTATAAATAAAGATCTGCTCGTCAAAGGGGAGAAGTAGAAGGGGTAAGAGTGCTGTGTGAGAGATGGTACAGGATTAACTGTATTCCTTGCCTCATGCAGAATTTTGTGATAGTCAAAGGCAACACATTTAGACAGGTATTACCATAGACAGCATCATAGAATTTCCCATATCTCAGGTGTATTAATGAAGCAGAAATGTCTACAGTCTCCAAAGTGTGATGAAGTACTATAAATATCATTCATTGGCTAAAGCATTGCTTAGGAGCAAGGCAGGTCTATCTTATACTGACATATCCTGACAGTCTAATAACAGAGACACCTTCAAATAATTAACTGTTACTATATGCATCTCCCAGAATCTGGCTACGTTCCTTAGGAAGATAGGAGTGTGGGGTGGTGCTGAAAAGCCTGAAGTTAGTATTTCCTGGAAACCTCACAGGATGGGGTTTGAAATTTCACAAGTGAATTTCTGAAGTGAGAGACCACACTTGAATGAGAAATCTCATCTATTTTTAACAGCATAAATAGAATTCATTCATTCTTAACTTTACAGAATGGGATTAAAATACACGTTAGTAAAATTTTGAATACTTCAGGGCATGTCCTAAACTTTAATTTTAAAGTTTAGGTATTTGAATTCATATTACTCAATATTCAATTTAACATTCTTAAAGAATTATTAATTTAAATATTAAAATCTTCCATATTTTCTATATGATTTAGATACAATTTGAGAATTTTAAAGATTTTCATAAGGTGTATATCATGACAGTAAAAAGGTACTTATAGATGTATTTATAGTAACATTCCTATTTATTGAAAATATGTTCAAATTTACCCTGAAACAAACAAACAAAAAAGCACAAAATTTATCTGGGTATCCAAAATACATTTTATGAAGTCTAAGCCTTAAAATCTCATGCCCTTCCTTCTTTGAAGGGCCCTCAAGACTTCACTCAAGGACTATTAACTTTCATTATATAGACATCTAATAAATTTGATTATCGGCATTAACTTTCCTGACCAGATATAACCATTTTAAGGGAAACTGTAAAGAGCAATTTCAAGAGCTTGAAAAACATAACTGGCTGTATCCATATAATGTAAAGTACTATATATGTTCCATGTTCCCACACCTTCCATCTGAAGCCCCACAGGGAAGAACTCATTTTCAGAAAAAAAGTATTTATTTCTACCCTCCTTGGAGATACCAACCAATGAACATAATGAAATAATCAGTGTGAAACTGCAGTTGTCCCTGTCAGTTCTCCAAATGGATTAATATCATTTTATTTTTTCAGTCCAAACCACTTAATAGGATTTTTCTATTTAGATTTTTTAAAGATGAAAGAAAAAATGGTTTTAATAAACAGTAAACTTTATATATATATATATTTTATTGAGATGATTGTTTTATAATTTTCCTTCATTTATTACAAATATCATTTGTTCAATTAGAATATATTGGGACTTTAGAGGTTGTCTCATCCTCTTCTTCCAATTAAGCTGATTTCAACATATATTTTATTTCTTTTACTTATTTTAATTTGAATAATTTTGCATTTATTATTTCTTCAATCACTTATTTAATATATATTTAATGAGTATTTAATATGTGCTATGTCCTAAGTTTAGTTTTGGGAAAATATTAGAAATAAGACAGATAGGAATGGCCTAGTGGTTGTGATTTTACTTCTAGAGACAAATATAGGTAAGGTAACCAGAAATTACAACCTGATAGTGCAGAGGGAGTTACTGAAGAGTTTTCAGGAAGGGTATTGCATGATTCACTTTTGTTATTTATAAAGATCAACCTGGATTTCGAAGTGAAAAATGAATTAGAAGGAGGATTAATAGGAATTAGACCAGTTAACAAATATAAAGAAGAAGCAGAAAAGACAAGCATATATGTGTGATTAATAATTTCAGTTGGACTAGGTGATGAATTGAATGTGAGGGGAGAGAAAGAGGGAAGAACTAGGAAAGACTCTCAGATTTCTCATTTGATGTTGTCATTCATGATTATAAAGAATATGGAACTAGGAACAAGAGAACAGAGATGAGTAAACTTTAAGAAATGCTGAGTTTGATGTGTCAATGAGACATCTTAATCTGGATATTTAAATTAGATATAAAAGGCTAAAAATTCCAGAAGTCATGTCTGAGCACAGAAATTTTGCTATGAAGGAATTTACTTTACTGAACTAGTTTATACATACACATCAGTTAGAGAAAGAAGAAAGTGGGTCTAAAGTAGAGAATTTTTAAAATATTTATTATTTAAAAATTATTTACTTTATGTGACAATGCAAAAATATTTCACTAGGTTTTATACTTAACTGGGTTTCCATACTCTCTTGAATGTTATAATAAGAACAACTATCTGGAAACATGTTGAAAGATTTTGGTTATATAAATGCTAGAAACTATATACCTTTGCTATATTTCATATCTATATCACTTTCCCTGAATTCCAGTCAAATGGATAACATTTTCCACTTGAATTTCCTATGACATAGTGAACTTGGTATTTCCAAATTTGGACTCACCAACATATTTTCCCCTCCCCTTCCTTCCAGTAACTTCGCATATTTTCTCAATCTCTATCAACAGTTTCCAGGGTATCTTTGTTCAAAATTTTAGAGCTACTCCCACTCATTCCTTTTTTTTTTTGGTTTCTCCCCTCTATATCTGATCAGTCACTATGGCTGAAGAGAAGTTTGGGGAAGTATTTCTGATCTTTGGTACATCTGCCTTCATTGTAGCTTTGGGTCCTCAAACCTGGCAAATTTTTTATTACATCAGCTTCAGAACTGCTTACTCAAATTGCAATTACTCATCTCTCCAACAATCTGATGTCATATTATCCTACTTCTTTCACTAAGTGGGTTTCCTGCTCAAAAGCTTCCAATGCCTCCTTTATTTTTTCTATCATGTTCAAAGTCATCCATGTGGCCTTTGGTGTTCTTCATAGTCTAACCACACCCTAACATAGGATCATATTTTCTCCCTCTCTTATAAAACTTATGGAAGCTTTTCCAACTTTACACACATTCTTTCTGCCTTCTAAGTTGCCATTTTCCCTGAACTGCATCTTTTCGACCTCAGTGCTAACACAATTTATTCCAAGAGTTAGTTCACATTTAAAGTCTTCCACATCCTTCTCTGATCATGATACCCCATTACTCATCCCTTCCTATTTTGAACTTCTACAGAACCAATGATTTCGCTTATGTCACACTACCTTTGAAAGTCTTTCCTTTTAAATTCAGGACAGAATGTAAACTCCTTGAGGCAGGAACATGCCTTATTTAGAGATAATAATAATAGTGATAATAATAACAATGGCAATCATATAACATTGAACACATTATGTTCTACTTATATATAATTTATATTTTATGTCTTACAAAAACCAAAGAAGTAGATGTTATAATTATTATTCCTATTTTATATCTAAAGAAATGAGACAGAGAAGTGTAGTTATGTCTACAAAGGAATAGAACTATTGAATGGCAGACGCTACATTTAAACACAAAGTATGTCTGACTTCTGTGCCTGTGCTCTTAACTATGACCTTATGTTACTTTCTTACTGTCTCCTATGTACAGAGCACAGATCTCAAGAGAAAGGACAATTTCAAAATATTTTTGATAAAATGAATCAAAAATCTTGAAATAATATTCAGTGATTTCCAAGCAACTTTTATATAATTTGACTGCCTCTCACAGTAATGAAACACATTATAATCCCTGGGTTTTGCTACTAACTTTTCTTCTTCACATCCCTACCCTTCTCTTCAGCTGCATGGATAATCTTCCAGTGGCCCAAATGCTTTGACAGTGAAGTTTCATTAAACCTGAAACCAGCAAAGCTAAAACATCCTGAGTGCTGAGCAGTGACAGTGTCAGTAAGCAATTAATCTCCAACAGTTCATCTACCATGTATGAACTTCAGAACTTAATGCAGTACCTCAAATGACACTACATCCTAATTCTCTCCTGGAGGAGAAAGTCTATAAGCCCAAAACAGAACATCAGGAAAATAGTAAGAAATAAATGATGAGATAAAAACAATTTTTCGTCTCTGAAAAAGTATGATCCCTTTTTTTAACAGAGAAAAATAATTCTGATCTTGGAACTTTCTTAATTGGTTAGTTTTCAGCTTGCCTCATTTTCACCCTCTGCAAAATAGGTTTAATGGTATTTGTGCATTTCAGAAGGAAGCTGTAGGACTTAATTAAAGCTTGTGAAACATAGAGGGAGCTTCTGTGATTACCTTGCAACTCACCTTTGTCATTTAGCTCTCCTCAAGGGGACCATGCCTTTTATCAGTTGTAATGTCAAAGAAAACCACAGAACACCATGTGATGTAATCGTGGGATAGGATTTTATGCAGCCGTAAATAAGTAGCAACATAAAGCAATGCTAGGTAAGATAAAATTCCAAGCATAGAAATGCTGCAAAAATATAACACCAAATCTTGTCACTGTGTCAGCTTTTACTCTTCTCTTACCCTCCTAGAGCCTATTCCCAACAGAACAGAGCTGGGGTGACCTTTTAAGAATATAAGACTCCACCCCCCCACACACACACATCACAAAAAGGTGATGGATGTGTTAATTAACTTGATGGGGAAAATTCTTTTTACAATGTATACATATATCAAATCTTCACATTGTATACTTTAAATATCTTACAAATTTATTTGTGAATTATACCTCAATAAAAATGAAAAAAGATAAGACTAATAATGAAATTTTGCTTCTCAAATTCCCAGTAGATTCCCATCTCAATGAGAGTAAAAGCCAACGACTCTACAGGAAGTCACCTACAGGGAAATGTTCTCTAACTTTCTTTCACCTCTCTAACCGCACATACCATTCTCTCCCAAATCATATGGCTTCCCTGCCAGGCAAGCACCCACCTCATGGAGTCTGCACTACCTCTTTCCTAAGCTTTTTTAGCCAGGTCTCTGGAGGGCTCATTTCCCTGTCTCTCCTTCAGGTTTTTACACAAATGACCCCTTGACAGTGAGGTCTTGTTTGCACACCTTATTAACAATTGGATCCCAGCCTTCACATTTTCTAATGCTCCTCCCTGCTCAATTTATTCCCTCATCTTTACCACCATATGACAAACTATAGATTTCAATGGTTTGTTTATTGTCTGTTTCTCCCTACTAGGTTGTAAGCTCCATGAGCATAGGAATATTGAGTCATTTTGTTTACTGATTTATTCCCAGTACCTAGAAAACTGCCTGTCACAAACTTGGTTTACTGAGGAAAATATTTATTGAATGAATAAATGAAATGGAAAAGTTTCAAATCTCAGAATGGAAATGAGGTAGCATGAAACATAGTTGATCAGGGATTTTCCACAGGAGGAAAAATGTCCAGGTGAATTTACAGATAAAATCTTCATTTTATATATATTATTTGTTGCTATATTAAAAATCATATGATTAGTCAGGCTATTGCATAATATAATATTTCTTTTAAAAACTTGCACGTGTAACATCTTTTCCAGTTTATGGGAAATAGTACAGAAAAGGTGGTACCATATCTAATAAAATAGCCAAGAAAATTTAACATTAAAAAACTAGGATATCCTGTACTAAGCTACCTACTCTTATATTACTATTCCTTGACTTTATAATCCACACTGTAATGAAAAAGAGGAGAAAAGAGAGAGTAAGAGAGACAGAGAGAGGTCCAATAAGCACATCTTACAAATAGAAATATATAGATTGAAAAATATCATGTTAAATGGGAACTGATTTAGTGAAGTAAATCTTACTTTGATTTAATAATTAGATGTTTATACCAATAAATGCAATGCAAACTTGCACACAAAGTACTGTTTTTATTTATAGGTGCTACATTTAAAATGAAAATTGACTAAGTTCTGGTAGGATTTAAAATCATGTTATATGAAGGTAGGCGAGCAAAGCCAAACAAAACAAAACAAAAAAAGAAAAGCAGGGGAAACTGAATACTCATTAAATACATTTATCTATCATGCAGAAGATGAATTAAACTTGCTTGGTTGGTCCCCAAAGCAGTAGACAAGGACCAGACAAAGGATAACATATACCTGAGGAAGAATGTGGTGAATTTCCCACACTGAAATGGCATGCCAGAGGTAGTACATTTTGTACCAATGAATATGTTCACATATAAACTGGTTGAATATTAGATGGGAGAGATTTGAAGAAGGATTCAAGTATTATAACAATGGATGGCAATCCTACACTATTAATAACTCCTTTCAACTTTAACTTTACAACTTATCTACATAAATTAATAATCGGAGGTAAACACCAGAGAGAGAACATGGCCACTGCCAGATTTCTGATGTGTTGTCTAAAAGCAAATTTATAATTCTATTTCTAATTTTACTTACTTTGAAAGGCTATAAACTTTAAAAATATGTATCAAATTTTATAAAACATACCCTTCAATTCCATTTCTGGAAATGTATCCTAAAGTATCATTAGGATGTATACTTCAACACTATTTATAAAGAGAAAAGCTGCAAACCATTCACATTTCCAAATATAGCGAATGGGTTTAAAAATTCATGATATATCCAAATAATTGACCTGTATATAGCTATTTAAGTGATGTTATAGAAGAAAATTTAATAACATATGAAGAGTCACATGTTACATATACCATTAACATTTTTTAAATGTATAAAAATCATTTGTATGGTATACTTAAATTATAGTTGTAAAAGTTAGCTTATATATTAATTAATTGACTAATACTGTCTGCAATGTGCCACCTATAACATAAGTTTCAACTCATTATAAACACACATATATATGTATTGGAATAAAACAAGAAATATTTACAAAAATGTTGTTAGTGGTTTTCATCGCAGAATATATTATGGGTGGTTTATTTCATTTTTAAAATTAGTTCAGTTTTAAAATAAATGCATATTTCTGTTAAAATTATGCTCAACCCCACTGAAGTAAGAGAGAAGCCACTAATTCAATTTTATTTCATTTTCTCACATTCAATCATTAACCAAGCCATGCTGATTTTACATTCAAAATATTTCCAGAATTACTAGTCCTTTTTGCTGAATATTTCAAAAAACTCCTAATTTCTGTTTCCAGCTTTTTTGCCCTCAATGATGTCTTCAGTGTTAACTATTTCAATGGAGTTTTGCTGCCATTCACCAAGACAGTTATATAGGAGGAAAAATAAGAGAAGATGATGGATATTTTGAGGATGGAGCCAGAACAATTTCTTAGATCACACATTGATTGATAGAGTTTTTCTCCACCACTTTTATGACAGTTTTCAGAGCTGTCAGTCAACAGATAGAGGTTTAGAGAGTATTTTATAGAAATATAATAAAATTACATTCTAAGATTCTTTGTCTCATTTATTTGTATTTGCATAACTAGTACAGATTAAAATCCTACTGAATACTTTCAAGGTAGAGATTTTAAAATTATGGAATTTGTCACATTCAAATCACTTATCAGCAATTACAGATACAATCCATATATTTTTCTCACTTTACTATTTTAGAAAATGTAATCTATAAATGTATTATGTGTCTAATCTAGGTTTTGAAGAATAAGAAATGACTTTCTTAAACCTTTCTGTATAACTTGATATCCACATTGTGTTCTTGCATTTTATTTAATACCAAGTTCTCTAGAAAAAAGTTGTAAAACAAAACAGGGCATGATTAATATTCAAAATGATTATCTTGGTTTCTCTGGTTACTTAATAGATTGACATATACCTTAGAAACAGAAAGCTATATCCTAATATTGAGTTTTGCCTAAAAGTCATTGTGACAGGATAAAAAAAGCTCACTGTACCAAATATTTCAGAGTTATGTGTTATTCTTCATATTATTTGTATTATTCTGAAAGAGTTCCTTCAATACTTCTCTACCAGAAAGAACTATTTATAATTTTATGGTAGGTTTTCTTTACACACAGAAATATTTGTGTGGAATCAAGTAACGGTTGTGACTTCCTTTAATTTCCAAAGGACTTACTTGGTTCAACTAAATTAGGTTCTTCATAACTTCTGACAAGAAAAATATTAGAGAACACTATTACCTGTTCATCTTACCTCTCTCATGCTTTCTTTTCCTAAGACAGACAAGTTTGTGAAACTATCTTTTGGATAGAGCATCTGGTGCACAAAAGGTGTTTTAAATAAGGCTGGAAGACTAAAAATGCCAACCAGGGATTTTATACTGAGTGACACATGTTGTTTCATATCTACTTTCAATTTCCAAAGAAAATGCCATTTATTAATTTTATTGCAACATTTATTGGAATGAGCATTTTTACCTTTTCAGCATTTGCCTAGACAATGACACTTTTTAAAAATTGTTGATTACAAATCAATAGACTACAGAAGTGACATTTAAAACCTATTTTTAAGAGAATGCACTGAAGCTATGCCCATGTCCATATGCTTGATTGAATCTAGTATCCAGGCATGTATTTCAGTCCTGATTATAATTTGCTTTTCAGATGCCATGAATGGAACTTCACCATAGTCAATCCAGTAAGGTCATTATTGTCATCAGAGTTGGGTTTTTTTTTGTCATAACTATTTTAATGGCTAATTGGATTGGATATGTAGAAGTTTCATTGATCTCACAATGTCCTCAATATGGAAGAGAATGAACCTCAAACAAATTATTTTTGTGAATGGAGATTCCCTTTTTTCTATATACAATGAATAAACAGGAGAAATGGAGTTATTAATTTGTTTCACTAGTGAAATTACATTATTAACTATAATATGCAAACAAAATAAGTAATTTATTCCCACTTCCTTTAATAGAGAATTAATTTTGTTAGTCTTTTTTTTTTTTTTACATTTTTTACTGTGGCTTAAATTTAAGATAAATCTACTTAAAATATACTCAAGACTAAGTCAGTTACTATTTTTTGCAAGGCTTAACATGAATTTATGCATCAGATATTTTTACCATCACATACTCATAGCACAAACAGACACATGCACACACAAACACCATATACATATAGACACACAATCATCAATCTATACCACAGATAGACACACAGGCACACACAGACCAGCTCTTTCACTGAGCAATGCTCTCCTACAAGGCCTTTGGTTGACCTGTCTCCAATTATTGATTTTTGGCTATTTCACTTATACCAGAAGGAAATAGGGAGTGATTCAATTTCCTATTACTCAATTTAGAAGTAAGGAATTAGTGTCACAGTGAAGAAAAAAAGAAAGCACATACTGTGTAAAAATGAAATATGGTATATTTTGTGAAGGGAATGAAGAAAAGAGACTGTTAACAAGAATGGGAAAGATCTAAAAAAAGGTAAAAAGCTTAATGAGAAAAGGTAAAGGAATGACTATGAAAAATGACAAGACAGATGGAGGAAGAGAGATGGGATTGAATAAGGAAAAGAGATTCAGTGAGCACAGTCTTCACTTTTTCTGTCAGAATGGCTTTCCTTCCTCATAACAAGGGAGAATATTTGCAAAAGGAATGAAGACACACCCATTTTTCTCTGGCATTTTTGGAGGTTGATTCTGTCTCTTCTCTGATAAATTCCTAAATGTAATGAAAAAAGTAAGCTGACAAGTCTGAAGAACAGGTCAAAAAGAGAGTTCAACTATTTGACATTTTTTTTATGGTTTAGTAAAATTCCTCTTCCACTATCACTATCTCCAGCCAACCTCCAGTACCAATGAGTTGCTTAGAACTTAACTGACATAAATTATTTCATTTCTAGAAACATATTTTTAAAATTCCACCTTTGTTTGGAAGTTCTTTTCCCTTACTTTCTAAAAAAGACACTCTCTAATGCTGCACAAAATTTTTTGTCAGATTTTTCTTAAGCTAACATGCTAGATGACAAAATAGTCTATTAATTATCAGAACTAATCTGATATTGTTTTTATTGGATACTTGTGGGAGCAGAAGAATAAGGGTATTTTATTTCTCTTTTTAATTGTTTTTCAATTTACAGCCATCTGACTCAAACCTGAAACTTGTGGCAGGAGTCCCATTAAAAAGAGGAATACAAAAACATGAATAAGCATTGTTTTCATAACTGAAAATTGAGACTAGGTTCACAGTTTTATAGAGGCTTGGTTAAAAGACCTAGAATGATTACATATTTCAGAAATCTGTACTTTAGGCTCTGTCACGACTTACAAAAAGAAGCAAAAATGTGTGACTTTCCCACAGTAAAAGACTGGATTATTAAACGGGGACTCCGTCTTACTTCGTGATTAAGGATAGAGGTCTGAAATCAGATAACTTGGATCCCTTTTCTGCCACATTCTAGCTGTATATCTGTAGGTATTTCACAATTTTTTATATAAATGGAGATCATGATACAACTTCCTCAAGGGGTTGGGTTAATTATTAAATGAGAATAATAGATAAAAACCAATTAGCCCTTTGCTCAGCTCTTCTAATTTTTAAGAAAATTGTGCCATTATTACTTGAGAAGAAAACATGGTTTTAGTCATACAGTGAGGCCATAGAATACTGTCAAAACTTTGATTTAAATGACTTTTCTTCTATATGTGGACTCAAATGTTAACACTGAAAGGAACTTTAAACAGTAATATGTCAGGTTGCATTTCTGCTTAAAATGAAGAAAGCCACAAGTGAATGTCATACACTAAAAAAAAAAAACAAAAAAAAACCCTGAATAATCTACAAAATGACATATTTGAGCCTATCTGAGAGCTAAGGTTGTAAGATAACTGGATGAATTAAATTCCTGGGAGTACCAAACCCCTCTGAGGGGAGATGGAGACACACAAAATGTCTCAACTTTCACAGAAAACAGGAAGAAGAAGTGGAAACCATAAAAAGAGAGGAAAAAATGAAATTTTAATAAATTCTTAAAAGCCAAGTGTGGGCTACTGTAATAATGTAAAATCCTTGGGAGACCCAGACAAAAAGAGATATCTAATTCAAAGACAATTTCTCTTCACCAAGCTTCTATCAGGAGCTCAACAGAAATATTAGATGTGGCAGATTTGTTAGATCTCCTTTCATTGTCACAAGCATTCAGGAATGCCAATGTATGAGACTCATTCGTGAGTTTCTGGAGAAGCCCATTCACACTCTGGACACTGTTTGAATCCAAGCTGACAAGTTAACCTAGAAGAACTTAGAAAAAAGTCCTCTTCCTATTTTTTTCAGATGTTCATGGACTTTTGAAAACTCTCGGTCCCTGCAGTCCACTGAGTACAAGGAAACAGTGGTAGACCACCAATGAAGGGATTGAGGCCTATCATACACTTAAGGTAACCACAGCAATGACAAAACAAATACCACCCAGACTATATTGATTCAGCTCACCACATTAACTGCCTAACAGGAAAGAGGGGTCCATTTCTGGACACAACTATTATTTGCTTTGGCCGCTACTTTTTCTTTATAAACAGTGTTTGACAATTAATAAAAACTTATGGAACACACATGAAAAAAATTATGCATTATCAAGAGAAAAAACTCTCAAGATAGTTACATTTAGAGATGACCCAGATAGTAGAACTATCAGGAAGGGGCTTTAAAATAACCATGATTAATACATTTAAAAAATCTAGTGAAGAGACTATTTTTAAGGGTTATTTTCATATTCTACATAGCAGAGAAAAGAATCAGTTATCTTGACTATAGGTCAGTAGGAATAATGTAAACATAAATACACACACCAAAATATGGGAAAAGAACAGAACATAAAATCAGTGAGTATTAAGATAATGTCAAAACAGTCTAAAATGCCTGGAATTGTTACCCTGAAGAGAAAAGTGAAGGAGTAATAAATACTGAAAGAGACAGTGTATAAGAATTTTCTAACATTAATGAAAACTTTTAAAAAGCACAGATCAAAGAAGCTCAGAAAACCCCAAGTAGGAAAAGTAGTAAGAATTCAAATAATGAAACAAACAAAAACATGGCCACATAATTTTCCAGCTGCTGAAAACCAAACATAAAGAGAAAATCATGAATGAATTCAAGGAAAAAAATAAATATTGCAGACAGTAAATTGAAAGTTTTGCCAAAAACTGTCATGTCAATGGAGAGACATCTTAAAGTACTCAAAGGAAAAAATGTTATTTTAGAATTATTATGGCCTATAAAACTATCCTTGACAAATGAAAGCAAAATAAAGATATTAAAAAGAGGGATAAAATTCATTGTCATCACTCTTATACTAAAACAAATATTAAGAGGAGTTCCTCAGGTAGAAATAATCAAATAGTAGATGGAAACTTGAATTTACAGAAAAAATGAGCATGGAAAATGGTGAAAATTGGAAACATATAAACTGAATTTTCTTTATTTTTAATCTCCTTAAATGATAACTAGGTAAAAAATAGAAATAATTTTTACTATTTAAAATACACATAGGTTTAAAATATACATAGAATAAAATATGTGACAAAAATAGTATAATTGTATGGGAGGGAGGAAATGAAAGGATATTCTTGCAGACTTCTTACATTATGTGAGAAGAGGTATAATAATAATTAAAGGTACTTAGTGAGAAGTTACAGATATATGCTGTAGTCCTAAATAACTTTAAAAAATAATATTAAAATATATAGCTAACTAGTCAATAAGGGTTATAAAATAGAAACAAAAAAAGATTCAACCAATGTAAAAGAGTCCCAGACAAGAGAAAAAATAAATAAAAACAGATGGGGGGAAAAAGAAAACAAATAGATTATAGATTTAAAACTCAACTATATCAACAATTACATTGAATACCTGATGGTATAAACTCTCCAGTTAAAGGCAGATATTGTAAGACTTGATTTAAAAAAAAGAAAGAGCACTAACTAACAGTATGATGTCCATAAGAAACCCATCTCAACTGTAAAGAAATGAAAGACATAAAAGAGTAGGAAAAGTTATACCATGTTAATACTAATCAAGAGAAAACTAGGATGTTATATTAATGTCATACAAAGGAGACTTTGGAAGAAGGAATTTTACTAGAGCTAAAAAGAGTCATTACAGAAAGATAATGGGTTAACTAATCAATAAGACAACAATCTTATGTACTTAATAACAGAGCTTTAAAGTAAAAAAAAAAAAAAGCCTAATAGAACTAAAAAAGAAATAGGCAAATCCACAATTATAGTTTGAGATTTCAGCACTCCTTTCTTTGTAATTGATAAAACAAATAGACAAAAATCAGTTAAGATGTAGAAAACTGGAATAACACTGCTAGCCAACCTGACCTAACTGATACTTATAGAACACGCCAATCAACAATAGAAAACACATTCTTTTCAAATCAAATATAACATTCACTAAAGGTGTGGTGCTAACACCTTAGTAAATTTCAAAGAATTAAAATACTAAAAATCATGTACTCTGATCATAGTAGAATTAAGACAGAAATCAATAATAGAAAGACATATAGAAAATGCTAAAACATTTGGAAATTAGAGACCTCACTTGAAAATAAATTGTATTCTCCATTGGGATGAAATCATAGGGGAAATAAAATATTTTTTTACTGAATAAAAATAAAAACACAACATATCAAAAGTTGTAGATTTCTCTAAGTCAATACTTAGAAATATGTAGTTTAAATATTTGTTTTAGGAAATAGAAATGTCTCAAACCAGTAATCTAAATTTTCAACGTAAGGAACTAGAAAAAGATGAGCAAAGAAAACATAGAGGCAGAAAAAGGAGAGAAAAATTTGAGGTGAAAATAAAAATTAATGAAATGGAAAACAGGACAACAGTAGAGAAAATGAATAAAAGCAAAATATATTTTTGAAAATAATGAATACAAATGATAAATTTCTCACCAGTCTTTTTCAAGAAATAGAGGTCTCAAATTATCAACATCTGAAAAGAAAAAGGTAACATTATTACAAATTCTACAGAGTTTAAATGGATAATTAACATCTTCCTACAAAGAAAACTCCCAGCCCAACAGGCTTCACTGGTAAATCCTATCATCCATTAAACAGACAAATACCAATTCTACACTTTGTTACAGAAAATAAAGGAGGGAAAGACACATTCCAAGTCATTTTATGAAGTTCGCATTACCCTAATACCAATGCCAGACAAAGTAACTGTAATAAAAGAGAATTATAACTCAATATACTTCATAATAGTTGAACCTCTATCATTACCTTAAACCATTTTTAAAATATTAATTAAAAATGGAAAATAGACCTAAATATAAAAGCTAAACCTATGAAATTTCTGTAGGAAAACAGTAAAAAAAAATCTTTGTAACTTTGCATTTTGTTGTGGTCACCCTATGGAGGTAGCAATTTGTTTCAGATGTAATATAAAGAATAACGGCCTCTCAAGGATGTTCACATCCTAAGCCCTGGATCTAGTGAATATGTTTTATTATATGGTAAAGGGGAATTAGATGTAAATGGAATTAAAATTGTTAATTAGCTGACCTTAAAATAGAGAGTTTTTTTCTAGAATATCTGGATGGACCCAATGTAATAATAACAGTTCTTAAAAGTGGAATAGGGAAGCAGAGAGAGGTTTAAAGATGCTGCACCACTGGCTTGAAGATGGAGGAAGGAACCGTCAGCTAAGGATTACAGGTGGTGTCTAGAAGTTGGAAAAGACAAAGCAATTAAATTTCCTCTATATCCTCCATAAAGGAATGAAGGCATGCCAACACATTAATTTTTTTTTTTTTTTGCGGTACACAGGCCTCTCTGTTGTGGCCACTCCCGTTGCGGGGCACAGGCTCTGGACGCACAGGCTCAGCGGCCATGTCTCACGGGCCCAGCCGCTCCGGAGCATGTGGGATCCTCCCGGACCGGGGCACAAACCCGTGTCTCCTGCATCGGCAGGCGGACTCTCAACCACTGTGTCACCAGGGAAGCCTAACACATTAATTTTTGTCCAGTGAAACTTCTAACATAAAGAACTATAAGATAATAAATTTGTGTTGTTTTTAAGCCGCAAAGTGTGCAGTAAATTGCTAAAGCAGCAAGAGACAATTGATTCAGATGTCAAGACTGTTGACATCAAATATGCACTAAGAGGGCATGAAAAGATTTACTAACACATAATAAGGCTTTCTGGGGAGGTCAAGGTATCTCACAATTGAGAGAGCACGAAGGGGCAACTGGTTTTGGGATTTTCTTGATATAGGTGGAACTATGGAGAGGGTTCTCCTGTATAGCCTGAGGTTTACTTGGTTTGAACTTCCTGCCAACACCAAATGAGGAAGCACCTGAAATTTCTTATCAGCTTTTCAAGATGTGGAAGAGAAGGCAGAGACGTATGAGTGGAGCATGAAAGCTGTCAACAAACATCAAAAATGAAATCAGACTTTATCATAGTGTACAGTTTTCATCAAAATTAGAATCTTCAGGGGCTTCCCTGGTGCCGCAGTGGTGGCCCGCGTACCTCAAAAAAAAAAAAAAAAAAAAAAATTAGAATCTTCAGTTCTTTAAGAGATACTGTTAAGAAAATGTAAACACAAGCTACAAATTGGGGAAAATATTTGAAAAAAAGATACATTTGGCAACAGAACTATGTCCAGAATATTTTTTTAAAAGTGCTCTTACTACTGAATAGTAGAAGAAAAATATTTGAATACAAAGTACCAACAAAGATATACCAATGGCGCGGAAGCACATGGAAAGATGTTCAACATCTTTATACACCAGAGAAATGCAAATTAAAACCACAATGCAATATATATATAATCTCCACTAGGATGTCTAACATTAAAAAGACAGAGTTTCAAGTCTTGGTGATGATGTGGATCAAATGGAATTCATACTTTGCTGCTGGGAGTGCAAAATGGTACAGATACTTTGGAAAACAGTTTGGAATCTTATTATAAAGTTATATATATATAATTATAATACAATCCTGTGACATTTCTCCTAGATATTTATTCAGGAGAAATGAAATATATGGCTACACAAAGACCTGTACATAAATATTTATCTTTATTCATAATAGCTAAATACTGGAAAATTCCAAAATATTGATTAATTTGAAAATTAGTGTATCCATACAATGGAACACTATGCAATAAAATGGAATGAACTACTTACTGTTGCATGCTACCAAATGTTTTGATACTCAAAAATATGTTAAGTTAAATAAGCCAGATACAAAAGTCTAAATATGATCTGAATTCTTTTATATGACAGTCTAGCAATGGTAAAACTAGAGAGAAAGAAAATAAGAATTTGCCAGGGAACAAGATGAGACAAAGGGATGGACAGAAAAGGGACCAATGGCAAATTTTCAGGGTGATGGAAATAGTCTCTATCTTGACTATAATAATGTTTATATTACTGTATATGTTTGTCAATTCATTAAACTCTTAAATCAAAAATGATGAATTTTTAATGTAAATTACACCTCTCTAGATGGAACAAATAGGGTAAAATGTTAATAAACATTGAAAATTTTGTTTATATGTGTGCTCAAAATTCCATTCTTTCAATTTTGTCCCCTATGTTTGAAAATCTGCTGTAATAAATGAGGGCCATAGGGCTTTGGAGTCCTGAAAACTTGCATTCAATTCCCAACAAACTTTATTTATTAACAAATGCTTAAGCTTGGACCATATTTTCCCCACTGCTAAGTAAGGAACACAATGTCTAACTAGTAGGATATGCAGATTAAATTAATCAACTTGTGTAAAGTACCTCTAATATAATGAATGCCAAAGACATGGTCCACTAAATTTTCTATAAAATTTTTCATTTCCTTAACTTACTTTATCAATGATGCCTTACTACCATGGAACATGAATAACATTGTCTCTTCTTGTATAAGTAGTCTGCAGGACGTCCATTTAGGTATTTCAGAAAGCTTCCTTGTATCTAAATATTCTTTTCACTGCTACATGTGATAGAGTATTGCTGCTAATCATTGTTTTAAGTTAAATATTGAAGGGTCCTTTAAAAATAAATACATATTATGGAGCATAAACAAAACTTTAATTCTTGATGAAATAGACTGTAAACTAGTTGGAAACGGGGAGCAGAGTTCATGATTCTTTCATTAGAATACTTGCACACAGAGTAAGCTGTCTAAAACAAATTCATGTTAAATGCAAAAAACCTGGGAAAGTTTCTACTGTTCTTTTCTATTCTTTTTTAACAACCATCTTCCCCTCCCCTTACCTACTCATCCCGATCTTTTGATGTTATAATTTTTTTAAACTTTTTTCTTTTACTATCTACTTCAAATAGTACTTTTGTCATGAAGCTTCTTCTGATCTTATTTTAACAATCTCATTCTCTACTCACTTCATCATCCTGACCACACATAATCTTCCTTTTATGAATATCCACAGCACTTTTATTTTACTTTCAAAATTCTAAACTGAGAAACAAAAGAATTTGGGTTATTTTCCTCATTCTACCAGATTTTAGTCACATAGCATTCAGAAAGTTATATAATATGAAAAGCCACAGTTTTCTCATCTGTAAAATGGATATAAAATTACTTTTTCTGTCCCTTAACAGGAATGGTGAAGAGATATAAAAAGTACAAGGTTCCTGAATGGATAAAAAAATATATATTTATTATCTGGTGAGATGCTAGTTTTTAAATATTAAGTAAAGAATGATGTTAAACAACTATGTGAGATTTCTATGGCCCAAAGATTGAATTCTGACTATTTAACAGAGGAGAGCTGGATCCAAAGAAACTTGTGGAAAGGATAAAGAGACAACACAGCAGAGACCTGTATAGACCATAGATTAAAATTTAGAATAGAATAATGACATCAAATTCAATGGCAGAATGAAGAGATGAAGACTCTGATTAATTGCCTGAGATAATCTGCTTCACACAGACACACTTCTTGAAACACACTTCAACTCAGAAACAATCTTAGGAAAGCAAGAGAAAACATCTTCAGCTGCTGAAATTGTATTCCTTAATTGTGGAATGGAGGTTTAAAATATAATTTGGATTGAAATACAAAAAAAAAGAGAAAATTACATGCTAAATCTGTATTTTCTACATGCACACCTAATGAACTAAGAACAGCAAGACAATATGATGGGGTCAATGAAGAGTAAGCTTTAAGACTAGTTATGTCTGGGTTCAAATTCCATTTTCCCACTTACTAAATAAATCACTTGGGGTAAATCATGTGAACTCCTTGACTTTTAAGTTTCCTCATCTGTAGAAATGAAATAATATTAGGATATAATTAATTAGGTAATTTTGAAAACATAATGAGATGAAGTGTTAAGTATCATTCCTGGAATGAAGTGAATACTCACTAAATATGCTTTATTATTATTATTATTTAGGGTGATGTTTTTATTCTGCTTGGTATAATATGTGTTTCCCATCCTGTTAGATTATTGGTTATTTTTTTATTACAGTATCTGTATTATACATAATTTATGTTCCAAACCAAACTTGAACTTTTGCTTGACCAGAGAAGTTACACAATATGTATTTATTGAACTGAGTTGTCAATTGGATTTTTTAGTCACTAATATATTTCCGTTAGTTGACTTATAAAATTATCTCCAAAGGGCAGAGCCCTGAGGGAATATAATACAAGGCAAAGGAGTTTTGATGAGGAAGGGAAAAAAATGTCTTGAATGAGGTATTTCAGCAAACACAGGATTCAGTAGGTGTCCTTAACAATCCAGAAGCTGTATTAGTATCAATACAGTGCATAGTAATGCCAGGGAAAATGTGCAATGAGAAAGGAGGTGAAAGACACTTTAAAGTTTGCTTACATTAGGAGTGGAAGTCTTGGTTACATATAAACCTAGTCTAAATTTCTCACCAAACCCCATATCCCATATCCCTTTTAGCAAATAATAGAATAGTAGGTATCTAATGTTCTTTTATAAGATTGCAATTATTCTCAAGTCAGTTTTCTCCTCTCCCTCTTCCTGACCACTGTGGAGCATTATAAATTCTTCATTCTGAGAACAGACTTGATTTGTTTTAATTTTGGTAAAATGCACACAACATAAAATTTTCTACTTTAATCATGTTAAAGTGTACAATTCAGTGGCATTAACTATATTCACAATGCTGAGTAACTATCACCACTATCTAGTTCCAGAATGTTTTCACCACCTCAAACAGAAACTTCCTACCCATAAGCAGCCAATCCATATTTGTCCTCCTCACAGTACCAGGCAAATATTATTTTCTGTCTCTGTAGATTTAATTATTTTAGATATTTCATATAAATGTAACCATATAATATATAGCCTTTATGTCTGGCTTTTTTAGCTTCACATAAGGTTTTCTTGGTTTGTCCATGTTGTAGCAGGTAGTAGTATTTCATTCCATTTTATGAATGAATGAATGAATATTTCCCTGTACGGATATACCACATTTTGTTTGTCTATTAATCCACTGATAGGCATTTGGGTTGTTTCCAACTTTAGGCTATTCAAATAGTAGTTCTATGCATATAGTGGACAAGTTTTTATTTGAACACCTATTTTCCACCCTTTTGGTTATATATCTAGGAAAGGAACTGGTGAGTTCATATGACAGTTCTATCTTTAATTTGTTGGAGAGCTGCCAAGTGCTTTCCATAGCCGCTGGACCATTGTATGTTCCCACCCACGATGAATGAGATTACCAAATTTTCTACATCTTTGCCAACACTTATTTTCTTTTTCCTTAGTATAACCAATATAGAGTGTATGAAGTGCACCTCACAGTGCTTTTGATTTGCACTTCCACAATGACCAGACATTGTGCATCTTTTCCTATGCTTGTTGGCCATGACTGTTATCATTTTTTTTTTTTTTTTGAGAAATGCCTATTCAAGTTCTTTGACCATTTTTTCACTGGATTGTTTGTCTTGTTGTTGTTAAGTTTAGGAGTTATGGGAGTCAGTCCTCTGACCCTTATCATATATATAATTTGTAAATATTTTATCTGATTCTTTTCACTTTCTTGATAGTGTCCTTTGATGAACAGAATTTTTCATTTTGATGAAGTGCAATTTATCTGTTTTTTCCTTTGTTACTTATGTGCTTGGTGTCATATCTAAGAATTTCTTCCAAAACCAAGGTCCTGAGGAGATACCCCTATGTTGTCTTCTAAGAGTTTTGTAGTATTAGCTCGTTTTTACACTTTCAGTAAATTTTGAGTTAATTTTTGAATATGGCATAAGGTAAGGTTCCAGTCATTGTTTTTCATGTAAATATCCTGTTGCCATAGTACCATTTGTTGAAGGGACCATTGTATGCTTGGTCTTGGCACCCTTGTGAAAAGTCAATTGACCGTAGATGTATAGGTTTATCTCTGGATTCTCAATTCTATTTCAATTATCTATATGTCTAAACTTATGTCAGTAATATACTATTTTAACATGTAACTCTGTAATAAGTTTTAAAATTGGAAAGTATGAGTAATCCAACTTTTTTCTTTTCAAGTTTGTGTTGGCTCTTCTGGGTTCACTGCAATTTTATGTAAATTTTAGGATTGGTTTTTCCATTTCTGCAAGGAAAAAAAAAGCAGTTAGGATTTTGATAGGAATTGTATTGAATCTTTAGATCATTTTAGTAATCTGTAGATTACTTTCATCTTACAAATATTGTCTTGCAACCCATGAACATGGAATACCTTTACATTTGCTTATGTCTTCTTTAATTTCTTTCAGCAATGTTCTGTAGTTTTCAGTGTAGAATCTTGCATCACTTTGGTTAAATTAATTCCTGATACTTTATTATTTTTGATGCTGTTATAGACGGAATTATTTTCTTAATTTCCTTTTTGGATTGTTCATTGCAAGTGTATAGAAATACAACTGATTTTTGAGTGTTGATCTTATATCTTACAACTCTGCTGAATTTATTTATTAGGGCTAACAGATTCTTTGTGTTAATTATTTAATATTCTCTCTATATAAAATCATGTTATCTACAAACAGAGATGGTTTTACTTCTTCCTATTGTATTTGGATGCTGTTAATTTCTTTTTCTTATGCTCTGGCCAGATTCTCTAGTACCATTTTGAATAGAAGTGTTGAAAACTGATATTCAACCTTGAAATTCTTGCAATACCAGCCTCATAGAATGATTTAGGAAGGCTTCCTTTCTCTTCCATTTTTTGGAAGAGTTTCAGATGGATTGGATTTAGTCCTTCTTTAAATGTTTGGCAGAATTCATCAATGAAATCTTCCTGTTTTGGCATTTGTTTGTTGAGATATTTTTTTATTACTGATTCAATCTATTTTGTATAATTCTATACAGATTTTCTGTTTTTCCTTTAGTCTGTTTTGTTTATCTAATTTGTTGGTATAAAAGTGGTCATAATTCTCTCATAATTCTTTTTACTTCTCCAAGGTCGGTAGTAATATTTCTAATTTCATTTCTGATTTTAGTATTATATGTCCGTTTGCCTTTGTTTTTTGGTCAATATACCTAACAAAATTGGTTTGCCAATTTTTTTGATCTTTTCAAAGAACACACTTTTGGTCTTTAGGTTTTCCTTATTGTTTTTCTATTTCCCATTTTATTTATTTCCACTTACATCTTTAGTATTCCTTTTACTCTGGTAGCTTTGGGTTTAGTTTGCCTTTCTTTTCTAGTTCCTAAAGGTATAAAGTTACTCATTTGAGATTTTTCTTCTTTTTTAATGTAGATGTATACAGCTTTAAATTTTCTTCTGAGCATTGCCATATGTATGTCTTTAGTGATGTGTCTGTTAATCTCTTATGAAGTAAGTCCAAATTACCTTTTTGTTTTTCTTTGATGGATTATGCATTTCAACAGCCATCACCAACACCAAAGACATGAAGATTTTCTCAGATGCTTTATAGTTTTGCATCTTATACTATGTTCCATTTTTAGCTAATAATTATCAAAAGTGTATTACCTAAGTCTGGGTACCTTTTCCTTTGCATGGAACATTTGCAATTGTTCCAAAACCATTTGTTGAAATGGCTATCCTTCTCCATTATTTGATCATTGCTCTTTTGTAGAAGATCAGTTGACTATATTTGTGTGGTTCTATTTGTAGGCTTTCTATTCTGTTCTATTTATATTTTCTCTAATAGCATGCTCTCTTGATAACTATAGCCATAGAATAAGCTGTGATATCATGTAGTGTGAGTCATCCAACTATCATCTTCTCCCCCACCCTTTCCCTTCTTCCTCTTCTTCCTCTTCCTCCTCCTTCTCCTCCTCCCCCCATATTTGGTTGGGTATTTTAGGTCCTTTCCCTTTTCATATAAACTTTAGAATATATTTGATAACATATAGATATAGATACAGATATAGATGTAGATAGAACTTCTTTGATTTTTTTATGTGTTTTGTAGTTTTCCACATGCAGTTCCAATATATATTTTGTTAGGCTTATATCTATGTATTTCATTTTGGGAGATGTATTTGGAAATTGCATTTTTAAAATTTCAAATTACAAGCAGTTTCATCTAAATACACAGCACAACATAGTGCCTCTTGTACAGCACCCATTAAATAAATAGTAGCTATTATTATTTTTGCATGGGAAACTATAATTAAATAATAGAATGTGAGTTGATAGGGAGAATATAATTCTTAGAGAAATCAGATTGTTTATCAGACTGTGCTTGAATGATTTTTATAACAAATAGGTGTATTCTGTATTTTCAATAACCAAACTGATAGGAACTTTAAACTTGGTTAGCAGAACCAGTCTGTTAAAATTATGGATGAATTTGTCTGATAAATATGTTGGGCTTGGTAGTAAGACACAAAACTTATTTCTAGTGCTTATTATACACTAAAATATATATATATATATAATATATATATATATATATATATTTTTTTTTTTGCGTTACACAGGCCTCTCACTGTTGTGGCCTCTCCCATTGCGGAGCACAGGCTCCGGATGCACAGGCTCAGCGGCCATGGCTCATGGGCCCAGCCGCTCCGCGGCATGTGGGATCTTCCCGGATCGGGGCACGAACCCGTATCCCCTGCATCGGCAGGTGGACTCTCAACCACTGCGCCACCAGGGAAGCCCCCAAATTATATCTTTTTAAAGACTATTTTGGTTATTGGTTTTCCCAACTTGGAAAATTACCGCAGTCATGTCTCCTCTTTGATGATAGGAATATCTAATGAGATAATTTAACTGGAGGGAAAACATTACTTACTTGAAGGATAGGAGCGATTAGCAGTCAAACAATTTATCTCCAACAAATATTATTTTTTGAAAATCTTGAATGAAGGCAACCATAATTGTCACAGGGAGCTAATGAGTTATTACTACTGCATACCTCAAAAATGTAATGTACCTTTCTTTTCCCTTCTGCTGCAACATACTTGGGTGCTATATATTTCTTCAATCTCTTTATTTATAGATTCATGTATATCTATAAAATATGTGTGTTGTTGTTTGTCCATGGATGCCCAAATCACTTACAAAATTTAACCCAAATAAAAAATTTTAGTCTACTCTTGCAAAATAGGTGATAAACAAATATATACATTTATTTATTTATCCTATGAAAATATTATCTTTGGCAACAGAACCATACAAGTTTCTGGCATTTTGTGATATAATGGTTATTATCTATATTTTATCTTTAGTCATTCTGTAAAGTACTAAATGTTCCTTGCAGTAGGTCTCTTGTAATTATGGAATAACATGACCTGAAATTTATTTTAGTATAAAAGAGATAAGATATCTTTTAGTCACTGACTGTTACCATTTCTTAAAGGAAATCCTTTAGGCTCTCGCTTCAAAATCTGTGCAGAAGCTAGCTACTTTTCACTACTTTCCTCCTGGTCAAAGCTACCATCTTCTTCTACCCAGGTTTTTTAAATAGTTTCTTATCCTGCAGCCAAAGTGGGCTTTAAAAAAATCAGATCACTTCATAACTTTATCCAAAATCCTCTAGTGGTCTCCCTTTTGACATAGAATAAAAATGAAAGTTCTTACTATAGCTTCAGGTCATTAAGGAATCTGCCCTGCTCCCACTTCTAGTCCCATGCTTACCATTTATTTCCTGACCTCTTCTCCTTCACTCCTATCCTTTCCACATTGGTCTCTGACGTTATTTCTAGAAATGCCAGGAATGCTTAAAACCTTTCCACTACCTGTTCCCTCTAATTGGAATGCTCTTCCTCCTTATATCCATATAGCTCCTTCACTCGCTTATTTCAAGTCTGTTCAATGATACCTTTTCCAGGAGGCTTGCCATCATGAAAAATAGTTAAATATAAACTGTTTAAAACAGTAACATTCTCCTCCTCCACTACCATGACACTCCCAATTCCTCTTACCTGCTATTTTCTTTATTTTTTTAAACAGCAGTTATTGTCTCATTTATTATGGTTTAGTGTCTATCACTTCTAACTAAAATATTTACTTCTTAAAGGTGGGGTTTTTATGTGTTCTCTTTAGCTGAAGTAACCTCAGTGCCTAGAACAATGATTGGAATATATTAGGTACTCCATAAGAACTGGTTGTGTAAAGAACTAAATCACAGGGATAAGAAAATGTTCAAATGACCCAAATCAATGAATGACAAGTAGGAAATGGTTAATCCAGGCCTGTAGAGAAGAGCATGAGTGGGACCTCTTAAGAAATCTTTTAAGTGATCCTGGAAGAAGATATTCTCATCCACATTAAAA
This sequence comes from Grampus griseus, assembly GCF_964374135.1. Classification (NCBI taxonomy): domain Eukaryota; kingdom Metazoa; phylum Chordata; class Mammalia; order Artiodactyla; family Delphinidae; genus Grampus; species Grampus griseus. The sequence continues at coordinate 92,435,978 of NC_138998.1, forward strand.
GAATGAATGGAAATAATACATGGATATTTGGGGGCTGTGGCACTTAAACATAGTTATATATGTCTATCCTTGACTATCAGAATGGAGAAAATGGCTGAAAAGGAAGATACACCAATCAAAGACATTCAGGAAAATATATGGCCTCTATCAATAATGAGGTATAAAAATATGATGCAACACTAATAACTGGATGACAAATTTAATTTCAAAATATTATGAATTTCAATTGTGAAATATTTAAATTTCAGAATATTATTAAGAATAATATACCATATAAATAAATTCACTTGCTTACATTGCAACAGCATGAGTAAAATTATTTTCTGAAAATCCTAAATATTATAAATTTTCTTACAGTCTTTCCATGAGGAGTTTTGTTGTCAAATAAGAATAGCAAGGTTTCAATTGTTAGACTTATAAGTGAGCCATAACTGAAATGTTGATTTAATTAAACTTTGATGGCTATACTCTAGGACTGTACTCAAAACAAGACTGTAGAAACTTTACCTGGAAGGGTCCTGCTCATACTTCTAAACATGATTTATTTGAAAAATCAAATGTGCCTGTCTTCAGGATATATAGTGTGCTCAATGTAGAAGTTTCCATGAGGGCGCAAACTTTCTATGATTTATTTTTGAAAAGCAATTAGCATTTATTAAAGTAATATTTAAGAAATAATTCTAAAATATATAATGAAAGTCTGCTGTGTTCCAGGCAAATACTGACAACACAATGAAAATGAAATAAAATGAAACAAATAAAAATTTGTTCTTTTTACTTTTGAAATTTAATTTCAAGTTACTTTTAGTCTTCAAAGTGGATTTGTCCAACAAGCTGATGTATATATGACCCTGGAGCTCAGAGGAAAGATATGGACTAAAGACATGAATTATGGAATCCAAATATATAGATGATGTTTAAGTCTTGAAATGGATAAGATAATCTAAGAAGAAAGTTTATAGAGGAGAAAAGAAGAAGCCATATGTAAAGAGAAAAAGTGTCTATAGAAGAAGCACGGAAAACAAATAGCATTACTATCATTTTATGGAAATCATGACTAACCGTATCAAATGCTGCTGAAAATTCATGTAAAATGAAACAAAATAGAGGTAACCTTAAGGTAATGGATACTTTACTCACCCAAATCCTCACTCCAGCTCCTGAGAGTGGTGCTAATTGACAGCTCTCAACTCTCAGTCTTTTTTAGATATGGCTGACAAAATCACACAGTCTTCCTGGGTAAGCCTAAAACCAATGACTGGACTATTTGGGTTACATATGCATTTCTGACTCTTTTCCCCAGCTAGAGATAAATCAGAAGGGTCATCTCAGTTTCACAATTCCTTGTTGTGTATCCAAGCTAAAAATTTAATAACCAAACTAAATTCTTTTTCATTCTTCCCTTCTCTTAAAGGTAGGCATTCCCCAAATTTCCTGAATATCAATTTCTATCTCAGTGACTGCTATCCAGGTAACTGACCTGTAACAGTTGATGATGGTAGTGGGAAGAGAAAGTGGACATCAAGTTGGGATTTTAGAGCTGGGAAAGACGACTTCATCTGGTGGTAGTGGAACACAGATAGTTCCGGCATAAGACGGCAATGCAATTGTTAAGACTTTTACCTAATGGGGAACTGGGATAGAATAATCTGTAAAAGGAAATACACTAGCAGGCACAATGCATCATTCATTTGAAAAATATAAGGAATTAAATTGATGGCTTTTGAATTGGATTGCTTTTGCTAGGGGCACTTTCATGAACTTTGTGGATAAAGATAATGAAAGGCTAAACATAATTAATCAGTAATTAAAGCCTGAATGTGAAAGCCAGAAAGCCTCCTTGGCAGCATATAAAGATACTGCAGTCTCCTGCAGTTAGAGGGCAGAGAAAGCTGAGGATCACATCCAGATTTAAGATGTGATTGTGTAGCAGAACTTTAATGAAAGTTACATTTCAAACTGGGCAGGTCTGCTGTGTCAAGGTCAGAACTCTGACTGAAAGGACATGCAATGAAAGTCACTGAAAGGGGACATCTGGATTGGTGCATTAAATGCTCAGATTCCCCTGAATTTTCAAGTTTGTAGAAGTGGTCGTACAATCTTCTCTCTTAAGAGCTAACAAACTTTCAGTTTCTTGAAGATGATGCAGAGGTCTCTGCCCTGGAAGAAAACAACCCACTCCACCAGAGTTATCCCCAACTTCCCCCTAACCATTAAGTCAATAACGAGAATTAAGTTACTACCTAACCCATAGAGGAAATCTTGCTAATGGAGCACAGAAGCTATAAATGCTGGACTGTTACCAGGAGGAGTAAGAGTGTTTATAGGTAGGAGACAGAAGATACTGAATCGTAGGAGACAGAATATAAAGTTTGATAATGGACAATTTATCAATATGGGAACACATTTTCAGATACATATTTTAGTACGCTACAAAAAACTTTCCCCAAAATTCAAACATGTTGCTAGGATGACCCTTAGAGACTTGGGGAAAATGCAAGACCATGCAAAGTGAAATAGAAATGCCAAATGTTTCATAGAAAATGACATGGGAAGGAATCAAAAGGTCTAGAGGTTTAGTCATTCTGCAGAGTGCATATAATGTGTAAGGCCAGAAAACCCACTAGATGATTATGTTCCACTGGAGGATTTGGAGGACATAAAATTTACAATAGTAGTAATGGCCCAGTGAAAAATGAGAAGCTTATCCATACCTGTATTTTCTAGTGCAGGGCTGATGTAGAAGGTGTTGTGACCGATTTGAGCTTTCCACTAGTAACGGGGATGCTACGAACCTAAAATACTAAAGTCTACGGGGTGGCACTTAACCATCAGAAGCCGGATGGGTACAATGATCATAATAAATGAGAATATTTGAGTGCCAGCAAGGAGGATTGGACATGAAGAGAGCTAAGAGAATGCTTAATAAAATATAGCATCCCTAAGGCAAGATAGAAGACAGTTGACAAAGGTATTGCTTAAAATATTCAACCCAAAGAAATCAAGTATGTGTTTTCAGGAGGCTGATGACATCTGCTCCTATAGAAAGGTATAATCTCTTGCCCAGTTTCCAAAATTTAATTGTTCAGATGTGGAATTCATTGAAGGTAAGGAAGATCCTAGGAGAAGGTATTCTGTAACATTACATCAGGTGTATAAGGTAAGCAACCACTCAGTGCTTTCCTAAAGGAATGTATAGCTATTCAGTAGCTGTTACTGGTGTGAGGAGAATATTTACATGTTTGGAGGACTATAGAAGCTAGGATTGATAACTAATACACAGGATTTAAAGGATCCTCACTATACTTATGGTAAGAGTGGTGGCATATAGGAACTAGTTAATAGAATGAGTCCTGGAATAGGGCCACCTCAGAGTGAATCCCCTGGGTACAAAGATTCTATGATGGTCATTCCTCTTGTTCCTCGATGTGTAATTAGAATGCAAATATGAGTGACAGGCACATCACTATCTTTGTTTGTAGGATAAGAGCAATTGTATTGGTACAGGCAAGTACAGACCTCTGAAACTGCCCCCTCCCTCGTGTCCTAGCCAATATAGTAGAATAATCATATATTCCTGAGGGAATGGGAGAGATCAGAGTCACCACTAAAGGATCCAGGAATGGTGGTTCTCATCATATCACATCATATCACAATTTAATTCATCCAAGGCACCCATAGAAAAAACAGATAGTTTCTGGAGGATAACAGTGAACTAATGGAAATTCAATTAAAGAGTAGCTCCAATTGTACCTCCTGAACTAATCGTTGTATCTTTACTGATGTGCATTACTAGAGTCTCAGATATGTGATTTGCAGCCATTGTCTAATGAATGCATCCGATCAAAAGGGATCAAAAATAGTTCACATACTTAAGAAAATCAAAATATTAACTTGAAAATTTATATGCACCACCAGGTTCACTGCAGCATTATTTACAATAGTCAAGATATGGAAGCAAATGTCCGTCAATAGACTAATGGATAAAGAAGATGGGGTGGGCTTCCCTGGTGGCACAGTGGTTGAGAGTCCGCCTGCCGATGCAGGGGACGCGGGTTCGTGCCCCGGTCCGGGAGGATCCCACATGCCGTGGAGCGGCTGGGCCGTGAGCCATGGCCGCTGAGCCTGTGCGTCCAGAGCCTGTGCTCTGCAACGGGAGAGGCCACAGCAGTGAGAGGCCCATGTACCGCAAAAAAAAAAAAAAAAAAAAATATGTGGTATATATATACACAATGTAATATTATTCAGCCATGAGAAAGAAGGAAATTCTGCCATTTGGTACAACATGGATGGACCTCAAGGGCATTATGCTAAGTGAAATATGTCAGGGAAAGACAAATATCATAAGATCTCTCTTATATGTGGAATCTCAAAAAACAAAACAAAACAAGCTCATAGATACAGAAAGTGGTGGTTGCCAGAGGCAGGGAGCTGGGGAGTTGGGAGAAATGGGTAGAAAGAGTCAAAAGGTAAAGAGAAAAAGTTTATGTGCCATATGGTAATCAAAGTAACACCTGGGCATCGGAGTGGTGGGAAATATACATATTTAATTTTATATTTTTATGAATAATATATAAGGAGTATTTTTACCTTCATAATAAAGGAGAAAAACTTATTTTCAAAAGGACAGTTCAGCCCCAAATTTACTTCTTCCAGTATAATTTATATAAATTTCAATTTCTGATTGCTAATTTTTTGCATAAATACTTGCAAACTCTGAGACAAAGTGGCTCTACAGGGTGCAGCAGCAAAGAGGACACTGATGTGAGACAGATTATAATCTTGAGTGGAAGTGATTCATTTGCAGAAACATTATGGACCTAAATAAAAAGATAAAGTGCTTAGATCAGGGTCTGGCACACAGTAGGTGCTACTTAAGTATTAGTTGTTATCATTATTGTGACTATTGTTACCATTACTTAGCCTTCTGGGCATCAATTTCTCTCAGCCATTCCTTAGTGTGTAGGAGCTTGCTACTCAAAAAAAAAAACAAAAATTCACATTCGCAAACACTAGACAAGAGTGCATACTTACAGTCTTGCCCCAGGGCTATGTAAACCTGTCTGTCCCCCACCCAGCATAGTATAGTTCAAATTCAAAGAAACCTGGATGGTCTGGACATCCAGAGAACACCACAGGGGTCCACTATATCAATGGTCTCAAGATAATAAGAACAAGTGAGCAAGAGGTTGGAAGTGCATTGGAAGCCTTGGAAACACATGCTCTCCAGAGATGGGAGATAAACTCTTCAGTTTCAGACGAACACCTTATAAATCATCCACTCATGAAGTACTAAATCAATTAGCAATATTCCGCAAGTTTCCATCAGTCAGATTCTGTAATTGACCACCCCTTTGCTGGCAAGCAAAGGTGCCCACTCACCAACACTGGTTAGGTACTGCTGCTGCTGAATACGTAACCTCCCAGCAACAGAAACCAACTCTAGGTCCCCTTGTATGAGACCATTCTCTTGGCCAGGAATTGACAAACTGGCCCATGATGCAAATCCAGCCCTGTTTTTACAAATAAATTTTTATTGGAACCTAATCCCTCTTTTATGTTTATATATTTTCCATGGCTGCCTTTGTGCAATAGTAGCAATGTTGAGTTGCGAGAGAGACTGCTAACCCACAAAGCCTAAAACATTTACTTTCTAGATCTTCACAAAAAAAAAATTGCCTATACTTACTCTAGAAAATCAACCAGACACTTTGGTGGCAAATTGCCTATACTGTACTCCTTCCAACTTGGAACTGAAAGTGATCCATCTGACTAAAATCAACACATATTCTGAGTATAATTTGCCTTCTCTGCCCAAAGGATCTCATCCAGATTTGAGGCTTACAATCTAGAGACATGGAACACCACATATTGCATTGGACCAAGGAATCAAATTAGCAGAAAAGGAGGTGTGTCAGTGGATACATGACTAAGATCCTATTACATACAGCGTGACCTATAAGCTGAAGTCCTAATAGAGAAATGGAGAAGAATTTTGAAGAGGCAGATGAGATGTCAGCTAAGAAATGGTACCCTGTAAGCATGGAGAATCATCCTACCACATGTAGTGTACAATTCTAATCAATAATTATCATATGGTGCTATATATTAGCTTGAATACTTGGATTAAGAAACCAAAGGATTGGGACTTCCCTGGCGGTCCAGTGGTTAAGACTGGGTGCTCCCCATGCAGGGGGTGTGGGTTCAATCCCTGGTCAGGAAACTAAGATCCCACATGCCTCACTATGGGGCCAAAAAAATAGAAACCAAAGGATAGAAAAAGAAATGACTCCATTTAGCATGGCTCCTAGTGACTTATTTGAGTCGTAAAATTTCTTTTGCCTGATATTAGTTTAGCTACTATAACCTTCATATGCTTACTGCTTTTATCATATCTATTTTTGCCAACCTCTTCCACCTTTTACTTAAAATGAATCTCTTATAGACCTTGTATAGTTTGACCATCTTTGTTCTTAAATTTGAGTGTTTATTCATTAAATTTAATGCAATTTCAACATGATTGTATTTAACTTTATAATTTGATTAGAAATTATCTATTTTTCATCTTCTGACTGATTAAAAAATATGTTTTCTGTTTCCTGCCTTTTTTGGGTTATTTAACTATCTTTCATTGTTCTACGTTAATTATTCCTTTTAGCTTTCTAGGTATAGCTTTTGCATTATTTTACTTTATTTTTCTTTTGGGGAATTATACTATGCATCTCTATTATAATCTATTTAGAATTAATATTTTTCCCTTTTATGAAAAATATTATAAAAGGCTTACAAATTTATATTTCAATTGAACTCCCAAGCTTTGTGCTATTACTATTAAATATGACAATAAGTTTCTGTAATTTTTGCTTTATATTGTCATCCATATTTAAAAGGAAATGTTTAATCTTCTGTATTCACCTACATAATTACTATTTCTTTTCTTGTCCATTTCTTCCTTTACATACTTTTTCCCATCTGTTGCCATTTCCTTCAAAATGAACTTCCTCAGTATTATTTATAGGAGCAGATTTAGAAGCAAAGAATTCTCTCAATTTATTCATATATATGTATTTTACATTTTGCAAGTTGAAAAATATTTGTGTATATATCTCTGGATGTAGGGTCCTGTGTTGACAGTTTTTTTTTTTCCTCAACCATTTGAATATATCACTCCATTGTCTTCTGGCCTTCATTGTTCCCAGTAGAGGTCAACTGTGGTCTCTATTATTGTAATTTTTCTACCTTTAACTATTTTCAAGATTCTTCTCCACCTTTTTTCATTCTCAGTATTTGATTATTTCGATAATATAACTACTTTGTGCAGCATAGTGGCATCTATGCATTTGTCCCATTTGAGATTCACTGAGCTTCTTGGAAATGTAAATTTTATCTTTTTTCAACAAATATTTGAATATTTGGGTTTTCATAGTTTATTTTATTTGGTCTTTTTTTCTGTGTAGTTTTCATACTTCTCTCCTTGTAACTTCAGATGTAAGTGTGCTATAGGCTGTTTGATATTGCCTCAGCTCACAGAGACTTTATTTTTTAATTTTAAAATGTTCTGTGTTCCTCAGATTGCATTCAAGTTTAGTGATCCTTTCATCTGCCTTATCTCTTATGAACATGATCCTTTTCAGCAATTTTTTCATATCAGATATTGTATTTTTAGTACTAAATTTTCTATTTTATAGCTTTAATATTTGCTATTATTTCCTTTCATTTTGTTAAGCATATTTCATATTATATCTTTGAACATATTTATAATAGCTACCTAACCTTCGATATCTGTTAAATACATCTTAAACACCTTTAAATCCTTTCCCATTCCTTTATTAAAGAAATAAATTCTCTTGTGTATTTTCCTTCTTTTTCTAAAATCCAGTGGTTTTTAATTAAATGCTGATAATCATGTATTCTACTCTGAACAGTTTTTATGCTGCTTTAGAGAAGCTTCTGTTTTTTTCAATTTGTTTTGCTTTCCTGGCAGGTAGTTTTTAAGGTTAGCTCAGATTGACCCCCTTGAGGCACGTATTAAGCATTATTAGGGCAGGTCTAGAGTTGTATGTATTATATAATTAGGATATCCTTACTCTTAACTCTTTTCTGTGTGTGTGTCAGCTGAGTTCCCGTGGTGTTAATAAAGTCTCTACACTTTGCCTAATTAGATATCCTGCATCTTCTATGCAACCTCTGGAACCTCTGTTTTGATCAGAGTTTTCCTGTACCTTTTTCTGCCAGGCTTTATGAAGTCAACTTTATTATCAGCCACAGACTTACAAGGAGTCTGTACAAACCTCTGGAGCTTCTTCTCTTCATACTTTCCTCCTTCCTTAAATTCTGTCCAGAAATTTCAGCTGCATCAGACCTTTGATCATTGCCTGCCCAGCATCTCCATTCTCTGCTTAGTCTCTGCATCCCCTTGGTGTCATCCAGAATGTGACCTTGAGCAGAAATCTAGAACAATCTTGGATTCATTTTGTGCTTTTTTCCCTTCTTTTGGTGCTCACAGTCTTGTACAGTCTATATTACCTACCATCTAAAAACAGTCATTTCACATATATTTCCAGTTTCATAGATTTTTATATATTAAGGTCTAGATAAGTAGCAGTTATTTACTCATTTATGGCCCACGGACTCAGATATTAGGAGAAACACAGCATCAAATGTAACAGGGTGGAAAAAGGAATATGGGTATGAATGTATTTATTTTACAGTTTCTTAATGTAAGGTAAAAAAAAGTTTCTATCACATGGATTCTACATCATTAATAAAGTATGTAATCTATTAATAAAGAAAAGAGGGTGTTTGGGTCAAGGTTGGGAAAGTAAGGGTGAGGGGAATTTGCTAGACAGAGGTGAACATGTTTTCTTTTAAAAAAATGAAAAAATTCACTTTACTAATATTTAATTTAAAATGTTTTCATCATTGTTTTAAAGTGGTTGTCTGCCTTACCAAATAAAGATATATAAGAATAGAGCATTTAAAGAAACTGACAGTAAGCTAAAGAGTAAAAATTGAATTCAACACATCTCCAAGTTGCTGAGAATTTTCTAAGTATTTTCTGGATACAACTCTAACATATAAATATTAAATTTAAATATACTTTGTCAACATATTGACCTTTAGAGAAAATTGATTAAAAAAGACTATAGCATAATGCATGTTTCGTTGTAATTAAGATGTTGTTATCTATAATGTTTAAACACCTATTATTTGACTTCCTCTTTATCCTACGTACATAAAAAGAAATAAATAGACACACAAATGCATATTAGATCATGGGTATCATAGGAATAGAACTGAATTCAATAACAGAAAATCTCGTTCAGCTATTTACCAGTCTTGGGAATTTGGAAGTCACTTAAAAATACCTGGGACTTTGAAATTGCATCCAAATAATAATAGGTAATAAACATTACATATGCTCCTTATGTGTGTAAAAAAAGAACAAATGACATAAGTTATATGAAAGCATGATGTTGAGTTTAGGGAAGGCATAGAAAAGGCAACTTTATCCTATAAAGAGTTTTTTTGTTTCTGTTTTTGTGTTTTTTTTACTTATAGAGTTTTAAAAATTTAACATAATAGAATGTGGCATATGTTGGTTTTGGGTTTTTTGTTTTTCTATTTTTCCTCCCATTGCTTTCTACTCAGGAATAGTAAAACTCTGACTCAAGATCAGAATAATTTATTTGTGATAGTTCTAAAAGTCATTTTTTTCTTCTAAGAGTACTGTCTCCATTTAATAAATATGAAGTAATGAAAATTAAATGAAACAAACAAGAAAAACAGTAAGCAGGCTTCAAAGTTCCATCTTAATTTTTCAGAGTCCACTTAGCCCAGTGAAAAGAACATACGTTTACAGATCTAGTCATTTATGTAAAAATTAAATTAATGTGTTAGACACTGTATTAGGCTTTGTGAATTAATAGACAAAGTACTTAAAGTTTGCTCTCATGAAACTTAACTTTTGATTGTTACAGTAGAAAATGAAACTGAACATAGAAAATGAAAATGAGAATAATCATAAATTGATAAATGCCATGACTAAGGTAAATGCAAGGACAATATTACCCCCTCAATTTCCACCCTCCTAACATCTGTACTTTAATTCCCCATCAAAAATCTCTCTTCTTGTGCTCTTTACATTCCTTCTGTTCTTCTCAAGGGTGCTTCTACTGCCATAGGTCCTCTCTCTGCTTCATCATAAATGTTATTTTTTTCTTTCATTACTACATCATTTCCAATAGTACACATATATATGATCTTAATCCACATACCCTCTGCTGTATCTTTCTCCTCTCTTTCAAAGCAAACGTAATGAAAGAATCACCTTTAGTAATAATCTATACATGCTCACGTCATTATCACTCCCTAGTCCATTCAAATTGTCCTTCATTTCTACGATTCCAGAGTGTTCTCTTGTCAAGTTTAACAATCTCCTGCACATACTTCTTAATTTGAGTGACTTCCTGGTAGCATTCAAGTATGTGAGAATTGGTTTAAAAGTACTTTAGGATCTTTTTTCCATCTCACTCTGCAATATCATCTATGACCACCTTTCTGCTTAATCTCTATGATCTAGCAACTCTGGCCTTCTTTCAAATTCTTCAACACCCCAGGGTGGGGCCTTGGCATAGGAGTTTCTTCTGTGAAGACTTCTCTTTCCTCTGAAATTCACATAGCTGAATTCTTTTTGTCATGTACATCAAAGTTAAAGGTCACCTCATTTAGAGCTTTTCTACCTGCTTAAAGCAAAATAGACACACAGTTCATTTCTATCAATCATTTCAATTTTTTTGCATAGCTTGTGTGGTTCTTAAAGGTCAACTTATTTTATTTATATATTATCTACATCTCACATTAGAAAATAAACTTCATGAAATCAAGAACCTTGCATGTTGTATTCATTACTATCATCAACACTAAAGATACAAGGCAGATAATCATGATTAACTGACACTGGTTAAAATATTGAATGAATATATAAATAAATATGAAATAAATAGATGTCCTTAATCCAGACTAAGGTTTTCTGCTGCAGATGATACTTGAACTGAGCCTTGAGAATAAACAAATGTTCTGTTCTTCCAGTATATGAGAGGAGGAGGGCTATTCCAGTTATAAAGGTCCAAGATGAGAAAGAACCAGTACAGGATACAGATGGGATTTGTATGATTTGGCAATTCCTTACGTATATTAGGTAAGGTAGGTAAGTTTATTAATATCTCTGTGCACAAATATTCTAATTTATAAAATAAAACATAATTTACCTTATAAGATTGTTTTGCAGAATTAGAGGATAAGAATAAACTTACTTAATTCAGTCCAGTGTACAATAATTCCCATTTTTCAGATACACAAACAATTGCCCATTCTTTCCCACTATTCTTTAATAATGCATTAGATTTTTGTGTTAAGTAACAAAATACCACACATTTAGCATCTTAAAACAACACAAATCCATTATCTCACAGTTTGGCTGAATCAGGAATCTGGGCATGGCTTAACTGGGTCCTATGCAAGGTTAGAATCAAGAAATTGGCAAGGGCTCAGTTCTCATCTGGAAACTCAACTGACAATGAATCTACTACCAGGCTGACTGAAATGGTTGACAAAATTCATTTTCTTGTGGCTGTCTGACTGAAGGCCCTGGCTTCTTGCTGGCTATCAGGCCATCCTGTCTCTAGAGGCCACCCTTATTTCCTTACCATGTGGAACTCTACACATGCCCTCTCACAACATGGCCTCTTCAAAGACAGAAAGAGAGAAAAAGTGTGAGTCTTCCAAGATGAAATCTTATAAAATGTAATATTAGGATTTATGTCCCATCATCTTTACAAAGTTTTTTTTTATAAGAAGCAGTTCATAGATCCCACCACCACTAAAAGGGAAGGTATTATACAAGAATATGAACACCAGGAAGAGAGGATTATGGAGGCCTCCTTAAAATCTGTCCACTACAAAACATGATAATAACCATCTCAAATTCCCAAACTAAACTATGAGTGACTCCTACCTTCTTTATTTCTCTCTTCTTAAAAAAGAAAATCTGAACAGATCAGTAAGTTGCCCCAATTTTCAAATATTTTGTTTCCTCCAAAGATATCATTTCCCAGGTTATTTTTTAAGACCCTTGGCACAAACTCTTAAACCAGAAAAACAGAAACTACAACCTATTAGACAAACTGATGCTTTTTCCCATTGTCACTGTCTTTCTTCATTTCATGGCAAATAGTTTTAATACAAAGAATTATAATGTACACTCTGTGATTTTTTTAAGCACAAAATCACCACCCCTCCCCCAATATTCTTAGGCTTTATTTTACTTAATATTAACCAAAAATTTCAATCACTTGATGTTTTTCACAGTATAGTCTTCCAAACTGCTCCAACGGGCCCTTTAAAAATTATTCAGCTTTTGTAAGATAAGATAATGCCTGGCAATTATCTAGCTTGAATCCTTTAGCCTATCACACATAAAACAGGAATCTTGGGGTTTAGTAACTAATTTGTCTGAGTGACAAGTTCCTCTTTTCTACATTGCCTTCTTGTCCAGCCACGACTGAGGATCATTGCCTCTACCTCATTTAATGTGAAATGTACTCTATCCCACTCCATTTCCTCCGTCTTACTCAGAAGAAAACAGGCTGTTTTTCTACAAAGAATCTCCTTAGTTCTCCAAGGAGGTTTACTTACTTTCATTTTTATTTTCTTTTCATAATTACAAGTGGCACTAGATTGCATAATGAAAATAAACACATTGAAGTCAGAAAGAAGAAAAGGAACGTGCAACAATCAACATAGTTTTCTATAAAATCTGCTTTAATTAATAAGTGGACATTGAGTATGAATAGAAACTGTGGCTTTGGGAAAGGGGCAAGAAGTCTGTAGAGATTCAGGTCACATATAATCATGATTGCTATTTCCTAAAACATTTCCCTTGAACTTATCTGTGTCACTACTAATTAAACTCCTCTTTTAAAGATAGCTTTCAGTTATAAACTTTTAAAAAAGGGATCAATTAACATATTGTCACAAAAGACAAGGGAAGCCAGAAGACAGATCAGAAAAAAACACCAGAGACAAAGTTAGAAGAAAATGTATTTAACCCTTATTTAGAACTATCTGGGTCTCATTTGAAATAAAGGGAGGAATTATTTGACCTTCAACCTTTGAAATAAAGGGAGGAATTATTTGACTTTAAACTCTTTTGTATTATTAATCCATTTGTATAAACAGAACCTGTTATGCAGTTGTATTCTTGGATTTTTTGACAAAGTCATATATATTCCATTTAACAATTTTTCATTCCTTAAGCTCTAAGAATATAGACTCTATATAGCAATTTGAGACTTTGGGATCCTTCGAGACCTTGCATTAATTCCTGACCAATGGCCGTGAAACCACTAAATCGGTAGCAACATTAATTTTACACCACTCGCTATTTATTTAGGACTATGTTGTTTGAATCATTTTCCTTTGCAGTAGTCAGTGAGCATTTTTCCTCTGTGAGGCTAACTTCAGGATTACATTAATAATTTATCATAAAGTTAACACATAAGTAGACTGTTTTCATAGGATTATGAAATCAATCCACCAATATTAACTATTTTTGGAAATAAGACAATACATGTGAAGATGGTGGGTAAAATGAAGACAACATAGAACTGGTTTGAGGAGTAGAGATGCAAAAGAAATTTGATTTAGACAAAATGTAAATTGTAATCTCTTTCAGTGGGTTTGAAGTGAAAGCTGAAGAATATCAGCTTTAGATATTTATACTTAGGCATATAAAACATGATAAGATTGTTTCAAATATTAGATGCTATATAAGGAATTCTATTTTGAATAGCACATGAAGATAAACAAAAATATAGGTTAACGTTGCACTGTAGTAAAAATGTGGGAAAAACTGTCTTACAACTGGAGGACATCAGTGTCCAATACAGTGGTTAAGCAAGGGTGAAATATTTTCTTGAAGCAAAAATCACCTGCAAAGTTTTAATAGAAAAAGGGAGCATGTAAACTGATATTTCATATATGTTACATGCAGGGACACATTATGCTACCCCATTTATACATATAATTAGATAAATTATTTAGGCAAAAGTTTTCTGAAAACTTATCCCTAACATTTTAAGCCTCTTTCTTTTAAAAAATATTTTTGTTGTAGTTAATAGAATCAATGTTCATTAAAATTTCTACCCAATTTTTTCTATTAGAGTAGTAAGCCATTACTTTTGTGTGAGTCTGTGTTATCTTGTATTCAACAACTTGGATAGTGTTTTAAGAATTTTATCTGTAATCTGTTATGTTTACACCTACAAATGCATAACCTAAAAGTAATGACATTTTGTTTCTTACTTTTCAATAAGAATGGATGCTAATATTGACTGCACGTTTGTTGTTTTATATTTGTTCTTAGAAATTCAAATCTGATCTTCTCTCTAAGCATTATTTGTTAAAAATATTGTGTATTAAGATGAGACCTCAGGAAAGCTCACAATTTGTTTGTATACTAAAATTTGGTTTCATATATACTAATTTAAAACATCAATATAATTTGCAGAACAGTAGAGAAAGAAGGTACTTGTATCTTGTTCTTAACTTAAAAGTGAATACATGCCTCAAATCTTTTACTCTACATGATAATTTCTAAAGGGTATTTACATTAACAATAGCTCTGAGTAGGCAGGACGTGTTTTGATATCACCATTTTATAGATATGAGAACTGAGATTCAGACAAGGTAACTAACATGCTTGAGGTTTTTGACAAATGTTTAGAATTCTTTGACTCATACAGCCCAAGTCTGACTATTTGGTTAAAATGCTCTACATAGCTATATTACACATGGAGAAAATTTCTTGATGACTTAACAATTTTAGGATACAAGACATCGTAATGGAAAATAATTATTTTAAGAGGCGATTTATTTTTGCCAATTGTGAGCGTAGCTAGGAATAAAGGGACAGCTACTGTGTAATATGCTTCAACTGCAGAGGACAGGAGGCAGGGGGTCCCTGCATTGTGTTGGACGAACCTGTAATGTTTAGTAACAGTCACTAGGATGGCTGGAATTTTAAAGTAACTTGTGCAAGAACCAGCGGTTTCATAGAGCATGTATGCTGGAAGGAAAGTGATCATTTACCGTTCAGTAGAATTTCCATTTCTGGAAACTCATCCTCTATAATGTTCTTTGATAACATTGAACAGTGTATCAAAGACATCCTCTGGAGCCATTGAGATTGATGAGGAGGAAGCTGTACCCTTCCACTCCAGGCTTTTTAAAGAATTTGCATTTTCAAAATTTCTCCCTCTGCATTTCCAATAGCTTTCACTAAGAGGATGGAAGCTAATATCGACTACATACTGGTTGCTTTATACTTTTTGGGAAATCTAATCAGATCTTTTCCTTATGCATCATATTTAAAAGTTTTCTGTGTCTTGTTTAATTAAGATGGGAACTCAGAAAAACTCAGTGTTGTTTCAGATACTTTGATCTTCTAATATTTGTTTTTTATGTTTGATGTTCTCAGGGTTTGCTTCTGATGCGATGATAATTTTAGGATTGAATTTTGATTATTTAGCCTTTCACTCCTCTATACCTCAAAACTGTGTTTGTTTGTTTTATATTTTTAAAAATGTGTTTGCTCATAGACATCTACTCCTAAAGGAAAGGATTTTAATTCAGTTACTCTAAAGTAGGGTTTCTCAATCTCAGCACAATTGACATTTTGAACTGGATGATTCTTTGTTTTGGGGAACTGTCTTGCACACTGTAGGATGTTCAGCAGTGTCCTTGTCTTATTTTAACTATATGCTTGTAGCACAAAGTAGTGGTTCTCAATGGAGGGCAACTTTGTCCTTCAGGGAACATCTCTAACAACTGGGGAAACGGGTGCTACTAGCATCTAATGGGTAGTGGTCAGGAATGATGCTAAACATCCTACAATGCACAGGGCAGACCCCACAACAAAGAGTAATCCTGACAGAAATGGCAATAGTTCTGAAACTGAGAGACCTATCTAAATCTGTTGTAGTTCTTTATTTAAAAGTTAGAATGCCAGATTGATTTCTTTAGGATGAAAGCTTTCAGGAAACTTCAACTCTAGTTTTAGATGTGTGGCAGAAAGTAAAACAAGACATTTTGCTCTGTAATTTTGAAACTCGGACCTCCACCTTTCTATGCCCATCTACATCTGTCAAATTCAGTTACACAATCACCTTGTGTTCTACAATTGATGCTCTTCCATCAGGTTCTGTGGTTTCAGTTACACACCTTTCATATTTAAGATTAAGTTCATACGTGGATAACCTTTCAGATTTAGCTGCTCCTACACTTAACAGTGCTACATTTATAATATAGTCAGGGATATTTCCTCTCACCTTGCATTGCTTCAAACTACACCTGGTCTTTGTCCTCAGTACAGAAACTTAAATCTTAGCTTTTAACAACACTGCAGAGCAAAATGGAACACTATGGGGTCATTCCTCTAAGCCTCAATTTCCAACTGAATGAATATTTAAACTATACACTATAGAAGGGCATCTCTCTTAAAAACTTTAAACTATCTTTCATAAATTTCTCCATAAAATTCAAATCTTGGAATGTTCCTGCATGGTCGTTTCTCTCCCAGTGAACCTTGGAATATCTGAAATTTAGAATAACAAGGCACCACAAATTTTTATTAAGAAATTTAATGTGCTGTAAAACAGCGTTTTTCACCCAAAGTGACATTAACTGTGCCTGTACAGAGAGATACAGCCGTTTCCTGGGTCATCACAGCTTTTGCAATCCTGAATCCTTTCACGCACCTGTGAAACTTTGAGGTGTGTGTTGCTTTTGATTCAGATTTAACAATCCCATATCTGTTCAGAATTCCAGTGACTAAACTGACTCTGGGCTTATTTAAGGCTAGTACTGGACAATTTTTCATCAATGCATATGCCCACCCTCTTCCTTTCGTGCACATACAGCAGGTAATGGATCTTAGAAATGGGCTGAAAATCCTCTCCATTACATCCCGGAACAGCAGCTATCTCCTCACCAACTCCCACCTGTTGGCCTAGTGCTTGTACTATGATCTGCTACAGTTACTGCCTTCTGAGAATTTATGGGCCATGAAGTCATCACAGGCTGCTTAGCCAGCTCTCAACTTGTAGCTTTGCATCAAATAATCCTTCTAATCCTGCCAAGTGAAGGGAAAGTATATTTTCCCCCGAAAATTCACAACTTTCTTGTTCTCACTTTTTAAAAAATAACTTTTTCTGTGCTGGCCAGTCACTGTCAATTCTCTTCAGGGTCTTTTTCTCTAGATATATTTAGATTTTTCTGCCCAATTTGCCTTCCAATTTCATCTGTCTATTGTATATCCTATTACTATATTGTATTCCAACTATTTCTGAAGAGTAGCTTTCATCTGTCATTTAAATGCCGTTGACAAGACTATATACTCAGTAATAAGAACAAGATTTTTTTTAAAAGTCTGTAGTGAGCACTCTCTCCAGGAGTATTCTCATATACTCACTCTCTTATTTTCCTGTTCCTCACAGTTTGTTATTTAATCACTCTTTGTTAACTGGATTTCTCAGTTACAAAGACACATTATATTCTACAATCGATGCTTTTCCATCAAATTCTGTAGTTTCAGTTACACACCTTCTGTATTTACAATAAAATTCATACTTGGATAAGCTTTCAGGTTTAGTTACTTGGTTTTTAAACCTGTCAATGAATCTAGATTTAGCCATCTGTGGATTCTACTCCTTGTCTCTGCTCACCTATAGTCCTGTCTATGGCAGTGATTTAAATCTGCTCCAAGTTCTAGCCGACATGTAACTTGGTGAGATGGACCCAATTTTTGCTTTTTAGCTTAAAGAGTGAAACAAATATTATCATAAGTAGAGACTGCAAAATTTGCAGCAGCATCTTGCAATACTTAGCCATTTTTGTTAGAGCAAGAATAATTTTAAAATTTTTATAAAGAACTGGTAACTCATTTGATTCAGAAGACATGATGGAAGACGTGACGAGAGTAGTGATTCTTAGATACTTTGGCATAGGCTTTTGTATTCTGATAAAAAGAAATTTTTTCTTCAGAATATAATACTTTAAATTTCAAAGGGTTCACTGACAGTAAAGACCTTTCATGGACACCTTAGAGACCTATGCATACACAGTTAAAAAACTCTATGCTAATGACTTTAAGTATCAAACATGAGATGTGAGATTTGTAATAGATACTCTACCTTTCTAGTCTAGAAACTTTTCACTACTCTCCTAGAATAGCACCAGTCAAATATAGTGGTGACAATTTCCAGAATAAAATAATAATAAAATAAAAATTAACGAGCAAAAATATACTCCAAGTCTTTCATTGCAATATGCTCCTATAAATATTCTCCAATGTAAAGAAACTATTACCAATACCCAGGCATAAATAGAAAAGACAAATAGATATTCAAATGTAGTATACTTTATGCAAAGAGACAATCGTAGAATAAATAGTGAAACTAAATTCAAATGACTAGAGACTCATTGCCATCTATTCAAAGTTAAGCGACGCTGGTATATAGATATTTTATTTATTTATTTATTTACAGTACGCCGGCCTCTCACTGCTGTGGCCTCTCCCGTTGTGGAGCACAGGCTCCAGATGTGCAGGCTCAGTGGCCATGGCTCACGGGCCCAGCCGCTCTGCGGCACATGGGGTCTTCCCGGACCGGGGCACAAACCCATGTCCCCTGCATCGGCAGGCAGACTCTCAACCACTGCGCCACCAGGGAAGCCCTAGATAAATTTTTTACACAAGCTTGGATGATTTGTCAAGAATTAAAAAAACATATAAAAAGAGAGCAAGAGAAGGAAAGCAAGAAAAGAGCAAGAAAGAAAAGATGGGGCAGGAGAGAGAGAGAGAGAGAGGAAGAAGAAGAAGGAGAAGAGGAGGAGGAGGAGGAAGGGGAAAGGGAAGGAGAGGAGGAAGGGGAAGGGGAAGAAGTAGGAGAAGGGGGAAAAGGAGAAGGAGGAGGAGGAGGAGGGGCATAAGAAGGAGAAGAAGAAGAAGAGAGAGAATGTGTCTGTTATATTTACTTAATTTTTTAAAGATCTAATGTTAATTCTCTTTCATTTAATGCTTCATGATCCCATATTTCTTTGGTAATTTTTTCTAATGGCAGTAAATAAATCAAGATAATGGAGACTTTAATTTTTACTGCATTTAACCCCAATTTAAGTGATGATCCTTTACCAAGATGAGGCAACATAATTACTGAAAGTCACACATTACCCAAGCATATCTGGTTCTTGAAATTTGTCATGTCAGTAATTCTTTTTAACAGACTTTTTAAAAAAATAGGTTGTTTCAACTTAATGACCCTTATTTTCCTGCAGAATGCCTTCAAATTTCTTTTACTTTTTCTCTCTCTGCTAGTATTTATATTCCTGAATTTATCAGGTAATAGTAAAACTCTTAATAAGTTCTTTAAGATAAATTTCATTTGTATTGCTCACTACTTTCATTGCTGTTGCTCAGCATTTATATAAAAAACTTTTGTTTCTTCAACTTTTAACTATTATGAATAATGTCCCTATAAGCATATTATTATATTTTTCCAATTAAGAAACCATCATTTTAAGTTGTTTAAATAATTTGTTTTGACTGATGCAACCAGATATAAAATTAAAATTTAGCACAGCTACACTTGGGCAAGATCTCAAGAAATGGGGGGAAGGGATCTGACAAACAAGTGCTGCTTCAATTTTTCAGACTCTATCTCAATCCTACTGTACAATTTCTGATTTAACAGATCATTGCTATGGCAACTTGAGAGTAACGCTCAGAGGAAGGGGTCATAAATACAGCATAGGATTTTGTTTAGATTGCTATACATAGAATCAGGTGATCTTGAAAACTAATCAAGACAAAGCAAATTGTGCACAGATCTATCCCTTGTCAAGAGCGAGCTCTATTGCTGAGGAGAAAAGAGAGCTCTATGTGGGCAACTGATATAGACATTTTGCAAGTATTTTGTCTTCCTTAAATGGAAGTAAAACATGTCAATACTTGTTGAAACTCACTGGTTGCTATTTCCTTTAGATAATTTATAGGAAATAATGTTAAAATGAGAAAACTAGGGGCTTCCCTGGTGGCGCAGTGGTTGAGAGTCCGCCTGCCGATGCAGGGGACACGGGTTCATGCCCCGGTCCGGGAAGATATCACATGCTGCAGAGCAGCTAGGCCCATGAGCCACGGCTGCTGAGCCTAAGCGTCCGGAGCCTGTGCTCCACAACGGGAGAGGCCACAACAGTGAGAGGCCCGTGTACCGCAAAAAAAAAAAAAAAAAAAGAGAGAGAAAACTAGTGCATTTCTAGTGATTTTTGTAATTAAAATATTAGGAAGAATTTGGGAAATGTAGGGTTTTTTGTTCAATCAACAGTTCATATTGAAAAATAATTTTTTAATTCAATGAATACATATTAAATATTTACTCTGTGGATTAAATGCAAATCAATTTTAATATATGTCCTTGACTTTGGAAAAATAAAAACATATAGGAAGTCAAGAAATGGAAATTAGTTATATCAAGGAGTCGTAAGTTCTATGGGGTAAAATATTAAGCACCATGCTATGTAATTTTATTATGAGGTTTGAGTGTGGCATATAGGATCTGAAGGCCATGAAGTTCTCAGGGCTTCAATTCAAACTTCTGCTAGTTCTGGGAGCTTGATAAGGGTATTAGCAAATTATGAATGGCATTGTCTTGAAGGTGGGTGCTGATTTTACATAGGGTATGGTATAGAGAAACTGAAAAATGAACAGGGTTTGTATTTAATACATTAAGTATTATGTAAAAGATAAGTTGGTGTCTGACAGAGGTAAAGTAAGTATAGATAAAAATGAAACAAAGAAAAATGTAAAGGGACATCTAATTCCAGACATGATAGAATCATTGGTACTAGACAAGGCCTCTCACCCAGGCTACTACAAAATTGGAGAAAACATATGGAATACTGTTTTCATTCATTGGAAAACAGGTGACCCACAATGTACAAAACCTATATACTGAAAACTACAAGTCATTTTAAGAGATATTATAGAAAACATAATTAAATGGAGATGCACACTATATTTATGGAATGAAAAACTCAAAATTGTTTAAGGTGCCAATTCTCTGCAAATTGTTTTAAAATTGTAATATAATTCAGTCAAAGTCTTAGCAGATTTCTCCTTTATAAAGATTAACAAGCTGATTCAAAAATTTAAATGAATAATCAGTTTTAAGTAATAGTCAAATTTATATTTAAAAGGGAGAAATAAATGAGTAATAACACTACCGTAATTTAAAAGGCTACTATAAAACTACATTAATCAAGAGACTGTGGTATTGATCTAAGGATAAGACAAAACAATCAACAGAACAGAATAGAGAATCCAGAAAGATACCTGGATTTACTTGGTAAATTGGTTTTCAACAAAGTTGCCAAAACAAGTCTATGTGGAAAAGAAAGCTATTAAAAATAGTGATATAAAAATTGACTACTCATATGGGTGAAAAAAATGAACCTCAATCCATACCTCACATGTACACAAAAATTAATTTGAAAGGTATAATAGCCCTAAACATAAAAGTTTAACTATAATGTGTCTGTGAATGAAAAATATTGCCTGACATATCATTAAACAAAGGATGTTGCAGCTACCAAGTCATCACATTACAGCCGCCCAGAAGGTGAGCCCTGAGGGAACTCAGGGCAGAAACAGGATGCCTGCCATCAAGACCCCAGCCACTGTAGCCACCCCTCAACAATGCACCCTGAGGAGACTCAGGATGAGAAAGCACAAGATACTGGCCCCATATAGCTGAGGTGCATATCAAAGGAATGATTTCAGTGAGCCCAGACTCTTGCATCTTCCCATACATAGAAAAGCACTAAATTCTTTAACTTGAGATACCTGGTTTTCTTTAATTAACAGTAATCTTTTGATTTGTTCCGACTACTTGGTGTTTGTTGCAAAAGCTCCTATATATCCTGACTCCTCACTTACCTCTTTGCAGCAGTCTCTAGAGGAGATGTTGTGGCCTGGGCTTAAATCCTCAGTTTTGTCTGCCAAATAAGACAAAATTTTCAACTTTTAGGTTGTGCATTACTTTTCAGTTGACACCTCTAAAAGAAAGTGAGGAAGAATATCTTTGCAACCTTAGGGTAGGCAATGATTTATTAATTAAGATACAGAAAACACCAACCATAAAAGAAAAAAAATTGACTTCAAAATAATAATTTTAAAAATCATGCTTTTCCCATGACACATGTTCAGAAGATGAGTAGGCACACCACAATTTTTTTTTTTTTTTAAACATCTTTATTGGAGCATACTTGCTTTACAATGGTATGTTAGTTTCAGCTTCACAACAAAATGAATCAGTTATATATATACATATGTTCCCATATCTCTTCCCGCTTGCGTCACCCTCCCTCCCACCCTCCCTATCCCACCCCTCCAGGCGGTCACACAGCACCGAGCTGATCTCCCTGTGCTATGCGGCTGCTTCCCACTAGCTATCTACCTTACGTTTGGTAGTGTATACATGTCCATGCCTCTTTATTGCTTTGTCACCGTTTACCCTTCCCCCTCCCCATAGCCTCAAGTCCATTCTCTAGTAAGTCTGTGTCTTTATTCCTGTTTCACCCCTAGGTTTTTCATGACATTTTTTTTTTCTTAAATTCCATATATATGTGTTAGCATACGGGTCTCTTGTAGACAGCAAATATATGGGTCTTGTTTTTGTATCCATTCAGCCAATCTGTGTCTTTTGGTGGGAGCATTTAGTCCATTTACATTTAAGGTAATTATCGATATGTGTGTTCCCATTCCCATTTTCTTAATTGTTTTGGGTTTGTTATTGTAGGTCTTTTCCTTCTTTTGTGTTTCTTGCCTAGAGAAGTTCCTTTAGCAGTTGTTGTAGAGCTGGTTTGGTGGTGCTGAACTCTCTCAGCTTTTGCTTGTCTCTAAAGGTTTTAATTTCTCCATCAAATCTGAATGAGATCCTTGCTGGCTAGAGTAATCTTGGTTGCAGGTTTTTCTCCTTCAACACTTTCAATATGTCCTGCCACTCCCTTCTGGCTTGCAGAGTTTCTGCTGAAAGATCAGCTGTTAACCTTATGGGGATTCCCTTGTGTGTTATTTGTTGTTTTTCCCTTGCTGCTTTTAATATGTTTTCTTTGTATTTAATTTTTGACAGTTTGATTAATATGTGTCTTGGCGTATTTCTCCTTGGATTTATCCTGTATGGGACTCTCTGTGCTTCCTGGACTTGATTAACTATTTCCTTTCCCATATTAGGGAAGTTTTCAACTATAATCTCTTCAAATATTTTCTCAGTCCCTTTCTTTTTCTCTTCTTCTTCTGGAACCCCTATAATTCGAATGTTGGTACGTTTAATGTTGTCCCAGAGGTCTCTGAGACTGTCCTCAGTTCTTTTCATTCTTTTTTCTTTATTCTGCTCTGCAGTAGTTATTTCCACTATTTTATCTTCCAGGTCACTTATCCGTTCTTCTGCCTCAGTTATTCTGCTATTGATCCCATCTAGAGTACTTTTAATTTCATTTATTGTGTTGTTCATCGTTGCTTGTTTCATCTTTAGTTCTTCTAGGTCCTTGTTAACTGATTCTTGCATTGTGTCCATTCTATTGTCCATTCTATCTCCAAGATTTCGGATCAACCTTACTATCATTATTTTGAATTCTTTTTCAGGTAGACTGCCTATTTCCTCTTCAATTGTTAGGTCTGATGGGTTTTTATCTTGCTCCTTCATCTGCGGTGTGTTTTTCTGTCTTTTCATTTTGCTTATCTTACTGTGTTTGGGGTCTCCTTTTTTGCAGGCTGAAGGTTCGTAGTTCCTGTTGTTTTTTGTGTCTGTCCCCAGTGGCTAAGGTTGGTTCAGTGGGTTGTGTAGGCTTCCTGGTGGAGGGTACTAGTGCCTGTGTTCTGGTGGATGAGGCTAGATCTTGTCTTTCTGGTGGGCAGGTCCACGTCTGGTGGTGTGTTTTGGGGTGTCTGTAGACTTATTATGATTTTGGGCCGCCTCTCTGCTAATGGGTGGGGTTGTGTTCTTGTCTTGCTAGTTGTTTGGCATAGGATGTCCAGCACTGCAGCTTGCTGGTCGTTGAGTGAAGCTGGGTGCTGGCGTTGAGATGGAGATCTCTCGGAAATTTTTGCTGTTTGATATTATGTGCAGCTGGGAGGTCTCTTGTGGATCAGTGTCCTGAAGTTGGCTCTCCCACCTCAGAGGCACAGCACTGACTCCTGGCTGCAGCACCAAGAGCCTTTCATCCACACGGCTCCTTAATTTGGGATGATTGGTTGTCTATTCAGGTATTCCACAGATGCAGGGTACATCAAGTTGATTGTGGAGCTTTAATCCGCTGCTTCTGATGCTGCTGGGAGAGATTTCCCTTTCTCTTCTTTGTTCTCACAGCTCCCAGGGGCTCAGCTTTGGATTTAGCCCCGCCTGTGCGTGTAGGTCGCCGGAGGGCGTCTGTTCTTTGCTCAGACAGGACGGGGTTAAAGGAGCCGCTGATTCGGAGGCTCTGGCTCACTCAGGCCCGGGGGTAGGGAGGGGCACGGAGTGTGGGGCGGGCCTGCGGCGGCAGAGGCCGGCGAGACGTTGCAGCCTGAGGCGCGCCTGTGCGTTCTCCCGGGGGAGTTGTCCCTGGATCCCGGGACCCTGGCAGTGGCGGGCTGCACAGGCTCCCCGGAAGGGCGTGTGGCTAGTGACCTGTGTTCGCACACAGGCCTCCCGGTGGCGGGAGCAGCGGCCCTAGCGTCTCATGTCTGTCTCTGGGCTCCGCACTTTTAGCCGCGGCTCGCGCCCGTCCCTGGAGCTCTCTCAAGCAGCGTTCTTAATCCCCTCTCCTCGTGCACCAGGAAACAAAGAGGGACATAAAAGTCTCTTGCCTCTTCGGCAGTTCCAGACTTCTCCCCGGACTCTCTCCCGGCCAGCCGCGGTGCACTAACGCCCTGTAGGCTGTGTTCACGCCGCCAACCTCAGTCCTCTCCCGGCGCTCCGACAAAAGCCGGAGCCTCAGCTCCCAGTCCCGCCCGCCCCGGCGGGCGAGCAGACAAGCCTCTCGGCTGGTGAGTGCCGGTCGGCCCGATCCTCTGCACTGGAATCTGTCCGCTTTGTCCTCCGCACCCCTGTTGCTGTGCTCTCCTCCGCGGCTCCCAAGCTCCCCCACTCCGCCTCCCGAAGCCTCCACCCGCGAAGGGGCTTCCTAGTGTGTGGACACTTTTCCTCCTTCACAGCTCTCTCCCGCTGGTGCAGGACCCGTCCCTATCCTTTTGTCTCTGTTTAGTTTTTTCTTTTGCCCTACCCAGGTACGTGGGGGGTTTCTTGCCTTTTGGGAGGTCTGAGGTCTTCTGCCAGCGTTCAGTAGATGCTCTGTAGGAGTTGTTCCATGCGTAGATGTATTTCTGGTGTATCTGTGGGGAGGAACGTGATCTCCGCGTCTTACTCTTCCGCCATCTTCCCGGAAGTCCACACCACAATTTTTGAGATAACATTGCTAATACATGTTTTGATAAATGACATTTAAGAATGCATAAAATACTCCACAAAATATTTGATAATCTTAGAACAATTCCAATGAGAACAAATTCAATAAAAATGTGCAAAAAACTTGATTATTATTTCATAAAGATAGACATTTTACAAAAATTGTATACAAATGACCACTATGCCCATGAGAAACTGCCCAGCCTCACTATCTATTTTAGAAGTGCAAATTAAAAACACAATGTGGTAACATTATGTATAGTTTAGAATGGGTAAAAGTAAAAAAAGACCAATTTTAGTGATAATATGAAGCAACCAAAATTTTCATACACTGCTGGAGGGGAAGCAAAATGGTACAAGTTTGGCAATAGTTTTGATAGTTCTTATGAACTAGTAATTCTACTTTGTAGGGATTTATTCAAGATAAATAGATGTATATGATCAAAAATACTGTGAACATAAATGCTCCTAGTAGCTTTTTTTTTTTTTTAACATCTTTATTGGGGTATAACTGCTTTACAATGGTGTGTTAGTTTCTGCTTTATAACAAAGTGAGTCAGTTATACATAAACATATGTTCCCATATGTCTTCCCTCTTGCGTCTCCCTCCCTCCCACCCTCCCTATCCCACCCCTCCAGGCTGTCACAAAGCACCAAGCCAATATCCCTGTGCCATGTGGCTGCTTCCCACTAGCTATCTACCTTACTACGTTTGTTAGTGTGTATATGTCCATTACTCTCTCTCGCCCTGTCACAGCTCACCCTTCCCCCTCCCCATATCCTCAAGTCCGTTCTCCAGTAGGTCTGCATCTTTATTCCTGTCTTACCCCTAGGTTCTTCATGACATTTTTTTTTCTTAAATTCCATATATATGTGTTAGCATATGGTATTTGTCTTTTTCTTTCTGACTTACTCTCCTAGTAGCTTTATTCATAATAAACTCAATATGGAAGTAACCCATTTTTCTTCCTTAACAGGAGAATGGATAAACATAATGTAGTACATCCCTCCAAAGTAATTCTACTCACCTATATATGTGTCACTATTATATTCAACAGGATGAGTAGATCTTAAAAATATTATGCTGAGTAAAAAAAATCTGAATGCAAAAGAATATCTATTGTATTTTCTATTTATATGAACTTCTAGATCCAGCAAAACTAATCTTGGTGCAATAAATCTGATTAACAAAAATCAAAGGTACAATAAAAGAAATCATTCAAGAAATATTTATTGCATAATAGCTATATGCTGAACATTTTTATTGAGTTACACCAAAAAAAGGCAAAACTCTCTCCCTTTGTAGATTTTTCATTCAAGAAAAGTGGGGATACATACATACATACATGCATGTATAAAACACAAAGTATATCAAAACAATATGTGTCAAGTTGTATAGAGAAAAATACAGGAGGGTATGCTGGAAAGGACTCTTAGAGAACAATAAATTTGAGGGAGGAAATGAAGAGAAAAAAGCTCTACTTACAAAGAAGAAAGATATTCTAGGCACATGGAAGAGCAGGTGCAAAGTCCCTGAGGCAAGTGAATACATAGATTATTGGAGGAATAGAAATGAAGCCAGTGTGGCTGGAATGGACTGACCAAAGAGAAAAGCAGTAAGCAAAATCAGAGTGATAGGGCCATAGGAGGGGGAGCAGATCCTATAGGGTCTTGTATCTGGGATATATATATAGATAGATATATATAGATATATATATATATATGTAAATCTCTGAGTACCTTCTTACATTTGAAAGATACTGAAGCCTTGAAGCAGACGTATGACATGATATGATTTACTTTTTAAAAAATGCTCTGCTTTTTGTTTTGAGAATAGACTTTAGGGCCTCAGGAAAAGAATCAGGGAAATCTGAAGGGAAATTATTGCAACAATTCAGGAAGAAGTGGAGTAGTGAATTATAGACAGATTCTACATATTTTTTTGACAGTAAGGCCAAGACTTATTTGATGTGGGGTAAGAGAAAAAGATAAGAATTGAAGATAACATCAAGGTTTTGGTTTTTAGTTCTTTTGGGTTTCATTTTTTGCTTTGTTTTGTTTTGTCCTGAGTTTATTTTGGACTGGAATAACAATTTACTAACATAGAGAAGATTGTGAGAAGAGTGAGTGCAATAAAAACAGAAATTCAGTTTTGGATATGTTAAGCATGAGATTTTTATTAGGTATCATATTGGGTTTGAGTAGGTTTTTCATTACACGAGTCTGATGTTTGCATAAATGCCAGGACTTAAAATAAAAATTTGACAGTTACTGATATCTGGATGGTATTTAAAACCATGAGACTCAACATCTAAAGGGGTGAGTATAGATAGCATAAAGAAGAGGCCCTAGGAGAGAGTTCAGGTACCCTCCAACATTTAGAAATTGGAGAAATAGCCAGAAACCAGAAAAACAGAATGAGAGGGAGAGAACAGCAAGTTAGGAAAAAATGCAGGACAGTGAGGTGTCTGCAAAGTCAAATGAAGAACCTGTACCAAAGAGGAAGTGGTTAATGGTGTCAAATGCTGATGAAAGTTCACTTAAGATAGAGACTGAAAACTTTTGGCTTTAGCAGTATTGAGGTCATTGGTGACCCTGAATAGAGCAACTTCAATAGAGTGAGTTTATGTGGAAGTCTCTTTAGAGGGAGTTCAACGGAAAGTGGGAAGAATGAAATAAAAGACATC
This sequence comes from Grampus griseus, assembly GCF_964374135.1. Taxonomy (NCBI): domain Eukaryota; kingdom Metazoa; phylum Chordata; class Mammalia; order Artiodactyla; family Delphinidae; genus Grampus; species Grampus griseus. The sequence continues at coordinate 92,464,221 of NC_138998.1, forward strand.
TAGTATGGATAGGCTATTTGACATTTTGTGGTTTTTATCTCTCTAAAAGGTAGTACCTGGAGGTGAATTACTATGGAGTAAAGAGATACTTTTTTTTTTTTAAGATAGAAGAATTTACATTATGGATATATCTAAAAAAAGAGCAAGAGAACAGCTTAATCTTCAGTTTCTTCTGTGCTGGGTCACCATGAGGTGACGGCAGACCATCAAAGAAAGCTATAGGTCCTATGAAGTCCTAGCTTATATCTGCAACTATATTTTCCAGGTTCCATTAAAGTTCCTTTTTTTTTTTTTTTGCGGTACTCGGGCCTCTCACTATTCTGGCCTCTCCCGTCTCCCGTTGCGGAGCACAGGCTACGGATGCGCAGACTCAGCGGCCATGGCTCACGGGCCTAGCCGCTCCGCGGCATGTGGGATCTTCGCGGACCGGGGCACGAACCCGTGTCCCCTGCATCGGCAGGCGGACTCTCAAACACTGCGCCACCAGGGAAGCCCTAAAGTTCCTTTGAATTATACCAAAAAAAAGGCAAAAGTCATCCCGCCTATGGATGGCACTGGTTTCCTATGGTTTCCAGCCCTGCAGACTTCGCCATTCCTTTGGTGAAGTGAATTTCACTTGTGAATGGAAACCATTTCCAGCTGGTTTCTCAGCTCTGCTCACATTTTGTAAATAGTTCATTTTTGCAGATTTTCCTAAATTAACACAATTTTGAATGTACTATCTCTATTGTGCTAGGATTTTGATTGATTAAACAGGCTTTATACCCTACATTTTTTTCTTAAACTGTATTATCTACATTTGAACATGTGTATAAAAAGGACAATTTCCTAGGTTACTCTAATATTGTACAATTAATTCAAGTGGAGTCATTAACTAAGTTCATTAGAAACAAAGGAGATATGCATAACTATCAGTAAATCATGGAAAGACGTTTCATGAGCAAATTCTTTCAAACTTTCAAGGAACAGAATAATTTCTATGTTACTTAAATTTTTCGAGGGAAAAGAGAAGGAAAAAAATGCTTCTTTGGTATATCTTGTTTCATGCTATTAGCATAGACTTAATTTTAAAAATGTTAAATAAATGAAACAAAAATAAAGTTGGGTCTCCATTTATGCATATAGATTTAAAAAATTCAAAATAAATATATTAGCAAATATTTTCATTCTAGTTGGATACTATTTTTTTTTACAAGAAACAAAATATATACTCCTATCTCAAGAGTACATTGTTATGATCGATGCATTGATGCCTTCTGGCAACATTGAAATGGACACCTGTAAGAAACTAGGGGAAATATGGGAAAAAGTTATACTCCCATACTTTCATCTACATCATAGGATATCTCTGTTGTAGTATCTCTGCATATCAATTCCTTTCTTTCTTTGATACAGAATAGCATTTCCCTCCTCTAACGTGTAATTCTTTTTTTCAATTCTTCATGACTTCCTTTTGACAGTATTGGATTAAAATACAAGTTTAGACTTACATGATACCGCAGAGATTTAAGTCTACCTCATAGCATTTTTCAGATTTGGATCCTATTGCTACTTCCTTTCCTTGGCTTTTCAAATTCCTGAAAGGCTATCTCATTGACCCAACAACAGTTTTTAATACTATGCCCTGTCATAGATCACTGGATGGTTAATATATACTGCTTCTCCTTGAGAAGTTTTTTTTTTTTAAATATAATTTTAACATTATGGTTAAAACTATTCACTCATCAACAGATCTTCACAAATTTCCCTATCATATATCAGGCATTGCACTAAGTGGCAGGGTTTCAAACACAAATAAGAAACACTTCCTTACCTAATTAATCTTATGTTCCTTTGAGTGAGATAGACAGTAAATGTGTAAACAGATATGCTACATAATTTCATACAAGCACTATGAAAACAATAAAGCAGTCTGAGGGCAATATAAATGGACAGACACATTTCAAAATGGAATCGTTCTGGAAAGCCAAACTTGGAACTGCAATTGAAGCCTATTTGACAAATATAATGAAAAATACAGTATAAGCAATATTTTCACAAATTGATTAGAGATTGAGATACTTTAAAAGAAAAAGAAAAAAAAACCTTAGTCTAGGTGTTGGAAGGAGCATGGCAAATAAAATACATTTTCTCTATCCAAATGCTCAATTTATTAAAAAAACATGATAAAGAAGTAATGCATATGGGCACCCAATTATGACTTGCTGAGTGGGTTATCTCTTTGTGGAAGTAAGTTCTTAATAACAATGAACTGTAGACTGAGAACAATTGTTCCCTTCCCTATCACAGACAGTGTAGGGCCAGGTCTAGGCTTACTATGCAATGTCAGAACATAACCTCTAAAATTAAAGTATAGGGAACAGAGTGGACATGACAGCTTGCTCACCCAAAAATAGGAAACAGAGAAAAAGAATGGGAAATATCAGCCAGTTTCTCCTTCCAAGTCAAATTTAATCATGATTCTTTTCCAAAAAAATAAGGAATACGGTGGTAAAAAGTTGTTGGAAGATTATAGGGAAAGTCACCGTTCTTAAAGTCAGAAATAAGGAGGAAACATTCACAATCTGATATTTTCAAGTTTCTTAACAACTGGTTGAATTTAAGGACTTAAGCACTAAGCCTAGAGTTAATCCAGAGTTGGAGGCAAGATCAGCATATCTGCCCCTACCTCCATATCAGCCACTTTTTAGGATCAGCCCAGGATTACTGATGAACAGTGTCAATTTTTTCCCTCAAAAGGTTATGAAAAGGCTCAGAATACTACATTAACTAAAACTTTGAAAAGCTGGTATCTTCTCAAGGCTCAAAATTCACCATTTTATTTTTTGGCTCAAATTTGTTCCAGCCATGTTGTCCAATAAAACTCTTCAGAGGGTCTGCTCTGTGACTAGATAACAATATTAAAATTCTAGAACACAGTGTTAGTGGAGATCTTCCAAATTTGAATATAAATCATTTATTAATTTCCAAAGAACTTCAAGTTCAATTAATTATCCTTGCAAAATAATGTCCATAGGAATTTAATCCCCAAATAATATTCTCATAATAGTCTAAAGTCTAAAATTGTTACATTAATCTTTTCTCTAATTTCTTATTTTAGTTTAATCCACCATTTTATCTGAGTAAACCAGAAAAGTTCTGCAAGCTGATGGAGATAAAGTGTCTTGAGCAGCTATGGTGTCGATGTCTCACTGGAATGAGTGAGCTCCTTCAGAAATTGTAGAAGATCAGTGACAAATCTCTGATATGTCTCACTTTTAAGAAAATCTAGAATTAATAAGATACCATACATCATTTCAGCACCGGCATATTTTCCAATAAACTTAGAAAACATGTCAAACCTTGGTCATTAGGGCAGTTAAACTAGGCAAAATTTTGCTTTCAGAAGCCCACACTCAGACGTGCCAAAGACTATAACAAAACTCAATGGTGTTTGAGAGAAGGGGCATAGAGGGAACATCTGGGTTTCAGCTTTGCCAATGTACCAGTCAATTTCGCCAGATGACCGGATCCCATGATTTGTGAATAGGTGAGATTAGGAAAAATCACACAAAAGAAGTTAATTATGCCACTATGTTTAGGATATCTGGAAGGAAATTCCATTATGCAAATGTTCCCTCTCTTAGAATAGCATTTAAGATATTCCTGCCTTCTGGTAAAGTTTAAAAATTTGTAATGGTGACAGCCTCAATCACCAGATCTTAGTTGACAAGTCTTTCTTCGCCATCCAGCATATTCAAACTCTTAATTTACAATGTCCCTGGGAGTCCACATTTTTGGCAGGACAACACTACATGGAGGTAGTCTGTGTTAGTAGCATGGCCTTTACTATCTCTTGTGAGCAGGTCTCTCCATCCTATTCCATAATGGCAGCTTAAGCCTATGATCCCCCTTCTAGGCAAGTTTCTCTCAACTCCATATGTGTTTCAGCTGGAAATTTATCCACAAGGGTTTTCTGAACTAAAGCCACTATTGGTGCATCTGTCATATGCTTCTTATCACACTGCCTTTCCTTTGGAATAACGGAGAACTTTGATGACATTTCTTTATGTTACACATTTTTCTACACTGGGAATTGTTCTGTAGTGGAATATGTCTGTAGTGTTTTTATTTCCCTGTTGGAAGGTTTATCTGAAATTATAAGAGTTTAAACCATTTGTAGTTTGATTCTTTCCTCTTCTATTCAATATAATATCAGCATATTTTGTTGAATCAAAAATCTTTCTATTTTACATTTGCTTCCTGTCTCAGATATTTCACTAACAGCTTCTTTTAGGTTTCGAATTGTGGGGTCTCCCATAATTCAAATAAGATTTTATAATCAAAGACTTCTGCATCTACTATAATCATCTCTTATTCAAAAACAATTGTGTCTATATTCATTGTATATACATATTGAATAATTTTACCCAGAAAGTATTCTACCCATGAGGTATTCTCTCAGCAGACTAACTCCAGCCTAGTCTCTATTCATTATTATTCTGTCTGGATCCCTTTTAATATATTTTATCCTTCATCTTCTCTTAAAGTTTTAATTTCAAGGAAACCAGAAAATGTCACCTCAAAAATGTGCATCTTTGACATAAAAATTATTTTGAGCTGGAGGCAATTAAGAAGCAGCAAACACAGGGAAAGTTCTCTCTACCTTCCTCTTTTCTGCCTAAAGGCAAGGTATAAATTATTTGCTTACAGGATACAGACCCATATCAGCACAGAGATGGCACCAAGGAACCTGCAAAAAAAACATACTCCATTAGTATGGAGTATGGTTTACTTACATATTTACTTTCCCACAGTTTACAACACCTAATTCCCAGAGACAATCTTTAGATCGCTTAAGGCTATACTTCTCAAACTTCAACACAAGTAAAAATCACCCAAGGTCTCCATAACATGCAAGTTCCAATTCATAGGTTTAATTTAGGAGAAATGTATCAAGGTGTAAAAATACATCTTGATTGATGCCAATGCTGCTGGTCTGTGGACCACACTTTTAGTAGCAAGGTTTAGAAAGACCTTAGGGTGTTCTGTGACTTCAGAGTTGTCCATCTTCTTCAACCTAAGAAGAGGATAATCTCTCCTTACCAACAGAGCTCCTATTTTTGTATTTTTTTATTATAAAATATATCCTCCCTTCTTTGAGTAAAGTCATAATTTTCATCTCAGAAATCTAAAGCCAAGTTTATAGATCTTGTATTGAATAAATACAGAGTCAACTTGGACAAACTACATTAATTCAAGGATAGTCATTTCAGAATTTTCCCTTTAGTTTCTAAAAGACATTTTAAAGAATATTTGAGACAGCACATTTATCATTGTCTATATGACTAAGAATAATGATTTAAAGCTAGAACTCCATTAGAGCTCTGTAGCACCAATGGAGTTCAGTTGCCTTATTATAAGCAGCATTCGTGGTTCTCCTCACCAAGGCTAAAGATTTTTAATCCTGCCCCAGCCTCATTTACAAATCAGGTCAGGATTTCTGTTTAGCAAAAGTTAACCTGACATAAATTGTAACCCAAACCCTGTCATTTTTTTGCAACCTAGAGCCCTGCATGGTTCCATTTATTCTTTTTTCTTTTTAATATTTATTTATTTATTTGGCTGCTCTGCGTCTTAGTTGCAGCACATGGGACCTTCGTTGCCATATGCAGGATCTTCATTATGGCATACACGATCTTTTAGTTGTGGCAGGTGGGATCTTTAGTTGTGGCATGCAGGACTTTTAGCTGTGGCATGCGAACTCTTAGTTGCATGTAGGATCTAATTCCCTGACCAGGGACCGAACCTGGGGCCCCTGCATTGGGAGCGCAGACTCTTAGCCACTGGACCACCAGGGAAGTCTGGTCCCCTTTATTCCTGAGAACTTTACACCATTCCTGAGGCTTTTGAGGCCCAAGACGTTTTTAAAGAAATTTTTAAGGACTTTCTGTTTCTGAAATCCATAGGGTTTTTGTTAAACTATGGCTTTCCCATTAAAATTTTTAAAACGTATTTTAAAATGTCAACAATATTCATCATTTCAAAATAGCATAAGAGGGGTGGAGTCAAGATGGTGGACTAGGAGGACACGGAATTTGTGTCTCCGCAAAACTAGGGCACCTACCAGGCACCGGTGGGAAGCCACAGACACCTAAGGGGATGGGATGAACCCCCAGTGACTGGGTAGGACGTGGGGCATGGGGAGAGTGAAGGGGGAGGAGAAGCGGAGGTGGGACGGGACTGGTGCCCCTGAGGGGCATCTGGGGGAGGAGAAGGGATCTATGCCTGAAGGAGGAAATCAGGGGACCACTGGGAGGACAGAGGATCAAAAGGGAGTATGGCCAGTTTTCCTCTGCCCACTTGGACCCCCAGAAGCCTGCTGAGATCCTGGGCCTGATCCTGGGCCTCTGCCCACCGAGGCCCCCTCCAACCATATGGGTCCTGAGGGAGTGGGAGGGAGGGAAGGGGGAGAAAAAGTAAAGGCCTGACTTCTGGGACTGGCACCCCTGAGGGGTGGCTGGGGGAGAGGAGGAGCTCCTATAGCCCTGAGGGGTGGCTGGGGGAGAGGAGGAGTTCCTACACCCAGCAGGACATGGTTAGGGGTCCAGAGGGGATGGGGGCAACCCTGGGGGAGATGGTGCGGGGGGCACAGAGGAATGGAAGGGAACACGGCCAGCCCTTTCCCTGTCTACTTAGGCACCTGGGAGCCTGTTGGGCTCCTGGGACTAATCCTCTGCCCAGGAGCCTCCCTCCTGGCATGCAGAGCCCAAACCCGCCCCTACACCCCCATCCAGGACCCTACCTCTACACTCAGAGATCCCCTACAATAAGCTGGGCCTAAACCCCACCCACACACCCTCAGGCAGAGCCCTACCTCCAGACACCGGAACTCCACACTCCAGAGGCCCTCCTTTCCGAGGTGCTTCCTCTCCCCTTCCACGCAAGTCTTGAGCCTAGGCCCCACCCCACGATCAAATGTCACCCCCTCACAGGCCTAGGTTCTGCCCCCTAAAACCCCGCCCCTGCCTAAGTTCCAAACCTGCCTAAACTCCACCCCCATAGCCAATACTTTTTTTTTTCCGTTTTTCCTCTTTTAGATTGGGGTTCTGTTTTACTTTGTTGATTCATTGTTGTTGATTCATTTATATTTTTATTTGTCCTAATAAATCTTTTATTTTTCTAATTTTATTTTATTCTTTACACTTTGTTATTGTTCTCTCCTTTTGGCTTGTTTCCCCCGCCCCCACCTTTTTTTTTTCTTTTTTCTGTTGTGGTTTTATTTTACCTTGTTGCAGTTGTTTAAATTACATTTTTATATTTCCTAATATATTTTTTATCTTTCTATTTTATTTTGTTTTTTATTCTTTGACATTGTACTGCTCTTTTATTCTTTTTTTTTTTTTTTTTGCCGTGCGACACAGCTTGCAGGATCTTGGTTCCCAGGCCAGTGGTTGGGCCTGAGCTCCTGTGGTGGGAGCTCCAAGTCCAAACCGCTGGACTAATAGAGAACATCAAACGCCAGGGAATAGTAATTGGAGTTAGGCCTCCTGGAGGTCCTAATCTCAGCACCAAGACCTGGCTCTATCCAACTGCCTGCAAACTCCAGTGCTGGATGCCTCAGGCCAAACAACCAGTAACACAGGAATACAGCTCCACCCATCAAAAAATAAAAAATGAAATGACAAAATAATGTTACAGACAAACGAGCAACGTAAAAGCCTACAAGACCGAATAAATGAAGACAAAATAGGCAACCTTTCTGAAAAAGAATTCAGAGTAATGATAGTGAAAATGCTCCAAAATCTCAGAAACAGAATGGAGAAAATATAAGAAACATTTAACAAGGATCTAGAAGAACTAAAGAGCAAACAAACAGTGATGAACAACATAATAACTTAAATTAAGAATACTCTAGAAGGAATCAATAGCAGAATAACGGAGGGAGAACGGAGATGTGAGCTGAAAGATAAAATGGTGGAAATAACTGCCAGGGAGCAGAATAAAGAAAAAAGAATGAAAAGAATTGAGGACAGTCTCAGAGACTCTGGGACAACATTAAACACACCAACATTTGAATTATACAGGTCCCAGATAAAGAAGAGAAAAAGAAAGGGTCTGAGAAAATATTTGAGGAGATTATAGTTGAAAATTTCCCTAACATGGTAAAGGAAATAGTCAATCAAGTCTAGAAAGTGCAGAGAGTCCCATAGAGGATAAACCCAAAGAGAAACACTCCAGGACATATATTAATCAAACTATCAAAAATTAAATACAAAGAAAAAATATTAAAAACAGCAAGGGAAAAGCAACAAATAACATACAAGGGAATCCCCATAAGGTTAACAGCTGATCTTTCAGCTGAAACTCTGCAAGCCAGAAGGGAGTGGCATACTTAAACTGATGAAGGGAAAAAAACTACAACCAAGATTACCCTACACAGCAAGGATCTCATTCAGATTCGACAGAGATTTTAAAAACTTTACAGACAAGCAAAAGTTAAGAGAATTCAACACCACCAAAACAGCTTTACAACAAATGCTAAAGGAACTTCTCTAGGCAGGAAACATGAGAAAGAAAAGACCTACAAAAAATAATACAAAAACCCAAAGCAATTAAGAAAATGGTAATCGGAACATACATATTGATGATTACCTTAGGTGTAAATGGATTAAATGTTCACACCAAAAGACATAGATTGGGTGAATGGACACAAAAACAAGACCTGTATATATGCTGTCTACACAAGACCCATATCAGACCTAGGGACACTTACAGACTGAAAGTGAGGGGATGGTAAAAGATATTCCATGCAAATGGAAATCAAAAGAAAGCTGAAGTAGCAATTCTCATATCAGACAAAATATACTTTGAAACAAAGACTATTAGAAGAGACAAAGAAGGACACGACATAATGATCACAGGATCAATCCAAGAAGATATAACAACTGTAAATATTTATGCACCCAACATAGCAGCACCTCAATACATAAGGCAAATGCTAACAGCCATAAAAGGGGAAATTGACAGTAACACAATCACAGTAGGGGACTTTAACACCCCGCTTTCACCAATGGACAGATCATCCAAAATGAAAATAAATAAGGAAACACAAGCTTTAAATAGATACATTAAACAAGATGGAATTAATTGATATTTATAGGACATTCCATCCAAAACAACAGAATACACTTTCATCCCAAGTGCTCATGGAATACTCTCCAAAATAGACCATATCTTGGGTGACAAATCAAGCCTTGGTAAATTGAAGAAAACTGAAATCATATCAAGGATCTTTTCCGACCACAACACTATGAGGCTAGATATCAATTACAAGAAAAAGAACTGTGAAAAATACAAACACATGGGGGATAAACAATACTAAATAACCAAGAGGTCACTGAAGAAATCAAAGAGATATCAAAAAATACCTAGAAACAAATGGCAATGAAAAAATGACAATGCAAAACCTATGGGATGCAGCAAAAACAGTTCTAAGAGGGAAGTATATACCACAACAATCCTACCTCATGAAACAAGAAAAATCTCAAATAAACCTTACACCTAAAGCAATTAGAGAATGAAGAACAAAAAACCCCTCAAAGTTAGAGGAAGGAGAGAAATCATAAAGATCAGATCAGAAATAAATGAAAAAGAAATGAAGGAAACAATAGCAAAGATCAATAAAACTAAAAGCTGGTTCTTTGAGAAAATAAACAAAATTGTTAAACCATTAGCCAGACGAATCAAGAAAAAAAAAGAGAAGCCTCAAATCAACAGAATTAGAAATGAAAAAGGAGATGTGGCAACTGACACTGCAGAAATACAAAAGATCATGAGAGATTACTATAAGCAACTCTGTCAATAAAATGGACAACCTGGAAGAAATGGACAAATTTTTATAAAAGCACAACGTTCGGAGACTGAACCAGGAGCAATTAGAAAATATAAACAGACCAACCACAAGCACTGAAATTGAAACCTTGATTAAAAATCTTCCAACAAACAAAAGCCCAGGACCAGATGGCTTCACAGGCGAATTCTATCAAACATTTAGAGAAGAGCTAACACCTATCCTTCTCAAACTTTTCCAAAATGTAGGAGAGGGAGGAACACTCCCAAACTCATTCTGTGAGGCCACCATCACTCTCATACCAAAACCAGACAAAGGTGTCAACAAAAAAGAAAACTACAGGCCAATATCATTGATGAACATAGATGCAAAAATCCTCAACAAAATACTAGCAAACAGAATCCAACAGCACATTAAAAGGATCATACACCATGATCAAGTGGGGTTTTTCCCAGCAATGCAAGGATTCTTCAATATACACAAATCAAAGTGATACACCATATTAAAAAACTGAAGGATAAAGACTATATGATAATCGCACTAGATGCAGAAGAAGCTTTTGACAAAATTCAACACCCATTTATGATAAAAACCCTCCAGAATGTAGGTGTAGAGGGAACTAGCCTCAACATAATAAAGGGCATAAATGATAAACCCACAGCCAACATCATTCTCAATGCTGAAAAACTGAAACCATTTCCTCTAAGATCAGGAGCAAGACAAGGTTGCCCACTCTCTCACCTATTTTTCAACATAGTTTTGAAAGTTTTAGTCACAGCAATCAGAGAAGAAAAAGAAATCCAAATTGGAAAAGAAGAAGTAAAACTCACTGTTTGCAGATGACATGATACTATGCATAAAGAATTCCAAAGATGCTACCAGAAAACTACTAGAGCTAATCAATGAATCTGGCAGACTAGCAGGATACAAAATTAGTGTACAGAAATCTCTTGCATTCCTATACACTAATGATGAAAAATCTGAAAGAGAAATTAAGGAAACACTCCCATTTACCACTGCAACAAAAATAATAAAATACCCAGGAGAAAGCCTACCTAAGGAGACAAAAAACCTGTATGCAGAAGACTATAAGACCCTGATGAAAGAAATTAAATATGATACAAACAGATGGAGAGATATACCATGTTCTTGGATTGGAAGAACCAACATTGGGAAAATGACTATACTACCCAAAGCACTCTACAGATTCAGTGCAATCCCTATCAAACTACCAATGGCATTTTTTGCAGCACTAGAACAAAAAATTTCACAATCTGTATGAAAACACAAAAGATCCCAAATAGCCAAAGCAATCTTGAGAAAGAAAAACAGAGCTGGAGGAATCGGGTTCCCTGACTTCAGACTATACTACAAAGCTACAGTAATCAAGACAGTATGGTACTGGCACAAAAACAGAAATATAGACCAATGGAACATGATAGAAAGCCCAGAGATAAACCCATGCACATATCGTCACCTTATCTTTGATAAAGGAGGCAAGAATATACAATGGAGAAAAGACAGCATCTCCAATAAGTGATGCTGGAAAAACTGGACAGCTACATGTAAAAGAATGAAATTAGAACACTTCCTAACACCAGACACCAAAATAAACTCAAAATGTATTAAAGACCTAATTGTAAGGGTAGACAGTATAAAACTCTTAGAGGAAAACATAGAACACTCCATGACATAAACCACAGCAAGATCCTTTTTGACCCACCTCCTAGGGAAATGGAAATAAAAACAAAAATAAACAAATGGGACCTAATGAAACTTAAAAGCTTTTGCAAAGTAAAGGAAACTACAAACAAGATGGAAAGACAACCTGCAGAATGGGAGAAAATGTTTGCAAATGAAGAAACTGACAGAGGATTAATCTCCAAAATATTCAAGCTCATGCAGCTCAATATCAAAAAATCAAACCCAATATGAAAATGGGCAGAAGAACTAAATAGACATTTCTCCAAAGAAGAAATGCAGATTACCAACAAACACATGAAAGGATGCTCAACATCACTAATCACTAGAGAAATGCAAATCAAAATTACAATGAGGTATCACCTCACACCAGTCAGAATGGCCATCTCAAAAAATCTTCAAACAATAAATGCTGGAGAGGGTGTGGAGAAAAGAGAACCCTCTTGCACTATTGGTGGGAATATAATTAGATACAGCCAGTATGGAGAATAGTATGGAGGTTCCTTAGAAAATGAAAAATAGAACTACCATATGACCCAGCAATCCCAGTACTGGGCATATACCCTGAGAAAACCATAATTCAGAAAGAGTCATGTACCACAATGTTCATTGCAGCTCTATTTACAATAGCCAGGACATGGAAGCAACCTAAGTGTCCATCGACAGATGAATGGATAAAGAAGATGTGGCACATATATACAATAGAATATTATTCAGCCATAAAAAGAAACAAAACTGTGTTATTTGTAGTGAGGTGAATGGACCTAGAGTCTGCCATACAGAGTGAAGTAAGTCAGAAAGAGAAAAACAAATACCGTATGCTAACACGTATATGTGGAATCTAAAAAATAAATGGTTCTAATGAACCTAGGGGCAGGACAGGAATAAAGATGCAGATGTAGAGAATGGACTTGACGACGCTGGGATGGGGAAGGGTAAGCTGGGACTTAGTGAGACAGTAGCATTGATATATGCACACTACCAAATGTAAATACATAGCTAGTAAGAAGCAGCTGCATAGCACAGGGAAATTAGCTCGGTACTTTGTGACCACCTAGAGGGGTGGGATAGGGAGGGTGGGAAGGAGATGCAAGAGGGAGGGGATATGGGGATATATGTATGCATATAGCTGATTCATTTTGTTATATAGCAGAAACTAACACAACATTTTAAAGCAATAATACTCCAATAAAGATGTTAAAAAACAATAGCATATGATTTAAGACAATGCTTTTTTCCTTAAGAACTGGGAATGGTCTGAGATGTTACCTGCAAGCTAGCAAATTAACCTGCCACAGTTTAATGCAAGCTGGAAGAAGAAACAACAGTCCTGGTTCAGAGACAAAAGACTTAGTTACTTGTGGCACATGAAGTATGAGCTCCCTGTTTGCATTACTTCGTCCTTCCACGGGAGGATGAGAAATGAGAAATGGTCCTGGTGGGTGCTGCACATAGTAGATTTGTGTCACAGCTGAGGATCCCCAAGCTTACAACACACTCAACCTAAGAAGAAGACTGGGAGCAACTGTACTCCATCTTTGCCCCAGAGCAAGACATTGTCTTTAGTATCCTGAAAAGCAAATAAATTTTCTCTGTCCCAAAGGAAAAAGCTATCTTTATAGTCGAAAGCTATTTGCTACATAAACATCTTTAAACAGATTTTCTGGAACAAATATTGTCAAGAGATGTGCAGAAATGCAAGAGAATTATCTATCAACATTGCCCAGGTCTCAGCCATTAACAGTCAGCAACACATCTGTAAAACCAGCCCTGCTACACAAAAAAAGACATTGCAAGTCACTAAATTCAAGAAGTTGCTTGATGCTCATTTTTATTTTATTATTATTATTATTGTGGTACGCGGGGCTCTCACTGTTGTGGCCTCTCCCATTGCGGAGCACAGTCTCCGGACGCGCAGGCTCAGCGGCCATGGCTCATGGGCCCAGCCGCTCCGCGGCATGTGGGATCTTCCCGGACCGGGGCACGAACCCGTGTCCCCTGCATAGGCAGGCGGACTCTCAACCACTGCGCCACCAGGGAAGCCCCTTGATGCTCATTTTTAAAACACCATTGGAGAATAAACCCATTCACTGTAGCCATGCCAAACGTTTCAGTCTCTGCTTAAAATTCACTGCCCCAAATTCCATGACTTTTATTTTCTTTGAATGTATTTTTTCTCACAATATCTGATTATTTGTTTAAATGTAACTTTTCATCTAAAACTAACACATCTGCCATTCCCAGTCTAATGCACAGAGAAGTAGAAGTCTCAGTCCACATACAGGCTGCTATCCAAGAGAGAAGGAAAGAAAGCTGCTGAGCTGCATGTGCCCAGTTTTGTCCTCCAAAAAACACCAATCTCATGTGTTCATTTCTTTTTCCTGAGGTGGAATGAGGTATAGAGAGAAGAGAAAAGAATTTAGGGAAAATTTTTCTTTATGGCAACTGTCAGTAGAGAATGACAATGAATAGTAATTTATAGAAAACAATTTCTAGAATTTAAAGAAAGAATTTATAGAAGAATTACAAATAAATAAGTGTATATAAAGATATTGAACTTCATATTTTAATTATCTAGCTTGTTTCTCTAAATGTCTGTGAAAATGTATGTGCCTGTCAGTATGAAAGAAAATGTTTTTTCCTCAACATTGCCAATGTAGGTATTATCAAACAATGTTTTATAGGTAGACAAAGTAGAAAACTTTTTTAGAGCTACAAATATAATAATTACCTACAAAGGTTGTTAAATAATAAAGGCATTTATGATCTAATATAACAAGAAGGTCAAAACCAGGGCAGTTCTAGAATTGGTTCATCGCTTAAATGGCTACTGTCTCTCTCAATATATGTGGCCTGCCATCTTCAGTGCATTGTTTTTTGTTTTTAGTACCATTTGTTTCTGTTCTTAGCATCTTTTTGAGGTAAGTCTGCTATTTTCTTACTACTTAGATAGAAACAAGAATTTCCATCTGATCCTGTGAAATTTAAATTGTTCTATGACCTTGTGAATGTCCAATTTTTATAAAAGATCCATGTGTACTTGAGAATTGTATGTATCTATGCATTTGTCTATTAATTGGTCACTTTAATTGTTCAAATCTCATATATTATTTCTATAACTTTTCATAACTGAGTGATCTATTTCACCCTTCTAGGACGATGTAGATTGGTTTTATATATTTTGAGACCAATTTATAGGGTGCATCAAGTTTAAAATTGTTGTCTATTACTGGTGAGACATTTTTTTGTATGATATCAATATACCTATCCCATGTTTCATTTGCTTGGCATTTGCCTGACTTTTTTTTTTTTTGTCTTTTTTATACTGTCTTGTATAAAAGATTTTATTTTATACAAGATATTTGTTTTTATATTTTAGATATTTATTTTATGTATTTTTCTTTGAGATTTTTTTCATTTTATTTTAGTTATTTTAAGATATTTTTCCTAAAAATGTCTTATTTTAGATAGATTTTAGATATTTTTATTTTAGATGTTTTATATTACATAGTTTTTCTAAAAAGAGCATATAGGTGTATTTTTAATCCAATCTGACAAACTTTGTTAACTAGGAAATTCAATCTACTTAAATTTATTTTAATTATTGCAATGTTTTGACTTAATTTTAACATAGTATTCTCTACTTTATATTTTTCCATATTTTTCTTTATTCCTTTTAATATTCTCTGAATTGATTTCTTTTCCTCATTTCAATTTCTTTCCTCTGCTGATTTGGAGGCAACATATTTTAGTACTATTCTATTCTTTTATTGGATTCCTTAAAATTTTTCATGCATACTTACCATAAGAGAGTCCCAAACTGATCATGCTGCTGCCATTTATCTGAGAAATACAGAGACACTAGACAACTCTATTTCTAATCACTTCACTCATTTTTCTCACTTCACACTACATTTATTGCAGCTCTATCTTCAATTATTACTTTTAACCGATAGATTAGACATTATTCTTTGTTACAGTGATAATGAGTTTATATTTACTCACAATTATAGTCATTTCTTTGATCATTCATCCTAGTCTTTCTTCCAACTGAAGTATATAACTTCAAAGCTCATTTTTTGAGGATCATCAGTCATTTTATGAATTTTTAAAATTTTCTTTGAAAAATATTTTTATTTTCCTCAATTTTGAATAATAATTTAGCTGAAGGGTCAGCTGAAATGTCTGAAGTGTCACAATAACCTATGTAGCCATAGACTTCTTTTTATTAATTCTACTTTATATGCTTACTATTTATTAGAAATTTCAATTGTTTCATCAGTTTTGGAAAATTTTTAACTAATGGCATTATCTAATGGCATTAGCTGTGAATAGTCTTTTTAAATTTTATGTCGCAGTCTCTTTTTAAATATCCATGCTTTATCAGAAGATATATCCCTTCAATTAAATGAAAAAAAATACCTGCTATATCTTACTTTCAATTTTATCACCATTTTAATCTTATGCAATAATTACCTGATATGTATAACTGACATTTATTGAGTCTACTGTGCCAGCCATTTTTCTCCAGGAATTTATCTTTTATCATAAATTCTTGATTGCTTTCAAAAGTAAATATTTATTAAGAATCAATTATAACTCAGGCACTGTATTACTCAGTGTTCTCCAGAAAAACAGAACCAATAGAATGTGTGTGTGTGTTTGTATATATATATATATGTAAATATAAATATCTTACATTTATGATATCATGTATATATATTATTTATATATGTGTATATATATACACACATATATATATGTGTGTGTGTGTATATATATATATATATATAAAGAGTTGACTCATGTCATTATGGCAGCTGGCACGTTCAAAATTTTCAGGGTGGACTGGAAAGCTGGAGACAAAGGAAAGCCAAGCCTGCAGGTCCAGTCTGAACACTGACACGTTGGAGACATAGGAGAGCCAGTGTTTCAGTTTCAGTCTGAAGTCCATCTGGTGCAAAACCAGAAAGAGTCAATGATGCAGATGAAGTCGAAAAGCAGTCTGATGAATTCTCGCTTGCTCAGGTGAGGCCAGTCTTCCTGTTCTATTCAGACCTTCAACTGATTGCATGAGGCCCACTCACACTATGGAAGGCAATATGTTTTGTCAAAGTCCACTGATTTAAATGTTAATCTCATCCAAAAACACCCTCATAGAAATATCTAGACTAATGTTTGGCCAAATATCTGGGCTCAGCCACTTGGCACATAATATTAACCATCACAATCACCATGCACACAGAAAGAAAAGAAATATCCTTGTGCACATGTTGTTTATATCCTAATGGAGAAGTTGAAGAAATAAATAGAAAATACTAGCAAATTCAGCAAATGTTATGATGATGAGATGCATAAGATTGGTATATGTCTTGATTACATTTCAAGTAAAATACTTGATAAATTTTACTCCCTAAAATCATTAATATGTACCATTAAGGTTGGAAACATGCTAAAGATGGCTAGGATAAGTTAATGTTGCAGGTTGGTTGGGTTTTACAGAAACAGACCCGGAGATAGAGTTTGGGTTACAATATGTACCATATATTAAGGATCAACAACAATGAAAGTAAGGTGGAAAAAGCAGGATAGGCCTGTGATAGAATTTTAACTATGATAAAGGCCCAGCAAAGCTTCAGCCAATCCAATGTGACACACTAAAGCAAATGTTGCCTTTCAGACTTATTCTGTGTTAGACTGAAATGACAAGCCCTTTTTAGCCCCACCTTGCTCAGTCAACAGGTTCAGGCCATCTTGGGAAGGGTGTGACATTGGGTGAAGTGGCCCTCTACTGCTGAAACAGATAATCAAGAAACTGACTGCTGGAGGCTGTCTGCTGACCACACTCCCTGCAGTTGCACAGCAGATTCTTCCCTGATGGGGATCTGTATGTCACCTTTCTGTGTCTATCTCACTTCATGCTTGGTTTCCCAATCAAGTGACAAAAACAAGTCCATACTCTGGAATAATCTGACCATTTCTTATGTATTGTAAACAGTTATAGGTGCCACTATTCGGAGGAAAATCAACACTCTGATAAGCATATAAAGAAGAGCCATCGATATGGAGAGTGGCTTGTGTTACCATTTGGCATTTTTCAGCTGTAGTTACTGAAACACATAATTTAATTCAAATTATCTTAAACCATAACCAAATATATTCATTCACATAACAGAACATCTAGAGGTAAATTGGGTTTCAGGATTGGTTAAGATGTGTCATTTATTTATGGCTTCAAGGATAAAACTTTTTCATAACTGCTTTTTTTAAAAAAAATTTGGGGTCCTCCATGTCTGCATCATTCTAAGCCTCATTCTCATGATCAATGAATAGCTGTTACTAGCAATTGGGGATATATATTTCTAACATATAGCACTTTATGTCTAATTGTCCACAGTTTGATCCCATAAATTTCTTTAACTACAGTAGATGAACTTACCAGGATCATGCCTACTTTTAGTACTAAGACTAATTCAGTAAACACATATATTTTGGGAGGGAAATAATTTATGCTAGAGATTCCACTATAGTGTCCTCTCTAATTTGAGATATTTTTTCTTATTAATGGTGACTGAGGAAACATCTAACAGGAATTAAAGTACATGAATCCTAACTTTGGAAGGAAGCAGAGACTGACATCTAAGGTAGGGAAACTTCCAGATCTAAGATTATATGATTATATGCTATTTTTGCTGTTGTTGTTCAGTTGAGACCTCTTTTTTTTTAAAGTGTAGGTAAGTAGAGGAAGATATGTGACTACTGATGTGAACACACCTGTTAAGTTAGCTGTCTATTACTCATAGAGATCTTTCCCTTAGTTTATATAACCTCTGATATAAAATTTTTCTTCTCCCAAAGTGATTCATTGTGTTTACAAAAACTCACTTTCATCTCAAAATTCAATAAACCTTTGATGGCTTGTTAATTGGACAGAATTACCTAATCATTTGTTTTGATACACACAGCTTGGTTATTTGTAATAGGTATTTTATTTTAGTATTCATAGATCAACTCTTGGAGACTTATCAAATAACATCTAAACTTGAATACTTTTACTGTGACTGAAATTTGGTGCTCATAATTATTAAATTGTGCTAAGTTGAGCAAAAATACATATAAACAAATTCACATTTAGTTGGATCAAATTATTTTTCTCTGTAAGGCTATTTATGTTATTTCAGTTATTTGATAAGGCCAAATCCTTCATAGGAAAAGAAGTAAGCTTGCCCTTATTTAAACTAACAAAGAGAAAAGATAAAACTACAAAGAAAACCAGCAGATGGAAGACCATGACCAAATCTCATCTAACATTTCCAAGGCTAATTCTTTTCCTGTAAAACCTTTCTAAAGAAAAGTGATGCACAGTTATGCAGCTTCTATTAAAAGTATTATGGCCTAGATTTCACCCTTCGTTTTTTTATCATTTCAAATTCAACAGATCACTAACTTCTCGTTTTCACAGAAGGTATAGTTAGTGAAAAAGCAAAATTTCTTATTATACTGTCAAGAATAATATAATTCATGGTTGAGATTTTTAAGAAGACCAGTTTAATTTTTAAATGTATTATTGTTGTTAACTAGAATGATAAAGTCCAGTTACCTGTAATGATGCTCAACGTTAATGTTTTCCTTTTGTTTCTAGTTACAAGTGAGATTTGCCTTGTTGTGCTGCCAAAATGCTACTCTGATGAAGCTCACTATTGTTAGCACCTAATTCAACCCTTGCTTGCATAAGAAACCCTTACTGATTTAACTTCCAAAGCTGATTATCATACATTTAAAAATGAATAGAGGAGGGCTAGGTCAACATAAATGAAAATATTTTATTTAATAGCACACTATTGCTTAGTACTGATTTGTTACAGATGTGTAAAGTATCATTTTGAGACAGGAAGGAAGGGGGCAGGGCACAACAATTAAAAGAATGACACAACCATTAAGAAGAACAGGACACCACAAAAACCGGTTAGAACCTGCTAGGCCCAAGATGGTGGAAGATTCGACTTCCAGTAGACCCTGAGACTCATTATACACTCATTGTAATGTATTAGCATGCTAAATGGCACACCCACAGGTGCCATGACAGTTCCGAGGCTGACCATAAAAGGACAAATGTGGTTGATGCCGGAATTCCTGGAAATCCCCTTCTCCAAGACAATTAGAATATTCCTCCCACTCGTTAGTCTATGAAATTACCCAGCCCATAAAAACTAACCACCCCACACCTCACCTTGGCCATTCTCACTTCCCAACATGACCCCAAGCCCTGGGGCCACCTCTCTCACCTTCTGAGACAGCCCACACTCTGTCTATGGAACGTGTATCTCTCTAAATAAACCTGCTTTCACTTTACTATGGCTCGCTCTTGAACTCTTTCCCGTGTGGAGCCAAGGACACTCACTTGGCGGCTTGTCCCAGGGACTCACCTAGATATGGAACATGACCATCCTCTCATACCCCATTTTTCCTATAGCAGACTAATACCCCCAATTTCATCTGTCCCCAGTATAGTTTCTGCATAGCAGATAATGCTTTATATAAGCATGTATACACACATACAAATACATAGATGTATACATGTATATGTGTGTATATATACGTATATGTGTGTATATATATATTATTATTATTATGCAATTTTGATCAAACTATGCAATGGCTCTCCATTGTCTTAGGATGAAGTAATAATTCTGATAATTCTTTACCATGGCTTACAGTGCCTTGATAAAGACACTGCCTCTTTGCTCTAACTCATTTTCCTCTAACTCCATTTTAAGTAGTTATCTAATTATTTTCTTCTCACTACACTGCAATTACAGTGGTCTTTTATTAAATACACTTACCAAGTTTTTAGCCATCTCTGTGTTTTTATACATATGTCTTAATACCTCACTTGACTCATCTTTTGGATATTAGATTGAATATCTCTTCCTAGAGAGACTATCCATAGAACATCTTCCATCCAATTTTTTTTCCTTCTTTCTGGTCTTTCTATATTTTGCCTTTGAAATGATTATAGGTATTTCATAGTTATATGTTTTTGTGTGTGTGTATGTGTGTGTGTTTGCACATGCACACATATCTCCCCTTATAGATACAATGTTGTCTATAGTTCTTACATATATATTATATGAGGGAAAGGATTCTGACTGCCTTTCTTTCACTTAATAGGATCTGGGGTAGGATCAGTGGAAGATGAAAAATTCTCAATGTCATGAAAACAAGAGTTGGAACAGTGTCTCCTTGGCATCTGAGTGCCACTTTTTCCTTTCAAACTTTTTTTGGGACTGATAACGTAGACAATGAGGTTTACACTCACTACTGCTGTAGCCAAAATGATTTTCACTCCAGAAATAGTGGATTTCACTATTAATTCACAGGAGACAATGTCATCTCAGTGTAACCCTTGCTGTCCCTCAGTGGTCCATCCAATGTTTCCTTCTCCATCCTATTGACATAAAAGTACTTTGGCAACTTTTTTAAGACTATAAAACAGATCTTCAAAAAATGTGTCTGGGATTGGTACATAAAAGGCCATGTCAGTGAATTTCTCATTTGCCTGAAGACTTGGCAGTGTCTTTGAATGCAGGAATAATATTCTGGGTAGCACAACAAACATCAAATCACAGTCTGCCAGAATGGCCATCCACTTTCTTTTGGATAGTAGTTGTACATACACTATGGTCATGATGGTGAAGTTGCTTGGATATTCTTGTCTAAAGGAAATGAAAAGTTGTTGGTGTGGGAAATATTGTTGACAATCTTGAAAGAGTAAGATACTTTCATGGTTCACTTCCAACACAAACATGGAAATAGCAACAAAATGGGAACAGATAATGACATTTTTATTCCATGCTGTAAGTGATCTTAAACTTTTCTGAGGCTGAAGATACCTATGAACTCCACATCATATTTAGAACTGTACCATTCCATTCAGGCTAGTAGAATTGCACTCCTGGAAAATAGAAATGGGCTTCCCACTGATCACAAGCTTCCTATTCTCAGTAAGGATGGTGCACTGAGCATACCATAAGAATAAATTATGTAGTTGAGGATAGTGAAGGAGGTAGTAATTGTTAGAATAGCTTCTGTGCTGGTATTGAAAATAGTCCTAGTGACCAGTTGTCCAAGGCTGCCAAATCTTTTTGCTCTAATTTTCTTCATCATGCTTCAAGAATGTGGCACTGAACAAGAAGGTATGACTATTTCATGAAATTTCAAGGGACAGTATGTTTACTTTCCAGACTCCCTTTCTCTTTAGAGAAATTTTGTAAGCTTAGAGACCAGGTCTTTCCAGAAGAAGTATTTGCTAATAAATGATATAAATGTAAATATACACAACTGAGTTCAACCTTCCCACAGTGATATTTGGGAAGTCAATGGCTGAAGCAGTAACATATATCAAGTAGCATGTGCCAAGTCACTCAAAAATTCCATATAGAAATTCTTTTACTTTTATTTAAATAATTCAATATATATCCCTTAAAACAACTAAAATCTACATGATTTTTATTATCAAATGATTCTGAATGCAAACTTCTTACATGACACACCTGCTTTGGGGATATACATATTATATCGCATGGTTAAGAAACAATAGAAAACATATTCTCTCCTTATATTTTCAAAAAAAACCTGAAACTGTAGGTTTGTCTTTGGATTGTCTGATATTATAATTTTTAGGGAGGGGAGAGGTTTTCTAAATGGGAAGGTTATTCTTATCTTGTAGGAATGTAAAATATCATTATAGAAAAATCATGAGATTAAAATGCCACAAGGAAGGATGCAGAGTGTCAGGTATAGAGGATAGCTTGGTGGGGAGGGGGATTCCCTTCTCATTTAATGTAGCTGCTTTCCCCTACTAATAAATAGTGATCTGTATGATTGTTAAATGATCTTGTAAGAGTTATTTTGCAATCTGCAAAGGAAAGTGATAGGTGACTGCAATTAACTTTAGACTTGTTTTTCATTTAGACTTTTTTAAGAATAGAGTAAGAAGTAGAGAACTTTGTTAAAAATGGAAGTAACAGTGGCTCTTAATTAATTTCATAAAATGATATTTAATAAAATGTAGTCAAAGTTGCAGCCACTTTTTGAAAAAACATAGCCAATAATTTCTCAGGGTATAATGGTTCACTAATGTACACATGTAATATAAAAGCTTTCAGCCTTAGGCAAGAATAAGACAATACCTCATTCAATTTGCTTAGTAACAAAAATTAGTTGAACCATGTATGGTTAGCTTATCATCACTGACTGGAATTCAATTTCTGCATGTCTATTTATACCAACAAAAGCCATTATAAAAACAGGGATGTGATTATGTGATAAAGGTAGACTTTAGGAAATGATTTCAAAGAGGTCTATGAAACATATTCTTTCCTAGCAAGATTATATCATTAAAATAAGGCCTAACATGTACACAAAATTAGAATGTTGTTTTTTTTAAAAAAAATACTTCAACGTTTTTAAAATTTACACAACAGATAACAAACAATGGTAAAGATTATTTTGTGATGAATAATAAACAAATTTCCTCAGGGTGGTGGAGACAGTGGACATCAGTAAATTCTGTAAATTTTATGAGTTTATACGCAATGAAAAAAATCTTATTTTTTTGTGCATTGAGTAATGTGTATATATTTGTATAACCACATAACTCAAAGTGTTAAAAGGAAAATCCTCCTTGGAAAACTTTCTGGCAATCATAGTTAATAGATATCACTCACTTCTTAGCCAAAGGAGTCTTCCTGGTCTTATTTGTGTTGCTTTCTACCTATCTGTACAGACTGTTTCATTCTTCCCATTATTACTCAAGCCAAGGCCATCATATCTTGTTTTACTAAAGCTGCCTAACACCTGATCTTGTTGACCCATAATTCATAAACCTGGAATTACATTACATTTACACTAATGCAAATCTGAGCATGTGTGCACCTCATAAAGATCTCCAGTCCCTCCCCATTGCCCTAAGGTCATATCCAAATGTCTTAACAAGGCCTATTTGACCTGGCCTCTGATAACCTCTAAAGCTTTACCACATGGCCCTTTCCTCTTGTAACATAACACTTAGAGCTCCTTATGTTTTCCCAATAGCCCTTGGCCTCTGATCTATAGTACTGGAAGGCACTCTTCCTCCTGGCTAGAATTCTCTGCTAATTCTTCCCCTAAGTACTGTTCAGACGTCAGCTATCAATTTAGGTACTCCTTTCTCTAGGAAGAGACCTCATCCACAAAGCTCTGGTGAGGTGCTCAGTCTGTGTTCTTCTACAGCATGAATATATGTCTGTTTGTTAGATGTCTGAGTCCTTCTCAGTGTGTGAACTGCTTGGAGGCAGGCATTAGAACTTCTTTCCTCTCCTATCTCCACTACAAAGAGTAGTGCCTGGAATATAGTTCAGTGAATAGTTATGGATTAATGAGTTCTGAAAGCCTTTAATAGGTTGAGTTACATGTGTATTTACATTACTATTATAATATACATGTCAATATTAGTATTTACTTATAGATGTTTAAAAAATATATAGATATTAGATATTTAATCAAGTTTCTACATAGTACTTTAAAAAGCCATATTTAGTAACTCTCATTTGTATGTTTTATTTCTATGTA
Source organism: Grampus griseus (assembly GCF_964374135.1). NCBI lineage: Eukaryota > Metazoa > Chordata > Mammalia > Artiodactyla > Delphinidae > Grampus > Grampus griseus. The sequence goes on from NC_138998.1 coordinate 92,488,366, forward strand.
TTTGCATCTGTCTCAAGAAATCTAAATTGATTATTTGGCTATAAAATCAAATAATGATAATGTGGCACTCATCTGCTTGAGTGATTATTAAAATATCTCCAGTGAAAATGTCAGGAAATATCAAAGAAGAAAGAGAAGGGAACAGAAATCAACACTTTTTCAGTTTGTCAGTTTAAGCTTCTTAATGAAAAGAGAAAGTAGAGAAAAGAAGTAGAAAATATTAATTGATTTTAGAAAGTATTAATCAAACATTTAAATCCAAGATAGAAGAGAGCCAAACACATTTAAATAATCTAGGTCACATGACAGCCATGCTATATTAATACAAAATTTACTAACTTACTTAGTGAACTCCTTGTAGTTAACTGGAATAATTGATGATGGTCTGGGTTAATAACAAGATCTGAAAAGGAATAAAGAAAACTGTGATACTTATTTTAAAGTATACAGAAAGCACTTTTACTTGTTACTTTAAAATAACATTTTTATAATAAGCTCTTACATTTAAATAGCACTTTATAATTTAGCAAATAAACTTTTGTATCCATTATCCAAAAGGACAGATAGGAAAGCTGTGAATATTTGTGCATATTTAGAATAATTTAATCCATCATTGCCTACATAAGCAAAATAGATTTTTGAGATAGAAATTATGTTTTAATGTTCATTTAATACACAGATATTTTAATGAGTAGGTAGAAACCATCTCTTTTTTTTTTCACCCTCACTTAGTTTCATAAACTGCTCTTTGAATATCGTCTGAATGTATTTACACCATGGAATCTCTTTGTAACAACTATTATACTGTTTCAAACACAGGACAAACATATTCATCCAAAATATTTTACTACTATTAAAATTACTTTTGATACACTTGCTTAAACCTTTGGATGATTTAAACATAAATAAATCACTACAGATAGATAACATTTTTAAGGTGTCATGAATTTTAATATTTATAAAAAGATGTGGAGTTAACATAAATAAATTTTAAAAAGCATGAGAATAAAATCAATGTTGTTAGTTTCCTTGACTAATAAGACCATTGAAAATCAAAAGTGCATAAATGTAAAAAATTTATAAAAATACTTTGAGTTGATTTACATTATCTAAACTGAAGAATTAGTTGGAAGGGTTAAAACTCTGATGAAAACCATGTGAAATGATAAATACAAATGAGAGACTTAATGAGAGAATTTCATTCTTGGCAATCCTAAAGAAGTATTTAGTATTTTATTAATAAGTTTCAGTTTCTGGAACAAAGCTTTTTTCTGGATCTAAAACTATAATATCCACAGGTACAATTAACTGAAACATTTCATTTACAATAATTTAGTGACACAGCTGGAAAGAGCTCAATGTTAGATGTCAAGTACTGTGGTAAGCTTACTACTTTATAATAATTTGTAAAACTAATTTTAATATTTTATTTATAATAAAATATAACATAATTAAATAATGGCATTAAATATATAATGATATATTTATTTTTTCAATTAAAGGTATTGTATTACCTTTGATTTCACTTTTCTTTTAATCCCTTCCTCCTATCTATCACTAAGTACTCTCAAGTGTGGTCTTTTCCAAACCATTAACTGCAATTCATTTCTGTTATTTCCAATATTCCTTCTTTAAAGCAATTCCCACTCTAAAAACAGCTCTCCCTTTGTCTGTACAATAATTTTACAATTGTTCACCTCAATGACACTACTCTTCCACTGTAATCCATACTCTACAGAGCACAGTTTCTCTTCATTAGAAAATGTATGTCAGATCTTCTCTCTCTCATAAATAACAGATTGCATTAGTTCTCTCACTACACTTAATATTTTTTAAACCCCTTATCACAATTTACAAAACCTTACATAATTTTTGTAAAAAAATAACTTTTAATGTTTCCTCTTATAAGCTTTTAAATTTTTTCCAACATATTTTTGAACATATAATTATCAGAAGTGGAATAATGTTTTCTGCAATCAATAAAGAAGCCTATATGAGGTCAGAATAATCTAAAGAATCTAAAGGAAACCAGAGGAAGCATAAAATGTAATAGTATAGAACTTCAGATTAGACATCAAACATGTTTCCAATAAACTCTGACACTGGTTGCTTTTTAAAAAAAAATAATTTATGCTGTCTTAATCTAAATGCCTTTATCCTTAAAATATCAATAGCAATAGATCTTACTTAAAAGTGTGGCTATAACAATGACCTAAAAACATAGGTGTGGGCTTCCCTGGTGGCGCAGTGGTTGAGAGTCTGCCTGCCGATGCAGCGGACACGGGTTCGTGCCCTGGTCCGGGAAGATCCCACATGCCGCGGAGCGGCTGCACCCGTGAGCCATGGCCGCTGAGCCTGCGTGTCCGGAGCCTGTGCTCCGCAACGGGAGAAGACACAATAGTAAGAGGCCTGCGTACCACAAAAAACAAAAAAACAAAAAAAAACCCATAGGTGTAAAAAGGTTATACCTCAAGTAATTAGTAATCTATAAATATTAGCCACTATTATGTGGGATTTAATTTTCTTCCAGTTTTAGTTGAGAGTTTTAAAACCATTTTCATTATAGTTAGAAATGCAGTTGCAATAAATTTCAAAGATCAATATTATTTATAACAATATATTTTTTCTCATTTGATCATTTGTCTCTTTAAGAAGAAAATTCATTCACTACTAAACACATCCTTTCTTTTTGTGTCCTTTGGAAAAAATGATCAGGTTGGTGATAACATATGAAATCTTGTTGCTGTTTCTCCCATCTATTCATACCTGTCCATGCCTACTGTCAAAACATTATTTTTGTGCCTCATCCACATAGTTCCAATTTTCTAAGTACTCACTTTATTTTCAGATTAGACCCTGGCATATTATAATTAGGATATTGTTTGAATACTCTTAACACACAATCTTAACTGAATCATTCTTGCTCCAAACTGTATATTACCACTGTGAAGTGAATTATATTTGTTAAAAGAGATTATTTCTTATCAAAGACTCACAAATATAATTGTATCTGTCTTTCTAATATTATCTCTTACTTTTTCCCTAAAATGGATTCTATGTATTTAAATATTCTTTGTATTTAAACTTGATTAATCAATGTATTAGTCAAGCTGAAAAGCATACAGTTCTCTGGGTCTCCATCTCCTTTTTCACTCAGAATTTTTTACATTATGAAATTTCAAAATTTTTTTATGGATTCTATTTTATCTACTTATGGAATTTCACACATTCCTTATCTTCTCAAGTTCTTCCATGATGTCCCTAACTTTATGACCTAAAAACTGATTCATCTGCATTCTTATGATGACAAAACCCATCCTTCGGTATTCTTATGGTACTAGGTTCATGTCATGCTTGATGACATATTTTACATTGAGAACTACATTGAGCTGTGTATATATATGTGTATATACCTAACTGTTACATTATTTTTAATGTTTTTAAAGAATCAACAACTTTATTGAATTATATTCTAACTAATGTCCAGATTATAACATATTGTTTATAGTAATCACACATTTCATATAAATTTTGTAAGACATTTAGTACAGCATATATATATATATATATATATATATATTTTTTTTTTTTTCAGTATGCGGGCCTCTCACTGTTGTGGCCTCTCCCGTTGTGGAGCACAGGCTTCGGACGCACAGGCTCAGTGACCATGGCTCATGGGCCTAGCCACTCCGCTGCATGTGGGATCTTCCCGGAGCCGGGCACGAACCCATGTACCCTGCATCGGCATGCGGACTCTCAACCACTGCGCCACCAGGGAAGCCCCAGCATATATATTTAAACCAAATATTTCCAATAGCTGAAAGGCTGGGAAAATACAATTCTTTGGGTATCTCTTAAGAGTAATTAGGTAACTATTTAAAACAGAGCTGTCTAGTAGACTGCTCTGTGATAATGGCAATATTCTATATCTGTACAGCCCAATGTGGTAGCATCGAAGGTATTTTGCCTGTATAAACACTTGAAATGTGGCTAGTGTGACTGAGAAACTAAAATTTTAATTAATTAATATATTTTTATTTATTTATTTTTCTCCGTGTTGGGTCTTCGTTGTTGCGTGCAGGCTTTCTCTAGTCACAGTGAGCGGGGCTTACTCTTCTGATGCTTCTGTGTGAGATTTTGTCTGTATAGCTTTGCTTTCAACATTTGTCCTCGGGTTCTATCTGTCCATTGTTTTTATTATTGTTTTCCTTTTTTTAAAAAAAAATTTTCTTAATATTTTTTATTTTAATAACTTTATTTTATTTTATCTTACTTTATTTTATTTTAGCCTCTTTCTTTCTTTCTTTCTACTTTTTCTCCCTTTTATTCTGAGCCATGTGGATGAAAGGCTCTTGGTGCTCCAGCCAGGAGTCAGTGCTGTGCCTCTGAGGTGGGAGAGCCAACTTCAGGACACTGGTCCACAAGAGACCTCCCAGCTCCACAGAATATCAAACGGCAAAAATCTCCCAGAGATCTACATCTTAACACCAGCACCCAGCTTCACTCAATGACTAGCAAGCTACAGTGCTGGACACCCTATGCCAAACAACTAGCAAGACAGGAACACAACACCACCCATTAGCAGAGAGGCTGCCTAAAATCATAATAAGTCCACAGACACCCCAAAACACACCACCAGAGGTGGACCTGCCCACCAGAGAGACAAGATCCAGCCTCATCCACCACAACACAGGCACTAGTCCCCTCCACCAGGAAGCCTACACAACACACTGAACCAAACTTAGCCACTGGGGACAGACACCAAAAATAACAGGAACTATGAACATGCAGCCTGCAAAAAGAAGACCCCAAACACAGTAAGATAAGCAAAATGAGAAGACAGAAAAACACACAGCAGATGAAGGAGCAAGACAAAAACCCACCAGACCTAACAAATGAAGAGGAAATAGGCAGTCTACCTGAAAAAGAATTCAGAATAATGACAGTAAAGATGATCCAAAATCTTGGAAATAGAATAGACAAAATGCAATAAACATTTAACAAGAATCTAGAAGAACTAACGATGAAACAAGCAACAATGAACAACACAATAAATGAAATTAAAAATACTCTAGATGGGATCAATAGCAGAATAACTGAGGCCGAAGAACGGATAAGTGACCCGGAAGATAAAATAGTGTAAATAACTACTGCAGAGCAGAATAAAGAAAAAAGAATGAAAAGGACTGAGGACAGTCTCAGAGACCTCTGGGACAACATTAAGTGCACCAACATTCGAATTATAGGGGTTCCAGAAGAAGAGAAAAAGAAAGGGACTAAGAAAATATTTGAAGAAATTATAGTTGAAAACTTCCCTAATATGGGAAAGGAAATAGTTAATCAAGTCCAGGAAGCACAGAGAGTCCCATACAGGGTAAATCCAAGGAGAAACACACCAAGTCACATATTAATCAAACTGTCAAAAATTAAATACAAAGAAAACATATTAAAAGCAGCAAGGGAAAAACAAAAAATAACACACAAGGGAATCCCAATAAGGTTAACAGCTGATCTTTCAGCAGAAACTCTGCAAGCCAGAAGGGACTGGCAGGACAAATTTAGAGTGATGAAGGGGAAAAACCTGCAACCAAGATGAGTCTACCCAGCAAGGATCTCATTCAGATTTGATGGAGAAATTAATACCTTTAGAGACAAGCAAAAGCTTAGAGAGTTCAGCACCTCCAAACCAGCTTTACAACAAATGCTAAAGGACTTCTCTAGGCAAGAAACACAAGAGAAGGAAAAGACCTACAATAAGGAACCCAAAACAATTAAGAAAATGGGAATAGGAACACAGATATCGATAATTACCTTAAATGTAAATGGACTAAATGCTCCCACCAAAAGACACAGATTGGCTGAATGGATAAAAAAACAAGACCCATATATACGCTGTCTAAAGGAGACCCACTTCAGATCTAGAGACACAAACAGACTGAAAGTAAGGGGATGGAAAAAGATATTCCATGCAAATGGAAACCAAAAGAAAGCTGGAGTAGCAATTCTCATATCAAACAAAATAGACTTTAAAATAAAGACTATTAGAAGAGACAAAGAAGGACACTACATAATGATCAAGGGATCGATCCAAGAAGAAGATATAACAATTGTAAATGTTTATGCACCCAACATAGGAGCACCTCAATACATAAGGCAAATACTAACAGCCATAATAGGGGAAATCGACAGTAACACATTCATAGTAGGGGACTTTAACACCTCACTTTCACCAATGGACAGATCATCCAAAATGAAAATATATAAGGAAACACAAGCTTTATGATACATTAAACAAGATGGACTTAATTGATATTTATAGGACACTCCATCCAAAAACAAAGGAATATACATTTTTCTCAGTGCTCATGGAACATTCTCCAGGATAGATCATATCTTGGGTCACAAATCAAACTTTGGTAAATTTAAGAAAATTGAAATTGTATCAAGTATCTTTTGGACCACAATGCTCTGAGACTAGATATCAATTACAGGAAAAGATCTGTAAAAAATACAAATACATGGAGACTAAACAATACACTACTTAATAACGAAGTGATCACTGAAGAAATCAAAGAGGAAATAAAAAAAAAACCTAGAAACAAATGACAATGGAGAAACATCGACCCAAAACCTATGGGATGCAGCAAAAGCAATTCTTAGAAGTTTATAGCAATACAATCCTACCTTAAGAAACAGGAAACATCTTGAATAAACAATAACCTTGCACGTAAAGCATTTAGAGAAAGAAGAACAAAGTAACCCAAGTTAGCAGAAGGAAAGAAGTCATAAAAATCAGATTGGAAATAAATGAAAAAGAAATGAAGGAAATGATAGCAAAGACCAATAAAACTAAAAGCTGGTTCTTTGAGAAGATAAACAAAATTGATAAACCATTAGCCAGACTCATCAAGAAAAAAAGGGAGAAGACTCAAATCAATAGAATTAGAAAAGAAAAAGGAGAAGTAACAACTGACACTGCAGAAATACAAAAGATCATGAGAGATTACTACAAGCAACTCTATGCCAACAAAATGGACAACCTGGAAGAAATGGAAAAATTCTTAGAAATGCACAACCTGCCAAGACTGAATCAGGAAGGAATAGAAAATATGAACAGGCCACTCACAAGAACTGAAATTGAAACTGTGATTAAAAATCTTCCAACAAACAAAAGCCCAGGATCAGATGGATTCACAGGCGAATTCTATCAAACATTTAGAGAAGAGCTAACACCTATCCTTCTCAAACTCTTCCAAAATATAGCAGAGGGAGGAACACTCCCAAACTCATTCTACGAGGCCACCATCACCCTGATACCAAAACCAGACAAAGATGTCACAAAGAAAGAAAACTACAGGCCAATATCACTGATGAACATAGATGCAAAGATCCTCAACAAAATACTAGCAAACAGAATCCAACAGCACATTAAACGCATCATAGACCTTGATCAAGTGGGGTTTATTCCAGGAATGGAAGGATTCTTAAATATACGCAAATCTGTCAATGTGATACACCATATTAACAAATTGAAGGAGAAAAACCATATGATCATCTCAATAGATACAGAGAAAGCTTTCGACAGAATTCAACACCCATTTATGATAAAAACCCTGCAGAAAGTAGGCATAGAGGGAATTTTCCTCAACATAATAATGGCCATATATGACAAACCCACAGCCAACATCATCCTCAATGGTGAAAAACTGAAAGCATTTCCACTAAGATCAGGAACAAGACAACGTTGCCCACTCTCACCAATGTTATTCAACATAATTTTGGAAGTTTTAGCCACAGAAATCAGAGAAGAAAAGGAAATAAAAGGGATCCAAATTGGAAAAGAAGAAGTAAAGCTGTCACTCTTTGCAGATGACATGATACTCTACATAGAGAATCCTAAAGATGCTACCAGAAAACTACTAGAGCTAATCAATGAATTTGGTAAAGTAGCAGGATACAAAATTAATGCACAGAAATCTCTGGCATTCCTATACACTAATAATGAAAAATCTGAAAGTGAAATCAAGAAAACACTCCCATTTACCGCTGCAAGAAAAAGAAAAAAAATATCTAGGAATAAACCTACCTAAGGAGACAAAAGACCTGTATGCAGAAAATTATAAGACACTGATGAAAGAAATTAAAGATGATACAAATAGATGGAGAAATATACCATGTTCTTGGATTGGAAGAATCAACATTATGAAAATGACTCTACTACCCAAAGAAATCTACAGATTCAATGCAATCCCTATCAAACTACCACTGTCATTTTTCACAGAACTAGAACAAAAAATTTCACAATTTGTATGGAAACACAAAAGACCCCGAATAGCCAAAGCAACCTTGAGAACGAAAAATGGAGCTGGAGGAATCAGGCTCCCTGACTTCAGACTATACTACAAAGCTACAGTTATCAAGACAGTATGGTACTGACACCAAAACAGAAATATAGATCAATGGAACAGGATAGAAAACCCAGAGATATACCCACACACATACAGTCACCTTATCTTTGATAAAGGAGGCAGGATTGTACAGTGAAGAAAGGATAGCCTCTTCAATAAGTGGTGCTGGGAAAACTGGACAGGTACATGTAAAAGTATGAGCTTAGATTACTCCCTAACACCATACACAAAAATAAGCTCAAAATGGATTAAAGACCTAAATGTAAGGCCAGAAACTATCAAACTCTTAGAGGAAAACATAGGCAGAACACTCTATGACATAAATCACAGCAAGATCCTTTTTGACCCACCTCCTAGAGAAATGGAAATAAAAACAAAAATAAACAAATGGGACCTAATGAAACTTCAAAGCTTTTGCACAGCAAAGGAAACCATAAAGAAGACCAAAAGACAACCCTCAGAATGGGAGAAAATATTTGCAAATGAAGCAACTGACAAAGGATTAATTTCCAAAATTTACAAGCAGCTCATGCAACTTAATAAAAAGAAAACACATAACCCAATCCAAAAATGGGCAGAAGACCTAAATAGACATTTCTCCAAAGAAGATATACAGATTGCCAACAAACACATGAAAGGATGCTCAACATCATTAATCATTAGAGAAATGCAAATCAAAATTACAATGAGATATCATCTCACACCAGTCAGAATGGCCATCATCAAAAAATCTAGAAACAATAAATGCTGGAGAGGGTGTGGAGAAAAGGGAATACCCTTTCACTGCTGGTGGGAATGTGAATTGGGACAGCCACTATGGAGAACAGTATGGAGGTTCCTTGAAAAACTACAAATAGAACTACCATATGACCCAGCAATCCCACTACTGGGCATACACTGGGCATAATTCAAAAAGAGTCATGTGCCAAAATATTCATTGCAGCTCTATTTACAATAGCCCAGAGATGGAAACAACCTAAGCGTCCATCATCGGATGAATGGATAAAGAAGATGTGGCACATATATACAATGGAATATTACTCAGCCATAAAAAGAAACGAACTTGAGCTATTTGTAATGAGGTGGATGGACCTAGAGTCTGTCATAGAGAGTGAAGTAAGTCAGAAAGAGAAAAACAAATACCGTATGCTAACACATATATATGGAATTTAAGAAAAAAAAAATGTCATGAAGAACCTAGGGGTAAGACAGGAATAAAGACACAGACCTCCTAGAGAATGGACTTGAGGATATGGGGAGGGGGAAGGATAAGCTGTGACAAAGCGCGAGAGTGGCTTGGACATGTATACACTACCAAACGTAAAATAGGTAGCTAGTGGGAAGCAGCTGCATAGCACAGGGAGATCAGCTCGGTGCTTGTTGAGCACCTGCATGGGCGGGATAGGGAGGGTGGGAGGGAGGGAGACGCAAGAGTGAAGTGATATGGGAACATGTATATGTATAACTGATTCACTTTGTTATAAAGCAGAAAGTAACACACCATTGTAAAGCAATTATACTCCAATAAAGATGTAAAAAAAAAAGAAAGAAAGAAAGAAAGAAAAGAAAAATGACTACATTTCCAAAACAATGAAAAGCTAGTGAGGTAAGTAACATAGATTTACACTTATGTATATATCTTTAATTGCTGGCTGAGTAGAAGACAATTTTAATTTGCTCTTCTGATTGAAATATATGAAAAAGGTGGGGTTCCCACAAATACATACTTAAAAAAGGGAAAGTATTTTAATAGTCTTTTTAGATAATAGTGGATATCCTTTTATGATATGAAACAAAATTCAACATGTGGTAATTTCTTCAAAGTAAATTCCAATGTAGAATATGAAAGCTTATTACAAAACTTTAGTACCATCTTATATTAAAATCCATTTGTGTAGTTTGCACTGTGAAGGAACATTTTACCCATAGTGATTTGGAACATCATGGACTCGTCATTTGGAAAATATTTATTCACTGATTATGTTGTTCCAGATGTTGTCACTCTCCACTTAAAAATTTCAAAAGAAAGTTATATCTTTGTCAATGTCACCACTGATCTAATTAGAAAAGTCTTTAAGAATCAGGAAACTGCCAAGCTCATGGTGACAGGTACAAGTTTTCCAAAATTTTAATTTTCTCTTAAAATCTTAAATTTTATCATTTAATATAAATACTGTAATTTGTTTCCTTGAAGCGGAACGCTCATTTTGTTCATTTCTAAGAAAATGTCTGCCAAATGCTGCAGTCTTAATAACCACAATTTGCCTCCCATTTTGTTGCAAGGACTACTTTCTTAAAAAAATATATTTTTAACTGATATATTTAATTTTATTTAATTGAATGAATAAATATTACTAGCTTATCTTAAGTAAAATTGGCATTTTATTTTCTCTGTAAGTGACTGCTGTTACAATTTAGTGCCATTGCCTAATTTATACAATCATTTTCACCCAGTATTGCTTTTGCACCATTAGTGCAGTGTCAAAGAATTGAAAATGGCAAGTAACACCTAAGTGTTATTATGAAAATAGTTTTAATCTCCATGATCCATATACCAGATGTTGTGAGAAACAGTTTATAATGCAGAAAGAAATAAAGCAAGAAATACTTTTACCGTAAGAAATGTCTTATCAGCCTTCATATATATTTCAATTTGGATATATAATATGTTTCTTAGTGTTCATTCCATTGATATTTTGTAGCTATTTATTATATAATTGGAGATTTGCACCTCTTAATCCCCTACACCTATTTTACCCAGTCCCCTATCCCCTTCCCTGCTGGCAACCACCAATTGTTCTCTGTATCTATGAGTCTTTCTTTTGTTTAGTTTATTGGTTTGCTTCATTTTTCAGATTTCACATATAAGTGAAATCATGTAGTATTTGTCTTTCTCTGTCTGACTTATTTCACTTAGAATAATATCGTCTAGATCTATACATGTTATCACAAATGTCGATTTCTTTTTTTATGGTTGAGTAATATTCATACATATGTCACATTTTCTTTATCAATTCATCTATCAATGGATACTTTGGTTGCTTCCATGTCTTAACTATTGTAAATAATGCTGCAGTGAACATTGAAGTACATCCATTTTTTTGAATTAGTGTTTTTTTTTTTTTTTCTCTCTGGGTCACAGCAACTTTATTTTTAATTTTTGAGAAACCTTCATAATGTTTGCCATTGTGGCTGCAACAATCTATAATCCCATCAAGAGTGTATGAGGGTTCCCTTTTCTCCACATCCTCCCAGGCACTTGTTACTTGTTGTCTTTTGATGATAGCCATTCTGCCAGGTGTGAGGTGGTATCACATTATAGTTTTGATTTGCATTTCACTGATGATTAGTGATGTTGAGCATCTTTTCATGTGTCTGTTGGTCATTTGTCTGTCTTTGGAAAAATGTCCATTCAGGTCCTCTGTTCATTTTATAAATCTGGTTGTTTGTTCTGATGTTGAGTTGTAGGAGTTCTTTGTATATTTTGACTATTAACCTCTTATTGAACATATCATTTGCAAATATCTTCTCCTATCCAGAAGACTGCCTTTTCATTTTGTTGATAGGTTTCTTCACTGTGCAAAGGCTTTTTGTTTGATTTAGTACCATTTGTTATTTTTGCTTTTGTTACCCTGGACTGAAGTGACATATCTGAAATATATTGCTAATTCCAATGTCAAAGAATGTCCTGTCTATATTTTCTTCTAGGAGTTTTATGGTTTCACTCTTACATTTAAGTTTTTAATCTATTTCAGTTTATTTCTGTATATTGTATGAGAAAGTCATGCAGTTTTATTCTTTTGCATGTACTCTCTAGTTTTCCCAACACCATTATTGAAGAGGCTTTTTCCACATTGTATATTCTTGCCTTAATTAACCATATAAGTTTGAGGTTTATTTCCTATCTCTCTATTCTGTTCCATTGATCTATGTATCTATTTTTGTGTCAGTACTATACTGTTTTGATTACTGTAGCTTTGTAGTAGTTTGAAATCAAGGAGCTTATATCTCCAGCTTTTTCTTCTCTCTCAAGACTGTTTTGGCTATTCAGAGTCTTTTGTGTTTTCATACAAATTTTAGAATTATTTGTTCTAGTTCCATGAAAAATGCCATTGGTATTTCGATAAGTATTAAATTTAATCTGTAGATTATCTTGAGGAGTATGGTCATTTTAACAATATTAATTCTTCCAATCCATGAGTATGATATATCTTTTCTATTTGTGTTGTCTTAAATTTCTTTCATCAGTGTCATATAGTTTTCTAAGTACAAGTCTTTTACCACTTTGGTCATATTTATTTCTAGGTATTTTATTCTTTTAGATGCAATTGTAAATGGAATCGTTTCTTAATTTCCCTTTCTGATAGTTTGCTGTTGGTGTATAGAAAAGCAACAGATTTCCACATATCAATTTTGTATACTACATATGTGGTTCTCCAGTTTTGTTTTGTTTTGTTTTTCTTTCCTGTTCTTTCATTTTCTTAAAGGAACATGAATCTCCAAGGAGTAGAAACCACATTATGTTACTTTTTGTGTATTTGCTGTGCTTAGGTATGTGGTGTTCACAAACTCTGATTAACTCTTTCCCACGACAGGATTCCATTTCATGATCGAATAAAATAAAACAATGCAAAAGAAGCCCATACATGTCACTTGTATTATATAAGTATTTGTGGTCACATAGAAATGTATAAAAGCAAAGAATAAATTGATAAAATCTTAATCTAATAAGAGAAGCTAATACCAATATTAGTTTTCACATTTTTGATTTTAAAAAATGTTTCTTGGTTAGAATTCACACATAAAACCAAAATTGAACTAACACTAAGTCTGAATATCAATTAAATGTTTAATACCTTATTTCAGTTGTTTTTATATGATCTCATTTTGGTGTCTGCTTTCTGAGCCATAATCCTTTCTGATCATGTCAAGTGAAAAAGAAAATAAATTTTTTTTCAAGTAAAAACCCTACATATGTAGTATTAATAACACATCCCATTAACTTTGGGGTTCTTTTAGTGAGAGTGATCCTAGATATTACTTTGCCTCTTCAAAATAGTGTTGACTAAAGTAGCCTAGGGAACCACTCCTCAATTGCTTCTGTACAATGCAGATGCTGTTTCATTTATTGCAGGAGTACAGACTTATCATAACTATTTGGCAGGGTGCCATACCACAGCTACCTAACTTGTTCTTTGTCTTTCTTCCCATTGTAATTTTCCACCTTCTTATATAACAGAAATTTGGGGAGCTCTATGGAAAAAAGCAAATTTACTTTTTATGCTCAATATCTGTGAGTTTCAAAAATATTGAGTTTCTTCTGCTGCTTATTACTCATTAAGTTTGAATAAGCCTGAGAATCCTGTAAACACAAGTAATTGTCTCAGTATGTGTCAAGATAATGATCTATCACAATATAAACTATCTATAATGGACATCAGAGATCTGTTATGAACAGAAGTAATTAAATACCAACAGAACATATTTTATATGTATTTACAATACTGGTATATGAGAGTACTATATGCAAAAATATACTGCTGGCTAATTTTAAACTATGTAGAAGGCTTAGAAGGTGTCCCTCCTGAATTTTAAACATGGAGGAAAATCTTGACTCTTCCTATGCCCACAGAAAGATTAATGTTTTTTGGTAATTTGAGTATGCTTTTTGTGGGGAGAAATAATCCATCTAGTCTTAAGATGTAACAACAATCAATACTGAAATAGGATCTCTGCTAAGTGTAAACAGTACACTGATCCTAGAATTTATTATGACATATTTTCAGTGAATAAAATGTAAAGTTTTGCCCCCCAAAAACTAATTGTATAAAAATTATTTTATACCTACATTATGGATTTTTGTGTGTTCAAGCTGGCAATGGTCATGGGAGAATGACTGCAGTAATTTAGAGGAAAGGATAAATGAGGGTTTCTTTACATATTAATCTTATATGTGACTCATGAGAGCATCTGCCAACATAGCCACAGCGATGATGTAGAAATTTTGACCTATTGGCAGGTGAGCAGGTTTGAGTTCAGAACAAAACAGGTTTGGAAAAGAAAAAAGAGACAGAATACTATTTTAAAAATGAGTACATTGAACTATGGTTGATTATGCTGTGAGTCAAAAATAAATCTTTATTATGTAAAGTCATTGAAAAAATGGGTAGATTAAGAATAAAAGGAAGAAAAAATATTTTAGAAAGTGAAGATCTGGATCAGGGATACTAAGGGATAGAGGGATAGATGAAGTGCACATGAAAAAGAAAAAGAAAGAAAGAAAGAAGAAAGAAAGAAAGAGTGAGAGAGAGAGAGGGAGGGAGGGAGGGAGGGAGGGAGGGAGGGAGGGAGGAAGGAAGAAAGAGAGAGAAAGAAAGAAAGAAAGAAAGAGAAAGAAAGAAAGAAAGAAAGAAAGAAAGAAAGAAAGAAAGAAAGAAAGAAAGAAAGAAAGAAAAGAACTAGCCAGAGCACTCTTGCAGGTCTAGCCAAAAGGGTAGACCTGAAACTGAAATAAGAAAAAGGATGCAAGGAGAGCTAAATTCTATTTAACATCTCCTAATTTCTAGGTGTTATGCTAGAAAGTTTTATATTATTTTAATTACAAAAATACACTATGAGGTATGTGTTATTATCTATTTTAATGATAATTAAATTGTGGCTCAGAGACTTTAAATAACTGCAACAACAACAAAAAAAATCAGAGAAGTTGAGATTCAAAAGCTTATACTTACCCCATTAAAAAAAAGTCAAGTTTAAAGAAAGTAAGAAAAATAAGGAAATGTTTCAAAGAGCAGGAAGTGAAGGAGTAAAACCTGGACTAAAGCTACAATTAACATAATATTGGTTCTAGCCAGCATTGCATAAGGTGAAATGAACAGTTGTATCATTTGAACTTGTAATTCAGGCTTTATCATACTGACTTGACACCAGGCTGCAGAGTTTACTTTCTTAAATACTATACCTAAAAATGGTTGTGATTTCTAAAAGACGATGAGAATTTGTTCTGTTGCAACCTTTAGCAGGCTTCTAGGGAACAGACATAGTATTAACTCAAGCTGGCTAAAAATGTTGGGCTTCTTTTGGCTACTCTGAAAGTTGCTTTAAAAAAATTGTGATATTGATCACAAGTGGAAAAAACTTGATTTAAAGAGTAATAAGGAAATAAACATCTATATATGGCTTAAATTTTTAAAATTACCAATGCCTTTAATTGCTTCTACTGCACTTCCTACCCATCTCCCTGTCCCCAGGTTAAATTTTCCCATTTTCCCCAGATGTAGCTGCTATTCTGAATCCTTTGCTCATCATTTCCTTGCTTTACTTTATATGTATAACATATTTACACATTCCTGGACAACATAGTGTTTAATTATTTTTCGTCTTTCTGAAGCTTGTACACGCTGGGTTATATTGCATGTATTCTTCTGCAGTTGGCATATATTGTTTAATATCATGTGGTTGAGATCCATTCTTATTGATGTACATGGCTGTATTTCATTTTTTTCCTCTGCTTTCAGGTAGTAAATGGTACATAAATACCAAATGTAACCATTCTCTTTTTTATGGAAACTTGGGCTGTTTCTATTCTTCTTGTTGTATTTATTATTTAGCTTAGCTTTTGTGGGGTTTTTTTAGTGGTTCCTGTAGGTTTTGGTTAACTTGTTTGTTTTTGTATTTATTATTACTAACAGTAGAGTCATGATTATTTCTGTGGATGTCTTATTGCAATGGTTTAATCCTTGGCATGTGCACAGGAAATAATATAAGCATAAATCAGAGGTTATGCCCATACTCATCTTTACTAGGTTATGCTGAATTATTCTCCAACATAGTTGAATGATGTTATATTCTACAAACAGTGTTGTTACTTTTTTTTCCTCTATATTTTGCATTTCTTTATCTAACATGGTATGTACACACAAAAAATCTTGTATTCCATTTTGCCTTAGAAGTTTAAAAAGTCTCCTTTTGAGATTAGACAAGTTTGAATTAGTCTTCTTTCATTTACTCATATATACTATAGAGCACATATGTATGTTGATATCTACTGATCATGGATATTTGAGAGACCACTTGGGGCTTTGAAATATTATTTTTAGAATCAGGAAGTTGTGAGAGCCCTTTTTATTATTAGGGTTTCAAAATGCATACTTTCGTATACCGTTTGAATTTAAATGACTTCATGTTAACATTTCTGAAAACAAACACCTTCAAATTTGATGTGAGCCTCACATTTCCAGGCCAGTTTCTTCTTAAATATTTTAATAATTGTATTACTCAACTTCTTAAAATATTTGCGTTTATTTGGAGAGAAGTGGTGAAAATGTTAAAATGTGGGAAAAGTCTACTAATTGTATCACCATATTTCTTTAAACATTGTTTTAACATTCTTTAAACATTCACCTATTGAGGAAGCATTTTAGTTGTTTCCAGTTTTATAAATAAAACTTCTATGAACAACCATGTACAGATTTGTATGGACACAATTTTTCATTTCTCTTAGATAAATGTTCAGGTTGAATGGTAAGTGTATGATTATTTTTTTAAGAAACTGGCAAACTATTATTCAGAGTAGCTATACCATTTTATATGCTCACTTGAAATATATGAGAGACTCAGGTTCTCTCTATCTTTGCTAGCTCCTCATGTTCTGTATTTTTATTGAAGTATAGTTGATTTAAAATATCACATTAGTTAAAGGTGTACAATACAGTGATTCAATGTTTTTGTAGATTATAGTCCATTTAAAGTAAAATAATGACTATATTTCCCTGTGCTGTACAATATATTCTTGTTTCTTATTTATTTTATACATAGTAGTTTGTGTATCTTAATCCCATACCCTATATCACCCATCCCCCTTCCCTCTCCCCACTGGTACTAGTTTGTTCTCTATATCTGTGAATCTGTTTCTGTTTTGTTATATACATTTTTCTGTTTTATTTATTAGATTCTACATATAAGAGATAACATAGACTGTTTGTCTTTCTCTGACTTTTTCAGTAAGCATAATACTCTCTAGGTCATTCCACTTTGTTGCAAATGGCAGAATTTCATTTTTCTTTTATGACTGAGTAATATTTCACTGTATATATCTACATAGATACACATATATAGTATGTATGTATGTGTGTGTGTGTGTGTGTGTATATATATATATATATATATATATATATCCTATAATATATTGGCCTGTAATTTTCTTTTTTTGTAGTGTCTTTTTCTGGTTTGGTATCTTAGTAATGGTGTTTGTAGAAAGAATTTGGTAGTGTTGCAACCTCTTCAATTTTTGGACTATTTTGAGAAGGGTAGGTATTGGCTCTTCTTTATATGTTTTGTGCAATTACCCTGTGAAGCCATCCAGTCCTGGACTTTTGTTTTCTGGGAGTTTTTTATTACAAATTCAACTTCCCTACTACTCATTGGTCTGTTCAGATTCTCTATTTCTTCCTGATTCAGTTTTGGAAGGTTGTATGTTTCTAGAAATTTGTCCATTTATTCTAGGTTGTCTAATTAGTTAGCATAAAGTTCTTCATAGTATTCTGTTATGATTTTTTTGTATCTCTGTAGTTATCAGTTTTTATTTCTCCTCATTCAATTCTTATTTTGTTTATTTGGTTCCTCTCTCTTTTCTCCTTGATGAGCCTGACTAAAGGTTTATTTATTTTGTTTATCTTTTAAAAAAACCAGCTCTTGGTTTCATTGATCTTTTCTATTGTTTTTTTTTTTTGGTCTCTCTTTTGTTTTTCCCCACTCTTATCTTTATTATGTTCTTCCTTCCACTGACTTTGGACTTTGTTTTCTTTTATATAGCTCCTTTAGGTGTAAGGTTAGACTGTTTATTCAATATTTTTCTTGTTTTTTGTGGTAAGCCTGTATCACTATAAACTTTCCTCTTAGAACTGCTTTTGCTGCATCCCATAGTTTTTGGAAAGTTGTGTTTCCATTTTCATTTCTTTCAAGTAATTTTCTGATTGCCTCTTTGATTTCTTCATTGACCCATTGGTTGTTTAGTAGCATGTTGTTTTTGTCTCCAACGTTTCTGATTTTCCCATTTTTCTTCTTCTAATTGATTTCTAAATAGTTTCATACCATAGTACTTGGAAAAAATGCTTGATATAATATCTATCCTCTTAGATTTGTTGAGACTTGTTTCTGGCCTAGCATGTGATCTATCCTGGAGAATATTCCATGTGTACCTGAAAAAAACGTGTATTCTGCTGTTTTTGTCTCTATTTCTTTCAGCTGTTCCAAAAGATATGTAACAGTGTGATACATCACATTAACAAATTGAAGAATAAAAACCATATGATCATTTCAACAGATGCAGAAAAAGTTCTGGTAAAATTTAACATCCACTTATAATAAAAACCCTCAAGAAAGTGGGCATAGAGGGAACCTACCTCAACATAATAAAGGCCATATATGATAAACACACAGATAACATCATACTCAATGACATACTCAGGACAACCTACAGAATGGAAGAAAATATTTGCAAAGGATGCAGAAAACAAGGGATTAATCTCCAAAATATACAAATAACTCATGCAGCTCAATATCAAAAAAAAAAAAAAAAACAAAAAACAAAAAACAACCCAATCAATAAATGGGCAGAAGACCTAAACAGACATTTCTCCAAGGAAGATATACAGATGGCAAACAGGCACATGAAAAGATGCTCAACATCACTATTAGAGAAAGGCAAATCAAATCTACAATGAGGTGTCACCTCACATCAGTCAGAATGGCCATCATCAAAAAGTCTACAAACAATAAATGTTGGAGAGGGTGTGGAGAAAAGGGACCCTCCTACACTGTTGGTGGGAATGTAAATTGGTACAGCCACTATGGAGAACGGTATGGAGGTTCCTCAAAAAACTAAAAGTAGAGCTACCCTATGATCCTACAATCCCACTCCTGGGCATATATCCTGAGAAAACCATAATTCAAAAATATACATGCACCCCAATGTTCATAACAATTTATAATGATCATCTTTGTATTTTCAGTCTAATGTCTAGTGATGTTGAAAATCTCTTAATGGACTTATTTTCCTGTACTTGCAATCTATATATCCTCTTTGGTTAAACATCTCTTTATGTGTTTTTTCCCAAGTTCTAATTGGATCTTTTCTTTTTCACTACTGAATTATGAGTGTTCTTTTTATATTCCCAGTATAAGTTCTTTGTAAGGACTCATGAGTCAAAAATACATGCTTTGGGGCTTCCCTGGTGGCACAGTGGTTGAGAATCTGCCTACCAATGCAGGGGACATGGGTTCGAGCCCTGGTCTGGGAAGATCCCACATGCCGCAGAGCAACTAGGCCCATGAGCCACAACGACTGAGCCTGCACGTCTGGAACCTGTGCTCCGCAACAGTGAGAGGCCCGCGCACCGCGATGAAGCATGGCCCCCGCTTGCCACAACTAGAGAAAGCCCTCGCACAGAAACGAAGACCCAACACAGCCCTAAATAAATAAATAAATAAACATTAAAAAAAAAATACATGCTTTGCAAATATTTTCTTCCAACCTATAGTGTGTTTTTGATCATCTGAACAGAGTATTTTGCAAAGCAAAAATCAGGAATTTTGATAAATTACAATTTACTGACTTTTTTCCTTTATGGATCATGCTTTTAATTGCATGTCTAAGAACTCTTCACTGATTCGTAAGTCCTAAAGACTTTCTTCTGTGTTATGTTCTAAAAGTTTTAGAGTATTACAATTTATATTTAAATATGTGATCCATTTTAAGTTAAGTTTTGTATAATGTATGAGATTTAAGTAAAGCTCATTTCCCTTCTCTCCATGGATAATATCCCATTGCTCAAGTACTATTTATGGAAAATGCTGCTCTTCTTCAATAGACTTACTTTTGCAACTTTGTCATGAACCAGTTGGCAGTATTTGTATGGGTCTCTTTCAGGGTGTTCTATTCTGTTCAAATGATCTATGTGTCTATGCCTCAAACAATACAACATAATACTGTAGCTACATAGTTACTTTTAGAAACAGGTAGAATGATGGCTTCCATTTAATTCTTCTTTCTAAAAGTTGTTTTAGCTATTCTAGTTCATTTACTTTCCATATGAATTTTGGAATAATGCTGTCTTTATATACCAAACTTTTTGCTGTGATTTTCATATAAATTGTGTTAAACTTGTATACCAGGTTGGGAAGAATTAACATCATCTCTAGAATGAGTCTTCGAATCCATAAACATGATGCATCTCTCCATTTATTTAGATCTTCTTTGATTTCTTTAGTGTTTCCCATATGTTCCAAACTACAATAGACAGTGATATGATTTTTGTTTCAACCGCCAAACACATTTTTAAAAATTTAATAGAAGGAAATCTATTGTATTTAACCATATTTTTGCTCTTATCATCATTTTTCTTCTTTCCTGATAATCCAAGATTCCTTCTCTTACCATTTTTTTTGCTTTTTAGAGAACTTGATAATTTATCTTGGTTTTCCTTATCTAAGATTGTCTCAATTTTCCCCTCATAATTTAAGAATAATTTCACTGGATATAGACTTTTGTGTTAACAGTTTTGTTTTGTTTTGTTTTTATCAGCATTTGAAAAACACTGTGCTATTTCTTGCTGGTCTCCATGGCTTTTGATGAGAAATCAGCTCACATTCAAATTGTTTTTCACTATATGTAATGCATTGTTTTTTTCTGGTCATTTTCAAGATTTTTTTCTTTGTGTTTAGTTTTCAGAATTTTGAGTAGGAGAGGTCTTGATGTGGATTTCTTTTAGTTTATGCTATGTGCAGATTTCTCAGTTTTTGAATCTATTGTTTGGGGGTTTTAAGGCCAAATTTGGGAAACTTTAAGCCATTATTTCTTTGAATAATTTTTCAGTCCCATTCTCTTTCTTATCTCCTTTTGAGACTGCAGTGACATGAATATCAGATCATTTGTAATAGATGTTCATATTTCTCAGGTTCTGATTTTTCCAATTTATTTTTTGTTCAGGTAATAGCTATCATTATATGTTCTATATGTTATAAGTTTCTTTTCAATACGCAGGCCTCTCACTGTTGTGGCCTCTCCCGTTGCGGAGCACAGCCTCCGGACACGCAGGCTCAGCGGCCATGGCTCACGGGACCAGCCTCTCCGCGGCATGTGGAATCTTCCTGGACTGGGGCACGAACCCACGTCCCCTGCATTGGCAGGTGGACTCTCAACCACTGTGCCACCAGGGAAGCCTGTTATAAGTTTTAATTGAACTTAACTGCTGATGATAAAGTAAATAAAATATATCATACTCAGAACAAAAAACAAACAAACATGGGGGCTTCCCTCTTATTTTGTACCTCTAAATAAGGTACAAAATTAAAAATTAAATGACATAAAGTATCTAAAATAAAGAAATTTTTTGATGGAAATAATAGAAGACTAGACATGGAGGAAGAGAAAATTTGTAAAATAAAGTAAGTAGAAATTGTACAGACTAAAGTATAGTAAGAAAAAAAATAATTTTTAAAAAGATTAAAGTATCTGAAACCTGTGTGGAAACATCGTACTATCGAATCTAGATATGATTGGCATTCCAGAAGGAGAGGAGAGAAAATAAAGGGCAGAATATTTTCTAAAATTGATGAAAGATATTAAGTGACTGATCCAAGGACTTAATGAATTCCAAACAGAAAAACACAGAGAAAGCCACCACTACATGCAACATAGGTAAGCTGCTGAAATCCAAAAGTTAGCAAAAAAAATTTTTTTTAAGCAGTCATGAAAAATATACACAATGCATTCAGAAGAAAAAAGAAAAAGAAAAGAAAAGCATTTGGCATCCCTCATATCAGATACAATGGAGCCAGAAGACAATGTAACATTTTTAAAGTAATAAAAGAAAATAAATCAAACTAGTATACTATATCTAGCATCTTCTTTAAAATTGAATGTGAAATAAAAACATTTCAAACATACATAAGCTTAGAAAATTTGTTGTACTACAAAATTACAATAGAAATGTCTTATTTTAAAGGCAACAATCTCAGACAGAAGCCTGGGTCTGTAGAAAAGACCCATGGAAACAGTAAATATGTGGATAAATACAAATTATTTTTAAAATACTATTGAATGCTTAAGGCAAATTTAATAGCAATATATGGTGGGAGTTATAAAATATGCCCAATAGCATGTAGAGATATAAAGGAATAAATGGAATCAATCAGTTATAAAGTCTTATATTTTTAGTAAACTGATCTAATATTTATTAATGTTGACTGCCATAAATTTTAGTCCCCAAATTCTAAAAAAAAAAATTCAAAACAGTATAGCTAAAAAATCCAATAGAGGAGATAATGTAGAATGATTAAAAAGAAGACAAAACTTGATTATATCAAAACAAAGGGCAAGAAAAAGGAAGAAAAGAATAGATGAGACAGATAGAAATTTCTTTAAATATTGCTTAAATAAATTTAGCTTCTTTTTGAGTAGCATATCTATGAAATCAGTGGTTCTTAATGCTGATTTTACGTTTTCAACTTTAAAAAAAAGGAACACAACTATTAATTATCTCCTAAAAGCATTGTGTGTACTGCACTTAGAAAAACAATGCTCTGCAGGTAATAGGGTTCAAATATCAGAGAGCAGGTCTAGTGTTTCAGTCAGCCTTTCTCATTTACTTGTTAACTACAAGTAATATGTCTTTAAGGAGAAATGAAATATATAAGTTCACCAGACCTAAATTCCCATTGTTAAGATAGAAACTAACATATTTGGAGGCATCTGAAAAGTATCCTCACTATTTTTAATCAGATGGATTTCCTTTCAGTTGAACCATCTTCTGTGTTTTCCTTTATCCATGGTTTGATTTCTATGATTCACATACATGTGATTTTGAAATAAAATGGCTTCAAATAATAAAACATACATATATGATCTAGTATCAGATTTAGTTAATACATTATATATCTTACATTTCCAGATCAAAGCATAAGAAATGTAGAAACTGAATGCATTCCAGTAACATTTTCCAATACAAAACTCAATTTCTCTCTAAGACAAATAAAGGACTCATAGTGGAGGCTTGTAAAAAATGCTTTCAGAGTTATGCATTGGATTTTATTCTTTCACAACAGTAGAAAGGCTTTCTACTGAGAAAATGTGAAGTTAATAAACCCCATTTTCAATACATCCTGTGAATCTGCAATTCTCTGTTCCTTTAGCCAACCTGCTTTCTAAATGAGGAGAAAATTGACTTTCCAGGCAAAAAAGCAAGTACACATTAGACACATCGTAAGCTCAGCCAGACTGAGCTAACTAGACTATTTGTATTATTTTCTAAGAAATACGTAAATACACTGCATGTGATATCTTCTGAAAATCCATTTAGAAATTTTTGGTCTGTGTTGCTTTTTATTATTCTTCCCCATCAATACTCTACCTTCTCACATATAGGCAAAGCCTACTGACAGCCAATTCTTTACGATTTTGTCTAGGGACTTCCAGAAATGTTTTAACCCTTATGTTAAGGCATCTATAGAATCACATGTGAAATATTTGTGGAATAACCTGAACATTTTATTACTTTCAAGTTTACTAATCACCACACGTTATCCAAAAGGGGGGAAAAAAGCAGACACTGTACTTTTCTTTTTAAAAATTTTCCAAGTACCACTTCTTGTTCCAGAATAGCAAACTTTCTGAAGCATGCCACTATGTCCCTCCAGGTCTGCACAATTTTTGCTCCACCGATAGTTTATTGCATATAGGGAGGCATATAGGGAGGTAGCTTTTTCTATTGTCAAGCTCTGCTCTACTGCCCTTTCCTCTCTGTTGGAACAGCATATCTATTTGGGGCTGTGCATGATAATCCATGAAATTTCCAATGGCACAGTTTGCTGAACACCCAGTGAGTAAGGTACTGCAGCAGTTACAAAGAAAATTAAGTCTCATTTTGACCTTAAAGATCTTAGGTTTGATGGGAAAACTGAGCTAAAATAAAGCATGTTCTGAAGTCTAAAACATAAGGTAGCAAATAAAAACTGCCATAGAGAAGAACACCTCATTTACAGATGACAGTATTTATTTACTCTTACCTGGTGAAATTAGGAAAAAGTGTTATTTATCTGTCTTTCTCTTTCTCTCTTTCTCTCTGCTATGAATTTCTTATAGCAGGTAGGAATATGTGAAAATAACATCCAATTTTTCAAAGTTTTGCTGAGACTTGGAACCTCTATTTTTTCTGGTCCTATCTTCAGTGGCACATCATTCAAACTTCCATAATAAGGATTGACCAGAGAAAGATGAAGCACATATATCATTTGAAATGTTAACCAGAAATTTCCTTTGTTATAATTTATTAGAATGGGGTTTGTCAACTAGATATGTTTCATTAAAAAAACACCATGTCTGCAACATACTCTTTACATAGTTACTTCCAATTCATCACATGTTGTCATAGAAGAGGAACTAGTTAGGCATTCAAAAACAGTTATGCTTTTAGACACAACTATAAAGAAATTTCCTTGTCTAATGTTGAGGAGCAATGTTAAACAGATGATTATTCAGTCATTCTTCTACAGTATAGGTTATTCAGCATTTTATCTCTCCCTGAGACAGCGCCCTACACACAGGCCAACAGAGCTTTATGAATGTTTGGCTACATATGTGTATGATGTTTGTGCTTCTCCTCTTAGAGGCACACTTATTGTTTCACATAACATTCATATAAGGAACTATGATAGCTATCGCTACCTTACTATTTATGGTGCACCTGTGCCGGTAGGCATAAACTCATTCAGGAAAAGTCTACAAACGTTCATCGTAATTGTTATTTAATGACATTAAATCCACCATTGTCCTTTTGGGTTTCTTGATATGAGTGCATATCTTTGTTTAAGAACTTAATTCAAGAGGAAACAAATTTTTGAATGGGCTATTCAGGAGATACATATTTCAGTTATATACAATACCCATGAAGTTTGTGACTGTTTTAAATTAATCCTAGTTTTATACTGGAATGAGCACTAGACTATGACTCACAAAACCAGAGACTGAGTCCAAATTGCAGTATTTAATAACTGCAGTGGAAATCATGGAGATCATGGAAATAATCATGTGAGGTCATAGCCTAATCCAGATGTGAGGTCTGGGATCTCTGTCTTGAGATTCTCTGGGATAGCTCTGTATCCTTATTGTGCATTACCTTTAAGTCCTGGCTAGTTCAAGTACATTTCTCTTATTTACAGTTTTCATAGTTGAATTGTTTCAATTAGGTAAATTAGCTGAACCTAATACTTATCACATGGTACACATAAATATAGACAGATACACTACTACTGATACATGTAACAAACAAATGTCATCTTTTTTTTTTTTTTTTTTTGCGGTACGCTGGCCTCTCACTGCTGTGGCTTCTCCCACTGTGGAGCACAGGCTCCAGACGCGCAGGCTCAGTGGCCATGGGTCACAGGCCTAGCCGCTCTGCGGCATGTGGGATCTTCCCGGACCGGGGCACGAACCCATGTCTCCTGCATCGGCAGGCAGACTCTCAACCACTGCGCCACCAGGGAAGCCCAAATGCCATTCTTTTAATGATACATTTAATGATGACCAGATGAGAAGATACAGAGGTGCATTTCTAATACTCCAATTCAAGATGGAAGCCATACGTATATGAAGACAGATGTATAGATTTAAAAAATAAATTTAAAAGGTGACATTAATAGACACATTATTTAATAATCGGTACCTCAAACTATTTTAAATCAGAGGACACATCTTTCCAATAATATAGAGAATTTCCTAATGAATAATCATAATAAATGGCTGAAAAGAGTCCATTTCAAAGTATAGGGTGAAAATCTAATGGCAAAGTCTTGACCTTTCGAGTCATTCTGTCAAAGAGAAAATAATCTGAAACAGAGCTGTGCTACACAGCTGCATAATAGCCCCATTGTGAGAGTGAACTATCCTTGTTTTGTAACTGGGTATGAATCTATGAATAGTGTCAGGACCTTTTAAATGTCAGGATTTTCTGGCTCTGGGCCACCTCTGTCTGTTCTGCATGGAACATTATGACTGGTTTGCAATAGACGGAAAGATACTACTTAAAAATTTCCTGAATTCTCTCCTATCATCACAGATAGCAATAGTTGTATGAAGAAAGATTAAGGGAAGTTAGAAAGTACTGGAAAGAGCTTGATTGAAATTTTGGACTTGTATTAATCTCATAGTGGAAATGTATTAAAGTCAAAACCGCACAGTAGAATTCAAGTAAATACTTCGTTTATTGGATGTCTTATGGAATATAAGTACTTTTAAGGACACACTTCCTATTTTAAATATATATTTGTTCAATATATTGATTTCCATTGTTGAAAAATGGTAACCAAAACTTAACAAGTTTGCTTAAAAATAAGTCTTGGAATTCCTAATTGGATCTGTTCTTCTCTCCCTCTCATTTTTCAAACAAATCTAATTAATGTATATCCATGTAGCCCTTATGGGGGGCTGAGCTTGTGATTTAAATAGCATAAATATTCTTTTTATATCTAAGGTTTGTAGGTAAGAGAAAGTGTCTTCAAGTGCTTCATGAAACATGCATTTATTTTTAATGTACAAAATTTCTTCTTTTCCTTTCAAAACTATTTTAAAATAAAACTATACTTCAAACTTTCTCCAAGAATTAATAACATCTGTATAGGACCTCTCCCTGAGAAGTAATCTCTGAGTTTTGTGAGTGTCCAGAACCAAGCACAAATAAGACAGATTAAGAAGTTGATAAAAATATTTTAAAATTTGGACACCACTTTAAGGGACACTTAAGTAGAAGAATAACTATAAGAATTCTGAAGAATAACTCTGAATCTGAAGCATGTGATGGTTTACTGGCATGAGCATTATTTTATTATCAGTAACAAGGACTCTCTCACTTAACAAAGTAAATGTAAACATAGATTTCATTTAAATATATATACAAAGCAGAGTGTAATAAGATTTTTTGAAATTAGAACAAAAATGAAAAGAAAAATGACCTCAGTGAAATATTTATGTGAATGTATTTCTAACAAATTCTATGTCCTAAAAATATCATAGAATAATGATGCATTTACTTAAATCCTATTATTATTTTTGCTTTGTTAAAAAAAATTAAAACTGTGAGGGCAAAATTTTAAAAGACATTTTAATTTTCTATTGGGTATTATTGAAAATAAACTATGCATTTATTTGCTGTTATTACCTGTATATGCTGCTGCTTTCTTCTGGATTTACTTCTATTTAGGATATTTCCTCCAATAATATTTAAAAAATAATTCCTTGTATAGCTAAATGTTGGTAGTTTTATAAACCTCAGAATAGCTTTATTGTGTTCTCACATTTAATAATTGTTTATCTTAAAATAAAAAATTATGTTTCAGATTCTTTCTCTTTTCTACTTTTAAAATATTACTCCATTTTCTTTTTTATTCCAATTTAGATTTTTCAAATATGATGTCAATATATTTATTGTTCTTTTTAGATAATCCTTTTTGGAATATTTTACAGTAAAATTTAATTATCCTTTTGTTTTATTAATTTTCATTGTGAAGTGTCTAGGTGTAGGTTTTTTTTCATGCATCTGGTTAGCTCTCCATGCATCTTTTCAATCTGAGATCCCTCATTATACATTTTTGGAAATTTGCAGTGATTAATTTTTTTCAAATATTCTTCCTCCTACATTTGCTATTTTCTTTTCTTTGGGATTCTAGTTACATAGATGTTAACATGTCAATTCCTATGTTTCTTATTTAATTAATTTATTTTTTAGTCTACCTTTCTGATGCACATATATATTTATTTGCATTGAACATTTTTTCATTTTGTTATTCTAGTTCATTCAATTATTTCTTATCTACAACTATTCCTTATTCATTTCATAGCTATGTATTAATGGTCAATGTTACCTATAATTTCTATCTCTCTGAGATTTCTATTACATTCATGTTAAATATTTATTATTTCTCTCTGTTTCTTCTATTAATTCTCTTGACACTTGTACAAGGTGACCAGCTACTTATTTATTTCATGATAAGTGTGGTAATTTTCTGCCTGTCAACTTCTATTTCCCTGGGGCTATCAAGTACTTTTGCTGAAAATATATACACTGAAGAGAGATTTCAATGCTTTGGGCCTAACTTCTTTCCCTCTTGGTGAGTTTAAGTGTATATGTATGTGTGTGTGTGCGTGCATGTTGTGGGTGTTTTTATGGTGGGTACATAGAGCAGAGCCACCTCTATTGGCTGTTGCACTCCCTGACCTCAATCTTACAACTCCCCCATGGGAACTTCTTGAACTTTCACTCTTGATATTGCTCTTTTCCAAGAGTTTTTGTCTTTTTTGGCATGGTCTTTTAGCCTTGGTGTGTAGGTGAGAGTGTGTAGGAAATGGGGCATGCCTAGCATCATCTATTATTATCTACTCACCTCTCCTGAGAATGTCTGGTTTCCTGGTGTTGCCCTGCTGAGCGCAATGATGCTAGGAAAGAGGCCAAACATATGGTCATAACCAAACCGTTTCCATAACTATGGTATTCTGTTCCTTGCCCTGCTCTGCAGTTTTCCTCCCTCAACAAGTCACAAATGAATTTTGAAAGCCTCAGGATTTTTTTTTACTATTAATATGGGTTTTTATTTTCCCTAAATCCATTCACATCTCTCCTTTTTGACTTCTTCAAGACAGAAATGTGGGAAGTAAACAGCAGCCCATTCTAGCAAGTAGTCTTTTCTTTAAGTTTTCTCAAATTCCTTTTAAAATATGTATATTTCACATTCAATGTAAGCTCTGAAAGGGCAGGAACCATGTTTAACTGCATCATGCAATATCCATTCCATTTCATATGTCATGTGTCGTTGGTAACATTTTTGTGGAATGAAGTAATACTATGAATGCATGGTGGAATAACAAATACAAATGTTTAAATATATACAAATAATGTCATATCTGAATATTGAGTGTAAATTCAATGTTTCACCAATAAAATACATGTACTTTTGCTTTGTCATTCATTATATGTATAGATGAGAATTACACAGGCTTCTTAATTTCTGTGGGAAAATCTGGTCTTTATATGACCAGAATCAGATTCTCTGAATCCTGCTCAGACCTAGGTTCCTGGATGAATTCTCTCCCTCTCTCTGTCCTTCTTCCTCTTTCTAGCTCTCTGTCTGTCTGTCTCTTCATTTTTCTTGAAGTCAAATGAATGTTGCTCATGTCCATAGCTGGCTTTTGTTCCAAACACATACATAGTCCCCTCTGTTGGTAAAATTGACTGGCTATTTGTGAGGCCTGATGTCTTCTGTAATCTACACTAGAGTGTAATTTAAGCCACTTCCTTTCTTTTGCCTTCCTTTATTGCTCATCTAGTGCCTGCTTGATATTATAGTTTATCTCCTTCAGGCCTGGGACTGTGTGGTAACAATGTAAGAAAGTGAATGGCGGTCCCTGGAATCCAGGAACCGGCCGGGTAATATCAGCTGGGCCTTAGTGTTGCTATGAGCTGAACTGGCCCTCACAACTTGGCCTTGGTGTTCTTCTGATGGACATAAACAATTTCACAAACATCACTATGAGACAAGGCTACACTAGGCCTATGATATATTTAGACAAAAACAAGACCACTTATTAACAATGTGTGTATTCAGGAAAAACATGAACATTGTCTAAATTGTAGACACAACAAGGAGAAGAGCATATTTAGAAAAATGACTAAACATTTCCCTAACCTGGCTAATATGGGTGACTGTTACTTCTTTACAATCACAGTGTTAGACTTGCTATCATCTATCCTACTTTTAGATAAAATGTCTGAAGAGACCCAGTCATAGAACTGTCCTTACTTCATGAAAGCACTGCATCCAGAATAAGCCCTTCCTTGAATCCTTCCCCCAAATCACTTAAACAAAGCTCAGATAGTCTAAATCTTTTCTAACACCCACTTAGTGAGACTCCCATAGTTCCCCATGGTATGCATTCTCCTTTCCTAAAAGGTGAAATACAACCAACTTGTTCAAATACAGGTGTGTTCCAAGTAGTTTGGGGTTAAAGGATATTGAAAAAAGAGAGAGAGAGAAAAGCACAAAACAACTTATTAAAAATCACTCAAAAAGAGTCACAAGAAGTATTTTAAATTTTTGTTATGTTCCACTAAAAGCCCAGGTACACTTTCTAAGTGAGTCTCTGAAATTCAATTCTATCACATTAGAATTTCTTTTCTCAGATAGAGACAGAGTATATGGTCAATATTGCTTTGGTAGGGAGGAGGTTCTTTTTAAACACACATCAGCTCTACGTCCCATTCAAAAAGGAAAAAATGTAAATTAATTCAGAGAATATTGACCTCTGAAAAAATTGCTTGCATCTCTTTACAGATATTTATGTCAAAACATAAGGATTAGTATTATATGATCTTCCGGACCTTTTGTTCCCCATTCTTGAATCTGTTAATAAGTATGCTCTCTGCTTAGCTGAGATGGTCTACCTAGAAAAATCATACAGGCATCTAAGCTACCAATACTGTGGTTTTATTATTGAGAAACTCTGGGTTCTGTTTTCATTTTGGTTCTTAATAAATTTGACAATTCTCGGCATATCACTTTGCCTCTTTGTCAGACTTCCCTGCTGTGAAACAGGGAGAGCTGATCTGCCTGATGGGGAAGTGTGAAGGTGATTAATGTTCAAGAAATATTGTAAGGAAAAGTGCCACCCAAGTTCAGCACATTATTACTACACTAAATCACAATTTTCTTGATGTTCATGTCAGTGGCCTACTCTTTATGCAGCAATAACTGATTCAGACTTCATTAATAAAAAGGAAAAAAAAAACCAGCAAGAACAAAAGGCAAGAGAATTCACAACACAAAGCTAAGAGAAATTATAGCAATATGAACTCTTAACACTGTAGTGTTCTTTCACGGTCTGGTACTTTTTAATCTTGAGCCATAGATGGAAAAAAAAAGAAAAAAATTAAGGCACAACCATTGTACAGTAGGCAAAGCAAGCGAGATTGCTTGGACTGATCACTCTGAACTCCAGAAAACAGCTAAAGAATGTCTAGAATTCCCCAGACATGAATATTATGGTTCTGAGTAGTGGTTCAACAGCCTTCATTTTCAGGTTACTCTGGAGCACCAATTTTCTGTCTCAAACTTTTTATTTTAGTGTTGAATTGGAAATAACCCATGGCCATAGTATTTCTTTAGCTAATACCTCATAGATGATTTTGTTTCTTATAGCGTAACAACTTTTACTCAGCGAATAAGAATTTGAGAAAAACATGTAGTTTATATTAGCTGTTTCATTTCACAATAACTACAGGTTTCATATAATTTGGTCTATTGTTTGTTTGGTTTTTTTTAATGTCTCTGAAATCAGGTAGGCACGGTCCATTTGGAAGAGTTTCAGGGAAAATAGCTGAAAATAATGAAATTAGGTATGTGTTATATTGATCTTCATAATTTCTTAAATGTATAATAACTAAATATGATCTTTCCATGAAAGAGATGCCTCTTTTAGAATATCTTAACTTTCTAAATACACACACATGCAAACTTAACACACACTAAATTACATGTTGAGTAATATTTCAGTATATATTCAGAAAATTAATCTAAATTCTAAATACCCTCTTATGAATGTGTGCAATATTTATAAATCATTTGGAGGACAAAAATTCTGACATTGTTCTATAACAACAAGGACGAGAAGCAGCTTAAAAACATCTGTGTAAAGAAGGATTTCAGGCCACTGTTAATGGTACAATTTAAGGAAGCACTTCTTACTATGAAATATCATAAAGCCATTTAAGATTGTGTTTATAACAAATATTTAAATACGTTGAAAAATGATCATAAATTGTTTTTTAAACAGGCAAGCAAAACCGAATGTCACATAGGCCATATGATCTTAACTATAAATAGGCTGAAAGATAGGAAGCTAGATTGATGACAGATTGGTTGATACATAAAAGAGAATGAAGATGAAAGGGACAAAAAGACACAAACAGAGAAAGAATAAGAGAGGAAGGAAAAAAGGGAGGGAGGGATGAAAGAGACAGCTGGAAGCAAATGAAAAGAATATTAAGTGTTATACTTCTGTGGTGTTCTGATCGAAAGTGAGTCTTACTATGCTGTTAGATATCCCAAATTTTCTGTATTGGATATATATTTTCTGTAGCTAGAAACATTTTAAGTCAATTTTAAAAAGAAAAAATTTATTATTCTTAACTTCTAAATTCATGCTCCAATAATCATAGTCTAATGTTAATATTACTTGCACACAAGTTCTAAAGTCAAGACTTTATATAATTTTTTTATTAACATAGAAACATTCATATTAGCAGCTCATATTAGGATTTGTATGATTTCCCATGAGCTTGTTTAAATGCCATATTGCTCAGTAAATGAAGATTTCTTATGACCCAATCCTAGGAAATTATTATTTTATTTTCGTTTTACAAACCTCATTTCGAACAAAGTTTATTTATCGTTAAAACTTACGAGGTCCTATATGTGAAAAAGAAAGTACTGTCAATCTCTATCTCAATTAATACCCACACGTCATGGAAACGTTAATTCCAACCAGAGGAGTAACACTCTGTGCACAGAAAAGGGGACCCGCATTATTGTTTATGCTAATTTCTAACTTCACATCAATGACAGCAGTGGTAATGTTACTTCCACTAGTTTGAATCTATTATTAGCCTTTGCTGTGAAACCTAACCAAGCTCACATTAACAATTTCTTTAGTTGGGGCACATGGTGAATTATAAGGACATCTGTGAAATTAGCATCTAGGTCTTCAAAAATGTTTAATTACTTCTTTCAATAGTCTTCTTCTTTGAGATATTTTTTCCTCTTCCAGACATCAAGTCCCCAGCTACAGACTTGACAGAGATAGTCCCTTCCTCCAGGCTCAGGCTGGTGTCATCACTACTAAGGCAGCACCCCACATTCTTGGTCTTGCAACATGTTATGTGTACACAGATATAATGGAAAGAGCATGAGGCTAAGACTTAGAATGAGTGGATTTAAGTCCTGGCTGTTTGACTGTAGCTTTGCAATATAAAGTGTCTGTAAAGGATATTTTTTCACAAGTCACACAAGGCTCCATTTAGGCATTCTACTTAGATAGTTGGGCAGATTAGCCAGCATACCTGGATGATAAGAACTTCATTTAAAAATATAAAAGTAACCTATTATTTAAACAATGTAGAAAAGACATAATAAAAATGAGATTATAGGGGCTTCCCTGGTGGTGCAGTGGTTGAGAGTCTGCCTGCCGATGCAGGGGACACGGGTTCATATCCCGGTCCGGGAAGATCCCACATGCCGTGGAGCGGCTGGGCCCGTGAGCCATGGCCCCTGAGCCTGCGCGTCCGGAGCCTGTGCTCCACAACGGGAGAGGCCACAACAGTGAGAGGCCCACGTACTGCAAAAAAAAAAAAAAAAAAAAAAAAGATTATATAATATTTCCACCAGCCAGAGATAAATGTTATTCTACCAACCAATTATAGCTATTATTATATTTTATTATATTATATATTATACATGCACAGTATGTAATATTTGTACACTTTCTTACAGAGTTTTCTATGACTAAGTTGTATATAAATTTACTTTACAAAATTTTACATTTTTAATATTTTCTGCACATGTACTGTTATGAAGTTATTTTCATTGTAAAATGCATACTATTTCTATTACTTTTGTAGTGTTACCTTAGATGTAAGAAAATTTATTAAAGCATATCTCTTATTGAAGTTCAGCTTCCTCTTAGATTTCCCTTGCTATTTACTACCTATTTATTAATATGTAGTTGTTAAATAATATATTTAATAACGTAGTGAGATATGTTATGAATACATTAGTTTTTGTATTTCAACTTGCATCATAATATATACCTAGTGAATTATAAAATTAGTGAATTATAAAATTGGGGGAATTAAAATTTTCATATTTTTGTAGGAATATTTTTATGTTTATGATATTAAGCCCATGTTTATTACATTTGTTACAAATAGATTTCCTGATGTTTGTCCCTCTTTTAATAATTATGGTCTTTCATCATGTGGATTGTTTTTTTTGTATTTTACATAGCAAAATGATTTCTTTGTTTTATACCTTCTTTCTCATCTGATGATTACTTAATTATCTGCCTGTATGGACTTTTTCATATTAAATATTGAACACATCTGAATTTTGCTCTGGCATTAAGTATGAGATACACATTTGTCCTTTACTCACTGGGAAAAAAAAATACCACATATTTTATGTTTGAATATGTTTCTAATTTAAAATTTAATATATTTATTGTATACTATATAACTTCATAATAATTGTACCCATTGATTGAATTGTAAAATTACAGCCTATTTTATTATATGATAAATCACCCTTTCTTACATGAGTCTATATATTATACTCCAAGATGAACTTAAGAAACATTATTTTTCAGTTCTAAAATCTAATGAAAATTTTCATTAAAAATCTAATAAATAGATTAATAGGCTAATATGAGAAGCAATACATGTTTGACAATATTGAGTATTCTCATCAAGGGACCTGTTATACCATTACACTTATTTAAATTATTTTGTCCGTCAGTTAAATTCCTTTCTTCTTTATACAGAACATTTATAGATGTCATTAAATTTATTATTTACTTTGGGCAACTTTTGCTAAAGAGATGATTTATTACCATCTTATATAGCTGATTATTTCTTTTATTTAGGAAAGTTGCATTTAAAATACTTTGAAATGGACTAATATTTTTAATTTCCTTTTAGGCAATCAACTATACAACATTATAATGTTTTCTCTTGTTTTTCAATATTTACTTTATTATTTTACTTTCTTTTGTCATTGTTTCAGGGTGATAGAGAGCTTCCTAAGTCATGTTCTTGATTTCTTATAGAAATGCTTTTGTCAGTGGAATATTTAAACATTAACCATGACTATGGCTTTTGGTTTGATACAATGCTAATTTTATTATGTTGGAGCAATAGCCTGTTCTGCTTTTGTTGTTTTGCTAGGAGTGAATGTTGAATTTGATCAAATCTATTTTTAGCTTGCTTTAGTCTAATTTGTAGCTAATGAATTTCCTAATTGGATCAACTTTGAATTTTGAGGATAAACACAAGTAGATCCTGGTATATTTAATTTTTAAATGAAACTTAATTTAATTCACAAGTATATTATGCAGTGTTTTGTCTGTGTTTTTAAAAATGTTTCTCTCTGAAAGCTTATAAGGTATATGCTGAGTTCAAAAATGCAATGAGAAATAGTTTTAACTGTTCTGTGTGCTCAAGAAATTTTGATATTGTAGACTTAATCTATTGCCTAAAAATGTTACGGAAATCTCATATAAAACAGTGTGGACTCAGTATCATATAGGGATGTTGAAAGATAATTTTCTGTTCTGTTGGTTGTTATTCTGATCTAGTTATGATAGATTTAAAGTTTATCTATCAGCTAAAGAACTAATTCATCTTTGATCAATTATATTTTATTAGAATATTCTACAGTTTATTATGATTTTCAAATTAATTAGCAAACTGACATAATCATCTTTTGTTTTTGAAATGCATTTAATCTATACAGTTATATCACATTACTTATTGATATTGCCGTGTATTTGTGACTTTCTTTATTTATCCATGATTTTATTTGTAAGAAATATGTCTAATATTTTCGGTCTTTAGAGCACCCATTTTCTGGATTTTACATTTGTGCTATTTTTTTTTCTAAATTACCCATGTCTTTTTTGCTATTGTAATTATTCTACTTTATTTTTGATAATTTTTTACTATGTTGGATTTGAAGAATTTATTCTTTTATATTTAAAACATTTAGGATTATAACTTTTCTTCACATATATATGTTTGCTACATCCCATTATTTTGTTTGCTATAGGATTATTGTTTTTTCTATTTGTTTCTGAGTTTATTCTTGATTCATGATTTATTTTCTGTTTCTTCTTTTTATTTATTTTTTAACTTAGTACATTTTAATTTCTTTCCTTTTTGTTCTTTTTCATTTCTTAATATATTGTTGTCTTAATAATATGAAAAATAAGAACTCTTTGATTTCTTCTTGGGGAAATTAATCACATTTTAAATTCTCATATACATAAAATCTATTTATTAATTTTATTATTATTGATATGATTTATCCTTGTTATTTTTTCAGAGAATATTATACTATTGACTCTGATTTTAGGGCATTTTTTTCTTTATATTTCTCTAAAATATTACTTTCTAAATTGAAATTCTATGGTATCTGACCAAAAATATTTAGAAATATTATATATTCACAGTACTTTTTTTTTTAAACATCTTTCTTGGAGTATAATTGCTTTACAATGGTGTGTTAGTTTTGGCTTTATAACAAAGTGAATCAGTTATACATATACATATATCCCCATATATCCTCCCTCTTGTGTCTCCCTCCCACCCTACCTATCCCACCCCTCTAGGTGATCACAAAGCACGGAGCTGATCTTCCTGTGCTATTCGGCTGCTTCCCACTAGCTATCTATTTTACTTTTGGTAGTGTATATATACGTACATGCCTCACTTCGTCCCATCTTACCCTTCCCCATCCTCGTGTCCTCAAGTCCATTCTCTGCATCTGCGTCCTTATTCCTGTCCTGCCCATATGATCTTCAGAACCATTTTTTTTTGATTCCATATATATGTGTTAGCATACAGTACTTATTTTTCTCTTTCTGACTTGTTCACTCCGTATGACAGTCTCTAGGTACATCCACCTCATTACAAATAACTCAATTTCGTTTCTTTTTATGGCTGAGTAATATTCCATTGTATATATGTGCCACATCTTCTTTATCCATTCATCTGTCGATGGACACTTAGGTTGCTTCCACGTCCTGGCTATTGTAAATAGAGCTGCAATGAACATTGGAGTACATGACTCTTTTTGAATTATGGTTTTCCCAGGGTATATGCCCAGTAGTGGTATTGCTATGTCATCTGGTAGCTCTATTTTTAGTTTTTTAAGGAACCACGATACTGTTCTCCATAGTAGCTGTATCAATTTACATTCCCACCAACAGTGCAAGAAAGTTCCCTTTTCTCCTCACCCTCTCCAGCATTTATTGTTTGCACATTTTTTGATGATGGCCATTCTGACTGGTGTGAGGTGATACCTCATTGTA
Organism: Grampus griseus; assembly: GCF_964374135.1. Classification (NCBI taxonomy): domain Eukaryota; kingdom Metazoa; phylum Chordata; class Mammalia; order Artiodactyla; family Delphinidae; genus Grampus; species Grampus griseus. The sequence goes on from NC_138998.1 coordinate 92,525,956, forward strand.
GTTTTGATTTGCATTTCTCTAATGATTAGTGATGGTGAGCATTCATTCATGCATTTGTTGGCAATCTGTATATCTACTTTGGAGAACTGTCTACTTAGGCCTTCTGCCCATTTTAGGATTGGATTGTTTGGTTTTTTTGATATTGAGCTGCATGAGCTGCTTGTAAATTTTGGAGATTAATCCATGTCAGTTGCTTCATGTGCAAATATTTTCCCATTCTGAGGGTTGTCTTTTCATCTTGTTTATGGCTTCCTTTGCTGTGCATTTCATTAGGCCCATTTGTTTATTTTTGTTTTTATTTCCATTTCTCTAGGAGGTGGGTCAAAAAGGATCTTGCTGTGATTTATGTCACAGAGTGTTCTGCCTATGTTTTCCTCTAAGAGTTTTATACTGTCTGGCCTTACTTTTAGTTCTTTAATCCATTTTGAGTTTATTTTGTATACAGTGTTAGGAAGTGTACTAAATTCATTCTTTTACATGTAGATGTCCAGTTTTCCCAGCATCACTTATTGAAGAGTCTGTCTTTTCTCCATTGTATATTCTTACCTCCTTTATCAAAAATAAGGTGACCATATGTGCATGGGTTTATCTCTGGGCTTTCTATCCTGTTCCATTGATCTATATTTACCTTTTTGTACCAGTACCATACTGCCTTGATTACTGTAGCTTTGTAGTATAGTCTGAAGTCAGGAACCATGATTTCTCCAGCTCCGTTTTTCTTTCTCAAGATTTCTTTGGCTATTCAGGGTCTTTTGTGTTTCCATACACACTGTGAAATTTTTTGTTCTAATTCTGTGGAAACTGCCATTGTTAGTTTGATAGGGATTGCACTGAATCTGTAGAGTGCTTTGGGTAGTATAGTCATTTTCCCAATGTTGGTTCTTCCAATCCAAGAACATGGTATATCTCTCCATCTTTTTGTATCATCTTTAATTTCTTTCATCAGGGTCTTATAGTTTTCTGCTTAGATGTCTTTTGTCTTCTTAGGTAGGTTTACCCCTAGGTATTTTATAATTTTTGTTGCAATGGTAAATGGGAGTGTTCCATTAATTTATCTTTCAGAATTTTCATCATTAGTGTATAAGAATGCAAGAGATTTCTGTACACTACTTTTGTATCTTGCTAGTCTGCCAGATTCATTGATTAGTTTTGGTAGTTTTCTGGTAGCATCTTTAGAATTCTCTACGTATAGTATCATGTCATCTGCAAACAGTGACAGCTTTACTTCTTCTTTTCCAATTTGGATTCCTTTTCTTTCTTTTCCTTTTCTGATTGCTTTGGCTAAATCTTCCGAAACTATGTTGAATAATAGTGCTGAGAGTGGACAACCTTGTCGGGTTCCTGATATTAGAGGAAATGGTTTCAGTTTTTTATCATTGAGAATGATGTTGGCTGTGGGTTTTTCATATATGGCCATTATAATGTTGAGGTAAGTCCCCTACTGTGATTGTGTTACTGTCGATTTCCCCTTTTATGGCTGTTAGCATTTGCCTTATATATTGAGGTGCTCCTATGTTGGGTGCATAAATATTTACAGTTGTTATACCTTCTTCTTGGATCGATCCCTCGATCATTATGTAGTGTCATTCTTTGTCTTTTGTAATAGTCGTTATTTTAAAGTCGTTTTGTCTGATATGAGAATTGCTACTCCAGCTTTCTTTTGATTTCCATTTGCATGGAATATCTTTTTCCATCCCCTCACTTTCAGTCTGTAAGTTTCCCTAGTTCTGAAGTGCGTCTCTTGTAGAGAGCATATGTTTGGGCCTTGTTTTTGTATCCATTCAGCCAGTCTATGTCTTTTGGTTGGAGCATTTAATCCATTTTTATAAGGTAATTATTGATATGTATGTTCCGATTACGATTTTCTTATTTGTTTTGGGTTTGTTATTGTAGGTCTTTTCTTTCTCTTGTGTTTCCTGCCTAGAGAAGTTCCTTTAGTATTTCTTGTAAAGCTGGTTTGGTTGTGCCCAATTCTCTTAGTTTTTGCTTGTCTGTAAAGCTTTTAATTTCTCCATTGAATCTGAATGAGATCCTTGCTGAGTAGAATAATCTTGGTGGTAGGTTTTTCCCTTTATCACTTTAAATATGTCCTGCCACTCCCTTCTGGCTTGCAGAGCTTCTGCTGAAAGATCAGCTGTTAACTTTATGGGGATTCTCTTGTATGTTTTCTTTTTTTTTTTTTTTTTTACCCTTGTATGTTATTTTTCCCTTTCTGCTTTTAATAGTTTTCCTTTGTATTTAGTTTTTGATAGTTTGATTAATATGTATCTTGGCATGTTTCTCCTTGGATTTATCCTGTATGGGACTCTCTGTGCTTCCTGGACTTGATTAACTAGTTCCTTTCCCATATTAGGGAAGTTTTCAACTATCATCTCTTCAAATATTTTCTCAGTCCCTTTCTTTTTCCCTTCTTCTTCTGGGACCCCTATGATTTGAATGTTGGTGTGTTTAATTCTGTCCCAGAGGTCTCTGACACAGTCCTGAATTCTTTTCATTCTTTTTTCTTTTTTCTGCTCTGCAGTAGTTATTTCCACTATTTTATCTTCCAGGTCATTTATCCATTTTTCTCCCTCATTTATTCTGCTACTGATTCCTTCTAGAGAATTCTTAATTTCATTTATTGTGTGATTCATCATTGTTTGTTTCCTCTATAGTTCTTCTAGGTGCTTGTTAAATGTTTCTTGTGTTTTCTCCATTCTATTCCAAGATTTTGGATCATCTTTACTATCATTACTCTGAATTCTTTTTCAGGTAGACTGCCTATTTTCTCTTCATTTGTTTGGTCTGGTGGGTTTTTACCTTGCTCCTTCATCTGCTGTGTGTTTCTTTGTCTTCTCATTCTGCTTAACTCACTGTGTTTGGGGTCTCCTTTTTGCAGGCTGTAGGTTGGTAGTTCCCATTGTTTTTGATGTCTGCCCCCAGTGCTAAGGTTGGTTCAGTGTGTTGTGTAGGCTTCCTGATGGAGGGGACTGGTTCCTGTGCTTTGGTTTATGAGGCTGGATCTTATCTTTCTGGTGGGCAGGACCATGTCCTGTAGTGTGTTTTGGGGTGTCTGTGACCTCATTATGATTTAAGTAGCCTCTCTGAAAATGGGTGTGTTTGTGCTCCTGTCTTGGTAGTCATTTGGCATAGGGTGTCTAGCACTGTAGCTTGCTGGTTGATGAGTGGAGCTGGGTCTTAGTGTTGAAATGGAGATCTCTGGGAGAGATCTCACTGTTTGATATTACATGGAGCTGGGAGGTCTGTGGTGGACCAACATCCTGAACTCAGCTTTCCCACCTCAGAAGCACAGGCCTGACACCCGGTCAGAGCACCAAGACCCTGTGAGCCACATGGCTCAGAAGGGAGAAAAAAAGAAAGAAAAAAAGAAAGAAAGAAAGAAAATAAAAAGAAATAAAGTTATTCAATTAAAAATTAAAAAGTAATAAAAGAAAAAAGAAGGAAAGAAAGAAGAGAGCAACCAAACCAAAAAACAAATCCAGCAATGATAACAAGTGCTAAAAACTATACTAAAAAAAAAAGCAAAAAACGAACAGACAGAACCCTAGCACAAATGGTAAAAGCAAAGGTATACAGACAAAATCACACAAAGAAGCATACACATAGACACTAACAAAAAGAGAAAAATGAAGAAAAAATATATATCTATATATAAAAATCAAAAAAGGAAGAGAACAACCAAATCAATAAACAAATCTACCAATCACAATAAACTCTAAATACTAAACTAAGATAAACATAAAACAAGAAACCAGTCAGTTTTGGTGTGATTCACTGTCTATTCAGGTATTCCACAGATGCAGGGTACATCAAGTTGATTTTGGAGATTTAATCCACTGCTCCTGAGGCTGCTGAGAGAAATTTCCATTTCTCTTCTTTGTTTGCACATCTCCTGGGGTTCAGCTTTGGATTTGGTTCCGCCTCTGCTTGTAGGTTGCTTGAAGGAGTCTGTTCCCCATGCAGACAGGATGGGGTTAAAGTAGCAGCTGATTGGGGGCTCTGGCTCACTCAGGCGAGGGGGGGAGGGAGAGGTTCGGAATGTGGGATGGCACAGGCTCCTGGTACAGGATGTGTGGATAGTGACCTGTGCTTGCACACAGGCTTCTTGGTGGCTGCAGCAGCATTCTTAGCATTTCATGCCCATCTCTTGTGTCCGTGCTGATAGCGGTGGCTCGCTCCCATCTCTGGAGCTTGTTTAGGCAGTACTCTGAATCCCTTCTCCTCGTGCACCCTGAAACAATGGTCTCTTGCCTCTTAGGCAGGTCCAGACTTTTTTCCCAGACTCCCTCCCAGCTAGCTGTGGAACACTAGCCCCCTTCAGGCTGTGTTCACGCAGCCAACCCCAGTCCCCTCCCTGGAATCTGAAATCCAACGCCTGAGCCTCAGCTCCCAGCCCCCACCCGCCCCAGCGGGTGGGTAGACCAGCCTCTCAGGCTGGTGAGTGTTGGTGGGCACCGATCCTCTGTGCAGGAGTCTCTTTGCTTTGCCCCCTGCACCCCTGTTGCTGTGCTCTCCTCCATGGCTCTGAGGCTTACCCCCTGCCCGCTCTGCCCCGTCCCCACCAGTGAAGGGGCTTCCTAGTGTGTGGAAACTTTTCCTCCTTCACAGCTCCCTCCCAGTGGTGCAGGTCCTGTCCCTATTCTTTTGTGTCTGTTTTTTCTTATGCCCTACCCAGGAATGTGGGGAGTTTCTTGCATTTTGGGAAATTTGAGGTCTTCTGCCAGCGTTCAGTAGGTGTTCTGTAGGACTTGTTCCACATGTAGATGTATTTCTGATGTATTTTGGGGGAGGAAGGTGATCACCACGTCTTACTCCTCTGTCATCTTGAAGTTCTCCTAGAGACACATCCTTATTGTTACATGTAGTAGTAGTTTATTCCCTTTTATTACTCTGCATTCCATTGTATGAAGATCCCACAATTTACCTGTGTATCTTACCAGTATATCTCTACTGTTGGTAGAGATTTAATGCATTTATTGTTTTGGAATCTTAAGGTTAATGCTTCTATGAACATGTACATGCTTATACATTTCTACAAGTGAACATATGCATGCATTTCTTGTGGGTGTATACCTAGAAGAATTGCCAAGTCAAGAGTCATGCACATATTCATCCTTAGTACACTCTTCCATAGAATTGTCCAAAATAGCTGTACCAGCTTATATTCCAAAGAACGTTATATTAGAATTCCAGTTACTCCACATTCTTTCCAACTCTTGCCATTTTGGTTCTTTACTTCTGCCAATTTGTTGGCTGTAGAGTTATTACAAAGTGGTTTTAATGGCCATATCTCTGATAATTAGTGATACCAATTTTCATGTGCTTATTTTCCATTTAGATATCTTCTCTTGTAAAGTATCTGTTCAAATTTTTTGCTATTTTTATATTGAGTTGTCTGTCTTTATCTTAGTGATTTTTAGCAGTTCTTATATATTCTTATTCAGAGTTATTTGTCAGATGAATCATCTGTCATTTGTGTGTATGCAGATGTACAAATATATAGTTGCAAATACTATATTTTACTTTTTAGATTGCCTTTTAATGGTATCTGTGATGAACAAATGTTCAAGTTACAACCATATTAGCTGTTATATAATCCCATGAAATAGTTCTTTTTTTTTTTTTTTTTTTTGCAGTACATGGGCCTCTCACTGCTGTGGCCTCTCCCGCTGCAGAGCACAGGCCCCAGACACGCAGGCCCAGCAGCCATGGCTCACGGGCCCAGCCGCTCTGCGGCACATGGGATCCTCCCAGACTGGGGCACGAACCCGTGTCCCCTGCATTGGCAGGTGGACTAACAACCACTGCACCACCAGGGAAGCCCTGTTCTTTCTTTTTTTTAACTTCAGTTTTGTAGTTGCTTTCAGTGATGATGTTAACTTGATATTGGTTATCCCACTTATGCTAGAAGCAGAATATCTAGTTCATTCTCTCTCTCCCTCTCTCTTTCTCTCTGCCCTCACTTCCTTCCTCCTCTTTCTCTAGGTAGGTAGATAGATAGATAGATAGATACATAGGTAGATTTACCACTTTAGAATATATAATTCAGTAGTTTTAAGTATATTCATAATGTTGTACAACCATTACCATTATCTAATTCCAGATCATTTTCATCAGCCACTTCCAAATTCTGTATCCATTAAGCAGTAACTTCTTATTCATCCTCCATCATGTTTGTATTTATAGTAGCTTTATTTATAACAGCCAAAATTTGGAAGCAACCAACATACCCTTCAGTAGGTGAATGGGTAAATAAGCTATGGCACATCCAGATATTGGAATGTTACTTAGCACTAAAAAGAAAGAAGCTATCAAACCATGAAATGACACAGAGTTATCTTAAATACTATTACTAAGTAGATGTCAATCTAAAATGGCTACATACTGTAAAATTCCAACTAGAAGACATTCTGGAAAAGCAGAACTATGGAGAATGTAAAAAGATCAGTGGTTGTCAAGGGTTGAGAGGAAGGAAAGATGAGTACTTGGAGCACAGGGATTTTTAGGTCAGTAAAACTCTTCTATATAAAAATATAATGGAGGGCACATGTCATTCTACATTTGTCTGAACTCACATATTATACAGCACAAAGAATGAAGCCTAATGCAAATATGGACTTTAGCTGATAATGACGTGACAATGATGGTTTATTGATTTTAGCAAATTTACAACACTAGTGTGTTAATGATAGAGGCTGTGTGTCGGGGGGAGAGGAAATATACAAGAACACTCTATTTTCTACTCAATTTTGCTATAACCTTAAAAGTTATAAATATATAGTCTATTAATTCATAAAATTAAATTAAAATGAATTCTTGAAAAATTTTTAATTTTTCTGATTAATCAGAACAGAAAAAGAAATCAATAGTTACTAAGCCAATAACAATGAAAAACAGAAAACAGCAAAGTCAAAATTAAAGAAAAAGCAAGACAGAAGGCATAAATTAAAGTATACTCATTAATACATCATTTGTGAATATACTAAATATTCTTTTAAATACAGAGACTGCATTAATAGATTAGAAATTAATTCCAGCTATATGTTTTTATAAGAAATAAAACAAAAATCTAAAATAGGTAAAAAATAGCTAAAGTTGAGAGATGAGTAAATATTTTAGAAACTGGTAAAAACCTGAGTAGCAATATTACAGCAAAAAATGTGAAATTTAAGGTCAAAACATTAAGTGCAAAGTGGGACCCAGGAAGACATTATGTAATAATAATAGGTATAATTTAGGAAAAAAAAAATTAAATCTATAAATGTTTTTGTACAGAAGAATAATAGCCATAACACGTAAAAAGGAAATATTCCTAGAAATACATCAAGGACCTGACAAAAATATAATTACAGGTGGCGATTTTTTAAATGCTACTTCCAGAATGTGGCAAAGCCAGATAAAATAAAAAAAAGGACAGTGAGGATATTAATAATAAAATCAACCTCAGTCCTTGAAGTATGTTTCTTCTGACTATACCAAGTACTACCATTTCCTTATGTTTTTTCTAACTAATTTCCTACTGTTCTCCCTTACTCACCAAGTAGTTTAGCACCTCGGTGACTCTCTTTTTCTTTACAATTAGTCTTATCATGATTATTTATAATTTCAAAATGTACAATGATCCATACACTACCTGGGATTCTGATTTTGTTGATCATCTCTCTTCCAAAGATAGTGACCATTATTTCATCTCAAGTATTTTACTCCTATGGATAAACTTCATCATCACCAAAAATCACACTGCCCCCACTATCTTGATTTGGAGAATTCTGTTCTCTAAAACACAAACACGCCACTTTCAGTACAGGTTTCCTTCTAGTACACCAAATATGAAAATCTTTTATACCATTAAGGTCATCAAATCTATTGATCCAACACCTTTTCACTGCCCATCATATATTTCCTATTCTCACTATCCTACTTATCTAAATTATTACAGATTCCATGAAGGAAATTATAGTTACACTCATGCAAATACTCTCAAATTTTTCCATCTTTCCCTCAGTCTTACTCACTTGGAAAAATCCTGCTCTTTGTGAATTCCAAACTTCTGCCTCTGCCTGGCCACCACCAAAGCACCTGAACATGGATGGAGAAAACAGACATGTTTTAATGCTTACTATGCCCAGGCATTGTTCTAAGTGCTTCATACATGTGAACTCATTTAGTGTTATCAGCAAACTTATAAAATATTCAGAATTATTATCCAGATCCATCTCAATTCAGAATATAGATATAAATGTATAAAGCAAAATATCTGTACCATCAAAGTATCTGTTATTCATTAAATGGTATCAAATATGCAAACACAATAGTTTTTAATGGAGTACTTGTCATATGTTTTAATAATAATCCAAAAATGGATACTTTTTTCCATATTAATTTGTAACTTAATAATTCACGATAGATATGATGGATAGGCTAGTTCCATTGCTACTAAAATACCCTATAGATAAAAGCATTTATTTCAGGAATGAAAGAGTTTAACATCAGGAAATATATTAATATAGTGCATTATATCAACAAAAAGGACAGAAGGTATTTACTTTCATAATATATGCTAGAAAACAAATCACCTGATAAAATACAGCCCTTTGTAAATCGGTATAGATATAACTTATTCTTTTTTATAACTGCATTACAAATGTATTATGTTTACTTGTAATAAATATTTAAGTAAAATAGACTTTAAGCAAATAATATAAATATGGCTCAATACTTAATAAAAGCCTATTTACAAAGGGGAAAAATCCTAAAAGTGTTACATTAAATTTTAGGAACAAGAGAGGATAATTATCATTATTCTATTTCAAAATTGTTTGGCTGTTTCTAGGTAATAAAATTGGAAAGGAAAATGAAATAATTGACAATCACAGAAGAGGGTTATAATTATCCTTATTTGGAAATAATCTAATTATCAACATACTAAAACATTCTATTATTAATAAGTTAATTTGTTAAGGTAACAGGATATAAAATTTTTTCCATACTAGACATTATCAATTAGAAATAAAAGTTTAAAAAATACTCTGTTCACAATATTGTTAAAAACTATAAAACTTAGAATTAATTTAACAAGAAAGGAAAGAAATACGACTTGTATGAGAAACAGTTTAAAATATTATTATAGGGTATAAAATAAGATCTAGAGCAATGGAAGGAGTTAACATAGTTCTCTGTAACAGAACTGTTAGATAAATTCTAGCAAATACATAATACACTATTCAGCACTTAAAAGCAATGAGTTATACTTTTATAACAATTGCTCTGGAGTTATGCTTCTATGTAATTCATGTTGGAAAAGTATATTGGAGAAATGATATTATTTCTGTAAAGGACAAATATGTAAGGTGTTATTAATTTTTAAAGGCAAATAATGATCATTTTCATGAAGAAGAGAAGACTGTATATCAACTATAACTCAATTAAAAAAAAAAAAGACACAGGGAGAAGACAGTCATATATAAGCCAAACACATATATCTTGGGTGTCTAGGATTATAAGATTAATTTCTGCTGTTTAAGACAAAGAAAGAAAGAAAGAGAGAGAGAGAGAAAGGAAGGAAGGCAGGAAGGCAGGAAGGCAGGAAGGCAGGAAGGAAGGAAGGAAAGAAAGGAAAGGAAGAGAAGGAGGGAGGAAGGGAGGGAGGAAGGAAGGAAGGAAGGAAGGAAGGAAGGAAGGAGGGAAGGAGGGAGGGAAGGAAGGAAGGAAGGAAAGGAAGAGAAGGAGGGAGGAAGGGAGGGAGGAAGGAAGGGAGGGAGGAAGGAAGGAAGGGAGGGAGGGAGGAAGGAAGGAAGGAAGACTATCCTTAATATACTAGGAATTTGCACTTATTCACATGAGAATGGTCATTAGTCTGGTAGGATAGACATGAAGCTTTAGAGACTTGTTTAAACCACGTCAGATCTTTGAGCTATTTTTATACAGTGTACTTCTACAGATGTTATAAAGCTCATATGACATAGTTATTATTGCTGCTCTTCACAATCAATGTTCTTTTTTTTTGCGGTACGTGGGCCTCTCACTGTTGTGGCCTCTCCCGTTGCGGAGCACAGGCTCCGGATGTGCAGGCTCAGCGGCCATGGCTCACGGGCTCAGCTGCTCCGCGGCATGTGTGATCTTTCCGGACCGGGGCACGAACCCGTGTCCCCTGCATCAGCAGGTGGACTCTCAACCACTGTGCCACCAGGGAAGCCCTCAATGTTCTTTTATATTTGCAAACATATTACCCCCTCCATGAGTGTTTTTTAATAGTTTCTTATAGTTCCATTCTTCTATCTCTTGTAATATCCCTTTATCCTAAGGAAAATCTAATTTATTCTTAAACCACTCATGTTTCCTATGGTTTTCCTTAAGTAATCATAAGCTAAGTGGTGATGATAATTGGAAAATAAAAATGCTTTTTATTTTTAATCAGGTATCCATAATCTCAGAACAGTGTTCTCAAATCCACTGGGCTGAAGAATGTAACTAGGAACATGGCCTAAGTTAAGTTGTTTCCTCCTCCCTAAACTCTTTTACTAGATAATTACCAGATGGCAAACATCTTGTGCATTCAAGGCAAGAGAAGTGAGTAAAAGCAAAAAATAGAACCCAATCTCGGGAAGCAGACATGATCCAAACAAGTTGAATTTCATCCTATCTTTTTCATGGGAATTTGAATTTTAAATGAAGTCACTCAAGAATGCAAGAAGATAAATCATCCTAATGGCAATACCTTAAGTCTAGAGATATATTAAAGAGTTCCTGCTGCTAAGATCACCATTGTTGCCTTGTTTCTTATCCTTCCTCTATCGGCCTGTTAGCCTCTTCCTTTTATTATTTTAGCCACGTTATCCTTTTAAGAAATTGATTATTCTCTTCTATTTAATTAAATGCTAGTCAAATTATCCCTGATTAATGTGGTTAGTCAAATTATTCCTGATTCCTAACATATTTAAGGTAGAGTTTTTATTTCTTTTTCCCTAGAGAAGATGTGCTTCAGATCTGACTTTCCCCCTATTACAGTGATGGGATTTTGTTCTCAGGCAGAAATTCCTACTATTCACTATACCCTGACTGGCACATTGGTCTGGAAATTATCTGTTTCTTGAAAATTTGATATAAATTGTTCATGCACTAACTAGTCAGGGAGCTTTCTGAGAAGCTAAAGTGTGTGTGTGTGTGTGTGTGTGTGTGTGTGTGTGTGTGTATGAGAGATTTACATTTCATCTGGGAGAATGATTAAATTATTAAGATATTTTATGTTCTGTAATATCAATTTTTGTAATGGATATCTTTTCCAGAAAATCATTCTAATATCTGAGAAAAATTAGCATCCATTTGAATTAAAGATAAATTTAAATTTTTACAAATTTGCTATATGCAGGCTTTCTTATAGCAGCTGGTACAGAAAAAGACCAGGCCAGAGAGATGTTTTGAAGTATTACTATTTCAGTTAAAATATGATAATTTTCAGACAGTAACTAAGAGTTTTGAAAATGTAGCATATGGACAACCTCAGTAGAAAAATATCCACTTGAAAGTTTTCCTAAGCCAGTTCCTTTTGTATTCCAATGTCATTTCAGGAATACCTGTGCTTGCCTATGAAAAATTAAAATATCAGCAGAAATTTTGGTCATTTTTACAGGAAATTATAAAAATTTTATGAAATTATCATGAGATATTTTGAGTTATCTGAATGAATGCTATATATTTCAACTTTAAAATTAATATTAAATAAATATTAAGGTTATATTATATTTAATACTTAAAATAATGTATAATATTTAGAGCATATTTATAATTTATTCTTGCTCTGAAAACTTCCTGAGTGCTCACTACATTCAAAGCTTATTACCAACCACTTCAGGGTTTTTTATAGTGGAAGGAAAGTTGGTAAAGAATAGGTGAACAAATACTATTCATAACTTTCCATGTGTCTTTATACTCTGATGTAGAGCGTAGCACATTTGTTTCATAGGTGAAGAACTAATGTTCCAAAGGTAAAGTAACTTTAAGTTTTAAAATTTGAAAGTAATAGGGTAGAGACTGGGATTTAGCTCTGTTTTATTCCAATGCAGTGTTTTCTTCATTACATTATATCGATTCAAACAATAGTTAAGACCATATTTTCAAGGAACTCAGAGTTTAGTCAAGTAAGAAAAGCAAAGAAGTTAATGATAACTATCTTTAAATAGCTGTGAGAAAGAGGGAAAGGGGAATGATGTTTCTTGGGTGAAATCATATCTTTGTGTTTATTACATAGAGAGGTGTTCTAAAGATTGAGGGGAGAGAATAAATCTAAAGTGACTGCAGCAGCAGTGTCAGAAGATAGGCAAGTCAAGTGTTTAGGGCTATAGAGAGAGGGTGACTGATGATACTGGAAGAGTAAATTTATGGATTTTGTTTTTGTCTTTTTTAATAATATCAGGATGAGTAATTTGACCCTTTACAATTTTAAGTCAACTGAAATTAGACTATTAATCCCAAAATATTGTATAGGATAAAGAGAAACACAGATCACAGGGGAGATATTGTAAAACAAAATTAAAAAAAAGAATTTTAAATGATATTAATATAAGATATTTAGGAAATTTTTATGACCTAAAATATGATAGCAAAGTACCTCTTTGGATGTTAGAATCTCTATAGACGTTCTAGTTTAATGGTCTAGATTATGGAATGATCTACAAAGCCTTGGATTCTGATGTCATATCAGAGGATGAAATCTACATGAAGGGTATTAGAGAATTATTTGTGGGCTTGATATGGAATTTGAAAGAAAAGTTTCACATCAAAGTTAAAGTGGTAGAAGGGAGTCATGGAAGAATGCTCAACACATTGTGGGGAAATAAAGGACCATGTTATGAAAGGAATGATATTGAGATCTTCATGAAGAATGTAAAGAATTTTTCAAATGCTGGAATGACACTGTAGTGGATAAAGATTTCAGTGAAGACTGAACAGACTCTTTGACTTTAGGGATAAAAGGTAAGCTAGAAAGAAAACTATTTACTGAGCATCTAATATGTATCAGTCACTTTCCCAGGTATTTTTTCTCATTTAATTCAAATGCAGTACATCTTGTAGATGTGGAAGCTGAGGCTCAAAGCAGTTAAGCAACTCCACAGGGACACAGATATTTTCGAGAACTGAGGTTTAAACTTAAGCCAGTACGATTTCAAAATCCTTGCTCTTTCCATTACTCCATGATAGCTTTTTAATTCTTGCAGTGAAATACAGAAAACCAATTTGAGTATACTGGAGGTGTGAAAGGCAGATTACATGGAAAGAGTATGACCAGGCATTAATAAAGTAGAGTCAGCAGTCTTAAAATTTAAAGGTGAGGGAAGGAAAATGAAAATCTCATGTCAATATCAGGATGTAATAAAATGAATTGAGTTGTTGCATTGATCTTAGGATTAGTTAACATTTATTGAACATATACTATGTACAAAGCACTGATCAAAGCATTTTACATATATTATTTGTTAGTCTTCCAAATAATTTTATAAAATGGGTTCTATTATTACCTCAATTTAACAGTTGAGGAAATCGGCACAGTGAGATGAAATGATTCAGAAAATCATAAAGTGGTAAAGCAGCATTTGAACACAAGCAGCCTGACTCCAGAATCAGTAGAATCAACCACCCTACTGCCTGACACTCTATGTTACAGAGATCTGAAACTCAAATTATCTGACAAAGCATATTCAGTAGAGGTAACTTCTAAATTAGAAGTGTCGGTAGAAATATCTGATCTTTGCCTATATGGAAAATTTTAGTGAATTTGTCCCAGGTTTCTAGGGCCTTGAACTACAATGAGAGGACAGAGGACAGTTCCATTACGTTTCTTGGTGGCCTCACATTTCCCCCAGGCAGTCAGGGCCCTTTTCAATTAAGTGCTTTATTGAGTAACCCAATAAAATGGAAATTTGGATTTTGGCATTCTACACTATAGTTCATCAATACCTCTTATAAATCATGTTCTGGTAATAAATGCCATGATTTCTACTTTGTTATCAGGAAGTAATAAATAATACAAAGCCAGATAAATTGTGATTCTGTTGAATGCACCCTATGAAGTAAACATTTTTAAATTTGCTTTATCCTTTTGTAATTATACCTCTGGGTAGATTAACTTGCTCTTCACTTTATCCAGTCTCCTTACATGTGTAGGACTTACAAGCAGGTAGTTTACTGCCAGAAAACAAATGGCCTTTAGAAGCGTGGAGATATATTTACAGACACAGGTAGAAAGCTGGGGGTGGGGGTGGATAATTAAATGACAATCATAAGTGTCACAAATTTCAGGGGCACAGAATTGACTACAAGAATTATAAATTAGTCAGAACTACAATTTGAGCTATTACTCAGTTTTTTCTTTCCTTTTTGTATAATAACAGAACTTTTCCTTTAGAGTAGTGAAACATATAAATGCATATCTAAGGAATAATCACAATTCCTTTAAAGGATTAAAAGTAGAATTTTCCCCCCAAATAGGTTAATAGTTTGAAATTGTCCTTTAAAAACTGTATCCTTAAGAAACAAACTTTCATTATGTAGGTGTTTCTGTCATTTAATATTCCCTAAGTTCCTGTCTACATTTAGTCTTATGCTCCACTTGCAGCACTTTGTGGATAGCACTTGAACATCCTTATTTTTAATGGCACATCTCTTAATGTATCTATTATTTATTTTATGTGAAACATAGCCATGGACTCTATAACAAAAATTGCCACTGCTTTAACATGAAAAATTTTGAACCCACATGCAGGTGCCATTAGTGCAGAGATAAGAAAAGTTTAGACTATCCAATGTTAATAGAGAATCAGAAAAAAAATAACAAGACCAAAAGCATTAATAAAAATAAAGAATAAGTCTATGTATGTAGCTGTCTGTAGCTGGAAACAAATAGTGAGTAGAAAATATACTGAAAGTCATTTAAAAAAACAAAGAAAAAGGGAAAAAAATGGTGTTTCTTATTTAAAAAGTAGTCAGTGTCTGTGCATATTCATAGGAGAGAGAAGGCAAATAACAGTATTATAAGAATTATGTTAAGGAAAAGTTAGATAAAATTATGTATGAACAAATATATATATATATATATATAGAGAGAGAGAGAGAGAGAGACAGAGATCAAGCTTCAAAATCATGAATTGTCTCTATTCGAGATAAGTAGTCCCTGGCCTCTGAAGGACATAAGCCCCAATGAAAAATATCCTCCCTCCCAGTTTCTGTTCTAATAAAACAAAAAGATTATTGTCTGAAAGGCACAAAAGGCTTTAAGTCATGCTCAAAGGTTGACTAGAGAAGGTCACTTTTCTAGAGCTTGTTATTTATTTTTCTAGCTGTATCCCCAGGCTTCAACGGCCAGAAGGGGAGCACAACAGATTAATAACAACAGTTTTTTAGCTTAGGCTGAGTTTCTGTATTCCTTGATAATCCTTTTTTCCAGCTTCAGAAGCTGGTCTTGTAACTTGCAATGCCTACATTTGCTCTGGTTTTAGCTGCTCTGGTCTCTTGACTTTTTTTGTATACTACTCTTTGTGATCCTTTGTGACTTGGCTATTTCCATTGTTTAATTTTTCCTCTTAACAGTCATTTTACCAATTAATGGGTGATACAGAAAATTACATTGACCATAAAATTATGCTGTCCTCTGTTCTTTGTATCATACAGAGATTCTAATAACCTTACTCTTTCTTGTTAATTCAAATGATACCTGTTTTCCGAAAAAAAATAGTGGATGAGAGGAAGCAGGAGGGAGGCATATCTAATGAGATTTTTAGTAATGTCCTCCTGTGCAATCCTCTAGTGTTAAATTTCTTTTAACAGACAAGCCCTTGCTTTGGTCCTATGCTTATAGCCACTACTTTTTTCTCTTAAGGCAAGCTTCTCCTCACAATCTCCTCAATTCCTTATTTATTGATCCAATAGCTTTCTACTGAGGATTTACTATATCCTGGGTACTGTTCAGATACAACATACCAGGACCCATCTAACATGCTTGTATCTATAGAGACCATGGGATCCACCAAAACAATTTTGAATTTTTGATGTGTACATACCTTTTATGGATGGAATCAAAATTAAAGTGATTATATGCTAAAATATACACATGCTGGTCCATTGTATATGGGAACAAAACATTAGAGCTTCTGTTTGTATTGTTTTAATTTAAATAATAAGAAAAGTTTTACCTGTAACTAATGTTAAAAAAGAAACAACAGGCCCAAAATGGAGTCACTTAGGCTAGGTCCTACCAAGACGTAATGCCTAACATAATTAGTTTAAACCTTCCTCAGAAATATGACTAGACAACCTGAAATGTCCTGGTCGGCACTGAGATAGACTGATAGACACTTTCCATTCCCTGTAGGAGGGCGGTCTTGCCTAAAACAATGTATTCTTTGCTAATGATTTTCTTTTTTCCACTCCCTCTCTGCCTTTAAACCTTTTTTTTTTTTCTGCAGCTTGGCAGAGCTTTTTTCTATGGCTAGATGGGGTGCTGCCCAATTCATGAATCATTTAATAAAGGCTATTAGACCTTCAAATTTACTCAGTTGAATTTTTGTTATTTACCACCAATAAGAATTGATGCTAGCAACTTCATTCAGTCACAGGTCACATGCCCTCAGATTTCTTATGGGATGAGGGCAGTTCTGTAACATTGAGGGGGCAATGGTGCCATTAATTTTTTTGGTTATCTTTTGGCATCCTGGTAGGCAGAAGTCTGAAACTGACCCCAAGATTGCTGTCTTCTAGTGTATATGCCTTGGATAATTCCTAATCCTTAAAAATAGATATCATTTTAAATAAAAGTAATGTTATAAGTAAAAACTATCTAAATGTAAGTAAGGTTGGTGTGGTTTCTTTGATTGAGATATGAAGGGGACTGCAGGGTAAATTTACAGAAAATGCATCAACCAGAAATCCATTCACTCTATCATTCAAAAGCTAATTTTTGCATCAAAAATTCCCTTCAATCTAACAATCACTTAATATACACCCACTATGTGCCAGGAAAAAGTGGGCAAATCAGAAAACAATCTAATGAGCATGCTGCTTGTCTTCTGTTTTAGAAGTCAGAAAATAAAGATAAATAAATAACATACAGTATGGTAAATTGTGAAGGGCTATGGGAAGGCTGACAGTGCCTAACAACATCTTCATCACATTCTTAGCCACACCATGAGACTACATTTTCCAGACTTCCAATGTGGCTGGATCCCTAGTGGTTAAATGGAGCCAAATGACTGAATTTGATCAAAGGAATGAAAGTAGAAATGATGTGGTCTCAGCCAAAATGGCTAAAAGTAGATGTGCTTTCTTTAAGTTCTTGCTCTGTTCCAGTTATCTAATGCTGCAAAACAAATCACTTCCAAATTTAATGGTCTGAAACAATTTTATTATGCTCATGGAGTCTATAGATTAGAAATGTGGACAAAGAAGATCAGGGATGGTTTGTCTCTGCAAGTCTGTGTTCTTAGTTGGCAATACTAGGTGGCTGGAGATGATTCTACGTCTGGGATCTCAATGCAGAAACTACTTCACTCACTTGTCTGATACTGGCTAATACTGGCTGTAATTTGGGAATTTATCTGGAATTCTGTACCAGAAGACTAAAACATTATCTGTCCATGTACACTTGGCTTCCTCACAGCACAGATGTTGGAGCATCCCAAGTGAACAAGACTTAACTTTGAAAGTCACATTATGTCACTTATTTCATACTAATAAGTACACCCAGTTCAAAGGAAGGGAACATAGATCCACCTCTGAGTGAAGAAGTGTCAGTATCACTTTTCAAGAAGAGCATATAGGATGGGAGAAATTGTTGTTGTTTTTGAAAATAGTATTCTCTTTCCCTATTACCTATGTGAATACAGATGAGAACAAAATTGGAAGGATCCCACTCCGCTGATTCACATTGGTCTCTGATATTCATGAGAATACATTTTTATTGAGTTAAGCCACTGCAACTCTTTGGGTTTCTTGTTTTATTTTGTTTCTATTACAACAGTTACTCTGTTTGGATTTACATAGAGCTAAGGATAATAAATAAAGGAGAGAAAGAAAAAGAAAATGTCAACCACTCACAGATGTTGATGTTAAAACTCAACTCACTGAGCTGATAAATTTTAAAGTAAAAGTCTTAAGGAAGTAAGGGAATTAGCCTTATAGGTATCAGGTAGTAGGAAAAGAAGCACAAAGATCTTAAGTGGGAGTGTCAGATAAACTGCAAAGAGGACAGGGTGGCTGAAGCAGAGGGAGTAAACAGGTGAGTCAGAGAAGATGAGATAAAGGAAGTACCAAGGCCAGATCACGTGGAGCATTATAGGTCATACCAATGACTTTAGATTTACCCTAAGTGAGAGGGGAGACCATTAGAGGTAAGTCATGATCTGACACATTTTAATAAGAGCACTTTGGCTGTTGAAAAAGAAATTGCAAGGAAACAGGGGCAGAAGCAGAGAGACCTATTAGAAAACTATTGTAGGAATCCTAGCAACATGTGATAGTGATCTGGCTTAGGGTATTTAGAGTGCCAGCACTTCGGAGTGGTCAAATTCTGGACTTTTTTTGGTACTTGCTGAGGTTTTTTTTTAATTACTTTTAATTGTACTGAAATACACATAACATAAAATTTACCATTTCAAACATTTAAAAATATACGGTTTGGTAGTACTTCATTCACACTGTTGTGCAACCAACCTCCAGAGCTCTTTTCACCTTGCAAAATTGAAACTCTGTAACTACTAAACAACAACTTGGATATATTTTGAAGGTAGAGATGACAGGATCTGTAGGAATACATAGGTGTGGAGGTTGAAGAAAAGAAAAAGAGGAGTATAAGATGACAAAGATTTTGGTCTAAGTAACTGGAGGAATCTTGCTGCTATAAGCTGAAATGTGTAAGACCTAAGAAGGTACTGGTTAGTTATGCAAGGGGAAAGCAGAAGTTCAGTTTGAACATGTTAAATTGGAGATTTCTATTATATATTGAAGTGAAGATATCAAAGAGGCAATTCTGTGTGTGTGTGTGTGTGTGTGTTTATATATATATATATATACCATAGACATATATCTATATATCTAGATTTCAGGAGATAGTTCTGGGATGAAGTTATACATTAAGAATTCATGAGCATAGATGGTATTTATTTTCTTTTATTTTTAACATCTTCATTGGAGTATAATTGTTTACAATGTTGTGTTACTTTCTGCTCTATAACAAAGTGAATCAGCTAAACATATACATATATTCCCATATCCCCTCCCGCCCATCCTCCCTATCTCACGCCTCTAAGTGGTCACAAAGCATGGAGCTGATCTCCCCGTGCTATGCGGCTGCTTTCCACTAGCTATCTATTTTACATTTGGTAGTGTATATATATCAATGCCACTCTCTCACTTCATCCCAGCTTACCCTTCCCCCCACCCTGCATCCGCAAATCCATTCTCTACGTCTGCGTCTTTATTCCTGTCCTGCACCTAGGTTCATTAGAACATTTTTTTTTCCATATATATGTGTTAGCATACGGTATTTGTTTTACTCTTTCTGACTTCACTCTATAGGACAGATTCTAGGTCCATCCACCTCACTACAAATAACTGAGCTTTGTTTATTTTTATGGCTGAGTAATATTACATTGTATATATGTGCTACATATTCATCCATTCATCTGTCGATGGACACTTAGATTGCTTCCATGTCCTGGCTATTGTAAATAGAGCTGCAATGAACATTGTGGTACATGACCCTTTTGAGTTATGGTTTTCTCAGGGTATATGCCAAGTAGTGGGATTGCTGGGTTGTATGGTAGTTCTATTTTTAGTTTCTTAAGGAACCTCCATACTGTTCTCCATAGTGGCTGTATCAATTTACATTCCCGCCAACAGTGCAAGAGGGTTCCCTTTTCTCCACACCCTCTCCAGCATTTATTGTTTCTAGATTTTTTGATGATGGCCATTCTGACCGGAGTGAGATGACATCTCATTGTAGTTTTGATTTGCATTTCTTTAATGATTAATGACGTTGAGCATCCTTTCATGTGTTTGTTGGCAATCTGTATATCTTCTTTGGAGAAATGTCTACTTAGGTCTTCTGCCCATTTTTGGATTCGGTTGTTTGTTTTTTTGTTATTGAGCTGCATGAGCTGCTTGTATATTTTGGAGATTAATCCTTTGTCAGTTGCCTCATTTGCAAATATTTTCTCCCATCCTGAGTGTTGTATTTTCATCTTGTTTATGGTTTCCTTTGCTGTGCAAAAGCTTTTAAGTTTCATTAGGTCCCATTTGTTTATTTTTCTTTTTATTTCCATTTCTCTAGGAGGTGGATCAAAAAGGATGTTTTTGTGATTTATGTCAGAGAGTGTTCTGCCTATGTTTTCCTCTAAGAGTTTTATATGTCTGGCTTTACACTTAGGTCTTTAATCCATTTTGAGTTTATTTTTGCATATGGTGTTACAGAGTGTTCTAATTTCATTGTTTTACATGTAGCTGTCCAGTTTTCCCAGCACCACTTATTGAAGAAGTTGTCTTTACTCCATTGTATATTCTTGACTCCTTTATCAAAGATAAGGTGACCATAGGTGCATGGATTTATCTCTGGGCTTTCTATCTTGTTCCATTGATCTGTATTTATGATTTTGTGCCAGTACCATACTGTCTTGATTACTGTAGATTTGTAATATAGTCTGAAGTCCAGGAGCCTGATTCCTCCAGCTCTGTTTTTCTTTCTCAAGATTGCTTTGGCTATTCAGGGTCTTTTGTGTTTCCATACAAATAGTGAAATTTTATGTTCTAGTCCTGTGAAAAATACCATTGGTAATTTGATAGGGATTGCATATTGAATCTGTAGATTACTTTGGGTAGTATAGTCATTTTCACAATGTTGATTCTTCCACTCCAAGAACATGGTATATGTCTCCATCATCTTTAATTTCTTTCAACAGGGTCTTATAGTTTTCTGCATACAGGATTTTTGTCTCCTTAGGTAGGTTTATTCCTAGATATTTTATTCTTTTAGTTGCAATGGTAAATGGGAGTGTTTCCTTAATTTCTCTTTCAGATTTTTCATCATTAGTGTATAAGAAGGTAGGAGATTTCTGTGCATTAATTTTGTATCCTGCTACTTTACCAAATTCATTGATTAGCTCTAGTAGTTTTCTGGTAGCATCTTGAGAATTCTTTCTATATAGTATCATATCATCTGCAAACAATGACAGTTTTATTCTTCTTTTCCAATTTGGATTTCATTTTTTTTCTTTTTCTTCTCTGATTGCTGTGGCTAACACTTCCAAAACTATGTTCAGTAATAGTGATGAGAGTGGGCAACATTGTCTTGTTCCTGATCTTAGTGGAAATGGTTTCAGTTTTTCACCATAGACAATGATATTGGCTGTACATTTGTCATATATGGCCTTTATTATGTTGAGGTAAGTGCCCTCTAAGCCTACTTTCTGGAGGGTTTTTATCATAAATGGGTATTGAATTTTGTCAAAAGCTTTTTCTGCATCTATTGAGATGATCATATGGTTTTTATCCTTCAGTTTGTTAATATGGTGTATCACATTGATTGATTTGCATATATTGAACAATCCTTGCATTCCTGGGGTAAACACCACTTGATCATGATGTATGATCGTTTTTTTTTTTTGCAGTATGCAGGCCTCTCACTGTTGTGGCCTCTCCCATTGCGGAGCACAGGCTCCGGACGTGCAGGCTCAGCGGCCATGGCTCACGGGCCCAGCCACTCCGGGATCTTCCCGGACTGGGGCACAAACCCGTGTCCCCTGCATTGGAGGGGGACTCTCAACCACTGCGCCACCAGGGAAGCCCCTGTATGATCCTTTTAATGTGCTTTTGGATTCTGTTTGCTAGTATTTTGTTGAGGATTTTTGCATTTATGTTCATTAGTGATATTGGCCTGTAGTTTTCTTTTTTTGTGATATTCTTTGGTTTTGGTATCAGGATGATGGTGGTCTCCTAGTATGAGTTTGGGAGTGTTCCTCCCTCTGCTATATTTTGGAAGAGTTTGAGAAAAATTGGTGTTAGCTCTTCTTTAAATGTTTGATAGAATTCACCTGTGAAGTCATTTGGTCCTGAGCTTTTGTTAGTTGGAAGATGTTTAACACAGTTTCAATCTCAGTGCTTGTGACTGGTCTGTTTCTATTTTCTATTTCTTCCTGGTGCAGTCTCAGAAGGTTGTGCTTTTCTAATAAGTTGTCCATTTCTTCCAGGTTGTCCTTTTTATTGGCATATGGTTGCTTGTAGTAATCGCTCATGATCCTTTGTAATTCTGCAGTGTCAGTTGTTATTTCTCTTTTTTCATTTCTAATTCTGTGATTTGAATCTTTTCCTTTTTTTTCTTGATGAGTCTGGCTAATGGTTTATCATTTTTTTTATCTTCTCAAAGAAGCAGCTTTAAGTTTTATTGATCTTTGCTATTGTTTCCTTCATTTGCTTTTCATTTATATCTGATCTGATTTTTATGATTTCTTTCCTTCTGCTAACTTTGGGTATCTTTTTGTTCTTCTTTCTCTAATTGCTTTAGGTGTAAGGTTAGGTTGTTTATTTGAGATTTTTCTTGTTTCTTGAGGTAGAACTGTATTGCTATAAAGTTCCCTCTTAGAACTGCTTTTGCTGCATCCCATAGGATTTGGGTCATTGTGTTTTCATTGTCATTTGTTTCTAGGTATTTTTTGATTTCTTCACTGATCTCTTGGTTATTAAGTAGTGTATTGTTTAACCTCCATGTGTTTGTATCTTTTACAGATTTTTTCCTGTATTTGATATCTAGTCTCATAGAATTTTTGTTGGAAAAGATACTTGATATGATTTCAATTTTCTTAAATTTCCCAAGGCTTGATTAGTGACCCAAGATATGATCTATCCTGGAGAATCTTCCATGAGCACTTGAGAAGAAAGTATACTGTTGTCTTTGGATGTAATGTCTTATAAATAACAATTAAGTCCATCTTGTTTAATGTGTTATTTAAAACTTGTGTTTCTTATTTATTTTCATTTTGGATGATCTGTCCATTGGTGAAAGTGTGGTGTTAAGGTCCCCTACTATTTTTGTGTTACTTCCAATTTCCTATTTTATGGCTGTTAGCATTTGCTTTATGCATTGAGGTGCTCCTATGTTGGGTGCATAAATATTTACAGTTGTTATATCTTCTTGGATTGATCCCTTGATCATTAAGTAGTGTCCTTCTTTGTCTCTTATAATAGTCTTTATTTTAAAGTCTATTTTGTCTGATATGAGAATTGCTATTCCAGCTTTCTTTTGATTTCCATTTGCATGGAATATCTTTTTCTATCCCATCAGTTTCAGTCTGTATGTGTCCCTAGGTCTGAAGTGGGTCTCTTGTAGACAGCATATATATGCATCTTGTTTTTGTAACCATTCAGCCAGTCTATATCTTTTGGTTGGAGCATTTAATCCATTTATACTTAAGGTAATTATTGATATGTATGTTCCTATTACCATTTTATTAATAGTTTTGGATTTGTTATTGTAGGTCTTTTCCTTCTTTTCCTTCTCTTGTATTTCCTGCCTAGAGAATTTCCTTTAGCATTTGTTGTAAAGTTGGTTTGGTGGTGCTGAATTCTCTTAGCTTTTGCTTGTCTGTAAGGGTTTTAATTTCTCCATCGAATCTGAATGAGATCCTTGCTGGCTAGAGTAATCTTGGTTGTAGTTTTATCCCTTTTATCACTTTAAATATGTGCTGCCACTCCCTTCTGGCTTGTAGAGTTTCTGCTGAAAGATCAGCTGTTAACCTTATGGGGATTCCCATGCATGTTATTTGTTGCTTTTCCCCTGCTGCTTTTAATAGTTTTTCTTTGTATTTAATTTTTGATAGTTTCATTAATATGTGTCTTTGCATGTTTCTCCTTGGATTTATCCTGTATGGGACTCTGTGCACTTCCTGGACTTGGTTGACTACTTCCTTTCCCATATTAGGGAAATTTTCAACTGTAATCTCTTCATATATTTTCTCAGTCCCTTTCTTTTTCTCTTCTTCTTTTGGGACCCCTATAATTTGAATGTTGGTGCATTTAATGTTGTCCCAGAGGTCTCTGACACTGTCCTGAATTCTTTTCATTCTTTTTTCTTTATTCTGCTTTGTGGTAGTTTTCTCCACTATTTTATCTTCCAGGTCATTTATCCGTTCTTCTGCCTCAGTTATTCTGCTACTGATTTCTTCTAGAGAATTTTTAATTTCACTTATTGTGTTGTTCATCACTGTTTGTTTGCTCTTTAGTTCTTCTAGGTCCTTGTTAAATGTTTCTTGTATTTTCTTCATTCTATTTCCAAGATTTTGGATCATCTTTACTCTTATTACTCTGAATTCTTTTTCAGGTAGACAGTGTATTTTTCCTCTTCATTTGTTTGATCTGGTGGGTTTTTACTTTGCTCCTTCATCTGCTGTCTACTTCTCTGTCTTCTCATTTTGCTTAACTTACTGTGGTTGGGTTCTCCTTTTCACAGGCTGGAGGTTCATAGTTTCCGTTGTTTTTGGTGTCTGCCCCCCATGGGTAAGGCTGGTTCAGTGGGCTGTGTAGGCTTCCCACTGTAGGTGGAGGGGCTGGTGCCTGTGTTTTGGTGGATGAGGCTGGATCTTGTCTTTCTGGTGGGCAGGATTGTGTGTGGTGGTATGTTTTGGGGTGTCTGTGAACTTATTATGATGTTGGCAGCCTCTCTGCTAATGGGTGGGGTTGTATTTCTGTCTTGCTAGTTGTTTGGCATGGGGTGTCCAGCACTGTACTTGTTGGTCATTGAGTGGAGCTGGGTCTTAGGGTTGAGACGGAGATCTCTGGGAGAGCTCTCGCCCATTGATATTACCTGGGACCGGGAGGTCTCTGATGGTCCAATGTCCTGAACTTGGCTCTGTCACCTCAGAGATTTAGGCCTGACACCCGGCTGGAGCACCAAGACCCTGTCAACCACAGGGCTGGAGAATGGGCAAGTCAGAAAGGAATCAGGTTTCTGGCCCTTGGATATTGGCCGACTTGGGATTGGGGTTCCATAGCTGTGCCTCAGTGGTTGGCGTAGCCACCCCAGGAGCTTCTGCACGTTGGTTGGTAGGGGCCCGTGTGCAGAGGCCTTGCACCTGACATGTTGGATTGGCTTTCTCAGCACAGAACTTCTGCAGGGACACACCTTGGCTCCTGTGTGGAGAAGCGCTGTGTACACCACCACAGCCCAAGATGGCAGCGGCCGGCTTATAAATGGTGTTTAAATCCATGCACCTGGATAGGCTTGCCAAGAGGCAGAGTGTAAACAGAAGAAAGAAGAGGTATGAGAACAAGCCCTAGAGCATTCCAATATTTAGAGGTTTGAGAGGTAAAAAATACCAGTGAAAGAAATTGAGAAGGCACAGAATGTGTGTTCTCCCAGACACAAAAGGATAAAGTATTTCAAGGAGGAGAGGTTAAACGATTGTGTATAATGCTATTGACAGGTCAAGTAAAATGGATGCTAAGAAATGACCATACAATTTAATCATTTCAATGTCATCAGTGACTTTGAGAAAAGCAGTTTCAGTAATTTGATGAATTCAAAAAGCTGATCAGGTGGGCCTAAGAAAATTCCAAGGAAGAAAGCCTGGAAACAGTTAAGGTATACAGTACTTTCAAGAATCTGTTCTATAAAAATAAGAAAATAAATAAGGGAGTACTTGGATGGGAATGTGGGATCAAGGCTCAGATGTGCAAAAAGTGGTATATGACTTCACAAGATGGTTAATTTTATAAAATAAGACCTTAAAACATATATTCATTACAATATTTTGAAATAAAAGAAGGGCAGTACTAATGAACAGTGTTTGTATCACACAGTGGTATGTTAATGATCTTGTGGCAAAGTTTTTAAAAGAGTTATTGAATATATGATGAATTATGCATTTCCAAATTTGCTGATCTTTTCTCTGATGACAATAACTGTCATTAATTTGCTACATAGCAGTGTTTTAAGAAAATAAAGACAATCTGTCCAGGGTAAAGGTGCCATTTTAACAATAAATGAGAAAGTAACTGCTCTTTGAAATTGCTCGCACTGAATAATTTCCCTCCAAGCGTGAGTACAGGCCTTCCCTAATTCCCATGACATGTGTGGATAGCGCTTAACAGTTAACAGGTCTTTACTAAAGACGTGGATAGCAAAAAGGAAGTATGAAACAGGAAACAGTTATAATATTACATGTGACCTACTTCTATCCAAGGGCCCAGTCTTTTACATCCTGGCTCCCAGAAATCCTAAAACAGATAACTCACTTCATCCCACATATCCTCCCGGAAAATGTTCCAGGCCTTTCCATTACTTGGAGTCTCACTCACACAAACTTATCACAGGCCCAAAGATGGAAAAAAGTTATCCCTCATCTAAATTTCAGGATCTAGAAGAGAGCCTAAGTCTGCCTAAAGAAAAAGAAAAAGAAAAACACACTTGATTCCTTTCCAGAATAAAACAAGGGAAATGTCTATTTCCTTCATTTCAAAACCTGATTCTGTTACATAGACATGAAAATCACAAAAAAAGTTCAGCACTTGTATATTTTTTTCAAAGTACCAAGTTCATTCAATCTCTTTACCTATAAAATAAACATTGTTAACTTATTGAATTACTTTGCCCTTTCATAAGAGAAAAATAAAATACTATTTAAAACAGGATTTTACTGGCAATAAATTTCAATTTCTGGCATGTCTACTGACACCTAGCACATCATTTTCCAAGTCGGGGTAGAACTAGAGCATTAAGTTATAAAATAAAGTTTTTGAGTGTCTTTGCAATATAACATATTGATTAAGAGAAGGACATGGAAGTCAGTCTTATAACTGGGACCAAATCCTGGTCCCTACACTTAGTGCTTTTATCTCTCTTATCATGAACTTCCTTACTTTTAGTATCAGTCATAATACTACCTCTTTCATGAGCTCTTGGTAAAAATAAATATGATGATAGAAATATCATCTTAGATTTCAGAATAGGATCTGCCACATAGTAAATGATCAATAATTAGTATCTATCATTTTTAATGCTGTTTTCAATACTGTAGATTGTCCTCTAATTAGCTCATGCCTCAATGGGTTTTTGAGTGTTTACAGAGATTCTAAAGCAGCAACTCAATATAAGTATTCTTTGTTCGTCTTATTATTATATTTTTCCTAATCTAAGTATGTAAGTTATTTGGTTAAAAGTATTCTTAAATATTAGTGAACCGTTTCCTGTCTAAGGTGGTAAATATAAAATCTTCCTCATTAAAAAAAAAAAAAAGGACACATCATTAGATTTAGGGCCCACTTGTGTAACCCAGAATGATCTCATATCAATCCTCTTAACTACATTTACAGAGATTCTTTTTCTAATTAAGGTGACATTCAAGGTTCTAAGGGATAGGACATTCACAGATTGTTTTTTTTTTTTAAATAAATTTATTTATTTATTTTTGGCTGTGTTGGGTCTTCGTTGCTGTGTGTGGGCTTTCTCTAGTTGCAGCGAGCAGGGGCTACTCTTTGTTGTGAGAAGCAAGCATGGGCTTCTCACTGCGGTGGCTTCTCTTGTTGCGGAGCACAGGCTCTTGGTGCATGG
Source organism: Grampus griseus (assembly GCF_964374135.1). Lineage (NCBI taxonomy): Eukaryota > Metazoa > Chordata > Mammalia > Artiodactyla > Delphinidae > Grampus > Grampus griseus. The sequence continues at coordinate 92,553,539 of NC_138998.1, forward strand.
GCTTCAGTAGTTGTGGCACACGGGCTCAGTAGTTGTGGCTCGCGGGCTTAGTTGCTCTGTGGCATGTGGGATCTTCCTGGACCAGTGCTTGAACCCGTGTCCCCTGCATTGGCAGGCAGGTTCTTAACCACTGCGCCACCAAGGAAGTCCCTCACACATTGTTTTAAGACCACCATTCAACCCACTATAGGGAGATGGTGACTAGACCTGTTTTAGTTAATCTGGTTCTTGAAAGGTTACAGGATATTTCAAATAAACTGACAATAATCATGAAAAGACACAGATACCACTAAGAGTACTTTGGCTTGGCTGATGGCTAATTATAATAAAAATAAATTTCAATATAAAATATTAAAACATTTAAATGCCAGAATGTGGAAATTCACACTGCAAAAAATGGTTTAGAAATAAATATTTTATGTGAATTTTAAAGTTCCTGAAAAATATTAACTCAATCTGGAATAATGATGATGAAATTTGACTTCAGAGGAAGTGATGGTTTTCAAACACTCATTATCCCTCCCAGAATTGACCTTTAGTATTCATATATTGTGCCATAATTTATCTTCTCTTTATCCAAAGACAGTGTAAAGAAGTTGTGAATCTTAATCAGAGGTTGTTCCATCCCCTCAATCGTCACTTTTATGGCCCAAAAAATACTCACCATTCTAAGAACCTGGTAAAGCAGGGAACTGACTCCTGTGTTTGGAGTGTCTTAGAGCAGTCCTCAGCACGGTCCCTTGATTAGATTTTTCAAATGGATGTGATGAATAGGGAGCAACAGGAAGGGCCATAAATGAGTGATTTTGTGTTTTGTTGAGTTTTTCAGTTAAGAAAAAAAGGGAGATCTCCAGAGAGAGAGAGCCAATAATTAGCCTTTGTCCCTGCAGTTGCAAGACTTGGGAGACTTCACACTTAGAGCAGAAAAGCCATGTCTGTTGTTGTTAACTTACAGTGAATTTTGAACTCAGAAAGTGTAACAAATAGAATTTGGATAAGGAGCAGGGAGGGGATGAGGTAAAAGTCATGAATACAGTTCAAAATCAAGGTACACATTCTAAAATACAAAGCATATACAATGACCACAAGGCGATGCCAGGAGAAAAATCAGAAATGAATCAATATAAGTTACCACAGTTTACTTAATAAAGTCAGAACTTTAACTTGCAGAGTCTATATGTATCAGATAAAATTAACCTGCTATATATGAAATAAGAACATAGAGAACCAATGGAGACAGACTGATAGCAAGGGAGAGTAATAAAAGAAAGATGTGGTTCTGTTGGGAATAACTGCTCTGATTCCCTCCCACTCATTTCAGTAGTAAAGAAAAAAGCTGACTTTCTTAGCAGCATCTGAAACGCTAATTAGCAACATAATTCGGGCCTGATGTTCATTGTCCCAGTAATGGCTTTCCTACATTAACTCTCAGTATACGCAAGCAAGCATGAAGTATGGAAACATCCTAAGCAATTTCTAAGGTTTTAGGATGTTTGGACTGAAAGTGTACTGCTATTCATGAATTAAAAAGAAAATCAAGCATAAGAAAATATCTTCAGTCAACAGACAGAGAATTATAGACGAAGGTAAAAGAGATAATAAGTGAGTGAGTGATTTTGTTTACAGACATGACTGGTTGACTAGCATGTAATTATGGGACCTGTTTCCAGTTTGTTCTTTGCAAAAATAATTGGTGTGTGCCACATAAGGATCTGTTTTAATAAATGGATCTCTTCAGGAAGCAGAAGAATGGTGTGGGATGGCAGCACAATTTAGCATAGTGAGTACTAGATGTGGACACCATTAGCTGCAGCATTTCTTATGACACATTGTACTTAGAACGACTGCTCAGCCTGGAAAAGAAGTGCAAAAGATAAATGGAGTGGCAGCTTGTAGTGTCATGGGTCTAACTGAGCTAATTAATTAGTCTGCACTTCTGTATTAGCAGTGTCTCAGTGAATGCTATGGAGATGGCAAGACAGAAAGAGCTAGCTCTTGAAGGAAACATACATCCAGACAATGGATGGCATACTGAGTATAGCTCAAAGGCAAAAAGATAACTGGAGTTTTCTTAGGAAAAGTACATATAAAGGGATCTGTCCATGTCATAGCTATTTTGCTGTAATGTGTGTTTGTTATCCACATAATGACATAATTTATTATGAAATCCTCAAATAATGGTAAATTAGTTAAAGCAATAAGGGTAATCTCTATTGCATTGGTTCCCAAACTTAGATTTACATTGGATTCACCTGGGAAGCATTAAAACTACAGATGTCTAGGTCAAACCCCAGGGATTTTGATCTAAATGGTCTGGATTGGAGTCTGTCCATGGGATCTTTTTGAAGTTTCTGAGGTAATTCTAACGTGTAAACATGGTTGAGAACCACTACTCTAGTGTGTTCAGTCATCTGTACCAAATGAATGGTATGCAACCCTCCCTACACATTAAAACCACTTGGGAAGCTTTAAAAATAAATCAGAGTTTAATAGAATAAGGCCTGAGTTTTGGAAGTATTCAAAATATTATTAATTTACTGAAAATACATGTAACAGTTACCAAAATGCACCAAGCATCACACTTAGCAATAAGGAAACAAATGCAAGATTGCTCTTTGTTCAACAAATGTAAGTATTTTGAAAGGAGTTTACAGTTTAAAAAGGATTTATAATTGCCTAATTCATTGTATATTATTGTAAGATGAACTCTGCCTCTTGCCCAAGGACTATTCCCATAGAAGTATTTGAAAAATGGAGAAAACTTTTTGAAACACTATTTTAGGATTACAAATCAGAAAGGCAGAATGACAAGGTGCAGAGAGCATAGAGTGGGAATTAGTTATGACTTTGCCATTAGTTTGTTCTGCAACTCTGTGAAAGTTATTTTATTTTATATTTATATATTGGGGAAATAATGTTTGCTCAAACTGTCATACAATCTTATTATGGATATCGAACCAATTCAATCAAATAAGATAATGGATATCAAAATGCTTTGAAATAGATCAAGATTTACAAAAGTATTTTCATGATTAATGTGGAAATGGTGATAAATCAGACCAAAGTCATGTGTTTGCTATAGAGAAAAATCTGTCAAACTGATAAAATATCTGTGCTGTTTATCATGACACTCTGCCATTTCAAAATACTTTCATAACTTGCTACATGTACTAAGATTAACATATGTTTAATGTTAATTACATAATGTCTTTAAATGACTTCCTGGTGGCATGATGAAACCTTAATATTAACATAATCAAATTACTTATAATTTAATTTAATTCTATAGATTATTATTAAACTTGTTATGTGATATGTTTTGTGTCAAGAACTAGGAATACATAAATGACTAAGGCACAATTTCCACCCTTCAAGTATCATAGTCTAGTTTGTTGATACACACACATACACACACACACACACACACACCTCAACATCTATCTATTTACCATATATTTTTCTATCCATCTAGTATTAAAATGTGAAAATTCAGAAGGTGATATGAATTAAAGGGATAAGGAACCAGAGGAGGTAAAACTCATTCTGTTGGAAGCAGGCTTCACAGATAAAATGACATTCAAATTGTTTTCAAGAATGAGTGGGACTTTGCCAGACAGGATAAAGAGCCTCCCTGATAGAGAAAATAGCAAGTGAAAATACAGGGAATTGTAAAAATTTAGTGTGTCTCTAATGTCACAATCCCCATCTTGAAAGTTTCTTCAGTATGGCTAATCTAATCTAAACTGTGTGGATTTTTCCAAGCATCTTTCAAATGGACTGCTAACTTACATGTCATTATGGATGGTCTGTTCTCTTCAAGAAATTCACTGTGCAAATGTCAAAGTCAATTTTACATTTTAGCCAAATACCTTCCTGACTACTGATATTCCAATATACTTTGTAGGTCAAGTGTTTTGGTAACAGCTATTAATTTGACCTAGAGCTCAACTCTGCCCATTTGGGAAACACATACGTGCACTCACAGGGAATGATTTGGGAGTCTGAATGACAGAATCTGAATGTAATGCCTTCTCAAATGATAAATTTATTAATGAACATACAGAGGGGAGTATGTAAATTTACTGATTTTGTAAAGGTATAACTATAACTTTTCTACATATGTAAGTGTATAATTTACTGAGTTTTAAAGAGTTTTTCAGAATTTAGCCTAGAGGCTCTGATACATATACAAAATCACATGATCACTCCAATCCAGTGACAAATGTGTCTTTCCCTCGAATGGAAATTGCACTTTGAGGAAGAGACATTAGCATTTTCATCAACATGTTGCCACTTAGAGACTGTACTTCCATACCTGGCAGATTGTATATATATAAAAAAAATCTTTAGAAAGCGACAAGACAGAATTAAAATAAAAATGTAAAAAAATTAGCTGCAATAATTTAAAAGTATAAATATAAATAGAACTTATTGACAAGAAAACCATGAAACAATGTTGGAAAGTGTCTTTTTTCATATTAATATGGAATGAGGAGCCCAATCCAATAAGAATCTTTTATAGTTCTAAAAAAAGTGGATGTGGCAATTAGAGAAAGTAGATCTGTTCAGTAGAAAAAGAAAAACTTAACTATGGAGACACTTATAGTTAAGAAGTACTTGTACTTGTCTAAAAAGTTTTATAATAAAAATCAACAGTTCCTAGCTGTAACCTCCACATGCCCAGTCTCAATCTCCAGTTATAACTTTCTCAACATTTTTTCTATTGTGTTCCTTCAATTTCCCAGATATTTTGCTTATGCTGTTAGTTTATTATTTACCCAATCTAGGACTAATATAATACTTAATATGAGAATGAACTCATCTTCATAGCTCTTTTATCCTATCCCTCACTTCCATTCACCACTCCCTGGCAGTACATTTTTAAAACTTTTTATTTCCTTTGTTTAATCACCATTACATCATTATATGATTATACCAATGGGATCCTAGATCCAGTGCCAGGAGCAGTCGTGGATGAAGCTGTGGTCTATTGCCCTGTAGCTTTGACAGAAGTCCCTACTGCCCTGCTTCTGCGCTTGACTGGGCTGTTGTTCTGGCTACCTAGCATCCACTTATGCCCACATTCTAAGTCAGGTTCCTTATTCCAATAATTCTACGAGCTACCTACTATTATTGCTATAAATTATTTTTTCTTTGTTGAATTATCCATGGTGATTTACATTTAGAATACCATTTATCACTGTTAGTTTACTTTTTTAGATATAATAGTTGGTATGTTTTCTCTAAAAAATATTTTAAAATTAGGTTTATTTCAGTCTTTCACTTCTAGCTGACTAAACAGACATTCTATAGAAAGGCTCAGTCTTGGTCTTGTAAAAAATGAAAAAAGAGAAAATTATCAATTGCTCAGCCCTTATAATAGCTCAGTTGGGATATAATAATACAAGTCTAAGTGAGAGATTATTGAATAGAGAAGCAAATGACAGAACTTTGAGAATGGGGACAAAAAGAAAAGGCAAAGAAAGAGAAAAAGGTCAGCCATAAAGAATGAAAATGAATTAGGGGAATATGGTTCATGAAAGCCAAGATTACAGATAATTATAAGAACAAGGAAGAGGTCATAAGTAATAATTCCAGAATTTTTAAAGAATATAAGGTTCTGAAAGAAATTGTAGCCTTTAGTGACAAACATATCCTTTGCTACCATCAAGAAAGGAGTTTAAAAAAGAAACGTGGAAGCAGAAGTCAGATTGCAAATATCGTGAGGCACATATTATATAAAGGTAGTGTAGGGAATAATCTTGCTACTATAAAAATAAATGAGACAGTGTGATGTGGAATCAGGTAGAGTTATATCTAATCCCAGTTCTACAACTTACTTGTGGCATTGGGCAAATCAATTAACCCTTAACCCTCTAGACCTTAATTAACTCATCAATAAAACCTGAACTATTATATCAGCTACAATGCGTAGTTAATGCTTTCAATAAATAATTATCTCTCTCCTTAAATGGAGTGACTGATAGGACTTCTGAGTTTTTCCTTTTTGTTTTCTTTGATTTTTTTTTTTTTAAATAAGAGAAATTGGAGCATTTTATGGCCAGATTTTGGGGGGAAAAACCTGTAAGTGAGAGAACAGATACAGTGAAGAGGAAAAAAATAAAATAAAGAGAAAAAAGAGTGTAGTAATTGATGGAGCAAGGTAGGTGTGTGTAAAATTTTAGAATCAATCAGAGCTAAGCCAATAGAATCGAGTTGTTTTCTCATGATGCAGGAAAGCAGAACAACAGATGATAAAGATAAAAATTTAGGGGCTTCCCTGGTGGCACAGTGGTTGAAAATCTGCCTGCCAATGCAGGGGACACGGGTTCGAGCCCTGGTCTGGGAAGATCCCACATGCCGCGGAGCAACTAGGCCCATGAGCCACAATTACTTAGCCTGCATGTCTGGAGCCTGTGCTCTGCAACAGGAGAGGCCTCGATAGTGAGAGGCCCACGCACCGCGATGAAGAGCGGCCCCCACTTGCCGCAACTAGAGAAAGCCCTCGCACAGAAACAAAGACCCAACACAGCCAAAAGTAAATTAATTAATTAATTAATTTTAAAAAAAAGATAAAAATTTACAAAATTAAATTTAAGGAGGCTCATGTTAAATGGCTTCCATCTAAGAAACTTAAGAACGAATGCCAACTATATGTATGAAAAGGTGGGGTTAGAAGTGGATGAATAGAATTACTGAAAATGTTTGTAGTAAATGATGTAGGGGATGACAATGAACTGGAATAATGGTGAAGGCAGAATCATTACAAAGAAAATGATATAATGTAGTAGAAGAATCAGTTATCTTTCAAATAATTTTTAAGTATCTTTTAGTGTAGACTCATCTATCTTATGGTATAATAGCAATAGAAAAAACTGGAAGCTGTAATAAATTTTTATTGGTTCTAGAACATACATATATATATATATTTTAGCATTTTTTTCTTTTTTCTTTTTTTGCGGTACGCAGACCTCTCACTGTTGTGGCCTCTCCCGCCGTGGAGCAACAGGCTCCGGACGCGCAGGCTCAGCGGCCATGGCTCACGGGCGCAGCCGCTCCGCGGCATGTGGGATCCTCCCGGACCGGGGCACGAACCCATGTCCCCTGCATCGGCAGGCGGACTCTCAACCACTGCGCCACCAGGGAAGCCCTAGAACATATTTCGACATTGATTTGTTGACTAAATTCTCATTTGCAATGTTTATTTTGAAATTTAACTATTTTGTTTAAGGTTAATTATACAACATTCTGAAGGAGGATCTGAAAACTGGAGGTTGTTATTAAAGTTCCTTAGAAAGTAAAAATATTTTTCGAGGTACACTTATGAATAAAATAAGAAATAGTATTAGAAGTATAACATTCAGGAGTTATTTTCCTGGCTTCATTTCCAGTTATACTATGCATTTTCAATTGGTGAGTCTCTGGAGAATAAGAATATGGAAAGAGAAATTCCAGTTTCTCTAATTATCACATTAAATAACATAAGCTATATTGATTTGCTTATACTTTTGTCTCTTTCAGATATTGTTGATAATCAGCTTGACTGAAAAATGGAAAGAACATGGGAGCTTTTTGAACTCAGTCTCATGTGAACTTAATGAAAAAAATGGAGAATGGGTTAATAGCCTTCAGAATCAGTTCTTATCCCTTTCTCTGCTTGTTTCTTCTTCATTTTCTTCCCATATCTTTTACCTTTTCAGATGAAGGCATTTCTTCATACTATTCAATTTTTTAAAAATTATTGAAGAGGACTGCTCCTAACTGGAAAAGTGACAGTGATTAATGAACTTAAAGACCAACAGAATATTCAGTATGAATCATGTTTGTCTTTACTGTACTTTTAAATTAATTTGTATATTTTCAAGTCTTTTGTTTTCTTTGTTCCTTATTCATTGACTTGCAGTAAAAGTTAACAAAAAGTTTCTTCAGTTTTTGCCATTAAGTCATTTAGATGTAAAAGCATATTTTCATCTACTTAGCATTGGAAGGTGTATTTTACATCATTTCCTCTCAACCAGGTGTATAAATTAAAAAAACAGGTGGTGGAATACTTAGTTCTATTTCATACTCTATCTTCTGATTCTTGAACCTTGAATCATGGAATAATTCTGCTTGATTAGGGGCAAGTGAATATACCCTTTATTACACTGGTATCTTTTAAATTAGCAGTCTTGAAGAAGGCATTCATTATCTATTGCTCTGGCATGTTTCTACTCTATAGCTGTTCTTCAAATATGACCTTGCAAAACTGGCAGATTCTGCAACATTCTAGAAAAGGCTTTGAATTCACACCTCTTTAGTTATTTAGAATATGTAATTTCATAGAAAAATATGTTGGTAAAGAAATTCTGAGAAAGAAGGGACACTAAATAAGGTTGAAGCTCAAGATGAAGGTGGGTTGGTTTTGTCTCAGCCCATCTTTAACAGAAGTATTAGAGTCAGTGATATTGTAGGTGTTTTCAATCATTTTATACCTCTTTTTATTGTGATTATGTCACCAGTAATTATTCTCATTAAAAAAATGGAGATTTGATGGTCCAAAATGGTATATCAGTTTTAATGCCCAATTTATTTGCTTATAAATGACATTAATTGTTATAACATATTTGTTATTAGAGCAATACATTTTTCTTCTTTTGTTAATTGTCTGCTTACTCACTTTGTCTGTTTGTTGTTTTGCATTTTAGCTTTTTTCTTATTGAAGTGTATGAGCTATTTTATTGACATTAAAGTTGTCAACCCTTCGTCTATCTTTTTTTTCTTGTAATGATTTCCCAAGTGGGTACATTCTAATGATATAAATTTCAGTTATATTATAGACATTATCAAAACTTTCATTCTGAGTTTTTTTTATTATTTTGTTAAAATATTTCCCTATAGTACAGAAATTTCATAAACATTTATATACAGTAGCAAATTATATTATTACAAAATATTGTATATTATGTTACACAGTTATGATTATATTATAGTAACAAATTTATATATAGAAACAAATTTATACACAGTAAGGAAGTCTTTATGGTTCCAATCTATATCAAATTTTGGAAAAATAATTTTGTTCTCTGCATTACTTACCTTTTTCATTTTTCAAGACATGCTTGTGTCATGTTGCTAATGTTTGTTGTTGTGAACAGAGCTGTTCTTCTTACTCCCACCTAATCCCAGAGTGAATTAAATCCTGAGGGTTTTATAAGCCACTGAGAGTGCTGAATTTTCCTCTGAGTCTGTACTTCTTACATTAAGATTTGTAGCCTTACTGCAGGAGCTGAGGAGGTGGCAAGAGAAACAGAGTAGTGTAGTGAATGGGAATGCCAAAAGGATACGTGGGATCTAGTATCTGATATGTTAATTTTCCACTTTAAATAAATTTTCATAATCATTTGTCCAAATTCTGTTTGAAACCCAATGGTTGGGCAAAAATAGAAGGTATTATCCTTTTCTTTCCATTTTTTCTCTTTTCCTTTATATCTAATTAATTTATTTACTGTTTCCTGGCTTTATTTTTATTTCTACAGGAAGATGATTATACACTATCAAACAGTATATGTCATTTAAGTCACTCCCCCACCAATAACTTCCCTTACAACTTGTCCTCCAGCTGCTGGTGGCTGCTTCTCTCCATGAAGGGCTCACCTCCCCAGAACTTTGAATAACATTACTGTTAAGAAAGCCCTTCTACATAAATGCCCTGTTAAATTAAATATCCTGATAATGCAACAGGTCAAATCTGGTGTAGCTGACCTTAATTATTTTAATATGCATTAATGGATTTAAAAGAATCTAAGAAAATATGTTGGATCTACATTGCTCTTGGATAAAAAACAAAGAAACAAAAAACTCATTCAAATTATATTTTAGTGTCAGAGAGCAAAAGAAAGGTGATTACTATTTTAAAAGGCAATTAAAATATGTACATCTCCAGGTGAAATTGTATTGAATGAGTCACATAATATATTAAAAATATAAATGTACAGGGTTAATTTATTTTCTAATTAAACATCTACTTTTGTTTTAAATTCCAGGGCCTCAAGAGTCATATCTACCTCTAAGCTGTCAGATCATCCAAAAATGAATACAAATTGTAACTGTAACTCTCTTATATCTTAGGTCTCTGAGACATTTGTTATATTTAAACATGTCTAAAATAATTAAAAGCACATGTCACAGAAAAGCAGATAAAAATGGTGTAAAGTTCCATATAGCTCCTTTAAATCTGTAAAATAAAATCTGTTTCACTTTCTGGTTGAGGTCATTCACTCTTTGGAGGAAGGGGGTGGTTTAAGACCCAGACTCTGGGTAAGGAAATGTACACAAATTGGGATATGTGCATGTTTTTTTACGGCAACTAAAAACATCAAAGTCACCTGGAATGTTTTGCAGCTGTACAAGAAGTTATGACCTTCATGGCAGTTTCTTGCTCTGAAACCGGGAGTAAAGTACTAACCAGTAACACATAATCATACACATTCCAAGAGATAGAGTTGTTTGTTTCTCATTCTGTCAGTTTAGATTCCTTGGTTAACTCAAAAGAGTCTAAATGTGCCTTGAAGCAATAAAACAATTGTAACTTCTAACCTATGATTGAACTCCACAGGGCAAAGGGAGAAAGATACACTGGATAATGTGGTGGTGGCAGAAGGAAAACACAGGGCAAGTGAACTACAGCAATTCACTATTCAGCTGTAATGCAGAGCACACAGGAAAACTTTAACCATACTTTTAAGGCCAGGTAGCATTACTGTTCAGCACACTGAAACTGCTCATGCTAAGAAAAAACAAACATATTTCTTCCTGGGCCCAAGCCCTTTAATCTCCCTAAAGTAATTGTAACCATTTTTGCTTGGGTAAGAGAAGTTGGAAAGGAGCATACCCACACAGTTCTCAGCAAATCTCTGCTCAAGTTCCCTTTGCACCTTGCATAATATAATGTTTCTTGAGGCCCAAGTCTGGGCTAAGAAAATGTAACCCTCACAAAATCTTATAATGGGGAGTGCATTAGTTTCCTATTGCTGCTGTAACAAATTACGATAAATCTTCTGGCTTAAAAATTTGTTGTCTTACACTTCTGGTGATCACAAGTATGAAATGGGTCTTCTTGGCTAAAATCAAGGTGTTGGCAGGACTGCCATCCTGGAGGTTCTAGGGAAGAATCGATTTCTTGACTTTTTCAGCTTTTAGAGGCCACCCACATTCTTTGGCACATGGTCCTTTTCTGTCTTTAAAGCTCACAAAGGTGTGTCAAATCACTCCAACCTCTACTTTTGTTGTTCACAACTCCATCTCTGACCCTGCTTCTCTTGCCTCCCTCTTTAACTTATAAGGACCCCTGTGATTACATGTGCCCAACAGATAATCCATGATAATCTCCCCATTTCAAAATTTTCATCAATCATGTCTTCTAAGTCCATTTGCCATGTAAGGTAACATACTCATAAGTTCTAAGGTAAAAACATGAGCATCTTTGAGGGTTCATTATTTTGCATTTTACAGGGTGCTCCCCATTCTGTGTATAGGAAATAGCCTCAGAGAGTTGAAGTGACTTGTCACTCAGTCTTTAATTCCTAAAGCCAGAAGACTGCATGACTATATCACCCGTGTACTTTCTATTGCAGTGCTTCATGCGTGAAGTGCTGTGGTCCAATCCTCTGTCAATTCTCTATCTCTAGATTTTCTACATTATCCTTGGGCAAACATTAAAAGCTCTAGTGTGCCCAGAAGTTTACAGTAAAAAAAAACAGCCAGGAAAATTTGGAGTCAAGCCTTAAGGCTCTATGTGACCATCCATATCTCCTGTGAACTTTGCTGACCACAGCTATATTAAAGAGTGTTCAGATATCTGATAGAATTATATTAACACTCAAAAATGATGACGCTTTTACTATGGAATACATTTCTCATGAGCAAGAGAAAAATGATACAGATACAAAAAATAATATGAGTTAAGATTTGGCTTTAATCTGTTGGAACAGGTAACGTTTATACCGACAGATAAATAATAAAAATAAAATGTGAAGGACATTAGATTACAAAAACACATATTAATAATTGTATCTCTATTTCTTGGCTTCCCAGATAAGGTTAACATTAACACTGAAATTATAATATAAGGAGCTGTTCTTATTCTGCCAAATTAGGGAATTATAAAATTTCTGTTTATGTCAAGAACATAAAATATAATTATAGTACCACATAATACTCATCTTGAACGATAAGAATTACCAAGGGTAAAATACGATCAAGAAGAGGAAAGATCTATTTCTCCTAGCTAAATTGTGGGTTTCCATGATATTTAATAAATTTTCAAAAATATCATGATGAGTTCTAAACTTGACCTCTCATTTATTGAGACTGTTAGAGTACTATGACAAAGTGTAAGGGCACTTTACTTTTTATGTAACTACATACTGTACACGTCCTTTGTTCAAGCTGTTTCTAGAGATGAATGACTCTAAAGAAATAAAAGAAGTATTTGGGACAATCTTTTTCTCTATACACAAACACATATTTTTAAAAATTTACAAGGCCTAAAAGTGGTGTTTTAAAGAATGAATTGTAGCTTTTATACATCATTTTGTACATTGTCTTTATTATAATGGAACTAGAAGCAACATTTTCCAAATTCAAGGGGAATATGACACCTATGGTGGTTAAAATGAATAATGTGATCATATTAACTAAAACAATGACTAGAGTTTTAAAAGGTGATGATGTTTTAGAATACATTCAAAGAATCTAATTAAACAAAGGTCTCCCTGTACCTAATCAATAGAAACTGCTCTGGTTTCATTCATCCTTAGTTGTAACTTACACTGAAGAATTATTTCAGGAGAAAAAAAATGGCTTGGTACAAGAATTCTGATCTTGTATTAGGATGTACAACATTAATTGCCCAGAGAATTAACAGGTACATATTTTCCTCCTGTAAAATGATTGTATGCATTGGACTGCTATTTTGTCCAGAATGTGGTCTTAAGAATGACTATTTAAGAATGAGGGCAGCCCACACAAAAGATTCAGTAATAGATGACAAATAGTAAATTACAAAATGAAGAAAATAGAATGGGATTAGATATTTTTATTTCTGTCACCTAACTCTGAAATGTTTCCTTTTCTAACAGCACTGTCCAATTTTCAACAAATATGTTCATTATGTTTACCTGGAAATAATATAATAACGATAAGAAGCTTTTCTCATGTAGGACCATCAAACGTAAAGCCCAAATTATTATTGTATTTGTCTTCTTCCTTTATCATCCTAGTGAATGCCTATTGCAAACATAAAAGAAATTGAACTCCTTTTTATACCAAATTATTATACATACCCTAGTACCCATCACCTGTCTCACCTCATCTCCTACCATTTGTCACCTGCCTCACCATCCAGTCATACCAGTTTGCTTTCTCATACTCAACAACAGCTAAATCACAGCACACTCAGTGCTTTTACATTTCTTATTTTCTCAGTCTGGAATGTTCTGCTCACATGGATACCTTGTTGATACGTGAATTCAAATAAGACCTTTCCAGAGAGATTTTCCCCAACCTCACTAACTAAAATAGCCCCATTTCCCCTCAGACTATCTCTCGTTGTTATTTTGTTTGGTTTTCTTCATACCACCAGGTCTGGTTACATTATTTGCAGGGTCTAGTAAAAAATAAAAATATGAGACCCCCCTGTTCAAAAACTATTAAGAATTTTAAGACAGTGAGAGCAGAGCATTAAACCAAGTGCATGGCCCTTCTAGGTTCCTGTGTGACTGCACAGATTGTAAACCCATGAAGCCAGCCCTCTATAGCAGTATTACCACTTGAAATTAACCTCTTAATCATGCTTGTTTGATCTGGCTCCCCTGTTAGAATGTGCACTCTGTAGAGCTCAGATCACAACTATCATATTGACTATTATATTTCACAAGTTTTGAATATCCCCCAAAACCATAATTAAATATTTTTTTAACAAACAAATGAAGACAAGCAGAGAGAAAGGAACTCTATCTCATTTAGCTTTTTTTGTTCTAGTTAGACCTTCAACAGATTAGATGAGGTCCACCCACATTAGGGAGGGCAATTTGCTTTTCTCATTCTACCACTTCAAATGTTAATCTCATCCAGAAACACCCTAATAGACAGACCCAATATCTGGGCACCCTGTGGCCCAGTCAAGTTGACACATAAAATTAACCATTGCAAATCCACCTCTTGTCAATTTGGCACCCATACACATCTTAAAGCCTATTTAATCTCCAAATAAAGGTGACAACAAGGTCAGAGTAGTGGTTGTAGCCAGGTGAGCCTTGGTAAAAAGTCAGTGATGCCAAGCCCATGCATAACCTCCATCCCTGCCATCAGAGTCACTTTGTTCATGAGTCCATTGCATGTAACAGAAGTGGCTGGGGAAAGAAGTTGACTTATATCCACAGAATTAGTCATGCTATCTACTTGATTATTAAAGTCCTCCTCTGCTGAGGTCACTCTGGTGAACATTAGCATGGGACACAAATATCTTCACATTATCTGACTGTTCAGATAGGTCTATTCACATACCTCCTCCCCAAATTTTCTTGTCATCTATTTTCCAATCCTGAAAGAGGGCTCTCTTCAGAACCTGACCATGCTTGTACCCTGATCTTGGATTTCCAGTCATCAGGACCATAAGAACTAAATTTTTATTGTTTATAAGCCACCCAGTCTGTGGTATTTTGTTATAGCAGCTCAAATGGACTAAGACATCTGGTTTCACGGGTTCACTGCTAGAGAAGAACTTTGCCTTAGGGTGAATCATATCTCAAGTCTCACTCATATTTGATTTAGATGATATTTATATAAGACTGTGGACTTCAGACTTTAGAGTTGATGCTGAAATAAGTTAAGAATTTTGGAAATGTTAGAATGGAATGAAAATAGTTTACATGTGAGAAGGACATGAATTTTGGAGAATGCTATGGACAGAATTGTGTCCCCTCAAAATGCATATGTTAAAGCCCAAACCCCTAGTGTGATGGTATTAGGAGATGAGACCTCTGGGAAATAAATAGGTTTAGATAAGACCATGAGCTAAGTGTGAGACCCTCATGATAGGAACAGTGCCCTTATAAGAAGAGGAAGAGAAACTATAGCTTTCTCTCTCAGCCAGGTGAGGACACAGGTAGAAGACAGCTGTCTGAAGGCAGGAAGAAAGCACTCACCAGAATCCTACCATGTTGACATTCTGATTTCTGCCTTTAGAACTGTGAGAAAATACACTTCTATTGTTTAAGCAACCAATCTTAGTTGAGCCAACTAAGACAGTGTGCTACTATTAAGGACTATGGCAAAACTGTAAGTGTAAGCATTTTCTTATCAAATCAAATTGATTGTGGCTAGTCAAGAACCATGATTATTATTTGAACCAATCAGAATGTTCATTTGTAGAATGGTTGGGAATACTATACTTTTGAATCCAATCTTAAGATAGTGAATCAGGAAAATAAAGCACCATTTTTGTATATTAAATAAATCATAGACCTAATTACAGAATAATAAATTTCTCTTGAAAGGCAGAGGAACAAGTTGCAAAACCTTGGGAATTCATCTCTGACTAACTTACTCTGTTCATGTCAAGGCATACTCATTGTTTGGTTTTCATCTCAGTGGGCATCTAGTTTAATCCTAAATTCTAATTATCTGTCCAGCATAAAGGGATTTCTACCCAGTCTTTATACCTGAATAAATATTTTTGATGCTGGGGAACTCAACATTTCCTAGGGAAGTTTTTATTTTCACATACTGCAAATAACTATACTAAAAAGTTTTTATTGCTTCCCTTTTTCTCAAACTATAGTCCCCATGTATAATAGCTATTCTCTGTTCCTCTCACTATAACAAATGAAGCATTCTACATGAAGCACATTGACAGTAATCCGATAATGAAAACACATATTCTCAAAATATCTTGGCTAAAAGTTTACCTCAGTTATATAAATAACCAGTTCAAATTTACTAGCAAAAATTTTGATAATATGAAGTGTAACTTAATGAGTTGAAAACATGATGACTTGAAAGAAACAAGAGCTAAAGTTTAAAAAATTGCAAGAGAAAAATCTGAATGTCCTTAATTGGTAATAACTTTTTATTTGTTTTGTGGAGTGGCAGATTAAGAATGAGAAAAAAGTAATCAAATTTGATTTATTAGACATATATGGTAAATCTATGCTTTGAAAATTTAGTGCTTTCAAACTAAAACCTGTAAAAAAAAAAAAAGAAATCTAGCACCCTATTTCAAATGTACAAATGTGTTCATTCATTCAATTGAGATTTTTGTAAACACCTGATCTTAGTCCAGACTCTCATCATCTCTGATATCTGCAGCAGGTCTTTTGGTCAGTCTCTTTGCCCAGATCTGCTTGCCTTTTTTTGCTGCCCCCTACTTTATACATCTGCCAGACCAATCTGCCGAAATAGCAGTAAGTATGATGGCACTAACCTCTCAAAAACTTACAATAACATCCTATGACCTACTGAGTCAAGTGTAAATGTTTCTTGAATTTCAAAATATTCTGAAAGTTGTTCTTCCTTTACCTACCCAAACCCTACTCCCTGGGTTTTTTTTGTAATTTTATGTATATACTTTATTTTTATTTATTTATTTTTAACATCTTATTGGAGTATAATTGATTTACAATGTTGTGTTAGTTTCTGCTTTATAACAACGTGAATCAGCTATACATAAACATATATCCCCGTATATCCTCCCTCTCGTGTCTCCCTCCCACCCTCCCTATTTCACCCCTCTAGGTGGTCACAAAGCACCAAGCTGATCTCCCTGTGCTATGCGGCTGCTTCCCACTAGCAATCTATTTTATGTTTGGTTGTGTATATACTTCCATGCCACTCTCTCACTTCGTCCCAGCTTACCCTTCCCCCTCCCCATGTCCTCAAGTCAATTCTCTACATCTGCATGTTTATTCCTGCCCTGCCCTTAGGTTTGGAACCTAATGAAACTTAAAAGCTCTTGCACAGCATGGAAACCATAAATAAGATAAAAAGACAACCCTCAGAATGGGAGAAAATATTTGCAAATGAAGCAACTGACAAAGGATTAATCTCCAAAATTTACAAGAAGCTCATGCAGCTCAATATCAAAAAAAACAAACAACCGAATCCAAAAATGGGCAGAAGACTTAAATAGACATTTCTCCAAAGAAGATATACAGATTGCCAACAAACACATGAAAGGATGCTCAACATCACTAATCATTAGAGAAACGCAAATCAAAACTACAATGAGGTCATCACCTCACACCAGTCAGAATGGCCATCATCAAAAAATCTACAAACAATAAATGCTGGAGAGAGTGTGGAGAAAAGGGAACCCTCTTGCACTGTTGGTGGGAATGTAAACTGATACAGCCACTATGGAGAACAGCATGGAGGTTCCTTAAGAAACTAAAAATAGAACTACCATACGATCCAGCAATCCCACTACTGGGCATATACCCTGGGAAAACCATAATTCTAAAAGAGTCATGTACCCCAATGTTCATTGCAGCTCTATTTACAATAGCCAGGGCATGGAAGCAATCTAAGTGTCCATTGACAGATGAATGGATAAAGGAGATGTGGCACATATATACAATGGAATATTACTCAGCTATAAAAAGAATGAAATTGAGTTATTTGTAGTGAGATGGATGGACCTAGAGTCTGTCATACAGAGTGAAGTAAGTCAGAAAGAGAAAAACAAATACTGTATGCTAACACGTATATATGGAATCTACATCCTGTTTTTATGCCAACTTCACCTCTACATATATTACCTATATTCTACTTATGGCTTACTCTGTTCTTCTGCCATATGGAGTAACTTCCATTTTTGATTCTGATTTTCTTTCAAAATCTGGTCTTCTCTCAGTCTGCTTTGGAATTTTTATTTTATCAACTTCAGTTTTATTTATTATCTATGTCATATAGTTTAGAAGTTGTTATTTTCTAATTTTTAAAAATAGTTTTCCCTTTCAACTAATTTACAAGCTATTTGAGAGGAAACAACCACTTCATTCTACAGAGGCTTTCATGCACAAAACTTGGCAAACTCTTACTTCATACCAAATATTTTGTCATGGTTTAGGAGCTAAGTAGACTATGAAGACATATAAGAAAGGAAGTGTCCTCAATGGAATGATAAGTTAAGTGGAAGAAACAGTATGTATATAACAAGATATGTGAATATGCTTGTGATAGTCTAAGCCAAATTCTTAAACATAAGCTATTAAAGATAGTAACAAAGACCAACATGCATACTGAGAAAAGAGGAATGTAAAGAATAATTCATGTTTTCTCATTTTTGCATAACAAATGGTTTAATAATGATGATGATAATAATAATAATAATGAACAACCTAGGTTCCAGTGGAAAACATAGATCTTCTCCTTTTTAAATGAAAGTTATATAAAACACAACACCTGGGTAATTCATTATTAGTAAGGATAATAAAGAAGAATTCTAGGGGTTTTTTTATATTAAATTAAACCTATGGCATCTGTTATAATATTTAATGCTTATTTTATTATATTTACTGAGGGCAAACCTAGAACTTTTTGAAACTACATAAACTTTTCTAAGCCTATTGGTCATTATTTGCTCTATGACCTACCCACATTGATTAAAGAAATGTGAGTGTTTAACATGAAAAGAAAAAAAAGAATAAAAAACAAGATGATGATAACTGGTAGTTATGTTTTATAAAAATGAATTAGAATTATTAAATTTAGATTCCAAATATGTAAAGCTCAAATTAAAATAAAAGCCCAATTTTGTTTTAATTGGGATATAGTTGCTTTACAATGTTGTATTAGTTTCTGCTGTACAGGGAAGTGAATCAGCTATATGTATACATATATCCCCTATTTTTTGTATTTCCTTCCCATTTAGGTCACCACAGAGCATTGAGTAAAATTCCCTGTGCTAGCTATACAGCAGGTTCTCATTAGTTCGTGTACCGTTTTTCTAGATTCCACATATATGTGTTAATATATGATATTTGTTTTTCTCTTTCTGACTTACTTCACTCTGTATGTCTGTTTCTAGGTCCATCCACGTCTCTACAAATGACCCAATTTTGTTCCTTTTAATGGCTGAGTAAAAAGCCCAATTTTTAATTATAAAAATGAATTTCTAATCATTGGATGCCTAAAAATAGTACAATCTACGTTGTGATTTGATGAGTTTACTGACTCTGAAAACATTCAAGCAATGACACTTCTACTTATTACAATAAAATCTGAGACAATCTATAGTTGTGTGCTCTATGAGTGGTGCAGATAATAAATGGTCAAAGGAGGAAATTACAACTCTCCCTTAAGGAAAGCAGAACACTTTCATTGAGCAGGTCAGAATTGATCTGAGCTTTCTTATAAATTGTTCAAAATTTATAGAAAAATTATCATACGTCAAATTTGTTGAAACTCACGATAACGCTTAGGAATTAAAGAAAGTAAAGGTGAGAGAGAGACAGACAGACACACAGATGAAGAAGGGGAGGAGAAGGAGAGATGGAGAGAGACAGACACAGAGATACAGAGTTAGATAGAGAGTTATCAGCTTCCAAAGGTACATAACTAGAAAGATGGAACTGAGATTTGAACACTGGTGGTCCAACACCTGAGTTCAAATCCTTAACCTTTATTCTATACTACCTACTAGGCTATATGTGTAAGATATGGTAGGTAAAAAAGAGACAAGAAAAATCAATGGTAATAAAAAGCTTAGTACAACAAAAGTAGAGCACTCCCATTGGAAAGAATTGAGAAAAATAATTGTAAATTATATTGGGGCCAGATTGCCAGTGTGTAGCAAAATGTCCTAGCACTGCAAAATGTCAAAGTTGTTCATTATGTTCAGGAGTTATGCTGCTGTATTTTGCACAGTGTGAAACATCTGGAGGTTTTTCCAGAAAAGTGTCATGTGTACTAGTTTTCCAACTGAGAGTTAACAAAGACCAACATACCATTGGGAAAACTGTATTTTAGACAAAGCAAAACTACATACCAGTGAGTTCTTAAATGAAAGAAGGTACAAGTTCTGCCAACTCCTCAGGTGTAAGAACAATAAGAAAACAGTATGAATCAAAAGTAGAAGTAAAATGGGAATTTTGACTTCTTGAATACTAAACTGTTCTTGTCCACTGACCCTTTGCCACTTTCACTTTTCTCAGAATTGATTTTCAACTAATTTCTCATTCAAGAAGTAGCAATGCCCTTGCTTAATTCTTGGGTTCTGCATTAAAAGAGATTCTAATTCAAACTCTACTTCTAAGACATGCTAAATATGTGACTTTGGACAGGTTGAGGAACCTCTTTAACTGTGTTCTTGTTATGTTTTTATCTCCTAGATGAGGAAATGAATATAAATTATTTTTCACAGATGTGATATATGTAAAGTGCTCAGCACACATTTAACATAATAATGATAATTATTATTTATTTTGATTCTCATTTTTCTTAAGCTCTTCAAAATTAATAAATGGTAACTGATCCATGGATAAGTTTGGTATTAAGGAAGATACGTGGACTAAAAATAAATTCTAAGACTAAGATTCCAGCCCCGAGAGTTAAACATACTGATCAAAATACTAGTTTTCTCAAGAGAGTAGTGTCTCCTCTTCAATCATACTGTGAAAAGACCAAAGAATTTGTCTTGACAGTGTCCGCCTAAAACCTTAGCATGAATAATTTAACTTGCAACATCTCTGTGAAGTAGGTATGGAATAGAAGATATTATCCTGATGTTACAATTCAGCACGTTGAAAAAATTTACCCAAGGTTCTGGAAAAGTTAATTAGAGGTAAGGATCAGATTCAGATTTTCAGATTGCCAACCCAGTATCTTTCCACTTGGTTGGAACCTTATGATTTTGTCATGTGTGATATCAAAACAAGATCAATGGGGATCCAGATAATCTCTGGAATACTTGCACAATTAGAAAAGTTATGGCAGGATTTCCTCAATAGATTTCTCCCCAAAAGATAATTTGAGACTATATGTAATAACTACTAAATCAGTATTATTTAAAAATGTACTAATTCAGGAATGTCAGCCCAATGTTGGGAGATAATATTGCTTTGAGTTTAAACAGTGTAGACTCTGGAGTTAGACTGCTTGTATTTAAGTACTAAACTCTGTTGCTTTAAGGCAAATTACTTAATCTGTGTAAATCTTAATGGCCGTGTTCATAAAACAGGGCTATCTACCTTATAGGATTTAATCTACCTTGAGGATTTACTTAAATGGTGAATATAAAGACCTGGACAATGAATAAGTGCTTAATACATATTAGCTATTACTCCTACATGTTATATTTATTATTGAACACATTTCTTCCAAAACAATAACTAAATTATTGTTTTAAGACATTTATTAGTCTTTGCAACCAAGTTTTAAAAATAAAATTCAAAAGACTAAACCTAGGGACTTCCCTGGTGGTTCAGTGGACTCTGCACTCCCAATGCAGGGGGCTGGAGTTCAATCCCTGGTCATGGAACTAGATCCCACATGCCACAACTAAAGAGTTCTCATGCTGCATCTAAGAAGTCCACATGCCACAATGAAGATCCCATGTGCCACAACTAAGACCTGGTGTAGCCTAAATAAATATTAAAAAAAAAAAAGACTAAACCTAACATCAGAATTTGTGTTCCTTTTGTTGTATATTTTTTCAATAAGGAAGATAAGCTTTTAAGACAAAGAATTAAGACTGATACACGATTTAGAAAATACACTCAAAAGATACTTTTGGTTTCTATGGAGATATTGATGTATGACAAAGGAAGTCCAGTGTTCTCCTAATCATATTATTTTCTCAGATATTTGGTATATTTCTCTAGTGAGTACTTGAAATCAAAATGCAACACAATAATAGAAGAAGTTTCTGGACCTTAATATGTAAGACTCTTAAAAGGAAGAACACCTATGAAGAATGATTTGTCAAACATAAAATTAGGAGAAAAGTGTAGATTTTTCATGAAATCAGAGAAAACTAAGGCATATCAGTAATGAGATCCTTTAATAATTGTTTCAGTAGAAATTTGCTTCACTTACTCATTGAGCCAAAAACAGAAAAAAATGCAACCCAACCAATGGAGAGAATTATACCTGTATCTTTCAGATAAAATTGTCTTTAACACCTATATAAAAAAGGATATATTATGCAAGTAAATTATGGCTTCATCTTAAAGAAAAAATAAAGTTCAGCTTGTTTCATGAAAAAGGGTAGTAAGAAGCCAATAATCTTTTAGGAGAAGTGTCCTTCAGGAGCCTTGGAAGAGACTGCTCAAACTAAGATGACCCCAGAGGATTTGGAGATGATATTGGAACATGTTAACAAACCTCTAGGTGATAGGTGATTCCTAGGTGAAAGAAACATGGGAAGTATTTCCGTAGTCTAATTAACATGGGAATTCTTGAATGTGAACATGTGAACAACCATGGAAGATTCAAGAACCTTGGTTGTTGATGTAATGAGACATTTAGAAACAATACTGGGGAGAGGTAAAACAGAAAGTTTATAATTGTACCATGCTATGATAAAAATTTCATGTAATTTATGCATGTAATTCAGTAAGCCTGCATTCCAAATGGAATCAGCAAATCTCATATGCTTGCTCATGATGATGTGTCAAAAGGCGGTGGTGGTGGTATAGCATTGTTTCTTAGAAATCTGATAATTATTTTACATAAACCATTTAATTTAAACTTCACTTATGCCCTAATAGCCAGGCTTTGTAAATCACTGACATATGCAGAAAGAAACTGGGGCCAGGGGACTGTTTCCATACATCAAGTAAGTTTAGCAGCCAAGATCCAAGATTTAGAAAGATTAGCTCTTTCTAAATCAAGGCTTAGGCTATTCCAATCTATTCATGCCTTTTTTTCCCCCCAAATGTCCTTGAAGCTTGAGAGTAAAATGAGATTATTACTGACCTAAAAAACTGAGATATAAGTATGTTTTTTAATGTTATCAAAAACATCTGTTAAAAGTTGAATAAGCAATCTGTTTTCCATATTTCAATCTTAGTAAGTGGTATGTGGTAAAGCATAAGTCTCTATAACCTGAGTGGCAAAAACAAAACAAAACAAAAATCTCCAAAAATGTAATGGAGACATAGTAGAAATATGAAAGATAAAGAAGCCTGGGTAAGCTCTTCATACATCTCTCACTAATTTGGGAACTCTGCACAGGAACAAAGAAAACACAGTGGAAAGTAAAAGCTGAGACAGACTTGAAATTGATCATAAGATCATATACTCCAATCCACACACAAATCCATTCCTCAAGATATTTGAGGAAAAAAAAACTACTCAGCTATTGGCTGACCAATAATCTACTAAGGCACTAGGGTAGCTTCTAACTAACCAGTTTAAAGATAAAAATAAGAAAAAAAAATGATCAGGGACATTAATACCTGTATACCATGAGGAGAAAGATTAAATAAATGCAAGTTACCAAAACAAAACAAAAAGAAACCTTTAAGACAGAAAAACTATCTGGAATTGTTACACTATGTTATCTAACAAATACAATTTTCAACAAAAACAAAAAAATTACAAGGCATACAAAGACACAGGAAAGTGTGACACATGCTCAAGAAGAAAATAGTCAGTGGAAACTCTCTAAATGGGTCCCTGTGTTGGATTTAGCAAGGAATTCAAAGATGCTTTTATAAATATGTTAAAAGACTGAAAGAAAACTACACTTAAAAAGTTAAAGGAAAATATGATAACAGTGATTTGTCAAACAGGGGTTCCAGAAGAGAAACAAAAACTATATGAAAAAAAATTCTAGAGTTCAAGTATGTGAAAATAAAAATTTAAAAAAAGTGACTAGACGAATTCAAAAGCAGAACAGAAATGGCAGAGGCAAGCATCAGTTAATTTGAAATATATCAATAGAAATTATCCAATATAAAGAGCAGATTGCAAAAAGATTAAATAAACAGAGATAAGTGAGATAACAAAAAGTATACCGATGAATATATAATGGATTCCCAGGGAGTGAGAGAAGAAAGAACACACAAAAAATATTGAAGCATTTCCAAATTTGATTCCATTTAACTTCAGATAGGACAAACAAAAGGATATTCATAGCTAGATCATCAATAACAAACTGCTGAAAGATAAAGAGGAAAATATCAAAGCAGTAGAGAAAGATGATTCAACTTGTAGGTTAGCAATAATATGATTTACCACTAACTTCTCATCAGAAAAAGAAGACAGGCAGCAATGGAATGACAAAATGCTAAAAGGAAAATAAAGTCAACCAAGAATTCTATAACCAGTAAAACTGTCCTTCAAAATGAAGGAAACATACTCACTGATAAACAAAAAAGAAAAGCATTACTTGTTAGTACAGTTGTCCCCAGTATCTTAAGGAAATTGGTTCTAGGAGCCCCCATGGATACCAAAATCTTCAGATACTCAAGTCTCTTATATAAAATGGTGTAGTACAATGAATACAGTCAGACCTCTATATCTACGGGTTTTGCATCCTAGGATTCGACGAATAGGGGATCAAAATTTCAATTCACAATTGGTTGAGTCTTTGTTGGTTGAATCCTTGGATGTGAAACTCAAGGATAATGAGGGCTGACTGTACTTCTGACTCATAAAACTATAGAAACAGATTTTGAATATACAAGCAAAGCTCTGTTTCTTTTTATATCTGCTTTACTACAAATTGTACTATACACACACACACACACACACACATATATATATATAGTTTAAGTATTTGTGTATAGCTATCCATCTTCAACAGAATTAATAAGTACAAAGAGCTAATTTACAACTTGACAAAGGAGTTTGTGTCAAAAAGTAAATCATCTTTATTATTAAGCTCACATAATGATATTCTTTTTTTTTTTTAATAGCAAGACGTTCTCAATGAAGAAGACAGTGTGTTTTTTTTTTTAATCCTAGTATAGTAACAGTTTGTGATCTGGCAGCTGGTCTATTGACTTCACATTGAATAACACTGCCTACAAGTCCATTTATGAAACAGATATTGTATTTTAACACATGTTAAAATTCCTTATTAGAAAAGCAGTATGAAAAATATAACAATATTTATTGATTTTTGTATGTATTTACTTCTTATTTGAACAATTATAATCTAACAAAATGGATCAAACCTGAATTTTACTTCTTCAAAATTCTTCAAATTTTTATTATTATACTAATTTCTGAATTGTACCACAAGGTAATAGTTAAATATTTGTTAGTCCAATTCTCATCTAGAAAAGTCTATTTACTTTCTAATCATTCATATCCTCTCTAATTACTTTCCACAATTATACAAGTTATAATAAAAATGTTCTTTTGGACTTCCCTGGTGGCGCAGTGGTTGAGAATCTGCCTGCTAATGCAGGGGACACAGGGTCGAGCCCTGGTCCGGGAAGACCCCACATGCCGCGGAGCAACTGGGCCCGTGAGCCACAATTACTGAGCCTGCGCGTCTGGAGCCTGTGCTCCGCAACAAGAGAGGCCGCGACAGTGAGAGGCCCGTGCACCGCGATGAAGAGTGGCCCCTGCTCGCCGCAACTAGAGAAAGCCCTCGCACAGAAACGAAGACCCAACACAGCAAAAATAAATAAGTAAATAAACACCTACCCCCAATATCTTCTTAAAAAAAAAAAAAGTTCTTTCATGTTTTTCCTTATTTTCTTTCCAACTCATGTCTAAATATTGTGAGGTCTAATGGTTATAAGTCAGAAGATCTCTGATTACTCCATTTCCATTTGAAAAATAATGAAGAACTTAACCTCAGATTAATTTACATTTTTGCATATCTAAAAACTAAGGTCATTCTATCCAAGTAAGCGAAATTTAAAGCTGAATTTTCAGTTAGAAGTTTGCTTTTTACCCATGATCAATTTATTTTTATATGTGAGCCCTCAATAAATTATAGGTCAAAGGATCTGATATTTCACATGTTTTATCAGTGAAGGTATGAAAGTAAATACTCAACAAACCTTTCTGGGACCAGCATATCTTACTGTAATTTAACCACACATTTTTATTGGACCATAACTATAGTTCTAGCCCTATGTTCTCTCTGGGATTTCAAAGAGGAATAGTGTACGACCTCTGGCCACAAGAGGCTAGGATCAGGCTCTAATTACAGAATTTCACAATAGATAATGTGGATGTGGTATTGGAGAAATATGTATAAGAAACAGTGTAAATTTAAGAATTCTACAATTGTGTAGGTGTGATCAGGTGCACACATGAATATATGGTAAATAGTAAATGTGACACAATTAGAAAACTGAATGTCATATTAAAATGTTGATTGTGTTACAGATATACTGACACTTGATGAGTTCATTAGAGAAGCTTCCAGAAAGAGGTAAGAAATGAAGAATGACAAATTTCATTGGAAACAGAATTCAATATGAAATGTTGGGTGAATTGTGAGAAAAGAAATTGGCCTGACAGCAAAGAATAAAGGCTAGTTTATAGGAGTAAACACAAAAGTTGTTTTTACGTTCTACTAAACAAAAATCTAGCTGTCATAAATCTACCCCATTAATTTACCCAATTCTTACCAAATGTCAATACTTTATTAGATGGTTATTATTATTTCATTTCTGATTTCCACTTTTAAAAAATATGCAATAATCTAAAAGAGGCATGTGAAAACTGCCATCCTAGTTTCCCAAACTGGACAAGTGAAATGCTGTTTTCTGGGGATTCAGAATTTAGATAAAGAGAAACTGCCATTAGTTAACTGAGAAAGTTCAGAGTCAATGTAGGGATCAAGGGCTATGGCTGCCATTTGGCATGGGATGCGTGTTTGGTGCGGGGGGTGGGAGGGGCAAATTAAACCATGTGCAAGTAGAACCAAAAGAGTTTGTCTGTAGAATAACAAAAATTAAATGACACACAGAGAGCTAGAATACAGAAATCAGCAGTTTTAGAGATCTTTAAACCACAAAGAGAGACTAGGTTTTCCATTCTTTAAGATGGGTTTGTACACTTCTACTGTTTCAACTGATCTCTTCTGTGAACTGAAATAGAGCTTATTCAAATTACTTTTTGATACTAAACTACCAATTGCCTTAATACTTTTTATTTCAAAATCTGTTTGAAATTTAAGCCTTTTATGGTTATTTTTCTAACTTACATTTTGGGGCATTTTTATGTGCTTCAAACTTTGAAAAAATCTGTTGTATTTCTTAAAATGTTCTACTGTTTTTACAACATTTTAGAAATGCAAAGTTATTACTCAGTTTCATTTGAATACTGAGAAAACTTCACAGAGTCCGTGGACCTAGTTTGTTAAGTATTGTCACAATTTTTATTCTTATGGATAATGAATTGAGGATTTACAGTTGCACTGACCTGAAGTACAGTAAAAGTAGACCAAGAGTCCCATTATTTACATGTACAAGATACAGTGGGTAACAAAGTATGCTTAAATATAATATTTTAATATTCAGAGTTCAGATTGTCCTTAAAACATAAAAGCACCTAGGCATGGGTGGGCTCTTTCAAAGATTCAATGTTAAAATAAGTAAATTGAGACTCTATGTTTATGAAATATTACAAATTTCACCCCTTGAACAACTTGCTGTTTTGAGAGTCAGTTTTCAAAACACCAACTCCTGTTCTAGGCAAAATACAGGGCATGTGAGAAGAAACAGTACAAAATTTCTTCAGTCTATCATCACAAAGTTATTTTGAACAGGTGTGTTTATAATCATAAGAAACAAAAAAATCAGTCTTTAATGGTAAACTCCCATTTTTACCCCAGAGGGAACATGGGGCTAGAATGCAAAACATAGGAATTTTGGCAGGAATAAGACTCGTTAAAGCATCTTATGCACCTCCTGTGGACATTATCTCCCTATGACACTCCAGTCCCTTTCTTTTGCTATTGTTTTAAGGCACATTATAGACACAAAAAAATAGTCATTTACAAGGCTACAGTGTCTCTTGTGTGGCAGCAAACTACATTATCAAGCAGCCAGGTGTACACCACATGAAGTGGTAAAATGTGATTTGTAGAAATTTGATGACAAATCTGTCTCCATAAGGCTCCATCCCAGGTTGTGCTCTCCATCTGTTCTACAGGACTTAATTTGGTTGCATCTAAAAGGAAGTAAAATATCTTCATCTTGAGATCTAAAAGGAGTAATCTAAAAATGAATTAGTTTGATAAAGGGAAAAAGGAATTTTTCACATTTACTGTTATTAAAAATTTAATAAAGGCTGTTACTTATCAAATTAATTTTTAAATGCTCCTACTTATGCTATTATAATGTAAAGGCTGACTACCATTCCAAATCAAAGCCAACCTCATTGGTTAAAGTTAATATTAGTAATATTCTCTCTAGTTGATAAATCTGTGTATTTTTGCTTAATTTTCTATCTTGCTTCTTCAATGGAAAAATAGTGAAAGTAAAATTCACTTTCAGATATTTAAGGAGATTCTTTCCTATAATATAGCATATTTTCCTGCCTTGATCATTCCATTGTGAAATTCTAACATTTTTAGAAGACTAAACTTTTTGGCTGATTGTAATAAATAGAGAATAGATGTATGAACCAAAACAAAAATCACATATATAGAAAATGAATATGAAAGAGCTAGTTATTATTCAGTGACAGTTTTGTCTTTCTGTCTTTAGATTTTTGACTGCATTTAAGGGTTAGGGCTGTTGTTTGGACCTCTTCTATTTGCTGAAAAGTGGAGTTGATCATAAGACTCACATGACCAGTGAGGTGTTCCTCCTTTACCTCCCATTCCAAATTGTATTTATAGCTTAATATTTCTTCTTCCTCAGCTTACCCATAAATAATTTATTGCACTGAGCTAAATTTTATTTTTTAAAAGCATATGAATTAATAGTTTCATACTCTGATATTCATTTACATGTATTATATGTATGGGAGATAGCTGATGAAACTCATCTGGAGTTTTTAAAATACAATTTTTCCTTAGAGGAATAAAAAAAGACTCAATTTATTTTGCTTCAAAAATTAAAAACACAAAACTTAATAAATATTATTACTGCCCAAGTTTTTAAATGTCATCTTAAAGACAATAATTGTATTGGGATAATAGAAATAGAAAGAAGGAAGGCAAAAGAAATGTCAGGAGAAATAGAAACTAGAGGCGCAACAAGAAGTATGGTTGTATGTCAGGGTCAAGTCAGAAGACATAAATTGTATCAATAATGTGAGCAGGGAGAATTTAATATTAAGAACTGTTAACTAATATGAGTTGATTACTAAATAAGATAAAGAAGACTTTAAGGAGTACAGAAATAGCAGATGTATAAATTTGTTCCTACCTCTAGGGCTGAGGGAAAGTGAGTAAGAAAGGAACTTAAAAACTTATGATAGGGACAGACTCAAGGCTAGGATTCAGACCTCTTTGGATAAAGTATGGGAAAGGAACACTCAGACTCTTGTGGCAAGTTAACTTGCTGAAGGGTGTGGGCAACCCTCCAAGTGGCGAAGAAACTTGTGCAACTGTGTGAGCTGTAGCTGGTCCACAGCAGTGCCACTGGGTGGCAAAGAAACCCATCAGAGTGTTTGGGTTTCAGCTAGTTCACGAGGGCCTCTGAGGTTAACGCTACCAGGACATTTCACCAACATTCCAACACCAACATTCTAATCTACTGCCTGTCAGACGGAAAACACCTCATCCCCTTCATCCTGCCTTAGTTTTGCAATCTCTATCGAGTACTCTCTCTTGACAAAATTGAACATCAAAATCACTTGTCCAAAGAGTAATGTCCAGGTCTAGTATAGCAATGCAGGAGAAGAAAGGACTGATCTGCAGCTGGCAGTCAATAAATTGATAACTGTTGCAGTCTACGCTGATGGCTATTCACATTCCATATACACTTTTATACAAATGTTTGAACTTCCATAAAACAACAAAAACAACTTCATGTTTCTACCTAACAAGATGTAGTTATTCTTTGTACAAAGGATGAAATTCTCACCCTCCCCCAAAGTGAAGGGACACACAATCTTGTCACTGGGTCCCACCAATGGCTATATTAGTTACTACTCCAATCCAGTCACCATTTCACTGAATATTTGTTACCTAAAAAAAATACAAGTTTAACTTTCAATGATTTTTATATTTAACAATAAGAGGAAAGAGAGAGATGATAATAGGTAATATGCATATAGAAATAAATATATATACATAATAAGTAAAAAAATTATAGGCAAAGCTACCAGTCCTCACTCCTATAATTGACTATGAGGCTATATTTGATATCTGCAAATTATTCTCCTGTTACTTATTCCATATTTTATTTGCTTTCAGCCAGAATATCAGTTAGTTGGTGTTCTTTACCAGATGTGATAACTCAAACCCTTCATTTCTGCAGGATTTGAGTCCTCAATAGTTCTCCTTTCTATGGATGCTCTAGTTTTCCAATTACCTTTACTACTGTGCATAAAAGTCTTAAAAGTCCTCTGTGTTCCTATGGTGTGGAAGCAAAACCTTTATCTAGTGGTAATCAGTATTAATCACCTCAGCCATTTAGAGTAACGTTTTTCTGCATATTAGTTCAGTGGATATGGAGCTCAAATTGTGGGTGGCAAACTTGTTTTCCAATTCAGTAGTACCAGCGTTGCCCTCTCACAAAGGAAGCATTCCCCCCTTAAGAATTAAGTCTATTTTACAAGTAGAGCTTAAAGTTGCCAGACAAAAGGTGAAAAGTCATTGAGTAATTTATTAGGAATAATAGTGAGAGAAGACAATCACTTGATCACTCCTTCATTTCCTGATTCCTGTATTCTGTCTAAGGGGTGAAAGAATCATACAATCATACATATCAAAGCATAAAATGCATCCTGTAAGGGAGATCCCCATCCTTTCAATATACTGTCTCCCAACTAATGCCATGCTTGAGTCTTCAGTAACCCATTGCTTTAGACCAGCCACTTTCTGGTAATGAGGTACTTGGTAAGTCCGTTAATTCCATGGGCATGTTTAAAATCCTCTTGACAAAATTGAGTGCAGGAGCCAATAACTGAGGCCAGTG
This sequence comes from Grampus griseus, assembly GCF_964374135.1. Lineage (NCBI taxonomy): Eukaryota > Metazoa > Chordata > Mammalia > Artiodactyla > Delphinidae > Grampus > Grampus griseus. Next base: position 92,584,588 of record NC_138998.1, read on the forward strand.
TATTTCTTGAACACATACTCTGGACCTCTAGACCTCCTTGAACCCCAGTTTTTTTTTTTTTTTAAGAACAATGGTTTTCAACAATAACCAGATAGTCAGTCTAGATCTGTTTTTTCTTTTTTTAAAAAGCATTTAAAATTTATCACCTTCAAAAATCTGTTATTCTCCTGATTTGGGGTCTCTACTATAAGATGCCCATAGTGTTTCCTTTATCATAATTAATTTGTAGTCTAAATGGTTTTGACACCTCATTTTATAAGCTCCACTTTTTGGTGTTGAGTCTTCATATGAAATAAAAATTGAAATTTGCTTATGATGGGTCTCATGCTAAGTCATATCTGACTGGCACAGGAAGTATGATTCAGTTGGCATAACCAACATACTACCAGTCCTTGGAAGACACTTGGCAGATAAAGTTACTCAATTAATCCGAATAGGGCATTCTGACCCAATAACTGAAATTAGGTCTGCAGCATTTATAATGTAAATCCTACCATACATAATAATTTTAGTTCTTCCATGACTTATAGATGGATGGCAAGAATAATGGAATAATGTGTTGTTATATACACATACTACAGTTTATTATATTGCATATATACCTTCTTTGTTATAGCCTTTTCAATTTTCATTTGTTAGAAAATGTAACTTTTTGCAGGGATTCATGAAATCCTAGCTACTTAAAAGTGATGTTCTTGATTGTATCTTTCACAGAGTCCTTCTACAATAGAAATGCCATTAAAACTGTATTATTTTAAGTCTATTCCTTCAGCAACGTGTCTAAATCTAGTTATTCTAATCAATAGCAATGAGAGTTGTGCACAGTAGAACTGCAAACAGTCTTTGTTTTTATGCTGCATGATTAAATTCTTGTCTGGGATAGTGAAACCAGTTTTACATCGTTTTTTGTTGGTTTTTTTTTTATAATTTATTTATTTATTTATTTAATTTTTGGCTGCACTGGGTCTTTTTTGTTGCGCTCAGGCTTTCTCTAGTTGTGGCGAGCGGGGGCTACTCTTCATTGCGGTACGCAGGCTTCTCATTGCAGTGGCTTCTCTTGTTGTGGATCATGGGCTCTAGGCATGTGGGCTTCAGTAGTTGTGGCACATGGGCTCAGTAGTTGTGGCACACGGGATTAGTTGCTCTGCAGCATGTGGGATATTCCGGGACCAGGGATCGAACCTGTGTCCCCTGCATTGGCAGGCAGTTTCTTAACCACTGTTCACCAGGGACATCCTATATTGGTTTTATATCCAAGTTTGTCTTTGGTATTTTGCCTCACTAGATATTCAAAAAATATATGCGACATTATCTCAGTTTTTGCTGCCCTGATACTGTTTATTTATGACTTAAGTAATTTGGTTTCTTTTGCCACTGAGATACCAATTCTGTCTCAATCAGGTGACTTCTGGGTTCCCAGGCAGAGTTGCTTTACTGATGAAAGAATATAGATCTGATTCTTTATGGTATTTATACTTTGGATACACACTGAACTAGCAGCTCCAGTCAACAATCTCATAAACGTTTCCCATGACACAGTAAAGACAAGGGGAAACTTTATGGGAATGTCAGTGCTGAAGATGACTCAGTAGCATCTTCACTTTTAAGAGGATAATGTTGACCAGTTACAGATGTCTTGAGAGCAATGAGTAGCATTTAGGAGAATTTTTCAGATAGAACATGTCCAGGGAAAGGAGAGTTACTAAGATGTTGTAAGTAGATTTTAAGGGAGAATGAAACTTCAAGATTTAGATTTAAGTGGCTCTGTAGAGTATGCTTTTGAGCTATTGCCAGGCATTTATACCTGCATCAAAGAAAAGTGAAAAAAAATATTTTCAATGATTAAACTAAAAGGAAAGGTAGAGACACATAATAAAGAGACACATACTAAACCTCCCAAAGTATTACCCTTGTGAATATCTGGGATAAACTAACCTAAATATTCATATGTGACTTGTTAGTCTACTGTTCAAGGAATATACACTGTGATTTCCTTACACTATAGCAAATTCATGTGGCACACTTACTCTAATTTCAGTTGCCTATTTCAGAAAAAGGGTAGCAGAAGAAACACATGGGAATATCTGTTTTTAAAAGTAGCTGTATTAATTAGTTATTGCCAAAATAAAAGAAACAAACAAAGAAAAATATGTCTTCGTATCAAACTAACTCAAGAATGAGAGCCTTACTCATGCCCTTAAAGGTTAGTTATGAGTGGCTGACCAAGGCAGGGCTCAGCTTTGCAGCGCAGTTAATTTTGAGCTGTTCCCTTATGAATGTGAGAGTCAGCTGGGGGTCATCTACTTCAGATGGGCAGTTTTTTTTCCATGCTGCAGATCTATGGCTTCTGGTCTGCTTCCCATGTCTCTCATCCTCCTTGGATCAGCAGACCAGCCAGGGCATGCTTTTCTCATAGCAACAGCAAGAGTACAGAAGAACACACAGAACCATGCGAGGCTTCTGAACACTTAGATTCAGCTATGGCACCCTGTCAGCAATCACTACATACATGCCTTTAGTCAAAGCAGTCCACATACGGCCAAGTCTAAAGTCAAGAGGCTGAGAAAGGTACCACACCTACACTAAGACCATGCCAAGGGTAAAATCATAATTCACTTTACCTCAGTAGCCAATGTCAGAAAGGAAGAATTAGTGGCAAGTACAATGATACCTGTATCCAGAAAATGAATTAAGATTTTTCTCAATGATTTAAAAATATGACTAACAGCTCATTAGCCTTTTAAAAAAAATTACCCCAAATAGGTAGCATATTTTACTTTCAGTGGTGACCAGACAATTAAAAGTCCCAGTATGAAATAAAATATTTTAATAATTCACAAATTTTGCCCTTCCTCTGCTTCAAATTTTTTTCATTAAAAGGAGAACTAATGATAAGACACAAAATGTATCAAGTTTGCCCCTGCTGTATTTGGGTCATGATTCTTGGAACTCAAAACAGTAATTTCCACCCATAATGGGGCAGAGTGTTTGTATTGCCAACAGCACTGAATTTAGTACTTAGTCATATTACTGTCAGCTTCAATGTACAGAATTTCCAGTGTTGCAAATCACCACATCTCTATCTTCTCTTTCATTCTCACATAACCACTAATAGTATATTATTAGTGATTAATATTATCTCATAGGCTCTTCAATATGTGTCTGAAATAATAATAAACCTTTATAGCACAACACTCTTTTTCTATTTATAAATTATTTTTCAGACCTGGGTTCAACACTTTCATTGAAAAAAGCTGTAGATTTTAAGAATGTATTAATAAAGAGGAAAACAAAAACTAAGGTGATATTTACAGTGAGCATATTCTACTGCAATGTTTGAAAATAGGCTTTATACTTTTTTCTTATGGAAACAACCTACAGTATCAGTGTAGGTAAAGGAAGGTCATTTATTCAAACTGATAACATGGCATTAATCTGCCTCTTATTTTCCTAAGTTTACAAAAACCTGTTAACTTTTTGAGAATTCATCATTCATTGCTAAGTACATAAGTTATTACCAATCACCTTATTAAATAAAGTTAATGTCACTGAGCAAACTGTGGATCAACTAAGCAGAGACAGGCAAGAAAGTCCACCACAGAAAACATTCATCTCTTTACTCCCATGAGGAGACACATAATTTAGCAATGCCAGCATTGCTGGTTTGTCTGCTTGTTTTATTTTACACATAAGACCATATTTTGTCATTAAGTCTGGTAACAGAAATTCAGCTTCAGCTTCAGCTTGAGTTGAGAAAACAAGGCATTTGAATGCATTTTCTTCACTCCTTCACTATAATTATGTTGCACTTTGCAAGACTCAAGGTTATAGTAAGAAGATGGATGGAAGAAACAAGAGGAAAGGAGTTGGAGAGGAGAAATGTGACAAAGATGTGATAGAAAAGCACCTGGAAAAAGAGAGGTACAATTAATATTGATAAGATCATTGAAAGGCTGTTTTTCTCTCTTAATTATCTGTGTCAAATTGGTCCTAGCCTAATTTATGAGAAGATAAGTGAAATGTTAATTCAGGTCTTTATCCTCTGTCCTCTCAGCAGCAAAGACCCCTCAGGGCTTTGTCTAGTACCTCCTGCTTCCAGGTATTTCCATATTCAACACTGTATATTTAGGTTATGTACAGAAGAAGCATATGAGATTAAATCTGAGAGGACAGATAAAAAGATTGATATATCAGGCTATTATTTCAACAAAACTCTATGCTGCCCAGACATTTAATGCTAGCTCAATTGGTTCATTACAACACCATCTCCTTCTACCAAAATTTCAGGAATGTAATACTCAATATCATATTTACATTTTATATCATTAGAAAACACATGTACTATAAATTGGGAAATATATCTATTAGAAGAATCTGTGGTAATATTATGGAAAACAGAAGAAAATGTGAATATCTGAGTCATATTAGCAGATAATGATAATAAACAGTTGCATCTGGTTTTTTTTTGGAACTCAGAGCAATGGCCCTTGCATTTTTTTTTTTTTTTACATCTTTATTGGAGTATAACACACAAAATGCTGTGTCAGTTTCTGCTTTACAACAAAGTGAATCAGCTGTACACATACACAACATATACATACATCCCCATGTCTCCTCCCTCTTGCATCTCCCTCCCACCCTCCCTATCCCACCCCTTTAGGTGGTCACAAAGCACTGGGCTGATCTCCCTGTGCTATTCAGCTGCTTCCCACTAGCTATCTATTTTACATTTGGTAGCGTATATATGTCCATGCCATTCTCTCATTTCGTCCCAACTTACCCTTTCCCCTCCCCATGTCCTCAAGTCCATTCTCCACGTCTGTGTCTTTATTCCTGTCCTGCTCCTAGGTTCTTCAGAATTATTTTTTTCTTTTTTTTTTTAGATTCTGTATATATGTGTTAGCAAACTGTATTTGTTTTTCTCTTTCTTACTTCACTCTGTATGACAGTCTCTAGGTCCATCCACCTCACTACAAATAACTCAATTTCGTTTCTTTTTATGGCTGAGTAATATTCCATTGTATATATGTGCCACATCTTCTTTACCCATTTATCTGTCGATGGACATTTAGATTGCTTCCATGTCCTGGCTATTGTAAATAGAGCTGCAATGAACATTGTGATACATGGCTCTTTTTAAATTATGGTTTGTTGCATCTGGTTTTGATTTTTAACTTTATGATTCAAGAAACACAAACACAACAAAAAGTGAAAGAATGTGGAAAAGACAATGAATCCAAAACAAAACAAAATCTGCAACCTGTTTTTCACTTTTCCTGTTAACAGTCAAGATTATATTTGTCATTTTCATCACCAACTGGAATTAAAAATTTTATGGCTGGTTGATGCTTCATGGCTCTTGTCTATGTTTCTGTGGATAGGACTATTCATTTTCAAAAAGTTTTGACCCTAGAACCCATAGCATGGGTCCTGTTACTGGCCTTTGTGTGTGATGATGAAGTAATTTGAATAAACATTATTCATAGGTTACAAAGTGAATGTATTGACCAGAGACAGATCTTGTTCCATTATGTTCATGATCATACTTGCAACCTTCAGCTTTCAATTTAGTGTGCACATCTGGTTGATGCTGTAATGCATTCAATTTTTAAATTCATTTTCTGTGATAAGTTATCACATAAACTCTTCATTTTCACAGGTTCTTTAAGGAGACATACGATTGACTTTGTTAAAATTTCTTTTAATCAAGGGTCCTCAATACCACCCACAAATCCACAAGTATCACAGTCTCTTTCCTGGCTCATGTTTAAAATTCTTGTGATTCTAATCATCTATGTCACTCTCCTCTTAATTTGTGTTGTGTCCACATGGAACTTACATATCACCTAAGTTGCCTGTGTTGTTTCAAAGTTCAAGGAGTACTGTATAGTTGAATTTAGTCATTTAATCTATTTACATTTATGTTTGTTTTACCAAAGGTCTTTGAGGTTGCATAAGAAAATATTATTTCAAGAAAATATTTAAATATATATGCATACATATGTATCTGGTTATTATTTGATGAACATTTTAATTGCAATACTGATGCAAATTAGATTAATTGCAATGAGTTAAAATTAAAATTGTAGCTCATGACTAATGTGTAAATAGTACAAATAGATGTATTTTTTAAAATAAACAAAAACACAGCCATCAACAATTATGATTACTTCACACTTAAATGATAAGCTTAAGGAACAAGCCACATGATGAAAAAAGAATGTTATTTGTGAAAAAATAAATCACATATATGATTTACCACAACTTAGTAGCTGGAATTTGGAAACTGTATTTCTTTAAAACCACTGAAAGAAACAGAAGTTTCTCATGAGGTGTCAGTCAATAGACTAATTGAAAAAAATTGTATGTCATTTTTACTTGACTCATCTTGCTTTTGGATTTTCTACTGAGGCTAAAGTATCATATATTTTTTGGTTCCAAGTAGACAGTTTTCTTTTACATACCACTGATTGCTTATACATGAGGAGATTTGTTTTAATCCCACATCTTTAACTTCATATCTATCAATAGTGAATTGGTTAATGTTTCTAAGATGTTCATTTATTACACTATAGTCAGTCCATTTCACCCTAACAGCAATACCATTCAATTTATCACTGTCATTTCAGGCAATGTTTTATAGATGCATTTACCTGAAAAGGTGCATGTAAAACGATGTAGAATAGTGAGATTGCAAGAAATGAAAGGTCATAAGCAATATGGTAACAAACTTTTCCCTGGATTTCCTTTTCAATTTACCTTCTGTTACTCAAGTCCCATACCTGGTAAAATATTTAGAAAGAATCATGTGGCAAAGAAACTGTTATTACTTGTGGGAGGAGACTGCCCCAAGTCTGATAGTAGTTTGAATATCTGAACAATATCCCAATGGGTGCTTACCATGACTGCAGCATTGCCTTTACATCACCATAATAATTTTATTCTGTCACTGAATATATTTCTTTGGGTTTATCTCTAAATTACCCATCCTAAGAGCTCAGATCCTTGAATTTGATCTTCTCAGTCTGAGCAAAGAAGGAGCTGTCTAGGTTGAGAATATTGTTTTAAGCCTGTTACAGTTGACTGTAATGCTTTATGACATTATGAATCTGTCTAGATTCAAGAAGGGTTGTAGAGTGGTTTAAAGTTAAATTATACAATCCTCCGGGCTTCCCTGGTGGCACAGTGGTTGAGAGTCCACTTGCCGATGCAGGGGACACGGGTTCATGCCCCAGTCCGGGAAGATCCCACATGCCACGGAGCGGCTGGGCCCGTGAGCCATGGCCACTGAGCCTGCGCATCCAGAGCCTGTGCTCTGCAACGGGAGAGGCCACAACAGTGAGAGGCCCGCATAAGCCCCCCCCCCGCAAAAAAAATACAATCCTCCAATTTTGTTATCCTTACTCAAGACTGCTTTTACTACTCTAGATTTTTTGCATTATCATCTACATTTTGTCTATTTTGCAATTTATATTTTTCCAAAAGCATACTGGAATTATAATGGGATTGCTTTGGTTCCATAAATTAATTTGGTGAGAAGTGATACATTAACAATATTGAGCTTTCTAGTTTTTAACCTTGCTACAAGTTTCAATTTATTTCATACATTTAATATGTTTTTTTAAGCCATTGGGTATATGCAAAATAATTGCTTTAAACTTCTTAACTACTAATCTCAACATCTGCTTTACCTCAGTGTTGTTTCTCTTGACTCTATTTTCCCTTCTTATAAATCTTATTTTCCCACTTCTCACATCCACCATTTTTAAAAATACTTCACTTTTTTAAAGCAGTTGTAGGTTCCTAGCAAAATTAAGAGAAAGTTATGGCAATACCCAAATGTCCACTGCCACCACCCATGCCTAGCTTCCCCCATTATCAACAACCCCCACCAGATTGGTAAATTTGTTACCCAACTCATGAACTTACACTGACACGTAATAATCACCCAAAGTGCATAGTTTACACTAGAGTTTACTCTTGATGTTTTACATACTAAGGGTTGAAACACAGGTATAATGACATATTTCCAGTATTATAGTATCATACACAGTGCTTTCACTGGCTTAAAAATCCTATGTTCTGCCTATTCATCCCTCTTCCTTCCAACCCTTGGTAACCAATATTTTTTTTTACTATCTCCCTAGTTTTGCCTTTTCCAGAATGTCATATAGATGGAATCATATAGTATGTAAACTTTTCATGTTGGCTTCTTCCACTTAGATTTAAGATTCCTCCATGTCTTTTCATGGATACATAGTTCATTTTTTTAAGCAATGAATAATATTCTATTGCATAGATATACTACAGTTTATTTACTCATTTGTATACCAAAGTGCATGTCAGTTACTTCCATGTTTTTGGCAATAATGAATAAAGCTGCTATAAACATTCTATGCAGGCTTTTATGTGAACATAAGTTTTCAACTCCTTTGGATAAACATGAAAGACTGTGATTGCTGGATCATATGGTAAGAGTGTGTTTGATTTTGTAAGAAACCACTAAATGTCTTCCAGAGTAGCTATAATTTTGATTCCTACCAGCAATGAATGAATTTCTGTTGCTTCACATCCTCATAAGCAGTTGGTGTTTTCAGTGTGCTGGATTTTGGTCATTCCGGTAAGTGTATAGTAGTATTTTATTGCTATTCTAATTTGAAATTCCATGATGTAGAACATCTTTTCATATGGTTATTTGCCATTTCTACATCTTCTTTGGTGAGGTGTCTGTTAAGGACTTTGACCCCCTATTTCAATCAAGTTGTCTGTTTCCTTACTGTAGAGTTTTAAGAGTTCTTTGTATAATTTGGATAATAGTCCTTTATATGTGTCTTTTGCAAATATTTTTTCCCAATCTGTCAGTTGTCTTTTCATTCTTTTAACATTGTCTTTTGCAGAGCAGAAGTTTTTAATTTTAATGAAGTCCAGCTTATCAATTATTTCTTTCATAGATCATGCATTTGGTGTTTTATTTAAAAAGTCAGCATGATACTCGAGGTCACCTAAGTTTTCATCTATGTTATCTTCTAGGAGTTTTATAGTTTTGCATTTTACATTTAGATCTATGGTTCATTTTGAATTAACGTTTGTGAATTGTGTAAAGTCTGTGTCTAAATTCTTTTTTTCCTTTTTCTTTTTTTGTATGTAGATATCAAGTTGTTCCAGCATCATTTGTTGAAGGACTATGTTTGCTCTATTGTATTGCCTTTGCTTCTTTAACAAAGATCAGCTCATTATATTTAGGGGGGTCTACCTCCAGGCTCACTATTGTGTTCCATTGACCTGTCTTTTCTTTTGCCAATACCACACAGTTTTGATCACAGTAGCTTTATAGTGTGTCTTTAATCCAGGTGATATCAGTCCTCAGACATTGTTCTACTTCAATATTTTTCTATTCCTTCAATATTGTGTTGGCTATTCTGGGTCTTTTGCCTCTCCATATAAACTTTAGAAATCAGTTTGTCAATATTCATAAAATAACTTGCTGGGATTTTGATTGGTTGCTATAGATCAAGTTGGGAAGAACTGATATCTTGACATTATTGAGTCTTCCTACCCAGAACATGCAGTGCCTCTCTATTTCTCTGATTTCATTCATTAAGAGTTTTGTGGTTTTCTTCATATAAATCTCCTTTGTATTTTGTCAGATTTATACCTAAGTGTTTCATTTCGGGGGTTACTAACATAAATAGTATTGTGTTTTTAATTTCAAAATCCACTTGTTCATTGTTGATATATAGGATAATGATTGATTTTTGCATATTAACTCTGTGTCCTGAAACCTTGCTATTTTTTTGTTTTCAATTTTGGCTCTAATTATTATTTCTTTTATTCTGCTTACTTTGGATTTAACTTGCTCTTCTTTTTCTAGTTTCTTAAGATGGGAATTTAGATGATTGATTACAGATCTTTCTGTGTTAATATATGCATTTAATACTATAAATATCCCTGTCAGCACTGCATTTGTTGCATCTCACAAATTTGGTAAGTTGTGCTTTCGTTTTCATTTATTTATTTCAAAATATTTAAAAATTTTTTGAGATTTCTATTTTGGTCATGTGTTATTTAGAAGTGTCTTGTTTAATCCTCAAGTATTTTCTAATTATTTTTTGTTATGGTTTTCTAATTTAAATCTACTGTGGACTGAGAACAGACATTGTATTTCTATACATTTAAATTTGTTAAGGTGTGTTTTATGGCTGAGAATGTGGTCTGTCTTGGTGAATGTCCAACGTGAGTTTGAGAAGAATGTGTATTTTGATGCTGTTGAATGAATACTCTATAAATGTAATTATATCCAAATGATTATTGGTGTTAAGTTCAACTACATTCTTACTGCTTTTCTGCCTGATGGATCTGACCATTTCTAATAGAGGGGTGTTGAAGTCTCCAACCATGATAGTGGATTACTTTATCTCTCTTTGCAATTCTTTCATTTTTTGCATCACTTAATTTGACACTCTATTGTTAAGTACATACATGTAAAGGATTATTGCTATGCCTTTTTTGGAGAATTTATTTTATCTTTCTATGATGCTCATACATATATCTAATAACTTTTCATCCTTTTGTCTGAAATTACTATAGCCACTCATGCTTTCTTTTGATTTGTGTTAGCATAGTATATTTTTTCATCCATTCACATTGAATGCATATTTATCTTTATATTTAAAGTAGGTTTCTTGTAGGCAACTTACAGTTGGTGCTTATGTTTATATCCACTCTGAATCTGTCATTTAAATGCTACATTTAGACCACTGACATTCAGTGTAATTACTTATATTATTGAATTAATATCTACCATATTTGTTATTGTTTTCTTTTTGTTCCCCTTGATCATTGTTCCTACTTTTGTGTTCCACTATTTTTCTGCCTTTTGTGGTTTTATTTGAGCTTTTAATGATTCTATTTTTTCTTCTTTCTCAGCATATGATTTATATTTCATTTTTTACTTTTTTACTGGTTGCCCTAGAGTTTGCAACATACATTTACAACTGACCCTTTAACAAAGTGGGGGTTAGGGGGAGCCAATCCTCCCCTGCCCCTCACAGTTGAAAATCAGCAGTTGGTCCTCCATATCCATGGTTCTACATCTGCATATTCAACCAACTGTGGATTGTGGACTACTGTAGTATGTATTTATTGAAAAAAATCTGGGTATATGTGGACCCACATAATTCAAACCCATGTTGTTCATATGTCAACTGTAATTCAAGTCCTCTTTCAAATAACACTACATTGCTTCATAAGTAGTGTTCTCGTAATAACAAAATAACCCTAATTTCTCCCTCTTGTTCCTTTCATCATTGTTGTCATTCATTTCACTTATATTAAGCATACAGAACCATATATGTATATAAATACACACACATATATGATATATACATAAGTGTACACATTTTAATACATTGTTGCCATTATTATTTTGAACAAACTGTTATCTGTTAATCAACTGTTATTTGTTAAATCAAATAAGAAAAATAAAATTTTTGATTTTACCTTCACCTGTTTCTCTCTAACACTCTTTTGTGTGTGTGTGGACCTGAGTTTCTGACCTATATTATTTTCCTTATTTCTAAAGAATTTCATTTAATGTTTATTGAAAAGCAGGTCTGGCAACAAATACCCTCAGTTTTTGTTTGTCTGAGGGAGTATTTCTCTTTTACTTTTGAAAAATACTTTCAAGGTACAGAAATCCTGGTTGGTGGTTTTCCTCTCTTGGCACTTTAAATATTTCACTGTATTCTCCTCTTGCTTGCATAGTTTTTGAGAAGTCGAATGTAATTGTTGCCTTTGTTCTTCTATAGTCGAGGTGTTTTTTCCTATGGCTTCTTTCAGGATTTTTTCTTTCTTTGATTTTCTGTAATTTGAAAATGATATGCTGAGGTGTAGTTTTTTGGTATTTATCATGAGTTGGATATTTCTCTTCTCCCAGGTCATTTAGACTCTGATAATACCTCAGCAGAATTAGCTCAGACTTTTCCACACTAAGCCTCCAGCTATTCATCAATTACTATTCAGGTTTTCCGACCCAGGCATTGGTTCCTGCAGAGGTTTCCACTCGTATATCTCTGCTTCAATAAACCATGACTCCCAGTATTCACCTATCACCCCAGTCTTGGTGCCAGCAGTTTGCCCCATATATTCCCTCTCTTAAGGATGCAAGAAGAGTCATTGATTTTTCAGTTTGTTAAGTTTTTTACTTGTTGTTAGGAGATAGTGGTGACCTCCAATCTCCTTACACATGAAACTAGAAACTTTTTTTTCTCTTTTTACTGATTTTTAATTGTATGCTAGATATTGTGGATATTTTAGTCTCCTTAAAATGTGTTGTGTTTTAGCTCACAGGCAGTTCCTTAACTCATACACCAGATTCATCTTTATGAAAAGATTTTTTTTAAGTTATCTTAAGACAGATATAAAGTATACAAAACTAGACTAGCACTTCTCATAAAGGATGACTTTCTAGCATGTAAACTGATTGTCCTGGATGTGCAATAACCTTTCTTTTGTCTAGCTACTTAGAAGTCCTGTGTCTCTCACACATATATGATCTTTAGAGTCTCCATCCAACTCAGAGATCAACAGCTACTGTGCCCTTCCAGGACTATAAAGTCTTGGCCAGTATAAGCACAGCTTAATACTTTTCTGAAGACGATGTAATATTATTACATTTGGGGAATTTGTTCTTTGCGTATCTTCCTTCTTTTTGATACTCTTTCCTTTGAATTCCTATTGCCAGAGCAGACCCACACTCTGCTCCTGGAATTCCTATATTCTACTTGGATTAAACCTCACACTTCATTCTGATTGGACTTCCAGGCAGAAGCCAGGGTAAGCCTAAATCTCATCTTGCACGTGTTGATCTGAAACAATAGACTACCAGATATTTCCCCAGCAAAGATGTGTTTATTCAGGAGCAGAAGAGAACTGCAATTTGGGGTCAGCAACCATTCCAAACCACTTGCAAGTCCCAGTATGGTAAGGGAAGGAGAACACATTTATAGAGGAGAAAAGGAAGTTGGGAGGGCTATAGTAAACAGAGTCCATGGCTTTTCATTAGCTAAGTCCTTACCAGGAAAGAACAGGCATCTTTCTTCTTCCTGTTGGGCTCTGCTATCGTTGCAGGGCATGAGAGCTTCCCCTTCTGGTCTTCTGACTCTATTTAATTGAGGTTTCTGTTTATTAATGTTTTAAACATTTTCCTGTTAAAAGAGATCACAGCTTTGTGCTGATAGTTGTACAATGTCTGAAAATTAGTGACTCATTTGTTTTATCTGGTTCTCTAATTTACTATGAGAGTGATAGCTCCTTACTGGTTGCCCTATCATGGCCAGAAGAATAATTAAGCTATCTTATTGATCCAATACTTACTTCTAATATTTATTATTAGAAATTGGCTAGTATAAAATATGATTAAAAGCATAATACAATATAACTAAAATTCCATTTTGTGATGAAGCATCTACAACTACATCAAAATCACAGCAAATCTTTTAATCTAGATCAAAATATTACTTCCAAAACAACCGTAAACAACAACAAAACAAGTCAATCTGAAAGCCCTTTCTAGTAATACTTGTCTCAAAGCTTTATTGATATTAGTTCTCAAGAGATCAATCTCTTTCAAGAGTTCATTCTTCATTGATTGATTGTTAACATCCCCACTATCTAGAAAATAAAAGGTATTTCCAGAGAAAATTGTTGAAGTTTATATTAATGTAGCCACCTCCCAGATCATACAGTCTCTTCATTTTACCAAAGAAACCTCTTGTTATGGTTAAATTATTAGTGCCAAGACCAATTTAAAAAGCTATCTCTGAAATGAATGGATTGGTATGCAATTACCTTCCGAGTTAGATCATTCCAATATTTTAAACCACATGGATGAGATCATTAAAAAGCTACTGATAGAGAGAAAAAATTCAAGCAGCTTGAATATTTGTGCTTGAAACAGCATTGATATTTATCCTTCTACATTCCTTAAATCTTGGTGAGTCAATGCCAACTCCCAACCAAAGGATACATAGGCAGGACAAAAATGTCAATCATTTCCTTTTTTTCCCCCATGATTTATTTTATTTATTTTTACTTTTTAAAAGATTTATTTATTTATATTATTTTATTTTTGGCTGCGTTGGGTCTTAGTTGTGGCATGCGGGATCTTTGTCGAGGCATGCGGGATCTTTTGTTGCAGTGCGTGGGCTTCTCTCTAGTTGTGGCGAGTGGGTTTTCTTTTCTCTAGTTGTGGTGTGCAGGCTCCAGAGCACGTGGGCTTTGTAGTTTGTGGCACACCATCTCTCTACTTGAGGCGCATGAGCTCAGAAGTTGTGGCGGCGTGTGGGCTTAGTTGCCCCGCAGCATGTGGGATCTTAGTTCCCTGACCAGGGATTGAACCTGCGTCCCCTGCATTGTAAGGCAGATTCTTTACCGCTGGACCACTAGGGAAGTCCCGATTTGTTTATTTTATAACTGGAAGTTAAAAATGTCAATCATTTCTGTTTGTTCATTTTTAAATCTCTACAAAAGCAGGCATATAAGATATCCAATTTTGATAATATACAACATTATATTAAGGTTAAAATAAGAATATGCAAGTTGGATCTGCTAGAAATATAACCCTGTAATTTTATTTTATTTTTTTAAATTTATTTATTTGTTTTTATTTTTGGCTATGTTGGGTCTTCATTGCTGTATGCAGGCTTTCTCTAGGTGCGGTGATCAGGGGCTGCTCTTCGTTGCGGTGTGTGGGCTTCTCATTGTCGTGGCTTCTCTTGTTACGGAACGTGGGCTCTAGGCACGCGGGCTTCAGCAGTTGTGGCACGCAGGATCAGTAGTTGTGGCTCACGGGCTCTAGAGCTCAGGCTCAGTAGTTATGGTGCATGATCTTAGTTGCTCCCCGGCAGGTGGGATCTTCCCGGACCAGGGATCAAATCCATGTACCCTGCATTGGCAGGCAGATTCTTAACCACTGCACCAGCAGGTAAGCCCTAACCCTGTAATTTTAGAATTATTTGGAAATATGCTTTGTTACAAAGCAATTTCCGATCTCCTAGAGAATTAGAAAATAAAGCAGTAGTAAAATATGTAGGAGAGAAAAAAATAATTTTTCCTTTACCCTTCTGAGTTCTTGGCTATGACCTTTTAATAAAAGACAGGTTAACAAAGAAAAAACCAAACAGAAGTTTATTAACATGTATACTTTATCTATACATGGAAGATACCCAAGGAAAATGAATAACTCTCCCAGGTGGCCTAAGCCACCACCTTAAATACCATCTTTAGCTAAAGACAAAAGAAAAGTTGTGTGTGTGTGTGTGTGTGTGTGTGTGTGTGTGTGTGGTGGAGGGAGAGTGCAGTGATGGGATATTACCAGATAAAGCAAGGAAAATAAGGGTAAGGCCTGTTGTGCAGAATTAAGTCTGTGCTTCCTCCATTATGATAAGAGTTCCTGGTGATATAGAGCATCCTTCGCTTTCTGGTACAGAAAGGGTAACAACGCTACAAATGGAGTTTTCCTTTATAAATGTAAATATATGTTACAAAAAGGGTAACTTCTACTCTGTTTTCTGAGCTTCTCCTGAGTCTGCTGCTTTTCGAAATAATCAGCGTAAAATAATTCTTATGCCAAGGAGACATATTTTAGGGTTGCATAGTCTCCTACCCTTCAAATACAACAAAAAGCAAAAATGATTTCATCTATAAATGCCCTATATCTCATACCATATTAACATTGTTAATTAAGAAAAAGAGGAAAACTAATTGAGATATTATTGATGACATTGTACTGAATATTTTAATGGATGATCTCTTTATATTTCTACCTATGTTTATTATAGATAATAAGCAGCTAAGACCTTCTCAAAACATCTATTCTCCTCTTACTATTACTTTCTCTTTTTGAGCCAGGAATTATTTTTTCTGTCTTATATTCTTCATTCAGAGGAACTGGAAATCTGTACAGCACCACAGTCACTAACCAATATAAGCACAGTAAAGTCTCCTGGAAAAAATTACCTTCTATGCTTCATTGACTTTGTTAGAAAATAAAATGAGGCATATTAAAAATTTTAAGAGTTTGAGAAAAACTCGATTCTAATTGGGCAGCAGCCAATCTAGCAGATAGAAAGGAACTCTGACGAGCTGTACGAAATGAAAGACTTCCATAGGCAGAAGGGTGTGGGAAAAAGAAAGTTATACTAGGCAAAAAAGCAGGTTGGTTATTGCAAAATTATTTTCCTTTAGGCAATGGCAGAGGTCTATTAGATGGATTATCTATCTAGTGCTAATCAGATGATACCTGATTGACTGGTTTAAGATTTCATTTCTGGAAAGCCAAAACTAATTAAATCTTGGTTTGGTGATGTCGGGCTTAGTGTAAGTGACTGCATATTGGGCCTGTTATCTTGTTTTTAACAACTTACATCTATTGACTCTATTTGGTTAACTGTTTAGAATATCTACTTTTCTTTGAGTAGTTTTCTTTACAGGGACTTGATATATAAATATCTCAGATCAAATTATAGGGCAATGCTGCTCTAGAAGCAAATAAGTAGTTGATAACTTTTATGTAATCTTGTTAACAATACTTGTATACCATGGCCCTGGGTTGAGGAAGAATGTAGTGAAGGCATCACTCTAGTCCAGCTCTGAGTCCTCATTTTATGAATGGCTAAAAAGCTCCTTTGAGACTATCTTTCAGGCTATCCTTTCATAAATGATTCAGCTCTGTTCTAATGTATGTAAAACTTAATTCAGCGTTTTAAATTAAAGGGCAATGACTAAAACTTCTCACTTTCTCCTCTCATGGATTTTTCATAATTTTCCCTTTTAAATTTCTTTACATCTTAGTTTTCTCCAGTCCCAGAAATGCTCTTGATCATTAGAATACACACAGTACATTTGAGAGGTGAAAGGAATGTGGGGTAGAATTACTTTGTCAGAGAGGAAAACTCCTCTACCCTTCTAGGTTCTTCTGGCTGGTCTAAGAATTAAATTGATATAAGACATATTAAGAGAAGAAAATCAAAAGTTTAATGACTATATACATGGAAGAGACCCAGGAAAATTGAGTAACTTACCAAAATGACTGATGCCCTCACCTCAAGTAAATACCATTTTCAGCTAAAGACAAAAGAGGATGTTTGGGGTAGTGGCTTGGGACTTCAAAGGGGAGGAAGACAATTCACATGGAGATGGAAAAGCAAATGCTTGGTAAACAAATGTTTGCTGCACCATATAGAAACAATGGGACACAGAGAGGAATTTTAACAAACAGACTTTGCTATGTCCCTTCCTCTCTACCACAATTAGTTCATATCATACTGTAGTTATCTCTGATGATAGATAACTATCCTGGAACAGGTCCTCTATCTAATTTATTTTAGGCAGTTAGGGGGAAAGTCAATGCTCTTCCTGAGTCTTCTGGGCCTTGACTGTTTTCAGCTTCAAATAATCCCCATGCCAAGGAGACACATTTTGGGGTGGCAAATTTTGTTCCACTACAGTCTACTAGCTTTTCCTGCTCATAATTGAAGAATGATGACAACAGGAAAGGGTAGTGAAGTCTTCCTAAGACACATGAAAAAACATTCCTGCCAGTGATAACAAGGGACATTTTTAGGATTGTGCTCCAAAGGGAAAAATAAAAATGGAGATAGAATCCTAAAAGAGGGCAAAGAGAAGACAGAAATAATAAATGATGAAAATGAAAGGGGCTGTGCTTCCACCTCCTGCATGAAGCTTTCTCCAAGTTACAAGTAGTTCTTTCTGAATTACCACAGCACATTGCTTTTTTCTTTCATATACTTCACTAATTCCAGTTTGGTTTATGGTATGGTTATTTTCAAGTTCCTTTCCCTATTAGAATGTAATTTATTTAAGTACTATATCTACAGTATTAATCTTTCTGCCTCCTTTCCCATCACATGTGATAGAATTCAACAAATTTTATTGACCTAAGGTGAAATATGTGCAGGTTCATAGACAGTAGGACACAATAAAGTAACATCAGAAACCCTGGTGTTTATTCTTATAAAGATAATTTTTTAAAATTATTTTAAGAGAACTCATTGTTAGTAATAAAAAAAAGTTACATGTTTAAAACAAAATAGTCAAAGATGATGCCTCCACCAGGTCTTGTAACACCACTAACATTTTGGTATACCTTTTTTCAGATCAGGTGCCAAAGAAAAGAGAAATTATACATACACACACATATACATTTTGGGATCTGGACAGTCCTGTCACAACAACATTACTATTCACTAGAGCTGTTAGGTAGTCAGTCAGACATTAGTAGCAAGGAGGTGACAGTGGTGAGAAAGACAAGAAGAAGAAATCGAGTCACACCTAGCCATCTGGGGACTCTCTCTTGACCCCACCCAGAATGGGTGAAACTATGGTCCTTTGGTGGGCAGCTTATCCTGATAATGAGGGGACAGTAACACGAGGGGACTTAACTGGGCTGTGCATGCCCAGACCAGACAGGCATATAACCTATAGTAAACCCAAACTCATTATACCATAATTATAAAATCTACTTGTGGTTTTGCCCCCGCCCCCTGTTTCTTAGAGATTCAAGAGTGAGAGCATGTGCAGCAGTAAGCTTGTTATGTAGCTCGGGACTGTCAATCAAATAATGATCACCTGTTACCCCCTGTTCCTTAAAAGCGCCCTTAAGCCTGTACAGGAAGGCTGCTTTCAAATCACAGAAACAGCCCCCTCTTTCTCTCTCTGAGAGTGTACCTTGCTTCTATAAACTTTGTTTTGGGCTTGCTTCACTTCACTGAATCTCTCTCTCTCTCTCTCTCTCTCTCTCTCTCTCTCTCTCCCTCCCACTCTGAGAGTGTACCCATGCTTAAATAAACTTTGCTTTGTGCTTAAGCCTATCGTGGTGGTTTGCAATTCTTTGCTTACTATCGTGGAACTGAGATTGTTGGTCCGAGCCTTCTGCTGACCTCCTCAGTTGAACCTATTTTGTTATAACTCACGTCCACCCAGTGACAGAGCCGTATGATAAATCTTATTATCAGACACTTAAGTGCCTTCTCTAAAAATTATCTTGTTTAGACTTTTCCCTTCATGACAACAGCCACCGATCTTGCTTTTTCTTTTTTCTTTTCCTTTTTCTCACTTGCACTAATTTCACACCCAATATCCCAATGACACCTTATTTTTCCTCCATTTTTTTTACCCTTTCCTTTATGACTTTATTCTAGACTTAACAGTGAATTATCACAAACATGTATCACACAATTTGGGTCAAAGAAACAAAACATTTTCTTCTCCTACATACTTAGTTTATTTAATCTACATGAAACTGAGCAAGACTATGGTGCTCCTGGGCACAGAAGCTTTTCTGTCCCCCCTTTCTTGACTCCAGCCTCCATGACTTTCCCTGAGTTCCAAAGGGCAGATTCGAACAGTTGCTAATCCAGGAAGGGAAGGAATGCAAAGACAAGGGAGTGGCAGCCAGGAAACAATAGTGCAGGCTTGGGGCAGGGTTCTGGTTCTACCTCAAGGGATACACATACCAATGTCTTTAAACTCTTTAAGATGTCAGCATTCTTCATACCAGAGAAAGATAATCTGAGGCTACATTAAAGGAACCAGAGAAGCTCATCAAGACGATTACCTGAGACCAGAATAGAGAAGTGGAGGCCCTGCACACACCCTAATCTTAGCAACCCCACCCTCGAATCATTGATATAAAACTCCTCCTCAAATCCTCCCAGGTTGGGACACATAGTTATTCCGGACAGGAGCCTATAGTGTCCCCCTTTGCCTGGCAAGGCAATAAAGCTACTCTTTTCTGCTTCACCCAAAACTGTGTCTCCGAGATTTGATTTGGCACGGGTGCACAGAGGCCGAGCTTTCACCATCATGCATAATTAAATCAATATGGATACCTCAAAAATATTTTATAAAATCCTGGCAATAATCTTACACAGTAAAGATTATAATTCACATTTTATAAATAAAAGATTTAGGACTTTTTCCAGGATCTTACTGTTTTCATCTAGATTTCTCAATATGTCTTGTAAATCTTGATATTCAAATCAAAATTACTTCATATTTCAATTCTTTTATAGTTCTCAACAGACATTTTCAATACCCAAATCCTATGCTGATTCTCTTCACTTTCAAATGTCTCAAAGACCATAAATCTTTGTTACTAATTTCCTGAATGATTTACTCCTAAGTCAGCATATGATGAAATTACTATTCCTTCCTCACATATATTTTCTATCAAAACTCATGCCCTTGCTACTTTTCAATATTAAATTAACAACAAGTGCTCTAAATTCCTTCTTTGTCTTTCTACATTGTAGTCATGCTATGGTAATTAATTTCAATCAGTAAATCAGCCTTCTCCCTTGTTATATCAATATACATAGTCTCTTCACCATTCAACTTTACTTTCCTCTAATTTCCCCTTATATTTACCACTATACTTTAAGCAAAATTTGTATTTACTCACTCCTCTTCATTATTTCCCAGTCTTACTAAAAAGATGTTCCTCAATAGTACTCCACTGAATTGACTCGAGAGAGTCAGCAATAATTTTTTACTTGCCAATTCTTGTTGTCTCTTAGAACTTCTTATCTTACTGAAATTATAAGTCTGATGTCAGTGAGCTGACCAGTCTCTCCTTGATAATTTCCCTTGCTTTGTGTGACACTGTATTTGCTTCTTTTTCCCTTTCTAATCAATTTAGTCTTTCTCTTACTTCCTCTTTCACTCCATTTCTCTCTCTACCCACACCTTAAGTGTATGATTCCTTTTTTTAATAGTTTTTTCTATTTTTTTAATACAGCAGGTTCTTATTAGTCATTGATTTTATACGTATCAGTGTATACATGTCAATCCCAATCGCCCAATTCATCACACCACCACCACCACCCCCCCCACAGCTTTTCCCCCTTGGTGTCCATACATTTGTTCTCTACATCTGTGTCTCAATTTCTGCCCTGCAAACTGGTTCATCTGTACCATTTATCTAGGTTCCACATATATGCATTAATATACAATATTTGTTTTTCTCTTTCTGACTTACTTCACTCTGTATGACAGTCTCTAGATCCATCCATGTCTCAACAAATGACCCAATTTCGTTCCTTTTTATGACTGAATAATATTCCATTGTATATATGTACCACATCTTCTTTATCCATTCGTCTGTTGATGGGCATTGAGGTTGCTTCCATGACCTGGCTATTGTAAATAGTGCTGCAATGAACATTGGGGTGCATGTGTCTTTTTGAATTGTGGTTTTCTCTGGGTATATGCCCAGTAGTGGGATTGCTGGATCATATGGTAATTCTATTTTTAGTTTTTTAAGGAACCTCCATACTGTTCTCTATAGTGGTTGTATCAGTTTACATTCCCACCAACAGTGCAAGAGGGTTGCCTTTTCTGCACACCCTCTCCCGCATTTGTTGTTTGTAGATTTTCTGATGAAGCCCATTCTAACTGGTGTGAGACGATACTTCATTGTAGTTTTGATTTGCATTTCTCTAATAATTAGTGATGTTGAGCAGCTTTTCATGTGCTTCTTGGCCATCTGTATGTCTTTTTTGGAGAAATGTTCATTTAGGTCTTCTGCCCATTTTTGGATTGGGTTTTTTGTTCTTTTAATATTGAGCTGCATGAGCTGTTTATAAATTTTGGAGATTAATCCTTTGTCCGTTGAAAGTGTATGATTCCTTAAAGCTATTCCTTCGTCTCTCTTTGTTCTCCTTAAAGAACACATTGCTTCTGAAATACAATTTACTTCCATTTCTTTAATTATAGTTGCTTTAATAATTGCAATAAAATTTATCTTTTTGCCCCAACCACTTAGAGGTGCTTCAGACATAAATTCCAGTTGTTTACATTATTTATTGCACTACTCTTTTGCCCATTCCTCAAACACAGCAGTCCAAAATGACTTCCTTATTTCCAAATGAGTTCCCATTTTATCCTAGATGCTAACACTGGGCACTAACTAAAGAGTCATAAATGCACATATGAGTGAAAGCGTACTTTCTATCAAGATAAAAAACTGCAATGATTAATTGTAATATAATGTATGCTTTAAAGTAAACTGATGGACTAAGTGCTACTGTAGTAAAGCAAAGTCAAAGTGATTTTGAATAAGTTAGTGTGAAGTAGGAACATATTATCTTTAATCCAATTTTGTTAGACATGCTATCTCACAAGACACACAATCCCTGTCTTCCATCTAAGAAACACACCCAGCAAATTAACATAAATATTTATAATTGATACATTCTAGTTAGTGTTTACTGAATGACAGAACTCTTATAACTGCCTTGCAAATAACATCACTTAATATTCAAAACAATCTGTGGATTAAGTGGCACCACTATTTTTCTGTAAATGAGGATTTAGGAATTAGAAATATTAAGTTAAAATATTCTGGGACATCTCAGGTTTTCATTAGCAAAATTAAAGGAAAAGTGCAAATCTGTCTGACATTAAACCTATGATCTACACTCATTTGCCTCCCTGAGTAATAAAAACTGCTTTATTGAGTTTCACAGATTACTTTTTATTAAAGACCAAACTATAAATATACGTCAAAGCAAAATCTTTTGTTTTTTTACTTACAAGTGAAATGGATTAACCATACATAGCAATTAATTTAAAAAAGAATATTTAAATAACTTGTGAAAAAATATATTAAAATTCCATCTGAATTCAGTTCAAAATGTTAAATAAATGTCTGGAATTGCACTGTGAAATATTTATGATTTTAAAATGTCCCATATTGAGACAAGAGGCACCTATAAGTCATTGCTGAGTATTGATGAAAAATTATTTGTACCTCCTAAGCTGTAAGATATACTGCAGTCAATACAAATGTTTTTCCACTTCATGTTTTTAATATTTAACAAGGGGATGTCGGAAATATATAAGTAACTAAGGAAGAAATGATTTGGAAATTAAAGACTACATCAATGGTCACTTTTTCAAACTCCTAAGACGATAAAATAGAATGAAAATTTCCGCTTTTCACTTAGGGTAAGGAAACTTCCCTGACCATGACCATAGAAATAATAGAAGAAATATTACTTGGTGAGAAATACCAATGATATATTATTTTTAGCAACTAATTGCTAACTATAAAATGTATCACTTGTTTGGCATAAAATTTTATCATAGTACAGAATGAACTGTCAATGATTAACCCCTACATAATCAAAGTAAATTCAAATTGTGTTATATATATACAAACAGGATTATATAAAAAATAGCTGAACCAATTAGTTTGATAAGGGAAATTGTAAGAAAGCAAAATTTGCCACCCCAAAATATGTCTCTTTGGCATAAGGACTATTTTAGGCTGATTATTTTCAAGAAAGAGAAGACTTGGGAAAACGTCCTTTTTACTTCCCCCTTAGCTATCTAAAGAATTTA
This sequence comes from Grampus griseus, assembly GCF_964374135.1. Classification (NCBI taxonomy): domain Eukaryota; kingdom Metazoa; phylum Chordata; class Mammalia; order Artiodactyla; family Delphinidae; genus Grampus; species Grampus griseus. Next base: position 92,608,012 of record NC_138998.1, read on the forward strand.
GTTAAAGAGCCTGGTCCAGGAGGATCACTATCAACAGAGATATCTACAAAGAATATGGACTACAGGTGGTATGGGAACTCAGCAGGGCCTGGAATCCAAAGTCCTATCTGTGTCCCATTGTCTCTGCAGGGCCCAGCAAACATTTGTTAACCAAATATTTGCTTTTCCATCTCCATGTCAATTGCCTTACTCCCCCTTGAAGTTCCAAACTATTACTCCCAACAACCTCTTTTCTCTTTAGCTGAAGACAGTATTTAAGGTAAGGACTTCAGCCATTTTGGAAAATTACTGTTTTCCTGAGTTTCTGCAACATATACAGAAGGTATACATGTTATTAAAATTTTATTTGTTTTATTTTTTTAAAGTTTTTTTTTTATGTGGACCATTCTTAAAGTCTTTATTGAATTTGTTACAATATTGCTTCTGCTTTATGTTTTGGTTTTATGGCCCCGAGGAATGTGGGATCTTAGCTCCCCGAAGGACCCACACCCCACCCCCTGCATTGGAAGGCAAAGTCTTAACCACTGGACTACCAAGGAAGTCCCAAACTTTTATTTGTTTTTCTCTTGTTAATTTATCTACTTCTTAGACCAGTCAGAAGAACCTAGAAGGGTAGAGGAAAGATGTTTTACCTCCTGTGAGCAAATGTTGATAAACAAATGTTTGATGGGCCATAAAGAAACAAAGGGACACAGAGGGGAATTTTAACAGACTTTGCTAGGTTCCTCCCTGTCTACCCTATCTAGTTCATATCATAATATAGATATCTATGGCGATAGCTCCCTTCTAGGAACAGGTCCTCCTTTAGGCAGTGGGGGAATGTCAAAGGTTCTTCCTGAGTCTTTTAAGCCTTGATTGTTTTCAGACTGAAATAATCTGCATGCCTGAAAGATACATTTTAGGGGCGGCAAATTTGGCTACAGTATAGTTCTGCCTTTGAAATTTCTCCAAGAAGTTTCACACTCCAGAAGTTGAGTTGATTGATTGTTTTATATCTCACTGAGCCCCTCTCTTCGTCCTGACAATAGATCAGTGCAGTTAAACTTATTTCAGGTGGTAAAGCAGGTGGGCTCTTAAAGTTAGGCCCATAAGGTACAAGCAATCAGGTATTTAATAAGAGGCATTTCTATGGAAACAAAAGAAAAACAATGCTTAGTAATTAGAGCAAACTATAGTCCTAGTTTCTGAGTTCTACAGTCAGTCAGTCGAGAAGACTTTTAGATGTCTGGCTTGAAGCATCATCAGATGGAGTGAGGTCAGGTGGCGGCAGACTGACAGATTTTCCTGGTTTGCAGTTTGAATGTCTCTGGTAATCATTCTAAGTGGTCCATATAGCAACAGTCATGAAGATTGTCTATATATGGTCTATTGGGTGATTTCTCTTAAGTTTATAACAAGTTGTAAAATTTTAGCTTGAATAGCTTTGGAAAAAGGGCAATTTTATTTCTTAATGATTCCAAGTCAGAAAGATGGGAGAAAATGTTTAAAAATGTTAACATTAAAAATGTTAGGGCCCAGAGTAGGTGGCATCCTCTGTCTGGCCCAGAAGAAAAGTGTGCATACTCAGAGCAAGTGGGTCCCAGGCTGGGTGGCCCTGGACTGCAAAGAGGTGCTCACCTGGTAGGCAGCTTGGGTGGCTGGCAGCAGGACAGTGTGGCAGCACCTCCAGCAGGCCACGAGCCCCCCACTGCCTCCCACTGCTGCAGAGAAGCTGGGAGACCCACCTGGCCACCCCACCTCCTCATCCCATTTCTTAATAATCATCTAAAGATTTGCATCATTCTGGGACAAGTCCCATGACTCTTCCTTTCCAATTCCTCTTTGTTCCGCCTCTTCCAATATTTGCTTTATTTACATTATTTCAGTACTTTGTTTTTTTCTATATTTTGGCCATGCCATGCAGCATGCTCTTAGTTTCCTGACCAGTGTTTGAACCCATGCCCCCTGCAGTGGAAGTGGAGTCTTAACAACTGGACGGCCAGAGAAGTCCCATATTTACATTATTTCTTAATACTCCTTCAAAAACTTTCATCTGTTGGGAAGAGCTCCTTGACTCCCACCTTGGTCTCTTCCCGTTCTTTTCTTAATTAACCTAATGTTTTTACTAGCATCTCTAAGACCCATGAAAGGAGGCTGAGACCACACACTTGATAAGGTTTCCCAAACAGGCTTTTTTTTTAAATGGAAGTTCTTAAAGTTAGCTGTTATATTTCTTTGTATCTATCTTTTAATTTGTTCTTTCAATAGGTACCAATAAAACAGCTTGTGAAATGAGAGCTTTTACAATGAGAGCTTTCTAAAAATCTACCAATTTAGAAGTTTTTCTAATTCAAAGGATCCATTGTCTGGCCATTGCCTTTATTAATATTGACTTATACCAATAAGCCTTTTTATGGCTTAACCATGGATGCAAGAGGAATCCCCAAAGGAGAGTGCAAAAAGATGCAGCTCTCATAAGATCGAAAACGTTCACTCCCCAAAAGTCTACGAAAGCAAAGAATTTCATCACACAGGTGGTAAAGATGGTGCCACTAACAAAGCAATAAAGTTTGAGAAAATAAAGGTCCCTTATGGACTGAGAACCCTTATGACAAACTTCCCTGATAGCTGGCATGGCCAGACGAAGAGATGCCAGTCACAAGCCCAGGTTATGCTATCTGGATTTCTGCTTGGAATCCCAGTCTATTTGACTGATGGCCAAATGCACATTGATAGCTGTACTTTCTAGATGGTGGATAGCAGATAGAATAAAATCACTGGCCATAAAGTCAAGCTCTCAGAACATAGAACAAGACAAATGACACAACAGACAGAGACAAAGAAAAACTGTGACCATCTCTAGAAGGCAATGGACCAATAAAACCAAGAGTACACTACCAAATTTACCAGAGTTGTTAAGCCCAAGAAACTAGCTCTACAAATATTTCTCCTGATAACATAAATTTAGAAAAAAGAAAAAGGTCTGTTACCATTCTTGCTTCTAACAGACCTGGCAGGTAGAGATCTGGAAGACTGACATGGTAAGAATTCCTACCTTTTGTGGGCACTTGTCAGATGTCTCAGGATCTCTCAGCTGCAGCAGCCTCAGAGATAGCAGAGTTCAACCAGAGAAGTTAATCCTGCCGACTACACCATCTGCGAGAGAATGACATGAGACAAATTCACAGGAGACAATCAACTTTAATTATGTACATATGGTGGGGGTCCGATAAGAATATGGGGCCCAAGGACAAGTTAGGCAATCGAAGCTTATATGCCATCTGAGAGAAGAAGGGAGTGGGGGTTTGGGACTTCAGAGCGAAGGAAAGCAATTCACAGGAAGAAGAAAAAGAAGAAATGTTTGGTAAATGAATGTTTGCTGGGCATAAAGAAATAATGGGACACAAAGAGGAATTTTAGCAAACAGACTTTGCTAGGTTTCTCCCTGTTTACCACACCTAGTTCATATTATACTGTAATTATTTATGATGATAGCCCCCTTCCTGGAACAGGTCCTCTATCCAAATTCCTTTAGGCAAGTTAGAGGAAAGGTCAATGGTTCTTCCTGAATCTTTTGGGCCTTGATTGTAATAATGCACATGCCAAAGAGACACCTTGTGGGGTGACAAATTTTGGTCCCCTACACTCGCACTCAAAATATAATCTTAAGTGAGAAAATTCTAAGCAACTAATTGCAGTATTGATTTTATGTATAACTGATAGACAATACACAAATAGAAATATTTGATGTAAGATAAAAACACAAACCCCTCAATTTTTAAATTAGATCTTTTATTTATTTGTTTATTTTCATTTTATTTATGTATTTTGGTTGAGCCAGGTCTTAGTTGCGGCAGGTGGGCTCCTTAGTTGTGGCATGTGAACTCTTAGTTGTAGCAGACATGTGGGATCTATTTCCCTAACCAGGGATTGAACCCTTGTGCCCTGAATTGGAAGGCTGATTCTTAACCACTGTGCCACCAGGGAAGTCCCACAAAACCCCCAAATTTTCAACACTTCAAAGTAAAATAAAAGAATACCTTTGAACTCTGGCAGGATTTGTCTGAAGTAGTTAAATACAAAAATGTAATATTTTAGTGCTTCAGAGAAACTGCTTTTATTGATCTCTTCCACAGAGACCCCGTATTTTCAAAATATTTACTTACCAAAGAATAACATATATAAACAGACATGTTCTTTTCTTTTTGATCAAATAACCTCAGATCATGTCATCAGAAATTACATTAAATTTATAAAATTTTAGTATGAAGTAATGAGACGTGATATTCTCTTTTCTTAGAAGACTTTAAAATATTGAAAATAGCTCAAAATTCTCATTAGTACAATGTCAATTTCTAAAAGAAGTTTGCAGATGAGGAGACTAGTTTAGTCCAAAGCTCCCAAGCTATAGATAAAAAAAACAAAGACTCGGAGATTTTAAATAATCTTTCAAGGACATATGGTGAATTAAGGATAGTGATTGTATGAAAGCTTAAATTTTCTTGACGCTTAGTAGATTGATCTGTCACAACAGTACTCTTTCTTCTAATGCCTGAGAATTTGAAGTATTAGGAAGGCATATTTATGGATATCTGTGACAAACTCAGGAGGTCTTTCTCTTTTTAATAAGAGAATTTATAATTTATATTGCATTTATAATTTGTATTGTGGGAAGATTACATTAAATAGAGTAGTATATGAAATTGAATACTCTATTCAAATTCAATGAAATCTATCTGTATTTGATCTCTCCTGGTACTCTCTCTGTTAAACATACCAATTTCTGCATCTATGCCACACACTTAAACTTTAATAGGTCTTTCTTTCCCTTTTAAGATAATACCCTAAGGTGTGGTTTTGTTGATAATTATTTCAAAGTGTATTAACAAAAATTAAATGACATTGAATATTTAATAAAGAAAACATATTCTACTTTGTAGTTATTACTTTAAGAAATATTATTATGCCTAATTTAATGAAAAATGTGTATGGTGTGATGGGGAGGATTTTTTTTTGTAGTTTGTACATGAGATTATGAATAGCTATCAAGCTATCTTTTGAATTTTTTATTTCATTGTGTCCTCTTCATTGAGGGTCAGCAATGGTGATTTTGTAGATATTGGCATAACTTACAAAAACAAGTTCTAATGTGAGGAATTTCCCCTTTGACCTTCAGCTTCTCCTCTCTCCTTGCTGTGATATGCAGGTCTTGCTCTGAAAAGTTCAAAATTGCATTTTGGTTTCAATTTTAAAATATATTCATCAAAAGTGTAACGGTTGATAAAGCAGTCATCTCACTAAAAGAGACAAATTTATTTCCTATGGCAGGTAGTTAAGGGGAAGTAGTTTTCTTCATCCCCAAAATGCCACATCACTTACAGACAAATCTTTGGTTAAATGTCTTCTTAATATTACAATGTTTGTTTTCTTTTGTATTTTCTTTTTATTTATTTTATGACCCTCTCTCCTCTTTTATTCCTTTTTTGTTGGCTGGGTTTTGTTTCTTCATAAGCCTTATATATTAATCACTATAGCCACAACATTTTGAAAATTTCTTGCTGTTTTTATATTTTAACAATTAGAAGCAAGAGGAAAACCAAAAGATAACTATAAGTAGACCTTCATAATAATAACAACAACAAGAAAAACCTTCCAAATATAACATTGGCTTCTCACCTCCTGGTCAGTCTATGCTAACTGTATTTTAATGTCCCTATGGCTAAACATGCCCATTCACCTCTAAAGGTCACATGTACGCCAGTCTGAGGTATATGAAATCTCACAATATTAACTATTATGACGTGAAAACTTCATGACATTAAGAAGAGACAGGAAATTACTCTTTAGGGTGATGGCCCTGCTTGATGAGTTTGCTAGAATAGTTCTAGAAAGGTAATTTTCCCCATGAGAAGTAATAACAAACTCAAACCATTGGTCAAAATACAGTGATTTTTGTAGAAGATAAAAATCATTATGGATAACTGCACAGATAATAAATTTTGAAGTTTTTCTTTTAATTAAAAAGCATCTTGAATACATATACACATATATATTAGGAGAGTTGAGTCAAACTTATTCATAGATTCTACCTTTTCAAAATTTATGTTTAGTTTTTGCTTTTCAATATTTAATGGTTTTATGTTTGTACATGGTAGGGAGGGAATGGGGGTTGCTGATTCACCTAGTAAATCTTTATTGGAGTTCTAAAAGACATAATAATAATAAAATAATTGTTTTCCTATACTGTCTAAAACTCTTTCACTTATTCTCTAATTGTACACCTGTATTAATACAAATAAGCTGCACAACAAACAATGAAAACTTGAAAATGATCAGGACTCTAGGGATCTTTTGCTATACCTTCTGAATTTGCCATCAGATAGAAGTGAACATAATAAATGTGTATGCTGAATAATCAAATGTCTGAATTTTGATTGGTGATGGCAGCCATAGCATATCAAAATGCAATTGGACATATATACAGGTATGTTTATATATGTTTGTTATATGTATATGTACATAAATATATTTTGTTTGTTCATGAAACATCTACACTAAATTTGGATATTAGAAGCTCAATTCTGTGGCCTCAAACATTGAGAAGTTTAGTATTATAAACAGTTTATCTTTTCTGCATGGCAAAATTCTATGTCTCTCTTAAGACTGTTCAAATGTCTTTTTTTTTTTTTGGTGATAGCTTCCTGATGATTCTCTCCTATCTTCCCTCTCATAAATTATCAGTCTTTCCTTATATATCCTGCACCTTTGTCTATTAAAATATCAAACCACTTGTAGTGATTAAGAAAATAAAAGGATGACTATATAACAAATGATATTGTTGGTGAGGAAGTTGTACTCAGCCTCCAAGATCCCTAACTCCCAGGCACTGAGTTTTCCCCAGCATCCAGACAATTCAATGACTGGGGAATTAAAATTCACTGGGATGGAGCAAAGTGTATTACTCTTTGGAGTTCAAGAAATTATTTGACTTTTAAAATTATTTCATACTGGTAAAATTTTGTAAATAAGATATTTTATCTATATCTATATAAACAGAACTTAATTTCCACATTTTTCCTATATATTTTAATATAACATAACATATTTTAACATTTTAATCATGTTTATTTTTCACTATTTTGGCACTCTCACTTCTACAATTAGAACTTTCAAATTCATTTTATATATCACTAAAAATAGAAAATATTTACTGGGACAAAATAATACATAACTTATGTATGTTACAAAGATGATAATACAAGCATAATATTTCAACTTTACTCACCAATCAGCTTTAGGATTGCAATATTAGAGTTCTGATAAACCCTTAGAAAAAATTTTCAGGTTGCATTTCTCTCATACAATTACAGAATAACCATTAACCTAGGATCTACTGGAAGATTTTTGTCTCTAGCCTAGTATTTATATAGTAACCAAATTTATATAGTAACCAAATTTGTTTTAGTTGAGTCTTAAACTTTATAGATTTAAAATGTGCCTGCCTAAGTAACTTTAATTTTTTCATAGTTCACTGTTTTAATTATTTCTGTGCTTTTTGATTTCTCTTTAATTCTCCATTTATGAACTTTTATACCCATACTTAGTGACGGGCTTTTTGAAGTAAAAATCTGGATGTTATTATTTTTTAGTTCAATAAGACATTTTACTTAAAAAAATTGCAAATTGACGTCAATTACATATATATTTGCCTCCCTTATACTAATCATGATCCTTAATCACTCCATTTCACTTCATTTTCTATGTAATCCTGCATGCACTATGTTATATTTTTCCTCATGTTATCATTATCAAAATCATGTATTCATCTCTATAAGAGTTTTGCTATCAATATTGTCTTCTTAGATACCTCTCTCACTTCTACATTTCTGCACATTTCCATAACATTTCAACCTACATTATAAGAAACTGATTTATAAGGATGAAAAATCCAGATGGTAAAAAAGCATTTCACATATGTAGTATATGGATTATGTATCACATATGTTCATGCTCACATATCATACCAGGAAAGCCACTGTCTTGGATTTCACAAGTATGGATAGTAAAGATGTTGGGAAGATTCAGGAACTTTTCAAAATCTCTGACATCTTACCAGGGAACTCATAACTAAGCATGTGCTGTGTACTTGCCAGGGCCTAGGGAAACCCCAGCTGTGAGCAAATACAAAACTTAGGATTTGGGTTTCAATAACAGTTCCCTTGATTTCACAAGTACAAAAATACACATCATCTCCAAAGAAAACTGCCACATACGGTCTTCATTTAATTTGTGCATCAGAACATCCAAGGTCAACATATCAACATCAGCAATCATTGGATTTCATTAAAAGGTGTACCTTCAGAAGCAGTAGATATTAAAAAAAGAGAATGTTTTGACTCCACCCCATAAGACATAATGCAAGACCTGGTTTAATGTTCCTGGTTAATTAAACACATTCCATTTGATTTCCTGGGATGAAGTGAGAAGAACAATTTGGCTTAATGCTAAAGACATATGAAATTAATTGGCATATAAATACTTTCAACTTACATTTAGGGAATAAAATCAAATCCAAGACGAATGCTTCATTCTGGCTTTTGATGTTTTTAATAATATGGCTTTATCTTTTCTTTCCAACCTTCTCTGCCATTACTGTCCAGTATTAAACTTTCACTCTAGTCAGGCAGAATTCCACATAGTCATTCTAAACTGGGGATTGGCACACTGTAATCCACTGGCCAAATCTGGTCCGTTGATTATTTAGGTACAGTCCTCCAGCAAAGAACAATTTTTTTTTTCACATTTTTATATGGTTCAAGGGAAAAAAGAAGGAAAATATACGATAAAGGCTATATGTAGTCTACAAAACTAAACTATTTGTTTTCTGGCTCTTTATCTAACATGCATATCTCTATACCTTCTTTATTGTTCTTTCTAGAAATCTGTGGTTCTCTCCATTATTTGCCAAGTTCTAATCCCAGTCATCATTTAAGACAAATCTCCATTATTCACCTTCAGGAATGAAGAGAGTGTAAAGTGTATACATTTGACTCCTGTTGCACTAATTGCTAGCACTACAAAATAGGACTTTAGTATTGAGTGGGCCAAAAGATTCGTTCATTTTTTTCTGTAAGATGGCTCTAGTAGCCCTTAGTTGTCTTTAACTTCATTCAAAACAATTTTGTTAGATTGTGACAGCTGTCATATCAGCGTGCATTTAAAAAAGACATTAAAATTGGTAAAATTTTGTGTAGCCATTTTAATATTGAAGATGGAAGAAAAAAGCATTTTCAGCATATTATGCCTTATTATTTCAAGAAAGGTAAAAATGCAACTGAAATGCACAAAAAGATTTATGCAGTGTATAGAGAAGGTGCTGTGATTGATCAAACGTGTCAAAAGTGGTTTGTGAAGTTTCGTGCTGGAGATTTCTCGCTGGACGATGCTCCATGGTCAGGTACACCAGTTGAAGTTAATAGTGATCACATCGAAACAATAATTGAAAACAATCAACGTTTTACCACGCAAGAGATAGCTGACATACTCAAAATATCCAAATCAAGCGTTGAAAATCATTCACACCAGCTTGGTTATGGGAATCACTTTGATGTTTGGGTTCCACATAAGTTAAGCAAAAAAACTTTCTTGACCATATTTCCACCTGTGATTCTCTACTGAAGCATAACGAAAACCTTCTGTTTTTAAAACAAATTGTGACGGGCAATGAAAAGTGGATACTGTACAACAATGTGGAATGGAAGAGATCATGGGGCAAGTGAAATGAACCACCGGCAACTGCACCAAAAGTCAGTCTTCATCCAAAGAAGGTGATGTGTATATTGTGGGATTTGAAGGAAATCCTCTATTATGAGCTCCTTCCGGTAAACCAAACGATTAATTCCAACAAGTACTGCTCCCAATTAGACCAACTGAATGCAGCACTCGACAAAAAGCATCCAGAATTAGTCAACAGAAAACACATAATCTTCCATCAGGATAATGCAAAATCACTTGTTTCTTTGATGACCAGGCAAAAACTGTTACAGCTTGGCTGGGAAGTTCTGATTCATCTGCCGTATTCACCAGACATTGCACCTTCAGATTTCTATTTATTTCAGTCTTTACAAAATTCTCTTAATGGAAAAATTTTCAATTCATTGGAAGACTTTAAAAGGCAACTGGAACAGTTCTTTGCTCAAAAAGATAAAAAGTTTTGGGAAGATGGAATTAGGGAGTTGCCTGAAAAATGGCAGAAGGTAGTGGAACAAAAGGGTGAATATGTTGCTCAATAAAGTTCTTGGTGAAAATGAAAAATGTGTCTTTTATTTTTACTTAAAAATCCGAAGGCACTTTTTGGCCCACTCAATATTATGTCCACTTTTTTAGATACATTAGTCTTGATTCTCCAAACAACTTGTAAGGTCCTCATGGGCTAGGAATGCGCCTTCAGCCAAGCAAACAGCAAGAATTTCTTGAATACTAACTCCTGAGTACTCACTGCTTTTTAGAACAATGCATTTGCATCAGCATGCAATATTATTTTATAGATGCTTAACCTCTATCTTGTCTACTCTAGAACTAAACGCATCCTCCTTTCTAGTCTAAGAATAGCCCAAAATGTTAAATATATCTCAAGAAAATGTCAAATCCATCATTTTTCCTTTACTCAAGGAAGGTATTAAAGCATAATATGCTTATGCAGAAGATATGAGTTCAAGCTTTTAACTCAGTGGATAGTTCTTTTCTATTTTCTAGAGATAGGATGTGGTGTTGATAATAGAAACAAATAATCCCCATTTCATTTCCAGTAGTTTGTATTGCATTGGGCTCTTTTTGTTTTTTTAATTTCAAATCATATTTTCTTTATGATATTCTATGGATGGTGATATTAAAATAAGATTACACTCATTTCATTTCATCATATCAAGAGATATGTGAGGAAGGTAAAAGACTGGAAACACCTTTCTTTTTTAAATATTTGATATTCATAGTTGAAAGGCAACATAGCATAGTTATTAAAAGTAAATTTTTTTTTTTTTTTTTTTTTTTTTTTTTTTTTTTTTTTTTTTGCGGTACGCGGGCCTCTCACTGTTGTGGCCTCTCCCGTTGTGGAGCCCAGGCTCCGGACGCGCAGGCTCAGCGGCCATGGCTCACGGGCCCAGCCGCTCCGCGGCATGTGGGATCTTCCCGGACCGGGGCACGAACCCGTGTCCCCTGCATCGGCAGGCGGACTCTCAACCACTGCGCCACCAGGGAAGCCCAAAAGTAAATATTTTGAAGCTAATCAGCCTGGCTCCAGATCCTGGCTCTTCTACTCAGTGGCTATGTAAGCTATGAAGATTACCGAATCTGTCCATGTATCAGTTTCTTTTTGTATATTGAGGATAATAATAAAACCTACATCACAAATGGTTATAAGGATTAAAGAAAATAATATATATATATAATACTTAAAACGGTGTCTGACACATATTCAATGTGTAAAGGTTTGATTTTTTGATCAATCAAAAATTATTTGATCAATAATCAAATATACATATCAAAAAATAAGATTTAACAGTGCTTTTTTTAGGAGAGCATAGGTGGTATTTTTTGAAAATCCAAATAATGAATTGACCCATTTGGCATAGCAAGAGATTAGCAAAATGATCCTATTATAACTTTTGTTTCAGTTTTATTTGTTTGTTTTAAGCATGTAAGGTCAATATTTCCCTGAACGTTACTCTTCCAAGGTGAATTACTTTACTTTTATGGAATGTGAGTGATGGGGGGAAAAGGAGACTAGAAATGATGATGTAGATGCTTATTAATTTTATAGGATAGGTCATTTATGATCTAGGGTGTTCTCAATAGGCCTTATACCCTTAATTAACATAAACTACTGTTTACCATTGAACACCATAAGTTTGAACTGCATGAGTCCACTTATACATGGATGTTTTTCAATAGTAAATACTACTGTACTACAGGATCCAAGGTTGGTTTCATCTGTGAATGTGGAACCAAGGATGTGGATGGCTGACTGTAAGTTATAAATGGATTTTCAACCATGCAGAGGGTGAGCACCTCTAACCCCCATGCTATTCAAGGGTCAACTGTATTTCATACATTTTAGCAAACCAATTAATCTTCCTCTAGTTGTTTCCTCATTCGACTATTGAGAACATAAACTACATAGCATGAAAAAAGAAGTTTTGACCTTACAAACCAGATCTGAGTTATAAGTTCTAATTATGCAATGAAATCTCTTTGTGTTCATAGACATGTCACTAGGCTACTATTTCCTCAACTGTGAAATAAGGCTCTAGTAAGACTACAAGACTGTATGGTGAGAAGTGAGAAGACTGGGTTGGAAAGTAAGTATCCATAAAGAAATTTATCAGAGCTAGGGCTGACATTGGAGGTAAGGAAAGTGAGCATAACTGCAGTCTTTTTTTCTTACAAAGTCAGTGAGAATTTAAGAACATTTTCCTCAGAGTTAGCCAATAGGTACTATGTAAGAAAGATAGTGAAAGCAAAGTTACACAGTAACCAGAAAGTCCACCACCAGGAAAAATAAAATCGGAGGTTCTTTGAAAAGGACTTCATTGAAATAAAAATTGCTGCTCACTTCCAAAGTGTAGAACGTAGAATGGAAGATGAAAAGCTAAACATAGAAGTAAGTGGAACGCCAGGTTATGTGCACATTCCCAGATAAAGGAGTCTAATATCAGTGAGTCAGAAGAAGGAAAACAATTTTTTTCAGACAGGTAGCTCAGCCATTCATATAGATTTTACCCAGTCTGTGGATATAAAACTGATTATTCACTCCTTTGTTCATTTATTCATGCATACATTCATACAACAAAAAAGTTAATCACAATGTATTTCATTTTGTCTGTTGTTTTCAGATTGCTTTTTTTTGTTGTTGACTATTTTTGGTTTTGGAAGTACTATGTGTCCCTCAAATCTCTTCCAATGACAAAATTTGCTTTTAATATCTCATCTGCTTTTAGAATTAGATCAATTTCCTCTGAAAGCACTTGTTTGGTTACCCTTATCTTGGTTATCCTGATCATCCTGCTTCCTTCATAGGTTCAAATGAAGTACTCTATTGGAACAGGCAATCTTCATGAGTTCATCTATATCTCTGAAAACCTCTGAATAAGGAACCTCAAGGACAATTCACTGAAAGAAGTCAGGAGTTATCAACTAGCTGAATTTGTATAGATAGGTAGGTTGGGGGATCAAGATTTGCCAAATTAAAGAGACCTTTACTCTGAAAATGAAGCAGTTTAAAATATTTTCCCATTTGAAAGGGCTGCCTTTTTAGTTTTTCTTTACCCTCTTTGAGGCTTGCTTTGCATTTTGCTCTGTGCTCCATTCATGACCTAGAAGGACAGGTACTTACTTTCCTTAGTGAATTGCCTTTTGCAATTAGCCTGAGAATACAAATCATTGCTGATGTTGAATTTCCTCGGAGAGAGAAAGGGAGACTGTTGATTGATTTTAAAACCTCTTAGGGTTAATCTAAGAATTGCTACAATTAACCCAGTTTCTTAGGATGTAGCTTCATCTCCTCCTTTAACTTAAGTCTTACAAAATCTTCTTTCTGTAGTTTAGGAGTTCCTCAGATTTTATCGTAGCTGACTTTCATTTCCCCAGTTCTTTTATATTTTCATGTATTTTGTTTGGCTTTGGGTAGATGGAGAGATTAAATTTGTGGTTGGACATCCTGAAATGAAAGTATAAATCTGAAATTTAGACCATTCTGAACAGAAGTGTATAAATGTTAGGAAAGGGCTAAATCAGAAGCTGATAAATCAAGACTATTGTATCAACCTAATTAAGAGATAATAATGACAATCTAAGGCAAAAACTACTAGGGATAGAAAAGAACAGCTGCATTTGGGAGACATCTGGGAGAACACCACCAGGATTAGACAATTATTTTGAAGAAAAATAATAAGGGTTAGAAAGGAGTAAAGATTTACTTTCCAAGTTACCTGCAACAGCTGTCTATAAGTGAAATACCCGAGACATAGAATACAGAATTGGAATAGAACATGAGTAGGGTAACTTTTAGTGGAGAAATATATGAATTAATTACTGGAATTTTTTGAGTTGCATGTGATTTTAGACATACAGATGTTGTTGCCCAGAAGGCAGTTGAATATATGACAAATTCTGGTGTGGTGATTGTAAGAGAGATGAGTTTTAGCAAAATGACAACAACAATAACAATAAGGATACTCTCTAGGGAAGGGAATTGGTCATGGCTTCTATGAACCATTTTAAGCTCATCAACATTGTGATTATTAGCTAGGTTTCTATAGGATGATTCTGGGACTTTATTGTACATACATAACTTGTGAGCACTAAAAGAGGTAGCAGAACACTTACTGAGATGGAAGCTGAAAGTGATTTCCTTGACTTGAAATATCAGAAAATAATTTTGCGGTTTGAACTTTATGTGAAAGATAACATACATTTTATAATCTGTTTCTGGTTTCTCTTATTCAACAATATACTTGTAAAATTCTTCTGTGTGGTTGTAGGTAGTTGTAATTTATTCACTTCAGTATTATACAACATATGAATACAACGATCCATTCTTTTGTTTGTGCACTTTTGTGTAATTTCCAGTTTTCAATTATAAACAATACTGGTATGAAAATTCTTGTACATGTTGTGTGGTAAACATTTGTACACATTTCTTCTGCATATTAATCTAAATGTGAAATTGCTAAGTCATTGGGTAAGCACATATTCAGTTTAGTTGATATTTCTAAAGAGTTTTCCAATGTGGTTGTAATTTACTAACAACAGCAATGTATGAGATATCAAATTGATTTGCATCATCACCAAACCAGAGCACCACTTCATCAAGGATGATTATTCTCCGTTACAAAGGCAAGACACTTCTGAATACTCTACACAATGTGCTGTGCATTATGAGGTTGCACTGGTGTAACAGGCACTACCCCTGGGCTCTTGAAAGTCTCAAATACAGGTCTCTGTTTTTTGGGTGGTTCTTTCCTTAATTCAGGAAGTTTCTCTGTATGTATACATAGTATGCTTCTGAATCCTCCACAAGGATCCTCTGCAGATACCCAGATTTTCCTCTGTATGCAATTTTCTCTTCTTTGGTACTCTGTCCTGTGAAGTCTAGCCATCTAGAGATCTTGATATCCCTGGACACTTAGTTTCTTCATCTCTATTGAGGGGGTTAGTCAGGATCTGCCTGGGTTCTTTCTCCTTTCGGCACAGCCTGGAAATCTCCTCATCCTATGGATAGTGATGTTATTGACTAGAAATGTCTGAGGACACTCACCAAGGTCCAGGTTCCCCTTTTGAAACCAATGACCAATGTTGTAGCTGGACCAGTCCTTGTAGTTCTTATTATGATTGCAAGACATCTTCAGCAATAAGGAAGCAACAGTAAACTTTGAAAGAAACAAGTTTTATTACTCCTAGAGAGTTCAGGGCATGACTGGGGCCACACAGCAAGGTTCACTCTCTCTTTCCATTTCCAGAAACCTGGGACTACTTCATCTAGCATTACTACAGCTACTATGGTCAGTTCATCATGTTACTGTTTCTTTCATTTCCTTTCTTGGTTTAATTTGGATTAATCATATATTTTTCTGCTTCTCCTTTAATAAATTGTTATTTTTCTTACTTTTAGTGACTAACTTAAAATATGACTTGAATGATTACTGTATAACTTGAATGATTACTATATTACTTATATAACTTATTACTATATAATAAATTCTTTTACTTTACCACCCCCTGATAATGCCAGAACTTTAGAGCCTTTAAACATATTTACTTCCTCAGTTTTTGTTTCATGATGTCTGTTTGCACATATTTTACAGGCCAAGATATTAAAATATTTGTATTACTCAATATTCACTTATATTTCACTTCACGTCTTACTCCTCCACCATCTTGAAGCTCTTCTTGATAATTACATCTTTGATAAATTTGATAGCTTACATTTATTAATTTGATACATGATTAACATACAAATATTCATATATCTTTATATAATTGCCATTGATACAAAATTTCATTCCACAGATTCAAATACACAAGAATGATAACGTTTTTCTTTTAAGTTTTTGGAAACTCAACTTAATTTCTATTATGAGTCCTCATCCCTCCCAGATATAAAAACTGAATCCAAATCAATGCTGGGCTCCATCAACATCAGTCACTTCACCACTTCTCCAAGAGAACTGATACAATGAAAAGACTTTATAAAGACGTAGAGTGAGAAACACTGGAGTTTTCATTCTTGTTAGATGTTTTCCTACATTGCCATCACATAAAGAGACACTGACCATTTGAGTTTGTGTCATTGTACCATGAATACTGCTACTGAGTTACCCTGGTTCCCAGTAGCAATTTCTATGGATCTAGAAGGCATTCTGGTTCTTTAGGCATATTGGGCATAGTGAAAACCTCAGTCCTTACACAGCACTGGGAGTCAGAAAATGCAGTGAACTTGAGGGCCCTTTACATTAGAGAACTATTTCTTCCATAGAATGTTGATACAACAACTAGTCCAGCCTAGGAAATGATGCAGACATGTTTCACTCTTAGATTCCAGAAAGTTATCTGAGTTCTGCCACTTCTCTCACTATCATGTTCCATATCTCAGGGACCTCAGAGTTTCTCCTCCCCAGAATAAGAAACGTCTACATATTCTTGAGTTACAGAAGCTCTAGCTCATTAGAATTCTTTGTAATTTATTGCCTATGACCTAAAACCCTGTTACACTAAGGCCTTAGGCTTTTGGAAGACAGATTGAATCATTGACTTTTCTACCCACCTCTGTTTTCCACTACAATCCTTTCTCAATAAATAGGAGACATGTCAAACAGAAATTAGAAACTCTGAAAAAAAATCCCCCAAACTAAAGCATCAATTAATACAAAAAAATCACTCGCTTATTTATTACACATCTGTTTTGCCTTAATTTACAATTGTTTCCATTTTATTTTCCATATATTATATATATGAGTGTGCATATTTTAGGTGTGCTTTTTAAAAGCATCATAGAACACTTATCATTATTACTACTATGATCATCACTATTATCTATTGAGCACTTACTTTGCTCCTGAACTATGCAAAAAACCTATAAAATCTGATAAATATTAATAATATAATTTTACATATTTATGTTAATAATGTGCTAATGCCTTTATGTTTATGACTTCCATATTTATGTATCTTTGTGTTGCTTTATTTTCTGTTTTCTTCTGCATGGTCATTACTTTGCTTTCTTTACTATTGGAGACATTTGAGAGGTATGGCTTCTGCTTTTAATTCACTCTCTCTATATTTGAAAACCCTGCCTTTACTTATATTTCTTTAATTGGAGTATTCTAATTCCTCTCTGCATAGGAAGGAATTTAGGCCAATTTGATTTTAGTTACTTTAAACACTAGACTGCTCAATTAGTTTTTGTTAAGATAAGTTCTTTGGGTCACCATTTCACAGTGTTTTTACTATATATTCAATATTTTGCAATTAAATTTTATCCCTCTATATAAAATTTTTGTTTAGACATTTTTGATATATGCCATTTCACTGTTTAGTAAAGGTATTATTATTTTATTTTTTCTGGTTAGAAGAATTTATTTCTTGATTCGGTTTCATCATCTTCACATCTTTCATAAACATTTGAACACTGCTAAAGACTCATGGATTGGGATATTTTTATGCTGTTCTAAGTTTAATGTAGGAAATCATACTTTAGGAACTAGAGTGGGATTAGTTTTTCAACCGCCACAGAAAACAATATAAAGCTGTCCCATAGGGCTTCCCTGGTGGTGCAGTGGTTGAGAGTCCGCCTGCTGATGCAGGGGACACAGATTCGTGCCCCGGTCCGGGAGGATCCCACATGCCGCGGAGCGGCTGGGCCTGTGAGCCATGGCTGCTGAGCCTGCGCGTCTGGAGCCTGTGCTCGGCAACGGGAGAGGCCACAGCAGTGAGAGGCCCGCGTACCGCAAAAAAAAAAAAAAAAAAAAGAAGTACACTAGCAAAGCACTTAACTATTAATGGCTGATTGACAAGATCAAGGTGACATATCTTAAGTGGCTACCTGGGTCAGAGAAACTGCTTCTGTCCCTACATGCCAGTGGATACCTGTATCTGTATGAGGAAAGCCACCTATGCACCTGGGTCAGCCCTGGTATCTGCTGAAGCAGGGCCAGGGCTTCCCTGTTTAAACTGCCAAGAGCAAAGGACCCATGACCCACCGCCAAGTGGGCCTTCCCAGCCCATGCCTTGCACCTAGCCTGTCAGCCAAAATGGCTGTAGGCGAGTCCCCACTACCACACCCTGCTCCTGATGGGCTCATACAGATCTACTTCGGGCGTTCTGCTCTGAGTGTTGTGGAGCTTTGACCGCCGCTATGTGGTGACAGGTGGCAAAGATTACCTACTCACCGTGTGGTTCTTCACCGAAGGCCGAGTGGTGGCCTACTTCACGGCCACTGGTCCTAGATCAAAGCAGTGACCTTGGACCCCTACTTCGCTGGGGCTGAGTGGGCGGCGGCAGCCAGCACTGAGGAGGTGGAGTGGAGAGGAGGAGGAGTTTAGGGCAGAGGCTGAAGGCCTTCTCCCCTCAGCCCGAGGCGGATTCTCTCGCCGGGTCGGCTCCAGCCCGGGCACACGCACGCGCGGCTCTGTGGGCGCTCACTGAGCATGCGCCTTATCCTCGCCGCCCTTGAGACGACTGCTGCGCTCTCGCCCGGGCACGCGCAGGCGCGGCTCTGTGGACGCTCACTGAGCGTGCGCCTTTTCCTCGCCACCCGTGCGGTGACTCCGGCACTGGCCCGTGCCTTGCTCTCTGTCCTGCTCCAGAAGCCCCGCACCCAGAGAGCGACCCAGGCTCAGAGGCTGAGCTGGAGATGTTATTCACTTTCTGCCGCGGCCACACCAGCCAGGGCGGCAATGGGGGCAGGGGCAGCAAGAACAAGCTGAGAGGCCCGGTCCTGTGAGGCCTGCAGGCCCCAGCCTAGGTGCTGGACGCACCGTTGTGGCAGCGCATACGTGAGTTACTGCTGCTAGAGGCCCTGGAGTGCAGGGCGACGGCTCAGGGGCAGCCCGGTTATCCTCTCCTTGGAGGACTGCATGCTCACTGCCCACCAGGAGGGCCTCATCTGCTGCTTGGCCAGCCGGCAAAGCCTTCACAGAGAAGGAGACGAGGGCTTGGCAGGAGAAGGAGGTTGGCCCAGATCACCCAGATAGAGAACATCTCCTCACAACCAGGTAACTCCTCAGGCGGCACTGATGTGAAGCCGTGAATGTGGTGGACGCCCACCCCATGCCTAACCCTCCACACTGACCTGGTTAACCAAGATTAACCATGGCCCAGGAACTGCTAGGGTCCCCACCCTGCACAGACTTGGGGAATGGGCAGAGGATGCCCAGACTGACTCCGACAGACACAAGGGGTATGCAGTGCAGTGACCCGTTCCTCTGCCTGTGTCAGTGTTTCCTTCTTCCCTGTCCCTAGGATATGACTGGTCATTCCCCAGCTCTCTGCAGTGTGCACCTCTCTGGCCGGTGGGCGGAGCAGGGATGGGGGTCTACCCTTTGATACTACTACTGTCTGTGCTTTCAAAGAGTGTTCAATCAGGGAAGCCCCTCTGGGCCCTCCCTGTTCTCCAGGACCTTTATTTATACTAAAGTTCCCTGTTTTTTGAAATTGTGTTCTTGATACAATTTACTTTGACTCTTCAAGATGATGTGCCCTTTCTTTGTACTTCAGTTTCTCATACATGCTTATTTTTTAGGCACTTGTCAACATTTTAAGTGATTGATGTAACTTTAAAAAGCTCACATTCTGTTTGGTTGCTGGTAATATCTACTTTGAAGCTGAAGAGAAGCTTGATGTGAACAGGTCATGTGCATATATTATAATATTTAGGAGCCATTCACATAGACTAGCTCCATAGGACTAAGGGCAGATATTCTCCTAACACACCCTCTTCCTGGTCTCTACACCAATGGATTATATATATATATTAAAAAAAAAAAAGACAAACTATGACATTCTAGGACTCTTCTTATAATTCCTTTCTCTCTTGTCTGCAAATATTACTTATGGAAAACACGTAATTACATTCATCCTGAACTTTACCCATATCCAGAATTCCTGACATACAACAGATTGCCAGTCCCTCCACAATATCTCTGCAACTCTCACTCCTATCCATATATAAATCACATATAAATTTTCTCCTCAATGAGCACAGTCCCCCACTCCCAACCCTGCCAGTTATTCTTTTTACTGCTGCTTATGTTCTTTGCCAAATTATTCTCTACATCAAGAGCAGGATATATTTACCTAAAATGTAAATTTATGTATGTCATTTATTTGCTGAATATCTCCATAGGCCCACCTAGTGACCTATTATACTGATAAAAATGGCACAGGAAATGAAAAATGACTAGTCTCGTCTCTTCTTCCCAAGTAATTGATGTGTACCTATTTATAAATAAGATTTGTTTATCTCTTAGACATTTACACTGTTTACACTATAGTGATAGTGCCAAGAAGTAGATGGGCTTGGAGTATTAAATCCATAATCTCCATTAATCCTTCCATTACAGTCCCCCCCAAATATACAGCCTGTGTAAATACAGAGTAATTGCTTTGCTCAAATAGGTTCAAAACAAACCTTATAATTCTCTTTCATACCAGATTGCCACCCTGAGGTAACTCACAACCTGGGATTGTTGAATTCTATAAAAATTGGAGCACTTGGCTAGTATCAAAGTTTAGTAATTTAAAAATTTCACAAATGACGATAAATGTGAGACATGGATGAAGAAGCATGGTGAACTGCAGGACTCCGCACAGCTCCCCAGGTTGCTACTTGCTATATTAGGATGTACTCTGGTTTGATTTTAACATCTGTGGTCCCTAAATAATACATGTAGGTCATCATTAACACAGAAAGGAGCTAATTTATGAAACACCTACAAGTTATACCTTGATGATTGTAGTTTATATTACATTTCTCAAGGGTCCTAAAATACCGTGTTTATTTTCCATAAGCAATCCTGAACAGGCTAAGTACATCTTGTAAAAGCATCTCAAATATAAGGATTCTTCTACTACCAAATACCAAGTATGTGTGATTACCACATACCACTTTGCATGTTTGCAAAGCGATTGGACCAGGCCATCTTTCTTTTTCCTTTTTTGCAGCATCCCTACAGTTAAAGAGAGACAGTATAGTCGTATTTCCAATGTTTCCTTTTCCACACAACAATATCCTAATATATAGAAATTTAATAGTATCTGTGGTTGATTATCACTGATTGTTTACATGCCCATTGCACTTCAATTAATTATGATATACATGATACTCTACAGCATTTCATTTTGTATATGTGCTTTATAAAAGTACAATTGAATGATCATTAAGATAACAAAATTTAACTATCTGGAGTAACAGAGGATGAATGTAGACCATGGCATTTCTGATTTTTGCAGAGATATCTGCTCATATTTCAGGACAACTCTGGGATTTATTCAACATAGAGTAAAAGTGATCATAAAAATTATTAATTGCATGGATCATTTGATTGCCAATTTTATTCATATATTTTAAAAGGGGGACACCTAAATTAGAGAGGGCAGCTGCCTTTGAAATGGTGTATTTATAGGAAAAAATCTACATTTTAATATCAAGTCATATTTTCTTTGTCATGATACCTAGTTGCCCTCTGTTCTAAGGCTTGTGTTCCTATTTATTATGTAACTGGGCAGGAATAATCTTTCTGTACTAATGGTAATATCTATGTAGATCTTGTCCTTTTTCCATCTGTTTTATCTTTGATCAAAACAAAAACTCATGATACTTGAATTCAAATAATTTGAGGGAAAGAACTTACTGTTACAAAAAGCCTCATGCTCCCGTGAAACATTACTATGAAAAAGGAAACTTCCATTGATTTGACAACTTACCTGTCAATATAAAATCATTTAAAATTTTTTTCTTAAAAAAAAAAAACCTTCAAATTACTGCTTTGTATTTGCTGCCATATTTTAAATAACACATTTGCAAAGAACTTTTGATTCTTGTTGAAAAAAGACTATTCTGTGCTGTTTATTAATTATTTATTCCTACTTTACACAATTACTCTGTAAGCTACTATTTGTCCTTATTGTTAAATCTTGGTTCACAACTTTTCATTAAATTAATTTATATATGTATCTATCTATCTAATGGATACTGTATGTTACATATATGTATACATACCAAAGTAGCATATCTGTTGAATAGTAAAATATGCACTGGGCACAATGAAACATTTCCAATATGACTGAACTTACAAACAAAACCATTTTATTGAGCAGGAATATTCAATCAATAATTCTGTCAAGTTGAATAAAACATTCTTTAGCAAGTATTCACAGAGAAACTTTGTTTTCAGCTAGAGATGTTATTCTGTTTCCATAGTTGTATAGAATATATAGGTTTAACTTTTGGTTCCCACTAATTCTTTGTAAATTTTTTCTTCTCATTTTAAAATGAAGGATTTTGATTAGTTTACAGTGAAACTTGTGCTCATTTTGATTCACAATTACTGGTTTATTTTATTTTCCTAGTCACAATTTGATAGATAGTCTATGTGCTTGTTTATTAATGCCTAAATAACAACCTGTGAAAAATAACTAAAAAGATTTGTTTTGGAGCCTAGCATGTAAGTACTGTGGCTCATCAAATTTGTTGGAATTCCAATTTCCTTAATGTTATAAATGCATGAACCAACTAGGTAAATAACTAATCAAGAGCTCTTTGGTTTGGTGCAATTAACAGGCATGAGGGTTGGAAGAGAGAGAGAAAGAGTAGGGAAACGGAGAGAGGGAGCGAGGGAGGGAGGTAGAGAGAGGAAGTGATAAAGGGAGATAGATAGTTATTAGGCAGGAAATAAGAAAATGAACATACATGAATTTTCCTATATAATTAGTAAATAAAACCAAACTAAATTATGAGTAAAAGCTCAGAAGCAAACAAAATTCAAGACACAGTAACAAGCAAGTTTTCTTTTTCATGGATAATGGTCCTTGCTATACTGTTACAGAGAAGAACTGTCTATTTCTGTGCAGATGGCATAAGAGTTAAAAAGTAGGCAATGTGTTTAGATGTGATGTCTAAGATTTTCAACATGTAGTATATGTCTTTTGAAAACTAGTAATGTATCCGTGATGCCTTCACGTGGATGATGGATGATATCACTTGAATCAGCAAAACAGATGCACCCATCCATTTCAAAACTTAATGCAACTTAAAAAATGCAAGAGGAGCTAACTCTTGGTAATTTAGCAGCTTAGTACACCTTTGAGACAAGACAAAATGATTGAGAAGGAAAAGTAAATTTCGTATGATTATGTATTTTAGAAACCTCTTGTTGCTTTTTTCAGTGTCCTAATTGTGCATTACAGCAAACGATCAATTTTGTTAAGATATTTATAATAAGCCCTTACATATTCCGGTGTCTTCCGTCTAAAAGAATCATGTGGTGCTTTGCAGATGACAGGATATTAGCCTTAACCACCCCTCAAGTGAAGTTATCCTTAGGTTGAACAATGTAAAGTTCTTTGCCAGTTACATTTCAGTGCACTGAAGACTAACTTATCTTACTTATTAGTTTGAAACCACAGCCAGACTTTTACAGGATAGAATGTTGTCATCTGTCTTGGATCCAGAACACTGAAGCTAAAATTATTCTATATACAGAAAATAGTATTGATTTATCTGACTAAAAGAGCATAATTAAATATTTGCTATTTCATTAATTATCAGCCAAACTAGTACATTCCGAGTAGAATAGAAAAGCAGATATATTACTATCACATGTGGTACACCTATATCTTTTGGTCTTCGATTGCACCTAAATATTCTTAAAGCACATTTTACTGATTGCAACCCATAAATATCTTCTCTGATGACATGTACATAAAAACATTTGTTATATTTTCTGAACCAGTATCAACGTTGTTAAAGATATATATTCAAATTTTATAGCATAAAAACTATAGCAAGTAATTGAGGGTTTTTTTTTTTGTCTTTTTAACTTGTGACAATAAATGTAAATTTGATCATCTAACATTCAGAGTTATTTCTGCCTTAGAGATAAACTAACTAGAGAGTAATACAATGATGATATTTTTTTTTTCTAGGAGAAACTCTATTTATTTACTTACTTATTTATGCTTACGTATATACCTCCCTCCTAGAAACTTTCAGCCATTTGCCTATTGGTTTTTGTATTTATGTGACTGAGATAATTGCTCTCATGTACTCAGCAGTATTTACTGGCGGCCAGCACAAGGAGGTCTGCTTCTTTGCTGTGCTTCTGATGAGGCAATTCCAGCTTCTGAATGCAGACTCCCTCCCTGCACAGGCATACTTCTCTATTCGTACTCACACTGTTGAATCAAAGAGAAAGAGGGAGGAGGAGAAAGGGGTCAGGGCCACGATGAAAAGATAATCAGTAGGGAGAGAGGTGGAGGACTAGAATGGTGTAGTGGGTTGAGCGGTGGCCCCCCAAAAGATATGTCCAAGTCCTAATCCCCAGAACCTGTGAATGTGACTGTATTTGGAGAAAAGGTCTCTGCAGATGTAATTAAGCTAAGCATTTTGAGATGAGATCATCCTGGATTACCCAGGTGGGCCCTAAACAATGATGGTATTTTTGTTATCATGGTCTACTGTCTCTCTAAGTAACTTTTTGTTAAAGTTTTAATGAGATCCATTTTCCTTACATTTGTAGATTGCTAGAACCTTGATACGTAACCAGTGTGCAACATAGGAAGGCATATCTGAGAAACACAGATTAGCTGAATTAAAATATGTTGACTCCAACCTCTTTTTATCTGCATTTATTAAATGTCACATTTTCTTTTAATTATATTAAGGGTTTTAATATTTCAGCACTAGTAATCCAATGACACATCTTTCATACCAAGTTATCTATTAACACCTTTGGACACATGCCCTTCAAGATTACCTCCCTCCCTACCTAGGCAATAAAAATTAACATTTTTCTAGTGATGAGATTTTTACTCCTACCAAGTTGGAATGCAGTTTGATATTTATTATCCATGAAACCAGAATGAGTTTTAAACTAGATGAAGAATGTTCCTCTCTCCTTAATTAAAAAAATATTTTTTGCAGCTTTCTATTTCCTGTGTTTATATTGAAGAATATGTACTAAACCACATTCTATCCAGTTATGTTATGATTACTAGATTCTTCTTATACATGCCCATTAAGTTTATTTCCTCACTTAGTATGTATTATAATGGGATCACAGCAGGTCTCCATGGTGTTCTCAGATTATATAATAATTTTTGAATGGAATATTCTGATTCCCCATGTTTGACATAATGCTTCTGACAGTATCACAGCCACACAAAGCCAGTAGAAAGCCAGATATACGTTATTCTCATGAAAGCTTTTACGCCAGTTCTTACAGAGATGACAGACATTCCTGCCCCAAATGAATGAAGAACAGTAGCTGGTGATTGCTCATTGACATGAATGAGACAGCCCTCCTGGAAGCCATTTTGGTATCCTCGCTTTCTTTTGTGTGGACAGAAAAATCTAATTTAAGACCTAGAAGTAAATGAATCCTTGTCATTTTATTTCCTGATTCATCATCTTATATTAGATAGACTTGGAGTTATATTCAAAATGATATTATGTAACCCAATGAAGCACAGCATAACCTGTCATATCCTAATATAATAAGATATGATGTATTAGAAATCATTTAAAGCAATCACTTCATTTCAGCTTGGGTACCTACTATTGATTCATGTGCATTCTTATCCTGAATTAATTTTGGTAAAAGTGAAACAATGTTATTAGAATAAAAATTCCTCTTAAATCTTTGTAAGTTGACTGAATGTTTTCATGTATTTGCTACAGTTTTATTAGTTTCTTGCATGGCTGTAAATACCTACTTTAATAATAGAAGTATTATGTATGCACTCTTGTCATCTTTTCTGTACATCCTTCTTTATTTTAATTTTTCTGTAGACATTTGAATGAAGCTAGCAGAAATTCAGTAAAGAGAACAATGGGGACATGCCCTATATTGATACTCTTTAGGGATGAGTTTTTTTTTTAACTATTTACTTTTTTAACTTTTAACTTACTGGATGGGACGTAGGATGACATGAAAAAGCATATTATAGCCATAGTAACAGCTATATTATGGTAAAATAGTAGACACTTTAAAAAGAAAGAGCCTGTGAAATGCAATTCTCCTGGCTAAATTTAAGTAAAGATACAACTATAAACAATTTAGTATTACATTTTATTTAAAAAATCTTATGTAAACTATTAGATCCTTTGATTATGTGAATGAGACTTGGCACCTTTTTAGATCTGGCATTTCTTATGTGGAATGAAAGTGCAAAAGAGTGCTTAAAGGATTGTGATATCCCTCAAAGTTGTTTTATTTTGGGGGGGGAGTAGATTTTAATTTTTGTTTGTTTTGGTTTTTATTAATTTTTCTTTTTCCCATGTGAAGGGAGAAAGCAGGAGTCTTTTCTCATGCATATGACATATTTCAAGATGAAGATAGGTGTTTCTTGAATTTCTGGAACTAACCATGAAAAGTAGAGGGTTGATGTCAGTTACACACTTGTCCCCCCTTTTCAGTTGTGTTCTTCTGAGGTCTTTAAAGATAAGGGTGTATATTGAGTAAGCATGAAGCCCACAGTAGCACTTGTCTATTTGGGAGTATATATGTAAAATACAAAATTTCTCAAGTTTCTTCAAAAATAGAAACATGAATTTTTGTTGTTGTTTTCTGTTGTTTTTGTTTGTTTTTACACAAAAAGACTCTGTGGTCTCTATACATTGTTCCTTATTCAAAATAGATACATGGCCGGATATGAGTTTAACTCATCCTGAGTTATTTCATTAGGATAAACTATCTAGAGGCCCACCCAGCTCTTTAGCATAAACTATCCAGTGTAGTCCCCAGGGGCCCACTGTGAATAACAAAGAAACTCCTATCATTCTGGAAACTCAGAGTGTAGAGTCTTCCTCCCAGAAACAAGGGGCAAAGGCCAGCCAAATTTTTTATTTGTACATAGGCAGTTGCACAACAAATATTTACTAGCTTTAATTGGGAATGTAATCTAATCTTTGTTCCTCAGTTTCATCATTTTTAATGTGGGGATAATATTAGTACTTATGTCAAAGAACAATTATGGAGTTTTGATAAATTAATATGTATAATATATAGTTAATATATGTAAAGCATTTGGAATGGTGCCTGGCACATATAAGCCCCATTGAAGTGTAAATAATTATACTAGTTATTATATTTATTATTTACTAATAATACTGATTTTTATTATTTCCCAAAATGAGGCACTTTTTCTCCATAGACAAATACAAATAAAATAACATCAAAAGTTCTCTTTTAAAGCAAGAGAATTTGATTAGATGAAATATCCTGAAAAGAGCATATAATTTGTATCTGTTGGAAAAAGTAATTAGCATAAGTCCTTTTAAAAGGAGTTAATACATATGTATGTATCAATATTGTATATAAGCACTCATCTCTCCGATTATAACAATAAGAAGAATCCCAACCCAGATGCAAAACATCCAAGTAAATTGTACCACAGCAGAAAGGGCTTAACATCTAGATTAAGTGATTGGTTTTGAAGACTTTAGAGCTGTCACTTCACTCTAAGTTAATTTTTTTGGCTTTGTTTGGAGGTGAATGGTAAGAATATTATCAATACTTGAAATTTTAACTGCAATTTTTAAGTGTCAGAATTTCTAGTCAATTAGAGCTTATTCAAAAGGTACTAATTTTGTGATTTTTTAAATGAAGCATCATTTTATTTTCCCCTCATTTTTACATTTAATACTTTTTGATATAGTTAACTGCAATGATGCTGTATAAATATGAAAATATTTTTTCAATGAATAACTGAATGATTATGCTGAAAATTAGAAATACTTAGTGTTCGTTTATATCTTGACAATGAAAAACACAATGTAGAACTTAATTTGCCTTGCCATTCCAATTTCATCAGTATAGGAGGGCCAGATTTCAGTAGATAGGACTAGTGAAGTGGTTATTACCTCTACAAACCAGAGAAAATATTTCCAGTTTTATTTTTAAGTTAGATGGAGATGTTCAAGCAACTTGGGTACAATTTATTCACTTCCTTATATTTTTTTCCATTTCTTAAATCATGCTCTCCTCATTAAACTGTAACAACTTGCTGTCTTCCTCTAACCCCACAATTGTGAGAATCTAAGGCTTTTTACAATAATGTTGCTTTATAACAGGCAAGATTCTATCAAGTCTGTTAATTTTGCAGTATTTCTATCTTCCTCAAAATTGTAGTATTTTTACATCTTATTATTTTCAAATGATCAGAAAATGTTTTTCTCATTGCTTAGGGAAAAACTATTGTAAGCCTGTGCAAGACTGCTTGAATAACACACATTGCAGCAAACCTCAGAGGTGAAGGTTAGCAGGAGCCAAGTTTGGGACGTGTAATTTACCAGAGAGACTTTTTAAAAAAATAAGCTCTCTGTGTATTTCTATTTCTTACAGTCTAAATTATCAGTATGTTACACCATTTTCTATTTATTTATTTTTTTTAAAAGGATATTGAAGCTTCCAGTATATAATGCCTGATTTCTGATATCTCGTACCATCTTGTTAAAATACTCATAAAAACACAAACATAGATCCAAGAGATTTAACTGCCTGGGAGTATAGGCATATTGGTCTATTATATGCCAGAAACCATGAGAAAATTTTATTCAGTGAAGTAGAAGCTATGGGCTCAGGCAGAAAAGTGATGGAGCCCAAGCAATATTCTGTAGAAAATTATGTCTTCCCACTTTCACATATCATCATTACATCAAAGTGAAAGGAGTTGAGGCTTTTCACTAATGTTCACAATTAGTTTCCCAGATAATTAGGGCTTTTTCACCCTGCACTATAGTTCATTATTACCTCTCTTCTACAACAAATATGTAAGTGTAAATCTTAGAAATGTTGCCTAGGCAATTATGGAAGTGAATAATGAGTGAAGTTGTAGGTTGGGGGAAGTTAACAGAAGTACAGTGCTAACCCTCAAAGAGCCATTAGATTTTCAGAGGGACATATTTTGCCCTCCATTCATTCTCTGATATATTGAAATGCCAGGCACAAGCTACTTCAAATTATAGGCCCCATAATATCATGCAAATGGAAAGTAAGTATCTGCTTAAATCATCACTTTCCCAGGAGCTAAGTGATTTAAAACAAAAAGCAAGATACTTGGCTTTAGGGAATGGGCATAAAATTGAGTCTTCTAGTTGAAGATGTAAGAGGAAGATTCTAACGATAAATAGGTAAACAGAGAAGAAAGACCAAAGAAAATTCTACTTTATTCTTTAGCAATAAATTGCAGACCTGAATAAGTCTACTGTCGTTTAAGGATCAGTAACACCCCTGAAGTATTCCCAACTTAAAAAGTAGAACACAATGCAACTTCCAACCAGAGATAAAAAGCTTACTTTTCACAAATGTATCATGTAGAAATTAACAGTAATCTTTTAAGTGGATAATTTGTAGGCTAAGTAGCAGTGAAGCATATATTGAAGCACATAATGGAGTCCAGACTTCCATAATGGATGTAGTAGAGCACTACCAGATCACCCCTTCAGGAGGGATTAGTTTCTACTTTATAACAAAGTGAATCAGTTATACATACACATACATCCCCATATCTCTTCGCTCTTGCATCTCCCTCCCTATCCCACCCCTCTAGGTGGTCACAAAGCACCAAGCTGATCTCCCTGTGCTATGTGGCTGCTTCCCACTAGCTATCTATTTTACATTTGCTGGTGTATATATGTCCATGCCACTCTCTCACTTCATCCCAGCTTACCCTTCCCCCTCCCTGTGTCCTCAAGTCCACTCTCTACATCTGTGTCATTATTCCTGTCCTGCCCCTAGGTTCTTCATAACCATTTTTTTTTTTTAGATTCCATATATATGTGTTAGCATACAGTATTTGTTTTTCTATTTCTGACTTACTTCACTCTGTATGACAGAATCTAGGTCCATCCACCTCACTAAAAATAACTCAATTTTGTTTCTTTTTATCGCTGAGTAATATTCCATTTTATATGTGCCACATCTTCTTTATGCATTCATCTGTCGATGCACACTAAGGTTGCTTCCATGACCTGACTATTGTAAATAGTGCTGCAATGAACATTGTGGTACGTGACTCTTTTTGAATTATGGTTGTCTCAGGGTATATGCCCAGTAGTGGGATTGCTGGGTCATATGGTAATTCTATTTTTAGTTGTTAGGGAACCTTCATACTGTTCTCCATAGTGGCTGTATCAATTTACATTCCCACCAACAGTGCAGGAGGGTTCCCTTTTCTCCACACCCTCTCCAGCATTTATTGTTTCTAGATTTCTTGGTGATGGCCATTCTGACCAGTGTGAGGTGATACCTAATTGTAGTTTTGATTTGCATTTTTCTAATGATTAGTGATGTTGAGCATTCTTTCATGTGTTTGTTGCCTGTCTGTATATCTTCTTTGGAGAAATGTCTATTTAGGTCTTCTGCCCATTTTTGGATTGGGTTGTTTGTTTTTTTGTTATTGAGCTGCATGAGCTGCTTGTAAATTTTGGAGATGAATCCCTTGTCAGTTGCTTCATTTGCAAATATTTTCTCCCATTTTCGGGGTTGTCTTTTCGTCTTGTATATGGTTTCCTTTGCTGTGCAAAAGCTTTTGTTTCATTAGGTCCTATTTGTTTATTTTTGTTTATATTTCCATTTCTCTAGGAGGTGGGTCAAAAACGATCATGCTGTGATTTATTTCATAGAGTGTTCTGCCTATGTTTTCCTCTAAGAGTTTGATAGTATCTGGACTTACATTTAGGTCTTTAACCCATTTTGAGTTTATTTTTGTGTATGGTGTTAGGGAGTGTTCTAATTTCATTCTTTTACATGTAGCTGTCCAGTTTTCCCAGAACCACTTATTGAAGAGGTTGTCTTTTCTCCATTGTATATTCTTGCCTCCTATATCAAAAATACGGTGAACGTATGTGTGTGGGTTTATCTTTGGGCTTTCTATCCTGTTGCATTAATCTATATTTCTGTTTTTGTGCCAGTACCATACTGTCTTGATTACTGCAGCTTTGTAGTATCGCCTGAAGTAAGGGAGCCTGATTCCTCCAGCTCTGTTTTTCTTTCTCAAAATTGCTTTGGCTATTCGGGGTCTTTTGTGTTTCCATACAGTTGTGAAACTTTTTGTTCCAGTTCTGTGAAAAATGCCATTGGTAGTTTGATAGGGATTGCATTGAATTTGTAGATTGCTTTGGGTAGTATAGTCATTTTCAAAATGTTGATTCTTCCAATCCAAGAACATGGTATATCTCTCCATCTGTTTGTATCATCTTTAATTTCTTTCATCAGTATCTTATAGTTTTTTTTTTATACAGGTCTTTTGTCTCCTTAGATAGGTTTATTCCTAGGTATTTTATTCTTTTTGTTGCAATGGTCAGTGGGAATGTTTCCTTAATTTCTCTTTCAGATTTTTCACGATCTGTGTATAGGAATGCAAGAGATTTCTGTGCATTAATTTTGTACCCTGCTACTTTACCAAATTCATTAATTATCTCTAGTAGTTTTCTGATAGCATCTTTAGGATTCTCTATGTATAGTATCATGTCATCTGCAAACAGTGACAATTTTACTTCTTCTTTTCCAATTTGGATTCCTTTTATTTATTTTTCTTCTCTGATTGCTGTGGCTAAAACTTCCAAAACTATATTCAGTAATAGAGGTTAGACTGGGCAACCTTGTCTTGTTTCTGATCTTAGTGGAAATGGTTTCAGTTTTTCACCATTGAGAACGATGTTGGCTGTGGGTTTGTCATATACGGCCTTTATTAGGTTGAGGTAAGTTCCCTCTATGCCTACTTTCTGGAGGGTTTTTATCATAAATGTGTGTTCAATTTTGTTGAAAGCTTTTTCTGCATCTATTGAAATGATCATATGGATTTTATCCTTCAGTTTGTTAACATCGTGTATCTCATTGATTGATCTGTGTGTATTGAAGAATCCTTGCCTTGCTGGGATAAACCCCATTTGATCATGGTGTGTGATCCTTTTAATATGCTCTTGGATTCTGTTTACTAGTATTTTGTTCAGGATTTTTGCATCTATGTTCATCAGTGAAATTGGCCTGTAGTTTTCTTTCTTTGTGGCATCTTTGTCTGTTTTTTTTTGTTTGTTTGTTTTTTGCGTTATGTGGGTCTCTCACTGTAGTGGCCTCTCCTGTTGCGGAGCACAGGCTCCGGACGTGCAGGCTCAGCAGCCATGGCTCACGGGCCCAACCGCTCTGCGGCATGTGGGATCTTCCCAGACCGGGGCACGAACCCATGTCCCCTGCATCGGCAGGCGGACTCTCAACCACTGTGCCACCAGGGAAGCCCCTTTGTCTGGTTTTGATATCAGGGTGATGGTGGCCTTGAATAATGAGCTTGGGAGTGTTCTTCCATCTGCTATATTTTAGAAGAGTTTGAGAAGGATGGTTGTTAGCTCTTCTCTAAATGTTTGATAGAATTTGCCTGTGTAGCTATCTGGTCCTGGGCTTTTATTTGTTGGAAGATTTTTAGTCACAGTCTCAATTTCAGTGCTTGTGATTGATCTGTTTATATTTTCTGTTTCTTCCTGGTATAATCTCATAATGCTGGGCTTTTCTAAGAATGTGTCCATTTCTTCCAGGTTGTCCATTTTATTGGCATATAGTTGCTTGTAATAATCTCTCATTATCCTTTGTATTTCTGCAGTGTTGTTACTTTTATTTTTCATTTCTAATTCTATTGATTTGAGTCTTCTCCCATTTTTCTTGATGAATCTGACTAATGGTTTATCAATTTTGTTTATCTTCTCAGAGAACCAGCTTTTAGTTCTATTGATCTTTACTATTGTTTCCTTCATTTCTTTTGAATATATTTCTGATCTGATTTTTATGATTTCTTTCCTTCTGCTAACTTTGGGTTTTTTTTGTTCCTCTTTCTCTAATTGCTTTAGGTGTAAGGTTAGGTTGTTTATTTGAGATGTTTCTTGTTTCTTGAGGAAGGATTGTATTGCTATTACCTTCCCTCTTAGAACTGCTTTTGCTGCATCGCACAGGTTTTGGGTCATCGTCTTTTCATTGTCATTTGTTCCTAGGTATTTTTTGACTTCTTTGATTTCTTCAATGATCTCTTGGTTATTAAGTAGAACTAAAGAGCAAACAAACAATGATGAACAACACAGTAAATGAAATTTAAATTCTCTAGAAGGAATCAGTAGCAGAATAACTGAGGCAGAAGAATGGAAAAGTGACCTGGAAGATAAAATAGTGGAAATAACTACTGCAGAGCAGAATAAAGAAAAAAGAATGAAAAGAATTGAGGACAGTCTTGGAGACTTCTGGGACAACATTAAATACAACAACATTCAAATTATAGGGGTCCCAAAAGAAGAAGAGAAAAAGAAAGGTACTGAGAAAATATATGAAGAGATTATAGTTGAAAACTTCCTTAATATAGGAAAGGAAATAGTAAATCAAGTCCAGGAAGCGCAGAGAGTCCATATAAGATAAATCCAAGGAGAAACATGCCAAGACACATATTAATCAAACTATCAAAAATTAAATACAAAGAAAAAATGTTAAAAGCAGCAAAGGAGAAACAACAAATAACATACAAGGGAATCCCCGTACGGTTAACAGCTGATCTTTCAGCAGAAACTCTACAAGCCAGAAGCGAGTGGCAGGACATATTTAAAGTGATGGAAGGGAAGAACCTGCAACCAAGATTACTCTACCCAGCAAGAATCTCATTCAGATTTGTCGGAGAAATTAAAACCTTTACAGACAAGCAAAAGCTAGGAGAATTCAGCACCACCAAACCAGCTTTACAAGAAATGCTAAAGAACTTCTCTAGGCAGGAAACTCAAGAGAAGGAAAAGACCTACATTAACAAACCCGTAACAATTAAGAAAATGGTAATAGGAACATACATATAGGTAATTACCTTAAATATAAGTGGATTAAATGCTCCAACCATAAGACATAGACTGGCTGAATGGATACAAAAACAAAACCTGTATATATGCTGTCTAGAAGATAGCCACTTCAGACCTAGGGACACATACAGACTGAAAGTGAGGGGTTGGGAAAAGATATTCCATGCAAATGGAAATCAAAAGAAAGCTGGAGTAGCAATACTCATATCAGACAAAATGAACTTTAAAATAAAGAGTGTTACAAGGGACAAAGAAGGAGACTACATAATGATCAAGGGCTCAATCCAAGAAGAAGATATGACAATTTTAAATATTTATGCACCCAACATAGGAGCACCTCAATACATAAGGTAAATGCTAACTGCCATAAAAGGGGAAATCGACAGTAACACATTCATAGTAGGGGGCTTTAACACCCCACTTTCATCAATGGACAGATCATCCAAAGTGAAAATCAATAAGGAAACACAAGCTTTAAATGACACATTAAACAATATGGACTTAATTGATATTTATAGGACATTCCATCGAAAAACAACAGAATACACTTTCCTCTCAAGTGCTCATGGAACATTTTCTAAGATAGATCATATCTTGGGTCACAAATCAAGCCTTGGTAAATTTAAGAAAATAGAAGTCATATCAAATATCTTTTCCAACCATAATGCTATGAGAC
This sequence comes from Grampus griseus, assembly GCF_964374135.1. Classification (NCBI taxonomy): domain Eukaryota; kingdom Metazoa; phylum Chordata; class Mammalia; order Artiodactyla; family Delphinidae; genus Grampus; species Grampus griseus. The sequence goes on from NC_138998.1 coordinate 92,642,760, forward strand.
TAGATATCAATTACAGGAAAAAAATCTGTAAAAAATACAAATACCTGGAGGCTAAACAATACACTACTTAATAACCAAGAGCCCACATCTATTGACTGATCCACACAGGAGTACAAGGATTCATCCTGTTTGTCTCAGGTGTGAACAAATCTGAAGGGCCCTCTCAGGTTCAGAACTCTCTGTGGGATCAAATGAGGTCTTTAATGCAATTTCTCCTTTGCCTCTTTGCCTCTTCTGCTTCCCTTATTCCATTCCAGTTGTTGTTTCTGAGTGCCCCCCCCCCCCCATTAAACTTCATGGACACAAATCTCCCTTGAGACTGTTTCCCAAGAACTAGACCTATGACATTTGGTACCAGAAGTGGTCTAAGGACTCACACTGCAAAATGGGTTTTTGGAGCTGAGTTACCTCTGGTTGCCTACCCAATAGCAATGCAACTGTTAGAAGTTTTAAAGGTGTTAAGTGGAGATGGTATACTAGGAAAAGTGAATGTGCCTTGGAGGTAAAATGTATCAGACTTCAGAACTGTGAGGAAAAGTTATTATAGGGACTGTAGAATTAGTTTTTTTGTTGCTAGGGGCAATAGATGCTTTAGTAAAATAAAATAAAAGGCTGAGCGTGATAATTCAGCAATTAAAGGCTAAGTGTGAAAGCCTCCTGGACAACTTAAAAAGGGAATCTCACTTCCTCCACCTACATGACAGAAAAGTAGAGTACTCAGTCAGACGTCATCATAAGGGTAGCTCCAGAGTTAGTTGAATTGTCAGAGTTAGTTGAATTATCAGGCCTATAAGTCATGCATACCAAGAAGGAATTGGACATTGACACATGGTATAGGTTAATGTGCTAAAAAATCTTGAACAACCACTTTCCTTTAATCTGAGCTTGAGCATGTAGTGCATTCCTCACTGCTAACCTCTACCTCTGCATTTCTTTAAAGAAGACAGTGATGTGGTAGGTCTTTTACATAAGCAGAGTTTATAAATATAGGAGCACTTTTTTGGGATATATTATTTAACAAAATGCAAAGGACTCCATGACATGGTACTAACATACTGTTAGGATGACTCTTGGAAACAGAGAAAACAATGGTCCTCATTATGTGAAGTGAAAATGCCAGCATTAGAAGAGGTCAAAAGCCTCAGAAATGGTCATGAAGTCAAAAGAATTTTGTGTAGCACACGACAGCCCACCAGATACCATTCTTCCCACAAAAGGCACTAAACAACCAAGTAGACAAAATGACTCACCTAGTTGATATCAGCCAGCTTCTGTCATCAGCCACGTCAGTGTTGGCACAATAGACACATGAATGCATTAGCCATGGTGGCAGGAATAGTAACTATTCTTGAACCCGATGGGCTTCAACTCATTGGTTACTGGTCTAGTTACTGCTGTTGGTGTATATCCATTTGTCATCAACAGACTGACATTAAACCCTTGATATGGTACCATGTCTTTAAGCTATCAACCAGATATGTCTAGAGGTTTGATTACATTAGACCCCTGCATCCCTGGAAAAGGTAGAGATGCATCTTAATTGAAATATGCCCATATTCTTTTTGTGGGTTTCCCTGTCCTGCCTATATAGCCTCAGCCACCTCTACTATTTGAGGCTTCTGAAGTGGTTGATCCACCAATCCAAGACCCACCATAACATTTCATCAACTCAAGTATTCTACTTTATAGGAAAGGACTTGGAATAGTAGTCACATGACTATGGTATTGTTCCACTGGTCCTATCAAATACCAAACTACTAAGATGCTGCTGGCCTGATAGAGCACTGGAATGACTTATAGAAGTTTCAACTAAAGCAAAAGCCTTGAGATGATACACGGAAGGGATGGAGTGTCATTCTCTAAAATGGAGTATAAACTTTAAATCAGTGGCCATTATATGGTGTTATATCCTTAATATGAAATCAAGAGACTGGCAACTAAGAGGTGGAAATAAGAGTGATATCATTTAACATTACTGCAACTCAGTCATTTGTGGGAATTTGTGCTTCTCATTCTCACAACTTTAGACCCTGCTGGTATGAATGTGCTTGTTAGAGAGGAAATGATTTCACCAGGGAAACTTCATCTTCCACTCTATCACTTTAAACTCCTTATGTCAACAGACCAGCCGACAAAGAAAGGAGTTGTCATTTTACAAGGGTAATTTATCTTGATCATCAGAAGGAGGTAGAGTTGCTGTTACATTCTTGGGGTATGTAATTTGGACCCAGGAAATCCACTGGGCCTAAAGTTCAATGGTAAATAGACAAATGAAGTAGCTATAACCTGAGAAGTACGTGGTATCTGTTATGAATTAAATGTTTGTGTCCCCCCAAAATTCATATGCTGAAATACTAACCAGAAAGCGACCCCTCACCATACACCAGATTTCTTGATATTGGCACCTGTGGCCTCATAGGGAGTTTGTTACTGTGAGCTGACAGAGGAAAGAAGATGTGGGACTAGTTAGCAGATGATTCTGTATCATGTGCAGGCACCAGTAGAATGTGGACAGCTGTGACACTATAGCCCCCTTTTGGGCATTCTTGAGGGACAGGGGTGAAGAGAAACCTCCCTGTAGGCAGAAGTTCGAGCATGCGTCACCTCTGGTTGTTCACTTTGCTTGGAAGGAGAAATGGCCAGTCACGAGATTATGTACTAACACATGAGCTGTGGCCAGTGGTTTATTTAGGTGGTTAGAGACTTAGATGATTATGACTGGAAAATAAGTGACAGGGAAATTTGGTAAGGAGGTATGTGTATAGACCTGAATAGGCAAAAATAAAGTCTAAATATCTGTATCCCATGTGAATGTTCACCAAAGAGTGACCTTAGCAGAGGAGAATTTTAGAAATCAAGTGGATGAGGTGACCCTGTCTGTGAATATTAGTCAGCCTGTTTCTGCAGCCTAATAAGCTTATGAACGAAATGACCAAGGTGACAGAGGTGGAGGTTATGCCTGGGTTCAGCATGGACTTCCACTCACCAAGGCCCCTGCTGAGTGTCCAACTTGCCAGCAGCAGAGACCAACAATGAATCCTAATATGGCACCATTCCTCAGGATGATCAGCCAGCTATTTGGTGGCAAGTTACTTACATTGGATAGCTTTCATCATGGAAGGGGCCGCATTTTGTTCTTACTGGACTAGACCCTCTAAAGTGGATTTTCCTTCTCTGCATACAATGTGTCTGCCAAAATTATCATCCACAAACTTACAAAGTGCTTTATCCACTGGTGTGTCATTCTACACAGCATTGCTTCTGGTCAAGGAATTCATTTCACAGTAAAATAATTGTGCCTGTGAGCCTATGCTTGTGAAATTCACTAATCTTACCATGTTCCCCACCATCCTGAGGCAGCTGTTTTGATAGAAGGGTATAAGGCCTTTTGAAGATTGAGTTACAGCACTAGCGATGTGGCTCTACCTTGCAGGCCTGGGAAAGGTTCTCCAGAGGGCTGTATGTGCTCTGAATCCATGTTCAATATATGGTGCTGTTTCGCCCATAGCCAGGGTTCAGAGACCTAGGAATACAGGCAAGGAAATGGGAGCGGCACTACTCACTATTACCCCTAGTGATTCACTGCAGAATGTTTGCTTCCTGTTCCCTGGCCTTATGCTTTGATGGCGTAGAGATCTTAGTTCTGGAGGGGGGAATACTTTCCACCAGAAGACACAGCAATGATTCCATTGAACTGGAAGTTAAGACTATCACTGGCTACTTTGGACACCTCATACCTCTGAATAAACAGGCATAGAAAGAGTTACTGTGCTGGCTAGGGTGATTGATCCTGAGCACCAAGAGGAAACTTGTATACCTCATGTATTCATGGGAGAAACCCAGGAAATTTTTCTGAAATGGCCCAAGCTGCCACCTTAAGTACCATCTTCAGCTAAGACAAAAAAAATGTTGGAGGTGGTGGAACAGTTATGCAATTTCGTAAATTAATTGTCGTAAATTAATTGTCCATATATGTGTGAGTTTATTTCTGGGCTCTCAATTCTGTCCCATTGACCTGTGCATCTGTTTTTCTGCCCATAACATGCTGTTTTGATTACTATGGCTTTGAAATCTAGTTTGAAATCAGGAAGTGTGATACCTCCAGCTTTTTCTCAGGATTTTTCTGGCTGTACACAGTCTTTTGTGGTTCCATATACATTTTAGAATTTTTTGTTCTGTTTCTGTGAAAAATATCCTTGGGATTTTGATAGGGATGGCAATTGAATCTGTAGATTGCTTTAGGTAATATGAACATTTTAACAATGTTAATTCTTTTAATCCATGAGCATGGAATATCTTTCCCATTTATTTGTGTCTTCAGTTTCTTCCAACAATATCTTATAGTTTTCACTGTATACGTCTTTCATCTTCTGGGTTAAATTTATTCCAAGGTATTTTATTCTTTTTGTTCCAGTTGTAAGTAGAATTGTTTCCTTAATTTCTCTTTGTGCTAGCTCATTGTTGGTATATAGACAACTAACACATTTTTGTATGTTGATTTTGTACCATGCAATTTTTACTGCATTTGTTTATTATTTCTAATAGCTTGTAGGGTTTTGAGTCTTTAGGTTTTCTATGTATATAATGATGTCATCCACTAATAGTGACAGTTTTACTTCTTCCTTTCCAATTTGGATGCCTTTTATTTCTTTTTCTTGACTAACTGTCCTGGCTAGGACTTCCAATACTATGTTGAATACAAGTGGCAAGAGTGGTTTTTTGGTCTTGTTCCTGATTTTAGAGGGATAGCTTTTAGTATTTCACCACAGAGTATAGTGTTAGCTGTGGGTTTGTCACATACATCCTTCATTATGTTGGAATATGTTCCTCTATACCTACTTTATTGAGAGTTTTTATCAGAAATGTGTATTGAATCTTGTCAGAGTCTTTTTCTGCATGTATTGAGATTGTCATATGGTTTTTATCCTTCAGTTTGTTAATGTGGTATATCATGTTGATTGATTTGTGTTTGCCAAAACACCTTTCATCCCTGGAGTAAGTCTTATGTGATCATGATGTATGATTCTTTTAATGTATTGTTGTATTCAGTTTGCTCATATTTTGTGGAGGATTGTTGCATCTGTGTTCATCAGGGATATTATCCTGTAATTTTCTTTTTTTGTGTTGTCTTTGTCTGGTTTTGTTATCAGGGTGATGTTGGGCTCATAAAATGAGTTAGGAAGCATTCCCTCCACTTCCAGTTTTTTGGAAGAGTTTGAGAAGGATAGGTATTAAATTGTCTTTGAATGTCTGTTAGAATTCACCTGTAAAGCCAAGCCTTCTGGTCCTGGACTTTTGTTTTCAGGGAGTTTTTTGATTACTGTTTGACTCTCTGTACTAGTGACTGTTTTTTTTTGGATTTTCTGTTTCTTCACGGTTCAGTCTTAGAAGGTTGTATGATTCTAAGAATTTGTCCATTTCTTCTAGGTTGTCCAATTTGTTGGCATATAGCTGTTCATAATATTCTCTTATAATCCTTTATATTTCAGTGGTATTCATTTTTATTTCTCCTCTTTTGTTTCTAATTTTACTTATCAGGGTCTTCTCTTTCTTTGCTTAGTAAAGTTGAGGTAAAGGTTTGTCAAATTTGCTTATCTTTTCAAAGAACCAGCTCTTAGTTTCACTGATTTTTTTTTCCTATTGTCTTTTTAGCCTTTATTTCATTTGTTCTTCTCTGATCTTTATTATTTCTTTTCTTCTACTGACTTCGGGCTTCATTTGTTCTTATTTTTCTAGTTCACTTAGGTGTTAGGTTACATTGTTAATTTGAGATTTTTCCTGTTTCCTGAGATAGCCCTGTATTGCTATAAACTCCCCTCTTGGTACTGCTTCTGATTCATTCCATAGATTTTGGTACATCATGTTTTCATTTTCATTTGTCTTCAGGTAATTTGTGATTTCTCCTTTGATTTCTTCATTAACGTGTTAATTGTTCAGCAGCACGTTTGGTCTCCACACATTTGTGATTTTCCCACCTTTCTTCTTGTAATCAATTTCTAGGTTCTTAACATTGTGATTGGAAAAGATGCTTGATATGATTTCAGTTTCTTAAATATATTGAAACTTGTTTTGTGTCCCAACATATGATCTATCCTTGAGAAAGTTTCACATGTACTTGAGAAGAATGTATATTCTGCTGCTAATAATTATTTTATATATTTTCTTGCTCCCATCTTAGGTGCATATATATTAATAACTGTTATGTCTTGATGAATTTTCCCCTTTATCATTATGTATTGTCCATTTTTGTCTTTTGTTACCTTTTTTGCCTTGAAGTCTATTTTGTCTGATATGAGTATGGTTATACCCACTTTCTTTTGGCTGAATTTGCTTGGAGTATTATCTTCCATCCCTTCACTGTTAATTAACCCTGTGTTTGTCTTTAGAACTGAGGTGAGTGTTCTGGAAGCAGCATATTGTTGGGTCTTTTTTTTTTTTTTAATCCACCCAGCCACTCTGTTTCTTTTTATTGGTGAATTTAATCCATTTACATTTAGAATGATTATTGACAGATGAAGGCTTAGTACTGCCATTTTATCTTTTGTTTTCTGGTTGCTCTATATCTCTATTGCTTCTTTTTCCTTGTGCTTCTGTCTGCATTTTGGTTTGGTGGTTTTCTATGACGTTTTCCTCAATTTCCTCTTTTTTTATGTTTCATGTGTCTGCTCTAGATGTCTATTTGTGGTTAATATGGAGTTTATATAAAAGATCTCATGGACAAAATAGTCTTTTTTCTGCTGCTACTATCTTATCTTCATTTACCTGTAGGCAGACCATCCTTTTCCCCTTTCGTGTTTTTGCTGTCTCATATTATCCCTTTTCATGTTGTGAGTTTGTTACCAAATTGAAGTACCTATAGTTATTTTTTACCCCCCCCCTTTAACCTTTATGGTGTAATAATGTGTTTAAAAACCTATTCTGATAAAGAATTGCAATTTTCTGATTCTTTCTGTTTATCACCTTACTCAGAGTTTTGTGTACTTTGGCTTTTTTGTTTGTTTGTTTCTGGTAGAAGAGCTCCTTTCAACATTCCTTATAAGGCAGTTCTAGCATTGATAGACCCCGCACCAGATTTGGTTTGTATTGTAAAGTCTTTATTCCTCCTTCATATCTAAATGATAACTTTGCTGGATAGAGTATTCTTTGGTGACAGTTTTTATCTTTAAATATTTTGAGAATGCCATTCCACTTCTTCCTGGCCTGTAGAGTTTCTGTTGAGAAATCTAATGGGGGTTCCTTTGTAAGTTATCAATCTACCAACCATTTTTCCTGGCTGCCTTTAAAATTCTTTATCAGTTACTTTTGACAATTTTAATATAATGTGTTTTGGAGAAGTTCTTTTTGTATTGAAGTAATTAGGGGTTCTCTTAACATCATGGAATTGTATATTGAGTTCCTTCCCCAGTTTGGGAAGTTCTCAGCTATTATTTCTTTCAATAAACTCTGCTCCTTCTCCTTCTCTTCTCTTTCTAGGATACCCATTAGCCTAATGTTGCCCTTTCTAAAGGAGTGGGATTACTCTTGTGGAATTTCCTCATTTTGAAAATATTTCTCTTTTCTCTTCTTCTTGTAACATTTCTAGATTTCTGTCTTCAAGCTTGCTAATTCTCTCTTCTATATGGTCTGTTCTATTTCTAATGCTTTCTAATGCATTCTTTATCTTATTTATTGAGTTCTTTGCTTCAGAATTTCTGTTTGGTTCTTTTTTAGAGTTTCAAAATCTTTGGTAAAGTGTTCCTTCTGTTAGTTAAATGAGCTCAGTAATAAAATTGACAACCTTTCTGAGTTTTCTTATAGCTTGTTTAGTTTCTTCATGAAAGCTATTTTGAATTCTCAATCAGATCACAATATTCTGTGACTTTAAGTTTGGTTTCTGGAGAATTATCATTTTCTTTTTGTGGTATAGTGTTACTGTGGTTCTTCATGGAGCTTGATAAGTTGCTCCTCTTTTAGTGCATTTGAAGTAGCAAACACCTTTCTGAATGAGTCTAAGGTTTCAACAGAAGTTAGAGGCCTTTCTTTTGTTTTCCAGAAGGTGGCACTATAACACAAGTTTTAGGTTTCTATTACCTAAGCTGCCTCTGGTTATGTTTGAGAGTATACACTTTCTGCCCTCCATCATATCTGTCAGATGTGTGGCCCTGTGCCCTCATTATCACTTATTGTGCCTCTAGGGTCCTTGCTTCTGCCAGTGTTACTGGCATTGCCACCTGGTGCACAGGGATGATGGGTTCTTCCCTTATGTCTGGGATCCCCTGAGTTGCAGGCTATACTGCTGCAGGGGGCGGGGGGCAATGGTGGGGTGGGGAGCTGGTAAAGAATAGGCACCGCTGCCATATCTGGTGTTGTAAGGTTCATGCGCTCCAATGCTGTGGGCAGGGTCTGGAGACATGGGGTCTTCACCAGCTGAAGGGATGGGGTCCCAGACTCAACTGCCACTGCTGCCCAGTTACCTGTGGCCTCAGGTGCTGCTATGACCATGAGGCTGGATATTTGTGTGCTGCCTCCCCTTCTATTACTGGCTTCTCAGTGGCTACTGGCTCAGCTACTGCAGTTGGGGGGCCAAGAACACTGACTACCTTCTCTCTTCCCCCCAGTTCCACCCCCTCTAGGTGTTCTAGTCCACCCACCATTAGATGTACAGATGTGTGGAATTCTCTGGCATCCTGGTGTTTTGGGCAGAGGTACCTTTGATGTGCTGTGGAGGTTTTACTGGTTATAGATTGAAGGGGAGAGACAAATGTAGCTTTTCATTCCACCATGTTACTGACTTCATCCTAGTTTTTCTTTGGTTATCTGTGCTTTTGGTGCCATATTCAAGAAATCATTGCCATATCAAATGTCATGAAGATTTTGACATGTTTTCTTCTAAGAGTATTAAAATTGTCAAATTCTTAAAAAAAATCACAAAAAACAATCTAATTTCATAGATAATCTGAATAGTTTTATATTTATTAAAAAGTTGAATTCATACTCAAAAATCTCCAACAGGAAAAAAAGTTCTAAATAGCTTTGCTGGTGGATTATACTAATAATTTCATGGAGAAATGAACCTTCACACAATATTCCAGGAAAATAGAAGACAGGAAACACTTTCACCTCATTTTATGAGGCCTGTGTCACTGTGAAACCAAAACTGAACAGATGTATTTCAGGAATGATATTGCACATGATAATAGATGCAAAAATTCTCAACAAAATATTAACAAATTGAATACAGCACTATGAACAAAAAAAAGCATACACTGTAAATTAGTTGGGGTTTCCCTGGGAATGCACACTTGATTCAGCATTCAAAAAACAACTGATGTGATTCATCATATACACATACTAGGGAAAAAAAAAAACCATGTAATTAGCTCAACAGACACTGAAAAGCATTTGGGAAAATTATATTCTCAGCAAAGTAGGAGTACAAGGGAACTTCCTCAGTATGATAAAGAGCATATATAAAATCCCAACAATTAATATCGTAATTGATGATAGACTGAATGCTTTTCCCTAGAGGTTAGAAGTTAAGGATATTTGTCTCACTATTCAACATTGTCCTAAATATCTTAGCCAGGGCAAAATGCAAACAAACAAACAAACAAACAATAAATAAAGAGACATATAGACTGGAAAGCAATAAGCAAAACAGTCTCTATTCATAGATGCAATATTATGTTCATGGAATATACCAAAGAATCTACAAAAAAAGCAAGCAGAACAAATGTATTTATCAAGATCATAAGATATGAAGTATATACAAGTATATTTTTATTTACCTGCAGTAAGAATTTCTAACTGACATTTTAAAAAGTATCTTTTACAGTAGCAATCAGAAATATAGAATAGTTGGGTACAGTTCTAACAAAATAAATGTAAGATGTGTAGGATGGAAAGTATAAAAAATTTACTAAATCAATAAAATAAGACCTTAATAAATTGATAGATACACCTTACTTGTATATTGGAAGTCTCAACATTGTAAAGATGTCATTTCTCCGAAGTTGAGCTATACACATGGTGTAGCAACAATCACAATTCTAGCAGAAACTTTTTTATATTTAAGAAATTGACAAGCTGATTCTAAAATTCTAGTATAAAAAATCATGGGCTGGAATGACCAATATCATTTTGGAAAGTACTGTATTTGGAGGACTCACAATACCTCATTTCAGTATCTTTTAAAAAGCTACAGTAATCAAGACAGTGTGGTATAGTAAAAGTTTAAATAAAAAAGAATAGAAAATCAAGAAATTGATCTTCACTTACATAATCAGTTGATTTTTGACCGTGGTAGAACAGTAATTCAATGATGAAATAATCTTTTTAACAAATGGTGCTGGGAAAAATTGATATCAATATTAAAAAATATTCAACCTTAACTCATACCTTGGAACATATACAAATATTTATTAATTCAAAGTGGATTATATAGCCAGATATAAAACCTAAAAGTGTAATAATACTAGGAGCAAACATAAGAGGACTTTTTCATGACCATGACTTATTCAAATATTTCTTAGATAATACAAAACATGATTCATAAAAAATATAAATTGGAGTTTAACAAAATTTAAAATGTTTGCACTTTTAAAGACACTAAGGTAATGTAAAGACAAGACACATACTGGAAAAAAAGATTATAAAACATATCTAATGAAAGGATTGTATCCAGAATACATAAGAACTTTCAAAATATCACAAGATATCACAATTTTTAAAAAAGGTACAATATTTGAAAGCCTCTTCACCAGAAGATTTACAGATGGTAATCGAGCACTTGAAAACCTGTTCAACATCACTTGTAGTGAAATAAGTCCCCATTAAAGTAAAAATGAAATATCACTACATATAGGCATACCTTGTTTTATTGTGCTTCACTTTATTGTATTTCACAGATATTGTGTTTTCTTACAAACTGAAGGTTTGTGGCAACCCTATGTCAAACAAGTATATCAGCACCATTTTTCAAACAGTATTTTCTCACTTTGTGCCTTTGTCACATTTTGGTAATTCTTGCAATATTTCAAAGTTTTTTTATTAATATTATATTTGTTATGGTGATCTGTGATCAGTGATCTTTGAGGTTATTACTATGACTCTCTGAAGGCTCAAATGGTGGTTAGCATTTTTTAGCATTACAGTATTTTTAAGTTAAGCTATGTACAGATTTTTTTAGACATAATGCTATTGCACACTTAATAGACTACAGTATAGTGTAAACATAACTTTTATATGCACCGAGAAACCAAAAAATTCCTGTGACTTGCTTTATTGTGGTTGTCTGGAACTGAATCCACAATATCTCTGAGGCATGTGCGTACTTCTTAGAATGGCTAAAATAAAATAAAACAAAAATTCTGACAATAAGAAGTGTTGACAGCATGTAGAAAAATTGGAAAACGCTCATATTCTGCTTTTGGGAATGCAAGATGGGTTAGCCTTTTTAGAAAACAGCCCCTGGAATTGAATGCAAATTTTCATAACTTCCTTAATAATTGCCAAAATTAAAAAAAAATTCTTTGCTGAATGGATACACACACAAAATGGAATTCTACTCAGTAAAAAGTGGAATGAACTACTGATATCCACAACAACAAGGATAAATCTCCAAAGCATCATGCTAAGTGAAAGATACCAGACTCAGAAGTGGTTAGTGGATTAAAAAGAATGTCCTTTTTAGGCCCTTTATATAGGTTTTTATTGCACGTTTTTAATGCAGGTTTTGTTGCAGCTGTTACAAATTACCATATACTTAGTGGCTTAAAACAGCACAAATTTTTCTCATAGCTCTGGTTGTTGAAAGTCCAAAATGGTTCTCAGTGGGCTAAAATTAGTATTGGCAGGGCTACCTTTCTTTCTGGAGGCTCTGTGAGTGAACCCATTTCCTTGCCTTTCCCAGCTTCTAGAGGCCACACACATGCTCTGTGACCCTCTTTCATTCTTAATCTCTTTCTCTGACCATAGCTGGAAAGGTTCTCCACTTTTAAAGACCCATGTGATTAGATGAGCCCAGCAGAATAGTCTGGGATAATTTTACATTGACAGTTAACCTCAATCACACCTGAAAAGTTCCTTTTGCCATATAAGGTAACATTTCACAGGTTCTAAGAATTAGGACATGGGCATTTTGGGGGGTGAGGATATCATTCTGCTGGAGCATAGTTCTTCCTAATTCATAAAGAGACGGGTAAGCAAATAATAGACCAGTTCACAGTTGAAACTTTATATACAGGAATTTCATCTCTCCAAGAAAAATTGACCATAGCATTTTTCTAAACTTGCTTCTGCAACATTTCTTCTCAGATTGTGTTTCTTAGAGGTAAAAATTTCCAAAATACCTAATCCTTAAAATTCAAAGAAATTGAATAATTATTTCAGCTGATTTGAATTCACAAGGAATAAAGATTTGTCTCTCTCTTTTTTTTTTTTTTTTTGGCTGTGTTGTGTCTTCGTTTCTGCATGTGGGCTTTCTCTACTTGCAGTGAGAGGTGGCTGCTCTTCGTTGTGGTGCACGGGCTTCTCATTGCAGTGGCTTCTATTGTTGCAGAGCATGGGCTGTGAGCACGCAGGCTTTAGTAGTTGCAGCACGTGGGCTCAGTAGTTGTGGCTCACAGGCTTAGTTGCTCTGCAGCATGTAGAATCTTCTGAGACCAGGGATCGAACCCATGTCCCCCGCATTAGCAGGCAGATTCTTAACCACTGCAAATCCACAGGGAAGTCCCTGAGATTTGTTTCTAAGTTACTGATTTGTACAACATGCAACTTGGTTTAGCAAGACCCAGTAAATACAATAAGAGAGAAGTTACCTCTGGTTCACAGGAGAGATTTTTTTTTTAACCTATTTTTGAGGTCTTTCTGAATCAAATATACTGAACATATTTGGAGGCTATCAGTGTGGTTTACAATATGCTTGATTTATAATTATGAATGATTGGCAGACTTCTAACTGGAGATATGACATCTTTGAATAAAATTGAGTTTAGAAAAATTTCCATAAAGCACTAAATATGGACTTATTGAAAAACAATGTGTTTAATCATTTTCCTTGAATTAGCTATAATTTAAATTATTATAACAACTATGTTTAAAGTTTTTTGAATGCTGGTTTATAGGGAAAAAGTGATGAACTCACCTGTATACCATTTATGCTGAGGCAAACTCTTTCACCATGTTCATTCACCACGGTTATATGGGATGTGATAGGGTATTGCTCTTACTGAAGTTTGACGAATTACTGTAATATTAGCAGTGTATATAAGGAGTGTATTATCATGGCACTTCTTATTCCCAGTACCCTGATAAAAATGTCACACTTGCTTTGTTACTTCCTATTTTTTATAGTTGTTTTGAGAACATAAATGATGATGATATGAGACTGCAATTATTTAATATGCTATTAAATAAGGTGGAAGCAGCATCTGCTCATCATCCTTGAATATTATTGAGTTTAATAAGTGGTAGAACTTCTTTTCATAAAATATTGATAGCTTTGCAAATGATTCTGGCTATAAAACTAAATGCAATTATGTGCAAATCCAAAAACAGCAGTGAATTTTAAAACTTGAAAAAACTAGTCCAGTTATTATCCAAGTTTCCTTTTCTGAAAATGTCTTTGCTCAGATGCCAAAGAAAATAATTATTTTAAATGGGAAAAAGATAAAGCAGTCTATAAAAGAACTGGGAAGAAGGCTAACTAGATTGTCTGATTTATCAAACAAACTGATCACTAGGAGTGGTAGGGGTACATGCCACTTTAGAAGAGATACAAATTATGTGCAAATATTGCTTCAGGGTATTTGAATGAAGCAGAAACTGAGGGTATGCTAATGCAAACAGATGTAGAAATCTGAAAAATGAAGGATTCAATCAATGATTTTAAAATTAAACATTTCTCCTGTCCAATTCACAAATACTTATATAGTATAAAACACACACATTAAGAATCAGAGCTAGAGGGATATATTGACAATAAAAGACAACCAAAAGAAAGATGTAGACTTTTGAATTTGTATTTTCTGGGTTTATATTCAATACTTAGGAAATACTATGTGTAATGGCATGGTGGGGGAGGGATCATTTCACTATGATGACTTTTTGTTTCCCAGAGCGTTATTTTGTAGTTTTTAAAGAAGTAAGATGATCTTTCCAGGTTAATTCAGTGATTATATGCTGGTGAAGAAATGTTTTCCCGAGGAAGGTGATACAAGTCTCATTTGACAGGATAGCATAATGTGTCAAAAGTCATGGGGCTCTTTAAGGTATTAATTAGTTTACTGTTTCTATAAATATATTAGTATAATAATATATATATTATATAAATATATTAGTATACTGTTTCTATATATTCTTTTTTTAAATAAATTTATTATTTATTTATTTATTTTTGGCTGCGTTGGGTCTTCATTGCTGCACGGGGCTTTTCTTTAGTTGCAGCGAGTGGGGGCTACTCTTGGTTGCGGTGCACGGGCTTCTCATTGCGGTGGCTTCTCTTGTTGCAGAGCACGGGCTCTAGGCACGTGGGCTTCAGTAGTTGTGGCACGCCGGCTCAGTAGTTGTGGCGCACAGGCTTAGTTGCTCCGCAGCATGTGAGCTCTTCACGGACCAGGGCTCAAACTTGTGTGCCCTGTATTGACAGGCAGATTCTTAACCACTGCGCCACCAGGGAAGTCCCTATAAATATATTCTTGTTGGCAGGTGTTCTATGAGCCATATATAGTTATGTTGACTGCCCCAATGCAATTGCAAAACCACCTAAAAAAAAGTATAATTATTTATTTTATTGACAAAAAAAGATGATCTTAACTGTTTGCGTTTTAAATTGACCTGCCAAAAATATAGTTTGACATTTTAATTATTTGAAATTTATTTAATCAAATCAGTTATTTTAAACAATACATTAAATTTACTACTGTAATAAATATAAGAAGATGTTTCTTATTTAAAGTTGGTATAATTTCTCAATAATATATTCTATAAGGCATAAACTTGAAGTGGACATTAGATCATGTTTTCAGAATTTTTATTTGCACAAATATGAATACAGCTTTTAAATATATGACATTAAGATCATTAACATGGTTTGCAGGTTATACTATTTTCATAATATTTAGAGTCTTTAAATATATGTTACATTGCATTTGCATTACACTTGCATTTATATTAATCAAATTATCATTATTCTTTTTCCTGCCAAAATACATAGAAAGGTGGAAAGACAGTAGGAAGAACTTAAAATAGTCGTGTCAGTCCATTTCAGTGAGTTGATGCCTGTAATAATGAGAGAATACTCAAGCTTGAAATAGTCAGCACAGGAGGCTTGATTGACTTGATTAAAGGTTTCCAAAATATTGATTAAGAAGAGAAATGCGTTGATCAGATTCTCAAGCAAATGGGAAGTGGTAACATCTTTGACTTTCTTGAGGAAGAAATTAAATATTAATTGAAAGCCAATGAAAAACAATTTAATTGAAAGGTTGATAAAATATGTCAACTGATTTGAATTAAAAAGTTACCCAAATCCAAAATGTGTTTGTTCCACTGTTAATAAATCAACGTCCTATTTATATATAAGCTTACCAATTTAAACAACTGGCCACTGAGGTGTTGCCTGGTGCTCTGGGGTATGATATCACAAAAAGAACTTGTGCTTATTTGCTGCTGCTGTCAAGATGGAACAGAAGCATAATTTAAATCCCTGACACCATGAATAATTTGTTAGCCCAGTGAAGATGAAATAGGCTTATTGTGAAAGAGGATGACTGACATTTTAAGCAGGCAATATTATCTAACTTGATTGGTTTTCAGTTATATGAATATGAAAAAAAGAATAGTTTAACATACTGCCATGAACCCAAATCTCCAAATTATCAACATTTTCACAGTCTTATTTCATCTAGTCCTCTGAACAAAAATATATTTTGTTTTGTATATATATTTTTTGTTTTGGTTAGAGATTTTTGAAGCAAAACAAAACGTCCTGTTGGTTTAACATTTGAAAATCAACCAATGTAATTCATCACATTAACAGAATAGAGAAAAGTCTTATGATCATCTCAATGGATGCAGATAAAAGTATTTGCAAAATTTAATGTCTTATTGTCTTGACTAAGAACCAGACAAAGGAAGTAACCATGGACCTCAAACAACAAAAAAAACAAATGTAATAACATAAGAAAAGGAATCAGTGAAGTAGAGAAAAGAAAGGAAGCAAGCTAAGATAAACTAACTTTTGGAAAAACTAACCAGAAAAATACCAAGAGAGAAATAATGCAATGAACAAAATATAGAAAAGAGAAGAAATTAAAGCATTAAAATTATTTTTAAAAATAACTATGCAAATATATTTAAAAACTTAAATAATTCTGATAAAGGGGAAAAATATAAGATTACAATATTGGTCCAAGATGAAATATAAATCATTAATAGAAAAAAATAAAATAATTGTAATGGCAATATTTTAAACTATTCACAAGTGTCCCAAGTCCAGGAAGTCTTGCAGTCAAATTCTGTCAAACATTTAAGAATAGATTACTCTATTCCACACTTTCTGGAAATAAAAGTAGAGAGAAAACTGCTGAAGAAATTATATGAAATAAGTATAATCTTGATAACAAAACACAGAAGTATAATACAATAAAATTAAATTATAATTTCACTTAATGCCATATAATTTTAAATATGGACTTAAGTGCAAAAATCCTAAATAAAATATGTTGAGTTTAACTGCATGTCAAAAATGACAACATATCACATGAAACAGTATTTGTCACAGACATGCAAAGATAGTATCACATGAGAAAATCTCATGTCAATTCAACACAGTTTTGGTCCTAATGAAACGCAATGCCAGAATATCTACAAACTCGAACTCCAACACTCATTTAAAGCAAAAGCCCTAAAAACTGCTTTAGAGGAAGCTACAGAACATCTTTTTCAACACAGGATAAGTAAAGATTTATTAATTAGGACATAAACATGGTATTAATAAAAAGAAAAAAAGTATTGGATTATTTTAGGAGTAAGACCAAACATCACAAGACTTTAACAAAAGAGTGAAAATGCAAGCCACAAAGCAAGAGAAATTAATTACATGCAAAAAACAACTATGTAAAAAAAGAAATCCTAAAAATCAATAAGGAAAAAGCAGACAATAGAACAGAAAATGGTCAAAAGATCTAAAAGGATAGGATATCCTTAAAGAGGATATCTATATGTATGAAAGATGTGAGAAAATGAATTCAGTTGTTTAGGAAATGCAAATTAAAACCACAATCTGAAATTATTACTCTATTAGCAGAAGAGCTAAAATGAAAAAGACACAAAACTACTAGAACTATAAAATAACCAATTTGACAAATACAAGACTAACATGAAAAAGCATCATCAATTGTTAGCAGTAAAAATTTTAGAAAATATAAATATTATATTCTCAGTAGAAACAGAGCTATATAGAAATTACATAACAAATAATACATACAACCATTATTAAAAAGCAATGTAAACTCTATTAAAATAGTTAATAGAAGACCTTGATAGGGAGATATGTTTTTAATATCAATAGATTCTAATTTAAAAATTCAACGAGAGTTGACAAATGATTCTAAAATACAGGTGAACATATGTAGTCTATGGATATCTAAGGCAGTATTACAAAAGAATAATAAAGAATAAGACATATTACTAAGCCATATTAAGTAAGATATTATCAGCATACCTGGGGCTTGTAACAATAGTTATACACATATGTTAATTATACATGTGATTCTTAATATGTAGTTTCTAGAGGAGCAGCAGCAGCAGCATCTCCTGGGAACTTGTTTTTTATGCAAGGACTTGAGTCTCACCCCAGACCTGGGAAATCAGAAACTCTGGTGTTGCACTCCAGCAATCTGCGTTTAACAAGCTGTGGTGTCTTTGTAATATGTAAACTTGACTGGGTTGAAGTAATTTCCCAGAATACTCTTTTCTGTATGTTTGTGGTTAGGGAGAACCCAACCAAGGTTGTCGTATGAGATTTAGAGGGTGGAATTGAAGCAGCGGCCATTTTGTAGCTCACACATCCTGTAGCTGACCTGCTGACTGACTTCAGTGGCCTGAAGCAGTAACTGAGCTTGCACTGCTCTCCCTTCCTTGGATCATCCTTCCTTTTCTCCAACTTCTCAGCAAGGTAGGTGGGTATTTTTAGTACCCACTCCATCATGGTGAAAGGCGACAAGAACTGATCATGGGTTCCAACCCTTCCTTGTGATCTCCAGTTTGTGCCTGGGGTATCCCATTTGTTCTTATTCTCTCCTACTTTGTGTACAACTTTATTTCTGATTGCCTGTTCTGTAGACTTTAAATTTCAACATCAGACAAATAAAATAGTCTTACAAACTGTTTAGCCAGCTTCCACAATTACATAAAGTCAAGTTCCTGTGACAAATCCCTGCTCATCTATTGAACCCTAGCTAATACAGAAGCACTCATAATGGTGCTTCTGATACTGCTAAAGTTTGAGAACCACTACCACAGAGGTATTACAAAGCATTAGAGAGATTAGTAAAATGTGTTTGAGGGAATTGGGTCATGTTTAGGGTAAAACACACACTAAATTTTCATACAACAATCAATAAACTTCAGTGGATTAAAGGCTTATATATGAAAAATAAAACTATAACACCAATGTGGATAATATAAGAGCATTCTTCATGGCACTGGACTGATAAAGCATTTTTTAAAGAATCCAAAAGCACAAATTATAAAGGAATAAATGAAGGATTTGAGAAATATACAAAAAGAAGGAAACAAAATTCATTGCTTAAAGCAACCAATAATTATTGTCTCACAGTTATGTAAATTGGAACTTGGGTTTGGCTCAATTGGCTTCTCTGCTCTGGGTTTCACAAGCCAAAATCAAGTTGTTGGCAGGGTGGGATTTTATTGGGAGGCTATGGTAAGAATCTGCCTCCAACTCATTAAGATTGTTGGCTGAGGTCAGTTACTTGTGAATGTGGAACTGAAGTTCCTCTTTCCTTGCTAGCTGGCAACCAGGGGGCTACTTTCAGCTTCAAGAGACCACATGTATTCCTTGACTCCTGATCCCTTTCTTCTGTCTTCAGAGCCAGCAAAAACAGGTGAAGTCTTTCTTGTGTTTTAAATCTGTCTGATTTCCCATCTTCCTCATCTTTCCTCTGCTTCCTACCTTTCAGTCTCAAACTTTTGCCTTCCTCTTCTGCTCTTAAGGGTACATGAGATTACACTGGCCCTGCAAATCCTTATCCAGTATAACTTCTCTGCTTTAAGGTCAACTATTTGCAACCTTAATTTCATCTGCAAAGTCACTTCACAGCAGTACCTAGGTTAGTGCTTGACTGAATAACATGGGAAACTTGGAAGGGGGAGCATATTTATAATTCTGCCAACCAACACACCTTATGTCTGTAATATTAGCAGAAATTAAGGGTGGCGATAATGAATTATAACATGAGCCTTCAAAATGTTTCTGTTGGGAGTGTAAATTATTGCATCTATTTTAAAGAGCATTTAAATATCATGTGTTTTTCTTGTATGCATACATAAATAACATGTGCATGTGTGTGTATTGAAAGAAAATTTGGAAGACATACATTAAATATATAATAATGTGTATTTATAGTTGATGAGAGAGGGATAAAATAAAATAAAGGGTAGAACTTGTTATGCTGATAGAAGTTTGCCCTGTCCTGAGAATTATGGTCAAAATGATTCTGTGCACCTGAAGGAAACAGTCACATAAAAAACAAACAAACAAAAACATAAAACAAAACAAAAAAACATAAACCCTTCTGGGAACACAAAATAACTAGGAGAAAAATGTGGTGGGACGATAATCTTCTTTTCTTTTTTTTTAATTTACCTATATCTCTTGTCCTTCCGTCTTATCTTTCCTCAATTCAAGCATACATTTAGGGCTTCCCTGGTGGCACAGTGGTTAAGAATCCACTTGCCAATGCAGGGGACACGGGTTTGAGCCCTGGTCCGCATGTCAATGCAGGGGACATGGGTTAGAGCCCTGGTCCGCCTCTCAATGCAGGGGACACGGGTTTGAGCCCTGGTCCGGGAAGATCCCACATGCCACGGAGCAACTAAGCCCATGCGCCGCAGCTACTGAGCCTGCATTCTAGAGCCCCCAAGATACAATTACTGAACCCACGCTCCTAGAGCCTGTGCTCTGCAACAAGAGAAGCCACTGTGATGAGAAGACCTTGTGCTGCAACGAAGAATAGCCCCCGCTTGCTGCAACTAGAGAAAGCCTGTGCGCAGCAACGAAGACCCAGCGCAGCCAAAAATAAATAAAATTATTTAAAAACAAAAAAGATACATTTAATGCCGTGCTCATAGACACAGGGAAACATGAAATAGGTGGAAATCAGAAATATGTAGCACATTCTATATTTTGTCTTTTAAATTCCAAAGCACTTTTTTGTGGTGAGGGGAGTAGATGAAGATGGGGGCAGGTACCAGAGGAGATCAAAGTTGGGCATCTGTGGGCGTAGATTAAATTCCTTGAAAAAATAGACAAGGAGAAATATTTTCCATTATCTTCAAGGTTTTTCCCCCTCATGGGCTTGCAAGAAAGAGGAAAAAAATAATTAGGGCAGGGAGTTCACAAAGTACTTTATAGTAGTTATCAAATGAGAGGTAATATGAATCCAGGTACATATTGCAACCAGTCATGTGAGAACTTACACAGCCCTACAATTGAGATAGAAAAATCAGAGACGTCAGAGCCCTGTGGACATGGACTAAGACTATCGTAGAAACAATGCAAATGTATTGTTATTAAGGAATAGTTGGGGCACCAAATCTTCCATGGCCCAAATGCCATGCCATTGCATAAGATTACAAAACTATGTCACAGTTCAAGGGAGTGGAGAACCTCGTAGAGGATAACAGTGGTTACATTTGCCACTGGTATGCTGAAATGAGGTCCAGAAGTCAAGTTAAAGTTGCCATTAATAGAAAATAAAGTTACATAATCACACATATAGATATTTGAATTGGTATTCATACTTATCACATGTTTCAAGAATGATGTTGTAACCAAAAGTTTCAAACTTGATATTCATTGAATTTTACAATGTGGTCATTGGTGATGTTAGTAAGAGATAAAATGCATTGTAAAGTAAGAAGGAGATGAGAAAATGGAAATTCATGATAACTGTCTCTAAACAAGATTGTGTCTGAAGCATGGCAGAGAAATTAGACAATGGCTGGAGAATAATTGTGGATTGAAAAGCTGTCAGATTTCATCTACAACTGATTTATGTCAGTGTTAAATCCTAAGTCTCTTTCAAATCTATTTACCTTTCTCCATTGCTTCCACATTAACACAAGCCTAATCCAATCTACAATATTCTGTCCACTGGAGTATGAGCAATATCTTCCTGACTTAGTCTAAAAGTTCCTTAAAAAAATAAAACAGGAAGATAAGAACAGGAGATTCACACTGACTGCAATTCACCACATAGGATGAGAGTAATAGTGTGGAGGAATGAGGTGTGAGATGAAAATAGTGCAGAAAGAGTTCTACTCTTCCAAATATATTACTCTCACTCCTCACTAATAGAAATGTATTATATTTTATCATATAAATTTGAAGAGCATGTGCTGCTCTCAAGAACCTTCAGATTTGCAGTGAGTATGAAACAAATGCATAATTCTAGGTAGATTAGCCAGGGAAAAGAAAGGAGGGAATTAAAAGTAAATAGAACCATAAGGGAAAGCAGGAAGCCCAGAAAGTAAGTGAAACATTCAGAAAGTAACCATAGACTAGAAAAGGGTAAAGTAAATACAAGAGAATTTAATAAGGATAAAGTCAGGAGAGGGTTGCATCATAAATTTTGGAGAAACTTGTAAGACATGGAGAAATCTGTACTTTATTTACCTAGAAATTAGGAAACCTCTAAAATTAATTACAGGAAGAAGCCATAAAAGAATTACACATTGGCAAGATCATTCTGGCATTATGCCATATGATTACCCTGACGGATGATCACTGAGTAGTGATTTTTGAAATTGGAGTTTGATTTTTTTCTTTCTCTTTGCTGTATTTTTTATGATATACAAGAAGAGAAAAGAAATAATGATGTATTTATATTTTTAAAAAAACTTGTTTTGGAATAGTGTTTTGGAATAATTAATTTTCATTATGGTTCTTTCTTTAAATACACATAAGCAGAGATTTTGGAGGCAAGAATATAGCTGACTTTGCTGCTACCAATTTAAATGTAGAAAAGGAAAAATGGAGTTAAGAATGATTGTGAAATTGCTAACGTAGGAAACCATGAGAGAGATCATTTTGAACTGTGGAAAGTTTTCTCATCAAACAGGATAAATCAGACAGTAACACTGATCAGATTCTCACATATATCAATATGAAATCAGTAGGATAGGAGTAGCACAATATAACTAGATCAGATATTTAACAGAAGTGGCTAAGCATTTGTTAAGTGTAGTTACCTAAGGAAGTTTGTTGTTGTTAAGATACTTGACCAAGATTTTCTGAGCGGAAAAGTAGATATTTGTGGTTAGAAGTGCTTAGGTACTTGAATCATATTCTTAAGTAAACCATTCTTGTCAGTGTTGTCTCTTTGAATGGATAGCCACAGTTTGTGAATAGCCTGCTATTGGAATAAAATATATTTTAAAATTTAGTTAAATAGTGCATTGCTCAAAGATATGTTACAAAAAAAGTGATTTTCAAAGTTTTGTAACCCACTTTTAGCAATTTATTTTTTTAATTTAAAAGTTTTATTAGAATTATGAGTTCTTTGTGCTCTCAAATATCAGTAGAAATAAAACAAAGCTAAGTTATTTTAAATTGAATCAATCTGAGTATTGTTTATGTAACTTTGAAAACTCACACTTTTTGGGGCCTATTCAACGTAATTATTACTTTCAATTATTTATGAGTTTGGGATTTTTTTCCAACTTAACCTCAAGACTCTTTTTATTCCACTTTTTAAAAAGTATATGTTTTACTGTTTTCTATCTAGAATAGTGGCACAGTTCTTTCTAAAATACATGGAAATTTTATTGAGCGTCCATGATTGTGCAATACTAGAGTTAAATTATTGTTTTCTTCTTTAAAATATTATAATTTTAAGATATAATTTTACTAAAGTTTGTTATCTGTATAACAACCACTGTTTTCCCTTCCTAGTATAACTTTTATTATTTATTATTTATCTCATAATTTGTTGAAGTTTCAGTCCTGTCCTTCTTTCATATTGATGCATTGCTTTGATGAGAGGAAGATACATTACTCTTGAAGATAGAAAACTAAAGAGAAAAATATATATATATACATACACATACCATATAATATCATGTATGTGTGTTTGTGTGTGTATATGTATATAAAAATGCATAAACACAAAAATAAATGTTATGGTTGTTGTCTTGTGTGGCTGTGGCCCCAGCCATATGAGCTGTGTCTTGGGCTGCTTCTCCATTGTGCTTTTTCTTTAAAATTTATTTTTAATTTATTTTTTATACAGCAGGTTCTTCTTAGTTATCTATTTTATACTTATTAGTGTATACATGTCAATCCCAATCTCCCAGTTCATCCCATCCCCCCCACCCCCCACCCCCAGCTTTCCCCCCTTGGTGTCCATATGTTTGTTCTCTACATTGGTGACTCTATTTCTGCCTTGCAAACCAGTTCATCTGTACCATGTTTCTAGATTCCACATATATGTGTTAATATACGATATTTTTTTTTCTCTTTTTGACTTACTTCACTCTGTATGACAGTCTCTAGGTCCATACACGTCTCTACGAATGACCCAGTTTCATTCCTTGTTATGGCTGAGTAGTATTCCATTGTATATATGTACCACATCTTCTTTATCCATTCGTCTGTCAATGGGCATTTAGGTTGCTTCCATGAGCTGGCTATTGTAAATAGTGCTGCAGTGAACATTGGGGTGCATGTGTCTTTTTGAATTATGGTTTTCTCTGGGTATATGCTCAGTAGTAGGATCCACGATGCTTTAAGCCAACCCTAAAGGTGGAAGAATACAGAGTAAAAGTTTAGTCCATTATAATCACACAATTACTAGAGAGAAGAAAATTGAGATATTAAGTTGAATCAAGAGAATTTGTTGCCTTTTCTCCTTTCTCCTCCAGTTATTTTCAACCATTTTTTTTTTGTAGCTGTATTCTAACCTTTCTTCAATGACTTTTTAAGAAAAGTCTGACTGTACATTTCTAACAGTCACAGGTTAGTAAGCTTCCTTTTATTCTGATAGAACAGATTTGTGGGAGATTCATACGTAATTGGATTTTCGTCACCGTCTCCACTGGTCTTCTTCAGAAATGTGACATCTCTCATCAGGGTGTTACTTTTGCCTCTTTGCCTAATGTGTGGAAGCCCATTTGGTATAGAACAGTAGTTATTTTAAGCCCTTCCTAGTTTGTGAATCATACATATGATCCTCACTATTGCTCCCCATGCATCAAGCAGTGAAGTAAAGGAAGTGGGTGTGTCTACCAGTGACATTATTGAGATTTATATGGCTAAGTAGTTCTCTAGTTAATAAGATGGGCACAGCAGAACTGCCAGCTGAAATCACATTGAAAGAACAGTGTACCCATCCTATTTTCCAACCACTGAAAAGGCCTGGCAATGGCATTAAATCATATGAAAATAATCTGTATCCTACAGGATGAGACCAGAACTCAGGTAGTCTGACTTCAGCTCTGCTTACCGTTGATTCATTGCTTCTTTCATTTTTACTTTGACCTGGGTGAGTAACAGCCTTGACCACAAAACAACAAAAAAACAAAACAAACAAAAAAAGGTTTTAAGGGACAAAGGCTTTTTAATAAAAATTTGTTTAAATTTATTCACTTTAAATTCACTCATTTGCAACAACTGAAATGTTTATTTCTATGTAATTATAACTGTTATCACCTTATGTTGTATTGTGAAGGAAGGAAGGGTTTCATCTTCTCTTTTTTAGTCAGGATGCATAAACCGTTGTAAGTTCCATTCTGCTCTTATTTTTTCCCTTTACAATGGAGAAAACTACCTCATTCCACAGGAAACTATCAAATACAAAAGAGGGCACAAAATTGGTTCCTGAAGTCCTAACACCAGTATCTCTAGTCATTTTCTTAAAATATTTCAGTGTTATTAGCAGAGATGAAATCTTGAGCCATGATGATCCAACTTAAAAAATTCGGAGACTTCCCTGGTGGCGCAGTGGTTGAGAGTCCGCCTGCCGATGCAGGGGACACGGGTTCATGCCCCGGTCCGGGAGGATCCCACATGCCACGGAGCAGCTGGGCCCGTGAGCCATGGCCCCTGAGCCTGCACGTCCGGAGCCTGTGCTCCGCAATGGGAGAGGCCACAACAGTGAGAGGCCCGCATACTGCAAAAAAAAAAAAAAAAAAAAATCGAATAGCAAGTCATAAATATTTTTAAAAATTTAATAAATGATGGATATCTAACAGGCTTCTCAAAATTAACATTTATTACTGAACTCCTGATTTCCACTCAGAATCCTTTTCCACTTAACCTTTTCCTGTCTCTGGAAATAACTGCATTTCACAGTTACTTAGTCAAAAAAATCTTGGAGTCATCCTTGACTTCTCTCTTCCTATGACACTAATTATTCAATCACTCACCTTTACCTACAAAATATATCTGGACTCAAACTATTTCATACCACCACCTTGACTGCCATAATGTTCAAAACACCATCTTTTCTGACTAAGGTTACTGGAGTAGCTCGATGACTTGTCTTTCAGCTTCCAATTTTGTTCCTTTTGTCCTTCTGGCAGAATTTGTCCATTCTGACACATGATCCACAGGGAAGCTTGATCACTTCTCTTTTCAAATTCCCAAAAGACTCCTCATCTTGCTGAAAATAAGAGGTAAGGTCCTTAAAATGACTCAAAAGGTCCTATAAGTGCTAGACACACTTAACCCACTATCTCCCTTTCTTTACTTTCTTTGTTCTAGTGAGATTAACATCTTTGCTGTTCTTCAGATTCACCAAGCAGTCACGTCTCTGACTTTGCACTTAATACTCTTTTTTTCTAGAAAGCATGTTCCTTAAATATCTTTACGGCTTTGCCTTTATTTCATCAGGCCTCTGCTTAAATACTGGATTATCAGAATGTCTACACCATCCATCCTGTATAAGTTGTATTACTTCCATTTTCTATCTCCATTACCTAGCTTTGCTTCCTTCATAGCAATGATCACCTCATGTCAAGTTGAATAATCATTTGTGTGATTACTGGTTATTCTTCCCTCCTAGAATATGAGCCCAGTGAAGGTGAAGGCTTCATTTGCATGCTTCACTTCTTTTTGCCCTTCATCTCAGAAAAGTGCTAAGCATGTTGCATAATTAGTATTTTTGAAGATTGAATGAAGTCCAATTGTAGGATACATGCCTTTTGAATCTCTACATAGTAACAGATAATTAACTTGTTCTGCACCAGAGAGAGTTACCAACTGACTTTATACTCTTCTCATGTTTTTATTCTACATTATTTTTTATTAAAGTAGACTTTTCTCTGTAGTTTTCTTTTCTTATAATGTCTTTGTACAGTTTTGGTATTAGGGAAATGCTGACCAGTAGAATTAGTTAGGAAGTATTCCCTATGCTTCCATATTCTGACAGAGATTGTAGAGAACTGGTATAATTTCTCCCTTAAATGTTTAATGGAATTCACTAGTGAACCCTTTTGAGCCTGGTGCTTTCTGTTTCAAAGGTTTTAAATAATTGATTCAATTTTGGTAACAGATATAGGTCAATTCAAATTGTCTATTTCTTCTTGTGTGAATTTTGGCAGATTGTGTCTTTCAAGGAATTGGTCCATTTCACCTATGTTATTAAACTTTGGAGCATAGAATTGTTCATATTATTCTTTTATTATACTTTAATATCCATAAAATCTGTAGTGAGCCTCCTCTCTTATTTCTGATTATAGTAATTTTTGTCCTTTTTTTCTTAGTTAGCTATATTAGAGACTTACTGATTTTATTGATCTTTTAAAACAATCAGCTATATTAGAGACTTACTGATTTTATTGATCTTTTAAAAGAATCAGCTTTTGGTTTCATTTATTTTCTGTATTAATTTCCTGTTTTCAAATTTTTTGATTTCTGTTTTAATTTTTATTATTTCATTTTCTGCTTGGTTTAGTTTTAATTTAATTTAATTTTTTTAGTTTCCAAAAATAACAGCTTAGATGATTGATTTCAGGTGTTTCTTCTCTCTTAATATATGCATCCAAATGCTATAAATCTTTAAAAATCTAAGCACTGCTTTTATTGCATCCCACAAAGTTTGAAATTTTGTATTTTCATTTTCATTTAGTTAAAAATATTTTTAAATTTCTCTTGATATTTCTTTTTTGACCCTTCTAAATGTGTTATTTAGAAGGGTATTATTTAATCTCCAAGTAGTTGGGATTTTGTAGTTATCTTCCTGTTACTGGTTTCTAGTTTAATTCCATTGTGGACTGAGAACAGATAGCATATGATTTCGGTTCTTTTAAATTTGCTCATGTTTGTTTTATGGTCCAGAATGTGGTCTATCTTGGTGAATGTTCTGTGTGAAATTGAGAAGAATGTGTATTTTGCTATTGTTGCTAGAAGTAGTCTATTGAAGTCAGTTATACACATTTGATTGATGGTGTTGTTTGAGTTCAGCTACGTACTTACTGATATTCTGTTTGCTGGATTTATCCATTTCTGATAGAAGGGCTTTGAAGTCTCCAACTGTGATAGTGAATTCATCTATTTCTCCTTACAGTTTTTTCAGTTTTTGCCTCACATATTTTGACATTCAGTATTTAGGTGCATACATGTTAAGGATTGTTATGTCTTCTTGGAGTATTGATCCCTTTATCATTATGTAAAGCCCCTGTCTCTTTATCCCTAGTAACATTCCTTGTTTTGAAATATGCTCTGTCTGAAATTAATATAGTTACTGTTACATTCTTTTGATTAGTGTTAGGAGGGTGTATCTTTTGCTATCCAATTGCTTTTCATCTATGTGGCTTTTTGTTTAAAGTAGATTTCTTGTAGACAACATATAGTTGGGTGCTATTCTTTTATCCACTCTAACAGTCTTTGTCTTTGAATTGATATAGTTAGACCATTGATGTTTAAAGTGATTATTGGTATAGTTGGATCAATATCTATCATATTTGTTACTGTTTTGCTTTGTTCTTAGTTTCTATTTTGTCTTACTGTTTTTCTGCCTTTTATGGTCCTAATTAAGCATTTTATATGATCTCATTTTCTCTCCTTCCTTAGAATATCAATTATACAACTATATATATATGTGTGTGTGTGTATGTATGTGTATATATATATATATGTATATATATATATATATATATACTTTTCTTAGTAGTTTCCCTAAGGTTTGCAATATACATTTACAATTAATACAAGTCTGCTTTCAAATAACACTGTATTGCTTCACAGGTAGTGCATATAACTTATAATAACAAAACATTCCTAATTCTTCCTCCCTCCCATTTCTTGTGTCATTGCTTTCATTCATTCCACTTATATAAAAGTACACAATTTGAAGGGTGCATCATGAGAGAAAACATATCTATATTTCGTCTTTGTTTCTTTGCTACAGGAGATCATAGGTATTTCCTAAAGAGAGGAAAGGGAGTTGAATATAGAACTAAACTAAGTTGAACACTAACACTATGAAACAGTTTTCCCACAGTGTAAATCCTGTGATATTGAAAGCTACACTGCAAAAAAAAATTTTCTGTGAACTGACTTATGGTGTATATTTTGCAACTGTTGCTTTCTGAAAAGACTGATGGATAAAATTACTGGTTAGACTTACTGTATGGTTTTCTTTTCAGTCATTTACCCAGCATGGAAGTAATAATGTGTTGTTTCACGTTATTACTTTTTAGCTATATATATATAAAATGTTATACAGTCAAAGCTAAGTAAATGACTTCAGAATACATTAACAATAGCATTCACTAAGAAAATTGCTCAACACTGGAACAGACTACGTACAGCAAATTTGGGAAGAAACTGAGTTTTGCCTGCAGGACTAATTTAAAACTGTCCGGCCCTGAGTTTGACAGTTTTCCTTTTAAAATTTCTAGTATTTTTGAAACAAGGATCTTTGAAGAGGGCATTAATTCTTTTAAAACTATATCAAGCCTTCAGATATCAGGTGATTTACAGATTGTACACAATGCACAAACATGTAAATTTCCTTTTCCAGTGATACTTGTTATACACTGATTAAATAGGTCATCATTATATGATCAGCCAAAGAGACAGTTAATGTTTGGGTTGTCTGGTGATCACAATTCTCAGGTGATTGTTAATGGTGTAGCACTTGTTTCCTGTCTGAAAGAGAGCATAATTTGAAGCAGGGGAGAAGGTAAGGCCCAATTAGGGATTTAATAAGCAAAGTTTCACTAGAATTGTAGTGTTAGAGTGCTTTTAATTGCAATCAAAAGAAACCCTGCACAATTGGCAGAAAAATAAAGAAAGGTATTATCTAAGAGAGATAAAGGTAGGACCTAGCCTCTGATTTTGGTTTCCTCAGCAGTGTCTTCATAAAGAACCCAGGAGCATTATCACTTCTCTGCCTTCATAGCTTAGAAGACTGGTTTCCCTGTGCATAGAAGGCTGCCTACAGAATCAGTACTTCCTTTATCATATCCAATGGAGAGACAGAGTCTGACTTCAATACAATGGAGTATAGAAGTCCAAAGTAAAAATTCAGTTAGGTTTGAATAATAAAGTTTGCTGGCAAAACTTATACCTATGTGTTTACAGATATTGATAGGGAAGAAAATTTCATGTTTGGGTGATCAAACAAGTATATGATGATGACTTCCTCAATAGTCTTGAGAGAAGTAAATGAAGAATTAACCAAAGACTTATGAAAACTTGGAAGAATAGGTTTGTCTAAATACAATACAAATAAGTGCAAAACAGGAAAAGAAAGCCAATTGGAATCTTCAGTAATTTGAAGAAATATTCCAAGGGATAAAACACTTGAAGAATTGAATTTCAGTATATCCATCCATGGTATTATATCATCCTATGCCTGTATTTGTTGTACACTTTTACCTAAATGTTACTGTGTAGGACTACATAAACAAAACAATGGACTATGTATTTTGTAGCTCATTTGAAGAGGCTTTAAAAGGACAGTTGGGTTGCATTCTGCTTTCTCCTTATCTGTTAGCTATAACAACAAATGCCCTTGAAAGAAGCCTCGGTATTTGGAAGTCTTTCCGGGACAAGTCCTTCCATGCCTCTTCCCTCTCAAATTCTGTGTCTTTCTGCCTTGTATTGCATATTTTACAAAAGACTTAAACTCGTAAGGCTTAACAAAAATTAAATCTAACTTCTTGAAAAGTTGTCGAGACTTCTGATACTAGGGCTGGACTAAGTAAACATATTTATAACCTGTTTCTCTCCAATTCCCAGTGAATGAACAGAACTTCCACTAAAATAATGAATGTGTAACTATGTGTAGAACTAGAAGGAAGAACAAAAAAAGCAATAATTCTAATAAAAATTGTTAGAATAGTGATAAATTAGTATTCTTTATTAGCAAAAAGCTCTAAGCTCAGAGTAAAGAGTGTGTACATGAATGAATATAGCATTGGCTTTCTAAAAAAATGTATTTATTCAACACTACTGTTTTTTTTAATTACGTGCTTTTTGGGAAAAATATATACATACAAATATTTAATTATATATATGTGCAAAAATAAAGGTGGTTTTAATGATTTTTAATAGTCTAATACTTTTTCTAAACCCTGATTAATCATCTTGCTCCTAACCCCAGGATTAGAGCCCTATTTTGTAGATTATAGTTATAGAGAACAATTAAGAGAAGCTAATTCAAGAACTGTATTTTGGTGTCCAGTTTATTTCTCTACTCCCTCTCCGCAGATGGTGTTGCCAATTTGTATGATCTCATTATGCTTACATTACTTCATTCCTAATGGAAGGGCCTGTCTGAGAACAGATGTATACAATAACACAGGAATTCCAGGCCTATATTTATCTACCTAGTTTAGACTTCCATTTACAAATATAATTGGATTGCCAAGTACCACTGAGCATTTGAAGAAAATCAACAGAAAGACAATTTAAGAAGAAAAAATGTAATAGATCTCAGAAAAATGAAATGGAAATCAAGGAAGAGAAGACCATTTAAAAAAATTATATCACTAGAATATGAAAAAACGTGTCATTCAAAATACAGGAAAAGACTGCTAAAAATATGAGTGAGCCACCATGTAACAGAGTTTTAGCAATAAAAAGTATAATTGCTAAAATTAAAAACATAAGTAAAAGACAAAAATGAAAGCAAGGAATTATATGACAAAGATATTTGATTCTTATAATGATGGGGTGAAAGCCTATCTATTATTTCTAAAGGAGAAGGGAAAGTATTTAGAAATCAGTAAAGGGCCAAATGCAAAGAAACTAAAATATGTTTTAATTTAGAACAACTATCAAATTGTGCATAAGAAATGCATTTACTTTGATACTTGGAACATTCTCTTTAACATAGTGGTTTAATGATTTACTTTTTATACTCTTACACATTGTTTATGAGCTAAAAAATTTAATGACATTATTTCTGGTTTTTACAATTAAATTATAGTGAAAGCATAGGTGGCTTGCTTATACATACTGATTATGTATATGCATGTGAATATCTTGGCTGTGAAAATATTCTAATTTAATGGACATCAGATGAAATTTGGGAGCAGAGAAAACTGGGTGAAAGAATGGCAAGAGTGGTAGGTTTGTCCTATTTTGGATAATCAAGGTTTAGGATAATGTGTTTAAAATTGAGAGATAAGAAAATGGAGATTTAATATATATTTTAGAATTATAAAGACAGGATCTGAAGACTGGGTATAATTTGAAAATATTGAAAGGAAGATGAAAAATAAATATGGTATGTAGGATCAATTAAGTAAATTTTCAAACTTCAAATAGGAGAATTAATAAATAAAAATAATAAATCAATAGAGGGAAGTATCCTCTTGAAAACCCCAAACAAGAAAAGGTTAAAATGTTTAATTTGTGGATTAAGACTAAGCGTCAAAGTTCAGGTGGTTAGTTGGTGTGAAATTGGCTACTTTTACATTTCATTTTTTTTTTTTACTCTTCTGAAACACTGAATTTTTTTGAAAACTGAATTCTTGTGTTAAATTTATAATAATTTTAAAATTAAAATGATGTGACCCTTGACTTAAGAGCATCATGGAGGGGCATGAGAGAGGGAGTAAGGATAATTTTCCATTCTATATTTCTTGCATTGTTTTAATTAAAAAAGAGGGACATTATCAAGTAATATATTCAGCATTGAAAGTATAACATTCCATATCAGTATATTAAAGATTGCTTTTTTCCCCCTATTTTCCAGTTGCTCCATTTCCACTATCACTTTCAATATCGAAATATTCCTGTGTGCCTTCAATTACTACCATACTTGGCATTTCATTTCCAGGACAAATAACTACCCAGTAGCTCTTTAAGGACCACAGTACACAAGGGAAGGACAATAATGTTGCAGGAGTAAGAGAAGTAGGACATGCTCTATGTTTAAATCCTGCTGTGCACAATTCCCTAGGAGGAGGTTAGTAAAAATTTCAGAAAATAGTGCTGCCCTGTTCCTAGCCTCTTTTTTTTTTTTTCAGTATAAATTCTACAACAAAAAAAAATTTGCCATTTGGGAAAACTGTACATAAATTTTGATCACAAGTCATTATCAGTAAAACTGCCTTCAGTTTTTTTAGTTGTGCCAGGGTCACCCAAGTAAATGGCTTACAGAGAATTGGTTTGCTGCCCCAATTACACTATCGTAGATGCTTCTGAGGTTTGAAACCAAAACTTATTATTTAAATATTTGAAAAAGTAATAATACTTTCAATCTAAAATGATTAATGTAGACACAGAGCAGAGGAAAACCAAAAGCTCAGGAATCAAATTAGGATTACCATTTGATATCAAATATATTCTGTAAAATAAAGCCCAATTTAAGAATAATTTTTGATCCTTTTTTTATAGAGAAATTATTTGAGTGTGACCTATGCAACATAAACAAGGTTTGGGATTATAAATCATGAGAATGTATTAAAATTCAGTGTATGTCACTATCATGTAACGTAACTTTACTCTCTTTATTTCTGTATGTCCCTCAGTTTTCGTCTCTGAAAATCAAAAATTAACTGATGCACATGCATGATTTTAGAAAAGAATTCCATAAAATGGCAAAGAATTATTTTCTGTGTTAGTAATTCCCAGGCCCACCCACTCTTAACTCCCCAGAGGAAATCATGGTTAACATTTCTAAGTTTAATTTCTTCTGATGGCTACTTCCATTATAAAGTGAAATAATGCTAATGCCTCTATATCTCTGTTTATGAGTGCATCAGCTATAGAAGTAAGTGCTGATAGTCCAGAATGAAAAAGCACAGAACAGGATGCACTTAAATTACCTCCTACTTTTTCTCTCACTTACTCAACTCCTCATTTTGTTGTTGCGTATGCGTATTTTAGATCTCTTAAAGTTGTTTTAATTATTATAAATCATTTTTCCTTCTTTTGTCTACCTCCTAATTTTCATTAGTTACATTTTTACATTGTGATTTATAATACTTGCATTAACTTTTATTATTAGAGAATAAATGTAGCACTTCATTTAATTGTATAACATATGATGTAATTTCCCAGCCCTATGCAAATCCTTTCTCATCTGGAAGTTTAACTGCTGCTGCAGTGGAAATTCCTATCTATGCTGAAGGCTTCCCTCCTCAAGAGTTTGCATCTCTCTACTTCTCTTCCTGAGAAAGCTCAGGAGCTTTCTCCTGAGCCATGGAGGCTGGCTCAGCCCATAGAGAGGGCAGCCCTGAAGTGCTGGGATTTAACATCCCCAGGTACAACCCTTAGCCAATAAAAGGTGGGAGTTGATGGCTAAATTATCCAAGGAATTTATCCTCAAGGAAGCAAGTCTGAAATGTGTTATACACCATTCTTCCCTTCCCCAGGGTCTCCAGAGAGATGAAACTTCCAGGTGGTCAAAGTGGTGACCTTTTCATTAAGGCACCCTTGATTGTCTTTCACTGTCTAACTTTTCCAACTCCCTCGTTTGTTTTCCCTTGGATCATGTTCCACATAAACTACATTCAACCAGAATTTTGTGTCAGGATCTATTTTCCAAGGTACTCAACTAAGAAAGGGTGTTTTATTATACATTTATCTCTAAATTCTAAATATTGAAAACAAAATACATAGAGAGAAATTCAGAAATAGTATAGGACAGAATATTATTTACTGCTTATTATTGTAATTATAGATTAGGAAATGAAAATCCTTTGATTAAAATACATTTGTTTGGAGGATCATTTTTTAACACTTAAGATGTTACAGATTCCTTTAAAATATCTCTCTTGTTTTCCTTCAAGTTTCCTAGGGTCTCTGAATATAATCGTATGTTGCAGTGTCCCTTTAAACATCATATTTAGACATATTGCTCATAGGAGAGACAAACACTTCAATAATACTTTGTGTAGTATTTCTAAGATGCAAAAAATCAGATTTATTAAATACTTTGCCTAAGGTCATATAGAATATAATAATGAAACCAGGAAGTAGAATACACCAATCTTTGACTGCTTTTCCAGGACTTTCTAATGTTTTCATTTTTGTTTTTAACTTATTTTGAGGTATAAAGTTACAGTAATTTAATTCTGTGGAAGGACTATATGCAATCAGATATGAAGCCTTTAAATTTGTTACTTAAATTCAATTTGGGAACAACTTTTCAGACCAATTCCAAATGAATTTAATTCTTATTCTTTATTAGGAAAACCCCAAGGTATCTTCCTGATGTAAAGGGAAAGAAGAAAAGGAATTCAGATGTAAAACATGAGAAACAGCTATGGGTATGGTTCTGCTCTCACAATATATAGAGAAGCATGGCCACACATTTTATTATACTATTTGCTGCAAAAGCAGAGAAAAATTGTAGGTAGTATGGAAGGGCACTGAACCATTTTGTTATCCACTGACCCATGTGTTGGTGCAGAGGGCTTTAACTTGGACAGACTTTACCAGGTCTGTAAGGAGGTACACAGAGCCCTATTTTACCCACTTTTGTTTCTTTGAGGAAAGATGAAGTGGCCTGACTTTTGTGCTTATACATTTTACAACATCTTCTATACAACAGTAAAATATACTTATAGAAAGAGGTATAGATTTGTAAAAGGGAAAGGTAATATACTTTCTGGCTCCATTATTTGGTAGAGGTAATTAAAAACTAATTTTAATTTCATTCCCTTCACATTTTATGTAAATTGCAAGGCAGCAGTGAGTGTCACTGTACTTTTACCCACATCAGGGCTGGAAGCCCAGTTCACTAACCTGGGATTGCCCTGTTTTTCACAAGACGACAGTTATGTCTTGTAGCTCCCTCTTTTTAATAATAGTAGTCATGGAATTGACAATATATTATTATATGAGTCTTTTTATTATAAATACTTGTGTGCTTTTTTTCATAAACTGAGACAAAGTCTTTGAGGCCAGACATTGGGCTGACCTTGTATCGCTATGAGCCTTAACGTAGTTGCCTTAAATATAGATCATGCTTACATCTGTTGCCTGGAGCACAATTTACCAATTGAGATTATTAGTCAATCATTAGAATTTAAGCCTCTAGCTTTTAGGGTTCATCTTTGTTGACTTTTTTTTCCCATGGTTGGTAATATTCCCTCTGGATTTAAAGACTTCAATGACTTTTTCCCATCAAAATCAGCTGAGAAGCTTTAAAAATATGCTAGTGTTCTGGCCCTAACCCTAGACTGATTAAAGTAGAATTTCTGGAAGTATTTCTTAGATGTATTTTTTTTAGAGCTCCACAGTTCACTGTAATGTAGAGAGTCAGGAATCAGTGATAGACTGTTAGAAAAGGTCTGCCATCTCCCATCTCTACCCCCACTACAAAAATCTTTTCATTCTCTGCTTTTATTGTACACTCTTTGCAGCTAAAATTTTTGTCCTCTTTGCTAGACATAGTAGGAATTGCCTTTACTAAGGCCTTAAGTGGGTGCTCACTGCACTAAGTTGTATATATTTATTATTGAATTTTAGACATTTTCCACAATGTACAGGTATAGAGTATCTGGGAGGGTGTTTACTCAAGGTAAAACAACTAGTTACTGTTTTCAGGATTTTATTGTCTGCTTTCTTCCTCTTTGTGTCTTAAGGATCACTTCAATCCTGAGCCTTTCTTTCACTAATGGCGGAAAGTCTTCATATTGCCTTTTTTCATTTCATACCTATGAAGAACTAATGGAAATAATTGATGATCTTCTCTTGCTTTGATTTTAAATACATCATGGATATATTGACAGTTAAATCTAGGACATCCCAACTTTGAACTGAATTATCTCAGGGTTTACTGGAACATAGAAATATGAAGAAAGTAAGGTACAGAGAGAATAAGTGACTTGTCCAAATGCACAAAGATTGTAATTGGCAGAAATAGCATTAAAACTAAGAGTACCTTCTTTATTTTTCTGGCGAAATACTTCAAACATATGTACAATAATGTATAGAAAAATAAAATAGTCATATTCTCACTATGCATTTTTAAAAACCTAGTATTTTTGGCCATATTTGATTCAGTTTTAAAAGAAATTGAATATTACATATGTCATTAAAAGCCTATTAGGAATCTCTCCTATGTTCAATACACATCCCTTGATTCCTTTGTCACTGCTGGTTCCAGATCTCTTAAATGTGGTATTTATTATTTCAAGACACACTACTTCTAAAATAATTTGGATCCTTTGAATTCATAGTGATTTCTACATTCTCTATCATTAATTTTTACCTCTGATTTCATTTATACACTTAAGACTATAGTACTTTAGCAAATTTAACTCCACAGTAAACAGCACTATTTTTGCTTTTTTTTACCATCTTAGCCAAAAAGTTATCTGAAATTCAATGTTTAATTAAATTTACATCATAATTCTTTCAGTATAATCTAGATATTAAATTATTGTATTGCATCCTAACAAATCTTTATTCTCTTATTTCAACTATTTCAATGACAGTAAAAGTTATTTGTTATATCAGTAATTTCTTATATCTTTTCTGTCTTCATCTTCCATAATTTTCCATTATCTATCAAATTGAGTTTAAAACCTAATAATTGGCTTTACGATTACCTGATACTACCATTTTATTTTCTTTTTTTCATATCTTACAATGGCTTTGAATGCTCTTTCTGTTACAGGCATGCTAACATTTTGGGCATACTGGTTTATCCCATTCCCCAGGCTTCTGTTGATACTATCCCATCTATCTGAATCACACTCTCAACTTATCTCTGATAGACATACTTCCATCCATTGCTGTGTTGTTTCAAGGAAACAATAACAAATAACTCAATAATTTGTGAACTCAGAGTCTGATTTTATATTTGGGAAGACATTTTCCTAAATTAAGCTTTCAAAGTGTTGCAGTGAGCTAAGTTAGCCAGCTTTCAGTGGCACACCAACTAGAAGTGCTCAGCACCACTAGAAGTGCTCTGAACTCTGCTTTGACTATAATTTGCTTGTACCATATCCCTGAATATAGTTCTTCCTCTCCAAAGAATAGAGAATTTGTATAATCTCACTAAATGTTTGAGCAGATTTTGGTGATCCTTTAGCAGCTAAAATACTAAAAAATATCTCCTTTTAAATCCACTGCCATTACTCTACACATACTAAATGACAAAGTATTGAAGCATCTACTCAGACCTCCAAGTAATTACCTAGCATTCGTGATTCTTGATTTTTCTCGAGTTACCTTCAATGTAAAGGAGAAGATAGTTGAGAGATAAATATCATTTAAGGAAATTGGAATGATAATCATATCCTAAGTTACTCCTGGTTATATATGGTTTATGGACATTCCAAACTAAAACAAAAGAAAAAACAAACAAAAAAACACCTATGTGTGTGTGTTTTTTTAATCCTGAAGCTTTTCTGTTAATGATGGCACTTACTTCATAGAAATCAAAAACAAAGTTATTTTTAAAAATTGAAACTGAATTTATACCAGAAGGAACCTCTAATCCTGTCTTGGTGGTAGGATAATGTGTTGAGGTCAGATAGGGAATAAATACATTAACAATAAAGCTTGTGTGATGAGTCTTATCTGCAGAATGAAGATATATATACTGTGCTGCTGATTCTAAGTTAGAAATATTATCCTAATGCATTAGAGTCTCAGTTGCCAAGGGAAAAAAGTCGTGTATTATTTATTAAGAGATAGGATTACAAGTGTTAAAAATGTTATTAACACCAATGCAGTTGCCAGCATTGGGTTGGGTCACATTATTTTTCTGTTCTCTTTATCAAATTAGTGAGGAGGCGACCTCCAGCACAGGAGGCAAAGTGATATTGTATACACTTCAAAAGGGAGACACTGGAGATGAGGAAGGCCCTGTGTTGTTTGGCCAAGCCACATTCATGTAATTGGATCTGGGGGCTGACAACACTAATGCACCCAATGACAGGAGGTGATGGAGGCCCATCTGTGCTGGGCTGCTGAGTTGATCATATCAAGGAAACTGCTGATCAATTTTCTGAGAGTGACTCAGAGCCAAAATTAGGTAGCTGAAAATTTCCATCCATCTAATCTGAAGACAGGAAGAAATCTGCTGTTGAAGAAAGAAAATAAATGTATTATGTTAAGAAGCTCTCAAATTACATGTAATTTTCAACTGATTGTTTTGTCAAAAACATATTCTCTTTCTAAAGTTTTTGAAATGCACTTATTTATTTACTATTGGATAACTATTTTTTCGTATTCTGATTCCATGATTAGATAGCATAGCAAAAGTATAATGTAGGCCCAAAACCAGACGGGCTAGATTTATATCACTTATGGTAGCACCTGTGTCCTTATGAAATATGTTTAGCTTCTCTGTGCCACAGTGTCTTCATCTTTAAAATGGAGCAAATAGAATTGTTGCATTAAATATTATGCATCTATGTCCTACTAAATGCTCCATAGCATTTCAGGCACATACACAAGATCAAGTCACATAAATGCAAACATTTTTATTAGCTTAGTAATGTTAGGAAAAAATATATCAGACCTGATTTTGCCCAACCTGGCTTTATGTGATCTGTTTGAAGAAAGTGGGTAAAGAAATAGAGGAGTGTACTCATGATTTCCTTAATGCAAATAAATGGGTCCAGTGAGCTCATCAGGAATATTGTCATTGGCTAAGAAACTGTTAATTCCTCATACTCTCTTCTCTGTGTAATTTCTATTTGTCCCCTTAGTGTTACTCCCTTACAATACTCTATGTTATCTATGCTGTCTTTCTCATCTTCACTTGAAACCTATTCTCATAACTTTAAATCATCCTAAGTTAGATATGATCTTTGATGCTTTAAATGTGTCGCAAGATTACTGGCTCTTTAAGAGTGTGTAAAGGGTCAAATGCAAAGAAATAATTGAGAGGATGGAGTCAGGTGTCTGTTACAGGATGTCACAATTTCTTCAAGGTATAGGGCCTCCACTGCCTGCCCCATCTGACTTACCACTGGGGACTGTACCCACTAGTTAGGTAGCTTTGTGAAGCAGATTAGAAGCTGTTCCTTTGCTAACTCTTTCAGCAATCTGAGTGGATATTTATAATTATGCTCCCTATCCCTATTCAATCCCCTTTATCATCCTGTCATGTAATAGATACTTTGAGAGCTCTGCTTTATTTATTTCCATATTTATTTATTTCCATATTTTAATACATTTTCACACTCAGTCATTTTCCAGCACAACTTGATAAAGCTTTCTTGGTTCAGAATATATGTTTTCCTACCAATTAATAGGAATGATTCAATAAATGGAAACAGATATTTGTGGATCTTCTTTCATCTGCCCATCATCTTTCTCCTGAAAATTTCTCATTATGAGCTTATGCCAATGTGGGGGCTTCCTCATGGTCAGGCTACCTAGGTGGAAGTTATATCCCATTGGTTATCTTATGTTGCCTAGAGCAGGGGTCCCCAACCCCCTGGCCATGGACCAGTACCGGTCTGCAGCCTGTTAGGAACCAGGCCGCAGAGCAGGAGGTGAGCAGTGGGTGAGAGAGCAAAGCTTCATCTGCCGCTCCCCATTTCTCCCCGTCGATTACATTACCACCTTGAACCATCCCTCCCCATTGCTCTTATTACTGCCTGAACCAACCCTCCCCCTGCCCCCCATCTGCGGAAAACTTGTCTTGCATGAAACTGGTCCCTGGTGCCAAAAAGGTTGGGGAACGGTTGCCTACAGCCCTCTGCCCTGCACTTAACAGACATTAAAATATCTTGGTGTTGCCATACCCCAGAAATCACCTGTGTAAATTAGTGTGGATTTTAGTAACCAGCTAGAAACTACAAAATCAAGAAGAGTGTCTTGCGTCTAGTTACCATTTTAAATAAATGATATATTGAGCAAACAATGCCATAGAGGAAAGGATTTATTGATCAATTCATCTAATCACTTCATCAAATGAGCAAACTGAGGCTCAGACCTTTAAAAATAAAATTAAGGACTTTTGTTTTACTTACAGCAAGAGACTGCTTTGAAAAGATACATAAATGAGTAGAGGAATGAATGAGTACAAGTTATACTGCACTGTCATTCCTTTAGAAGTTTTGAATTAGATCATCTCCCTTTTTTTATTGTTTTGTCTTAGTCAGTACATTCCTCTTCTCCAGATGAGTTTCATGAGGAATAAATTATCCATGGAACTCATGTGTATATAGTAGCTAAATCTCTATTCAGTTAATTCAGATGACTTCTTCCCAGATATTGAATGTCAAATTAGGTCAGGTGAGTAATAATTTGATCTAATTAGCTTCCCCAGAAGCTGTTAATTCCCTTACCTAGAGCCAAATAGAAGACTGGTGATAGTTTAACTGCCTGTGTGAATGTATATAGTGTCAGTGTGAGGAGCAGCAACGTTCTTTGCCGCTGAAAAATGAAAATATAAAATTTGTTTTTTATTGTGACCAAATAATATTGAAACCTGGGTTTGATTTCTTGGTATAACAACCTGGGTTTGATTTCTTGGTATTAATAACAAAGATATATGGGACAGTTTTTGTATCATGTTTCCCTTTTAAGGGATAGTATATAAAAATGAAATTTAGAATATTTCATAATCAAGGATTAATTTCCCTGGTCGTGCTGGGTTTTTGCAATATAGAAATCAATAGGGCTTATAAGTGATATAAATGAGACCATGGTTACTAAGAACACATTCAGGGTAAGGAACTAATCCGTAAGGAACTAATCCCAGTTGCACTTGTCAGAAAAAATAACATTTTGACAAAACCTGCTGTATTACTTTGCAAGCACATATTACCAAATTTCCCCAACTGGATTTAAAAAATTGTAAAGGGTAGAGGATGCAGAACTTTATAAAAAGATGATGAGTGTCTCAATGACTTGAAATCAAAGAAAGGCTTGCCAACCAATCATACATGATTTCATCTACTGCTAGTTCCCTAACTTTTTATTCCAAATTTAAAATTTTGGCCCAGTCTAGGTCAAATATATTCCTGAAGAATCAGCTAGGACAAAAATGCTGAGTTGTGATAATTGGGACATCACTATAAAGGCTATTCTCAAAGGTTGTTTTGATATAGCTAGCTAGCCCCAAGAGAGGTCC
Organism: Grampus griseus; assembly: GCF_964374135.1. Classification (NCBI taxonomy): domain Eukaryota; kingdom Metazoa; phylum Chordata; class Mammalia; order Artiodactyla; family Delphinidae; genus Grampus; species Grampus griseus. The sequence goes on from NC_138998.1 coordinate 92,684,492, forward strand.
TTCTTAGCTTCTCTGATTACATTTAATTGTGGTAGGAAGGGCAAAATTTTGAAATGAAATGTAGGCTGGAATAATTAGGAGTCACTGCAAAACTAGTTGTTTCTAACTGTGTTTTCCTTCAGCTCAAATCTGAACCAAATCTGGATGGCCTTTTATTAAACTTTGTTGATGTGGTACTACATTTTTTAAGAATGTGTCAATCTTACCCCTGATAATCTATATGATTGAGCATAAGTTTCTGTATTTGATAACTCTGTTAGTTATTTCTTTGATAATACCAAAGAGCAAGCAGTCCCTGTATCTTAGGAGCTTATAACTATACACATTTCACTCATGGGTTTGAAAGTTTTTTAGGCTTTGGATCAGATCAGTTGCACAATCAGTAACATGGCAAGGAATAGGAAGAAAGAAATTTATAGGCTATCATAATACAAAAACACCCCACAACTAATTGCAAAACAGACTTAGTATATTTACCAGGCAACAGAATTTTTAATGAAATGGTACTCAAAGGTATAAAATGTTCAGGTGAAGGACACAATTAATTATGGGGAATTGTTGAAACTTACGATGATTACTATATCAAAGAATATAAAATTATCCTCTAGTAACGAAGCCAACAAAATCTTGGGTAATTACAGTTTTTCTTACTAGTCTTCATACAAATGTATTTACTCATTTGGGCTTCTATAAGACATCCCTGTTTTGTATTAAGAGAAATTATAAGACTTGTCTACTATAAGAAATGCGTTGTTAGAATTGTTGCAAATTCCTCATTATGAGAGTGTTTGGATAAATATATTTCTGTTATAATACTGTTGATAGTTGTTCTTTCCTTGAATAATTTGTGTGATTTTTATCATTAAACACTAAAATTATTTTGCTGATCTGGTCTTCCTATTCAGATTGCTGCTAACATTTCAGAGACAAATTAACGTCCCACATCTAGAAAATTTATGATTTCACTATATTTTTATTTTAGGCATATTTCTATCTCTTTTCTATTATTGTTCATGTCATTTACCTATTTTCTTTTTGCATTCTTTTTCATTAAACTCTCTTGCTGTGTTTCAAATATTTTTATAGGCTACCCTAAATCTTTTCTAGATTGCAACAGGATATGCATAAACAAATGTAAAACATTGCACACCTTTGGATAGCTTGATTGATCTCCTTGGACCAGCTCTTTCATTTTCACAGTGAGGAAGTTCAGACTACATTGACTTATCTAGCTCATTTGAGGTTTAATACGTTATTAGGGGTAGATTCCAAAGACAATGATTGGGGCTAACACTAAGCTATGGAGATAAGGGGACCATTTAGTTAGCATTTTCGTCAGCACACTGAAAAGTGGTAAGAACATAAAATGAGTCAACCAGCAGTGCCTCCTCAGGATGAAGTTAGATCCTGATTAGGGAAAAGAAAATGCACAATTAGGAAACTTAGAACCAGAAGTAGATTTTGGCAGCTATTATTAGATGTCATAAACTGAACAGTTAAGAGGCAGAGTCACTCAAAATAAGATTTATACTGTTAAACTCAATCCTTCCGTGTCTGAAACTATGACCAGTCACAAGCTGCTCTTTAAAATAGTTCACATCCAACCACCAATCTGCGTTGTTTGACATGGTGATCAACCCTCGTGTAGGATTCTGAACAATTCAAAACTCTTCCCTAAGAAACCTCATAAGTACCAAGCATTCTGCATCAGTGAGTAGGTTAAATGGCTCCTCCCTGAAGGGAGATTAGGAGGTAAGACCCTTATATTTCTTAACAGTCAGTTCTGCTTTCTGACTATTAGATGTCTTTTTCAATCCATTGCAGAGGCAGTCTGCATAACAGGCATACTTCAGAGATCTCAAACTTAGGAAAGTTGTCAGTTTCCTCAGTTCTTGTCAGTTTCTAACAGGAAAAGTTTACAGAGTGCCACTCATCACATAACTGGGTATGGTAATTCACTGCTATGAGCTTTCCTTTTAAATGCCTGAGCATCTGTCACCCAGACATTTTTGGATTCAGGCAAAGGACCTTTTGTTCCCTTATATTTGAATGCACAGTAAAACAGCTTTGGTCAAATGAGTATTGAATGGAGTCTGAAGATTCAGCACTTTCAACACACCTACTAGTTTGTATCATTATTTATTCATTTATTTATTTTTTAGTTTCCACTTTCTACTAATTTTTAAACAAAGTAATAAGTAAAATGTTCTAACAGAGTCAAATAATTACCCTCTATTTGTGTACAAGTAGCAAAGATGTATAAGCTGAACTTCTGACTAATAGGTACCACTGTCTTTCAGAAGCCCACTGTTATATTCATTTTACCAGAGACACCTTAGAGGTGACACTGTAGAGTGTGAAAGTGTGAGCATGCCTTGTGGTTGAGGCCAACCTCCACTAGTGCATGTGAACAGTTGTGTTGCCTTTTGAACTTTCCTTAACCAGAGGAATAGGTTTGGAAGAACCTGGGGTCCCAGATTGTGCTGATAAAGCAAAGCTGTATTATTATATTCTGTTGTTGTGAACTTTATTTAAAGAGACATTATAATATATTCTGTTAACTTTTGGAGGCGTTGTTAGTACCAAGACTTTTAACCATATGAATTAATACATTTACTATTTTGTATTAATAAATGCACAAAGAACTTTGGTTGTGAGCATGATTTTTCCTAATTATTCACATAACTACTCTGCAATATATTGTGGGTATTGGGAGTACAAATCTGGGAGGCATACTTCTCTGGTTCAGATCTAAATTTTGTCATTTATTAGCTGTGGGATTTTAGGGAAATTTCATAACCTCTCTGTTTCTCAGTTTTCACATTGGTATATGGTACTGTGATAGTAATGACTGAGTAGGTGTGGAGATAAAGTTAATGCACATTTTATCAAAAGGAAAATAGTCTAGATATTTAAGAAAATCAGAGTATTGTTTTTTAAGTTTGGGGTTAAAGGACAATATGGGGCTAAGGACAAAATTTGTACAAAATTCAACGGCGAATTTCTTAAAGTATATATCAAAGATTGTCCAGGGGATTCTGGGAAGATGGCGTAGGTATCATCAGGAATCTCTCTCTACTTAGCCAATAATTGCACTGGCAGAGTCTTTCTGATGGAACTATTTTGTAACTCTGGAGTCTGTTGAAGGCTTGCAACTTTCAGGGGAAGGCTTGGACAGTAAATTGTGGTTAATTTCAGTCAACTTCAGCTCTTAGCACAATAACAGCTACTCATTCACCACTCCTAACCCTGTGGCAGGCAGCTGTGCATGTGTTCCTGAAGCAGTTTTCACATAGTTTGTGGGAGTGAGGGTGGAAAAAAGACCCTGTTCCCCAAATATTAGAGATCTCTGCTCTGATTATTTTTTTGTTGTTTCTGATCACAGAGGTGCAGCCAAAGAGGTGGGCAGTCGTTGTTGTACCGCCTCCCATTGTTGCAATCCCTACCCCCCTGCTTGAAGTGACTTTCAGAAGATTTAAAGGGATGAGCCCTTCCTCCCCTTACATTTTGCTTTTAACCTCTTCAGCAATCATACTTTAGAGACCAGGACATTCAAAAATGATTGCATATACAATGAAAATTAGAAAGTGTGCATGCCTGGGGAAAGGCTGAGAAGACCTTAAGTTTATACCTAAGACTAATCCTCAGCACAGAGACAGCCTACAATTAAAACCAAAAATAAAACAAAAACCCCAAAAAACAAACAAAAAAGGCAACAAACCCCCTCCAAAACCCTGGGAAAGAAGGAGAATCTGATTTCCAGAATTACCACATTATTAGATTTAAATGTTCATTGTTCAACAAAAAAATCATAAGGCATCCAAAGCTACAGGAAAGTATGGCCCATTTAAATTTTTTTCTCTTTTAATTTAATTTATTTTATTTTTTAAACGTTTTTATTGGAGTATAATTGCTTTACAATGGTGTGTTAGTTTCTGCTTTATAACTAAATGAATCAGTTATACGTATACATATATCCCCATATCTCTTCCCTCTTGCGTCTCCCTCCCTCATACCCTCCCTATCCCACCCTTCTAGCTGGTCACAAAGCACCGAGCTGATCTCCCTGTGCTATGCGACTGCTTCCCACTAGCTATCTGTTTTACATTTGGTAGTGTATATATGTCCATATATACACTACCACTTTCTCACTTTGTCCCAGCTTACCCTTCCCCCTCCCCGTGTCCTCAAGTCCATTTTCTAGTAGGTCTGTGTCTTTATTCCTGTCTTGCCCCTAGGTTCTTCATGACTTTTTTTTTTTTTAAGATTCCATATATGTATGTGTTAGCATCCAGTATTTGTTTTTCTGACTTACTTCACTCTGTATGACAGACTCTAGGTCCATCCACCTCACTACAAATAACTCAATTTCGTTCCTTTTTATGGCTGAGTAATACTCCATTGTATATATGTGCCACATCTTCTTTATCCATTCATCTGTCGATGGACACTTAGGTTGTTTCCATGTTCTGGCTATTGTAAATAGAGCTGCAATGAACATTGTGGTACATGACTCTTTTTGAATTATGGTTTTCTCAGGGCATATGCCAAGTGGCCCATTTAAAGAAAAAAAAGAAAGTCAACAGAATTATCCCTGGAAAAAAACATAATGGCAAATATACTAGAGAAAGATTTTAAAACTAATGTCTTAAAAATACTGAAAGAACTAAGGAGAGATGTGGAGAAAGTCAAGAAGATGATTTATGAACAAAATAGGAATATTAATAGAGGTAGAAAACCTAAAAAGAGACCAAAAACATTTCTAGAGCTAAAAAGTACAATAATAATTAAAAATTTTACTAGAGGGTTTCAAAGACAGGATTTGAGTAGGTAGAAGAAAGAATCAGCAATTTAAAGATAGGATAATGGGAAATTATCCTGTCTAAGGAACAGAAAGACAAAAAGATTGAAGAAATGACCAGAGTCTAAGGGGCCTGTGGGATGCCATCAAATGGATCAACGTATGTGTCATGGGAATCCCAGAGATGTGTGTGTGTAATTAGTTTTTAATTACCTCTACCAAATAATGGAGCCAGAAAGTATATTACCTTTCCCTTTTACAAATCTATACCTCTTTCTATAAGTATATTTTACTGTTGTATAGAAGATGTTGTAAAATGTATAAGCACAAAAGTCCTCAATAAAATACTATCAAAAAGAATTCAGGTTGAGAGTCCGCCTGCCAATACAGGGGACGCGGGTTTGTGTCCCGGTCTGGGAAGATCCCACATGCCACTGAGCGGCTGAGCCCGTGAGCTATGGCCTCTGAGCCTGCGCGTCGGGAGCCTGTGCTGCGCAACGGGAGAGGCCACAACAGTGAGAGGCCCGCGTACCACAAAAATAAATAAATAAAATAAAATAAAATAAAATAAAAAGAATTCAGCATATTATAAGGATTATACACCATGATCAAGTGAGGTTTATTCCTGGAATGCAAGGATGGTTTAACATATGAAAATTGATTAATGTATTATTCCACATCAGCAGAATGAAGGAGTTAAAAAGCACATGATCATCTCAAGATACAAGAAGCATTTGACAAAATTCAACACCTTTCATGATAAAAACACATAAAAACTTAGAAATAGAAAGAAACCAACTCAATATAAAAGTTCCTCCTTAATAACTGAAAATATGTAATCTTTGCATAGTGGAGAAATTTACAAATTTAAAGTCAGTTCATATTTAGAAAACAAAACAACCCTCGATTTATAGATTTATTTTATATGCTGGTCTCATGGGCAGATGAGATGTTATATGATTAGATATTACTGGCTGTAGTTCAGAAATAGCTCCTCTTTCCAAAATATCACTACATCTGGTCTACAATCGTCAACATCATGCAAATAAATATATCCAGCAAATAACTAAGAAATTATTAACCACCATTAAAGGCATAGTATAGTAAAGTACCTAACACAGTATCTGGAGACAATATCATATGTTTTCCCTGTTTCGAGGAGGACTGATTGATTAGAAAAGAACCACAAGATATGTTTGCAGTGGTGGCTAGAAGGTTAGGATAAATGTAAGAGTCTTTCTAAGAATCTATTGTATATTTCTCATTGGCAATTTTGACAAAGACAGCACAGCTTATATTGCTTCCTCTTTACAGTTTCTTTGAAGTTAAGAAGCCCTAGTGGGGCTTCCCTGGTGGCGCAGTGGTTGAGAATCCGCCTGCCTATGCAGGGGACATGGGTTCGTGCCCCGGTCCGGGAAGATCCCACATGCCACTGAGTGGCTGGGCCCGTGAGCCATGGCCGCTGAGCCTGCGCGTCTGGAGCGTGTACTCCGCAACAGGAGAGGCCACAACAGTGAGAGGCCCGTGTACCGCAAAAAAAAAAAAAAAAAAGCCCTAGCTAAACCCTTTTACTCACATGTTCTTACTGTTTATATGAGATGCTCATTTCTAATTCATATACAGATTTTGAACAATTGCTCTCAGACGTTCTGAAAAAAGCAACACTGCCTTTCAGTTTCCAGGTCATTTGTTTATAATACAAATTACCAAATTTTGAAAGACTAAAGCAAAAGTTAATGACTGAATCACATAGCATATGCTATTTTCATGTTAAGGAAGAATTGCGAGATCTTCTCTTCCCCTATTTACATGTTCTGACATGTTGTATATGTTAAATGAATCTTATGTGGATAAGAAGTGGATATAATAGAGGTATTTGGGTTACAGAATAGATCATTGTAAATTTTAAATGAGATGATACTTATAAAACTCTAAGAAAAATATATATAATAAACTGTTATTTAATGAATATAAGCTATAAAAACACTATCAGTGATCATAATGATAATGAGATTTGGAGCATGGAGTTAAGTCATACCATTTCTCAAACCTAGATAAAATGCTTAAGATTCAGGGACACAAAGAATATCAGAGGGCTAACTACTTCAGCTCTGGAAGTTTCTGAGGCTTATTTGATTTTTTTCCTTATCAGTTGATTTGCACAGATATCTGTTCTGGAGCAAGATGGTAACATTCTACAGAAGCCAAATAAAGAGAATTCTAGGTCAGAACTCCAACAGAGTTTGAGGACAAAGACAATGTGGAATAAACAGGTATATGCCTTTCTTCAGCAGTGTAGAAAGTCTGTTTCTTATTGCTTTCTTTTCAGTTATTTTTCTGCTTACAAATCATTTGAAGCTTTTAGCTATTGTAGGGTGCCTATTTGGTCAGTGCATGGAATGTTTATATATGTTTGGTTGGTTGATTTGTTGGAAACAGTTACTTGCTTATTTGCCAACTGTCAAAAATATTTGCAAAAGGGAAAGAAAGTAGAAATGATATTAAATAAAAAATGCATTCTTTAGGAAAGGCAATTCCTGGAGTGCATATTAAATTACTCTTATGCTTTCTAAAAGAAAGTAGTACTGGTAACCTAATTTACTTCAACTCCTTCAACTTTCAACACTAAGGAGAACAGAATTGTTTGCTTTGTCTTTCTGATTTCTTAATCAAGTACTATACTCAAAGAAACATGTAAGGCATAGAAGCAAGGAAATATGACTCAAAAGAAAAGACTGGGGAATTCCCTGGGGGTCCAGTGGTTAGGACTCCGAGATTTCACTGCTGAGGGGGTGGATTCAATCTATGGTTGGGGAACGAAGATCCCACAAGCCAAGTGGCATGGCCAAAAAAAAACCCCCAAAAAACAAAAAAAAGACTGGTTGACTGGTTTTGAAAGATGATGATTCCTAAAACAAAAAAAAGAAAAGACTGGTTGACTGGTTTTGAAAGGTGATGATTCCTAAGTAGGTTTAAAAATGCCCAAGTGAAGTGACAAGGAAATAAGGGTCCTTTCCTTTGGATGCTTTTGCCATTTAGAAAGAAGGTGTACACATATTTACTGTGATGAATCAAGAACCTGCAGAAGTTTACCACTTCTGTTGATCAAATGAGTCAGATCAAATTGAAAGTCATTAAATATTTGAATACATTCATTAGTGTTCCCTGAAATGTATAGATTCAAGCATTAAATATGGTAAATAGCAAATTGCTATTGTCCTTGTTATTTGTTAATGATAGTAATAATGTAGATAAGATAATTTACATTGTCTTTTAATGTCTTTTGACTCTGTTTTATTCAGAGTCCTTGTTTCACTGGTTAATATGCATGCCCACATAGGATAGGGTGTGCGACACAGTGTTACACTTCTACACCCTTACGAGTCACATTACATTTCATAGTGGCTAAAAGAAAAAAAATAGCAAAAATATTATCAATAATATTTATTTCCTAGCAATGTTTCAGTGTTCTGATTGTGTCAATAAAAACATGCTTTAGTCATTGATTTGTTACTTATGTGCCTCTTTTAATGTTTTTCACTCTATCTCCAATGACCAGATGAGCTTTCTGGCAACATGCCATCCATCAAAAGAAAATTTCTAGATATGAAATTGAGCTATGAATCCAGGCAAGTTCTGTCCAATTGTGTACTTGAGTCTGATTACCAATATGAGTAGTAGAGCCTGTGTAGAAACAGCAGGGCTATTTTTTATGAAATGTCACTCTTCGAACCTTCTTAATTTAACAAAGAGGCAATCTATCACAGTCTCTTGAGAATATATTTATATATGGGATTTAACTTACATAAGTGGCAGGCAATAATGGTAATTGCCTTCTCTTACCCAGATGGGTTGTTTTTTAAATGGCTATATACTGTTTTAAACCTCACTGTGTAGTCAATACAGCACTCAGGTGGCAGACTCTAACATAAATAATATGTCAAGAATATGGATATAAACACATAAATATAGGCTCAGTATGAACTGCCTACAAACAGCATATTTCAAGGTGAGTTTGCTTGTACATATTTTCTTTGCAGATTTAAGGTTACAGTGCACAACTGAACTAACCAATGTGTTTTAGATCTAAATTCAATAGGGCACCATTAAAGGCTAGCATCACTCATGCATTGGATCAAATTCATAGCTATGACCAGTAGCTCATTCGTTTGTAAGAAAATGTTTTTTATATCCCCTCAGGGTTTAATCCAGGAAATTCAGAGGATTTCCAAAGGTTAATCACAAAGAAATGGACACAATTGGGCATGAAAATAAATCTTATAGTGGAGAGTACATTGAATACATCATGCCTCTCACACCTAAATGCTATAGTGTGCATTCCCTTGACCTAAAAACAAGGACAAGGACATTCTTTTTAAAACCACAGTATTTTTATCAAAATAAAAATTTTGATATTGCTCAAATGTTACCCACAGTTCATACCTAAATTTTGTCAGTTGTCTCAATAATGACCTTTATAGGTTTTGTTCTTTCCCTGATCCAGGATCCAATACAGAATTACTCATTGGATTTAGTTGCTATATATCTTTAGTAATTTTAATTTGGCAGAGTTTCTTTAATAATCTTGCTTGACCTGGATGTTTTTGAGGAGTAGAATGTCTTCCATTTTATGTTTGTTGGATGTTTTCTCAGGATTTGATTAAAATTATGCACCTTATGGAGTAATATCACAGACATGCTATTGTATTATTCTCAGTATTATTGATGTCAATTAAGATCACTTTCTTAAGGTAGTGTCCCTCAGGATTCTCCACTGTAAATTTTCTATTTTTCCTTTTGTAACTGATAAGTATTTGGGGTGAAATTCTTAAAGATCATGTAAATATCCTTCTTTTCATCAAATTATCATTAATTTTATGATTATTGCTGGAAGATTTTCTAACTTCATCATTTCGTCTATATTTTTAAGTTGCCATTCAAAGGAAAAGAAGGGGTTTCCTTTCTAGTACATATATTTATTTATTCCTTAATTTATTAATACTAGTATGGACTCATATTGTCCTATGTTATTTAGAGCATTATAATCCATTATTATCTTTATTTTGATAATCGAATTTTTCCAAATTACACTTGTGAGAGTCCCTTCATGACAGCAACTATGTCCTTTTGATGTCTCTATCATTTTTCGAGCACTTTTAGGTACAATATGATTAACATATTCCAGGATTATCTTGTACTTTCCCTGCTTCAATATTGGATTTACCCTTACTCTAAGGAGTATTGATTCCTTAAGTGGGAAATGAGATTTTGATAGGAACATCCAAGTGCTAGAAGTGTTAACTGTTTCAGTATCATTGCTTCAGGGTACTCTCATTGGACACAACTAAGAAATGTAAATATTAATAGATATTACTTGTATTTGGAGATTCATTCTCTCTCCCTTCTCCCTTTCCCTCTTGTTCTCTTACCCCTCCTTCCTCCCAATATAATAAAAAACCACAAAGTGAACTCTAGTCTTCTCCCTTTCTGTTTTTTCGACTTAGTTTTCCAAAATTGAGAGACCTGGCTCCCAGATTGTCAATGCATTCATTCAATGAAAAATAATTTTAGAGTTCACATATTTATTTAGGAAGATGCATATCAATAAATGCACAAATCATAAGTATATATCAACAGTTTTCACTAAGTAAACTCACTTCCTGTAATCAACACAAAAAGCATATTACTGTAACTCTAAAAGCCCTCATACTTTTTCCTACTCAGTCTTACTCTCATAAGGTAATCCATATCCTCATCTTAAATAATTCATGTATGCCCTAAAACTATATAACAATGGAATTGTACTGACTGAATTATTTTGTGGCATTATGTTTCTGATGTTTATCCATGATGTTGCATATAGCAAGTTCATTTGTATTCGTAGTGGTATAGCATTACACTGCATGAATATATCACAGTTTACTCAATTTGATGGGTCTTTTTGTTTTTGTTTATAATTGGAGCCACCATGTAAAGGGCTGCTAAAAACACCTTTGCACATGTCTTTGTTGAATAAAGTACACATTTATCTTAGGTAAGTAAGTGGAGTTGCTGAGTCACAGGATGTTTATATGTTTAGCACTAGAAGATAGTGCAAAGCAATTGGTTGTGTGACCCTATTTAAATTGACACCAGAAGTAAATGGGATTTTCATTTGCACTGTATCTTTTCTAACATTTGGTATTGTCTTTGTTTCATTCTAGTCATTCTTTTGGGTGTGCAATTGTATTGCACTGTAATTTTAAATTGCATTTTCTGATGACTAATGATTTTAAACATGTTTTCATAAATTTATTGACCATTTTTATATCATTTTTAATAGTGTGTAAATTCAAATCATTTGCCCATATTATCTATTGCATAGTGAGTAATTTTCTTATCGATTGTAGGAGTTCTTTATGTATTCCAGATAGAAGTTCTTTGTCAAATATGTGCGTTGAAAATATCTTCTGGTAATTTGTGGCTTCACTTTTGACTCTCAGTGGTATAATTCTTAATTCTAATATAGTGCTATTTGCCATTTTATGGCTACCTTTTTTGTCTTGATAAAAAGAACTTTTATTGTTTTGCATTCACATTTCTACAATACAACTAAAATTGATTTTTACCGTGTACTATATGAAGTAAGATGGAATATATTTTGCCATATAAAAATCCAATTGACTCAGTGGTATTTATTGAGATCATCTTTTCCTTTAAGCACTGTCATGTCATTTATAAGTCAAGTGGCAGTATATAAATAGGCAATATATATATGCTTCTGGAAACCATTCTGACCTATTTACTATTTATTCTTTTATCATTGCATTTATACTGACCATGTTAATATAGCTTTATAAAAGCCTTGGTACCTGTTAATGCGAGTCCTTCTACTTTGTTCTTCTTCAAGAGTGCTTGGTTATTCATAAAAATTATATTTGGGTGGAAATTTGAGAGTCTATTTGGCTGCTTCAGAACCCCTGCTGGGATTATTATTATTGTGTTTGTATTGTTTTTATAGGTCATTTTGGGTGGAATTGACAGCTTTAGAATATTAAGTGTTCCTTTTCACAAGGATGGTATATCCTTCTACTTATTTGGTTTGTCTTTAATTTCTCCCAATGATATTTAATGACTTTCAGAAAACAAATTTTACCTCTTTATTAAATTTGTTCTTAGCTATTAGAATGTTTTAAGTTTTTGTAGATAGTATTTTTATTTCATGTTTTTTGGTTTGTTTCTGGTATTTATAAAAACCATTTCCAGAAAAAAAATTACATATTTGTTCTAATAGTTTGTAGAGTCTTCCAAATGTTCCACATATATCATTGTCATTTTTATATAATGACATTTTTATTTCTCCCTCTTCAATTCATTCATATTTACTTATCTTATCACTGTGGATAGGAACTCCAGTCAATGGTGAATAGAAATGGTGATAACATTTTTATCCTAGTCCTGATATAATGGGGGAAAATTATGAATATCTCAACATTAAGTTTGATGCTTACTGTAGTTTTATTTATCTTTTTTCCAGAGATTCTTTATTTTAATGTTCTCTTTCTACTTTCCTAAAAATTTACAATATATATTTTGAATTCTACATTAGTTTTCTATTGCTGCATAAAACAAGAGGCTTCAAACAACCACCATTCATTAGCTCACAATCCTGTATGTAAGAAGTCTAACACAAAGTGTTTGGGTTCTGTTCCCAGGACATCATAAGACTGAAATCAAAGGTTTGGCTGGGCTGAGTCCTAGTCTGGAAGCTTTGGGGAAGAATTTGCTGCCAAGCGCATTCAAGTTTTTGGCATAATTCATTAGATCTAAGTTATAGAACTGAGGTCCCTGTTTCTTTGCCTGCCTGCTGTCAGCCACAAGTTGTTCTCAACTCCAGAGGCTGCCTAAAGTTTTTGCTATAAGGCTTCCATATCTTCAAGCCAACAGTGGCCCACTGAATCCTTCCCAAGCTTTGAAATCTCTGATCTCTAGAACTAGATTTAAAGGACCCATGTAATTAAGTAAGGCTCACCTAGATATCTTTTATAAGGTTAATCGATTTGGAACTTAATTAATTTTGCAAATTCTTTTCACAACAATACCTAGATTAACATTTGAATGAATAACTGGGAGAAGTGTGTACAACAGAGGCTGGGAATCTTGAGAGTCATCTTAAAATTCTGCCTACCCCAAATTATATTACGCAGCTTTTTTTCTCCCACATCTATTGAGATGACCATGTGACTCTTTTGGCCTTTATTTAATTAATGTTGTGAATTACACTGATAGATTTTCAAAGATTAAACTAACATTGCATTCCTGGAATAAACGCAAAATAGTTTTCACATACTGTACTTTATTTCTAGATTTAATATGCCAAAATTTTAAGATTTTTACATCAATGTTCATGAAGGAAATTGTCTTATGCTTTTTTATTGTAAAGTTTGTTTTTTGTTCCCAAGTTACTGAATTAAGGAAATGCTGATTTCATCACCTGAAGTTTTTTATTGTTCATTCTTATTTTTTCTATTTTCTGAGAGATTTTCAATGAGATTGACATTATTTCGTACTTAAAGGTTTGGAAGAAATTATCAGTTAAGCCATATGGATTTGAAATTTTCCCTTAGTGGGTAACTTTCTTTTTTTTAAAAAAAAAAAAATATATTTATTTATTTATTTATTTATATTTGGCTGTGTTGGGTCTTCGTTTCTGTGCGAGGGCTTTCTCTAGTTGCAGCGAGCGGGGGACGCTCTTCATTGCGGTGCGCGGGCCTCTCACTGTCGTGGCCCCTCTTGTTGCAGAGCACAGGCTCCAGATGCGCAGGCTCAGCAGTTGTGGCTTATGGGCCCAGGTGCTCCGCGGCATGTGGGATCTTCCCAGACCAGGGCTCGAACCCGTGTCCTCTGCATTGGCAGGCAGATTCTCAACCACTGCACCACCAGGGAAGCCCCGGTAACTTTCTTTTAAGTGAGATATAGAACAGTTGCAGTTTTCTTTTACTTTTTGTTTTGGATTTGTATTTGGGAAATTCTACTTTACTTAAATCTTCTAAAATGTTATTGGGCTTCTGGCGCAGTTGTTGAGAGTCTGCCTGCCGATGCAGGGGACACCGGTTCGTGCCCTGGTCCGGGAAGATCCCACATGCCGCGGAGCCGCTAGGCCCGTGAGCCATGGCCACTGAGCCTGTGCATCCTGAGCCTGTGCTCCGCAAGCCTGTGTACTGCAAATAAATAAATAAAATGTTATCTTACTGATAACTGTTGGCTTTTGTATTAACTGGAGTTCTCCAGATAAACAGAACCAGTAGGCTATCACTCTCTCTCTATATCTATCTATTTATTTGTAAGGAATGACAAATTGGCTTATGCAGTCATGGGGTCTCATGTGTCTGCAATTTGTAGGGCAAGGTATGGGCTGGGAATTTAGGTAATAGTTGATGTTATAGTTTTGAATCCAATAACTACAGAAAATTTCGGTAAACTGGGAACTCAGGCAGGATTTTTATGTTGCAGTTGAGACAGATTGCTTCTCCTTCAGGATACCTCAGTCTTTGCTCTTAAGACCTTGAACTGATTGGACAAGGCCCACATTCTGGAGAGTAATCTGCTTTAATTAAAGTCCCAAATCAATTGACATTATGATAGAGAGGTTATCTGAGTGAGCCTGACCTAATCATATGAGCCCTTTAAATTTAGGTCTTTAATGATTGTGTGGTTGTGTTTTATTTTATTTTCTTCTCTGATCTTCAGTTTGGACATTTTATGTTAACTTTATACTTCATTAACTTTTTTTTTTTTGCTCTGAGTCTAATATCCTGTTAAATTCATCTGTTTATTTCTTAATTTCAGTTCTTTTAACTCTCTTAAAATTTTCATTTTATTATTTAATGTAGATCTCAGAATCTGGTGCATTTTTAATTCTTTCTTCTCTTTTCTCTATATTTTCCTCTACAGTCTACTATTTCCAATATCTCTATCACTTGTAATTTACTTTTTTTTTCCTTTTCACTATTTTAGAAAAAAATATTTTGCCTTTTTCTGTGCCTGGTAATTTTTCCTTAAATGCCTGTCATTGTGTTTGAGAAATTATAAAGTATATAGATGTTCTCTTCCTACAGAGAGTGTTCACACTTTTTTCTTATAGAAAAGAAAGGAATATGGGTTGATTACATTAATCTAATTAGGGTAAGACTTGATTGTAGGATAGTTTATATTTAGATCTTTGGGGGTGTTTCATGAAGCCCCTCACTCACCTACACACAGGTCTTGAACTCTAATTATTATCTTCAATAGCTATCTTCTCAGAACTACAAGCTGTCATACCTACTCTGACTTTTGTAAACATTTTGACTGACTTTTGGCCTCATACATTTGCAGTTTCACAAGTTAACAAATATCTGGGGAGAGGGGCACATCAGATAGTTTATAGCACTCTTTTCCCTACAGTTTATGGCTCTATTTTTGGAAAACTGAAACTGAAAACTCTTTTCCCCCCCCCAGGATCATTAATATCTCTGCTGGTTTCTCTGCCTCTTAGTAGAGGTCTTTAGTCCTTTTTTTTTTTAAACATCTTTAATGGTGTATAATTGCTTTACAATGTTGTGTTAGTTTTTGCTGTATAACAAAGTGAATCAGCTATATTGCAAAGCATGCTCAGAGTCTTTCCTGGCGCTCAGAATTTTAGGCCTTATAAGAGAAAACAGTTGTTGACTATCTCTTATATTAGCATGTTTATATTTATTCATTGATTATTTTCTTCCTCATGTTATTTTGCCTTGATAATTCTCTAATTTCCAGGTTACACTTAGTTGTTTTTAAACATTTTATCTGGCTTTTTAAAGCATTCTCTCTGAAAGCATGGGTCTACTACAAGCTACTCATTTGTATTGAGATGTGGATTCCTGAAGGCCTAATCCTGCATGAAATATACATGAAAATGAATAAATGTATTCATCATATATCTCAATGAGATTTAATAGGTCTTTAAATACTTCATTGCTGTCATGAAAATGGAAATAAAATGTCAGCCATCTAAAATTAATAATATTGTTACTTAAAATGTATTTTTCATTTAAGAATCTTAGTGTACATCCTTAAAATTGGTCCTTGTGTGTGAAGACTATGCAAGATTCCTTTTTTGTTTTAAAGAAAATAAATTACCTGAGAAGGGTTCATGAGAGATTTCATTTTTTTCTAGTGGCAGTGAAAAAAACATGTTTAGAAAAATAATGTCTGAAGCAAAGAATGGTTTAAGTGTCAATGCAGAATAAAGTTTAATTGGGGCTGTTTGCTCACAATTAGTTAAATTTTACCTCAGTTAAATTTTGTCCCTGTAAATAAATTACGTGTTATTCTAATTTTAAAAATTATAATCTTGTCCTCTCTCTCCAATTTAATACCTTCTTACTTTTTATAATGAAATCACAGAAATTT
Organism: Grampus griseus; assembly: GCF_964374135.1. Taxonomy (NCBI): domain Eukaryota; kingdom Metazoa; phylum Chordata; class Mammalia; order Artiodactyla; family Delphinidae; genus Grampus; species Grampus griseus. The sequence goes on from NC_138998.1 coordinate 92,700,705, forward strand.
GTTATCCCACTGCCATGATTATAAAATTAAAAGTAAACAATCTTCATTTAAAAAAATAAACAGTAGAGAGAATGGAAATAAATGCCTTACCCTCTTTGCTAAAGTTTTATTTTTCCCCCCTCAATTAAAGGGTAATTCATAGTTTGTACATAGTGGTATTATTTAGTGTCTGACTTTATGTGGATTATTTTATAATGTAGCTGCCTAACTTATTATTAAATCAAGACAGCATACAAATGGATAAAAGATTATTTCACTACTTTTTTCAGTGTGGACTTAATGAGAGGCATATAGTTTTTATTATTCATACATTTTATAATTAGAGTTCTGAAGTTCTGTCCTGATAAAGCTAAAAATAAGGAAGAAATATTTGCTGATTGAAAACAAATAATCTTTTTAAATTATCCGTGCATTCACAGAGAGTATCCTAATGCCTAGAATATATGAGATAAAGAGTAGTACATCTCTTAGTTAGCCACATAGTGTATAATAAAAAAAGTACAAGACGTGAGTGAAGGAAGATTTAAAAAAAAAAAAAAAAGTAGGTTGTTCAGGACTGACTGTTTAGGGAGTAATCTTTAATTTGGGCTGTATAGAATGTGTAGGTGTTTACGGTATTCTAGTTAAAGAGTCAATAAAACAAAGACAAGTATATAGGAAAGAACACTTGACATCTAAGTCACATGTGAGTAGTCTGGTTTAATTTAAATGTTAAGTATAAATAAAGGAGTGTTATTAGATAGAACTAGAAAAGATGGAAAGATACAGGGTTATGGAAGGTCCTGACTGCGAGACGAAAGGGATAATACAGGTGTGACAAAGAAACAATAAGAATTAAGCAGATGAGAGAAATAGTTATGAAGACACTTAAAGCAGCTAGATATTTTGTATAAGATAGAAACTTGAAGTGTGAGATTAATTCTACCAGTTAGGAAATTATCGTATACTAAAATTAAGTGCTTATAAACTCATGAGAACTTAAAGCAATGCAATGATGGTAGGAAGGTAATCATGTGATATGAAAATTATCAATTAATAATTAATCTTGAATTAAATTGATAACTAATTGAGTGTAGAAGAACAGAGTGAAGGGGAAAGTTTGCGCTAAGATTTTAGGCTTACCTTCCTGGAAAAACCATATTCAGATATAGTCATAAATGGAAGCGTTAGAAGAATAATCTAGTTTTGACCAGTTGGTGAAGGTAGCAGGTAATATAATGGACTTTTTGCAAAGTCAGCTTTGATGATCCATCATGATATGGAAATGAAAATGATTACTAGACCTCTGCACCTGCAGAAGAGATTCTTGAGGTCTGAGAAGCCACACTCTAAGTGGCTGGGTACTACAGGTTTGCAAGTCAAAGATGAGGAAATGTGTGGAAGAGGGAAAGAAAGATGAGATGAGACATCTGTTTCCTTGAGAGAGGTTTGGTAGTATAGGTGAAGAAAAGGAAGACATTAAATGTGAAATGAAAATAATGAAGTTCAAGTAACTTTTTTTTCTAATTAAAAAAAATCAGATTCTTTTTTGACTTAAAGTCACTAGTTGGATAAAGATTAGTTTCAGTTGGCCAGAGGAAAGAGCTTCTTATGCATCTTTGATATGTAATCAAATTATTGATTAGCATTATCGTGTTTGAATGAACTGTGCCCACTTTTAAGCAGCTTATTCATTGTTTACTTTTACCAGTTATATATGTCAATGACTTCTTAAAATCTTCTACTCACATGACTTTCCTTTGAATAATAATATTTACTCTATTGCCTGGAGTCACACAGTAAGAACATGAAATAAGACATGAGGCATAATTGCTATGTTCTTTCTTTTCTTAAACTACTAACAGGGAAATCCCTAGCTGGTCTTAAAGGCCACTAGGACAACATGTATATATTTCTTTTGAAGCATAAAGGTTAAGAAAAAATGTAGTTCCCAGCAAGCAATGGATATAAACAAGATTAGGACCCCATAAGTGAGTTCTAGCAATCATGTTCCTGCTGAAAACCCATAAAGCTAAGTGTCTTTCAAGGCATGCAATATCCTTTCTAAATCTTTTAGAGCACACATATCATTATACAATTTGGCAATCTTTAAACCCCATGGGGATCAATGTTTTCAGTGTGCTACATTATACTTTGCTGTTATAGAAGCTCTAGGTAATAAATGTTTCAGCATCCAATTTAAAGAATATCCATTATGCAAATATAATAATACTTGCATAAAATTCTTGATGTTACAGTTTAGTATCATGTATCAAGCTGACTAATGACTTCCCCAAATAAGTTTGTTCAAACAAGGGAAAAAATAAAATACTGTTAACTTGCATGTAGCCATTATAATAAAAAGGAATAGGGGCACTTAAATCTCTAGAATATGTCTTTGAAAATTATTTTAATTCTGAATATGATTATCAAGGCATTCTTTTAACTTTCTGATGAGAACATTTTTTTTTTTTCTGCAAGGTTTCTGGCATCTATTTTTCCCTAAAATATCTGCCTATATATCACATGAATATAAATACAACCATATGTAAGAATGATATTAGTATGTATTTGTATATAGACACACACAGAGACACATGCAGAAATACTTCTTACATCCTACTTTCCTCTGGTTAATTGAAATAATTAACTCCTCCTTTGCTGGACTATTCCAGGATGAATATGTTGAGCTGTATGTTAATTTTGTAATGACATGATATTATTAGTTAATAGCTCTAATCTCTAAGTGAAAAGATAGGGATGAACTAGAAAAACATAATTTTTAGTTTCTAGAATAAGCACCAAAAAAAAACCTGGTGTATGACATGGGAGCCCCTGTTACTGGATCTGACTTGCCTCTGCAGGGGTCAGTTGGCAGCCCCAGAAGCCAACCCTCTGCTGGCCTTCATGTCTCCCATAGCATATAGATCCTGGAGAGTTCCCAATACTCCCCTAATATTCACAGCTTCACAACCATTATCTGCCTTGGTTCTTTCAGCATAAGTATTACTGTGCCCTCTGTCTCGGTTTTTTTTTTTTTATTTTTTATTTTTTGCGTTATGTGGGCCTCTCACTGTTGTGGCCTCTCCCATTGCGGAGCACAGGCTCCGGACGCGCAGGCTCAGCGGCCATGGCTCACGGGCCTAGCCGCTCCGCGGCATGTGGGATCTTCCCGGACCGGGGCACAAACCCATGTCCCCTGCATCGGCAGGCGGGCTCTCAACCACTGTGCCACCAGGGAAGCCCCTGTCTCTGTTTTTGATCAATTGCTCATCATCACAAGAACATACTAGACTCCCAGGCCTTTCCTCACACCTGGAATATAGTGTCTCTCCTCATTGTCTTTTCTGTCCTATCTGTCACTCCCCTAGAACTCCTGAAACTTTCTACTCCATTTGCAGGACCTATTAAAATCCCCTAAATTATTTATCTCTTTTTTTAAGGTTCCCCTGTATCCTTCCTCTAAAGAAAAATTGTCTAATCTAGCTTGCATAAATAATAATTTTTTTACACATACTTTGGATACGCTGGGCCGGAAAATGAGTATTCTGGCATCAAATCACTACCTTCTTTCATGAAGTCATCTAACAATTCTTAAGCACTTCTTGGTATTCCTAGATTCTATAGGTTCTTAGCTCACTGTCTTTCTCCATTAGTACAGGCATCTTCTTTCTTGGTAATTTCAGTACTGATATAGATGATCCAACTAATGCTGTGCAGTCGGAACCATGGCTTTCCCTCTTCCAGTAACTTTCTTGAACTAATGTCCTCCAACTTACTCCATTTTAGTCCCTCCAGCTTCCTTTTGGTTCCTAGGACACACCAGACATGCTTGCACCATAGGGATTTGGACATACTGTTCTTTCTGCCTGCATACTCTCCTGTGCATATTCACATGGCTTGTTGCCTCATCCTCTACAAGTCTTAGTTTATTTGTCACCTTCTTACTGAGTCTTCTCCTTTCTAATTTAAAACTGAAAACTCACTTGTCCCTGCATTCCTTATATTCCTTCCTTGATTTATGTTTTCTCTATAGCACTTCTCACATCTAATATACTATATGTTTTACTTATTTTATCTATTTATATTCTTCGTAGTCTGACCCCCATTTTAAAAATAAATTCCACAAAGGCTGACTATTTTCTGTTCCCTTCACTGTTGTATCTTCAGTTCTAGAAGAGTTACTGGCATATGGCAGGTTTGAAAATAAGAATTAAAATTATCCTTATTTATAAGAAGTAAACACTCCCAGTGTAAGTAAATACAACCAGTGACTTAAAACAGCTTAATTTACTCACTGGCTGATTTATAAATTAATGAATCCATCTTTTAAATATGCACATTTACCTTCTGAGTAATACATTCATCAAAATAAATCTTTGGAAAATTGTTTAAACCATATAATTTAAATGATAAACCTGAATTTGTTACTGTCTTTTCAGTCTAACCATGAAAGTTCATAATCAGAATGGAATAGTTATGTTAGAGCAGGCAGATAGCTAGATATGAGCAGAGAAAGGGGGGCACAGGCCAAGTGGCAGGAAACCATGCATCTTGTGAACAACAGGGTCCTTGGGTAGACAAAGAAAAGCCGGAACCTCTGGACTGACAGGAAGCCATACAACTTGAGGTCACAGGGGTCTTAGAGGCAGACACAGGAAGGTGGGAAAAGGAGGGAATCTCTGGCATTTGAATGTAACCTTTTGCTCATTTTGCCATCGTTACAATAAAATTAGCCTTGCAGATAAGAAGTACCCATCATGCACTGATGCCATGACACTTCCAATCAAGACTAAATAAGGACAAAAATTCCTCCTCCCCTTGGGAAGGTGGAGCTGGGATGAGAATCAGGGAATATGACCCAAAACCCCTCCCTCCTCAATGAATATCCTGCCCCTTCATTTTCACATCTCATATAACCAGCCTGCCAAAGAAACTCAGGGCAGCTACTCAGCTGAGTCTGCCTGCTCTCACCTTGGAGCATACTGTTACTTACTAAATCCTTTCTTTGTTTTCCTGACCTCTGTGTCTTGTCTCTGAATTCTTTCTGCGATGAGTCAAGAGCCTACTCTCCGGTAACAATTATATGATGAGTAAATTATCTAGTGAGTAAATAATACTCAACAGAACCAAATAATACCATCTTCCAAAATGAGAAGGAAATAATAAACAAAAATATATCATTTTTAATGCATCCTTCACTTTCTAATAAATTATAAAAATATCCAAATGGAAACCAACCAAATTATTTGTGCTCAAATAACTCAGTCCCTAAGAAAAGTCTATAGTTTAACATAAAGGAAATCTTTCTATACTTATTTTAGCTAGATGGATATGAGTATTTATAGAAAGCTAAATGGAACTATAAATTTCCTAGTACTTATAGAGTCATTGAGATAAAATTCCTAACTAGGAATGTACCTAACTAATAATATCTCTGCCAGCAAATAATATTCAGATTTTAAAGATCCTCAGTTGTATATCCTTCTACCGTAGACTCATCCAAGGCAAATTTGAGTTGTTTACCATAATCTCTACATCCCTCACTTTTAAGCTTGTTTTCTTCCTGCCCACTGTAGCAATTGATAGTCTCATGCTGGGCCCTTGGTGCCTTAGACCCGAGGATGCAAAATTTGCAAAATATTAGGATCCCAGTTAAATTTAAATTTTAGTTAAATGGCATGTATATTTTTAAGTCTAATTATATCTCAGGCAATATTTAGAACATACTTATTGTACTAAAGGTTATTTACTGTTTCTCTTAAATTAAACTTAACATCCTCTATTCTATTTGGCAATTCTACTTAGGTCTCCTACTTATCCCCAAGTACTCCATATATGTATACTTTTACCTCTAACTCCTCAAACTTATTTATCTGTGCCATATTTTCTTAGAGGCCTATGGGATATTGCCTTATGTGTCATGTAGTCCAGTCCAGTGTAAATCAGAATGTGGGTTAATAAATGAAGTAGATAATTTAAGTCTGCTAATATTATAGATTAGGCAATTAATTACCTATACTATTAATCTTGTTTGCCCTCCCTGAAAATCACACAGATTATAAAACACATAAAGGACTTAATTCTGTATTTTTCTTTAAGAAGGAATTTTTATTAAAAATATTTAGCATTTAGATATGTTTGTAGCCAATTAATATGGGTAATTTTGGTTTAGTGTAAGAATGGGTTTGGGAGTAGAGCAAGGCTATTTTGGTGCTCCTCAAAAATTTATTGAAGGCTGTTGCCTTCTTAGTGTCAATCATAACAGCTCTTTAAAAAATGAGTATTATAGAACCTTATCTTGAAAACATTGGAAAATTATTAATAAATTGATTTTTGAAATAAATAAAACTTGACAAATGATAATATATTTAGCTAGTCAATCTCTAGTAATTATTTTTGGCTTCCATGAGTAAAGCAATAAAAAGAACTAAAATCAGTGAACTTTTAAGTTCTTGAGAAGGTTGCAATTGATTAGTGTAAACTAAATGAACAAATATAGCAAAACTATATAATATATGATGAATAAATGTAGCAGAAACATAGATCTACAAAATTGACCTACCAATAGATACACCAAATTGTCTTCAATAGTTTAATTCCTAGCATCTTCGAAAAGGTTCCATTGAAATACAGTTTCCTTTTTATGGAAGAATTGTGCTACTCCTTTAAAGAAGCTAAAATAGAAGATAGAATATATACATCTATACACACATATACACATACATATGGGTCATATATACATACATATACATGCATATACATATGTGTGTGTGTATATATATATAGTTGAAAATTTGCTGTAAGAATTATCCCTAGAGTAAAAGTAGGAAGGCATATTTAACTGGACTCTTGAGAGTTTTCCTGGAGTTTCTTCTTTTCTTCACTTCTAATTATCCAATATGTTTGACAATTTTGATTTTTGTAGACATACGTTATAGAGAATGACTGAGTCAAATTATATTCAGTCAGAGCTCCATTCTTTCATCTCTCCTACTCACATAGGCAGACATACACATGCTGCATACACACATGCACAATCTTATACCTGAATAATGTACAATGCCATTCGTTCCTATTGTGAAAGAGACTGAAACAGTTAACTCTCAAGATTCCTTAAGTACAATTTTAATGGATATGAAAATTAAATACACTTTGATCACATTCCTTCCTAATTTTTATTGAACTCAGATTTGAGACACCATTTCAGCGATTATATATCTTTCTCATCTATAGTAATAACATTCGCATTTTGCATTCTGCCATTGAAACTGTAAAACCAGAGTCTGAAAAAGCCCTGAAATCTGTTCATGATTTTTGGTTCCCTATAAGTTAAAACAACAACAATAACAACAAACAACAAAATAACATTAAGATTTTTTTCTGATACATATTGCTGTTTTGTTTTTTTTTTTTAGTATACCACAGGGCCAGTGCCTCTCTCAATTTAGAGCCTCAAAGAAGTCAACAACCCTTTAAGTCCCAGTGCAGGCTTCCCATCTGTTGGGTGAATGGACCTCAGAGAAAACTGAGGTAAGTGCTGGGTTTAAAGTATGGCAGAAATAATGGAGATTTTAAAGCAGTCGTCACCCCTCCAGCAATACTGATGTTCACATAACTCACAGAATTCTTTCTATCGGTCATTTTACCTTCAAAAACTGTATTTCTCCCAACAAAAAAAGCCAGGTTACCCTTTTTGCAATTACTGTGACTTGTGTTTCTTACCCTCCTAGAGGCATCTTTCTACTGGCAGCTTGGGAGCTGTTATCACTAAGTTGGACTAACATGCCTGCTCTCAGGGTGCATTTCATACCTTCAGTCTTATATAACCATCCTTAACAACCCTCTCCCTGCCTCCTGGTATTGACATCAGACTGATATACATACCTCCCACAACCAACTGAACAATACATTACATTTGTGACTAACTTGGGAGTTTCAACTATTGTTTGAAGCATAGCTTTTAACTCAGTCATTTATGTTTTCAGTTTCAAAATGGTTAGAAAACTCACTAGACCCAAGTATTTTATTAATTTGAGATAAAATCGTATAGACAAACAAGTACAGTTAAATAAAGCCAGTAACATCAAAGGGATAATTTTCTGTGTAGTCATTATTTTTACAAAACTCTACTCTGTTCTCCACTTTGTCTCCAGTGAAGTGCTCATGTAAATATACCCTCAATCAATTAAAACAAATATTTCATTGTGGGTTTAATTTGGATTTCCCTGATGATTAGTAACATTGAACATTTTTTCATATACTTGTTGGCCAGTTGTATGTTTTCTTTAGAGAAATGTCGATTTGAGTCCTTAGACAAGTTTTAAGTCTGGTTATTAATTTTTTGCTATTGAGTTGTAGGATTTCCTTATATACTTTGGAGATTAAAGTATCATCAGATATTGATTTACAAATGTTTTTTCCCATTCTATAGATTGTCTTTTCACTCGATTTTTACCTTTGCTGTGCAGATGTAGCTGGTGGAAATGCAGAATAGTATAGTTGCTATGAAAATAGCATGTCAGTTCTTCAAAAATTTAAAAATAAAACTACCATGTGATCCAGCAATCCCACTTTTGGGTGTTTATCCAAAATAATTGAAATCAGAATCTTGAAGAGATATTAGTACTTTCATGTTCATTGCAGCACTATCCACAATAGCCAAGATGTGGACTGCTGTACAGCCCTGTACATATCGTGAACAATAATATACACTTAAAGACTTGTTAAAAGGACAGATATCATGTTATGTGTTCTTAGCACAATAACGTAAAAAATAATACACATGGATTATTTCATGTTTAACACTAGAATAACTACCACGTTAATACAGAGGTAAGAAAAATTTATTGATTACGTGTGGATTTTTGGTCACAATATATATTGTCTAATTGCTAATAGGAAGTTATTAAATGTATTATTAAAAGTTTATATTTTTTCATGCATTATAAAAACCATTTGCAGATGCAAACAAAATATGTTTTTATAACATGCATTTCTCCTTTTTATTCTGGAGACATGATTAATGTACATGTAAGAATTGTTTGGGCCATCAAGGTTTTCTTTCTTTTTTTAACATTAAAATAAGTTTGACATAGAAAATCATACATGTCACAACCACATTTGGCATACAAGGTGAAAACTTACTGTATTCCAACTTTGTATTAAAATTTAGGAATACAACCTAATGGGGGAAACAGACAAAAATAAATAACCAGTCAAATAAAATAACACATTGTGGTAAGAGCTAAGAGGAAAGAACCAGGTAGCAGACAGTGAGTAATGGTGAGGGAGTAAGAATGAAGGAATAATAGCTTGATTAAGACAGATTTTCTTTTGAAAAGTGCGGAAGCAGAATTTTAAAGTTTAAGAAGGAAAGTCATATTAGGATAAGGAGGGGAGGAGGATTCCTGAAGCAAGAAAAAGCTTGGTATATTTGAGAAGCTAAAAGTTCGAATGGCTAACATGTAATGAGTAAATGGGAGAGTAGCGCTATACCAAATGAGACATTGGTATGGACCATGCAGGGCCTCTCAGGTCATGATAAAGAGACCATATTCCCTTTTTTGGTATTATGGTTAAAAATTGATATAAGAGAGTGACAGTATCAAGGTATGTGAATGCAGTCGTCCCTTCGTATCCATGGGGCATTGTTTCCAGGATCCTCTGCAGATACCAAACTTTGTGGATGCTCAGGTTCCTTACATTCAGCTGATCTAATGTGGTTGGATCCATGAATGATGAACTTGTGGCTAGGGAGGGCCATCTGTAGTTGGAAAGTTTACCTTACTTGTAAGCTTATAAGTTAGCCTATCAGAGTCAGGTAGAAGACTACTACTGGTAGAAGACTTGAGACTTGAGTCAGAGACAAAAGACCTTATTATTCATGACACAGAAAGTGCTATGAGGATCAACATATTTGTGCCAGTTCCCCTTGCCTCTAATTTCCACAGCAGCAACACAGGTGGGCCCAGAGAAGGGCTGGAACAGGCAATGGATTGTGTTGCAGGAGAGGAACAGGAATCTTTTGTAATGGACATTAAGAAAATCTGCCCTTTTTCTCCACAAAATGACATGATTTTTATTATATTCAACAGTAAGCATGCCTACTCTGCACTCAGTAAGAGTCTTTCTCTATCTTTGCCCTGTAGACATCCTTGAAAAGATAGTCTAGAGCAAAGGGAGATGAGTGTCTCTGCTCACAAGACATACAGAAATGCAGGAAACCCATGGAGAATTGTCTTACAACAGTCAGGCTCTGATGTATGTTTTAGGCAAATCACTAAGGTCATATAGTAGAGAAAGAATTGAGAGGAGGCAGGTGTTTATGTAGGGTGACCACTGGGATGTCACTACTTTGTGACAGAATGTACATGGGCTTCTGTCACATGTACAGATAATTCTTGCTTGAACTAGGCATCTGCTTGGGAAGGTGGACAAAACAATATGTTAGTATATATTTTGGAGGTGAAATTGACAAAATTTGTTGATTAGTGCTTGATTGGATATGTGAGATAATTCACAGGGAAACAATTTATTGGTATAGAGATGATTATGTGATAGAAGTGGATACAACCGTGTTTATTTAATCAATCAAGAGTTGAGTTTTGAATATGGTATGCTTCAGATAAATGTAAAGGAATGAAATGGATATGTACAAGTTGGAGCTCAGAGGATAGGTCTTGGTGGAGATAATTTTGGAGTCAACAACTATATGATGTATGAATCCCTGAGCTTGGATGAAACAACTTGAGGAGAAATTTATGAGGGAAGACAAGAGAAAATTCAACTGAATATCAAAGAAAATCAATTCTAAGATATGATATATGAGAGGTAGTATCTGAAATTTTATGAAATAGAAGTAAAAAGGACAGTTATTCTGTCAGAAAACAAAGTAAGTTAGTGTTGCAGGAAGTATACAGACATCTGGTTCAAATGGTCCTGATTAACAACTCTCCTAGTCATGAATTTAGAAAGATTAATTGAGTGAACTTTACTAACTAGAATAAAATTAATTTTTTCCTCAAAAAATAATTCATAACTGGAATAAACATTAGCCAAGAAATTAAGAACTACAGGTGGAATTGTTACAGATTTTAAAATTAAAATTGCCCATCTAGCATCTCTCTACAACCAAAAAAATACAAAAGACCATTACAAGTGAAGTGCAGTATGTTATAAACCATGTGAATGTAAAAGTAATAGTATAGAGAGAAGGTGGAGGAGCCTGTTAAAGTGGAAAAACAGGTGCTAGAGTAAAGACGTTGATTTCTTATTCTTACATGGTAAGAAATCAAGAGACACAGTCTGAAAAATAATGAACAAAAGTTAATATGTCTTATTTAAAATTCCAAAGAAGCAAATATACAAATGATAAAATATAACTAACAAAATTAAAGCTATCATAGTATAGTATCATGATGCTACCTTCCTGGCTTTGATCATTGCACCGTGGTTATGAAAGGTATTAACATTAGGGGAAACTGGGTAAAGAGTACAGGAACTCTATTTTTGTAACTTTGTCTAAAATTATTTCAAAATAAAATGTTTTAAAAATTAAAGGTATCAGTGATATGAGAGAAGGGACAAGTATGCTATTCCCTCATGTTATATTAGAATCTATAATAATGTTGATTACCTACACTGCCCATTCCCATTATTTTCTTCCTATTCAAGTATCAATACTGTTAATGTATTCATACATTCTTTGAACCCATGTATCTTAGAAGCTGACTCCACTGACACATCCAGAAAAAGCCTGCATTAGTCAAAGTGTACACCAATTACTCCTCGAAGTAATTAGTTCAGGAATGAGTGTATGACTTAATCCTGACCAATGAGCAATAAAAGGAAGACTATTGAGGGTCTTGTGAGAATAGTTCCACTTCTAAGAGAGACTACATGACAAGATGTCTTTTCTTCTTCCTCTGGATTTTATGTGAGTTATTTGATGCCTAGAACCTGAGTAATCAATTTGCTACCTCTAAATATGGAATAAATGCTGCAGAGGTGGAACAGAATAGAAAGAACCTGGGTTCTTGATAATATAATTAAGCATCTAAAATAATTAACCCTGAGGTCTGTGAAATTATGAAATAGTGAAGTTATGTGAAATAAAATAATAATATACTATATTTTAAGCCAGGTTGAGTTACATGCATGAAATTGAAAGCATTATAACTAAGGGAATTTACCAGTGGAAACTATGTAACGGTGGTAATTCAAGAAATGAATATAGAATTAATTGTTTAGAATTCTCTTGGTAACCAATGAATAATTTAAACAGAATGCCTAACTCTAGTAAGTGGGGCTAGAATAGGATGAAGAGGATTTAAATTTTTTCAACTTTTCATTTAATGTCATTCAGTCCTGTTTGATTCTTCCTCTATAAACCACCCCCACCACTGTGCATGCTGTCATTTATATAAGATGCCAGATATTGAGGCCAAAAATAATAATAATAATATATACAAAGTTAAAGATAAGAACCAGATTGTAAGAAAGGGTTTGCAACATAATTCATAGTGATTGGATTAATATATGTATATATAGACTTATTATTACAGAAAAAGACATCTAAGTATAAAATTGGGTAATGGATGATAATTAGCAACTTACCAAAGATTAAATGCAAATGCCCAATATACCTATAAAATGGTACTCAAGGTCACTAATAATCAAGGACAGTAAAATTAAAACAATATTGAAGCTTTTTTAACCCATCAAATGCCAGTAATGTCAAAGACTACTGTTATACTTTCTTGACCAGAATAGACCAAAATAGAAAGACAAAAATTCTTTTGACAAGAGGGTTGCTGGTTGCATCAACCCTTGGTTACATCACTTCTGGCAGCCTTACTAATCCCTCTCAGCACTTCCTGGAGCAGGTTTTGATTTTCCCCCATAGTAGATAAAGGGGAAACAGAGGCATAAACATGTTAATAAATGTTCTCAAGTTCATATAGGTCACAGTCAATGAAGCTGTGATTTGAACATTTTTTTCTTCGATATAAAACCTCTTGGTTTTAACTATCGGAGACAACCTGAACCCTTTGGCTAATATTTACATAAGAATAATTCCGTGAGAGGAAGCCTCTAGACTCCTCTCTGCTACCCCTCACAGAGGCTGTTTGGGCAGGGACTAAGCATAATTTATGCAGCTCCTCTAAACTCTTTTTTTTTGACTCATCTCTTTACAGATAGGAAAATCTAGTCTTCTAATGCAAATTGAGGAATTTTAAAATTGATATTTTATTTCCCTATTAGTTCTAAAAGGTACCAGAAGAAAAGTATACCATCTAATTTTCCCTGAAAACTCCAACATAAATCTCTAAACATTTCTCCCTATAGCTTTTTTTTCTCTCTGAGAGGAAAACAATTGGGCTGATAGGTAGGAACAACTAAAATATCAGTTAGATGGACATTCAAATATTTTTTGAAATTTTAGTGCTAGAGCAACCTATTTTTTATAAAGCTTTTAGATAGATTAATTACTCTAGGAAAATTAAAATAGTATGCGTATTTTTATTTTTCAGGGTTATGACTTAGGTCACTATTGTCTTTAATAACTCCTTCAGTTGTATTGATTTTATATTTGAATGTAAGGGTAATGTCTGCTTTTCTTCTTCCTTCTCAGCTTCCTTCTTCTTCTCCCTCTTTCTTTCTTAAATTTATGAGGTCCATTTTGTGTTCTGTTTTATAATTTCAAATATTTACAGATATTTCCCTAGCAAAATATTTACCCTTGGGCTGTTCCCTTTAATGAATTGCCAGACAATAGACTAGTACAAAATATTTTTGCCTTGAAATATTTCTTAAATGGCTGTCATTACATTTTTTTTTTCACTTAGAAGCTCATAGGTAGAACTTTAATTAAATTAATTATATTTCCTTCCTCATCTTAGTTTCTGAAAGTTTGAGCAATACTTAGAAACTATGTAGTTTGAAATGAGTATATTACCTGTGTGGTAAGCCTGAAGATTTTGGAAGTGATCAAGGAAGAGACAGGACCACGAGAGGCAGTAATACATGGCAGGATTTGTTGGTCAATGCCTGGACAGGGCTGCATGAGGGTGAATTTGGCATGAGGAACCACTCAGAAGGGGAATAGGGCAAGAGACTGGACCTCCTCAGAGAAGGGAACATCAGAGCAGGGCAAATACGTCTTGGTGATGTCAGTCAGAAGTAAGGCTGGGAGTTTCCGGGTCAGAGTTTGGAAGGGCATTTGTGGTTTGGGGTCTTTTATAGACACAGGGTTTGTCTTATCAATGGTTATCACATATTGGGCAAGTTTTGAGGAGTATACATAGTAGACAGGCTCTAAATGGCTAAAAATATGTTTGTATGTGTAAGGTCGGATCTTAACAAACGGCACCGCGAAACAGAGGAAAGCTTCAAGTGAGCTTTATTAGGGAGCGCTCCCGAGCGAGGTTCACTGGTCCGAGAGAAAGGGGCCAGAGAAGTCGCACCCGGGCGAGGGTTGGGCAAGATTTTATAGGGGAAGAAGGGAAAGGGGTGTGGTGAATCTGGGAGGGCGCAGGGTATTCCTTATTTGGTGGTCTTTTCGGGTATCCTGGGGAACCATTAGTCCCGCCCCTCGAAAGGCGGGAAGGCTGGGCCAGGTGCAAAGTCCCCAGGTCAGTTTCTGGTACTGGGTGGTCCGGAGAGTTTCGGTCTGATGCAACCTGTGAATCTGATTGTGTTCACCTGCCTCGGGCCAGTTGGCCTTACAGTATGGACTATATTTAAAACAATTTAATGTGTAAGAATTTGAGTTTGGCACCTGTAAGCTTTGGGCTAGCAGGCTTGGCTGCTGTGAAGAAATAAACAGTGTGCGGCCATTTAGGACAATGCATCTTTGGCCCATTTATGTAACAACCTCTAAGTGTGAAACAGGAATATAAGCATAATTTATTGTTTCCTTCTCTATTTATTGAATGAGTTAACCTGTACTGAATAATAGGCATTTCCTTTTAGGAGGCGCATCATGTAATTTTGTCATTGGTAAATTCAAAGCAGGCAGTTTACTTTATCATAAATGATTACAGGTTAAACTATTTTGCAGCTATAGCACAGGGCAAATTGTTAAGAGTATCAGTAAACTATAAAACCATTCCCTGAAGCCTGATATCCTGGCCAAAAATTTGGAAAGGGTTTTTGCTTACTTACTGATATAACTAAGCTTCAATATTTAAAGAGGAAAAAGGAAAAGCCCAGAATGAAATCGTATTTACACAGTGCTCAAGGTGCTAGGGAAGAATGTATGATATTACTCTTCTGTAATGTTCTCTGAAAAGTTCTGGGTTTTATAGAGAAATTCAAGTCATGGTGCAAAGGGAATGATGAAACTGGACAAAGCAAATTCCCTTTTCTAAAGGTAAAATGATATGTTACTAACTCCAAGAAAATTTTTTGATTTATTCATTAGAAGAATTTCTTGGTGCATATAAATGAGTGTTGTTCTATTAGTTCTTTTATGCTTTAGGAATGAAATTAAAATTATTTTCAAAGTAAAATTCCATTAGAAAGCACCTTGCTGTAACCACAGATTTGGATTATTTTAGGGCAAGTACTATCTCCTTTACACATGGGAATTTAGTACAACTCTTTCCATAGAAAATATTCCCTGCAATATAATAATGATGCTAGATTGTAACTTGACATTCAGTGCAACACAACCTCCTTTTCTCTGTTTCATTGGCCAGAGTAGAGTGAGGCTTTTGTCTTGCCCAGCATCACTTTAAGAAACCACCCTTTCTTTTCCCATTGTTAGTTCAAGTGGTTTGGATGGAACTAACTATATTTCAGAGATAAGACTGTGTCATTGGAATTTTTTGGTTCAACATATTAATTATCATATAAAATTAGTCTTGTCAGTTGAGTAGAAATTTAGCCCTTTTGTGAAAGGGTGAAGGAAGAATCAAAATGTGTAAGAGAGTAATATTGCTTTTCCTTTTTTGACTGGGAAGGTGCATGGTTGCTGCCTTCTCACATAGAAGGGAGATAATGAATGGAACAACACAATCATACAGCATTGAATATTAGAGTGGATTGGGTCCTAGGAATACACTAATCAAATATCTTCAGTTTACAGGTAAGGGAACTGAGGCCCATGTAAGGAGCTAGATAACTATGAGCCATCCTTGTCATGTGACAATGTTATAAGCATTATTGAAAAAACCAAGTCATTATGAGAACTTCATCTGTATAAATTATCAAGAAAGTATGACATAGGAGAGTGGAAGAACTGGAAAGAATTTTCTGGTACTACAAGGGTTAATGGAATATAAAGTTTTCTTTATCATAGGATATACACTAAAATTGAGGTTTGAAGGTAATAAAATGTACTTGCGGCATTTCAGTATAATAAAATACAACTGTTTTTTAGAATTTTTAAAGGAGTATAGTTGATTTACAATGTTGTGTTAGTTTCTGCTGTACAGCAAAGTGAATCAGATATACATATCCACTCTTTTTTAGATTCTTTTCCCATATAGGTCATTACAGAGTACTGAGAAGATATCCCTGTACTATACAGTAGGTCCTTATTAGTTATGTATTTTATATATAGTAATGTGTATATGTCAATCCCAGTCTCCCAATTTATGCCCCCCCATCTCCCCTAGTAACCATAAATTTGTTTTCTACATCTATGGCTCTATTTCTGTAAATACAACTAGTTTTGAGAATAAAATCAAGATGCCAAAGGTAAAGAATTTGGAGACACTACCTGCACCTAGTAAGCACTCAATAATTAGTACTTCCTTTTATCACTGTCTTTTCCACAGCAAACAGACAATTCTTTTTTTTTTTTAATTACAAACTATTATTTTCTTAAATAATCAAGGACATGATAAAGTCAACACAAACCATAGAAGGTTATTATGGTAGATATAGAATCTTTGTTGTTCTAGGCAGGTTACATCAAAAAAAAATTAAAAAAAAGAATAACCCTTTATATTTGTAGCTGAAGGCAATAAACAGTTAGGAAACAAGCACATTGAAATTACCCCACTTTACAAGATTTTTTTTTTTTTTGCGGTACGCGGGCCTCTCACTGTCATGGCCTCTCCCGTTGCGGAGCATAGGCTCCGGACGCGCAGGCTCAGCGGCCATGGCTCACGGGCCCAGCCACTCCGTGGCATGTGGGATCTTCCCAGACCGGGGTACGAACCCGCGTCCCCTGCATCTGCAGGCAGACTCTCAACCACTGCGCCACCAGGGAAGCCCTACAAGATTTTAAATACTTCATAATTTTCAAACTCAAGTATTATAAACCAAGGCAAATAAAATTCATTTAAAAATTGTGTCCTTCATTGTGCTCTTTCATATTCTGGAACAAACTGATGTTTTACTTTACAACCATCTCGGGGTTCATGAGGTTAAAACTAAGTTTTTTAACCTTGTTATAATATTATTAACATGCCATGCATTCATTGTCACTATCTTCAAATGAATCAGGAAGTAAACATTTTAACATTTCTGTTTCTGTTTCAATTTTCAGTATGGTAAACATTAATAGTTATGATACATAAATAATGCTAGCTCCCTGGGGTCCTCAATAAGCTTGAAGAGTGCAAAGGGGTTCAGAGACCAACAAAACAGTCCTTTAGGACAAAACTAATATTTTCCTTAACAAACAAATATGTGCAGAGTTGTATTTCTCTGAAATTCTTGTTCCTAAATAGAGTTTCATTCACATATATTAATCATAACTTTTAACCCAAGTAATTTCAATTGCACAGAAAAAACTTTGAGGAGACAACTGGGGTTACACAGCAGCATCACTGAAGTCTTGCAGAGCTCATAAATACAACACAACTTTCTATAGCTATACTTCATACAACTCCTCAAAATGGCAAAAATGTGCATATTCTTTAATAGACCCAAAGTCTCTCAGTAGCATATAAGAAGAAGCAAAAACATAGAAAGTTAAAATTATGCTTAGTAATTAATGTTTCATTGTTCTGACTTAGAAATTATTCAGGTATCCAATGAAATTTCATTAATTAATTCATTTCAGACAATTACTTAGGAAATACACAAGTTCTCTTTGTGTGGCCTGTGGAACCTGCTTAACTTTCCTAGCACTTTGTCTCTCGCTCTTGATAATGGGGATAATTGCACAGTACTTGTTACTTATGTAGCATATTGAATTCCTGTTGCTAAATGATATAGATCCATGGGTTTAAGATATGTCCATGCACACAATATTATCATTGACAATTTAAAGGTTTTTCAGTTTCACAAAGAGTATCTTCATGATCACTTTGAAAGATTTATAAGGTTTGTTTTCATCAGGAAATTCTTGTCTGAGAATTAGCATAAATAGTGCAGGGGAGCCAAGGTGCTGTTAGACATTTTAAGGACAGTACTATAAATGGTAATTACTAGCTTAAACATGTATTTGTTCCAGTGAAATACAACCCTCCATTTACATCTGAGTTCTAGCTGTGAAAGATGACTTTTCTGTAAGCAGGGAGTGGGTTTTTTCCAACACCTGCTAGAAATGTATATGAAATACATTAACTCACGAAGAAAACAGTATCATTCTAAAGCCAAATGAAGTGGTGTTCTATACAGTTCCCATGGAAGAATATCCCTTTATCATTTCATCTCACTGTGAGCCTAGTGATAGAAACCAGTGAAGAGAGGAGGCTGATGAATGGAGAAGGTTGAAGAATTGATGTAAATAACCCTTGATTAATTCTTATGTACAAGATTATTAATAATAATATTTTAGAAAAATTTTTAGGAAAAGTTGTCCTAAGCCAGTGGTCATTGCTTTAAAAAGTGATAACCCCCTTTAGAATTTAGTAACAGTATTTTAAAAATGCAGTTACTTTGAAGGAGCTAAATCATTTCATGTGATATGTGAATTGAACTCTGAGTTCTTACATGGGATTGCATCGGGGAAAATCATGAACATGTTGCACTTCCTTTTATGGAAAATTGCCAAATGTGTCAATAGATGCCTCCAAATATCAGGCATTCTTAAATCACACTCTTTCTTGCGTTAGCCCTGACTTAGTAACTTACAAATTTATCGAATAATATTGTTTTCTTTACTTTGGCTAGCAGGTTCATAACTGACTCTGCAAACTTTGTCATTATTAGACAAGGAAATAAGACATTTAGAATTTTAGGGAAATACAATTGAGGTTGAAGTGATTATTTTCCACACAGGTATAAATTTTAAAGCTAGTAAAAGTTTTCAATGTATGAATTTATAAATAATAAATCTAGGAAAATATACTATCGTCTGATATTGCAAATTCTGATTACATAGAGAATAAACTAATAGATTTTTATCAATTTCTACATACAGTTGTTAGTGAAATCTTTCATTATATTTCTGGGAACATGTCAAGAATATGTAATGTGATGATTTACTTTGGAGACTTTTTATATGTTTATTATTATTATTTTCTTTGCCTGGAAGATCACTCATCTTTTCCTCATCTGATTAATCCCTACTTATTCCTCTAAACTAAGCTCAAGAACTTCTAGAAAAAATGGCATAAAAGAATGGTATTCAAAATCTCTATTCCATGAACTCATTGAATTTGCCACAACACTAAAATTAGAGCATGGTGTAAACCAAGTGCTGAATAGAATTTCTCCCAGACATAGTGAAGATGGTATTGTGTTGAAGGAATTTTTCCATTGCCAGCACATAATTCCCATTTCTGCAAAAACAATTCAGTGTTATGTGAAATAGATGAAGAAAATCCTCTTAATATTTCTAAAATTTGGAGGTAAATATTTTAATGGAATGCAGTGGACAATTCGGTATTTTATGGGCATCTTTGAATCAGTAAGAGTCATTTTTGCTGCAATGAAAGCCATTCTGAGACCACAGGAAGTATAAAGTTACA
The DNA here is from genome assembly GCF_964374135.1 of Grampus griseus. Taxonomy (NCBI): domain Eukaryota; kingdom Metazoa; phylum Chordata; class Mammalia; order Artiodactyla; family Delphinidae; genus Grampus; species Grampus griseus. The sequence continues at coordinate 92,720,561 of NC_138998.1, forward strand.
ACAAATGGAAAAGTCTGTGGTTAACTGATTTTTAACAATTCAGTGTTATGTGAAATAGATGAAGAAAATCCTCTTAATATTTCTAAAATTTGGAGGTAAATATTTTAATGGAATGCAGTGGACAATTCGGTATTTTATGGGCATCTTTGAATCAGTAAGAGTCATTTTTGCTGCAATGAAAGCCATTCTGAGACCACAGGAAGTATAAAGTTACAACAAATGGAAAAGTCTGTGGTTAACTGATTTTTACTCTGACTTACTAATAGAGGAATAGAGGTTTTAATAACCCAGGAATTGGTAAGTTTGTTTCTTAATCAAAACAGAAATATTCTAACCCAGTAAAGTGAGGTCTAAAGTGTTATTTGTAACATCAGAAGGACAGGTATTCCTACCCTAGGAGAGATTTTATCCTCAAATGGCAACATTTTTCAGAAAAATTAAGTGCAGGCATAGCAATATCACCTGCAAGCAACAGGTATTGCCCCGAACAAATTTCTTCCTGTCATCGTACAAAGAACTCTCTGTAGGAAAGCTCTTAAATAAAGAAGAAAATTTCAGTTAAGTGAAAAAATTTTAATTTCTTCCAAATTGGCTAGCACAATAACCAAGAAAATTGACTATACATGGACACAGTGGTTATCTAGAGCAGAGGCCAAGTCAAATAGAAAACCGATGTAATGAATATTTAAAAAAAATATATATGAAACCAATAAGTTTTAAATTTCCTCCCCCCAAAATATATATTTCATATAGACTGTTTCACCATTATAATCTCAGAAGTGAGTTGGAGTGAAGGTGGTTGGAACATTCTTCTGTGAAGTATAGATTCAGCTAATGAAGCCCAGAAAAACTGAAAGCCCCTTAGAAAAATCCTTGCATTTATTGTGGGACTAGAGCAAGATTTTCCCTCTCAGGTGGTAGGTTAGAAATGGATGGGGGGCAATATCTAGTCAAGCATCCCTAAGCCAGCCATCTCCTCCATCAAGTGTGGATTCCTCAGCTCCACTGTTCTTTAGGCTGACCCTAAGTTTGTGTGTACAACTATAGGGTGGATTAAAAAAATTATTAAAAAGAAACAGCAGGCCTGCAAAGAGCCACTCTGGCTAAGGATGAGGTGTCCTATAGTAAGTTATGGGATTAACATTATCAGCCATGGACTGGATAGATGATGGCTGAGACCCAGAGGTATGGCCATGTTCAAAAAGCCATAGTGAATAGTACACAAGGGCCAGAATATAAGAAACTTGGAAGTCACCACTACATACTAAGAACAAATAAAAAGCTGAATAGATTAAAAAATCAACAACTCTTCTAAAATCCATAAGAGAAGTAAGGTCACAGGGCAAACTGCTGTCCCCAAATTGGAGAGATAGACAGTAATACACAAAGCATCAGAACTTACCTAAGGAGAGCATATATCTTCATGGGAACCAGCGCCAGGGCAGGAAAACCTGAAATGTAATTGACTAATTGCTTTAGGCTCAGTAAGGAGTAAATACTACAAGAGGACCCCGTCATTTGATGTCCCCAATACTTTCATGAATTTACATCCTGGAGCTCTGCCAGGTTCACAGTGAACACTGGAGAAAAACTCCTGTGCTTCCAGCAGGAAGAGGAAAAAAGGAACCATTCTGAAAAATGCCAGAGAATCCTGTTCTTCTTAACAAGGTCTGCCCCCAGGGGAAACTAATTAATTAGAACCTAACTTGCTGGGATGTTATCAGAGCCCAACCAACCTGAGGGAAGCAAAATATTTGCATATTGGCAAATTTTATAATGAATTATTTTACAGGATACTGTCGGGAATGTGAGGAAATAAATACTCTCAAGCAGTATAAGAAACTGTAAATTGTTTCACTATTCCGGGGTTTTTAGGCAATTGATATCAAACATCTTAAAAATATATACTTTTACGAAGCATTTAACTTTTTAGTAACTTGGCCTAATAAAATTATCGGACTCATTGTTTGATAGATACGTCATTATCCTTATGTTTTAAAACGTAGGTTTTATTATTATTCAGGCATGGTGAGGGCAACAGATCAGGAGACAATTGACATTTGAAATAATAGATTGTTACTCACAGTCCTCAAGAGGAGGGACATGCCACATCATGGAGAAGTCACAAGGGGAAGCACCAGGGTCTGTCAGGAAATAGAGGGAGTGAGGGGAAAACATGGGCAAGAGACTTTATTGTGGTTTCCATGGGAAGGCAAGACAAGGTAAAATTTTAGGTTTAGGATTGGTTTGTTTGAATAATTTCAGCAGGCTATGGCACATATGGAGTGATCAGGGTAAATGAATAGTGGTCCAAAGTATAAAGGCTCAGTAAAAGAGGTAGTGGGGGTTATGGATTTTGGATTGGTTGGTTTGCGTATGAAAGGTGCACTTGCAGGTGAGCCCTTTACTCTCTCTAGAAATTGGCCATCCATGGGGCATTCTTTCCTGGATCAGAAGTCACCAGATGTCAAAACATCAGAAAATACAGAAAATAAAAGGCATGATTGATACAACTTACAAGGTTATTAAAAGGCACATATTTCTTGTGATTGACAAAAAGCAAAAGAAGTGACTAAAGCATATTTTGAAATATTAATCAATAGAATAGTTTAAAATCTTATGTTACAGATGCCATTTGCCATATTCAATCAGCTAAACATTCATTATTCTTTGCCTTAGAGAAAAGATAAATGGAGAAAGTGCTGGCTGAAGTGAGGGGGCAGGGGACTTCTCCTAACTTCTGATTTTTTAAGTCTTGAACTTACTGGAATCAAAGAAATTCTAGCTAACATCACCAAACAGATGATCAAAATTTCTTGTTCAGGGGAGAAAGTGGATATAATAGGAAGTAAGGAAAGCATAGATTTTTATGTGGATTTCGGAAAGAATGTTCTGTGCTCTCCTTATACTCTTTCAGTATATCTTTGAGTATCTTTAAAGTAGAGCGGTTGTATAAAATTTCAAATATCCAGCAAAGTTGGGTGATCCAAGCGCAGAAAGGACTGGACAAGGTCCATAGAACCTATTTTAAATTTGTGGGATACAAGATTAGATTTTTTTTGTTGGAATTTTAAAAACATGTTTTAAAAGTTTATAATGCATTATTTAAAAATAACTATTGAAAAAATAACAACAAAAGAAATCTAGTCATAGTCACTATTCTTTTCTTTCTCTCTATGCTGGGCTTTATTTTTTGACTTGTTTCGAATTATTTTAGTATACAATTATGAATAAGACATTCTGATAAGTTACTTTGTGTGAAACTCCATGCTACTTTCACAGAAAGGGGACTATAAGAATTATTTATTTTAATGTAGTTTTAAAAATGTCAACTTCCATTTTTAAATATGTATGTAAGAAAAAAATTAAAAACAAATTTCCATTCTAAAATCAAGAGAAAACTTAATAAAAATATAGTCATAGCTTTCAGTTTTAGCTCCAACTTGTAAAGAGCTTAGAAGTCATCATTCCCATTCTTGCAATAAGAAAAATTTGAACAAAATGAATATTAATGACTCTTCCTGGACCTAACAGAAAACTAAGATCATAGGGCAAGCAGCTACCCTAAAATTGGAAACAGGTAACTCAGGGTTGTCACAACTAAGATTTACCTCCTGTAGCAGAAGCGGCTGGGGCCATGAACTGATAGAAATACTTCAGTGGTTATTTTGCTGAATTGCTGGAGGCTGAGAGTGGACAAGTTTGAGACTGAGAAACTCCTGAAGACAATTGTCTTGGTGGGGGTGGGTGACTCCCACACTTTTCATGACTTTTAACTCAAGCAATCCCACTAGGTTCTCAAGATGAATAGTAAAGAAAGAACCATTTTTCTGCTCTGGCAGAGGGAGGGGAAGACATACACACAGAAAATTCTTCATTGCAAAGACCTACTCTCTATGGTAAAAAGTGTTAACAGAACTTTATTCTTCTGGAGGAAGGGGAATCTCTATCACTCTGGCCTCTTCTAGCCTTTTTGTCACACCTGAGTAGGTGACTGGATAAATAAACTGTGGCATATCTAGAATATGGAATATTATTCAGTGCAAGAAAGAAATGAGCTATCAAGCCATGAAAAGACATGGAGGATCCTTAAAAGCATATTATTAAGTGAAAGAAGAAAATCTAAGAAGGATACATGCCATTATGATTCCAACTATAAGACATTCTGGAAAAGGCAAAACTAGGAGACAATAAAGAGATTAGTGGTTGCCAGGGTTGGGGGTGGGGAGTAATAAACAGGCAAGGCACAGAGGACGTTTAAGCCAGTGAAAGTACTCTGTACGACACTATAGTGAAAGTGATAGGTATGTCACTATACCTTTGTCCAAATTTATAAAATGTATAACTCCAAGAGTGAATTCTAAGGTAAACTATGGATGACAGGTGATTATGATCTGTCAATGTAGATTCATCCTTGGTAAATAATATGTATCATTCTGGTGAGTGATGTTGATCATGGGGGCAGGCTCTGCATGTGTAGGAGCAGGGAGCATGTGGGAAATCTCTGTGCCTTTCTGTTAATTTTGTTGTAAACCTAAAACTGCTCTTAAAAATAGTCTTTTTTTGTTAATTAATTAATTAATTTATTTATTTTTGGCTGTGTTGGGTCTTCGTTTCTGTGCAAGGGCTTTCTCTAGTTGCGGCAAGTGGGGGCCACTCTTCATCGCGGTGTGCGGGCCTCTCACTAGAGCAGTCTCTCTTGTTGCGGAGCACAGGCTCCAGACGCGCAGGCTCAGTAGTTGTGGCTCAGGGGCCTAGTTGCTCCGCGGCATGTGGGATCTTCCCAGACCAGGGCTTGAACCTGTGTCCCCTGCATTGGCAGGCAGATTCTCAACCACTGTGCCACCAGGGAAGCCCAAAAATAGTCTTTAAAAATTAAAAAAAATTAAACGTTAATCAGTGCAACCTACCATAATAGGCCAAAGAAGAAACATCATAAGATCATATCAATAGATACAAATAAAAGCATTTGACAAGAATCCAACACTCATTTATGATACGAGCTCTCAGCAAATAAGGAATAGAATGGAACTTTCTCAACTTAATGAAAAACACCTACAAAAATTGTATAGTTAATTTCCTACCATTAAGGTGAGAAGCTGGATAATTTTCCACTAAGATTGGGAACAAAGATGTATGTCCTCTCTTACCACTCCTAGTCAACATTGTAAAATTGTCTTACAGCTAATGCAATAAGAAAAGCAGAGGAAATAAAAGGTATACAGATTGGGAAGGAAGAAATAAAGCTGTTACTGTTGACATATGATGTGATTGTCTATGAAGTAAATCCCAAAGAATCAGCAAAAGCTCTTGGAACTAAAAAATAAGTTTAAAAGGTCACAGCAAACATGGTTAATATAGAAAAGTCAATTGCTTTTCTATATAGAATCAATGAACAATTGGAATCTGAAATTTAAAAAAAAATTTAAAAGCACTAAAAATTAAATACTTAGCTATAAATCTAAGGAAATATGTACAGGATATATATGTGAGAAACTAAAGAACTTTGATGAAAAAAATCAAAGAACTAACTGAATAGCGAAACAGTCTGTGTTCATGGGTTGGAAGTTTCAATATTGTTAAGATATAAATTCTTTCCAACTTGATCAGTACATTCAGAGAGATCTCAATCAAAATCTAGTGAGAAATATTCTTGATATTGATAAACAGATTCTAAAATTCATAAAAGGATGGCAAAACATCTAGAATATCTAACACAATACTGAAGAAGAACAAATTTGGAGGATTACCACTATCCAATTTCAAGACTTACTATAGATCTACAGTAAGCAAGTATCACTAGTGTGATATTAGTGGGGAAAAAAAAAAGACACACAGATCAGTAGAACATAATAGAAAGTCCAGAAATAGACCCACATGATGTAATCAACCCACCTTTGACAAAGGAGCGAAGACATTTCAATGGAGAATGGATATTCTTTTAATAAGCCCATGGTGCTGGAAAAATTCAACAACCATACGTTAAGAACCAAAAGACAGAATTTATATCTATCATAAAAGTTAAGTCAAAATGGACCATAGAACGAAATTTAAAACTATTAAACTTCCAGAAGAAAACTTAGGAGAAAAATCTAGGAGACACTGGTTTTGGTGATGAGTTTTTAAATAAAAACCCCCAAATGATCAATGAAAGATAAAAAGATAATTTAGACTTTATTAAAATTAAAACCTTCTGCTTGTGAAGGACTCTGTAAAGAGAATCGAAAACAAGCCACAAACTGGGAGAAAGTACTTGCAAATCACATATCTGACACAAGACTTGTATCCAAAATACATAAAAAGAACATTTTGAACTATATAATTTAAAAAATCCAATTAAAAAACAGTGAAAATATCTGAACAGACATTCATCAAAGAAATATACAAATGGAAAATATGTAATGAAAATATGCTCTAAACAATTTGTCATTAGGCAATTACAAATTCAAACAACAGTGAGATACCACTACACATCTTTAAAATGTCTAAAATGTGAAATACTGACAATCTGATTGCCTGTGAGATAGTGGGACAACAGGAAGTTCATTCAATGCTCATGGGAATGCAAACTGGGATCCTTACTTTGGGAGACAGTATGGCAGTTTTTTGCAAAGTAAACATAATATTAACATAAAGTACAACAATCACCCTCCTAAGTATTTAAAATTTATGTCTATACAAAAACTTGCACACAAATGTTTATAGCAGCTTTATTCATAATTGCCCAAAACTGGAAACAAGAAAAAATGTCCTTCAGTAGGTGAATGGATCAATACACTGTGATACATCCATTTATTGGACTATTGTTCAGTGAAAAAAAGAAATGATCTGTAAAGCCATGAAAAGACATGAATGAATCTTGAATATGTATTGCTAAGTGAAAAAAGTCAGTCTGAAAGGCTCCATACTGTATGATTCCAACTATCACTAAAACTACAGTGATAGTAAAAAGAACAGGGTTGCCAGGGGTTCCTGGAGGCTGGAAAAAAGAGACGGATAAGTGAAACAAAGGGGCATTTTTAGAGCATTGAAACTAGTTTGTTTGATACTGTAATAAGAGATATACAATACAGTGCCTTTCTTAAAACCCATATAAATTTATAGCACAAAGATTGAACTTTAATTTTTGAACTTTAATTTTTAAAAGAATTATTTAGGTAGTCATGAGCTCTTTGGATGGAATACAGAATGTGACAACAAAGCAATCTAAATCTATTATGAACTTACGAAACAACCTCACTGAAGAGCATGGGGGAGAATGGTGCTGACCTAAGTAATTTTGGAAATGAGCAGAGTTTGTAACACTAAAGCAGAAGTAATTGTACATGGGTCCTGTACCTTAGTTGTTAAAGTTTATTTCTCACAGAGGGCACAGGTCAACATGTCTGACACTAACATATATGTATACTGGAATTGAACAATCAAGTAAATAGATGGATGGTGGAGGCCAGGTTTCTCATTGTTGAAATGGGACTTCACAGGTAAGAAAGGGAAGAAGCTAGAATGGTCCATTATAATGTATTAAAGTTGGAGACATCACTATTAACTGATATTTCACTTAATATAGATATAGATTATTACATATAGAAATTTTAGAGATACGTGCATACACACTAGTATGTACACATATAATTCCTTTCTCTGTCATTTGAGAGGGACTGGTAATAATGACACTCAGTAACAGTGAACACACCTAATACCCAGGTCTTGGTTTATAATATGATTTTCAATTAAAGAAATGAGCTCCTTGGAGAAATGGCTGATTCTGGGACTGGGACAGAAATACACAAGATGAACCTGGAGTACCTTTCAGTGCCAGAAAGTAAGGAAACTTAAAATAAAAACAAAAAAGAGCACTATGACGTGGATATATCAAAGAGATACGGTAAGTAAACGGAAATCAACTGAAAGTGTTCCCAATGGCCAAATCTACAATAGTTTGAACAAAAAAAATAGACATAGTAATACTGGATTATAAGCCAAAGTGCAAAATAAAGATAAGAGTCCATATTGATATAAATAAATGATTGAATAAATAAATGGGTAAAATACAAATCTATGCAAAACAATTCCAAATAATTTATGTAGATACTCTACCTTCAGGGAGGTGGAGCATAACTCCCCATTTCTTAAGTATGGGCTGTGCATAGTAATTTCCTTCCAAAGGGTAAAATACGGAGGGAGGGAAAAGAAGTAACTTTACAGTGGAGAACTCTGCTAAACACTATCGCAGCCATGTGGTTAAGGTCAGCATCAACAGTGATAAGTCACGTTGATAGCATATACCCTTGACATGATATGATGAAAATAGCACTTTCCCTCTGTGCTCTCCTCCCGCAAAACACATAATCCAAATCTAATTATGAGAAACCTATCAGACAAATCCCAGTTAAGGGACAGCCACAAAATACCTGAACAGCAGTCCTCAAAACTGACAGAGTTATCCAAAATAAGAGAATTCTAAGAAATTGTTACAGCCAAGAGTAGTCTAAGGGGACATGACAACTAAGTGCAATGTCATATCCTGGATGGGATTCTGAAGTAGAAAAAAGGAAATTCTATAAAAAACAAAGATACCTTAATAAAATATGGACTTTACTTACTCATGATTAATCAGTAACAGTTCATTAATTATAACAAATGTACCATACTAAGGTAAGATGTTAATAATAGGGAAACGTGGGTATATTACTATCTTCACTTTTTAAAAAAAAATCTGAGACTGTTATAAAATAAAATGCTTTTTGAAAAAATATATAATTGTGGAGAATTTGCATTATTTCATTAAAAATCAAATCATTGGGCTTCCCTGGTGGCGCAGTGGTTGAGAGTCCGCCTGCCGATGCAGGGGACACGGGTTAGTGCCCCGGTCCGGGAAGATCCCACATGCCGCGGAGCGGCTGGGCCCGTGAGCCATGGCCGCTGAGCCTGCACGTCTGGAGCCTGTGCTCCGCAACGGGAGAGGCCACAACAGTGAGAGGCCCGTGTACCGCAAAAAAAAAAAAAAATCAAATCACTGATTTGATAAATAAAATGGCCTAACTATACCAAAAAACTTCCTTTATAAATAATTTACCTTTTAAGCTCATTTAACTTTAATTTCCTTTCCTAGTGCAGTAATGCACTGGGGACAGAGAATAGTTTGATGATTATCTTTTTATTTGCAGTCAATCTTCCAGCTTTGATCTCCAAAAAAATAACCACAGTATGCAACCATTTCTTTAAATGTTCTGTTTATCATCAGCATGGCTAACAGAGCAAAGCAAGAGACATGGGACTTTGTTCTTCTTTGACCAAGCAGAGACATTAGAAGAAAAACTAGATCTTTAAGAAACTAAAGAATAGTCAAATTATTAGAGTTATTATTTTCTTTTTATTTATTTAGTTATTATTTATTTTTGGCTACATCGGGTCTTAGTTGTGCGGCACTCAGGCTTCTTTCTAGTTGTGGGGCGCAGGCTTAGTTGCCCCACGGCATGTGGGATCTTAGTTCCCTGACCAGGGATCGAACCCACGTCTCCTGCACTGTAAGGGGGATTCTTTACCACTGGACCACCAGGGAAGTCCTGAGTTATTACTTTCTACTTTCTGTAGAATTTTTTTTTCCCTGAATGTTCATTAAACTTCAGGATCTGCCTGATTATACTGATTGCAACCCATGAACCCCTTGCTAAATAAAAGACAGATTCCTGACACTGAATGATATCCACCGTGAAGAACAAAATATATTTGCATACTAATATAAAGTCTTCTAATTAAAGTCTTACAAAATTTTATAATTAAGATTGTGTGACAGCGAGGATGGAGCAAAACACTGTTTTTTTAAAATAGTTAATTATCAATCTAAAGTCAAGTTTAAATGTGAAGGTGGAAGCCAGAGACGAGAGGTACACTAAAACAGAAAAGGTTAGTAGGGTTGGTAGTAGACAGATTTTATGTGGACAATCTATTAAAATATCTTTTATTTCTTCTTTGTTAATCAGTCACAATATGATTTGAACATAGGGATGAAAATAATAGGAATACTATTCATAGTTAATAAATCCAAAATTGCTGATTGCTTTTATTGATGGTAAAATAACTACAGAAATCAGAATAACTCACTTTGGATTAAATTCACAATATTGGCTTTCTTTGTTGACTAGAGGAAATGATGGAATATTTTTATACCACAGTTATCCTAGAGGTTAAAAAATGAATTATATACCTTCTCACTACTTCTACCTTACTGGTACCAGAGAAGCCTTTTACTGAAAGGTATATTACTATTAAATACATTATTATTGTTTTTCTAATGCAACACATATTAAACTCTGATATGAGTAATAAGTAACAATTAAATAGTTCATCTTTCAAACACTTAGATTATCTTCCCCTTACAATTTTTACACCATATCTGTACATATTACATGGATGTTAATTGATGTTAATGGAGCATATCCTTTAGGAATAAAGTTAGTCTGTCTTCATTAATAATGTTAGATAATTGACTGCTTGAAAAGCACTAAAAAATCAAGGAAAGCACTGTTTTTCTTCAATCTAGAAAAATTTTAAATTATACTTTCTGCATAAATATTAAAAGATACGAAACACTGGACAGGGTGAGTTAGGGCCAAGTCTTCTGAAGATTGAGTATATAAAATTTAGTTGCTCATATCCTGTTAGAATGAGTATATCAGTCTAGGTAGCACTTCCTTTTGAGGGGAAAACGATTAGCCTGATAGATATCAGAAATGTGATGACTCAGTGTGTAGGTTGGTGGGAAATTATGAAGATATCTTATTAGCAACAGTGCATTGTTTAGTTGACCTAAAAGCCACATAATTTTATAACTTTGCATTACTAATGTCCAAATAAGAACCATTTACAAGCTATGACTCATCCCAGCTGCAGCTCACAGAATTAACATACCTCTGCATTTGACTTTAGTCTGTGTACTTAAGTATAATCTCTCTCACATTCCTAGCTGGGTCTCTACTGATACTTCCTTTTAAACATCCCCATGTTTCCCCATTCGGTTCACATTAATATTATCAGAGAAGCATAGAACTGCTGGAGAGACAGTACCATCCTTAGGTCTGGGCAAAAGAGGCCCTTTTCCTGCGCCCTGCATTATTGAGAGTCCTGCTTTGGCTTTTCCCTGGATGTCCCCCTCCCAACAGTGTGAAGGGAACAAACACACTGAGAGTCTGTTTCCCCTATCCTAGATTATGTTTTGGACATAATCTTTGTCTAGGACAAAGCTAGACATTTGATTAATTAAATACATGGATTTTTTTCATTTTCATTTTTTTCTTACTAAACATCAAGAGAACAGCTTAAGAAGCCATTTTAGAATTGTGCCTTTTAGGCTATTGACTAGTTCTTAAAAATAATTCCTATCTATGTTAAAAAATAAAATTACATTCTCAGCTTCTGCTGCATTTGTTCAGATAGTAAATTATAAATTTAGACTACTTCTCAGCTTCTTAAATAGGCAAAAATAATGTGGGTTTTTTTTGGTGCTATTTATTTATTTCGTTTTTAACTTTCCAATAACAGGGCTAATCTAATTCATTAACCCAGAAATAAACAACTAGAAACTTGCCCATAAATGGTCTTCTTAAAAGTTTTTTCCCAGACTGTTGCATGGAAATCCTCCGTGTTTCATATATCTACTATAGTCTTCTCCAAATAGGCACTAAGTACCTAGAGTGGCTTTTATGACTCCACAGAAGCCAGTCAGAGAAGAGACTCAATCAGTTAGGAATATCATGATCTCTTGCTCTTGCTCTGATGAAAAATGACTGATTTGTTTTAGTTCCTTACTCGTATTTGCCATGTTATGACTAATCCTATCTAATCTTTTGGAATGACATGACACCCACTACTGGCATCTGGGCACATAGCTTTGTCTCTGGATTCAAAGACCCTTTGTATTATGGCTCCTTTAACCTCAGCATTCCGTGTTCCCTTCCCATAGCATTTAGGAATTTCTTAATTATCTGCTACTGCTTGAGAGTAACGGGAATTAGAAAAACTACCTTAGTTTTTACTTCTTTCACCGGTCATGCAGAGTAGCTCCCACTCCACATTAAATGGTGCTAAGTGGTGGTAAATCTGCCAGTGATGAGCAGTAGTAGCTTGGTTGTCTTTCCTATATACAAACATGGATATTTGCATAGCAACAACCTTCTCAAACCCCAAAGTTTAGGTCCATAATCCCATCTGAACTCTTTGCTCTACTTTTATTTCTGTCTTCCTTTCAAAAGTACTTCAAAAGTATTGAAGGAAGAAGCTTTTCCTCTTTCCATTTGAAAGGGACTTCTATCCCATATCCTGTTCTGAATGAGGTGGCCTTCAACCTGTCCCTTTCTGTAGAGTCATATTTGAAAAACAAAAAGTTTACTGTTTAGGGAAGAAACATCAAAAGGTCTCTCTTGCCTCAGCTGTGAAAACAATCAGCTTGCTTTTCTCCTTGAGGCTGTATTATATATTTAATCATCATTTATTTTTTAAAGATCTTTTTGATGTGGACCATTGTTAAAGACTTTATTGAATTTATTACAATATTGCTTCTGTTTTATGTTTTGGTTTTTTGGCCACAAGGCATGTGGGATCTCAGCTCCCTGAGCACGGATTGAACCAGCACCCCCTGCTTTGGAAGGTGAAGTATCAACCACTGGACCGCCCGGGAAGTCCCTTAATTATCATTGTTTAAATGTCAGTGCCAATATCTGAGTCATCTGTGGGTCTGTTTCTACTGAATATTTTTCTCTTAGTTATGTATCAAGTTTCTTGTTTTTTTCATCCTTCTCACTTTTTCCCTCTTCTTTTGTTTTCCAGATAATGGGTATAAAATAACAGTGTAGAGAAGATGGAAATATAACTTTTTAAATTTACATTCCTGAGCTTACAGCTCCTTCCTTCATCTGGCAGCTAGGATAAGGAGTTAAACATTCTAATTCTACCAATTCAGGTGCTATTTTGATTAGATAGTTTTTAGACCTTGTTAGTAAAAACACTATCTGCTCACATAACAGTTACTGAAGGGCTGATCTCTTTAATCTGGTAAACATTTGACCTGGACTGTAACTGGAGTGCTATTTCATAGAGTTTTGTGTCAGTGTTTATGAATGTAAACTCTTTGAATATCATCAAGACTTCATAAATTCTCTCTAATTTCTAGCTGCTTTTTTTACTGCTAATTTTTCAGAAAAATTCAGGAAAGAGGAGAATTTTAGGTTGAGTGATTTAATTTTACATTTGAAGCTTTTTGGGTTCTAATTTATCATGCTGTTTCAAATTGTCATTAAAAATTCTGCCTGCTTCTTTATCTGTCTGCACCTGGAAAAAGTGTTTTATTCTCAGCAGCTATGGTTCTTTGCTCACCTATGGAAAACATGTTCATCTCAGGAATTCAGTTTCTCAGGGTTCCTTGCATCTACTATTCTGCAGTCGCCTCCTATAAAAGGCTATTGTCTTTTAAATAATTCATTTTTTGTTTTCCTTTTGCTACCATGAGAGCATAGGCTTTACAATCATTTTACATCCTAACAAGAAGTATCAGGATTTCAGTTTATTTTAAAGCATGAAAACATAAGAATTATTTAAGTTATACCTATATTTAATTCTAAACCTAAATTTCATGGAGTCACTAAAAGTCTGTGTGTGTGTATGTTTATTTAAGCTACAGGTAAATATAATTTTAAACTTACAATATTTTTAAACTGAGTTGGTATAGGTGATTGTATCATAATTGAAGAATAAGTAAATGGAGAATTTATTTTAAATTTCCCATTTGATTTACCCCCAACCTAAGCAAACTTTATTTTTCCAAGGTTCACTCACATCATAGCATTTTCCCCATTCCTTTTATTATATCATGGTAAAATATGCATAACAAAATTTACCTCATAACCATTTTTAAGTCTAAGCAAACTTTAGAATCATGGCCCAAAACATACTTAATTATTGGTCAGACTAAATGCAATAAACTGGCAAATGTAATGACATGTTTCTCACATATGAATGTATAAAAGAAATAAAGATATAGGAAAGTGGAAAGTTGTTATAAGATACAAGTGAATGTCTTCAAATAATCAATGACAATACTGACACATAACTTCTCAGAGAAAACAACAGAAGCAAAAACATGACTGAATATGATATTTAACATTTAGTGTGTGTGGTGGTGGGGGAGAATTCTGGCCTAGAATTTTAGCAAAATTTTGATCAAAAATAAAGATAAAAACCTTTTTCTTAAAAAATCTGAGAAAATGTATCACTAGCATCCCTGGTGATAAAAGAAGTATTATAGGATTATCTTCAAACAAAATATAAATGAAACCAGATAGAAGATCATACAATCAGGAAAGAACAAAGAATTTCTAAAAGTAAAATATTTTGGTAAGTTGAAATGAATATTAACTTTTTAAAACAATATAGTGACATCTAATAGAGTTTTAAAAATTTAAGATACATGAGAGCAAGAAGATATTAATTCAGAGAAATTTATGAGCTAATGTGATAAAATTGAGGTAATGTGGAGGTAATGTGATTCAAAGCCCTTGACATTTTCATGTTGAAATATATTTATTTTATTAGTTTTTGATAAGATAGCAATATATGATATAATTTTACCATTACTATAATGGTTAAAGAATGAGTAAACATGGGTAATAGAAGGACAATTGGATAATTTTAAAAATTCAGTATATATGTCAAGTGATAAAATACACAACATGCAGAATATAGAAGAAAAAAACAGTAAAGTGGTTTATTTAAACTGAGAATGTCAGAAGGTACTTTAATATAAGTGAAATTCATGTTTAATTAATAGATGATAATTATCAGACACAAAAGAAAATAAGTTATATACTAATAATAGAAATATATAAAATGAAGAGCATTTAAAAGAAAAAGCGTGGAAAATCAAATATTAGGCAAATACCAACCAAAAGAAATTAATGGAGCTATTAATCAGATACAGTTAAATTTAAGGGGAAAAGATAAAGATCGAGAAAAATTTCATGATGATAAAATGCTTAATTAGTCATGAAAATATAGCAAATTTTAAATTGTAGTCACATGATATTGTAACATCAAAATAAAACAAAACAAAAATACAAATATAAAAATCCACAATTATAGTGGGAGACTTTAACATACCTTTCTCAGTGCTTGATAGGACAATCAGACAAAAAATGAGTAAGACTATAGAAGATTTGAACTCCTTGATTACCAAATTTGATAAAATTTTTATCTATAGAAGACTACTTCCAACAATTGTAGAAAGAACATCTTTTTAAAGTACACATGGAACATTAATGAAATTTCACCGTATGTTATGCCACTAAGCAAATGTTGACATAGTTATAGGATTTAAATGGTTTAGAATGATTCTGATCGCAAAATAATAGAAATAAGCTAGAAAGCCGTAACAAAATATAATTTGAAAATCAACCTATGTTATGTTAAGAAATGTAAAGCTTTTTTTTTCTAAATCATCCATAGCTCAAAGAAATAAATTATAATGGTAACTAGAAAAAATTTTGTACTAAATGATAATGAATATATAATATATCCAAATTGCTAAAGAGAGAAATAACAAAGTTATTGCTTGGAATAGGCAGGAAAAAGTGAACTCTTTCTGACAATGGAGAGAAGAGAGAGAGGCAGAGAAAGAGAGAGCTTAGAAACAAAATAGTCAACATCAGTAAGGAATAAAGGATATGACTACAGATACTACAGATATTTTAAGAAACCAAAAAGAGTATTGTGAACAACTAATGCCAATAATTGTTTTAAAAATTAAACAGGAAAAATTCCTATAGGAATTAAAATACAACTTACTAACAATGACACATGAATAAAGGGTTATTCTAATTAGTCCTGTTACATGTTAAAGAAATAGAATCTGCACTTAAAAACTTACCCACAATGATGAATCCAGGCTAAGGTGCTACACTGAGGAATGCTTTCAAACAGAAGAAATAATTTCCATCCCATAGCAAATTCTTCCAGAGAATAGGAAAAAAAAAGGGGGAAGATGTTCTGAATCCTTTTATGAGGCCAGTGTATCCTTCATCCCAAAATCTGAGGAAGACATTGGAAAAAATTATAAGTATTTTACTAGTATGTACATAGATGCAAAAATCAATGAAACATTAACAAATTTAATCCATTGATAAATAAAATGAATAATACATCACAAAAAATTGTCTTATTCAAGGAATGTTAAGTTGTATTTGATAAAGAATATCCACAAAATCTTACAAAAAACAATTACTCTGCATGTTGAAATTTTGTAAAGCAACCCACTAAGCTTAGGAATCAGGCATGGAAGCCCATTATCATTATTTCTATTTGATATTGTATTAGAGGTCCTAGCCAGTTTGATAATAAAGAAAATTTTAAAGTAAAAAGCCCAAGGATTGAAAAGAAAATGGCAGAATGAATCATTCACATGATTCTGTATGTAGATTATCTAAACAACCTATAAGTAAGTTGTTAGATCTAATAAATGAGTTTAGCAATATTGTTGGATACAAATTCAATAAAATTTTGATTGCATTTCTAGGTTAAAAACAGGGATAAATACTCATGAGTGCTCACACCCCACACACACCATTTGGAACAACAACAACAGTATCAAAGGCCTAGGAATATATAAATTATATAATAATTTATAAATAAATAAATAAGGGTAAGATATGAAGGACTTTTACTGAAAAATATAAAATATTATTAGGGGATTTTTTTAAAAAAGAAGTAAACACATAAAGGAATATAGCACATCCATGAATTGGATGTAATACTGGAAAGTTGTCAGTTCTTTACAAATTGACTTATAGAATCAAAACACTCCCAAACAAATGTATGCATAACTTTTACTAAAATTGGCAGACATAGATACATTATTAGAAATTCAAAGGCCAAAAATATCCTGATTGTTGAGGGAAAGAAAAAAAGGTAAGAGTTACTCTATTGAATATTAAGACTTACTATAACAGAAGAGTTATGCACAGTTAAAGAAAAAAGTAGACTAATAGAATAAGTAAGTCTAGAACAATGTGAATGTTTCATTCATGTGAAGATGACACAGAATAGCAATGAAGAATGAACATTTTTACAAATGCTGTTTTGTCAATTTAGTTTCCATATGGAAAATTTTTTGTAGTAGTCCCAAACTGGATACAACCCAAATGTTTAACAAAAGTAGACTGTGTATATGAGTTGCTGCATATAAAAATGCAATGCTATGTGAGGATGTAATAAATGAACATAGATTATGTCTTCTCACAAACATAATGTTGGATGAAAAATGCCATTACAAAATAATGCATACTAAATGACTATATTTATATAAAGGCCCAATACAGGCAAAACTAATTTCCAGTGTTTACAGGTGAAGATACTGGTTAGCTTTTGTAAAAGCCAGGGGGATAAAGATTGAAAGGCGTAGGGGGAGGCAGTGAGGCCTCCAGTTTGTTAGCATTATTCTCTTTATTGAACTGGATGGTAGTCACATGGGTATTCTCAGTTTGTAAAAATTTTTTAAGTAGCACACTTAGGTTTTGTGCATTTTCCAAGAAATACTTTCAGTAAATAATTTAATTAAAATTTATATTCCTGGGAAACTAACTTGTGTTGTTTTATAACTATACATGTTAAAATGTCTAGATTTTCTGTATTACCTAAACATGAGGCGCTAGAGATAGCTCTGTAAGCTATTGAATAAGGCATGGTTATATTTGGGTGAAAAAAATGAATGACATACACACAACCCAAAATGCAATTTTATACCTATCTCAAAATAACAATATCATTCTAACCACTGTAACTCTTTTCCCAAAACATAGCATAGTGCTGGAAAAGTAGTATGTACTGAAGAATTTTATTCTATGGATTAGAATTAAATGTAGTTGAGAGCCACATTCCAGTTAGACTGTTTATAACCTTGCGATCTTGACCAAGTTACTTGAACGTCTCTTCAGTATCCTTATTGGAAAAATTTGCATATATTCTATCTTCTTTCTGAAATGACTTGCAGAAAGTAACTAGCACTTAATAGGTACTTAATAATAATAATATCAATATTCCAAGCTTAACTTGCTAAATTAATCCCTAATGAACTCCTGATTGAAATAAAAATTTTCATATCATATATGTGTAGTAGTGAAAAAAATATTTTTATCGTCATTTTTCATGAAATTTAAAGTTTTTAATGTAAAAAATCCGTATCAAATGATTTGGTAAAAATATTTATTTTAGTGAGACGTTTGCTAATTATAATTAGGTTACAAATATTTGAGAGGCACATAGAGGAACTTATATGCTAAAAACAATTGGTTACATGTCCCCACTTCCTATTCCAGTGACCTCCAGTTGGAAAGATACTAGGTGCAAATTATGTTTCTGTGGTATTTCTACCATAAATTTTAAACATAGATTGTGCAGTTTTATTTTATAACTTTGCCTTAACTTTGCCTTAAAGAAATAACTTTGCCTTAAAGAAAATTCTTAAATAACTTTGCCTTAAAGAAAATTCTGTGATCTTGAGACATTGACTTCATCTTCCTGGCATTCAGTGAACTCATCTTCAGAGTAGAGTAAGAATAATTACTTCATTTATAAGATTTGGGTGATCATAAGTGGTAAAGCTTGACAAAAATATCAGTTTTCTTAACATTGTTTAAGAGCTTTCCCTAAAATTTTCATCGGTACTCCCAACTTTTTCTATCCTACATCTCTCACATCTAATTCATCAGCAAATATTTTTAATTTGGCCAATAGATTACATTGCAAATAAGCCTGTTTTTCTGTATATCCATTGGTACTATCCTAAACAACCATTGTTTCTTACCTGGAACTAAGGAATGTTAATATTTTGCCACTTTTAATTCATTTTTTACAGCAACACCCAGATCTGTTATCATAACATTCATGTCATAATCCGAACCAAAATTTTATTTCCTGTTGTTCTTGGCTTAAAATCTAGATTACTTACTCTACTTAAAAAAAAAAAAAAAAAAAAAAAAAAAAAGAAAGAAAGAAAAAAAGAGAGAAAGAGAGAGAGAAAGAAAGAGAAAGAAAGAAAAAGAAAGAAAGAAAGGAAAGGAAGAAAAAGAAAATCTTTTTCAAATATGTTTATTCCCACCTCTGAACTTCATGCTAGTCATGGACTAAAATCTTTCTTCTTCTGATTATCTGAATACATTGTTGACAAGATTCAGTTCACAGCTTGAATTTTCATGTCCTCTATGAATTTCTTTCTTGATTTATTTACAATCATTCTTCCTTAGATAATACTTCTGTGAATGGCTCTCTTTATGATATTATTATCATGAGAAATTATCTTTTTATTTCATTTTTTCCTATTTATGTTTCTTAAATAAAATTTTATGAGTAGGGACCTTGTTTGTCGTATTGAGTGCTTTGTTTTCACTTGAGGATTAGCACTGAGACAATGGTTTTTGAATAAATATCCAGTTTAATCACTAGCCGACATGTCAGAAGGCACATAAACCAGATGGAATTCACGATCAAAGGGGCTTGTTCTGATGTGACATAGTTCTCAATTTTAAGAGGGAATGCTTTAGCAATTCACTATTAAATTTGTGGTTGTAAACTTTAAGACACCGTTATAGAAACAAGTTAGTTGAATATTTTGTTAGTGCAAGATCTTATATGTACAAATATTGATATCTTCATAATATTTGTTCTTAAGAAGCTTGTACACATGGTAGGCATATATAATATATATACTTAACATTATTAGGAATTGACCAGTTTCAAAAACAAATTTTTTGGTAGAAATAGTAAAATATAATACAAAATCTATGATTAATATAAAATACAAGTTGTTATTAGGAGGAATTTAGTTTAGACTAAAATTATCACTTAAAAATTCATGGAGAAATTAATAAATGGCAATCACCATCATTGATTAAGAATATTTAGATAACTAAATGTTTAAGGTACAGGTTAAATTTTTTTCCAAAGGAACTTGAGGAATGAAAATCTTGCTATTAGACATTCTTATGTAATTGTCTTTCTTTTAGAGAAAGCTTTTTTAAAAATACAGCCAGTCAAAGCAAACAAAAAGCTTCTTTCAAATAAGTAATCAATTATTAAACTAGGCCACTGGCATCATTGTCATTCTAAGCTGTACAGGAAACAATTAAAAGTTGCCAGCTGCACAAGGCCTCTACTGGCAATACCAAACTGTTCATTTTGAGTGAGACGACTTTTCAGCAAATAAAATGTAATGCCAAAAGTATTTTCACAAGTTAAGGATACTGAATGGACTTGGCATCTGAAATGCTTGATAGGGCAGCATTTCACCATGTGAGTGTTACAGCACCAGAACATTTCATTGGAAGCATATTCTGATTCCGTCATTAAACTTAACCAAATTGATAGTTGGATAACTACTAAGTAATGTTTCATGGGAGACAGATTAACTTCAAAACAGTTGACTCTGAGCATTGACTTTAATTTTTTATTTATCAAATACACATAGACAGTGCTTTTATACAATTAAAAAAGACTGTGTTCTTTTAAGTTTAATTAGGTCCCATTTGTTTATTTTTGTTTTTATTTCCATTACTCTAGGAGATGAATCCAAAAAAATATTGCTGCGATTTATGTCAAAGAGTGTTCTGCCTATGTTTTCCTCTAGGAGTTTTATAGTATCTGATCTTACATTTAGATCTTTAATCCATTTTTACTTTATTTTTGTATATGGTATTAGAGAATATTCTAATTTCATTCTTTTACATGTGGCTGCCCAGTTTTCCCAGCACCACTTATTGAAGAGACTGTTTTTTCTCCATTGTATTTTCTTGGCTCCTTTGTCATAGATTAATTGACCTTAAAAGCTTTTGCACAACAAAGGAAACCATAAACAAAACTAAAAGACAACGTACAGACTGGGAGAAAATATTTGCAAATGATGCTACCGACAAGGGATTAATTTCCAAAATATACAAACAGCTCATACAACTCAATAGCAAAAAAACAAACAATCCAATCAAAAATGGTCAGAAGATCTAAATAGACATTTCTCCAAAGAAGACATGCAGATGGGCAACAGGTACATGAAAAGATGCTGAATACTGCTAATTATTGGAGAAACACAAATCAAAACTACAATGAGGTATCACCTCACACCAGTCAGAATGGCCATCATTAAAAAGTCTACAAACAATAAATGCTGGAGAGAGTGTGGAAAAAAAGGAGCTCTCCTTCACTGTTAGTGGGAATGAAAATTGGTGCAGCCACTATGGAGAACAGTGTGGAGGTTCCTTAACAAACTAAAAGTAGAGTTGCCATTTGACCCTGCAATCCCACTGCTGGGCATATATCCAAAAAAGACAAAAACTCTAATTCTAAACGATACACACACTCCAATATTCATAGCAATACTACTTAAACAATAGCCAAGACATGGATGCAACCTAAATGTTCATGGGCAGATGAATGGATAAAGAAGATGTGGTACATATATACAATGGAATATTACTCAGCCATTAAAATGAATAAAATAATGCCTTTTGCAGCAATATGGATGGACCTAGAGATTATCATATTTAGTGAAGTAAGTCAGAAAAAGACAAATATCATATGATGTTACTTATATGTGGAATCTAAAAAAATGATAAAAATGAACTGATTTACAAAACAGAAATAAACTCACAGACACAGAAAACAAACTTGTGGCTACCAAAGGAGATGGGGGGCAGAGATAAATTAAGAGTTTGGGATTAACAAATACACACTAATATATCTATATATAAATATATATAGCTCCTACTGTATAACACAGGGAACTATACTAAGTATCTTGTAATAACCTATAATGGAAAAGAATCTGAAAAAAATAGATATATACATATGTGTAATTAAATCACTTTGCTGTATACTTGAAACTAACACAATATTGTAAATTAACTATACTTCAATTAAAAAAAATACACACACACAGAAAGACTGTGTTCAAAGCTGGCATAGCTTTTTACTCTTCTTACTCCATTCTTTTCATTGCCTCTTGTGTATGTAAGCTATTTGAAAGGAAGCTATTATACAAAATGCCTGGCACAAAATAGATTCCCAATAAGTAGTAGCTCTTTTATTACTAATATTAGTAATAATATTGATGTTATCGGTATGTTTTTACAATACTCTATAGGGGTAGCTTTTTACATCCATGCTATTCGATGGTGTCTGTCAGAGCCCAGTTAGGAAAGCAAAAATATCATAGGTAGTTCATACAGAAGATGTTAAATACTGGGAACTGATTATAAATGTCTTAGGGTAGAAGGAGTGAAAGGGAGATACTGAAGTGAGTAGAGATTGATACTTTCAGGAAGCTTCTCCCACACCGGAGAGCTAGAAAAAACAAAGGAAGGGAGACAGTTTTTCGAGAGCCCAGGTGCACATTTCCCCTTGACTCTGCTGGAAACTGCCAATGCTTGACCCTCCAAAGGCTGCTGAGACCTACAGCTACTTATTGCTTTAGCCTTTAGTGCTGCTGAAAGCCTCTGTAGCCTGTGGCTCCAACAGCTGCTGGCAGTCTCCCACTGCTACTGCTGCTGGAGTACTAAAGGCACTGAAGTCAATCACCAGTCACTGATCTACTTCCCATATTCCTCTTAAAATCCTACCAGTGATCTCTAGGACATTATGTTTGGTGAACAAATACCAAAAGGTCACATGTGGTATCATTCTATTTAGGTAATATTCTTGAGATGACAAAATGATAGATATGGAAAACAGTAGTGCTTGTCAGGGGTTAGGGAAAGTGAAGGGGTAGGGGAGGGATGGGAGTGACTATAAAAGATTAAAATGAGGGAGATCTTTGTGGTGATGAAATAGTTTTATATCTTGATTTTGGTATAGGTTACATAAATCCATACATGTGATAAAACGAAATAGAACTGTACATACATTTTACAAATGTAAGTGCCTGGTTTTGATATTGCATTAGAATTAGGTAAGGTGTAAAAACTGGGGGAAACTGAGTAAAATGTGTACTGCGCTCTGTTCTTTCTTTACAAATTACTATGAAAATATAATAATTTAAAAATAAAAATAATAAATAACTTCTACTAGTTCTTCGTATTAGCCAATACTAACTAAAATCCAACTGGCAGAGGAGTGTGAGAAATTTAATTTTTAGGGGTCCATATGCCTTCAATATAGAGCAGAAAACTGAATTACAGAAATGAAATTGATTACATATAGATGAAGAAAAAAATGACAGTTCCAAACATCTTAAATATGTACCCATTGGTTAGAAAATTAAACTGTACATTAAGAAATATTTGTAGAACTAAACATATTTAATTCATTCATCCCATAATAACCACTATCAATACCAATGGTGTTGAAGGCTGTAAAGAGATAATTGGGAAAAGTAATACTTGGGGAAAACTTATATTCAGAAAACAATATTCAGTTCTCACCATATTCCTACCACATAATACAAGATAAATAATATTTTTCAAGTAAATGGCTAAAATGAATGCACTAAATCTAAGTAGTATTCTATCATGATATTTTTATGTTTAATACTATAAAATTTTTCAAGAGTTTTGTGTTTGCAGTACTATATAGCTGGGTACTAACTTCAAGGATTTCATGGAGTAAGAGCCTATAGTCATATAGGCTGACTAAATGGAATATTACCTTAGCTCTGAATTTCTAAACAAACATATGTGTATATTTCTTCAAAAGGAGATAGATTAAAATCTGTTTCATTATTTAGCTCAGAACACCAAATTTCATTTCCTTCTGTTTGTCTTTCTTAGATGCCTCCTAAGCCAGCAAATCTGGGGAATTATTAAATAAGATCTAATATTTTTCTTTTATTTTAACTTTATTTGTACTTCGACTTTATTGTAACATATTTAAATCTAAACTACCAGAAGCACATCAGAATACATGGAACAGAAACAAAAATGCACATTGAAATGCATCATACACTAGACAGTCCTCTCTTTTCATTAGTCAGGGCTACAATTTATAGAAGCTGACATGATCAGAGACTGCTAGTTCACTGAAAGTTTGCATCATGAATAGATGTTGAATTTTGTCAAGTACTTTCCATACATGTATTATCATGACAATATGTTTTTTCTTCTTTAGGTTATTAATATTGTGAATTACATGGATTGATTTACAAGTCAATTGACACAGCAATACCATTTCTAGCTATTTATACTAAAGAAATAAAAACTTGCATCTGTGCAGAAAACCTTCAGATGAATATTTATAGCAGCATTATTCAGTATTGCCACAAATCATACACCCAGGTATCCCTCAACAAGTGAATGTGTAAATAGACTTTGATACATCCACACAATGAAATACTCTTGGGCAATAAAAAACAAAAACAAACAAACAAAAAAACAGCAACAAACTATCATGTTATGCAACAATATGAATGAATTTTTAAAACATTCTAAAAAAAGGTGAAACTATAGCAACAGAGAATAGATAAGTGGTTTCAGGGGAATAGGTGAGGGGAGAGGGTCTGAATACAAAGGGATTTTTTTAGGTGTTGGAATTGTTCTGTATCCTATGATGGTGGTTATTTGTCTAAGTATATAAACTCATATCTCAATCCAACAAAAAAGTGAATTTTACTGTGTGTAATTTAAAAAAAAAACAAACAAAAAATCCCTCTTTTTATTAAACTCTCCTCAAATAACTCAACTTGTTTTCTACTACAACTCAATTAATACAGATGGCTACCACGTCTTTAGCACGCCCTTAGAGTCTTAAGGACTATTGAAAAGGAAAATCTTAATTCCTTCCATTCCTATGTGCAAATCCAGAGTTGGAATGAACCTGTTTCTTCTGGTCTTCTCATTTATTCATACAAGGGAAGAAATGTGTTTTGTTTAATATTGAGATATTAGGAAACTTTATAATCTCTATTCATTCTTCATATTTTTCTTCAAAATGTTTGGTAACCAATAGTATAAAACATACTTTCTAGTATTAGCTATTTCTGATACTTGTTTTTATTACTAAGAATACTACAATAAAACAGAACTTGCTTCATGTTATAACTATGTTTTCTCTGAATTAGAATCAAGGTCAACCCTTAGCCAAATTGTGAGATAAATAAGTTTTTAAGAGTTCTTTTCCCAATTTTACTTTTTTCCTCCTACATTTTGTGCCTTATTGAGAATAGCTTCTGAATTTTTCTCTTTCCCCGCCCCAAAATCAATCATGCTTTCTCTTAATAAATCATCTGACAGTGTGAATGAAGAAATATCGATTGTATATCCACTGTTTACAGGAAAGTATAAATGAGTGAATAAAATAGTGAGTCCCCTCCCTAGGATATTTGCATTTTTATAAAAATAAAAGTCAAAGCACTGCAGCAAGAAAAATAAGGATCCAATTTGTATCTTTAGATATCAATGACCTCATTTTGGGTCATTTTTTTTGGAGATAAGAGAGGATTTACTGCAAATCATCACAAATAACAATATGACCCTCTCCTTTCCCATACATACAGAATCACACATTCAAAATTCTTCTTTTAAGATCTTTTCTATTCTTTTTAAAAAGTGACTAATTGAAGTTAAAAATTCCCTAGTATAAATCATTCTACTAGACCTCTGTAATATGAGATCTAAAATTATTAGTTGACTTTAAGTCAATGGCAAAAAAAGAAAAAATGAAAGGAGAAAGGCACTTTGGTTCACACAGATGATGGTGGTGGTTTTGCACATTAAACCTAGATATATCTGATGAAATATTTAACCAGATCAGTTAGCTATCTGTTTCTTCAAAATTGAAATATCTGATCAAAAATAGTTATTTGAATATTAGATTTGCTCAAAGGCCCTCTGTTTTTGGCTTACTACTACCTCCATTTTTTCCTTTCATAACCTCTTATATTGGAGAAATATGTTTTGGGGGATCATCACAGAGAAAAGGAATGCTCACATTGTGGCAATTCAGCATAATCATGTGCTCCCAGTGTATGCAATCACTGTGGGATCATGACTTTTGTTGGATATAGTTTAGAGTCACATCCTGAGGACACGTCATAAATGTACTATAGTCAGTATTCTAATATTTCTAGGAAATACATAAGCATAATACAGCTGGAATCAGCCAACAAATGCTCAGATTTGGGGTTTTTCTGAACTCTAACTACTTTTTGTATATTTGTAAAAATACTCTTTTACAAATTGTAATGTTTCGTATAAAATACTAGTCAGCTTTTAGACTGAGCCACAGATAAAATAGTTATACAAATTAATTTTCAAAGTTGTAATACTTTTTTCCCCACTAGTGTGGAATCAGAAGTTTTCAGTTTCTTATATTCCTATGAAAAATTCTGAAGTATGCGGATTCAATCTCTTCTGAATATT
Organism: Grampus griseus; assembly: GCF_964374135.1. Taxonomy (NCBI): domain Eukaryota; kingdom Metazoa; phylum Chordata; class Mammalia; order Artiodactyla; family Delphinidae; genus Grampus; species Grampus griseus. The sequence continues at coordinate 92,746,942 of NC_138998.1, forward strand.
GGGATTTTAATATATAAAGGTACAGATTATAAATGGAAGCTTATGAAGCAATTCAGTTTTACATATATGTGATCTTATTGCTCTATTCTTAGACTATGCGTAGATTTTGTAATGAATGTCTAATATTTCATTGGATAGAAAAAAATCATTTGATTGCTTTTGTTGCTATCTGGGTAGGTCTAAATAATTTCCCTCTTCTGTTCTATTTTTTAAAAATAATTTTAAATGTGCTCAAACACAACTATTGAAATAATTTAAACCTGTAGGTCCATTGTGCTGGTCAGTATACACATGTGCTGGATATTTTAAGGACTCAATAAGAAATATTATTTCATAAATTATAAACTTAAATGGTAAATTGATTTTAAAGAAGAGGTTAACTAAAAAAAAAGACAGAGTTGGCTGGGTTTATATTTGACTATATGAGGAAAACTAAAGTTAACTATAAGACAGTATGGAAATTAGTAAAAATGAGAGGAGGAAAGATTTTAATTGAAAATGAAGGATTATACTCAGTAATCAAAAATCACCCTTCCTGATGACTCTTTTTATCCAAGTGAAACTGAGTTTTACCACATCAAGAAAGTAGCTGAGTATAGGATACCTCCTTTTGAAACTAGATTGCCAATACAACAGTGCAAAACTAAGTAAAATGTTTGGAAGACCCATAATTAGAAAGCCCAGACTCTGCTAAAAATAAATGAAATTTAAAAAATTAAGCCCACCTAATAATGTAATTTGCATTACTATGACATTAAACAATTCCTTTCCATCAGTTTCTTTAAATTATAATTAGAGGCCTATGCAAATTGTGAAAAAATTCCACAAAAGATGTATTTTTTTTTTGGATAGAGAGGTATCTTACTGTGCAAAGTCATACATTGGAAACATTTCATGGAAGCTACATTTACTATAAACGACTATCATAGGGACGTAATGCCAACTGAAAAATCCTATCCTAGAAAAAGAATAGAAATGGAAGGAACCATTAAGTTCTTATTACAATATAATTTGACTTTAATTTTTGCATGTGGAATTCCCAACAGAAATGTGTTTCAGTTACCTGATAAAAAAAGAAATATAATAAAACAGAATTACAAAAGTTAAAAGTAAATTTAAGTGTCTTAGAAAAAAATCAATATAGCACACTAGTCAAAACCAGGTGTCATATTTAAGAAAATGTTGAGAGTCAGTTGAAAGGAGAGTGGATATGTCATTAATTTAAGTGGATATTATAAATCATAAAGAAAATGCTATAAATTAACCAGAACATGTACTAACTCCACAATGGTTATGCTAGGTAGATAACTTCCATTTGATGGTTCAACTATTATAATTTGGGAGCAATGGAGCTCTTCAGGTATTTTCTGACAGGAATCTCAGTTATTTATCCATGTACTCTTTCTTTCTCACCTCCTTATCTGGTTCCAAATATCTTTACCACCTTATTCATTCCTTTCATTTTGCAAAGTTTTGAATACATTGCTTTACTTGTATAAGTATGACTGAACTAATTCATGCATGATGATAATTAACTGACTAATAATAGTTTGATAAAATAGAATTTTTTTTCTAGATGGGATGTGAGAGGGGTAAAAAGAACTTAAGTTATTAAGAACAAACTACACCTAGAACTGTGTCACCATGAATGAAAACACCGTTTCAAACCTACCCCATTGTTGCATTTGATCATAAAATTCAAAATGGTAACAGCTTTCCTTCCTTTTATCTTGATTCTTTTTTTCTAGGCTTACAAAGCTATAAAGGGTACCATTTCTACTTTACCTTCACCTGTGTTAGACATTCCTCTTATGCTATTTAGAGTTCTGAACCTTGCACACATATCTAATTTAGCGTATTTCTAAGAACATACAATTTTAGAGTAATTTTTCTATAGTTCAAACTTTTCTGTATCTATCTATTTATCTATCCATCTATCTAGCATCTATCTATATCTATCTATCTAGTATTTTAGCTTTTGTGAGGAAATAGAAATGTTAAACTATTTGTTGCTTTAAAAGATAACAGTAGTAAATGGGTAACAATTTTCTTAGAGATTTAAATGAATGACTTAAGAATTCCCACATTAATGACTAGAATCTGACTGGGTTAGTGAAGGGTTAGTGAGAAGAATATGTCAGAGAAAACCTGGTAAAAAAGCCAAAGGTTTGACAGAAATGAAAATTCAGGAGCTAAAATGCAATTTTCCAATAGTTAACAAAAAACCTATAGGTTTGCCAAATAATCACCTTTCTGTGAACTACTCAGTGGGGGAAATGATAGTCTGTCGCCAGATGCCCTTGTCCAAGCTCCATTTTAAAACTGACAGCATTTGATAATTTTTTTTTTACTTGAATTATCAGTTCACTTATTTCTTACCTCTAAGATCTGCTTGTAGAGGACCAGCCCATAATTTCCCTTCTCAATAGAATTTTTTATTTAAAAAAAACTAATGAAAAGAGGAGAGATTATATGTATGATGACTATGATATTTGCATGACCACAGAGGAGTAACAAATTCTATAAGCATGTTAAGAATACTCCATTTTTAAAATCTAATTTCCAGTAAGGAAAAGAGAGAAGTTTGTCTAAAGTTCAGCCTCACTGCCACTATTTATTTCACAGGTGTGCACAAATTATGATGGAATAAATTGCTGCTAAGGAGGAATTTCTAAACCAAAGTAATCCTTTTAACAGCATTTACTTATATCTAATACTTCAAGAAATTTGCCATTATGGGTGTGCCGTGAGAAATGTATAGGCAAAAAGTCAAACTAGCGGTCAGAGAAATCAAAGATTTCTTTTCTTTGAAAAGAATTATGATTCTTTTTAAAATCTCTGAATTAAACAGAGAAGTTTACAGTAGGTTAGAATCTTAAATTGCTTAGTTATGAAACAGTTAAGCAACTATGATGGACATAACTATTCTTTAGTGGGAACTTTAAAATTAAAAGAATAAATTGAAAATGAATCTTTGTTTCTTTACTCCTTCAATAGTATTTAAGGTAATTTTCATAGTTAACAATAACAAACAGAAGTGTTTTCCTTAGTATGTTAAAAATAAATAGTCCTCTCAGTTACTGCCAATGCAAGGGAAATCAAACATAGGATTAGAGAACTGTTTTATTTTGCTTAGCTAACAGCAAACATTACCTAGAGGGTTTGTTTCCTTCCCAGATCAATTAATTTTTCTTCCTGCTTAAAATGAAAACCCTTTTATTTGAATGTCTTTTATGTACATATACAGTATTAAAAAAATGGAACTTTGAATTCTTCTTAATTTAGAGAAGGACTTTGTAACTACTATAGAAAATGGAAAATTAGCCCACTGTTAATAAAAGTTGATCTCTTTATTTTTACTGAGAAGAGGTTGATTTAAGCTTGTTACTCATGGGAGGAAAGATAAACTATGTGTGGACAAGGCTAGTATTGGAAACTGCTTTCAATAACTTCATCTGAAACATGAAAGGTTTTAACATGAAACAAGAATACCTCTACTACCAAATATCGATGAACTCTATCATGTGAGTGTTGTTTATTAACAGGCAATTGAAATTGTTGGTATATACTGTACTTACTGATGTAAGTAAGAATTTGAGCTCTTATTTAACAGCAGTCTGCCATTAGTTTAATCCATTTCACATACATGCACAATTTGTGACTCTCTCCTTAAATATGAAAGCTCTGTTTTGAATATCCTTTTCCAAATATTTAATATACTATCTGAAATTATATCATGACATTTCTGTTCCCTGATTTTTAATTCTTGATCAGTGGCAGATAGCAAAATATTTTCTTTCTATTTGATTCTACTACTAATGAAATCTATAACTACTCGTGGTTCCTGTAAGGGCTTCTCATAAACAACTGCTGCATAACAGATAAATCAGTGCATGCTTACATCCACTGAAAAGAAGTTTGTAGACGAAATAAACTTGTGGATACAGAGCAAGAGTGAAATGCTGCAAACATATTAGCTGAGCTTGTTGACTTTAGGGAAAATTAAAATTGAACAATCATTTATGCCTATTAAGTTAAGGTCTTCTAATCCTCCTTGTAGTCATATCTATTAAAAATAAAAATTTATGCATTTCATATATATTTGCTCAAGCATTTGCCTTATTTCATATTTCATAACATTATATTACAAATTTCTTAAATATTTGTAAGTTGTATATTTTAAAAATATTCAGCATGACCACACTGCTTTGGAATTAGACATTTTTTGTGAGAAAGTAAAACTACTTGTTGCTTTGGTTTTGATTGTGTTGGGGTAGCTGCTTTTCATATATTTTTATTTTTTATTTCTTTTAACTTTTAACTTGTATATAGAATTGTAGGTTGCCCTTTTTCCAATAGTTGAATGATAGTACTCCATTGTCTTCTTGTTTCCATAGTTTCTGACAAGAAATTTGCTTTAATTTTTACCTGTATTTCTCAGAATGCATTGTATCTTTTTTCTCCATTATTCTTCGAGATTTTCTCTTTACCATTTGTCTCTGGCAGGTTTAGTATAGTATGTCTCTGTGAATAGTTGTTTCTTTGATTATATTTAAACTTAATTTGAGGTCTGGGCATCTTAGATCTGTGGCTTAATGCCTTTCATTATCTCTTCACATATGTATTCCTCCCTGTTATCTCTCTCATTTCGGTCTAAGATTTCAATTACATGTGTGTTACTTTTTGATATTTTCCCAAAGATCTTGATGTTATCTTCTTTGATTTTTATTTTCACATTTCTTTTACTTTGTGTTCAGTTTAATTTTCTATTTCCTTATCTTCAAATTCTTTTAAAGTTGAGTGTCAAGTCTGCTGATAATCCCATTGAAGACATTCTTCATCTCTATTACCATTACTTTTCAAAACTTTCTAGCATGTCATTTTGATTGTTACTTACAGTTCTCACTTCTTTGAAGACATTCCCCATCTGCTTTTTCATGTTGTCCATCCTTTCCACTGTAGCCCTTGACATATTAATCATGTTATTTTAAATTCCCTGTCTGAGAGATCCAATATCTAGGTCATATCTGAGCTTGCTTCTGTTGACTGCTTTGTCTAATTTGTCCCCTATGTTCTTTCTTACTTCCTTTGTTGCATAATTTTTGGATTAAAGCTCTAGATCACCTGTAGGTTAAGAGAGCTAGTGTTTATGCTTCAAAATAGGAATTTTCTCCCAGCTTTATTATGGTATAATTGACAAATAAACATTATATATATTTAAGGTGTACAACATCATGTTTTGATATATATGTACATTGTGAAATGATTTCCCCAATGAAGCTAATTAAACTATCCATCACCTCACATATTTACCTTTTGTGTGTATATGTGGTAATAACACTTCAGATCTACTCTGTCACCAAGTTTCAACTATACAATACTTTATTATTAACTATAGTCACCATGCTATACATTAGATCACGAGAACTTATTATGGGTATGCTTCCTTTGTTAGAACCTTAGTGTGGAAGTTTTTGTCCATATAATCATGAATCAAGCTATGTTTGTGTTTTATTATTGCTATTATTAGAATCATTACCCTACTGGCTTCAAATTCCTCAAGTGTTGTCCATCCTTATTGTGGGGCTGGGTTGATGGAGATTTTTGCTCAATGTCCTTCTCTCAGATTTAGGTTATTCTGGTGGTTTCTTGCCTGAAAGAGAATATCTTTCCAGGTACTTGTTCCTGCCTTCAGGGATAAACTGCTGTTACTTGTTACTGATATTTGCTAGTCTGGGGATGGATACAGCAGTGGCATGCTCTTTTCTCCGCTTTCAATCTCAGACATAGGCTTTGTTTGTGTCACTGGGTCTCAGATTTGACGGCCAGTGACTCGGCCCCTCCTGCATATGTATAGGGTCTGTAATGGTCTGGGATCAGGATAGTTTCTGCCCATTGCTTATAGTTAGCAGCTATTGTTTTCTATTTTTTAGCCAACCTGTATTGGATATTTTTCCAGTTTAATGGCTGTTTACTATGAGAGAGCTAGTCCAGTGTAATTTTTCTGCCATAACCAGAAGTTGAAGTTTGAAATAACTGTCACAGTCCAAGTAAGTCATACCACATTTGAACATATGGATATATTAACATATTAGACCTGCAGATGTGTTCGTGTGTGTGTGTGTGCACGTTTGTGTGTGAGTTTATTGCATGTAAATATTTGCCATCTATTTTAGGGGTTTTGTCTGCTTTCTAATTCTAGAACTTGAGGAAAGTAACTATCTTTTTGCATCTTTATTATATTCAAGGTACCTTAAGAAGTGATTTACATAAGTATCCATTTACTATTCCAAAAAAAGCATTTTGGACTTACTCTAAATTATCTAATTGCATAGTAGTTTTAGACCTGGGGCATATGAATCTGCACTAATGCCGAATTATCTACTCCTTGAGGCTAGTGTACAGCTAGCCAGCTGTCCATTAACACTGACGTCATTGCAGTAAATCTTTTACATCTTAGTGTCCTTGTTAACTTTTAGTCTTGGTTGTTTTCTTTGTAAGGGTGAAGAACTTTGCTCTTTTAATCCATCCTAGAAGTTTATATTTTCTAGGTATTTGATCTGTCTTGTGGGTCTTAGAACAATTTTTAAAATAGTTTCTCAGTTGAATGTTGTACTAAAAAATGGGTGTGCCCTTTAGGTAGAAAGAGTAGGGTGGAGATAAAGCAGGGTGAAACATTTGTCTCTCTTAATCAAGGTGAGATTAGTCTATTCCAAATCAAGGTCTCTTTCATAATACATTCATTTCCACTTTGTTTCCAGTGGTAAAACTCAGATTAATTCTGGATATTCTATAGATGTTCGAAGACTCTTTATATTTAGCTATTAATTTATCTACTTCAATATTATGCTTAATTTGTTTGGTTCCCATTATTTAGGACTGATAAATTTTAAGAGTTATAGGGGGGGAAAGCTGAATAGAGCCTCTAAAGAGATTGTGAAGCAGAGGCATATTTATTTTTAATATTTTGAATTGAAGTAACACGTGTTAGCAAAATGATTTAGGGGTGCTACCTTAGCTGGAAAAGTTACTGTGATTCTCTTTGATTGATTTAAATTGTAGTGATGTATAGCATTTAACAGATGACCCAGGAGTATATTGTTAATTTTTAAGTGATGCTCCAACTTATGTTATACCTCGTGGAAATGTACTTGTTGACCATTTTTTTAACCTATTTTTAGAAGCAAGAAATAAAATATCGTGTTAATTTTCAGCTTATATAAGTAGAATTTACTCTCTTCACATTTTTATACTTTACATTTTTAGTTTTTACATGACATATTTTACACAAATACTTCACAATAGAGTAAATAACACCTAAGTTGGGTATGTTAGTTAAATTTCTGCAATGTAAAAATTAGTAAGAAAGGAATCAAATGGTCATGAAAATTACAATAGAATCATGAGGCTCTGGGTGTACATTTACAAATCATTAATAAATAAAATGAAGAAGCAATCAATTATGATTTAAGAATCAATTAAGAATAAAAAGTAAACCTGAATATTTTCTAAAATGATAAATCATATCTATGTTAACCACATTGAATGTGAGAAATACAGAGATGAATTTAATCCAAAAGGCCTAAAGTGGGATCTTTTGCTTTGAGGATGAAAAGGGGCATTTTGTTTATTTCTTGATTTATTCTGAAAGGATACTTTAATATCCTAGTGTGTTCTGAACCATCAGCTACTCCATATTTGTTAGATTCAGGTTGGAGGAATCAGGGCATAGAAGTAAAATATATTCCAATAGAAGAAGCAAGATCTAAGACAAAAGGTTAGTGAAGATGAAGATCACAGAAACATACCACTCAATTGAGCTTGTCCAGATATTTTACAACAGGTGCATTCTGTAGGTGATTTGTACTTATACATGGGGGGCCATTTTATAAGTTTCCCAAGTAAAATTCCTTTGTGGTAATTAGATGTTAATTTATTCCTCATGCATCATTAATTCATTTCACAAACACTTATAATGAAATATTTACTTGTTTCAAAACAAATGAAACAGAGTGATAAGATGTTTTTCTCCTCACTTTCTCATAAACATCTTCACATTCTCCTTGTCTTCCAAGATCTTACAATACATGTAAACACTAGTTTTAGCAAATATATCTTCAGGTAGGAGAATATGTAAAACAAAAATCTTATGTCCCTTCCAACCCTCCACACCTGCCCTACTACATAAGCTATGCTATAGAACAATGTAGAAAGTCAGAAAGAGAACATGAAGAAAACTAATTTTCAAAGAATAGAATAGGTGGTGTACATAGGGGGAGTATGCATTCTACATACTTGTTTGATTTCTGGAGCAAGGTATAAAGGAGAAAGCTTATCTTTTATGGTTTATGAAAACAATTTTGAAAATGCAGGCTGGAAATGTTTTTCACCTTTTTCTTTCCGGTCAGTGGAGGTGCCCTAAATACTCAGTGGAAACAGGTTGAGGAAATCTAGGTGGGAAAGGGCAGACACATTCTCTCCTCCCAGTTCTCCATGCCTCTCAGGTAGATGCAGAGGCTGACCCTAGTACCCTGATCCCAAGCAAGGAGCCCCTGATCTCAGCTAAGAGGCTGTGCTGCTATCCTGGAGGACAATTTACTGTGCTCTGGAAGCAGCAAAGGGAGACCATTTGGCCCTTTCCAGCTGCTCCTTGCCAGCAGCCTAGATAAATTTAAATATGGCTTCGGTGTGCACAATTTATTCTGAGAACACCACAGCAGATAAAATCAATATAGTCAGAACATTTCACAGAGAAATAGCTGATTTCTATGGTCCAGACCTCATGCAGTCACTTGCTGTTTTCAGGAACAAGCATAGAAATAACCCAAACCCAAAGCACACTTTTCCTCTACTGACATCATAGTAAGGAATCTTCTCCTGAATTTCCCATCCTGAAAAGGATACAGAAGGGTAAGAACTTAAGCATTCAATTAAGAGGCATTCTGTACTAATTTGAAATCATTTAAAATTTTCTTAAAGATACAATCCTACAAATATGTTTGTTATTATAAATTTTAGTCCTGGTGCATATTTTTTAGTATGAGCACTAGGCTAAATTCTGAAATTTAAAAGAAGTGAAAAAGCATATTATTAGGTTGGCCAAAAAGTTCCTTTGGTTTTAAAGTAAAAATAAAAGACACAGTTTTTCATTTTCACCAAGAACTTTATTGAACAATGTATTCACCGTTTGTCCACTAACTTTTGCCATTTTTCAGGCAACTTCATAATTCCATCTTCCCCCCAAATTTTATCTTTTCGAGAAAAGAACTGTTACAGGTGCCTTTTACAGTGTTCCAGGGAATTGAAATTTTTTCCATTAAGAGAATTTTGTAAAGACCGAAATAAATGGAAATCTGAAGGTGCAATATCTGGTGAATACGGTGGATGAATCAGAACTTCCCAGACAAGCTGTAACAGTTTTTGCATGGTCATCAAAAAACATGAGGTCTTGTATTATCTTGATGGAAGATTATGTGTTTTCTGTTGACTGTTCGGGATGCATTTTGTCGAGTGCTGCTTTCAGCTGGTCTCATTGGGAACAGTACTTGTTGGAATTAATCGTTTGGTTTTCCAGAAGGAGCTCATAATAGAGGACTCTTTTCCAATCTTAACATGTATACAACATCACCTTCTTTGGATGAAGGCGAGCCTTTGGTGTGGCTGGTGGTGTTTCATTTCACTTGCTCCACGATCTTTCCATTCCACCTTATTGTACAGTATCCACTTTTCATCGCCCATCATGACTTGTTTTAAAAACAGAATGTTTTCTTTACGTTTCAGTAGAGAATCGCATGGGGAAATACGGTCAAGAAGGGTTTTTTTGCTTATGTGGAACCCAAACATCAAAGCGATGAACATAACCAAGCTGGTGCAAATGATTTTCAAAGCTTGATTTGGACTTTTGAGTATGTCGGCTATCTCTGCATGGTATAACATTGATTGTCCTCAATTTATGTCTCGATTGGATTGCTATCAACTTCAACTTGTCTACCCGACCGTGGAGCATTGTCCAGTGAGAAATCTTCAGCACGAAACTTCACAAACCACTTTTGACATGTTTGATCAGTCACAGCACCTTCTCCATACACTGCACAAATCTTTTTTTGCATTTCAGTTGCATTTTACCTTTCTTGAAATATAAAAGGTAATATGCCAAAAATGCTGCTTTTTTCTTCTATCTTCAATATTAAAATGGCTACACAAAAATTCACCAATTTTGATGTTTTTTTTAAAATTCATGCTGCTATGACAGCTGTCACAATACAATCTAACAAAATTGTTTCAATTGAAGTTAAAGACAACTAAGTGCTACAAGAGCCATCTTATGGAAAAAAACCAAATGAACTTTTTGGCAAACCCAATATATTAGGTGGGGCTGTCATAACAAAATCCCACAGAGTAGGTGGTTTAAGCAACAGAAATTTATCTTCTAACAGTTCTGAAATCTGGAAGTCCAATGTCAGGGTGTCAGCAGGTTTGGTTTCTCCTGAGACCTCTCTCTGTAATTTGCATATGGCCGCCTTGCTGTGTCTTCCTGTGGCCTTTCTTCTGTGTGCACAAGCCCTTGGTGTCTTTTCCTCTTCTTATAAGGACACAGGCCTATTGGTTTAGGGCTCACCCATATGACTTCATTTAACCTTAAGGCCTCCTTAAAAGGCCCAGTCTCCAAATTCAATCACATTTGAGAATTGGGATTCAACATACGAATTTGGAGGGACACAATTCAGTCTATAATACATTCTAAAATTCAAAGCTTAATGGGGAGGTTAATGTGATAGTCAGAATAATGGCTCCACTGTTACTGAACCAGACATGGGTCTACTCACCCATGCGCAGTAAAGCCAAGCTATTGACACCAAGCTGTGAAGGAAAATGCAGTTTTTATTGCAGGGTGCTAAGCAAGGAGTCCAGGCAGCTAGTGCTCAAAAGACCCAAATTCCTTGATGGCTTTCAGGGAAAGATTTTTAAAGAGAAGATGAGGGAGGAAGGTTGTGGGGTGAGTGATTAGCTTGTGGGCATTCTTCTGATTGGTTGGTGGTAAAGTAATTGAGAGTCAGTATTATCAACCTTCTGGTTCCACTGGTCTGGGGCTATGGGCTTGTGGGCAGCATACAGTTAACTTCTTCCACGTGGTGGGGGTTTTAGTATTTGTATTTGCAAAGCAGCTCAAAGGACATGGCTCAGAATATTATCTGTAGCCCTTGAGGAGGAACTAAATGTCCTTGACTTTGTTTAGTGGCTAAACTATTATTATTTTGTCTTGCTTGACTGTTTTCCTTTTCCTCTACATTTTCTTACTTCTCTGAATAAATTTATTCTTTTAACTCAGGGAAAGCCTAGGAGGCTAAAGTTTTTCTACAGACAGTAGGCAGGTGGAAAACATGACAGGAGCAGGGGTGGGGGTGGGGTTGGGGGGGTTCTTCTTCTCCAGAAAGACCCATTGTGTCCTGCTCAGTTATAACACAAGGATGTCCACATCCTAATCCCCAGAAACTGTTAATATGTTACCTTACAAGAGATACTGCAGATGTGATTAACTTAAAGATCTTGAGAAAGGGGAATATCCTTGATTATCCACGTGGGCCCAGTGTAATCTTGAGGGTCTTTATAAAAGGGAGAGAGAGAAGGATCAAAGTCAGAGAAGGAGCTGAGACAGCAGGAGTAAAGATCAGAATTATGCATTACCATGAGTCGAGGAATGTACGCAGCCTCCAGAATGGGAAAAGGCAGGGGAAAGAAATCTCTCCTGGAAGTTCTAGAATGAATGCAGACCTGTTGACCCATTCTAGACTTTTAATCTCCAGAGTTGTAAGACAATACAATTGTGTTGTTACAGCCTCTAATTTGTGGTAATTTGTTAACAGCAACAATAGGAAACTATTACAGTTGATTTAGAAACAATAATGATAATACAGTTTGATGAATGTTGTAATATGGGGAATGAAAAATAAATTGGTGACAAAAAGAAAAAAATAGTAAAAAGCTTCACAGAAAGTGTAATTCTTGGGCTAAATATTAAAATATGAGTAGAATTTAGCTAATGAAATAGGGAGGAAGGACATTTTAGGCCTCCTTTAAAAGGAAAGAAAATAATTTCAGAAGAGAATTGATAAGTTGAGATAAAAGAGAAGGGTTATGGGATCTGTTGGAAATTTTAGAAGCATATGTCTATAGAGAATTAGAGTGAAACATCTCAGAGGATATTGGATCATAGATAGCAAGTCTTAAAATTTCTGTCTCGCAGCCTATTTGGAGCTGTACAGGAATTAAATTTTCTAGGTTGTCTCATCCCTTGTTACAGTGGACAGTGTCTCTCAGAAAATCATCTAACCAGTTCTTGATTTCTCTAGACATGGAACTGTGTAAACCCAGTAGAAGCAGTGGGTTAAAATAAAATTGCAGGTGCTTTAACATCAGGTCAGATAGTTTAAAAACTTCTACATATTGCAAAGTTGCCTTGAGTTAGATTTTTAAAAAATAACAATGTAGAAGAATCCTTTAAAAGGCATTTTTGGAGACCTAATGAGTAATACTTTAAAAAACTCATCCCAAGTGTATTATTGACAGGGAGAGAAATTCTAAAATATAAAAAAGAAAAACAAATTGGGAATAATTTTTATAACTTTATTTCATAAAAAGTAAGTTGATACAAGTTATAATAATTAAGTTCCTTGGTTCTAAGGCATATATTTTTCACATTTTAACATCCTTGAAATTGAGATATATCATAATAAATAGGGTGGCAATTATAATTAGCAGTATTTTTTTAATTCATAGTGGTATAAAAATATAATGTATAATATCATTAGTGATGATTTAGGTTCAATAAATAGAATACTAGTCCTTTACATCTTGCTTTGGTAATAAATAGAAAAATTAATTTAAAAATTCTTAAAAATACACAAAACACTAATTCTGGGGGCAGTGCTTACAGATGAATAAAAGAATGACATTGTCAATGAATAATGTCAGCATTAATAGAATAAATATATGGTGTCTCAAAATTATGACACTCCTGCATGTATGTGAAGTCTCAAAACAAAGATCCATATCAATAAATAAAATCTGAAGCTTATTTACAATTAATATGAAAAAATTAGCCACAAAGGAAAATTCTATATTAATTTTTGTCCTAGATCATAGATAAAAAAAGAATGAGCTAAAAAGGACACCTGGGATCACCCAATTCAATCACTTGGCCTTAAAAATGAAGAGCTTAAGATGCATATAAATAAGCTTACAGGGTATTTTTCACCCACTAGCAAAACTAAGACAAAAACATGGTTCACCAGACTCAGTTTCCTGTTTTTGTTCCATTTCATCACAGCTGTGCTTTTTCCACTCTACCAAGTGAACAGCCTTGCCTCTAACTGTCAGCATTTTCTGTGGTGTAGAGATTCAGATGAGCAGTGTGACTGAGAAAAGGTAGTTGTGAGGAACAAAGTTCTTTTAAATTGGAGTTCACAATATCAAGGAAGCTAACAAAGGCCATAAGATTATTTTCTGTGGATTATACCAGTATTTCTGTCCCTTTTCAAAATTATGAAGCAGTAAGCAAAAGTAAAAAAAGGAAGGTACCACAAATATAATAATAATTTGCTTTAAGTAAGCAATTTCTTCTCTTCTGCAAATATTACAATGAATACTTTCATTTGAGTATATTTCACAGTTTGTTACCAGGCTTTGAGACATTATTATATAATAATTTCTCAAATTAAGTGTCCTTTCATTATATTCACACTGTATACAGTGCAATGAACAATAGCATCAATATTACATTTTCCATCATGTTAGAATTAACAAATATTTTTAGGTACATTATCTTGTTTAATTTCCACAAAAGTAATATACGATATCGGGACAGATATTATGACACCCATATATAACAAAGAAAGACTGATTGTCAACTGATAATGATTAAAATAATTTTTCTTGTGATGATAAGTTTTAAGATTTACTCTCTTATCAACTTTCAAATATGCAATACAGTATTATAAACTACAGTTTACCATGCTGTAAAAAAATATAAAATTCTGTAACCATGTATGGTGATGGATGGTAACTATACTTAATTTGGTGCTTATTTCATAATACCTACAAATATCAAATCATTGGGTTGTATACCTAAAATTAATATAATGTACAAGAATTACACCTCAATAGAGAATAAATTTTTTTTAAAAATTACATACATATATACAACTTAGCACAGTGACAACGACCTAGTTTTATAGGAGGTGGATATTTAACTTCTTTAGATAATTCCATTTTCAACACTGGCTCTATAATTATACATACCCACAAAATGTGTATGAAATTTGTAGGTACCCTATATACTTGTTAACACTTAGCAGTCATTTTCATTTTACCATTCTAGTATGCATATAGTGGTATTAAACTGTGATTTTTGTTTACATTTTTATGTAATGCTATTGAACACCTTTTCATCTGCTTATTTGCCATCCGTATGTCTTCTTAGATTAATATCCTTTTAAATATTTTACCCATTTTAATTATTTTTGGTTAAAGCTCTGCTGATAACTTATTAGCATTGAGTTATTAGAATGATAGATAGAAAGATAGATAGATAGGTGATATCTGCCTATCTATATTCTATTTAATATCTATATTCTGTAAATAAGTCCTTTATCAGATATATTATTTGGGAATATTTTTGCCCTCTCTGTGGATTCTCTTTTTAATTTCCTTGACAGTACTTTTTTAAGAGCTAAAACTTATAATTTAGAAAAAAAATAATTTACCAATCTATTGTTTTTATTTTTTCTTTTAACATCTTTATTGGAGTATAATTGCTTTACAGTGGTGTGTTAGTTTCTGCTTTATCACAAATGAATCAGCTATACATATACATATATCCCCATATCTCCTCCCTCTGTGTCTCCCTCCCACCCTCCCTATCCAGCCCCTCTAGGTGGTCACAAAGCACCAAGCTGATCTCTCTGTGCTATGTGGCTGCTTCCCACTAGCTATCTATATTACATTTGGTAGTGTATATAAGTCCATGCCACTCTCTCACTTCGTCCCAGCTTACCCTTCCCCCTCCCCATGTTCTCAAGTCCATTCTCTATATCTGTGTCTTATTCCTGTCCTGCCCCTAGGTTATTCATAAACTTTTTTTTTTTTTTTTAGATTCCATATATATGTGTTACCATACGGTCTTTGTTTTTCCCTGTCTGACTGACTTCACTCTCTATGACAGACTCTAGGTCCATCCACCTCACTACAAGTAACTCAATTTTGTTTCTTTTTATGGCTGAGTAATATAACATTGTATATATGTGTCACATCTTCTTTATCCATTCATCTGTCGATGGACACTTAGGTTGCTTCCGTGTCCTGGCTATTGTAAATAGAGCTGTAATGAACATTGTGGTACATGAGTCTTTTTGAATTATGGTTTTCTCAGGGTATACGTCTAGTAGTGGGATTGCTGGTTCGTATGGCAGTTCTATTTTTAGTTTTTTAAGGAACTTCCATACTGTTCTCCATAGTGGGTGTATCAATTTACATTCCCAACAGCAGTGCAAGAGGGTTCCCTTTTCTCCACAACCTCCCCAGCATTTATTGTTTGTAGATTTTTTGAGGATGGCTGTTCTGACTGGTGTTAGGTGGTACCTCATTGTAGTTTTTATTTGCATTTCCCTAATGATTAGTGATGTTGAGCATTCTTTCATGTGTTTGTTGGCAATCTGTATATCTTCTTTGGAGAAATGTCTATTTAGGTCTACTGCCCAATTTTGGATTGGGTTGTTTGTTTTTTTCTTATTGAGCTGCATGAGCTGCTTATAAATTTCGGAGATTAATCCTTTGTCAGTTGCTTCATTTGCAAATATTTTCTCCCATTCTGATAGTTGTCTTTTCATCTTGTTTATGGTTTCCTTTGCTGTGCAAAAGCTTTTAAGCTTCATTAGGTCCCATTTGTTTATTTTTTTAATTTCCATTTCCCTAGGAGGTGGTCAAAAAGGATCTTGCTGTGATTTATGTCACAGAGTGTTCTGCATATGTTTTCCTCTAAGAGTTTGATAGTGTCTGGCCTTACATTTGGGTCTTTAAGCCATTTTGAGTTTACTTTTGTGTATGGTGTTAGAGAGTGTTCTAATTTCATTCTTTTACATGTAGCTGTCCATTTTTCCCAGCACCACTTCTTGAAGAGGCTGTCTTTTCTCCATTGTATATTCTTGCCTCCTTTATCAAAGATAAGGTGACCATATGTGTGTGGGTTTATCTCTGGGCTTTCTATCCTGTTCCATTGATCTATATTTCTGTTTTCATGACAGTACCATACTGTCTTGATCACTGTAGCTTTGTAGTATAGTCTGAAGTCATGGAGAGTGATTCCTCCAGCTCCATTTTACTTTCTCAAGGTTGCTTTGGCTCTTGGGGTCTTTTGTGTTTTGATACAAATTGTGAAATTTTTGTTCTAGTTCTGTGAAAAATGCCATTAGTAGTTTCATAGGGATTACATTGAATCTGTAGATTGCTTTGGACAGTATTGTCATTTTCACAATGTTGATTTTTCCAAACCAAAAATATGGTATATCTCTCCATTTGTTTGTACCATCTTTAATTTCTTTCATCAGTGTCTTATTGTTTTCTGCATACAGCTCTTTTGTCTCTTTAGGTAGGTTTATTCCTAGGTATTTTATTATTTTTGTTGCAGTGGTCAATGGGAGTGTTTACTTAATTTCTCTTTCAGATTTTTCATCATCAGTATATAGGAATGCAACAGATTTCTATGCATTAATTTTGTATCCTGCTACTTTACCAAATTCATTGATTAGCTCTAGCAGTTTTCTGGTAGCATCTTTAGGAATCTCTATGTAGGGTATCATGTCATCTGCAAACAGTGACAATTTTACTTCTTCTTTTCCAATTTGGATTCCTTTTATTTCTTTTTCTTCTCCGATTGTTGTGGCTAAAACTTCCAAAACTATGTTCAGTAATAGAGGTGAGAGTGGGCAACCTTGTCTTGTTTCTGATCTTAGTGGAAATGGTTTCAGTTTTTCACCATTGAGAATGATGTTGGCTGTGGGTTTGTTATATATGGCCTTTATTATATTGAGGTAAGTTCCCTCTAAGCTTACTTTCTGGAGGGTTTTTATCATAAATGGGTGTTGAATTTTGTCAAAAGCTTTTTCTGCAACTATTGAGATGATCATATGGTTTTTATCCTTCAGTTTGTTAATATGATGTGTCACATTGATTAATTTGCATATATTGAAGAATCTTTGCATTCTCGGGATAAACCCCACATGATCATAGTGTATGATCCTTTTAGCATGCTGTTTGATTCTGTTTGCTAGTATTTTGTTGAGGATTTTTGCATCTATCTTCATCAGTGTTATTGACCTGTAGTTTTCTTCCTTTGTGACCTCTTTGTCTGGTTTTGGTATCAGGGTGATGGTGGCCTCGTAGAATGAGTCTGGGAGTGTACCTCCCTCTGCTATGTTTTGGAAGAGTTTGAGAAGGATAGGTGTTAGCTCTTCTCTAAATGTTTGATAGAATTCGCTTGTGTAGTCATCGGGTCCTGGGCTTTTGTTTTTTGAAGACTTTCAATTACAGTTTCAGTTTCAGTGCTTGTGATTGGTTTGTTCATATTTTCTATTTCTTCCTGGTTCAGTCTCAGAAGGTTGTGCTTTTCTAAGAATTTATCAATTTCTTCCAGGTTGTCCATGTTACTGGCATGTTGTTGCTTGCAGTAATCTCTCATCATCCTTTGTATTTCTGCAGTGTCAGTTTTTACCTCTTCTTTTTCATTTATAATTCTGTTGATCTGAGTCTTCTCCCTTTTCCTTGATGAGTCTGATGAATGGTTTATCAATTTTGTTTATCTTCTCAAAGAACCAGCTTTTAGTTTTATTGATCTTTGCTATTGTTTTCTTCATTTCTTTTTCATTTATTTCTGATCTGATCTTTATGATTTCTTTCCTTCTGCTAACTTTGGGGTTTTTTTTGTTCTACTTTCTCTAATTGCTTTAGGTGTAAGTTTAGGTTGTTTATTCGAGATGTTTCCTGCTTCTTAAGGTGGGCTTGTATTGCTATAAACTTCCCCCTTATAACTGCTTTTGCTGCATCCCATAGGTTTTGGGTCGTTGTGTCTCCATTGTCATTTGTTTCTAGGTATTTTTTTATTTCCTCTTTGATTTCTTCAGTGATCACTTCATTATTAAGTAGTGTATTGTTTAGCCTCCATGTGTTTGTATTTTTTACAGATCTTTTCCTGTAGTTGATATCTAGTCTCATGGCGTTGTCGTCGGAAAAGATACTTGATACAATTTCGATTTTCTTAAATTTACCAAGGCTTGATTTGTGACCCAAGATATGATCTATCCTGGAGAATGTTCCATGAGCACTTGAGAAAAATGTGTATTCTGTTGTTTTTGGATGGAGTGTCCTATAAATATCAATTAAGTGCATCTTGTTTAATGTATCAGTTAAAGCTTGTGTTTCCTTATTTATTTTCATTTTGGATGATCTGTCCATGGGTGAAAGTGGGGTGTTAAAGTCCCCTACTATGAATGTGTTACTGTCGATTTCCCCTTTTATGGCTGTTAGTATTTGCCTTATGTATTGTGGTGCTCCTATGTTGGGTGCATAAATATTTACAATCGTTATATGTTCTTCTTGGATCGATCCCTTGTTCATTATGTAGTGTCCTTCTTTGTCTCTTCTAATAGTCCTTATTTTAAAGTCTATTTTGTCTGATATGAGAATTGCTACTCCAGCTTTCTTTTGGTTTCCATTTGCATGGAATATCTTTTTCCATCCCCTTACTTTCCATCTGTATGTGTCTCTAGGTCTGAAGTGGGTCTCTTGTAGACAGCATATATAAGGGTCTTGTTTTTGTATCCATTCAGCCAATCTGTGTCTTTTGGTGGGAACATTTAGTCCATTTACATTTAAGGTAATTATCGATATGTATGTTCCTATTCCCATTTTCTAAATTGTTTTGGGTTCCTTATTGTAGGTCTTTTCCTTCTCTTGTGTTTCTTGTCTAGAGAAGTTCCTTTAACATTTGTTGTAAAGCTGGATTGGTGGTGCTGAACTCTCTCAGCTTTTGCTTGTCTGTAAAGGTTTTAATTTCTCCATCAAATCTGAATGAGATCCTTGCTGGGTAGAGTAGTCTTGGTTGCAGGTTTTTCTCCTTCATCACTTTCAGTATGTCCTGCCACTCCCTTCTGGCTTGTAGGGTTTCTGCTGAGAGATCAGCTGTTAACCTTATGGGGATTCCCTTGTGTGTTATTTATTGTTTTTCCCTTGCTTCTTTTAATATGCTTTCTTTGTTTTTAATTTTTGACAGTTTGATTAATATGTGTCTTGGCATGTTTCTCCTTGGATTTATCCTGTATGGGACTCTTTGTGCATCCTGGACTTGATTAACTATTTCCTTTCCCATATTAGGGAAGTTTTCAACTATAATCTCTTCAAATATTTTCTCAGTCCCTTCCTTTTTCTCTTCTTCTTCTGGAACCCCTATAATTTGAATGTTGGTGCCTTTAATGTTGTCCCAGAGGTCTCTGGGACTGTCCTCAATTGTTTTCATTGTTTTCTCTTTCTTTTCATTCTTTTTTCTTTATTCTGCTCTGCAGTAGTTATTTCCACTATTTTATCTTCCAGGTCACTTATCCGTTCTTCTGCCTCAGTTATTCTGCTATTGATCCCATCTAGAGTACTTTTAATTTCATTTATTGTGCTGTTCATCGTTGCTTGTTTCCTCTTTAGTTCTTCTAGGTCCTTGTTAACTGTTTCTTGCATTTTGTCCATTCTATTTCCAAGATTTCGGATCATCCTTACTATCATTATTCTGAATTCTTTTTCAGGTAGACTGCCTATTTCCTCTTCATTTGTTAGGTCTGGTGCATTTTTATCTTGCTCCTTTATCTGCTCTGTGTTTTTCTGTCTTCTCGTTTTGCTTATCTTACTGTGTTTGGGGTCTCCTTTTTGCAGGCTCGTAGTTCCCGCTGTTTTTGATGTCTGTCTCCAGTGGCTAAGGTTGGTTCAGTAGGTTGTGTAGGGTTCCTGGTGGAGGGGACTAGTGCCTGTGTTGTGGTGGATGAGGCTGGATCTTGTCTCTCTAGTGGGCAGGTTCACGTCTGGTGGTGTGTTTTGGGGTGTCTGTGGCCTTATTATGATTTTAGGCAGCCTCTCTGCTAATGGGTGGGGTTGTGTTCCTGTTTTGCCAGTTGTTTGGCATAGGTTATCCAGCACTGTAGCTTGCTAGTCATTGAGTGAAGCTGGGTGCTGGTGTTAAGATGGAGGTCTCTGGGAGATTTTCGCCATGTGATATTATGTGGAGCTGGGAGGTCTCTTGTTGACCAGTGTCCTGAAGTTGGCTCTCCTGCCTCAGAGGCAGAGCCCTGACTCCTGGCTGGAGCACCAAGAGCCTTTCATCCACACGGCTCAGAATAAAAGGGAAAAAAAGTAGAGAGAATTAGTAGAAGTATGAAGAAAGAAAGAAGGAAAGGAGGGAAGGAAGGAAGGAAGGAAGGAAGAAAGAAAGACAGAAACAAAGAAGGAAAGAAGGCAAGAGGGAAAGAAAGCAGGGAGGGAGGGAGGGAGGAAGGAAGGAAGGAGGGAAGGAAGGAAAAAAGACAAAGAAAGAAGATACAGTAAAATAAAATAAAGTATAATAAAGTTATTGAATTAAAAAATACTTATTTAGAAAAAAAAAAAGGGACGGATAGAACCTTAGGACAAATGTTGGAAGCAAAGCTATACAGACAAAATCTTACACAGAAGCATACACATACACCCTCACTAAAAGAGGTAAATGGGGAAAAATCATAAATCTTGCTGTCAGAGACCACCTCCTCAATTTGGGATGATTCGTTATCTAAAGGAGGGAAGGAAGGAAGGAAGGAAGGAAAGAGTGAAAGAAAGAAGGAAAGAAAGAAAGAAAGAAAGAAAGAAAGAAAGAAAGAAAGAAAGAAAGAAAGAAAAAGAAAGAAGGTAAAGTATAATAAAGTTATTAAAATTAATTATTAAGAAAAAAATTTTAAAAAAAACCATGGACGGATAGAGCCCTAGGACAAATGGTGGAAACAAAACTATACAGACAAGATCTCACACAGAAGCATACACATTCACAAAAAGAGGAAAAGGGGAAAAAATCATAGATCTTGCTCTCGAAGCCCACTTCTCAATTTGGGATGACTCATTGTCTATTCATGTATTCCACAGTTGCAGGGTACATCAAGTTGATTGTGGAGCTTTAATCCGCTGTTTCTGAGGGTGCTGGGAGAGATTTCCCTTTCTCTTCTTTGTTCTCACAGCTCACAGGGGCTCAGCCTTGGATTTGCCTCTGTGTGTAGGTCGCTGGAGGGCGTCTGTTTTTTGCTCAGACAGGACGGGGTTAAAGGGGGCTCTGGTGCACTCAGGCCGGGTGGGGGGGGGGGAGGGAGGGCCACTGCGTGCAGGGTGGGCCTGCAGCAGCAGAGGCCGGCATGACTTTGCACCAGCCTGAGGCCCGCCGTGCGTTCTCCCGGGGAAGTTGTCCCTGGATCCCGGGAACGTGGCAGTGGCGGGCTGCACAGGCTGCGCAGAAGAGGGGTGTGGATAGTGACCTGTGCTCGCACACAGGCCCCTTGGTGGCGGCAGCAGCAGCCTTAGCGTCTCCCGCCCGTCTCTGGGGTTCGCGCTTTTAGCCGTGGCTCGCGCCTGTCTCTGGAGTTCCTTTAAGCAGTGCTCTTAAACCCCTCTCCTCGCGCACCAGGAAACAAAGAGGGAAGAAAAAGTCTCTTGCCTCTTTGGCAGGTGTAGACTTTTCCCCGGACTCCCTCCCCGCTAGCCGTGGTGCACTAACCCCTTCAGGCTATGTTCAAGCCGCCACCCCCAGTCCTCTCCCTGTGCTCCGTACGAAACCCGAAACCGAAACCCAAGCCTCAGCTCGCAGCCCCGCCCCCCACGGCGGGTGAGCAGACAAGCCTCTCGGGCTGGTGAGTGCCGGTGGGTACCGATCCTCTGTGCGGGAATCTCCCCGCTTTGCCCTCCGCACCCGTTGCTGTGCACTGCTCCGCGGCTCTGAAGCTCCCCCCTCCGCCTCCCGCAGTCTCCGCCTGCGAAGGGGCTTCCTAGTGTGTGGAAACTTTTCCTCCTTCACAGCTCCCTCCCACTGGTGCAGGTGCCGTCCCTATTCTTTTGTCTCTGTTTTTTCTTTTTTTCTTTTTCCCTACCCAGGTACGTGGGGAGTTTCTTGCCTTTTGGGAGGTCTGAGGTCTTCTGCCAGCCTTCAGTAGGTGTTCTGTAGGAGTTTTTCCACGTGTAGATGTATTTCTGGTGTATCTGTGGGGAGGAAGGTGATCTCCGCGTTTTACTCTTCCGCCATCTTCAAGGTCCCCTCCATTATATATTCTTCTTCTTAATTGTTTTGGGTTTGTATTTGTAGCTCTTTTCCTTGTCTTGTGTTTCCTACCTAGAGAAGTTCCTTTAGCATTTGTTGTAAAACTGTTATGGTGATGCTGAGTTCTCTTAACTTTTGCTTATTTGTAAATGTTTTAATTTCTCCATTGAATCTGAATGAGATCCTTGCCGGGTTGGGTAATCTCGGTTGTAGGTTTTTCCCTTTCATCACTTTAAATATATGTTGCCACTCCCTTTGGCTTGCAAATTTTCTGCTGAAAGATCAGCTGATAACCTTATGGGGATTCCCTTTTATGCTATTCATTGTTATTCCTTACTGCTTTTAATATTTTTTCTTTGTTTTTAATTTTTGATAGTTTGATTAGTATGTGTCTTGGTGTGTTTCTCCTTCGATTTATCCTGTATGGGATGCTCTGTGCTTCCTGGATAGACTGACTAATTCCTTTCCCATATCAGGGAAGTTTTCAACTATAATGTCTTCAAATATTTTCACAGTCCCTTTCTTTTTCTCTTCTTCTGGGACCCCTATAATTTGAATGTTAGTGCATTTAATGTTGTCCCAGAGGTCTCTGGGACTGTCCTCAATTGTTTTCATTGTTTTCTCTTTATTCTGGTCTGCAGTAGTTATTTCCACTCTTTTATCTTCCTGGTCAGGTATCTGTTCTTCTGCCTCAGTTATTCTGCTGTTGATTCCTTCTATAGAATTTTTAATTTCATTTTTTGTGTTGTTTATCATTTTCTATTTGGTCTTTAGTTCTTCTAGGTCCTTGTTAATCGTTTCTTGTATTTTCTCCGTTCTATTTCCAAGATTTTGGATCATCTTTACTATCATTACTCTGAATTCTTTTTCAGGTAGACTGCCTGTTTCCTCTTCATTTGTTTGGTCTGGTGGGTTTTTACCTTACCCCTTCACCTGCTGTGTGTTTCTCTGTCTTCTCTTTTTGCTTAAATTACTGTGTTTGGCGTCTCCATTTTGCAGGCTGTAGGTTGATAATTCCCATTGTTTTTGGTGTCTGCCTGCAGTGACTAAGTTTGGTTCAGTGGGTTTTGTAGGCTTCCTGGTGGAGGGGACTGTGTTTTGGTGATGAGGCTGGATCTTGTTTTTCTGGTGAGCAGGACCACATCCAGTGGTGTGTTTTGAGGTGTTTGTGATCTTATTATGATTTTAGGTAACCTGTCTGCTAATGAGTGGGTTTGTTTTCCTGTCTTGCTAGTTGTTTGGCATAGGGTGTCCAGCACTCTAGCTTGCTGGTTGTTGAGTGGAGCTGGGTCTTAGCCTTGAGATGGAGATCTCTGCGAGGGCTTTCACTGTTTGATATTATGTGGATCTGGGAGGTCTCTGGTGGACCAATGTCCTGAACTTGCCTCTCCCACCTCAGAGGCACAGGCGTGACACCCGGCCCAAGCACGAAGACCCTGTCAGCCCCACAGCTCAGAAGAAAAGGGAGAAGGAAGGAAGGAAGGAAGGGAAGAAAGAAAGACAAACTTTTAAAGTTATTAAAATAAAAAATAAAAATAATTATTAAAAATAAAAAAAATTAAATAGTAATTAAAAAATAGAAATAAAAAAAAAAGAAAGAAGAGAGCAACCAAACCAAAAGGAAATCCACCAATGATAACAAGCACTAAAAACTATAGTAAAAACAACAACAAAAACAAAAAAACAGGCAGAACCCTAGGACAAATGGTAAAAGCAAAGCTATACACAGAAAATCACACAAAGAAGCATATACATGCACACTCAGAAAAAGAGAAAAAGGAAAAATATATGTATACCGTTGGTCCCAAAGTCCGCCGCCTCAATTTTGAGATGATTGGTTTTCTATTCAGGTATTTCACAGATGCGGGCTACATCATGTTGACTGTGGAGGTTTAATCTGCTGCTCCTGAGGCTGCTGGAAGAGATTTCCTTTTCTCTTCTTTGTTTGCACTTCTCTGGGTGAGCAGACAAGCCTGTAGGGCTGGTGAGTGCTGGTCGGCACCTATCTTCTGTGCCGGAATCTCTCCACTTTGCCCTCTACACCCCTGTTGCTGCACTCTCCTCTGTGGCTCCAAAGCCCACCCCCCCGCCACTGCCACCCTCTGTCTCTGCCAGTGAAGGGGATTCCTAGTGTGTGGAAAATTTTCCTCCTTCACAGCTCCCTCCCAGAGGTGCGGGTCCTGTCTCTATTCTTTTGTCTCTGCTTTTTCCTTTTTCTTTTGCCCTACCCAGGTACATGGGGAGTTTCTTGCCTTTTGTGAAGTCTGAGGTCTTCTGCCAGCATTCAGTAGGTGTTCTAGGAGTTGTTCCACATGTAGATGTATTTCTGATGTATTTGTGGGCAGGAAGGTGACCTCCACATCTTACTCCCTGCCATCTTGAAGGTCTTCTGTACCTATCTAATAACATCAGTAATCAGATAGTCTAAGTCCTCTAGTTTTTTTCTTCTTATTATGTGAGCTATTCTAATTCATTTAATTTTCTATTTCCATAAAAGAGCCTACTTGAATTTTAATAGGAATTTCATTGAATTTATAGATTAACTCTATCAATGGGAAAATTGTCATTTTAATAAATTGGGCTTTCAATCTATGTACATGGTGTATCTCTTACTTTATTTAGGTCTTTTCAATGACTATTAGCAATATTGTGTAGTTTTCAATGCACAGGACTTGCATGTTTGTTAAAATTATAAGATTTTCATAATTTGGGAATTTAAAAAATTTACTTATTTCTGCTAATGTATAAAATATTATTACCTCATTAAATCTACTCTGTATCCTTATTGAATTACCTATTTAATTACTTATTTTAATTTTTGTATGTTCCTGCAAATTTCCTCTGTAAACAGTTATATTTACTGCAAAAATAATTTTACTTCCTCCTTTCAGATTTTCATGACTTTTATATCTTTTTATTGACATTGCATTAGCAAAAACTTATAGAGCACAGTTTAATAGGAATGGTAAAAAAATAGCCATCTAGCCATTTATTCTTGCCTTTTTAAATCAGTTTTTAGGAAAATTATTTAATCATTAATCATTAAATATGATGTTAGCTTTAAGCTTTTTATAGACCCCTTTTATCAAATCAAGGAAATTTTCTTCTATTTCTAGTTGTTTTTTTTTATATGAGTGACTATTGAAGTTTGTCACATGATTTTCCTGCATCTATTGAAATGAGCATACAGTTTTGTTACCGTAGTGAACTGCTTTGACTTTTGTATGTTCAGCAACTCTGCAAACTTATAATAAACCCCAATTGATCATGATAGATTACTACTTTGATATACTTGTGAATTAAATTGGCTAAAGTTCTGACAAGACTGTTTGCATGTAAAATAAATAGAGTTATTGGTCAGTAGTTTTCTTATCTTTGATTTTATATCTTTCGGTTTTATATCTTTGTTTTTATATCTTTGGTTTTATATGAGGGTAATGCTGGACTCATAAAATGAAATGGAATCTCTTACATACTTTTCTAATTTCTGAGAGATTTTGCATATAATTGGGATTATTTCTTCCTTAAAATTTTGGTAAAACGCACCAAGGAGATCATTTTGGCCTGGAGTTTTTATTCTATTTTTTAATGATGAATTCAATTTATTTAATAAGCACAGCATTGTTCAGGTGATGTATTTCTTCTTGAGTGAATATTGATGAATTTGTGTCTCTCAAGGTAGTTGTCTACTTAATTAATTTATCAAATCAGTTGGCATTATGTGTTTAAATTTTTTTCTTATATAGGAATTATGCATTTCTTGTTAAATTTATACTGAAGTATTTAATCATTTTTGTTGATGTTGTATATTGGCTTTTCTCTACCATTTTTCTGTTTATTGGTTTTGTATGTGAGCGTTATTAATTTTGGTTGCTTATTTAATTTTCTGCAACACCATTAGAAACATTCAGCGATTTCTTTTAAAATCCAGCTATTATATGTGTTTTGCTTCTGAAGTTTTCATGTGATTATTTTTATATTTTTTTATTTTTAATGGATATATCTTATCTTTGCCTTCACTGGGAGCATGAATTATTATAACCATACAGTATACAAATAACTATGTAAATAATACATAATAAAATAGCTATTTTAAATTTATAGTTTGGTAATTTCAGCAGCAGTGACATTTCAAGGATTGCATCCATTTATTGTCTTTTCACTTTAGAATGGCTCACATTTCTCTGGCTTTTTATGTGTTGAGTAATTTTGGATTATATTCTGGCAATTGAAAATAGTGTATTCTCTACTAGATTATTTTATGTTGATCCAAACATTATTTACGGTTCATGTTAGCAGACAATTAACTTGGTTGAAATCAAATTGAATACACTCAAGTCTGTAGAGAGCCGTGACTGAGATCATTTAAATTTTTTATGCCACAGACACCAGATAAATTTTATTTGCACCATATATGTACAGATGCCCCTTATCGGATCAAGGAACTTGAAGATAGTTTAGTAAAAATTACCCAAACTAAAATGAGAAAAGGAATAAAAAGTCTAAAAAAATAGAGAGAATTCAAGTGCTGTGGGACAATATTAAATGGAATTCCAGAATGAGAAGAAAGAACTAGGCAAAATAAATATTTGAAGAAATAATGGCCAAGAAATTTCCAAAATTAGTAAAAGACACTGAACGACTGATATAAGAAGATTAGAAATTATGAAATAGATTTAAAAAAAAAAGAACAAGGCATATCCCATTCAAATTGTTGAAAACCAAAACAAAAAGAAAATATTGAAGCAGCCATGTATGGAGTTGGGGTGGGAAGGCATTTATTACCTGCAAAGAAATAAGGATAAAAATTATAACAGATTTCGTATCAAAGTCTATGCAAGTAAGAAGAAAATGGTGTGACACCTTTGAGTGTTAAAAGAAAAAACAAACGAACCTGCCAACCATACCCAGTGAAATATTCTGCAAAAGTACAATGGAAATGAAAACTTCCAGACAAACTAAATTGAAATAATTTATTGCCAGCAGACCTACTGTGCAAGAAATATTGAAGAAGATCTTCACGCAGAAGGAATACAATTTAGAGGTCAGAATTTAGATGAACATAAACACACACACATATACACACCATGCACACAGAGTATTGGTAATGGAATGATAAAATAGAATCTGTTTTTGTCTTGAAAGATAACTGTATAAATCAATTTGGAAGAATGCATTGTATGTTTATAGCATGTTTGGAGGTAAAGTTTTTGACAACAATAACATAAAGGAAGGGAGGGAGGAATTGGGAATACACTGTTTTAAGGTCATTGCAAGTGAACTTAGATTATTATATAAGTAAAATCTTACACAACCAGAAGCCTTTCTTTTTTAGAGAAGCAAACACTGTCTATAAAAAACCTGCCTAAAATGTAAAATTCAAATGTCTAATGTTTAGAAGAATTTGAGCTAGAATCCATATCTTGAATATATTAGTAAGAAATGCTACGTAAGGATGTAAATACAAGAGAATCACAAAATAAGGCATTTAAATTATCTTATGTTTTCTTGAATGCTAAAGCCAATATCTCCTTCTAGTCTTCTTGAAGAGTATAAATTCCAAGTTTCACAGGGAAGATGGAGTGAAGAGTGGATTGGTGGTTGGGCAACATGTAAAATAGTAAAAAAAACAAAACAAAAGTGAAGTAAGGATTAGGATTAAATAATCACTGGAGTCAGAGATGAGTCACAACCAGGATGCTATTCCCTCCACCATCATATATGTACACACATAAGAGTTAATTTTTGTTTTTATAAATTTGACTCCAAAAATATTCTAAACATGGATAATCACTTTTTTCAAATATAATTTTTAATTTACCTTGTGTGCCAAATGACAGAAATATTCTATTTATGATAAATCAATTAAACAAGATATGCTATTTCTGAATGTTTCTTACAAACAAAACATAAAAACCTCTTATTTTATGTCAGGAGAAGACTTTGAGAGCATTTATCACACTGAGGTTAAGTATCAGTGGTTCTCATAGAAATTATAGGAATCAAGTTCTAGCTTTACAGAGCTAACATTCTCAAATAAGAGTTTTGGTAGGAAATGATATTTTCTTTAGGATGAAAACTTAAAGGAGGAGACACATATCAGAAAAATAAAAATATGTCTATGGGTATAGTTTTTTAAAGACATATTATAAACAAATAAGCAAAGCCCCAACGAAACAGGCATCCCAAGAAGCATTTGGGCTAGCCTGAAAAGAGACATCATTATCCAAATCACAGCAGTAATCATGTCATTACAAAGTTAAATTAGAACTCTGAATTGTGTGCAACAAAGTTTTATTAAGAATGGAAAATCTAGAATCAGAGCATATGTTTTCCAGATGCATTGGTATAAGCCGCTATGGACTGCTGCTAAATTCTTTAGGTACTCCAGGGAAAATCTGTAGTTAAATTCAGATGATTTTACCTTAGCACAGTGAAAGTTGTGAATCCATTTGCTGACTTTCTCTCTAGTTTTTAAATATACATTTTAAATAAATTACTTAATTTAAGGAGCATGCATTTAAACAAATCCACAAAATTGTCACTTATTGCTATTTTCAACCATGTTCCGTTCACACCTGTAAAAGCATATTTTGAATTTCTCGTTATAGCAATTTTATTTATAAAATTATTGGTGTTACAAAATCTAAAATAATACTACCAGTCAGTTTTTACTGAGTTGCTGTTTATACATTACTGATCCCCATTTCTCTGCACAACTATAACGATTCTAAGAAAATATATGGATAGAAAAATAGATGTATATATTACAATAATTATTTGAAGTTACAGAACTCACTTCTTCCATAAATCTCAGAATTTATCATACGTGTGATTTAAGTCTCAGCGTTTTCCTTTCCACCATGAAGTGAGCTCAGTAATAATCAGGTATCTTTTCCTTTGCATACTAAGATGGATGTCTGTGTATATTATTCAGCATTCTAAAACATTTACTGAGGATCTTCTTACAGGCACTGTGCTAGAGTTGAGATTTTTTTTAAAAAAAGCTTAACAGAATGTGAAGATATGAAAAGAGTTTTAGGCATATATTTTAGGCATATATTCACAATGTGAGAAGAAAACAGAAAGCAGTGGTTTTTACACTTTTGAAAGAGAGAGATGGACCCTCCCTTGAGAATCTGAGGACAATTAAAAACCTTTGTTGTTTGTAGTAATCTACATTTACAAGGAAGCCAGAAAGGCAGCATTTATTATTCCTTTATGCTTTCATGAAGATTGTGTTTTAACATGTGTTTTGAATAAGTCAGGCACATGATATAGAATTCAAATGGACGTAAGCTTATACCATGAATATCAAGGTCTCTGCTCTGTCAGCTAGCACCCAACTCTCCATCTGAAATACACTCTCTGTTACTGATTTTTTGGTGAATCCATTGAGAAATATTTTATTTAAATACAAACATATATGAAACTATCCTTTCATTTTTCACACCAATATTTGCCTTCTATACATAGAAATTCGCACCTTGTTTTTTCTCACTAAACAATGTATTTTAAAAGTTATTTCATATCAGTGTATACAGAGTCACCTCATCCTTTTTAATGCCAGTTTATTATGCTATTGAATGAGGTACCATGATAAAATTAACAGTCCCTCAGTTGATGGGCATATAAATTGTTTCCAAGCACTTGGTGTTATAATTATGCACTAAACATCCTGATACCCTATTTGGAGTGTACTTCTAGGACAAATACCCTAGAGAGTTGTGTACATTTTAAATTTGATAGATATTACCAAATTGCCCTACAAAATGTGCTGTCAACTTCCATTCCATAAGTAGTGCAAGAGAGAATCTGTGCCCCAACAAAATATTATATTACATTTTTTTCGTTCTTTGCCAATCTGATAGGAGAGAAACCTGTTGCTTTTTGTGGTTAGAATTTTCATGTTTTTTTATAAGTGTAGCTGAATGTTTTTCATGTTATGACCTTTTTTCTTTTTCATGTTGTGGTATTGGTCTTTTCCTTATTGATTTATGAGAACTTTTAGACCACCATTCATTTGAGACCACAGCATTCCACTTTAGTGCTGCAGATTTTACCTTGTAATTTTTTCAAAGATTTATCAGTAAGTATAGTGGCCATAGAAAAACCCAATAATATTCATGAGTCATGGCTGATTCTTAGTAACATTAAACTTCCTAGTGGGCTTGATTATTGTCAAGTGAACAGTGGAATATTCTTGCCTGCTTGTTTTAGGCTTCATTGATCATAAAATTGTTTTGATCATATTTCTTCTTATTTAGGATAATAGAAATTAATAATGGTATGCAGTAAAATTAGTATGCCTGAGCAAACTTGTTTCTCACGTAAAATATTGGGTTGAGAGTCCCAAATCTCCAGTTAGTTAGGAAGGCAGCTGTCATAAAGTAAATTTTATGCATAAAATATTGGAGCTTATATAGGATTCTGTATTATCAGTTATATTTCATAAGTTTCTGGGTATCCTCTTTAATGTTCCATTTCAAAATCACTACATCTATTACTTAGTGAAGCATTGTTTATGTTTCCTTTTAGCCCTTAACAAGCCAGGAGCAAACAGGGCAAGGCTCACTAGTGTCATAAGATAGAAGAGACAGACCAATTGCAATTTTTCAAAAATATTTTCCTAGTGGTGAAAAATGGAAGAAAAAACTGTATCTCTCCAAACAATCAGGACAGAGTTTACATAAACTTTTTGACAGTGAGAATAAATTTATATAACTTGAGAGAGTTACCATCAACTATTTCTGGATAAAGTAGAACTGCAAATTGGTTGGCATCAATACAAGTGAAAATAAGCTAACAATACAGATGGCTTATTCTCCCTCCCATCCTACTTTCACAAACAAAACCTTTTCTTCATTTTTTCTGCTGTAATATCTCCATTATCTACTCTTTCTATTCTTAATTCCATTATTTGAGATCACACGTTAGTATCTCTTCTCTGGTTTGTGGCAAAAATTTCTTTTTTTTTTTTTTAAGATCTTTTAAAATTGAAGTATAGTTGATTTACAATGTTGAAGATATATAGAAAAGTGATTCAGTTATACATATATATTCTTTTTCAGATTCTTTTCCATTATAGGTTATTACAAGATATTGAATATAGTTCCCTGTGCTATACAGTAGGTCCTTGTTGTTTATCTATTTTATAAATAGCAGTGTGTATCTGTTAATCCCGACCTCCTAATTTATCCTTCCCCCCTTTCCCTTTGGTAACTATAAATTCATTTTCTATGTCTGTGGGTCTATTTCTGTTTGTAAATAAGTTCATTTGTGTCATATGTTAGATTCCACATATAAGTGATATCATATGATGTTTATCTTTGTGTGACTTTAGTTGTATGATAATTTCTAGGTCCATCCATGTTGCTGCAAACAGCATTCTTTTATTATTTTTTATGACTAAATTCCACTGTATATATATATACCACATCTTCTCCATCATTTAATTTTTTTACTCTCCAATTCAGACTTCACATTTCCATTAGAGTTGCTTTTCAAAACTCAGATAAATGAAGGTCCTATTCAAGTCTTTGATTATCCTCCTCCACCCCTCACAAATCTGAACTTATTAGCATGACATTCAAACCCCTCAGTATTTTGGCCATACCTGGATTTTCTCATTAAAATTGACAGTATCTTCCAGTCACTCCCATTAGTACAGTTTACTAAACCGTTTATCATTTCTCAACATATCTTGTATTTTCCTATTTCTGGACTTTTGCTCATTCTGATCTGTC
This sequence comes from Grampus griseus, assembly GCF_964374135.1. NCBI lineage: Eukaryota > Metazoa > Chordata > Mammalia > Artiodactyla > Delphinidae > Grampus > Grampus griseus. The sequence goes on from NC_138998.1 coordinate 92,779,048, forward strand.
AATCTGGAAGTCCCTTCCCACTCAGTACAGGTGTACTTAAAAATAGCTAAATTTTTTTGATGACTTACTGTCCCAGGAACCACTTTAAGCATTTCACACTCATGTCACCACTGAAAAACATAGGTACTATAACTCTTCACACTTTACAAATGGGGAAACTGAAGTATGGAGAGGTTAAGTAGTATGGACTTAAAGCTGAATTTCAAACCTGGCATTCTTTCTCTAGAGTTGGAACTTGAAAGACTGTGTCTTGATTATCTTTTTATCCTCCACAGCATGTTATACATTATTTGTACAGTGCAGGTGCTAAATAAATGTTGTTTCTATTGAATGTTTTATTCAGATTATAATTTGGGCTTGAAAGATCCAGAAAATTAACTTAATTATCCACTTGAGAATGTCAGTGTTGTCTTGACCCGTGTTTCTTGAGAGTGGCTTCTTCCTTTTTTCTTAAATATTTCTGTTTTGACATTTACAGCCACAGCAGATGCTAATCTCAGAAATCCAAGGACACCACAACATAGCAGTTTAGAGAGCAGTATGTGATGACCCCAAATGGTAGCAATTACCTAGAAGTGGCTACAGTTAGTAAAGTGACATGAAATCAAATCTGCTTTCCTTTAAGGGAAACTTAGAAAGTAAACATAAAAAGCCATAATTAAGAAAACTGACGTTAAAAATGTAGAATACATGCAGATTTCATTTTCTGTTAGTGTGATTAGAAGAAATTGGGAGACGTTATTTTTCCATGTCGTAGTCTTTATTTGATAAAGCTAAATTCTCTATTAAATTAATAATTATTTGTATTTTAATCACAAACTATACTTAATATTAAAAGGAACTGTTCACAGCCTTCATATCATTCATGTCAATTGAGGCCAGATGTAAGTTTCAAATATGGACTAAATTTACCCTGTGGAAATGGAAATGGAAAATTAAAAATTAAAATTAAGGTCAATGGAATCTCTTTACCTTTCCCTAACACTTGTAAGATTAAATTTCAGAATTAAAAATGTGTGAAACGTAAATATCCAGGTAGTTTTTACAATACGGTAGAGATTCATTTGGTAGAAAAAAATGCATTTTTGCTTGGTACTTTTCTGTGTTAACCTTTCTGAAATAACTCCTTTGAATGTGATTATTCTTTTTCTTTTTTTTTTTAGATGTTGGGGGTAGGAGTTTATTAATTAATTAATTAATTTTTGCTGTGTTGGGTCTTCGTTTCTGTGCGAGGGCTTTCTCTAGTTGTGGCAAGCAGGGGCCACTCTTCATCGCCTTGCGTGGGCCTCTCACTATCGCGGCCTTTCTTGTTGCGGAGCACAGGCTCCAGACGTGCAGGCTCAGTAGTTGTGGCTCACGGGCCTAGTTGCTCCGCGGCATGTGGGATCCTCCCAGACCAGAGCTCGAACCCGTGTCCCCTGCATTAGCAGGCAGATTCTCAACCACTGTGCCACCAGGGAAGCCCTGAATGTGATTATTCTTTACAAGAATTTTATCCTGGCCTAAATTTCTTACCTTATACCAGGCTTATATACTGACGTTATACTAAAGTTCCTCAACCTCAGCACTACTGGTATTATGGATGGGATAACTGTGTTATATGGGGCTGTCCTGTGAACTGTATGACGCTTGGCAGAATCCCTGATCTCTAATTTGTTACTGGAAAAGGGACCCCTTCCAGGGCCCAAGAGTGGGCTCTTGTCTAACGCTTGGAAATGAATTGTCCGAGGAAATACATGTACCATCAAAACAAAACACTTTATTGGGAAGGAGAGGCCAGGCAGAGAGTAGCAGGGTAAGGGAACCCAGGAGAACTGCTCTGCCATGTGGTTTGCAGCCTCAGGTTTTATGGTAATGGATTAGCTTTCCTGGTTGTCTCTGGCCAGTCATCTTGCTTGTGCCCATATTTGGTCTGACTCAGGGTCCTTCCTGGTGGTGCATGCATCTTGCAGCTAAGATTAATTCTAGTGTGAGGATTTCTTTGAGGTTGGCAAGACATATTATGGGCTGGTGTCTCCTTCCTCCTTTTGGCCCCTCCTGAATTCTCCTGGTTAGTTTTTGGTAGCAGCACCATGTTCCTTATTTGGAAGTTCCTGTTGTGACACAACTTATGCAAGCGGTTATTATCATGCCTGGCCAAGGCAGGCAGTTTCCGTCATTGATTCCCCAGCATAGTCACTAGCTGCCATTAGCACCCTTTAAGCTGTCTAAACCAAAATGTCTCCAAACATTGCCAAGTGTCCTAGGGAGGTAAGGGGAGATTTCCTCCTGTTGAGAACCACTGATTTATGTTGACTCATTGCCCTTAGAATTTTTAGTCATTCCAAAGGATTCCTTAAAGAGAGCATGCTTTCAGGGAAGAAGACTACATTCCCTGCCTTTTTATCATTCCTTTTCTGTATTACTATAAGAGCCTTATCCCTCACCTGCTTTGGTTCCAACACATTTCTCTTATCCAATCTGGCACATGTAGCAAGGATACAATACCTTCATATAATGCATTATTAACTACATACTCAGACTTTGATGCCACAACTAGGTCTATTTAGATATCACGCTTCATTCCAGGATAAGAAGGAATGGTTGAGCTACATTGCGAGCTCTTGTCTTTCAACATCACGATATCAGGAATTAGTGAAGCAACTCCATCTGTGAGTTCCTTTCTCTCAAGCATCAGCAACTGTTAATTCTGTTATTTGGGATATTATGCATTAAAGTAATGCAGCAAAAAACTTGACATGAGTTTCTACCTTCTTTTTAGACAGTCTTCTACTACCAGGGGTGATCTCAGCAGGTAGATGTGTAGCCAGAGAATAAAGGAAACAGTGAACCACCACTGCCTCCCAGGATATTTTCATTTGATCCAGAGGCAATAGCTGCAGCAACAGAGACCTGCAGATATAAGAATGCAGCCTGAGTAGCCAACAAACACAGGTTATATGGAGATATCATTCAGGTTTCTTAACACCTTTAATAGCTTGCGTTTGTATTCTTTAAAAAATAAACTCAAAATATATTGTTCAAGTATTCATTTCACTAGTTTGAACAGTTACTGGTTTTCTTTGCTTTTATAGTCTTCGTCCCATTTTGCTGTAAAATTGATTTGGCCCTTGGGGTGGGGGAACAGCATGCACAGCAGGTCCTACCAATGCTGAGCACTTAAAATGCTATCAGATCTCCCAGCAAATCAGTGCTGTACAAATGAGGCATTGACATTTCCTTATTTAAACCTCACTCCCTTAGGGAAGGCTCTGTCACCAGGGTTATTAACTGGGATCTAGATCTAACTACTACATGCTACCATCTATATCCAGATAGTATAAAAATGGAAATTTCCATATTTTTTAGGTGACCTGTAGGATGAAAACCAATTTCTTTTTTTTTTCCTTTTTACCCCACTTTCAGCCTTTTGTTCTGCAAGGTGATACTGTCTAAGCATAGAAAGCAGGTAGCAATTTATGATAACATGGTAAAAACGTTGAGCCCATACATTTGTCAGAATAGATCTTTTTCCATTTGATCGTTATTATTTGCCTCTTCATTGTGACGTACCCTAACTGCAAATGTAACAATCTAAGATCCTTCTTACTTATTTCTTGCCATTTACTCTTTGGTTTTGATAGAGTTTTGATTTTAACGTAATTCATTTCATAGATAGAAGGAATTCTTAGTATATCTGTGTTTTTAAGTTAGTCAATTACAAGTACAAATCAAAAGTTATACTGAAGAGACTAGGCAGCACCAAAGGTTAAGTGTACAGATTTTGGAGTCAAAAACGGGAATGCTAGTCCAGTTTTACCACTTCATATTTGTTTGATTTCAGGCAAGTTAACTGTTGTCTTGGAGCTCCATTTTTTTAAAGGCTGAGTCACCATTGCACTACATAACTTTAAACACCACTTTAAGTTTCATGAGACTTAATCATGAAATATAAATCACATGAGAATATCAAGCCTTGTTTTTCCTAAAGTCCAATCAGTCTCTATCTAATATTCTCTGATTCCTCACTTCTATGTATTTCAGTTTTTCCATCTTTCAACAGTAAGAACTGTTGAATGATAATCATTTCTTCTTGTTGCTCAACTCCTATGTCTTAGGAGAATAACTCAGTTTTAACTGTTAAGAACGTATGTATGCACTCTGTGTATGTGAGTGTTCTGTAAAATATTTGTTTGCCAAAAAAAAAAAAAAAGAAGAAAAATCATCTCTGGTGAATTTTGAAAACAAATCTCCTATGGTTTTTTTTGGTTTGTTTTTTTGTTTTTGCAGTATGTGGGCCTCTCACTGTTGTGGCCTCTCCCGTTGTGGAGCACAGGCTCCGGACACGCAGGCTCAGCGGCCACGTCTCATGGGCCCAGCCGCTCCGCGGCACGTGGAATCTTCCCAGACTGGGGCACGAACCTGTGTCCCCTGCATCGGCAGGCGGACTCTCAACCACTGCACCACCAGGGAAGCCCTCTCCTATGATTTTTCCTGCTAGATATCTTCAAAACAGTTTAATTTTTTTCCTTTTTTAACCTAAAATTCTTAGGGTCATGGACAGTAGTTCAGCGTGAGAAATAAATATATGAATAGTTGGTCAAATCTAACAAACTAGAAAACATATGTGACTGAATCATCAAGTAGGTAGAGGAAAAGTAGCAATTTGAAACCAGAGTTTGAATAAATGAGAACCAAGAGCCTACACAGAGGCAGTGCCTGACTTAGAGTTTATCTTCCCATAGCTTTCACTTGCTTTCTATGGTATAGTACAGAGGTGGGCCTACTGCAGATAAAAGTATCAATAATAGCCTAAACAAACTTAAGCTCTAAAGGTACTTTGGATCATGAGTATGGAAAATCTGTGCAGGGAAAAATCAGAACATTATTTATAATAAATGAGAATTGTGTTATTATTGTTCTGTTTTTTCTTGTTCTATTGCTGATTGGAAAGGAAAAAACATCGTCTTTCCTTCCATGTTTCTCCATTGTTCTCTGACCACTACCACACTCACAACACTTTGACACCAGAGGTGTAGGTGTTTTCCCTGATCCAAGCAGTTCTCTGTGGCATCAGCTGGATATAGTACAATTTCATTCAATTCTGGCAGTATCTAACTGAAGATGGCATCAGATCCCACAGGTTAAGGGCTCAGCCCCACAAGACTGCTCCCGTTCCACTTCAGATGCTAGTGCAAGTCCAGGTTGTCACTTATAAATCTGAGGTTTCAATGTCCCTTCCTAGGGTTTGATTAATTTCCTAGAGATGCTCACAGAACTGAGAAAAACACTTACATTTAGCAGTTTATTAAAGGATATGATAAATGATACAGATAAAGTATACAGATGAACAGCCAGATGAAGAGATACATAGGGCAAGGTCTGGGAGGGTCCTGAGCACAGGAGATTCTGTCCTTCTGGAGTTGGAGGTTTGTCACGCTGCCCAGTACATTGATGTTTTCACTAACCTAGAAGCTCTCATAATCCCATACTATTGGATTTTATGGAGACTTTGTCACGTAGACATAATCAATTATTAACACCATTTTCAACCTCTTTCCCCTCTCAGGAGAATTGGGGGTACAGCTGAAAATTTCAAGCTTCTAATCATGACTTGGCCTTTCTGGTGACCAGCCCCATCCAGGAGCCATCCAAGAGTCCACCCAGAGTCACCTCTTTAGAACAAAAGATGTTCCTAGGGCTATTATCCCTTAGGAATTTACAAGGATTTTAAGAACTCTATGCCTGGAATAAGGACAAAGACTACATATATATTTCTTATTATAAATCACAATATCGCAGTCATTCCCTTATCTTACAACATGGATTTCTTATAGTAAAACAATCTTAAAAGTCAAAAGATACTGACACATTACTAGAATACCATTCAGGTGTTAATGTACTATCTAGTCCATCATCATATCATATGAAAGTGTCTCCCACAGCAAGGCCACAGTTGTTTACAGGCTCCCATTTGATCCTGTCAAGTTTCAAAAGCAGCAATGGTGTCAGTAATATATGCCTTCATTTTTTCAGGCATCTGGTATTATCCAGCCAAGAGACAGTATCATCCCTTGCTTTGAGTCTCTTTTGAGATATTAATGTAATATGGAAGTTCCCTCATTACATAACCCAACTATTTATTCCTTTACCTAGAACTACTATTTTTCCTTACCTCTTTTTATACCCCAAATTTTCCACCTTTGGAAGGGACATTAGGCCCAGCCACTGCACGGGTCTGGATTGCATGCAGCAATACTAGTCTAGCAAATCCCTCCCCGTCACTGATCATTGTGATTTTTGTATGTGGCGTAAGAGTTATATATGCTTATTTTCCAGCTATCTTCACAAGAAACAGTGAGATAGACAAGTGGACAACTGTAATACAGGGCATGTCAGTCAAAATGGAGAAATGTTACAATTTTAGCCGTTTAGGAATTTGGCAAAGTAAACACAGCTACCATACCCATCTAATATCCAGACAGAGAATAATTTTAGAACTGAAGCAGATAACTCATTCTCTCTGAGACAGTGGTTCTTGCCTCTGGCTATATTTTAGAATCACCTGGGGTCGGGGAGTTGTTCAGAAATACTGACGTCCACCTTACTCTGAACCAAATTAGTGTAATATCCCAGATGGTATCTGGACATTGGTATTTTTTTAATACTTTCCAGGTGATTCTCACGTGCAGCCAGATTTGAGAATTACTCATGTAGGAAATTTATGTGCTGAATTCTTCTAGTATAAATGAAGATGTACTGATTTAATTTAAGTTTAAGCAATTATTTGGTTAATTGCACTTTAATGAACACAGTTGCTGTGTTCATTTTGCTTTGTACTTAAGCAATCTGTTGAAATTCCCATGACCTCGGTATTTTTGTGAATCAACTCTTTTTTAACACTACTGTTTTGCTGTATCTATCTCCACTCTCACTTATGCAAAGTTGTGTCTACATTCTGTTAAATTTCAGCCATTGCAATTTTAAGAGGCTCAAACTCTAATGTTCTTCAACTGTACTACTTGCTGTGATCCAAATCACTTTCAACTTCTGTATCTTTCTCTTTCCATTTCCCTTCCAACTCGCCATCTTTTAGGCTGCAAGAGGAGGATTATTTGGTGCTAAAATGAAATTCCAATTTATCATTGTAGCTAAACGAGAAGTAAATTGGTATGTAATTTGTTTTTTGACATTTCCACTTTATTGCAGAGAAGCACGTGAATTCAATTAAATGTAGTTATGTCAAATATCTAACTAATGTACTTCTCAGGAATTATTTTGTGCACACATTAATGTATAAGCAGTGTGGCCTGCAGGAGTCATTTGGTTCTATATGCCGCAAGATCTCCAGGTCACAATAAGCAGCTTTATGACTTGTTAAAATATTCTTCAAAAATTTGTAGTGGTATTTCAATTGTAAAACATAATATTACTGTGTAATTATTGACAGCTTCAGAATGTACTTTTTTCAGAATCATTAGAATTATCCTGTGGCATTAGAACAACACTAGTGTGTTTTTTTTTAACTTTTGTTAAAACTGATTTAATCAGACCACAACAGAAACAGATGCAAGCTGATACAAAATATGAAAATAATTTGTTGTACTTAAATTACACTCCTTTACCTAAAAGTACAGAGCAATTTTTACATGCAGTATTATGTTATAAATCCTCACATCATTCCTCCAAAGGCAAGGACTCATTCTTTTTCTCATTTGACAAGTGGAGGTTGAATTGAAGTTTTAAGTGACACACCTAAGGGAATGCAAAGTGTCCTTGGTGGAGTCAGCCAGCTCTGTTAGCCTTTTAGAGCAACGTTCTCTCTTTTTCTGTGGGCTATGCCACTTGAACAACATAATCAGTTCATGAGACCCACTATGTTCTAGCAAAATTCTAGTAATGAGGACAGATACAGCAGAAAACAATACAGCAAAGATACAAGTACACAAAGGTTGACAGAACCATTTTTTTGTAACAGCTCTAAACTGGAACCAAACCAATTTGTGAATAGAAAAATTTCAGTGTATTCATACCATGGAATATTATTCAGCAATAAATAGAAATTAAATATTAATGTGCACAATCATAGATTGATTTCAAAAACATTATATTAACGGAAATAAATTAAATACAAATGAATACTCTGCATGATTCCATTTGTAAGAAATTCTGGAGGTGCAGAACTGTGACAGAAAGCAGATTGGGGGTTACTCAGGGCAAGATGTGGGGGGAAGGGGATTGATGTAAAGGGTGTGAGGAAATCTTTTAGACTGATAGAGCTGTTCTATTTATTGAGAGTCATGGTGCCAACATGTATAAAATTATGAAAAATTTTATAATTAATTTTATTGTAGGTAATAGCTTAATAAAAATTTATAAACTTGTATTTGCATAAAGTTGTTCATAATATCTATTTATTATGTTTTCAAGGTATGTAGTATCCACAGTGTTTCCAGATTTAATTTGTTGTTGATTATGGTTCTTCCCTCTCTCTCTGTCTCTCTCACTTTCCACCTTTTTCTTTTCTAATTAATCTCATCAAAAGTTTTCTGTTTGATGGTCTGTTCCAAGAGCCAAATTTTTCAATTTTTGATCTTCCCTATTATGTGTGCTTTCTGGATCATTGCTCCTGTGGTTATTATTTCCTTGCTTCTAGAGCTTTTGGGTTATTTTGATATTATTTTTTCCTAATGTATTGTGATAGATGATTAGCTCCATATTTCTTCTCCAGTATATGTATTTTAAAGCTATGCCTTTTCTTCTAGACACTGCTATATCCACATCTCATAACTTTTATATGTAGTATTTTTATTAACCTTTAATTCAATATATTTTGATGTGTCATGGTCAGAATTTTTAATAGAATATTGAAATAGGGCAATAAGAGAATATGCTGGTGTTTTCCCACCTATATCATCACATCAAACAAGCTTATATCGAACTCCTTCTCAACACAGTTTTTTAGAAGTCAGGTTTATTGAGGTGCAATTAAAGTACAATAACATACACTCTTTTTAAGTACACAATTCAATGAATTTTTTAAGTGTATAGTTATGTAACTACCACAGATCAAGATGAACATTTCCATCATTCCAAAGTCGTTCCTGGTGCCCCTTTGCCATCCATACCATACCCCACATTGTCAACCATTGGTCTATTTCCCATGATTTTTGCCTTTTCCAGAATGTTGTATAAATAGAAGTGTATAGTATGTAGCCCTTTTTCTTGGTCTTTTTTCTATTTATGATATTTGTCCATAAGTTTGCATGTTCATTTTATTTATATGCAGTGTTCCATTAAATAGATGTACTGCAATTTGCTTATACGTTTACCAGATAATGGGCATTGGATCATTTCCAATTTGGAAATTTATAATAGAGTATAAATAAAGTTGATATAAATACAAGTCTTTGTATAAAGATATGTTTTCATTTCTCATGGGTGAATACTTACGAATTAAGAATAACTGGGTTATATGGGTGATATGTGTTTAATTTTTTAAGAAACTGCTAAACAGTTTTCCAAAGCATTTGTACCACTTTGCATTCATGCCAGCAGTGTCCAAAAGTTCCACTTGCTTACCTACTCCTCAGTATTTGTATTGTCAATCTTTTCATTTTAGCCGTTCTAGTAAGCATGTAGCAATATTCTGCTGATTTAATTTGCATTGTCTTAACAAGAAAGGTGTTAATTATTTGTTCATGTGCTTATTTGTCATTCATGCACCTTCTTTGAGGCCTATACATTCAAAGCCTTTGTACCTTTTCTATTGAGTTGTTTATATTTGATTATTTTTATTATTATTGTCAAGAGTTCTTTATATATTCTGATGTCAAGTCTTTGTTGTATTTTTTAAATATTTCCTTCCAGTCTGTGGGGTGTCTTTTCATTTTCTTGAGTGTTTTTGAAGAACAGAAACTTTTTTATTTTTAAGGAGCTATATCTTCAATTTCTTCTTTTGTGGTTCCTGCATCTTCTGATAATCTGTTTGTTGCCCAACTCAATATCTCCAAGGTTTTCTAATATAGTTTTTCTAGAAATTCTATAGTTTTAGTCTTTATTTAAGGTGTGAGATAAACTTCAAGATGGAAGGAGCTTTCTCTGTTCTCCTTCAGCTCCAGTTCTGAGGCAGGCCTTATGCACTTTAGATTCCAGAGCATGGTTTCATCAGCCTTTCCACCTACCCTCCCCACCAACACCCCCACGCCACCTCCTAGCCCAAAGTAGTGAAAATCAGCTTTGTGTAATTTAGGAATCTTAGGCAGGAACACTTGGGGGTTTCTGACCCACCCACAATAGCGTATGCCTTTTGCTTTTATTCCCCATACCCAGAAGCAGTGGGTCCTTACTTCTCCAAGAGCTTGCAGCTTTTGTGTTTATCAAAAGTGGATGAATGGATAGAGAAGATGTGTCACATATATACAGTGGAATATTATTTAGCCATTAGAAGGACATCCTGCCGTTTGTGACAACATGGATAGACCTTAAGAGAGTATGCTAAGTGAAATAAATCAGACAGAGAAAGACAAATACTGTATGATATCACTTATATGTAGTATCTAAAAAAGCTTAACTCATAGAAACAGACTAGAATAGTGGTTGCCAGGGGCCAAGGGTAGGGGAAAAAAGGAGATGTTGGTCAAAGGGCACAAACTTCCAGTTTTAAGATGAATAAGTCCGGGGAATCTAATGTAGACCATAGTGATTGTAGTTAATACTGTGTTATATACTTGGAAGTTGTTAAGAGAGTAGATCTTAAATGTTCTCACCACAAAAAAGAATTGGTAATTATGGAGGTGTTAGCTAAGCTATGATGGTAATATTTTGCAGTCTTTAAGCATATCAAAAAAATACGTTATATACCTTAAACTTATACAATGTTATGTATGAACTATATCTTAGTAAAGCTGGAAAAAATAAGGCAAAAATAAATAAATAAACCTAACCATATTAATAGTCACTAAAATATAAATGATCTGCACACCTAAATTTAAAGGCAAAGATTTTCGGATTGGATAAAAAGCAAGTACCAGCTCTTTGCTGGCTATATATAATAAGCAGTATGTAGTACATAGTAGATAGGTGGCACTAGTACAATGGTGACTACATTAATATCAGACAAAGTAGATTTTAAAACAAATATTACCAGTGTAAGTGTATTTCATAATGGTAAAGAGATCAATTACTTGAAAGTACATAAAGATACTAAACGTTCATACCTTTATGAAGCAAAGATAGATAGGTGGATAATTACATACATACATACGTACTCAAAGAGAAGTTGACAAGTCAGCAATTATAGTCAGTTTTCAATATCCCTCTCTCAACAAATAACAGATTAAGTAGAATAAATGAAAAGAAAATCAGTAAGGCTGTAGAAGATATGAACATTGCTGTCAATCAACTGGACCTGATTGGTATTTAAAGAACAGTCCACCTGACAACAGCAAAATGCTTATTCTTTTTAGGTGCACTGATAACATTTAACAAGATAGACAATATTCTGGGCCATAAATTTTCAAAATTTACATGATACTAAGTATATTCTCTGACCTCAACCAACTTTATATTGTTACAAAAACATATCTGTAAAATTCCAAAACATTTGGAAACTGACAAAAAATTTCTAAGTAACCCACAAGTTAAAGAAGAAATATAAAACAACTTTAGATTTTATTTTGAACTGAATGTTAGTGAAAACCCAAATTTTAATATAAATTTGCAGGATGCCCCTAAATTTAGCAGTAGTTGAAGGAATTTTGTAGCAATGTATCCCAATTAGAAAGAAGGGTCTAAGTAAAGAACCTCAGCTTTAACCTTAAGTAACTACAAAAAGAAGAGCGAATGAAATCCAGAGTAAGCGGGACAGGGAAATGATAAAAAATCAGATTGGAAGTAAACGAAAAATAGAAAAGAATCAGTGTATCTAAATGCTGGTTATTTGAATGAATAAAACCTTTGAGAACTTCTGGTCAGGTTAAGCATGAAAATAATAGAAAAGACTCAAGTGTTCAATATCAGAAATTAGAAAGATGATTTTGGTACAGATTTTACAGATATTGAAAGGATAACATGGGATAATATGGCCAATTTTATGATAACAAATTCACAACTTGGATGAAATGGGCAATTCCTTGAAAGTCAGAAATTTTAAAAGCTCACTGAGGAAGAAATAAATAATGGAAAAACACTGTATTTATTAAAGAAATTGAAATTATAAGTAAAAACTTTCTCATGAGAAAAACTCTAAGACTAGATGGTTCCAACTATGATTTCTATGAAATACTAAAGGAAAAAAAAATAATACCAACTCTTTCAGAAAGTTGAAGAGGAGGGATACTTCCTCAGTCATTCTGAGTTAAGCACTATGCTGATTTCAGAAATTACAAAGAAATTACAAAAAAAAAAAGGGGGGAGAATAAGAAGAAGCAAAACAAAAACCTGTATACCAATATCTTAATGAATACAGATGCAAAAATTGTAAACAAACTTTTAAGGAATTGAAACCCACAATGCACAAAATATACAAAATAGAAAAATTATATGTGGTGACCAAGTGTGGTTAATGCCAGAAGGCTAGGTTGGTAAACATTCTATATCCCTAAATCCATGGGTCTGGGATTTAAGAAATGGTCAATAAACATTTGTTGATCTGTGATTGGTATGGAAATACAAAAGACCCTGAATGGCCAAAGCAATCTTGAGGAAGAAAAACGGAACTGGAGGAATCAGGCTCCCTGACTTCAGACTATATTACAAAGCTACAGTCATCAAAACATTGTGGTACTGGCACAGAAACAGACATATATATCAATGGAACAGGATAGAAAGTCCAGACATAAACACACGCACCTATGGTCAACTAATCTATGACAAAGTAGGTAAGAATATACAATGGAGAAAAAATAGTCTCTTCAATAAGTGGTACTGGGAAAACTGGACAACTACATGTAAAAGAATGAAATTAGAACACTCCCTAACGCCATGCACAAAAATAAACTCAAAATGGATCAAAGACCTAAATGTAAGGCCAGATACTATAAAACTCTTAGAGGAAAGCATAGGCAGAACGCTTTTTGACATAAGTCGCAGCAAGATCTTTTTCAATCCACCTTCTAGAATAATTAAAATTAAAAAAAGACAAACAAATGGGACCTAATTAAACTTAAAAGCTTTTGCACAGCAAAGGAAACCATAAACAAGATGAAAAGACAACCCACAGAATGGGAGAAAATATTTGCAAATGAAGCAACTGACAAGGGATTAATCTCCAAAATATACAAACAGCTCATGGAGCTCAATATCAAAAAAAACAAACAACCCAATCAAAAAATGGGTGGAAGATCTAAATAGCCATTTCTCCAAGGAAGACATACAGATGGGCAATAAGCACATGAAAAGATGCTCAGCATTACTAATTATTAGAGAAATGCACATCAAAATTACAACGAGGTATCACCTCACACTGGTCAGAATGGCCATCATCAAAAAGCCTACATATAATAAATGCTGGAGAGGGTGTGGAGAAAAAGGAAACCTTGTACCTCTCTTTTAAATCTGACTTTGCTTCTGCCTTATTTCCCTGTGACAAGTTTTGTTAACATGGTGTATCTGAATTTCAAAAGGAATCTGCCAGATTTTCTCATAAAATTTTTGTGAACAATATGGAAACATGGGGAGAGAGAAAAGAATGTCCATTTACTGAGAAAAATATGCCAAATGACTTTTTACATTCTGATATACACAGTATTTTATCAGCAGTTTGGCATGACTGTTCTTCATGAGCCATGCTGTATCCAGATGATGAGCCTTTTCCTTTTTAAATGTTCTTTAAATATGCTTTGAAAATTATGCTGTAGAATTTCACTGATACTCATCTCCGAATTCTTAGAAGTTTAAGAAGTCAACTTTGTTTTTTTTATATAAAAAGACTAAATTTATGCCTAACTTTAGACTTCTGGTATCTCGTTCTCACATTATTATGTGTTACAACTTACAACCCTCAAATAACGTAAGCCTGGTTTGTCAGAAATGTTGTTTGCGGTTATGTTCCTGTGGTGGATTTTATTATGTTCAAAACTTATCACATGCCACTCCTATAAATGGTTAATATATCCCAGCCCATTACCATGGACTTTACATGTCTTTCTCTGTGCGGGTTATTATTCTCACATCATTGTTTTGGCCTGTTACTTACTTTGTCCAGTAAGAGGAAGTACATTTGGTAGTTTTGAGCTCAAGTTTTGAATCACTACATATTTCTGCCAGCACTCTTGCTCTTTCCCTCTGCCATGAGAATGGCATATCCAAGATGGCACCAGTTCCTTTAGCTTAGATCCCAGAATAAAACACATGGAGAAGAATCATAGCTGTCATCCACAGTTGCTTACAGGGAATGTTGTAATGTAGGTGAGAAATGCACATAGTTGTTACATGCCCTGATATTTGAGGTTTACTTTATTGTAATAGCAAAAAAGAATAATAGTTTCACTATCAAAATCTACCTTTCAAAACTGTATTTTTGATCATTGAAGAAAGAAACTGTTGCTGATTATTTTAAATACATTTTCCCCATTCTGGGCAACTATTGATAATGTGGCGAAAGTAACTTATTTCACCCTTAGATGTATCAAACATTTTGATGATATATCTCAAAATACTGAATTAATTCCAACAGTTTCAATTTAGCATGACTGGATTCATCTTGAACAAATCAACTCTGAATATGTTGGTTCATGTAACTATATTTTTGATTCTTCATTCAGTTCTTTTGTATAGAATGTACACAGAACTTAACATCTGCCTGTCTTACAGGAAACATGGCTCCTATTGTAAAAGTATCTAAACTGTGTATAGTAAGGAATGGAAAGAGGGCTGAGGTTTGTGGTCTCAACAACCATGCTGAAAAATATTGCACTATATTCTAAGGCCATGCTTAAGCTGAATTGAAAGGACCCGACTTTGTTCCTTCTGTCACCTCAGCCTCTGTACCCTGTTGTATATAACCTCATATTCTACATATTCTATATATCTTTATATCCACCACTTACTGTAGATGTGTTTTCTCATCGTGACTATCTGCCATCCCTTCTTTCCAGCTGGCCTTTAACAAAGAGAACATAGTCATGCTCATTTAATGCCCATATTATTTTTATAACTTTTTTTTTTTAACTGTTGTGTAAAGCCTTAGGGGTGGGAAATAAGGTAAGCATGGGGCTAGGAGGATTCTTGGGCCCTGAAGTAATTTAAATTGACAACGATAAGTTTACCAATAAGTGAGACAAGTTTCCTTATTGGTCCTTATCATAAACAAGCTAAATGAAAAACTGAGGTCAGTAGCTGGTCTTGAGCTATCCCCCTGAGCATATAAAATATGAAAATGGTTTCTAGGTATTTTCTTTTTTTCCTTTCTTCTTCTCTTGTATTTTTTCTTCAGTATATTTTTATTTGTGCTGCCTACTAAGGAGTACTGGACAATGAGAATAAAACAATTAATTAGTCAACATGATCCCTTATATGAAAAATTCAGTGTACATTAACATAGGAACCCAAACTAATCTAAAGATTCAGTTAAGTTTACCCTAAAAAGACATTTGTGTTGAGGGCTGAAGGAGTTACCCAGATAGAAAGTAGGTTGAAGAGAGGTTACAATGAAATATTAATTAAAAGAAAAATAATGGGTGAGGAAAGATAATAATGTTCTTGGAGTAGAAGGAACCCTAAAGAGGAAAGTAAGGATGAACAAAATGTAGTGACTGAGGGACAAAATGGTGAGAATCTGATTGCGCTGGGAAGGATTTTGGATCATGTTCTAAGAGAATTCAGAAGTTTTTGAAATAATTTAAGCAAGGGAATAATATGAAATTTTCCAAAACCTTGTGTGGAGAGTAGTTGAAAGGAAACATAGCTGATGAAAGAAAATCATGATACTAGAAATGTGGTTAAGAATTCACGTGTCAGAGGAAAAAAAATATATAATTCACCTGTCAATTTGGTCATGCAAAGCATTTAGGTCGTTTTTGATAATGAGAAAAAATTTATGGTTGGGTAAGATTTGTGGCTTCCACATAAACTTGCTAGAAAGTTACAGTGAAATTCTGTCAAATTTTTCTTGAACAAACCATAAACAAAACAACCTGTTCTGAAAACTGTGGAGTCCCAGCACTTTGCCTTTTTGTTTCTCCCATCACCACTGATATGAAAGTTTCATATGGCCAATGAGACAAAATTCCAGAAACAGGACTCTTCTATCCTCATTGTCTTCAAAAGACAGTAAGAAATTCTCTCTCTCTTTCTGTCCCTGTCTGTCTCAGATAGACAGATGATAGACAGATAGATAAATAGATAGATAGATAGATAGATAGATAAAAATCTGCTACGTGGGGCTCAAGACTCAGGCAGCATTTTCAAGGGCACAGGATTTAGGCCTCACTCAACTCATATATCCTGTTCATAAAAAGGAGGGAACATTTTTCTAAAATATGTTCACAATCCATATATAATAAGCACTTCTAATATACCTTCTAATTTCTAGCACCCATTGTGATAATTAACAAACCCATTTGTATATTTATCATAGTAATTAATAAGGTGTCCTCTTATTTTCTAGATATGGCTTAACAGCACTTGCAGTGGCCTAGTAACTGTATCTGGGGTGAAACTTTGCAGGGATCACACGAGTTTGCCACCACTAGAGAGTTAATTCCTGATTAGGAGAACTGCCAACACCTGAGTGGTAGCCTTAATCAAAAAGTTACATTTTTCCTGCTTAAATATTTTAGGATAAAATACAGATGTTATATTAGATATACAGCAAAAAAAAAAAAAATACAAAAAATGATTGAACCTAAGCTAGAGTGGCGGCAGTGGAGATAGAGGGATATTGAGATTTGAACATAGAACTTCCTAAGAATTAAAGTAGAATAACCAACCTGGAGAAGTGAATAGTTGTGGGTAGTGGTGAAGAGAAGTTGATTGTAAAGCAAGACTGTGAGTTTAAGTGACTCACGAAAAGATATCTGACCTATTATTTATTTCTTTCTGAGGGTTCATTAGAAGACCAATAATATAATTGATAAAATATATAGAGAGAAAGGAGATGAAGGTGGATCCTAACTTCTCCAGGCTCACTAGTGGTCTTAATCCAAAATGCATTTGCTTCCAGGATGGTCAGACTATCTATCAGAGCCACTTTTGTCAATCTATTAAGAGGAATATATACAGGTATTGAAATATGCTTTCAAAATCCTAAATATAAGTAAAATTTCCTGTATAGATATTGAGTTACAGGATTACCCTCCACTGGAGGATGTTACATTTTACTTCATCCTAATTTCCTTGACTGTTTTTCAAGTTAAATGCTTTGACTTGAAATGGTTTTTCTGCGTTCTTGTCAATGACCTCTTTATTTCTAAGTTGATTTATGTGGTTTAAGAAGGAAAATGGAAAGAAACTAAGGTAGGTAAATAATATACGTCAATATAGGGTGCTGTAAAGGTTTTATTGCCACTTGTTTGAGAGGTGCCCTCATAAAACAGTGTACCATTCCAAATGCACAGAAATAAATCTTCATAGCAGAGTACATGTAAAAACTATCAAGAAATAAAACATGCATGTGTATGTGTGTATACATGTGTGTATTATATATACATTAGAAATTGGATGTAATCTTGCATTTTTACTTCTTTAAAGAAATTTTATTTGCTTTATGCTTAGATTTAATGTTTTGTTGTATGAAGGATATACATTTATTTCTTTTACATTTGACTCAAATTCTCCTTCATTAAAATAATCTTTCATATTAAGTCAATTTATATCATTTAATTCAGATATGATATATATTATACTTCAGACCTTTCCCAAAATGAATTTTGAAATGTATTAATACTCAGTGATATTTAAAATTAAAATATTTGTATTTTAATACTCAGTGATATTTTTCAAAGTTTTTTTGTTTGTTTTTGTATTCAAGATGACTAAACTTTCTTAAACTATGTGATTTGTGGTTACATACTGGCATAGGAAGCACAAGAGAGATTATCCTATGTGGCTGAATAAAGCTTTATTGATTTTTACACATGTAAAAAAGCTGTAGAACTACAAGAAATTCCACTCATATCTCATCTTAGGTTGAACATTGACTGTTGTAAAGCCACAGTGCTTAAATGTGGATGGAGCTTATAGGCTACAAATGATTCTTTTTAATGAGCTGAAATTTGTGGCTCTGGCTCATGGGTCCTAGGGAAATGAGTATAAATTTTACACACATGAATAAAGCAGGAAATGTCATTGATTTGAAGTAAACCACAGCTAACCCTCCATAATCAATTCTGAAAACACTGTATTTTGTTATTTTGAATACGTACTTTGTTGTTTCCTGGATGAGAGAAAATGAACAACTCTAAGATGAACAATATCATTTGGCTTATAATAAGATTGCTTATTTTTGAGGTTTTAATTTGGTTGATGGGATTGAAAGAAAAGGGCTTACTTTTTTTTTTTAATTCAGAGTAGATGATATATGGCACTAGAATCCTGGACAGTTTCTAGTCTTTGAATGCCTGAAAGGCAGAGACCTTATTTTATTCATTTTTATTTTCCTAAGACCTAATAAGTAAGTGATTATTCAAGTTAAAACAATTCTATAGGTCTCTGTACTTTTAAAATGTATATCCATACTTATAGTATTATCTTTTATTTCCTCTATCACTAAGGGAAAAAAAAGTTTCCCTCCCTTGATATGTACCTTTTTCTTTTCTGTTACATATTAATTCTCATTATTAATTATATCCTTTGCTCTTTTTCTCTTTTACCACAAATACTAATCCTTTAGCTTTTTGTTTCCTTCTGATTTCTTCCAAACCATAGACTTGATAATCTCTTTAAATACAGCCAATGTTTCATGGCCCATTGTGTGCCTTTTGGTATTCTATTATTATAGGACAAAAAAGATCATTTAAAAATTATTTCTCATGATTCTAAGTTGATTGATTGATTATTCTGCTTCATGTGGCATTGGCTGGCTACTGAGATGACTGAAAAGTCAAAAATATCCTCTTTCTCTTAGCTGCCATGATGGTGCTAGCCATGACCTAGAAGTTCAGGTGGGGTTGTAGACCTTGGTTATCTTCCATGTGGGCCTCTCCAAACAGCTGCTTTGGCTTTATTTTAGCATTGATTCCAAGAATGTATGCTCCAGAAGAACTAGCCCCAATGTGCATGAGCTTATCAAGTCTGCATGAATCATATTTGGTAGTGTTTCATTGGCCAAAGTTAACCATATTCCAAATCCTCAACCAATGTGGAAGTATGAATACTGGAGGGTGATTCATTGGGGAACCCAAAATAAGAGTCTATCACAGTCTGGGATTTGGAGATAAAAGTTTTATCAAATACAGATTGATAGTTTCTTTAATAGTTTGAAATCGACAGCTGAGAAAAAAATGATTTTAAAAAACATATAAATAGAAAGAACATATAAATAGAAAAAAATGATTTTAAAAAACATGTATAGAAAGACAATATCTCTTCTTTAATATCTTTATATATTAAAGATATAAAGATATTCTTTAATATCTTCTTCAGAGATATGTTATGAATCCTCTGTTCACTATATGATTTGTAAGAGAAATACTGTTCAAATGCCAACATTTGAAGTCAAGGTATCTTAGACCAAACTCTTTCAGAAAAGAAAATAATGTTTAAGCTTTAAGTATTAATGTATAAATTTAAGAAATGAGGGAAATAGAATGAACATTTTTGAGCATCTACTGTGCGCCATATACCTCACTAATGTCATATTATTTAATTATCATAGCATTTTTTGAGAAGAAAGTATTAATTTCCCAATTTTATCGAGAGAAAATTAAGACTCAGAAGAGTAACCATCCTGTACTTCATAAGAATAGTAGATAATAGATAATAGACTCAGGATTTTGTCAGTATTCAAACTCCATGTTCTTGCTACTACACCGTATTGCCAGAAAGAAGAAATACATGTAGTTGAGCCTTCAAAAGAACGAGCATTTGAAATACAAGTAAACGTAGTAAAATTCTAAGAGGAGTCCTGCATGCATCTGTCAAACCCACCACTGTCCTTTACTGGAAGAATGTTTACTCAGGTTTGCTCTCAACTTTTTGACTTCCTATATAATCTCAGGTGACAATAGTACAGGTTCTAAAAAGACATGAGCTAATTTACAGTCAAACTCATTTTTGTTAGGACAGCTAAAGCACATGCTTTTTTCCTCTATGCCTTCTTAATTCTTAGTTATGTTTATTTACAGTCCAGTATTGCCAGATGTAGTATTTTACTGCTTAATGAAAGTTTTTAACTACTTGCTATAGTAAATTCAGACTAAGACCAAAAGTAAGATAAAATAAAATGAAGAAAGGGCAAAAGAATAACTCAAAGGAGTAATATCATAGAGATTCCAACTTATCTCCCTTATGGGGTTTCAGGGTTACAGACATTACCTTTAAATCAAACACACTAACTTCATTTCTGTCACATGACAATATCTCCCCATCTTATGTGTTTTACGTGGTTGAGAATAAGAAATTTAAATGAATTCCAAAGTGTCTCATCTCTCCTAACCCTTAAAAGCAGCATTTAGTACTTCAAAGAAGAAATTAAACTCTTGATAAAGTAGTTATTCAAGATATTTAGTTTTTTTACTTTGATGAGGCCATACTTCATAGAAGAGACATCTTCAAACTAAAAGTTCCAGTAGTGAAATAACACCAGAACTTAGAATATAAATGGTTTTAAAGGCTTTATCAAGGAAATCCCAGATAATATGGAACTAGTCTCAAATATGGTCTTCTGATCAGTTTCATTTGGCCACATTCCAGCTGATTAGGTAGAAATTCCACTGACCTGAGCAATGAAATTATTATCTATGAATAGGATTTTAAAACAAACAAAAAAATCAACTCTACTCAGATTTTGTTAATATGAAAACGTTCTATTGATTAGTTGCCTAATTAAATATTATTCCATGCTGGTAGCATTTTTCTGAGTGAAAAGAAGAGGGTTCCATTCTTATAGTTTTGTTTTAATTCTCTCCTGAGACGCTATTTTTTTTTTTTTTTTTGTGGTACACGGGCCTCTCACTGTTGTGGCCTCTCCTGTTGCGGAGCACAGGCTCCGGACGCGCAGGCTCAGCAGCCATGGCTCACAGACCCAGCAGCTCTGCGGCATGTGGGATCTTCCCGGACCGGGGCACAAACCCTTGTCCCCTGCATCGGCAGGCAGACTCTCAACCACTGCGCCACCAGGGAAGCCCCCGAGACGCTATATTTTAAAGGGAAAGGAGAGAATGGAAGGGGAGTTGTTAAGCAGGAAAGAAATGTGATCTTAGTCACTCTCTGGATTTGTGTCCTGGCTGCATTAATGCACCCTAAGGTGATAAAATTTATTTGAACAGGGCTAGCTTTGTAGTGCTCTCTGCTGTCTAGATAAAATAACAGCAATGCTTTGACTATATAATCCTATGTTAGTAGTTCTAAACCTATAGTTAGTCTCTCCTTTTTTATTTTTCCCTTGGGAGAGAATAATAAATGAGTATGAGTACTAGAAATATAATATTAAATGGTCTTAAATATGACTGGCTGCAATATGTTTGGATATAGTAGTTGTAAATGTTAAGCTCAGTAAAATTTACTGGGAAAACCAATAGAAATGTATTAGAAGTAAATCAGAAAAACTTTGCACATTAATAAACATAAACTTAGTTTATTTACTGTGAAAAAGCATCTGGGAATGCTGAAAGAATAGGACAAGAAGGATAGGAAGAGGTAAAGCACTGAAAAGGATGTTTACCTCCTCATATATACTAGAATCAACCTTCAACTTGTAGGCATGATTATCCTTAGATTTTCAACGTACTTACAAGAAGAGTTCTTTATGCTAGTCCCTAGTAATTTACACATGTCTAAGTGGCTATACATAGGATGTTTTATATCCACTAAACTGTGAGACTTCAAAAATCTTAAAGTTCTTTCAAAATAGAAAAAGAAGTATTTTTTTAATGTCAAAAGGTACTTGAAAGAGATTTGGAATGTCGAAATTTAGAAAAGAAGACGTCAGTTCTCTTTTTCCTTTTATAGAGAATTTAATCCAATTAATCATTTTTCTATAAAAAAGCAAATCCCAGGTGCAGCAATGAGCTGCTGCAACCAGGAGCTTTCCTAAAACACATCTGGCAGTAAGAGGAGAGCTACAATGTGAAGAGATATACATAAGATGGCACTGTTAATTTTATTTCATCCATTATAAAAGAATTGAGCTATATGATTGCCAGTGAAGATATGTATACTCCATATCAAGTTTCTCCCCTGAGGGAAATTAATAAATGCAATAATGCTCTTGCCTTTACAAGGGTCCCAGGAGTACATTATGGGCACTTAGAGGCAATACTAAGTGGTTGAAAGCTAGATTTCTTTTTAAAGGGGGCTTCAGTGGACTCTGAGCCATATGAGTTTTAAAACAAAATTAGAAAGGTTGTTAAACAATTTACTGCTGCTAATAGCAAATAATGGCACAATTTATTATACTATTTACCTATTATCTGGCATTGAATACCTCTGACAGCAAAGGAAGTGAGATATTTTTTAGAGTGGTCTTGAGGTATTAAAGGACCAATGTGTGCTTGAGGACCACATTGTTCCAAAGTTTCTAATTCTGTATTTAATGTTTAGAAAATGTATAGGTGGCACCATTCTGGTCCCTGGGAAAAGACACTGTGTTGAAAAAATATATGTGATAAAAATAGAAGAAACATATATGTAGTATGCATTATATCCCATTGTCAATGAGAAGGAAATTTCTCTTTTGTATTTCCAAAGTAGAAGTGAGCTGGATAGATCAAAATAAGGAATAAATAGAAAGGAGTCACCAAATGAAAGTATACCTTGTGTGTATAATTATTATTAATATTTGACCCCTGACATCTGAACTTTAACTTGTTCTTATTCTTGTGGCATATCCATCCTGGGATGTAATTAAATTCTATTGGGTATTGAATTTGGATCTGTCATGACAGAGACAGGACATCTTTCCTGTATACCTATGCACAAATTAATGTGAAACACATTAATAATATTAGTAAATATAGGATCTAATTCTTCTTCTGTGAAGACCTATCCCAAATGATAAATATAGACAAACTTAATTAGAAAGTATTTTCTAAAGTAAGGATTTTCAATGGTTGCTAACTGGAATTGGTAGAATCAGATGAATGCCAACTAAAGCAAAAGATTTCCAACATTACACTAAATGCACTATTCAATGAGTGGAGTATAGATTGAGTTACATAAAATTAAGTGTTTCTTTAAATTGCCCACCTGATATTAACGTCCTGTTTCTTTTAAATTGCACAGCATTTCAAAGCAAATCAAGAATGAAAGAACGAGAAACAAAGAAAGTTGAGTAGGTATGTCTATCTGTATATATCTATGCTAGATGCGTTCCATTGCTACATTTTAGTTCACTGTAAAACCCACGGAAAACATAAGGGATTCATCAAACCTTGCTCACATTCCATTCTGACGGTTCCTCTAGGCAGTCTGTTCTTCTGTTGAAAATGATAACTTCCTTATGTTTGGGTTGCCTGCAAAGAACAGGCTTGGAAAACAGACTCCTATAAATAATCTGTGGACTCAATGAAATCCATTTAACTTTATAAAGTATAATTTGCAGAAAGTGAAAAAAATGACTCTCTACTCAGTGCCCAGATTTGGATTTCTAATAACATTCTCCAATAGAAGGAAATGTTTGATTATTGGGCTGGGACAGATATTATGTAAGATGAGCCTGCAACATCTTATAGTGCCAGAAAATAGGGAAATGCTCAAACACACAATCACACACATAAACACACACACACTATGTCAAAGGATCATGGGAGCAAACTGAAAGGGCTTCCAATGACCAAGCTGGAACAATTTGAGCAACAAAATAAATAATGTAACATTGGATTATCACCCAAGGTATAAAATAAATATCCACGAGTCCATAATAATATAAATAAATCATTGAATAAATAAATGGGGAAGAATAGATACATCCTCTGTGCAGACTTCCCAATAATTTTGGTAGATGTTTCCTATGCAAAAAGTGGAGCGTAACTCCCCACTCTTTATGTGTGGGCTACACATCTTTCCAAAGAGTATAATATGGAAGGAGGAGAGGAATAACTATTCAGGGAAGAAACCTGAGGTGACTAAGGCCAACAATAACACTGGCAAATGATGCTGATAGAATATACCCTTGGTATGATAGGATGAGAATATCACTGTACCTCAGTAGTTTTTCTCCCAATAACTCCAGTATAATCATGAGAAAAGCATCAGACAAATACCAATTGAGGTATATTCTATAAAATATCTAAGACGCCTCAATATTGCCAAGGTCATTATAAACAAGGGAAGTTTTCACAGCCTAGAGGACCCTAAGAAGACATAATAATGACATGTATTATGTATTCTGTATGAGATCCTGGAACCAGAAAAGAGCATGAGGTAAAACTAAGCAAATCTGAATAAAGAATGACTTTAGTTAATAACAGGGACTTCCCGGGTGGTGCAGTGGTTAAGAATCCGCCTGCCAATGCAGGAGACACGGGTTCGAGCCCGGGCCTGGGAAGATCCCACATGCTGTGGAGCAACTAAGCCCGTGCGCCACAACTACTGAGCCTGTGCTCTAGAGCCTGCGAGCCACACTACTAAGCCTACATGCCACAACTACTGAAGCCTGTGTACCTAGAGCCAGTGCCCTGCAACAAGAGAAGCCACCGCAATAAGAAGCCCATGCACTGCAACAAAAAGCAGCCCCTGCTCGCCACAACTAGAGAAAGCCCGTGTGCAGCAATGAACACCCAACGCAGCCAAAAATAAATAAATATATTAAAATAATAATAATTTTAAAAATCAACTCATTAGTTGTGACAAATGTACCATACTAATGTAAGATTTTAACAAGGAAAGTAAGTGAGGGGTAATGAAAATTGTCCTATCTTAATGACTTTTTTGTAAATCTGAAACTATTGTAAAATAAAGTTATTAAAATTTTAAAGCACAAATTGAGATAGTATCAGACTTAATTTGCTTGTTAATGAGGGATCCACAAGGTGGTAAGTTTGGTTCAAAGAGAAAGATGAAAGAATTTATAGTCACTGAAAGAAGTAAGTTTGAATAAGATTTCTAAATTAGATTAAAACTGGTACATGTCCTTCAAAGCAATAGAAATATAAATTTGGGGGATTATTTTTTCTATAAATTATTTGCGTTTTTACTGAATGAAATTGGACAAGAATTGTTTGCATTGCAATTGTTTTTCTACAAGTTAACATCTTTCTTTACAGAGTTGTTAAATACCCTAATCAGTAGAAAATGACAAGTCAAATAAGGGGACACACCTAGAGAGTTACATAAAGGATAGAAAGTGATCTCTTTGCCTATTTTTAAGTTTTGATAATTTTTCATTATAGTTTGTTTGACTTGGTTGCATACACAGAAATGATGTTATATAGCCAGTATCTTGCCTGTATCATTATGTCTTACAACGCAGTTTTTGAAAAGCACACAGAAATTATTTCACAGTTTTATTTTATTTTTTAATGGCATAAAACAATAAGCATTTATTTCTTGCTTATGCATCTGTGGGTTGGTTGGGTTTTAGCTTATTTAAGCTAGACTTGAGTAGGCTTGTTGCCAGTCATGGATCAAATTTAAGTCAGTTCCATATGTCTTTTATTCCTGGATCACCAAAGTACCTAAAGCAGGTTTGTCTCATTGATGAGGTCAGATGGTCCTAGAGGATGAGCAGACAAGGCTTCTTAATGCCTATGCTCAGAACTGGCATCTATCATTTCTGCACATATTCCACAATGACAAAAGCAATGACCAGGCTCAAGTGGGTATAGGATATACCCTTCTCATGAAGATCAGAATTGGGGAGAAATAAACTTTAAATGAACAATAATCAAATGTACTATAATACTGTATTAGACCTTTGAGTGTAACACACATTTCCAGTGGCAAAGTTTTCATTTCACAATTTTATTAGATTTTTTCTCCAGAGCATGAGTCATCAGTTTTCTTTTTAAGCCTTTAAAACAAGGTGGTGTCATTCCAGAAACAAGAAAAGTGTATTCTACACATGAATTTCGTTTTTTAGTTTAGTTACTAAAATAAAGAAATGAGAACATTATTCATTAACACTGTCTTCCTTTAACCTTAACCTTGAAATAAAAATTGCTTCTCAAGAAAATATAAATTTTTCATGAAAATGTATTGTTTAGAAAACCCCAGCATTACCTGAGGAAGCATTGGTAGTTACTAATAAGTTTGTGTAGAAGGATACCATGCATAATTCTGTAGAACACAGATAGTTATATGTAACAGTTTGGCTAATTATTCATTTCGTCGCTTATGGGTGCACTTTAGTTTCTTGTGCAATTTTTATGCCTGTTAGGTGATAGTAGGATCAAATCTTAAACTCATTTGGAAAGATGCTGTGACTGAAAGGTCAGCTTTAAAATCCATGAAAACTTGGCAGTTCTAATAATAACTGGGGAAACAATTTGTACATTACTGAATTTTACGAATTTTTTAACATGTAGAAGAAAACATGATTAAAAGAATAAAGTGATTAAAGGAGCCACATGGAATGACATAATTTCATTTTTTGGCAGGCATAATTTCCTTTCAGTTTTACAGTTCAAAATACATTAGTTATTGTCTGGAAAATTGAACGAACTGGAATAAACTAAGACCTATATCACTGCTGAGTTTTTCAAGTCGATCTTTGTAAAAGAATAAGACCAATAGCTCTATTATGATAAGTTTTGTGGATGTGGAAAAATGAAATGTATATTCTTATCTTAACGATAAAAAATAGGCTATTGTTGTCTTTTTCTATTTGCTAAGGAATTTACCAACTTGGAGAAATCATTCAACATTCCTATGTGCCTCTTAGTACCTAGTTTAGACTGGTAAATTTCTGGGTGCTCAAAACATATTCTCTGTTTATCTGATTAATAAATAGGTAAACATATAGCCATTAGGTCATAAGCTTATCTCTTTAACTTGTTCATGCAACTCTGTACAATGGTCATTTAGAAAACAATTCCCTTGGCTCTTACAGGGGAGGTAGTATTTAAAGTTGTCTTTGCTGGTGTCATGTATAAGGAGAATCAATTTGGGGTACTGACAGGTCAATATTAAAATGGAATTACTACCTACGTATATGCAGTATATTTTTCTTTTGTCATCTTAATTTTATTTGTTTAAATTGTGTTTTTCTCATAAATAATTCAAGGGAAAATTATTTGATTCTGAAATGGATAATTCAATTAATGATTGTCTCAGTATTTATGCATGTTAGACTCACAAGCCAATGCCAACCAGTTCTGAGAAACTACTAATTACCTCATTTTGACTATATTAAAGGACAGTGTCTGTTTGCTCTGTAAGTATGAAAAATCAGCAATCTCCAGGTTTACTGATACAAATTATAATGATATATCTATTGCAAGGGGCTTTCTAATTATCTTCACATTAGGCAGGATATGCAGTTTTGGGGAGAACTATAATATCTTATATAATAAAAAATATAAAAAATGTCCTCAAAGTAATTGCTCCTCTGGAATGGGGGAAAAGGTGGCTTCCTTTCAACCCATGTTCCAATCTGACAAACAAGTAGAGGTATTCATGCAACTGATGAAAATGCAAAGTAGTTGTTTAAATTGCAAAACATATTTTTTTCATTGTGAGCATGGTTAGGTTTAGTTTGACTGGTTCCTTGTGTTCAAAGCTGCTTTCATAAAATAATCATGGCTGTCTGCCTGTTCCAACACTATTCTTTCACTTCTAAGCTTGCATTTCATAGAGTATGCACACAAGACTGTCTGAAGTGGTTTTAAAACTCTAGTTCTACATGCTTTGTATAGTCCAATATAAAAATCCTGATATTCCTCCCTGAAAGTAATGATTTCCAGGTTTCTTTATTTTGAGTTTGGTATTTGGAAATCACTACGTTAATATCTATTTCTTCATGTTCTTTCCCTTAAACTTCTGACCTTCCAACCCTGCAACTAAAATATTGAGTCTGGAATCTGACAACCTCATAGGTATGTTGGGCATTTCATAGAATAACAAGGTACCTGACACCTGATAGAGTTCAAAATTATTTCTTGAATTCGATTGAGATGTAGAATTTGAAAGAGCTGAAGTTCAAAAATAAAACTGAAGTCTTGTTTAAAGCATGGATTATCTTTCTAAATGCAAGCAGGTAGTAAATTTTTGCTTGAATTCCTCTGATACAAAGAACTTGTTCTTTTTGATTAGCCTTTCATTGGACTAGAATATACAGTCTCTAATTTTTGGAGACATCCTCTGATCTCCCATAGAGTGGCTTGTTCAATAGCATGGAGTCATGACCTGTTAATCAGAGGCTTTCTTCTCACCTTGGTTGAGCACCCACTCCCCACATCCTCCCTGTTTTCTCCTTTGGAAATTTCAGGGAAATGGAATAACGTTTTCTTATTTAGGGAACAAGCATTGAACATTTACTATATAACAGGGAAGCCTCATGCTTCTACCAGAATAATAGGATAAAGTAAGTCGTTAAACTCAAGCTTGCAAAATATAGGTGAAACAAATAACTAAATTGATTTTTTAGTTTGGCACAAGGTTGAAAGTGCCATGATAAGGGTTACCATATAATCCAATAAATAAACTAGGTAGATAAACCCAACTCCAGTTCACAGAAGGCTTTTAGAGGGTAGATGTTTAAGCATAGTCTTTAAGGACCAGAACTGGTTGCAAATTGAAGGAAGGGGAATTAAGTTTTAAGACGTAACAGGGGCATGGGCAAACCCACAGATCTGTAAAGAGCATGGCTCATTATGGGGCATGGAATTAACTCTGAATAGCTGGTTTAAAGTAATTAAGGAGGAAGAGAACTGCGGGAGAAGAGGCTGAAAAAGAGGGCTGAGAAGGGATCCTGAAGGATCTATATATTATGCTGGATAAACAAAAAGTAGTAATTGAACAGTTTTAAAGATAATCCTGGTAATAACTGATGAGGGCCAGAAAAAAAGGTAGCAACAGTTAGGCTCAACAAACAAACATACAAAGAAAAAGAGAGATAATCTAGAAAATATTTAGCAAATACAATGAGGAAGACCTGAAAAATGATTCAAATCTGAATAAACAAAGATAGGAGCCTAAATTAGCAAACTTCTTGACTTCTAGCTTGAGTGACATGGGGAATGGTGTTGTAATTCTCTATGTAAGGAAGGCAAGAAGAGGAAATAAACCATGAGTGGTATTAAGGATGAGTTCAGTTTGGTACATTTCCATTTGAGAGCCTGCTAGGTCATCTAATTCATAAGGAAGGGATTGTATTTAGAGGAGCTTAAACAAATACATAATATGAAACCAAAGGAGTCTTTTGAACTGAAGAGTTATGTGATGAAATTTCTGATATAGAATGAAAAAGTTAGCATAAATAGTGTAGGATTATCATCAGAAAGTCTCATTGCGCCGAGGCAATGCATTATTGAAAGTACAGGAGAAAGTTAAAACATATATGTAGCTAGAGCTCAGGTCTTCTTTATCAAATTCTGCGTGTTCTCCCAGTACTGACTCCAGTCAGGCAGGTTCTCTTTCTTTTATTATTGTCATTGTATCCCGAGCACAGTTTGCTGTTCTGTTTAGAATGCTCTCTTCTTCCTTATACTTTATGCAGATTTTATTTATTTATGAGCTCAACTCAGGTCTTATCATAACTACGATAGCTCATTATTTATTTACATTGTCATGTAATGGCTTTATGTATTTAAATATCATTTTACCAACTAAGATTTTAAGCAAAAGGGACTTTCTTAAATATCTTTGTGTCCTCTTTAATGACTTCATAGGTATAAACGTCTAGTAAGTCCCAGTAAATACTTGCTGATTAAAAGAAATATTGGACTGTTTGCCTAGAAATAAAAACTTAATAATAAACTTAAAATAAACTTAAAATAAAAAATAAATATAGAGGAAGGAGATCTCTCCCAAGATGAACAACTTTATCTCACAAATTTGATTATAACTTGGGAGTACATGCAAATCTTTATGAAAGGATGCAAGGTACTTTGCTAATCATTTAGAAAATTGTTGCTTAACTTTAAATTGTTTTCTATAGACATGAGAGAATCAATGCAGCTCTCAGAGAGGCTGACAAGGTAGTAATGAGAACAAGAATACACAGGACACCTCAGGTATTTTTTGTATTCCAAAAGATACTCTCCTTCCAGAGTAGCACTAAAGGAGATATGCAAAATGGAAGGTCCAGTGACATGCTCCTGAGAAGAGTGATTGTCCACCTTTTATAAATTTGTCTCATTTCACTCAGTATTTTATGAGTCAGGCTAGGAAGGGAGATACAGTTTCCTTTCTTTACATGAGAAGATGAATCTTGCTGTGTTTTGCCCAAAGTCACAAACCATTGGAAAAAATCTCAAAAGTGCTGTTGTCTCCAATAAATGACATATTTGTGCTTCAAATGGAGGTATATATAGTAATACAAGAATAAAAAGCATACCTGTTGTAATTAAGTAATACAAATGATTAGCAACACCAAAAAAACTGGCTTCTTTTTAAAAATAAATGTGTTTCTAAAGCTAGAATCATTTTTGCCTAGATTGTGCCTGAAGAGCATTTTTCATAATCCAAATTATGAAGTAGTAAAAACTAAGAGAATATAATGGAAATGAAGACAGACCTTTAAAGTAAATGGTACAGTTTTCAAGACTATGTCACTAGTTAAAGAGTTAAAGAGTAACCAAAGGTCTCTTAAAATGTGTGAATATATTGATAATCAGTATTTAATAATTTATACATATGAATACTAAACTGGAAGACATAACTAGAGTAAAATGATTGAAAAATCAGATGAACTTGGATTTTAATACACAGTGCAAATAACTAGTCATATATGATATTTTACGTTGCTGGTTTCTTTTATTATAATTATTGTTTCTTGTATCATCCTAAAGCAAAACATATGCATTTACTCTTTCAGTACTTTTCTTTGAATCAGCCATAACCATAACAGATTGGAAGGATTACACAAACCTGTTAAAGAGAAGACAGAATTACCTAAGGGGGAAAGTATTTTCCAAAATGCTATTTGAACAAAAGTATAATGAAAACCAATGATAGATGTAATTGTTAATTTTTTATCACATAGAAACTTTATCTTTGACACTGCATTTCCTTTGGACTCAATAAATAAATAATCAAAACATAATGAAGCAATGAGAAAGTAGTCATTTCTTAAAAGACCACATTTTAAGATATTTATATCTGCTATAGATTTAATGTGTAATCAGAGAAAACCATGATGATTATAGCAAATGGTGATTAAATTATATTGAATGAAAAAATCAGCAATGAAGGTTTGTGGAAGATCAGATTTTATTAGCAGTGATTTCCATATGAACTGAGATATGACAGGATTATTACATGAAGCTTGCTTTTTAAAATCTTCATTTCACATGATTTTACTGATGATCTAATTTATATCCCAATTAGTCAATTTTTCAAATACCGTAAGTTAAGACATGCCAGGAGAGTCCATTTTATATACCCATCCCTCATACACTCTTAATTTTATTCCATTTAACATTTACCAATTTGTTCTGAATTTGTTCATCAAGTTAGAGATCTACTAAGATATCAAAATGCTGTGGTAGCATCAAAACAATGTAAAAATTTTAAGTGGTCAAAAGATAATGTGGAAGGGTAAAGTGTTCTCCATAAGGAAGAGTAGGCTATGATGCTAAACACTTTTGTAAACATAAACTATTCAACATCATAACAATATATGTTTATAATAACTTCTTTAGTGAGAAAATGTTTGCAAAGTAAACAATGAAACACTTTATGTTTCTTAATTACCATAGGCAGAGTCCATCATTCTTAAAAAATGTTTTGTTATTGATAAATGTTGGGAATCTTAATATTTGTTTTGGGTAGATTATAATTTGGGGAGGATAAATTTTTTTTAAATTCTAAATTGTCTTTTATGTCTGGTTCAATGTTTCATAAAAGTATTTGGTGATGGTTGCTGAGATTAAAAGAAATATATTAGAGTACTTCTAAATTCACTCAAATTAACTCACACTGAAATTATCAAAAATATTTATAGAATTAATTAATATTTATAAATATTATTTTCATATGATAATTGCAGTGAGGGATACAAGTAGTTGGGATCTTAATGCTCCAGTTTCAGATATGACAGTTATATAAATATTATATAGTATATTTTTGGGGATTAGGGCAGGCTACCTCAAAATATGACACAATGGCATATTGATTATTTTGATTTGAGGTTGTTTGAGAAGCAGCCAATGCAAGAAAGAAACTGACTGTACTTTCCCCCTGAAAGCAGGAAATAAATCTGCCATGTGAAAGGTGCCCTCCCTGCATCTGGAGGTGGAAAGACACCCTACTTGGCAGAGATAGGGAATTCAGGGCCAAGAAGCCTACATAAACAAATCTTGTTACTACTTTAACTTACCACCCCAAGCCTAAACTCTGTTTAGATTCTTCACTGATTAAGCACCCAAAGCCTAAGTTTCTTTGTCCTGTCAATTCCTCAGAAATTTATTGTTTGTCTAAAAAGTATGAAAGCTGTCAGCTTTGGCCACTTTTTAGGTCCCATTTCTATGTGTCTGCCCTGTACATGAATTAAATGTGTTTTTCTCCTGTTAATCTGTCCTGTGTCAATTTTATTATTACTCCAGCCACAAGAACTCAAGACTGGTAGAGGGAAATACTTCCCACTCCATGACAATATAGTTTGGAGCTGTCTCTAAAATGTCAGAGAAAATTTGGATACTAGGAGTAAAGAGAACATATTTGACAGGGATACTAGTAAAAGGAAGGCAATGCAATTTTAAAAATGCATACACAACAAAGGAATGGAAAGATATATTTGGCTAACAGTGAGCATAAAATGTGTCTGGAACAGATCATTCACAAAGGAGATCCATCAGAAGTAAGGTGGTTTGTGGCCAGATTATTGTGATCCATGAAGGCTAAAAATTGTGTATCTTTGACTTTATCCAGAAGGGTTTGGGAGCCATGGAAAGTGAGGTCTAATGTAGGTTGGTATATCTGGTGGTTAGCACAATATTGTTTACTTTGCGAGAACAGTTTAAACGGTATAAGAGAAGCTAAGGAATTAAGGACAATGTGGTATAAGTGCCTGACATTAAGCTTTTGATTTCGGAAGCATCAATTTCAAAGATATACATATCCTAATAAATGTATTGCCAACTGTATGACACAGCTACAAACAAAACAACCAGAGGAGAAATCAGACCATCCCCCACCCATAAAGTTTCCTCTTTATGTAAGCCCTGGGTAACCTAGATAACTGACTGCTTGAGTAACCTGGCAACTCTCTTCTCATGCTCTAATTCCCACGTTTATACTTTGAAATAGCCAATAAGAGTGAATCTGAAACCCTAGACACCCCACCCTCAACCCTAATAAAAGCAGAGCTCCAGATCTGAGGGAAGTGTCTGTAGCTATTCCCCAGGAGTAACACCGACTAGGCCAGGGGAGTGCCTCAGGCATTCCTGTATCATTATCAAAAGCCTGGGACCTACAGGACATGTAGACACGTAGGCTGTGATTAGGTAAGTGCAATCATTGTATTCTACTGCTTCCAAAGTTTAGAAATGAAATGCAAGAGAAGGTAGTTAGAGGCACAATGACAGCAAGGCAAATGTTGTGACTACTTACATTAACATTTTAATGTAGGGGTATGACCCCTAAACTATCCTTTTAATGATCAAAAGGAAATAAACAATGTCAGGTGCAGATTGGTTCACTCTATCATCTAATATCTAAGGAAGATAAACTCAAACCCAATACCATGTCTTGTATAAAATACAAGGTAAATTCTCCAATTTATGTTCTCATGTCACCTCTGGCAGACTTCCTGCTTCCATTGGTTAAGTGTATGGAGATCTCATTATCTTGCAACTGCTGCTTCTATTCTTGGACCTTTTCTTGCTTACAAAAGACAAAGTGCTTATTTATGGCCTTTGTGCACTTATAACACTGTCAGCCCATTTTGAAACCTATGGCTTGCGGCAACACAAATACCTTAAATTTGAATATTTCATATCCCAACTTTTAAAAAGACAAAATTTGGTCTCCTGTCTCTTCATACTTCTCCATCATCTGCCCCACTACTTTTTTCTCTTCTTCCTATATTATGATAATTCCTATATTATCAGATGAAAAACAAACCAAAAAGAGAACATGAATAAATTCCCAACATTTTCTGTTTAAACAGGCAGAAACTTAAGCCTTCTTGTAGTTTTGGTGTCTCCTATGAAGTTCTAGTCTTTGATCTGAAGCCTATCTACGTTTTCATACACAAATACGTTTGTTTTATAAACAAAGATAATTCTTTCTAAGAGGAATCTGATACCAGGGCAAATATCAACTACCAAATTCCTAGAATGATTCTCTTTACCCCTAATTTTAGCCATCCCTTGATGTTAAATTATTATCCTCTCTCTTGGATTTTCAAGTGTCAGATCTCACAAACAGAGGCATTCAGTTGGTCAAGTGATCCCTAATTCCCTTGTCCTCAAAGCAATTCTTACTTTTCACATTTAAGTGCAATTATTTGTTTAAATGTTTTATTCCCTGACCAGACTGAAAACTACTTAAGTTCAGGAATCCAGTAATATTCAGCCATTAATGTAATGAGCATCAAAGGATCAACAGTTCAATGAATGGGTACACAAAGCATATCATGAAAGGGAAGGAAAGGCAGGAGTGATGTCGTGACCCCATAACCATCCTCTCTTTAGAAAGTGGATTTAATGTGCCTTTCTCTTTCTATATATTACATGTCATGTATTATAGGAAGTGATTTACATAAATCCCTGCCTCGTCTCTTGAATCTGAGTAATTTTACAACTTCCTGATTCAGCAGTTTCATCCCTCTCTCTGGCTCTAATATTCTGTTAGAACTCTAAGCAGTCTCCCGCTCTTCCCTTATTTGATTCCCTAATTTGTAATTGGTCTTTTAAGATATAGATTGTAATATGGTGTTGTAATACACGCAGCAGGATTTTGGAGAAAAAGGACACCACGATTAGAAGCAGGTAGGTTATGTGAATTCAACTCGATACTCTTGAAAAAGAGAAAGAAAAAAGAATGTGTATATAGTGTCATAGACCCTGTGTGACTCTTCATTAAGTGAATTTATGCCCCAGTGAATGATGAGATGGATCTCTGGCTCTCCTACTTTATCAGTTGTCCTAGTCACCTTCCACCTCCCTGATAGCAGTGTTTCTCCAAATTAAGTGTAATTATGTTGTTAATCTAATGTTTAAGAAAAGCTCTTTTCTCTAGGGCATGTAACCAGTGAATCACAGGGTACAGAGCAGATGGGCATTTATTATATTGGTTGTTAAAAGTTTGTATTTATTATGCATGAAGTGTTGAA
Source organism: Grampus griseus (assembly GCF_964374135.1). Taxonomy (NCBI): domain Eukaryota; kingdom Metazoa; phylum Chordata; class Mammalia; order Artiodactyla; family Delphinidae; genus Grampus; species Grampus griseus. The sequence continues at coordinate 92,814,563 of NC_138998.1, forward strand.
TAATTTAAAATGGATTTTAGATAAGTATGTAGATATAAGGCAACTATCACATGGCATTGCCAAATAAAGAAACAGTAATTAGATACAACAATAAGAAAAAAACTGCCTGTGTTGGTATCAGACATGGCTTTCCTGAAGGATTTTCAAGTATGATTCAAACTCAACACAATTTTTTGCTCTGTGTACTGAATTTCTCACAGAATGTCTAGGATAAGTATACTCTTCAGTGTAACACTTTATATTCCTCAAAGATTTTCTAAAGTCAATCACTTTGTAGCCCTATGATAAAATATAGTTATATATATTGTGTGTGTGCCCACATAGGGATGGAGATGGATTTAATAAGTATTTAACTTTTTAAAACAAAAACCATTGTGAGTCAAAATCCCAAACATCTAAAACAAAAAATAGCTAGAGCAAGATTATCTTCCTACCTGTGTGTGTGTGTGTGTGTGTATTTGTATGTTTCCCCTAATAGTGATTCGATATCCATGCCTGTGAAGCACACTGACTTAGGGAATGCTTCTGATATTGGTGGCAAAATGTGAGAGCGGGGAGGGATTACTGAATTCTATTAAAAATAAAACCATGTTTTAAAGGAACACCAAGCTGTTTGGAGTGTAATAGATCTGAAACCTACAACTGTTTATGAAGAGAAAGGAAGCAGTAGCTAGGTACAAGCAGCTACCTCATTACCTTACTCTAGCCTGCTGTAATATAATTATAGGGCAAGTGGTGTTTTTAGTGAGTTAAGTAAATTTTAAGAGTGCCTGAAAGTACTTAGCACATGTTTGATGTCCAATAATGAAAAAACAATGTGGTTTAAATGGAAGATAAGGATAATGGACAAGTAGACAGAGTTTGAATTTGCCTGGAGGTTATGGAAAGGAAGAGAGGCTTAATCCTTCTTTATTGATAGCACCACTGTTCTGTCTCAGACATGATGTTAGTTTAATTTTAATGCACTGTCAAATCTTAACATTGAAATTGAAAACTGAATTTGTCATGTTTCCCATAAGATATCATTATTCCTGGATATTGCCCTTCTCCTGTCTCACTGGTATGATCCTTCTCTAGTTGCCCAAAGCTCAAAACTAAAACCTCTTATTCTCCTTGTCCTCGTCCTTATCGACATCTAAGTTATTAGTAAGTCCCCAAAATTCTATGTCCCTTTTAAAATTTGGCCTGCCTTTTCCATGTCCTAAATAACTGCCAATCTTAGTTAAGTTCCAAAGTAATTTGTGTAGATTTTTCTGTTTACTTATAGTACAGAGACTTTCCATAGATTTCCCTCCAATTCATTTCTCAACTTATACTTGATGTACTATTCTCACCTAGTATTTTTCATGTTGTTCTGCTCTTTAAAACTTACAATGATTCTTAATTATTTTATGTCAAATTTTCTTTCAAGATCCTTTTAAGTGTGAGTTTACCATCCTAATCTTCTATCTCTACTATGTGTGGAGTTACCTGTCACAGGTCAGTTTCCTAACCTGCAATATAACATGTGCAGCACCCCAAATTTACCTTTAGGCAAATGAACTTGAGGAAAAGTTCATGGAATAGACCCTTCAAAATTTTATTATATTGAGAAAGAGTGAAAAAGAGAATGTTTACTATAACCATGCCCTTCACAATTTTTTTTAGAATATAAGCAATATTAGTTTTTACTTTCCTAACCTAAAAACATTACTCATTTTATTCAAACTTAACATTATTTCCAAAATGTTTCAATATTAAAATTTTAGAAGTTTCAAGCTATTTATAACCAGCTATACATTGATCACTGTTATGTGCCAGGTATTTTACCAGTAATTTTTTTAAACATGGGCAATGCAGACAGAAAAGCTTATGTTCTAGAACAAGACAAAAGTAGGTAAGCAAATAATCAAGATCATTTCAATAGAAATAGGTCCTAAGAGAGAGTAAAAGCGAGGCTTAGAATAAAGGGCAATAACGGTGGAGAAAAAGAAGTGAAAGTCTTCAATAGAGTAGTCTAATTTCTCCTAATTAGAGGAGACTGAGCTAGTATCTGACTATTCAAAAGGATCCAACCTTGTGACGAACTGAGGAAAGTCCATACCTGACAAAGACAGTAAACACAAATACCGTGATGTGAAGTTGGAGGCACAGTCAGGGCATGACCATAAGCCTTATAAGAAATGTGTAAGGTGTTTATATTGTAGTCCAGGTTAAGTACAAAATTATTAGAGATTTTGAATAAGAAAATGATCATTCTAGTTTCTATGTAAATAAAAAATTATAAAAGACATCATTTCAAGCTTGACTTTCATGAACATGTTATTCTACCTCACTGGCCTTCTCTCTGTTTCTGAACATGATATAGAGATAAAAAGGAATTCCAGGGCAGAGTCTTGAGACATAGCAATATTTAGAATTTGACCATAAGCAAGAAGAAAAAAAAAAAAATGGGGCATGAGGAGAACTTTGAGATAGGAAGAAAATCAGAGTATTATGTTGTTATGGTAACCATGATCGAAAAATGGCTCAAGAAAATAGCAAGTGGTCAACTATGTCTTATGCTGCTTAGAGGTGGGATTAGTTACAAGTCAAAAATGAGCATTGGATATTACAACATGAAAGTCTCTGATGACTGTGACAAAGAGCAGTTTCATTGAATTGGAGAAGATGAAGTGGGAAGGTGAGAAAGCTGAGACATTGACTGCATACAGCTTGATTGGATGTTTTGCTCATGAGGGGATGAAACAATTTTCGAAGTAAGAATATGGTCAAGAGAGATCTTTTTAGTTCATTAGCTTATAAATATACAAGACCTAAAAATAAAATATATTGTATGCTGGTGGGCATGACTCCAAAGACTGAAAACTCGATGATACAGAAAAGAAACAGGGTCATCACCATAACCAAGATATTGAGTGTTCTAGAGGAATTGGAATACAGAAATTAAATAAATGAAAATTTGGAGCAAAGGCACAGTAGCAAAGGAAAAATTTTTTAGATACAGATGTGGGTTTTTAACTGATTTGATTGTGAGAAGATAAGAACTTTCTTCAATTCCCTTTTTTTTTTTTTAATGAAATGAAAGGCAAAATCTTTAGCTGAGAGAATTGACAGAGGATTGAGAAATGATTTGGTAAGGAATAGGTAGTTTGAAATAGCCTTCTCAGCAGTTGGGAAGGAAAGCCCACTAGGCAAATATATATGTGAGCTGCTGACAGTGTTGAGTGCTCATATAAGAGTCAAAATTATGAATTTCAAGTGAGACCAGTGAGCACTGTTGTGTCATTTTTTAAAGAAATATTGACCTACAAATGGGGATGTGTAGAGAGTTGAGATTTAAGACCTAGATAACAGAAGAGAGTTATTTTTCTTGAAATATGGTGTCCTGATGAATATAAAATATTCCCAGTTCCAGAACCCCACATTGGCTCTACTTTGCATTTCAGTTCCAGTGGTCTTCCTCATATAGATGCACTTTTAACTCAAACAAACATCATCTAAAAAGGGATCTGATAAATTCCACACGTAATTATTTAGGTAAGTCATTCAAAACATTTATGCACCAAGAAACAATTTAAAGAAGCAAAAATTCTTTCAGAAGACCCCAATATTAAAAAGGCTTCATTCACTATAAAATTATTTTATTTCGAAGTTTTAGTAATTCAATTTCATATGAATTAATATGACTTTACATTATATAAAATTTTATATGCATTCATATTCAATGCATACTTTAATCACCAATATAAACAACATATAATCAAAGTCTAATAAAGTTTGTCTTGTCATATTTGTAATGTTACGTATTAAATGGTTAGCATATAGAATAATATGTAAGTATATAAGGGTTGTCCTTGTATATACTACAGCTTCCACCCCTATCAGATGAACAAGCTACTACATTATTATACATGATTCCATCACATCAAGACAACAAAAAGAAATAAAATAAACAAAACAGAAAGAAACATGTTTTTTAATGTGTAGTCTTGTCAAAGATAACTTTTTTCCCACTAGATTTTTTAAATTGTATTTTAGAAAATTTGAAATAGAACATATTTCTGAAGCTACTGTTCCCAAATATAATGAATTTTGTAAAGTCTAAGTAAGAATTATGGTCTTATGTGGAATACACCATACTATGACATTACCTTAGATAGTTTTCTAATATCGCTGTCTTGAAGTTTTGCTTATCTTGATCATTCCCAAAGCTGCAATTTTTTCTTCCCATTCAGACCATTGAAATTAGAATATTACTACCTTGCTATTGGTAAATAGGAGTTGTATTACAACTCTAGTTTTTTAGAGATCAGTACTACTGTTTGAGCTGTGATGTCATCTCTGTATTTTTATATTTTGAATGACTTATTTTGAACTTTGTTTTAGCACCGTGTATAAAGAAGTGTTTATATTAAGGGGATGTGCTCTGTTGGTATGCATTTAGACCCAGCCATGAATATCCTTTTTAATATAAACATTTGATAATCCTCATCCTTACTGTATTTGATTAGCAGGCTCTCTGGTACGTCTAACTATAAATCTGCATTCAACACATTCTAGATCAGACTTGAGTTTAATTACTTTATGACAAGGGTTGGGTAATATTTTAGTGGTGATCAGCCAAACATCAGAGTCCTTATACGATTAATTTTGTTTCTTTAACTTTATATTTAAATGTTTGCCTAAAATTACAGGCTTTTGAGGAAGTTAGTAATATTAGGTCACCTTGTCAGATATGCTTGGATATCCCAATTGAAGATTGATCTGAAATATGTTGAAAGCTTTCTCACTCAGGACTATTTTCAATGATCAGTCAATAGCTTGTCAATGCCAAATCAATGAGACTGTTACATGCAAAATCTAGAAGGCTGAATATTTCCTCTTGCAAGACAGTGGTTAATGGATTCCTGATCTCTCTCTCTCTCTCTCTCTCTTTTTAATTGTCAAAGTCTGCTCTGAAAATATTTCTTCATTTTTGGTTTCAGCATTTATATATGGTTTATAAGATTGCCTAATAATGTCTCATCAATTTTTATATTTGATGTGCCAGTGACACCACCAAGAGACAAATTCTGTGACTGAACATTCTCACCACAAACTCCAACTGCTCTTGACAAATAAAATAAAGTAAAATAAAACTAGTGTTCAGGTGTAACCATTTTCATTCACATAGTAGCAAGATTTTCTGCTATTGGTAATGCTATGCCTTGTAAATCTTTTTTTTTTTTTTTTTTCTGTGGTACTCGGGCCTCTCACTGTTGTGGCCTCTCCCGTTGCGGAGCACAGGCTCCGGACGCGCAGGCTCAGCGGCCATGGCTCATGGGCCCAGCCGCTCCGCGGCATGTGGGATCTTCCCAGACCAGGGCACGAACTCTTGTTCCCTGCATCGGCAGGCGGACTCTCAACCACTGCGCCACCAGGGAAGCCCGCCTTGTAAATCTTTTGACTATGATGTATGCAAACTTATAATACCTTTCTTCAAGTTGCTATTTCCTTTCATTTAGTGACAAAATTATCTGTTCCTCATTGGAATACTTATGGGAAATCTCAGTTTACCATAGAAGGTGATTAGAAAGCTTAGATGATTTTGTTTTACAATAGGAAATTACAAAAATGTAGTGATAGAGATAAATAACAATAAATCCCATTTTTAGATAGTCATTTTGGCAACTCCTAATTGTATTTTTTCATTGCTTGTGTGAAATCAGAATATTTAGAGGTTAATTCATCCTAACTTTTGCAAATAACCATAATTCAACACAAAAGAAGCAGTGATCATTTTAAATTTTACAAATGTAAACAAATGCAAATGACATATATATGTATTTACTAAAATGCACTGACACAGTTCTTAAAATGTATGCACATAATTTAAAAACATAGCAATTATAAAAATATGGAACTCTGTAAAAATCACAATTAACCGTTCTTTTCAAATGTATGAAGAAAATTATTCAAACTTCTATTAATAATTTTCTCTCTACATTTACCAGATTGTCAGAGGACTATTTAATACATCACTAGGAACCTCAGTGACTTGTAGAACACTCTGAGAAATATTGTTATTAGCATATTGCAGTGTTTCTCAAATTTTAAGAATCACTTGTGCTGCTTATTACAATGTCATCCTGCAGAGATCTGGATTCTTCAGTAGTTCTAAAGTGGGACCCAGAAATCTACTATGTATTTATTTACTAGCAGGTCTGTAGGTGATTTTGATACAAATTGTTTAAATTCCATATTTGGATAAATATCAACAAAGCAGTTAAAAAGCACAGATTTTGGGATCAGACAAATCTGGATACATATTTCTACTGTATGGATTTTATTTATTCTTACGGCTGTGAGTCTCCTTGTCTGTACAATGGGAGTAATAATCTTTGTGTTTATTCTTCATACCTTTGTGAGATAGTTAAAATAATGGATTTCAAAAATTTTGCTCAATGCCTAACACTCAGGAATTGCTTAATAATTGTAAAGCAATCACAGTTTTTGTAATTTTTATCAGTCTAAACCAGGATCTAATGATCCAGTATAGGTCAATGAGTGATTAGTAGAGTCCACACTACTTCTTAAAAACTTTTCTTTGTTTTGATTTTTCTTTGAACTCTATGCCTTCTCCTTTGCAGATTTCTTTGTAGGCTTGTTTTATTGACCCATCCCATTATGTTGTTTTTTCATCACTCTTCGTTATAACATATTTGCCTTCTAAGCATTCTCCTTGCGTGATCTCATTTCAGTGACTACAAAATCTTCAACTCGGGCCTTCACCTCTTTCCTCTATCTATGCCTGGCTACTTACTATCTTTAGTTAGTAGTTCTCAAATCAATTCAAAACAATTATGTACAATTACTTCATCAATTTCTCTCCCCCAATTAATCTTCCTCTTCTTTTCGATGAGTGTCCCCTAACATCCTCCTGCTTGTGAAAATTTGATGTAAAAGCATCCACCTTTGGCATTTTTCTCTTCCTTTTCTTCTGCATCTCACCTACTGCCAAAATATCTACGAAATATTTCTACTTATCTACCACTCACAGTGGTATTACATGAATTCAAGCAATCAACCACTGAGCTTAATTCCACGTTACCCATTCTGTGCAATACAGAAGAATCATCTTATTAAAACAGATCTAATGATGTCACTTTTTGCTTTACAAAGTTTTGTTTCTACATTTTCTTTTATCTTCAAATTCCCTGAAATGTGTACTAAGGTGTTCTGACCAAAGCTTAGCTTTAACTATGAACATAACTCCCTTTAAACTTAAAACAGCATTCATAGTATACTCCTCCTCTTTACCTTTCAAAATGGTGGTAGCCAGAGGAAATGCTTAGCTGAATGGACCTTTCTATATAATCTTCAATAATGATTTAAACTATTAAGGCCATTGTGCTTTCATTTCTAGTTTAATAGTACTAATTTACAGAGAATGAAAATCCTAAAGCATTCCTTAGATTGAATTAAAACCTTATAATCTTTTATAAGTTCAGTAGAGCTTCTCAAATCATGTGCCATAGCATGCTTGTGTGCTGAGTGAAATAATGAAGTATTTATTACTACAGTCCTTGGGATAATGGGGTGGAGTGTGAGGTAGCTGGAACCCTTGGGTCTTTCTTCTCACCGTGAACTATCTCACTTCTTTCCCCACATGTGCCATGATAAAAAACAGATTGATAAGCATACTGCTACTATGATTACTCCTTCAATTTCATGTCTTTCACTATGAAAACAGCACACAAAGAATTGGATATTACTTTATAAGCAGCTTTAACTTAAAAATTCTGAGGACTGGATTCTAAATCTGGTTCTTTTATTAACTTGGATAAGCATGAAAATTTCACAAATCCATGAACCTGCTTCTCTTCATTAGAAGACAAAATGGATGGACTAGAGATGCTAAGACCAGTTAAAGTTCTAAAAGTGTATGATTATATTCCTTACAATTGCATGGAAGGCCTTACAATTTTATTTATGTATTACAAAATATTACATGAAAATGACAAAATTATGAGCATTATTATTGCATATTAACTTTATAGAAATGGTAAACTATCCAGGAAAGGAAAGGAGAAAATAATGCATGTCAAGTATTAATAATCATAATATAGAAAAGAAAACCTTGTATTCCATGAAGATTATACAGATGTAATATAGCAAATCAGATGTCTTCTATGAAACTGAGAAAAACAGAAGAGCAAAATCATAGGTGGTACCTTAAAGAGGCAAGGGCCTAGTAATATTCTTAGTGGTTTTGTACATGTTGCAACCTTTTTCTACCCACATTTTCTGATCCTCCCTCATTCCAGGAAAATGTCTGTGGATCTTAAGTATGTATAGCTAATTGACTAGTTATAAAAGGCAAGTGAAAAAGTTCTAAAAGGAGCTGTATATATTTTCCAGGGGAGTTAGCCTTTAATTCAAAGCTTTAATTTCCATTCTGCAATGGACTTCATCATATGGGAGCCTGTTGAGGTAATTTAATATTTCCCTACCATGAATTTCATGAGAGAAACTGCAAAATAAAGATTATAAGATAAATCAACAATAATTTAAAAATAAAATAATTATGATACAAGAGAGCAATAGTGTTTTATAAATTGAGTTTAGGAATAAAAATTTTAAATAAATAGCTATAGAAGGAACAAATTATTATCATCACACACTTTTAAACTTGTGATGCAAAAAAAAAAAAAAATCCCAAGTAAAACAGTATTTAGACTGGAATAAAACAAATATCACATATTAAATGGATAAAATATATGCCTCATGAATTATAACCCTTCTGCTGCTGTAGTTTATCGTTTCCAAAACTACATTTTGAATGAGCTTGAAGAATAGTTTCTAAGTACATAAATGAATTCTCGGCACTGTTTGCTAATTTTCTCCTGTGTTATGGAGGAGAGTATCTTAGATACTTGATTTTGAAAACCAGAAGAGTTTGCCAGCTTGTCTCCCAAAATGAATTCAACTAAACAAACCTTAAGAGCACGATTTCTATCTGAAGATGGGTTTTTATATATTCTTTATGTTTATCTTTTATTGATTGATTTAATCTGTATAAATTAACTCTTTACCTAAGGGCTCCAAAGCTCATGCACACAGTGGAAATTCAACATTCAACAGAAGTCAATTCTCAATTATTCAGTGGCTGGTTCCCCAGTGCAGTGCAAGGATAATTCATGCCTCTGGCTGCTTCTCCTTCCTCTGAGTGCTTGCATTTCGACTGCTTTGCTTATTGTGATTTTTCTCCCTCAGGATCAACAGTGATGGAATACCAGGTACATTACTTTGACAACCTCACCTTCCAATTTTAAGTTTCCAGCTTCTACCAAATCAGTATTTTGGTTGAAGATTTTACCTTTGATGTCACAAGCTTTCTCTGTCTCAGTTATTCCCAATTTATAGCTTCATGCAAATCAGCCACATGCCATGATGCAAGAACCAGACTGCTGCATTTAAAACTTCTGTGCTTGCTTTAGAATGAGTATTGTAGATTCTTAACAATTCATTTCTTCTAGAAACTGCCACTTCTGATGAATATTTTAGGATTGTTCTTTATGAGTCTTCTTATATATTATTAGTTATTTTGCCAGCATCTGCTGATAATTTGGTAGATGTTATAAGGAAGTAGAGAAATAAGAAATTAAGTCTTATATCATCCCAATTTGCTATTAGTAAATATTTATTTATTGGATGTTTTTGAAATTCATGAAAATCGTATTTCATAGTAGATATTAAACATGTTATTTCCTACCTTCAAAGAGATATATTATTTTTTAAGAAGTTGAATTTTTAAAAGATCTCTTGAAATCTAATAAGATGTCAAGCTCTGAAAGAATGAAGAAACCTATCGAAAATCTGTGAATCAAGCTTTTCTCAATCATTTTTATCATCTTGACTCTGATTTACCATTTTCTTCAATCTAAAATTGTTTTTTCCATTCTACCTCATGTTGCTATCCTGCATTTCTATCAACCTTCACAACACACATAGTGTGTGACAACTTACCATTTTAATAGATTAAAAAATTTAGATCCAGATTCTGTTCATATAATGGATAAAGGCCAAAGAATTTTATTTTATTTCAAGAGAGACTTGACTTGGGTCAGTATTCTTTCCTGACCTTGAAATTTAATTATTGGTAATTAATAGGCATAATATCAAAACAACCACATCAAGCTTCCGTTCAGACAAATTTATAACCATGTACATGTTATATACTTGGTATTTTCAAGACCATGGCTACTTATTGTTTATTATTTTTCAGATGAATTTATAGGCTTAGTATTATGGGTTCAACTCAAAGAGAGTTCCTAATTAAAAAAAAAAAAAAAATCATGCCAGACCCATCCATCCCTCCCCAAGGAGGAAGACTACATGCTTCCCTCATGCTTTATAAAGATGCTCATGGTTCTATTGTTCAGTGTTTCAACCCCTACTCTTTTCCAGTGGAGAAATCATAATGATTATTCCTTGTAAGTATGTTTGTTATTGTATCTCTTGTTATGCAGGTTCTTTAAGTAATCTATGTACCTTTAATGACAGCTACTACTAAACAAATATGGTAATTTTTTGTTGTTGTATGCTTAGCCCTATTACTTAAAGGCACAGCATCAAAGGTAATTGAAGAACTGGCATGAATAAAGAGAAATATAGATGCGCTCAGATTTAAGAAAAAAATCATCAGAAGAAGGCACCTGACAGAGGAAAAATGAAACTCAGTCGACTTAGTTAAACCAAAGAAGCTTCATCAAAATGCATTAACACTTCAACAATTTTTCCTACTTTGCTGATTAAATAATTTTTTAACTTCTTAGTTTTTAAAAATTTGGGTTGACTATCACTAAATTGCTTACACAGAGAACATTCTAATTGATTTATTGAACAACGCATTACAGTGAATTGTCCAGACCAATATGAAAACTATTAATACCTAAGGAATGCAATAGAAATTCATAGTAACATGAATGATAGGGTTATATATAAAAATTTCTGTCATATTTAATCTATGGATTTAAAGTGAGGAAAAAGAATTAATTTCAAAGACCAATTTAATTTCATCTACTGAAAGGACTGGTTTTATTTGAGCTTTTACATATTACTCATCTTGTAAAAAGAAAGGTGTAAATTTTTTATGATAAAACACTCTACAGGAGATTGGGTAAAAGTAGGTTTCAGGTTCTACTAGATTCTAAAGGATATTAAATTGGGTTAATGCTATTTGGTTTCTGTAAAAGGCCTATAGGATTATAAGAAAGAAATTTCATGGAAATCCTAAATTGAAAACATTATCATAAATCATACATTCTAAACCTTATTTGATGGGTTACAATACATTATTTTTACCTATAAATGAAGTATAAGGCAAAAATTATAATCCAGAATCTGCCTTTTAATCAGTCTTTTTAAAGTTTATTTTTTATTGAATGAAATATTCTTTAAATTCTATAGTGCTTTACAATTTTCAAAAGTTTCACAAAGATGATTTCATATAATCCCATAATAACCCTTTTTTCCCTACCCCTATATTGCCCCTCCCCCCTTCCCTCTCAACACTAGTAACCACTAGTTTGTTCTCTATATCTGTGAGTCTGCTTCATTTTGGTTTATATACTACTTGGTTGTAGTGTTTAGATTTCACATGTAAGTGATACCATTTAGTATTTGTCTTTCTCTATCTGACTTATTTCATTTAGCATAATGCCCTTCATGTTGCTTCAAATGGCAAAATTCCATTCTTTATGGCTTAGTAGTATTCTATTATGTGTATATGTATATGTGTATATATATATATATATATATATATATGTATACCACCTCTTCTTTATCCATTCATATGGTGAAGGACAGTTAGATTGCTTCCTTACCTCAGCAACTGTAAATAATGCTGCTATGACCATTGGGGTGCATGTATCTTTTCAAAGTAGTGCTTTTGTGTTTTTTGTTTTTTGGGTTTTTTTTGGATATTTACCCAGGAATAGAATTGCTGGGTCATATGGTAGTTCTATTCTTGGATTTTTTTTTTTGAGAAACTTCCATATTGTTTTCCACAGTGGCTGCACCAATTTACATTCCCACCAACAGTGTACAAGGGTTCCCTTTTTTCCACATCATCACCAACATTTGTTATTTGTAGACTTTTTGATGATAACCATTCTGACAGGTATGAGGTGTTATATCATTGTGGTTTTGGTTTGCATTTCCTTGATGATTAGCAATGTTGAGCATCTTTTCATGGGCCTGTTGGCTATCTGCATTTCCTCTTTGGAAAAATGTCTATTCAGTTCTTCTAATCATTTTTTTTTTTTTTTTTTTTTTTTTTTTTGCGGTACGCGGGCCTCTCACTGTTGTGGCCTCTCCCGTTGCGGAGCACAGGCTCCGGACGCGCAGGCTCAGCGGCCATGGCTCACGGGCCCAGCCGCTCCGCGGCATGTGGGATCCTCCCAGACCGGGGCACGAACCCGTGTCCCCTGCATCGGCAGGCGGACTCTCAACCACTGCGCCACCAGGGAAGCCCCAGTTCTTCTAATCATTTTTTAAATCAGGTTGTTTATTTCTTTGATGTTGACCTATTTGAGCTGTTTATATATGTTAGATATTAACTCCTTATTGGTTATATCATTGGGAAATACTTTCTCCCATTCAATAGGTTGTCTTTTCATTTTGTCAATGGTTTCCTTTTCTGTGCAAAATCTTTTAAGTTTAATTAGGCCCCATTTGTTTAATTTTGCTTTTGTTTCCTTTGCTTTAGGAGATGGGTACAAAAACTACTGCTGCAATTTATGTCAAAGAGTGTTCTCTGCCTATGTTTTCCTCTAGGAGTTGTATAGTGTCCAGTCTTACATTTATGTCTTTAATCAATTTTAGTTTTATTTTTGTATATGACGTTGAGAATGTTCTAATTTCATTCTTTTACAAGTAGCTGTACAGTTTCCCCAGCAACACTAATTGAAGACACTATCTTTCTCCATTTTATATTGTCTCCTCCATTGTCACAGATTTATTGACCATAAGTGCCTGGGTTTATTTCTGGGCTCTCTATTCTGTTCCATTGATCTGTGTGTGTGTGTGTGTGTGTGTGTGTGTGTGTGTTTGTGCCAGCACCATACTGTTTTGATTACAGTAGCTTTGTAATATAGTCTGAAGTTAGGGAGCATGATTCCTCCAGCTCTGTTTTTTCTTTCTCCAGATTGTTTTGGCTATTCAGTCTTTTGTGTTTACATACAAATATTAAAATTATTTGTTCTAGTTCTGTGAAAAATGCCATTGTTATTTTGAAAGGAATTGCACTGAATGTGTAGATTCCTTTGGGTAGTATGGTCATTTTAACAAAATTAATTCTTCCAGTCCAAGAACATGATATATCTTTCTATCTGTTGGTGTCATCTTCAATTTCTTTCATTTGTGTCCTACAGTTTTCCAAGTACAGGTCTTTTACCTCCTTAGGTAAGTTTATTCCTAGGTGTTTTATTCTTTTTGATGTGATGGTAGATGCAGTTGTTTCCTTAATTTCTCTTTCTGATAGTTCATTGTTAGTGTATAGAAATGCAACAGATTCCTGTATATTAATTTTGTATTCAGCAACTTTACTGAATTCACTGATGGGCTCTAGTAGTTTTCTGGTGGTGTCTTTAGGATTTCCTGTGTATAGTATCATGTCATCTTACTTCTTCCTTTCCAATTTGGATTCCTTTTATTTCTTTTTCTTCTCTGATTTCTGTGGCTAGGACTTCTGAAGCTATGTCAAATAAAAGTGATGAGAGTGGGCATCCATGTCTTTTTCCTGATCTCCGAGGAAATGCTCTCAGCTTTTCACCATTGAGAATGATATTTGCTGTGGGTTTGTCATATATGGCCTTTAATATGCTGAGGTATGTTCCCTCTATGCCCACTTTATGGAGAGTTTTTATAATAAGTGGATGTTGAACTTTATCAAAAGCTTTTTCTACATCTATTGTGATGATCATATGGTTTTTATTCTTCAATTTGTTAATGTATTGTTTTAAAATTTTTATTGGAGTATAGCTGATTTACAATGTTGTGTTAGTTTCAAGTGTACAGCAAAGTGAATCAGATATATATATACATACACACACACACATATGTATATCTCCACTCTTTTTGTAGATTATTTTCCCATATAGGCCATTACAGAATATTTAGGAAAGTTCCCTGTGCTTTACAGTAGGTCCTTACTAGTTATCTATTTTATATATAGTACTGTGTATATGTCAATCCCAATCTTCTAATTTATTCCTCCCTCTTCCTTACACCCTGGTAACCATAAGTTTGTTTTCTACATCTTTAACTCTACTTCTCCTTTGTAGATAAGTTCATTTGTACCCTTTTTTTAGATTCCACATATAAGCAATATCATATATTTGCTTTCTCTGTCTGACTTACTTCACTCAGTATGACAATCTCTAGATCCTTACATGTTGCTGCAAATGGCATCATTTCATTCTTTTTTATGGCTGAGCAATATTCCACTGTATATATGTACTGCATCTTCTTTATCCATTCCTCTGTTGATGGACATTTAGGTTAATTCCATGCCCTGGCTATTGTAAATAGTGCTGCAATGAACATTGGGTGCATGTATATTTTCAAATTATGGTTTTCTCCAGATGTATGCCCAGGAGTGGGATTGCAGGATCATATGGTAGCTTTATTTTTAGTTTTTAAAGGAACCTCCATACTGTTCTCCATTGTGGCTCTTCCAGTTTACATTCCCACCATCAGTGTAGGAGCGTTCCCTTTTCTCCAGCATTTATTGTTTGTAGATTTTTTGATGATGGCCATTCTGACGGTGTGAGGTGATACCTCATTGCAGTTTTGATATGCATTTCTCTAATAATTAGTGATGTTGAGCATATTTTCATGTGCCTTTTGGCCATCTGTATGTCTTCTTTGGAGAAATGTCTATTTAGATCTTCAACCCATTTTTTGATTGAGTTGTTTGTTTTTTACATATTGAGCTCTGTGAGCTGTTTGTATATTTTAGAGATTAACCCCTTGTCAGTTGCTTCATTTGCAAATATTTTCTCCCATTCTGTGGGTTGTCTCTTCATTTTTGTTTATGGTTTCCTTTGCTGTGCAATAGCTTTTGAGTTTAATTAGGTCCCATTTGTTTATTTTTGTTTTTATTTTCATTACTCTAGGACATAGTTCGAAAAAGATCTTTCTGCAGTTTATGTCAAAGAGTGTTCTGCCTATGCTTTCCTCTAAGAGTTTTATAGTTTCTGGCCTTACATTGAGTTCCTCAATCCATTTTGAGTTTATTTTTGTGTATGGTGGTAGGAAGTGTTCTAATTTCATTCTTTTACATATAGCTGTTCAGTTTTCTCAGCACCACTTATGGAAGAGACTGTCTTTTCTCTATTGTATATTCTTGCCTCCTCTGTCATAGATTAGGTGGCCGTAGGTGCATGTATTTATCTCTGAACTTTCTGTCTGGTTCCAATGAGGTATATTTCTGTTTTTGTGCCAGTACCATACTGTCCTGATGACTGTAGCTTTGTATCAATTAAGTATATTCTGAAGTCAGGGAGCCTGATTCCCCCAGTTCCGTTTTTCTTTCTCAAGATTGCTTTGGCTATTTGTGGTCTTTTGTATTTCCATACAAATTGTAAAATATTTTGTTCTAGTTCTGTAAAATATGCTATTGGTAATTTGATAGGGATTGCATTGAATCTGTAGATTGCTTTGGGTAGTAGAGTCATTTTCGCAATATTGATTCTTCCAACCCAAGAACATGGTATATCTCTTCCTCTATTTGTGTAATCTGTTATTTCTTTCATCACTGTCATGTAGTTTTCTGAGTATAGGTCTTTTGTCTCCTTGGGTAGGTTTATTCCTAGGTATTTTATTCTTTTTGATGAGATGGTAAATGGGATTTTTTCCCTTGATTTCTTTTTCTGATCTTTCGTTGTTAGTGCATAGGGATGTTTCCTTTATTTCTCTTTCTGATCTTTCATTGTTAGTGCATGGGGATGCAAAAGATTTCTGTGTATTAATTCTGCATCCTGAAACTTTACCAAATTCATTGATGAGCTCTAGTAGTTTTCTGGTAGCATCTGTAGGATTTTCTATGTATGGTATCATGTCTTCTGCAAACAATGACAGTTTTACTTCTTTTTCTTCCAATTTGGCTTTCTTTTATTTCTCTTCCTTCTCTGATTGCCATGGCTAGGACTTCCAAAACTATGTTAAATAACAGTGGTGAGAGTGGACATCCTTTTCTTGTTCCTGATCTTAGAGGAAATGGTTTCAGTTTTGCACCATTGAGAATGATGTTTGCTGTCAGTTGTTGTATATGGCCTTTATTATGTTGAGGTAGGTTCCCTCTATACTTACTTTCTGGAGATTTTTTATAATAAATGGATGTTGAACTTTATCAAAAGCTTTTTCTGCATCTATTGAGATGATCATATGGTTTTTGCTCTTCTATTTGTTAATGTAGTGTATCACATTGATTTATGAATATTGAAAACACTTTGCATCCATGGGATAAATCCCACTTGATCATGGTGTATCATCCTTTTAATGTATTGTTGGATTCAGTTTGTTAATATTTTGTTGAGGATTTTAGTATCTGTGTTCATCAATGATATTGGCTTGTAATTTTCTTTTTTGTGTGTGATATCTTTGTCTGGTATGGGTATCAGGGTGATGGTGGCCTTTTATATTGAGTTCAGTAGTGTTCCTACCTCTGCAATTTTTTGGAATTATTTCAGAAGGATAGGTAACAACTCTTCTCTAAATGTTTGGTAGAATTCACCTGTGAAGCCATTTGGTCCTGGACTTTTGTTTGGTGGGAGTTTTTAAATTACTGCTTCAATTTCATTACTGGTACGTGATCTGTTCATATTTTCTATTTTTTCCTCGTTCTGTCTTGGGAGATTGTACCTTTGTAAGGATTTGTCCATTTTTTCTAAGTAGTCCATTTTATTGGCACACAGTTTTTTGTAGTAGTCTCTTATTATCCTTTGTATTTCTGTTGTGTGGTTGTAACTTCTCCGTTTTCATTTCTGATTTTATTGATTTTGGGCCCTCTCCCTTTTTCTTTTTTTTTGATGAGTCTGGCTGAATGTTCATCAAAATTATAAGCAAAAATCTGCCTTTTATTCAAAGTACTAATGGAGTATTGAAGAGGGCTCAAAATAGCATTTCTTATGAGATTAAATTTCCTAAGGATGGCATCATCTATATATGGCATTAAAACATTTTTAAATATTGGAAGTGGCTGACAAATGCTTCTGTTTCTCAAAGGATTCAGCTTCATTTTGAACAATCTTCCCAAGCATTGAGCCTTACATTTGTAACATTTTGATTAATTTCATTATCAGCCCTTAATTTGACTCCCAATTAATTGTGAACTCACATTGTCAAGAGGCAATAAAAAATTATAATGAATGATTTATTGCAGAACTGGGAATTTCTCCATGAAGAAGGTTGATACAAATAGGTAAGATAGGGAATAATGAATAGATTAAGATTGATTGGATCCTTCAGTGGGAAGGAATATGAGGATACTCAGCTCAGTGAATAAATGAACACCACAAACTATTATTTCAACAATAATTTAACATAAATAATGGCATAATGCCTATTGAGAGAAGTTAAACACTTTTTTCAATTTCTAGTAATGAATCTTTTTCTATAAATGTGAAATCATAAAACTGTATATATTGTTAACTAGGGAGGTTGTAAACTCTATGTGTATGAAAATTAAATCCAGGGAGTATCTGTGATTTATTGACTCTATGTTTGAGTTAGAATTAAGTAATCATCCATTATGTTCAATGTTTATTTATCATTATGTAAGAAGTTTAGGAATATAACTTTTTTTTTTTTTTTTTTTTTTTGCGGTATGCGGGCCTCTCACTGTTGTGGCCTCTCCCGTTGCGGAGCACAGGCTCCGGATGCGCAGGCTCAGTGGCCAGGCTCATGGGCCTAGCCACTCCGCGGCATGTGGGATCTTCCCGGACCGGGGCACGAACCCGTGTCCCCTGCATCGGCAGGTGGACTGTCAATCACTGCGCCACCAGGGAAGCCCCTAAAATTTTTAAAAATATTATTTCTAGTCCAGAAGATGAGGGGGAAAAAAGATCAATTAAACGTTAGATTTATTTATTTAGCTGAACCACACAGCTTGCGGGATCTCAGGTCCCCGACGTGGGATTGAACCTGGGCCCTCAACACTGAGAGCACAGAGTTATAACCACTGGACCGCCAGGGAATTGGCTAAATGTTAGTTTTAATCATGATTATAATTAGTTACAATGGATTATCCTATGGCATGAAATCATAGTGTGAGTTGTTGATCCTAAGGAGAACTGATGAGGAATGGATTCATTTTTCATTATTACTGAAAACATTTTGGGTAGAAATAATTATTTATAAAACAGAACATAAATATTTGCTGAATGAATATTGCAGAATTTATAACCCTACTATGGTGCCCCTGAATCCCTTGTGAAGTTTTTATTTTCTGTTTTTTCTGTTTTTTTTTTATTTTTAAATCAAGAAACAGTATTCTCTAAGCAAATATTTTAAAGATTATTTGGTAGTTTTGTTTCATTTTGTTTTTTGATTTTCTAATACATCCCGAAAATCAATTTATTAATTTACTGAATACTGATTTACTAAGTTACTAACACTAAATGTTTATAATTAAGGTAATACTGTTCTGGGAGATGTATATAGTGAAAAAAGATTCTCTTTTCATTTTATTTTAATTTATTTTGTTTTTCTTGGGTTTAATAAATTTAAGAGACTAAAAACTGTATTTATTGATTGATTAATACAGTACAAAACCTGGAGAGTTGTCTAGTAAAAAATCATTTTAACTTTTTTCAGTTCATTATTTTCCAAATTGATATTAGCACAAAAATTTTTTGTTGAAGTACCACAAATGACCATACTTTTAGACACACCATTTTAACAGTAAATAAAGCAGTAAGTTGTGCATCATGCAGTAGAATCGCATTGTTCATGATACAGAAATGATAGAGAAGTTCCTGGCAAAGGTTGGCATGCATCTTAAGAGTCAAGGGAAAAAAAATCTCACATACACAAGATCATAAGAGTTAGTAAGATGTTATGAATGCAGATGAGACATTAAAACCCTACCGAACCCTAGTGAAGCAACCGCCTTCTAAAAATGAGAAGAAATTATCAGGAAATAAGGCAAATTCAATTCAATTTATCAAATATATTGAGCATCTTCTATGTACAAAATATTCTGCAATTTGCTTCTGGCATTCAAAAATGAATTTCTAAAGACATACTTCTCAGCTTAAAAAAAAATTGAACCTAATGTAATAGAATAGTATAGAAGATAATACATAAATAAAGAATAAAACATTTGGTATAGTGTGAGGGTCACAAGAATTAAAAAAAAAAAATTATTTGAGGATCCAAGCAATGAAAGAGACTATATGAGCATTGAATTCATGGTAACTTGGTAGAGGAGAATATATTTTAATAACTGAAGGTGTTTTAGATCAATTTTACAAACACTGTTGGGTAGTACACAAGACTGGAATAGAAGATTTTCATTATTTTTCAAAAGAAATAAATAGGAAGAAGCCATGTAATTTAATTATTACTGGACATAGTAACAGAGAAAAAATAAAGTGTAATCCTTGACCAATGGTTCTCAATTGTTAGCAGTCAAATGCTTGCTAAAAATTCAAATACTAGATTTCTCTTCTTTAGAGAACGTGATTCAGTAGGCCTAGGATCAGTCTGGAACTTTTAATAATCACTAAAGATATTTTTATTTAGGCGATCCACACACCAAACATTTAAAACAATATTCTAG
This sequence comes from Grampus griseus, assembly GCF_964374135.1. Lineage (NCBI taxonomy): Eukaryota > Metazoa > Chordata > Mammalia > Artiodactyla > Delphinidae > Grampus > Grampus griseus. Next base: position 92,834,373 of record NC_138998.1, read on the forward strand.
TTTTTAGGAATGCAACTGACACAATATTTATCTTTAAAAATTCAGTAAGTAAAAGTATTTTTTTGATTAGTGATTTCAAAAGAGAAGAGGTTTAAGAGTTACGGTAACCTCTAAAATACAGTTCAGACAATGAAAAGGTAAATTAGCTCAGTGGGTTTGAATCTAATGCAATCATTAGGCCTGCATATGGAGTTAACTGATTATCTCTGATTTTAGAAGATCATATATTAAGATGGTTAATACAAATAAATGACATACACCCTAGAAACTGACATCTATAAGAGGAATAAGGGTAAAGACAATAAAAGGAGAAGAGTCTCAGCAATGAGATTCTAAGAAAAACAGAAAGGAAAATTGGTTAGTTGGGGGAAATGGTGTAATAATAAAAACATCTCTTATGGAGAAAGTACAACTTCATCCTGAATAAGAGTGAAATAAATCCCAATATATTTGAAGAGGTCATGAAACATCAGAATTGTTTGCTAAGAGTTAGTCTTCCAACTCATACAAATGACATATAGAAACTGGCAGGGCATAGGGGACTAATTGAACTAGAGCAATCATTGTTCAGAACCTTTGCAGTTATGAACTGCAGTGGTGCCACATGACTGGTTTTTAGCAAATTCTCTACAATTAAAAAAAAGTAGTTTGGAAACTACATAATACCTGGCATTATGTTTGAAACTTGTTGGCAAACTCAAATAATTATCCTTAAATTTTTATGAACACTAAGTAAAAAAATATAAAAGTGGGTAAAAGGAAAACAGGTATCATTAGGAGTTAACATAATCAACAGGATTACCTATAAGAGTAATTCTGAAACATATTTCAAAAAACACTAATTTTGCCTCAAATATTAATAAATAAATATTTTCATAAAAATAATTCCTTGGTCAAAAACGTTTATAAAATTCAGCCATGTGTGTGTGTGTGTGTGTGTATTTACATGAGCATTTTTTCATACTAACATAAAAAGGCTCAGAGAATGCATGAAGTTTATAAAACTCATCTCTTTATCATTTTATTGCCCAGAATATCCCAAATTTACTTAACCATAGAGACAAAATTTTGAGTAACTTTTCATTGGATATTAGAATACATTGTATCAAAAATACACAATTGCTCTAGTATGTGCAAGTTATACTACACTAGCATTATTTCCTTTTTGTGTGTATGTGCCATACAATTATTGGTAGAGCAAAATGAACTTTCAGATATGTTGTGTATTGAATATATAAAGAGTCCCTGATAAAAATATTTTATGAGATCCTTGATGTGGGCTAGCAGAGGCACCAGTTAATCAATTCATATTTTCCTTATGGCTTTGATGCCAAAGGCTAATTAAAATTGACATCTAACTAGGAGAAGGATTTATTTTTAATGACATTTAATGGATCTTTGTTTTTGCCTTTTCATATATTTTTAAATGAATTGGAGAAGGGCAAAGAAGGTAATCCTATTAAATTTTTGGATTAAAATATATGACAGAAATAACTATAATTTGGGAATAAAATCTAAAATAAGTGGGATAGAATAATGGATTTAATTCCAGAAATTAAAAGTTAAAGATGAGTCCTTTTTCCATATGTTGGTGTAAGTCTGTTGCATACTAATGAATTTGTCAGGGCTCTTAAACAAAAGCAGGCAGATTGTAAAGGGGTTTCAAAACTTGGAAATACGATCCATACAAAAGTGATGTTACCAGGTTATATTTTTTCCCCTTTCCTCTCTTAGATCTGCCCAGAGTATAGGCACTGTCACAGAGCTGCCTTCTAGGACAGCATTGCAAGAGATAAAAATGTAATGTATTAGTTTCTTAGGGATTCCATAACACAGAACCAAAGACTGGGTGGCTGAAGACAACAGAAATTTATCTCACATTTCTGGATGCATGAAGTCCAATATCAAGGTGTCAGCAGGTCCCTCTGAAACCTGGAGGGAAGAATCCTTCCACGCCTCTTCTAGCTTCTGGTGTTTACAGCACTCCTTGGTGTTCCTCGGCTTGTAGAGATATCACTCCAATTTCTACCTGCATTATCACATGGCCATTTTCTCCCTGGTGCCTCTGTCTTCAGAAATATGGTGTTCTTATCTCTGTATGTGTCTATCTTTGTGTCTCTTCTCCTCCTCTAAGGACACCAGTCATATTAGATTAAGGGCCCATCTTATTCCAGTAGGACATCATCTAAATTAAATCTTTACTACATTTTCAGAGACTCTATTCACAAGTGCCTGTGGCTAGGTCTTTAACATATTTGGAGGGAGGGACACAATTCAACCCACAATACTCAGGAACCCCATATTTCTGAAGAAAAGAAACAGTAAATGGGGCCTATATAGGTTGAAGACTGCAGAGGGAATCCTGGAGAGGAAAGAGTTAGAGAAGGTGGGTACCGTAATTCTATGTGTGAATCAACACAGGTTTGGGCTCACTCACAGGAGTGAGTGCTCACACACAGGACAGAAAGAAAGCAACACAGCACAGTCTTTGAGAGCTTCCCATGTATTTAGACATGGCCCAGTTCTTAGATTAATCTCTGAGTAGTACATGCGTGAGACAAATTCAAAGAGGCATAAGCTTTGAAAAGTGAACTGAAAATTGTACTGTCAGAACATTCTCTGAACCTAACTCAGTTGGCTGCCCAGAAAAATAAAACAAAACAAAAAATCAGTGTTCTCCTGAGGATTCTTAAAGGAAAGAGAGTCTGCCCAACATAATATTGAAAATATCCAGGGTCCAGTCCAAAGTTACTCAACATAAAAAGAGCTAGAGATATTTGACCAGTTCTTAAGGGAAAAGACAATCAGATGCTGAACCTGGGAAAACCTAGATAGTATAATTATCAGACAAATATTTTAAAGTAACTACTGCAAAAATGTTTCATTAAATTAATGGAAAGATAGAATTTCTCAGTGTAGAAATAGAAACTAAAACAAAATGGAATTAAAAAAAAAAGAAAAATCACTGGCTGGACTCAAATAACAGAATGCAGATGAAAGAGGAAAGAATTACTGAGCTTGAGGATAGATCAATAATGTGCATTCAGTCTGAAGAAGAGAATGAGAAAAGGTTGAAAAAAAAAAGAATAGAGCCTCAGGGATCTATGTGACAACATCAAAAGAAGTACCATTCGTGCTGTTGAAGTCCCAGAAACAGAAGAGAAAGATATTAGGGCAGAAAAAAAATTTTGAAGCAATAATGGCCAGAATTGCCCAAATTTCCTGAAAGACATACACTTAGATATTCAAGAAATTCAGTGAACTCCAAAGAAAAAACTAAAAAACAAAACACACACACCAGACATACCAAAATGAAATTGCTGAATACCACAACTTAAGAAAAATGCCTTCAAAGCAGCTAGAGAAAATGACACGTAATATACAGGACAGGGCTTCCCTGGTGGCGCAGTGGTTGAGAATCTGCCTGCTAATGCAGGGGACGCGGGTTCAAGCCCTGGTCTGGGAAGATCCCACATGCTGCGGAGCAACTGGGCCCGTGAGCCACAATTACTGAGCCTGCGCGTCTGGAGCCTGTGCTCCGCAACAGGAGAGGCCGTGATAGTGAGAGGCCCGCACGACGCGATGAAGAGTGGTCCCCGCTTGCCACAACTAGAGAAAGCCCTCACACAGAAACAAAGACCCAACACAGCCAAAAATAAAAATATACAGGACAATGATAATTCAAATGACTTCAAATCACTCATCAAAAACATGGAAACCAAAAGACAGTGGCATGACATCTTTAAAGTTTTGAAAGAAAAACCTTCCAACCTAGAATTCTATATCTTGAGAAAATATCTTTCAGGAATGAAAACAAAGTAAAGACCTTCCCAAAGGATGAAACAGTGAAAGAATTCCAGAACAGCAAACCTGCTCTACAGGTACTTCTAAAGGAAGCTCTTTGGCCTACAAGGAAATAATACCAGAGTAACATGGATTTATAGGAAATAGGGAATAAGAAGAAAAATACTAAACAGTTGGATAAATATAAAAGATTGACTTTTCTATTTAAGTGAGGTAAGGTTTACAATGTGTGGTTATGTAAGAGACATCATAACTATAACATAAAGGCCCAAGGAGGAGAAAAGATTCTATATGGTTGAAAGCCTTTTATATTTTAATAGAAATAGTACAATCTGCACAGTAAGCAGACTGACACTTTTCTTGTAATCCCCAGAGCAACTATAGCCCATAAACCAATATATAATTTAACATTTTACAAATAATCCAGGAGATGGGAGAAAAGATGAAACTGAAAAATAAGAGAGAAGAATCAGAAAACAAATGATAAATAAATAAATTTAGTAGACCTAAGTTCAACCACATCACTAATTACATTAAATAGTAACTGTCTAAATACTGCAATTAAAAAGCAACATAACATTCAAAATGTCCAAGGTGGAATTCAACATACATACTGCAGCACAGATTGAATGGAAATTACTATATGATAAAAGACACAACTTAAAATATCAACACAAAGATTAATTAAAAAGAATAGAAAAAGATGTAGCATGCCAACAAAACACATAACAAGTCTGGAATTACTCTTAAAGAACAGATAAATACAACTTCCAAAGAATTTTACCAGAGTAGAGATAAGGAGAGACATATCAGAGTGATGCAAGGAAAAATACATTAGGAAGACTTAAAAATTGAAAATGTATATGCATCTAATAATAGAAGCTTACATGAAGCAATATTGACAACATAAGAGGAGAAATAAAAATCCTGCAGTTATAGTAGAAGATTATAACATGTTGTGGAGCTACAGAGAAAACATTTTTATGTTTTATGTTTCTGCACAGTTAGGGCTCTGTGAGCAAACTCTACTGAAATTTGGAGCTTTATCCAAAAGAATAAGGCTTAGGATAGACTAATCAGATGGTGAGAGAACTCCAGAGGGATTTACCTTTCTAGATGTAAGTGTTTAAATTTCAAGTGGGGTTAAGATCTGGGACCATAGGGAACCCCCCTGAGCCATAAAGCCTGAATTTGTACTGTTCTTCTAAATGCATGATTTTGTACTTGTCTTAGAATAAATGTGCTTATTAACAAAGAGACCCTTACTTTCTCTGCTTAAAATGACCGCTAAAAATAAAAATATCTTTATCTTCTCCTATTTGCAATAAATAGTTTAGCCTAACTTCAGAAGTAATGTAACAGATCAATTCTTATGGCAAACAAATAAGGTTGATGATTATCAATGAAGTATGAGATGCTAAAATATGCACAAAAGATTTTATTACAACACAAGTATTTAATAACAAAAAATTGTTTTGAAGAGGGATCACATGGCATTTTCTGGCTCATTTAGTAATTTTAAAATGCATATGCTTGATTTACATACATTTGACTATTTGCGTATGAACAGAGAATATTTCCTCTGGCCACTAAGACAATGCTGCACAAATGGGTCTAAGTTATATGAGTATCAAAATGGAAGTCTGAGTAGCTGGGGTTTACAAGGACTAGTGTAAGAATGGGAGATGTTTATAGGAGGCTTGACATCTAGAGATATTTAGAACACTCTCCAAAAAGATCTAAGAAATCTGTATCAACTTGTATACTCACTTCATGCCTGATAGACTTAGTCTGCATATTTTATTGCATACTAAATACAAATTTTCTATTGCAGAATTAGATTTCTTGCAAAGTTGGCCATTTAAAATATGCCATAGGGCTTCCCTGGTGGCACAGTGGTTGAGAGTACGCCTGCCGATGCAGGGGACACGGGTGCGTGCCCCGGTCCGGGAGGATCCCACATGCCGCGGAGCGGCTGGGCCTGTGGGCCATGACCACTGAGCCTGCGCGTCCGGATCCTGTGCCCCACAACGGGAAAGGCCACAACAGTGAGAGGCCTGTGTACCGCAAAAAAAAAAAAAAAAAAAGCCATAAATTCAGTAATAAGCAAAAAAAAAAAAAAAACCTTTTAGAAGTCATGATAATGAAATATACAAGCATTGCTACTTTAAACCATAGGAGAAATTTTAAAAAAACTAAACCAAAGAGATCAAATCTAGGAATTGGAAGAAATACACAACCAGGCAAATACGTTTTGCAGTCAGACGACATTTATAATTAGTATAAACAGATCTATTACCCAAAAAAAAATCCCTGAGGATATTAGAAAATTTATATTCTGAACAAGAACTCTGAATCAATAAGAGAGAATTCAAGAATATTCACTGTGCTATGTTTAAACATAAGTGATGAGGGAGTTTATTTTTTTCTTTAATTTTTTTTAAACACATTTAAAACATTTATTTATTTATTTTTGGCTGCATAGGGTCTTCATTGCTGCGCGCAGACTTTAGTTAACTAGCAGAGAACGGGGGCTGCTCTTCATTGCGGTGTGTGCATTTCTCATTGTGGTGGCTTCTTTTGTTGTGGAGTACAGGCCCTAGAGCATGAGAGCTTCAGTAGTTGTGCCACGTGGGCTCAGTAGTTGTGGCTCACGGGCTCTAGAGTGCAGGCTCAGTAGTTGTGGCACACGGGCTTAGTTGCTCCGTGACATGTGGGGTCTTCAGAGGTAAGGAACTCCCTACCTTATGAGTCAGCCCATGCAAATTTTATATGGCTAAATTGTTAAGAAATACATTCTTATGGACAGAAGAAATCTGCCTTCTTATAACTTATACTGTAGTTTTGTCCTCTTAGAACACAGAAAGAAAGTCTAAGCCTTTTCAACATGACGGTTTTTCATTATTGGAAGACGACTGAAGGGATGTCTCCATTCTCTGTTCCTCAGCTAGAGATTTCCAGTTCCTTAATACTTGGTAGAGTTTTAGGTCCTTCTGTCTTCCAAACCACTCTGCTCTGGGCACACTCAGGGTGTTGAGCCCCACTCTGTGTTCTTCTGTGTACAATGTAAGAGAGGTGGGGTTGACTGTCAAATCTTTTCTGCCTCCTTCAGTTCCCTTAGACAAAAATGAGAGAAGGACAGTGTCGGCCAAACATTGAAGGTCTTTGATTTGTCCATGGTCTAACTTGTACATAGTTGGCAATAGTGTAACACAATAACACTTTTGAAGATAAATTTTGTTACCAACAAGAAACTACTTTGCACTGGGGCAGAACGTGAAGTTCCATAAGAGATTGTTTCTTTTTATGTATCTCTTTTGTCAAAATTTAGCCATTTCACAGTCATTTCACAGTGATTGTGAGTCAATCACTGCTAAGAATGGGCCTACCATATTTGACTATCAGATTTTTACTCTTAAGTCATAATAATGAACAAAATCTAATTCTACCAAAAAGAAAGAAGCAAGTATTTGTTATTATTTAGGTAAGTAATAAAAGCCTGCTATGTTTTCAGAATATGAACCAATGTATAAAAGTTTCTCAAAGCACAACCATGGTTGACATTTTATCGTGAAGTGAGACTCAGGATTGTGGCCAAAAAAAATCATAACAAATTTTGGAATGAAAATGTGGTCAAGGTCAAAGAATAATTAAATAATTCTAGATGACTAGAAATTTGGAAATCTCAAAGAGCTATCAAGGTAATAAGAGGATTGGAACCATAAAGAGTATTTGGCATTTATTTTTTAATTTACACATTAATTTACCCATTGTTTACGTTATTTAAAAACTGTTTCCTTGAGCATCTACTTTATGAGCAATACTTATCTGTAGCATTAGGTAGTCAATGATCAATAGACATGTACTGTTTCTGCCTCATTTTTTGTGTAGTAGGAATAGAATTTAAGATAAAGAAACAAACACAAAATTATAAAATATAATAAACAATACATAGTACTGCAATATGCAGATGAAGAGACACTTTAAGTAATAATGACATTGAGACCCTCTCATAGAATGTAGCATACATGGTACCAGCTATTCAAAAACCAGCTGGAAGAATGTCAGAAGAGAAAATATATTCAAGGACTTTAAGGAATAGGAAACTCACAGAAGCAAAGAGCTGAATGAATTTAGTGGCTACAACATAGTGATCAAGAAGAATAGTGATCAGTGAAGAAATTAAAAAGATTGTAGAATCTAAATCATTAAAGACATAGATCATGAAAAGGAGTTTGGGTAGTACTGTAACCCAATGGGAAGCTGGAAAATGATATAAATTTAAGCTGGCAAACAGGAAAGCAAACAGGATTCCAAAAGATAGGATAACTTAGCACCTTAGTTAATACCTATGCAAATTAAAGTTATTTTCTTCTCTTCTGTTCCTTCTTCTCTTCCTCCTAAACTTTCTCCTTTCCTCCTCCCTCCTCCTACTCTGTCTCCTTCTCTTCTCCTTTACCACTGTCTCCTTTCCTCTTTCTCTTTACCCCTCTTCTTCTTCCACTGCCCCTCCTCCTCATTTTGTTTTTCTTCTTTAGCAGGAGCAAACTTAGGAACTTTATCAACCTGTGTACAAACCCTTGTTAGTTAATCACATCTTATTTGATTATGGAAGTTGAGACTGTGTGAGCAGCATAATTGAAGACCATTGATGTATAGGGAAAACTCATTCAGGGCATCTTTTACCTTATGAGAATGCATCTTTGAGTGGCCACTGTACAATTTATGCACAAACTCTTCTCTACCAATGCTAACTTCTTACAAGTATGAATACTTGTAAGAATATCTAGTAATGAGTTTGGGGATTTAATCCAACACTGAGGTGTGGAAAACCTAGTAGCATTCACTAATTCATCCAACTAAAAGTGTGTGTTTACTGCTCAGGTCCTAGAGCTCATACATACAGTGTCTACCACTGAATTTGTTACTTAATTACCCACTGTCTGGAATCCCCCCTTATGGCATTGTGTACAGCTTATCTACTAAGGAGACCACTAACTCTCTGAGAGCATTTATTTTGTAGCTTTTACTACCTTAAATAACACCATAGAACATAAAAGAGTATTTTGTTCTGAATAAGTACTCAACAATTATTTTGGAATTGAATCAATACTGATCATTTATTCTCTATTATAAATTCAATATAGGTAGGGACTAGGTCACATTCATCTTTGTATAAAATATATACTAGCTTATTACCAAGAGAAGATTAGGCACTCCATGTGTTTGTTGAGTAAATGAACAAATTTATCAAGCTTTAAGATTTACCTTTCAGGAAAAACTAAGGAAAACACCTTGTCATAATCATCAAATTATATAGTGAATCTATGGCCACCATTTTTTTTTTTTTTTTTGGTACTCATTCTTTATTTACTTTTTTTTTCAATTTTCTTTTATTTTTTTTTAAATACAGCAGGTTCTTATTAGTTATCTATTTTATACATATTAGTGTATATATGTCAATCCAAATCTCCCAGTTCATCCTACCACCACCACCTCCCACCTGCCACTTTCCCCTCTTGGTGTCCATATGTTTATTATCTACACCTGTGTCTCATTTCTGCCTTGCACACTGGTTCATCCATACCATGTTTCTACATTCCACATATATACGTTAATATATGATGTTTGTTCTTCTCTTTTTGACTTACTCCACTCTGTATGACAGTCTCTAGGTCCATATACATCTCTACAAATGACCCAATTTTGTTCCTTTTTATGGATGAGTAATATTCCATTGTATATATGTATCACATCTTCTTTATCCACTCACCTGTCGATGGGCATTTAGGTTGCTTCCATTACCTGGCTATTGTATATAGTGCTGCAATGAACATTGGGGTGCATTTATCTTTTTGAATTATGGTAATCTCTGGATGTATGCCCAGTAGTGGGATTGCTGGGTCATATGATAGTTCTATTTTTAGTTTTTCAAGGAACATCCATACTGTTCTCCATAGTGGCTGTATCAATTTACATTCCCACCAACAGTGCAAGAGGGTTCCGTTTTCTCCACACCCTCTCCAGTATTTATTGTTTGTAGATTTTTTGATGATGGCCATTCTGACTGGTGTGAGGTGATACCTCATTGTAGTTTTTATTTGCATTTCTCTAATAATTAATGATGTTGAGCAGCTTTTCATGTGCTTCTTGGCCATCTATATGTCTTCTTTGGAGAAATGCGTATTTAGGTCTTCTGCCCATTTTTTTTTTTTTTTTGGCTTAATTAACAGAAATGTATTTCTCACAGTTCTGCCCATTTTTTGAGTGGGTTGTTTGTTTTATTAATATTGAGCCACATGAGCTGTTTATATATTTTGGAGATTAATCCTTTGTCCGTTGATTCATTTGCAAATATTTCCTCCCATTCTGAGGGTTGTCTTTTGGTCTTGTTTATGGTTTCCTTTGCTGTGCAAAAGCTTTGAAGTTTCATTAGGTCCCATTTGTTTATTTTTGCTTTTATCTCCATTACTCTAGGAGGTGGGTCAAAAAAGATCTTGCTGTGACTTATGTCAAAGAGTGTTCTTCTTATGTTTTCCTCTAAGAGTTTTATAGTATCCGGTCTTACATTTAGGTCTTTAATCCATTTTGAGTTTATTTTTGTGTATGGTGTTAGGGAGTGTTCTAATTTCATTCTTTTACATGTAGCTGTCTAATTTTCCCAGCACCACTTATTGAACACTTTTCTCCATTGTATATCCTTGCCTCCTTCATCATAGATTAGTTGACCATGGGGGTGTGGGTTTATCTCTGGGCCTTCTATCCTGTTCCATTGATCTATAATTCTGTTTTTGTGCCAGTACCATATTGCCTTGATTACTGGAGGTTTGTAGTATAGTCCGATGTCAGGGAGTCTGATTCCTCCAGCGCTGTTTTTTTTTCCCTCAAGAGTGCTTTGGCTATTCGGAGTCTTTTGTGTGTCCGTACATATTTTAAGATTTTTTGTTCTAGTTCTGTAAAAAATGTCATTGGTAATTTGATAGGGATTGCATTGAATCTATAGATTGCTTTGGGTAGTAGAGTCATTTTCACAATATTGATTCTTCCAATCCAGTAATTGGAAGAATCTGTTCGTGTCATCTTTGATTTCTTTCTGTGTCTTATAGTTTTCTGCATACAGGTCTTTTGTCTCCTTAGGTAGGTGTATTCCTTGGTATTTTAGTCTTTTTGTTGCAGTGATGAATGGGATTGTTTCCTTAATTTCTCTTTCTGATTTTTCATTGTTAGTGTATAGAAGTGCAAGAGATTTCTGTGCATTAATTTTGTATCCCACAACTTTACAAAATTCATTGATTAGCTCTAGTAGTTTTTTGGGGGCATCTTTAGAATTCTCTATGTATAGTATCATGTCATCTGCAAACAGTGACAGTTTTACTTCTTTTACAATTTGTATTCCTTTTATTTCTTTTTCTTCTCTGATTGCTGTGGCTAGGACTTCCAAAACTACATTGAATAGTAGGGGCAAGAGTGGACCTCCTTGTCTTTTTCCTGATGTTAGAGGAAATGCTTTCATTTTTTCACCATTGAGAATGATGTATGCTGTGGGTTTGTCATATATGGGCTTTATTAGGTTGAGGTAGATTCCCTCTATTCCCAATTTCTGGAGAGTTTTTACCATAAATTTTGTTGAAATTTGTCAAAAGCTTTTTCTGCATCTATTGAGATGATCATATGGTTTTTGTTCTTTAATTTGTTAATATGGTGTATCACATTGACTGATTTGTGTATATTGAAGAATCCTGCATCCCTAGGATAAATCCCACTGAATCATGGTGTATGGTCCTTTTAATGTGTTGCTGGATTCTGTTTGCTAGTATTTGGTTGATGATTTTTGCATCTATATTCATCATGGATATTGGTCTGTAATTTTCTTTTTTTGTAGTATCGTTGTCTGGTTCTGGTATCAGGATGAGCCACAGCTGCCCCCCACCTCTTCAGGAGACCCTCCAACACTAGCAGGTATGTCTGGGTCCATCTCCTATGGGGTCATTGCTCCTTCCTCCTGGGTCCTGATTTGTATACTACCTTGTGTGTGCCCTCCAAAAGTGGAGTCTCTGTTTCCCGCAGTCCTGTCAAAGTCCTGTAGTGAAATCCCACTAGCCTTCAAAGTCTGATTCTCTGGGAATTCCTCCTCCCATTGCCAGACGCCCAGGTTGGGAAGCCTGATGTCGGGCAGAATCTTCACTCCAGTGGATGGATGTCTGTGGTATAATTATTCTCCAGTTTGTGAGTCACCCACCCAGAGGTTATGGGATTTGATTTTATTGTGATTGTGCCCCTCCTACAATCTCATTACGGCTTATCCTTTGTCTTTGGATCTTTTTTGGTGAGTTCCAGTGTCTTCCTGTCAATGATTGTTCAGCAGTTAGCTGTGATTCCAGTGCTCTCTCTTTTTTTTTTTTTTTTGCATTTCTCTTTCCTCAATTTTTATGACTCCGAAGAGTCAAACAAAAGTGAAATATTTGATTGAATTTTTAATTTTGCCTTAGAAATTTGTCTGAGAATGAGAAGCTTGTCATCACAGATTTTCAAAAGTATAATCAGGATATCCAGAGGAAGACAAAATTCCAATTGATGTTTATCAGTAGCATATAGGCAGTGGTAAGCATTCTTCCTCACCATTCCCGAGTTAAAGAGCTAAGATAAAGTGTGTGAAGAGTAGTAAGGGGGCCTCCCTGCATTACATCAGAAGTTCGCAGAAATTTATAAATAGTCTTACATAAGTCATTCAAATTGTTTGTTAAAGTTTGCATGGACTAACTTTTGTCTGTTTTAAAATGTGTGATTAATTCTCAATTTAGCATAGGTGCCTGATAATACAATTAGAATTACAGTTTCATTATTTTCATCTTACATTTTAATATGAAAATTAAATAATATATTACTGTCAGTGAATTAAGTTATGGTAAGCAATTTGTCAGTAATAACTCTGGATAACATATCCAAAAGAGAATTCAATTTTACAATTCCCTTTGGAGTGCAATTAAGCCCATAATGAACCATTTAATTCGCTTGATCTGTTTTATTTAGCATCCAAACCTAAACTAAGCTATATAAAATTTATTGAGTTACCCATATTATAATACATAAATATTTAAGTGATCAATCAGATGATCCTGCACTAATTTTCAAAACATTTAATTCATACATTCAAGACATACATATCAAAAGCTGACTGTGTGTCAGGCTGTGGGCTATAATGAGTGCTAAATCAAGTCTCACAAATATTTTAGAATTCAGAATGCAATACATTAGGGAAATTTCCTGGGAGTGGAATTTCATGTTCAGTGTCTGGGTAGGGTGAGAATTGGGAGAAGTTGTCACCATATCAGTCTTCATTAAACCAATTTTTTCAAAGTTGATAAACATGGCTACCAAAATTTTTCAGTAGATCTGCTATTTCTAGGACTGCTAACCTCTTTTCTTCTTATGAAGCAGGCAAATATATATTCCTAGCTATAAGCCTGCCATCACTGTTTTGAATGTAACTGCCTTTATAGGTACTTTCTGAGACTGGAAGCTGGTAAATAAGGTCAGGAAAAAGAAATTGTAAGAGAAAACCTTCAGTAAGCATAAAGTGGATGCTTTAATCAAATGGATATGTTTTAATATTCAGTTATTTTGCTGCATACTATCCAAAGTAAAGAGTGTTCAGTCATTATAAAGCATCTTTTGTAGTTTAAAACATACTGTATGGTGTTAGAAATTCTGATAATATCTGCATTATTCTTTTTTTAATTTAATTCTCAATGTACACACACATATATGGAAAAATATGTTAGAGATATCACACTAGCTTCTAATCTCCATCACCAGTTACCTCTTAAGCGTTGGTGTTGACTACTGTAGACCAAGAATTTGTAGATCATAGATTCTGCTTTCCTGGTCAAGATCCTCTGCTGCATGTCCCATCTCACTCTTTACCCACACCATCTGCTCTAAGACGTCTGTTTCCCCTTTTAGTGGTTGTAATTATGGTCCCAGAGAAGTATTAAAATTGGCTTGTTAATCCCTGGGATGGCTGCATAATGTTGCATCTTGCTTTCTTCTAACTGAAGCACACAGTGTCTGTGCTTTCTGCTATTTGTATTCTCTACCTAGAATCAGGATTGCTTTTTAAATCATGGCATGAGGGTGAGCTTAAATCCCCTTCCATAGCAGAAATATATTTCTGTCAAATTTCTACCTTAAATTTTTTTTTCCTGAACTAAGACACTTCCTATATACTATTACAAAAACTATCTACACATAACAGTGGCTTGGGGCATTGCCCTTGAATTGTTTTCCTTCCAAAGTCCTTATAAAGAAAGCTGACCATATCGTTATATTTTTAGAAAGAAAGCAACCATATGAGCAAAAGCTCACAGCACGTTTGGAAAACTTATTGAAACCTTTGATAAGATGAAAATTAAAGAGAGTCATTAGCATCATCCGACATCTCTCTCAAAGATTAAAGGTGTGCTGGTATGGAACAAGGTAAAATCTTAACAATAAGCCACAACCTGAAATTATGTATTAACCATAATTCTAATGGAGCCCATTTTTCCTTTCTATACCTAAACTATATTGAATTCAGAGTATAAAATGAGAACACCATAAAGTATAGAATTATAAGAAAAATATATTTCCCCTAGCAAGGGAAAATATTAATTCATTCTCTACATCTGTGGGCGGGTGTGCTGTTTTCAATGGTTTCTGCTCTCTGTTCTTATCAATACAAGTTCTCTATCACATATTTCAAATAACTTGAAGTAATGAATTATTTTATATGATTTAAAATTTGTATTAGAATATATGTCAGAAGGTTCTGTTTTTTGGTTTGCAAGCAAACAAAACATCCTTTAAATAGTTTCTAGAGGAAATGAATGGATCAATTGCTATTATGGAGCCAACAGAATCTTAAGAAATGCCTGAGTATCAGGCTGTAATGACTCATAGTCAGGAGCATCAAGAAAATGATACTACAAGACTTTTCCAGTGGAAATGTACTGACCCCAGCCAGTTCCAGGCACAGACCCTGCAGCTTGCTGTACATGCTTGCACATGCTGCCACCAGGCACAACAGCTAGAATTACTGCCAAGCTGACCCTGAAAGAGGAACATTGTTGCAGCCACCCATAACATGATAACAAATTCTATGTGTTGCTTGCTTCTCCACATGACCAGTTTCTAGATTAAAGCTTCATACATTGATTTTGATTTGTGGAGCCTAGGGCAAATCTATGCACTCTGGCAGGAAAGGCAAATTTCTGTATTTTCCTTTGGGAGAATTTTCAAATATACTAAAAGTATTCAGTCATTACATATGGCTTAAAAGAATGACAGATGTCTTTTACACAGAGACAATGCAGTTTGTATATTTAATTACTCCATTCAAGCTGAGATTTAATGTGAAACAGGAGAACAAAGTAGAATAATCAATCATTCTCATGTAGCTTAAAGAGACGAGAAAGAGGAGTTGCAATTAGAGTTCGCCACAGGTGCAGCAGGTTGGAAGCATATTCTTGGAAAGGAAAGGAAGGGAAAGGAGATAGATACATCAGTATCTAAATAGATATAGATGTCTATTTATATAAAAATAGACATCCCTATATATCTATAGGGATGTCTATATATAGATATATACATTTTTTTCTAAATAACATAGTAATTCATTAATATTCAGCTATCTCACTTGCCTTAATTCCTAGAGTATAAATATTTTAATTAAGGATGGAAAAGGTATATAAAAATGTTATTCTTTCTAAAGATTCCTCTAAGAATGTAGTTATAAAAGTGGGAGTAATTAATTGTCCCGACTCACAGAACTCTATTATATATGTCGTTGTTAAATATATATCCTGTTTTGTATTTTTATTCATTTGGAGTCAAAGTTGTACTGAACTGTACTGTCAAGGAAGGGGAGGCAGGCAAAGGGACAGAGTGGGTAAATCAGATAAAGTATGCTAAGTACAAAAGGCACACAAATCTTCATTCTCTTCTATCTCTGTTACTCTGTGAGACATCATCCAGCATCTGACTGAGGTAGGCTTGATTTATAAGAATGGGTATGGATACGTTTCTATTTCTTTTCAAGAGTGATTTTGCTAGTTTGAACAAGACCTCAGATAAGATTTCAGTTGCATTTTTTTCTGTGACAGTTGCTCTTCCTACTTTCTTTGTGTGCATTAAAGTGTGTGTTTAATATGTACTATAATGAATTCACTTGCCTAAGTTTTATTTCAAGGCTTATTTTAATTTTTTTAATAAATTCATTTTTCACCAAAAGGGTTATGGTTACATAATTGGTAAAGTAGTTAGGAAAGCATATTCCAATCAAAGTAAAAAAAGATACAATTCAAGGAGTCAAGGAGTCCACTAAAATGTCAAAATGACATGTTACATGTTGAATGAGATGGTATAAAAATCCCGAGAGAACAGTTTGTGCAAGTTATGTATTTATGTTTAATTTTTGTTCTTCAAGACAATGTTATTACCATGAAGATATTTTCTCTTTAGTAATCTAAATCAAATTATCATATTCCCTATGCTAAGGGCTAGTTTATAATACCTCCTTACATCCCTTCCAACACAAAAGTATGTGCCAGTGACTGCATGCACACATACATTTAACCATGGTTTTTGGCAAATTATTTTCCTTAATCATCTGATGCAGTGCTACATAATATACCTGCATAATGGCCTGTTTAAGCTTAGTATGATTTCAACACGACTTTGTATTTCATTCATAGGTATTCTAGATGTATGCTTCTAAAAAGCCTTTTCTGTTACGATGTACTTGATGAATGATATTTACCTGAGTGGCAGATCCACACGGGCTTATTCTAGATGTTGTGGAAGTCATACTTCTTTACTTACCGTAGTTCTTTACTGCTGTCCTATTTGGAATTTAAAACCATCTTGGGAATTTTGTTGTGATCATTTGTTTTGTTTTGTTTTGACTCTCCAAGACAAAAGAAATAAAATATCTTTATGCTTTGCTCATGCAATAAATTTTCCATGATTTGTTCTTCCTTCTCTCTTCTTTTCTAGATAATATAAACTTTGATGATCATCTACTGTCTCTAATTCCACCACATAATTTATCTGTCCACTTCTAGTGCTTTGTCCATAGGCCAGTTTTGTAGTATACCATTTCATTCACATTACTTCTTTATTTGTGTATCTCCCTTTGGTATTTTTATCTCCCAGAGAGTCATGTACAATAATTCATCTTTATTCTTCTTGTTATAATATCAATATGTAATTAATAGAAAGCATTCAGTATTTGTTAGCTGAATTGAAATAAAATACAAAAGTGAAAACTATTATATTAACCATTTTAATAATATGTAAACAAACTTAAGGGGAAGAAAATGTTATAATGGTTAATTTTGGCTCAGTCTTTTAGAAAGTATGTATATATGTATGTATCCATATGTACATGAATGTATATACCTTCTAATTTATAAAACCAATGGCAGAGGTAAGTCAGAACCAGAAAAATTCAAAAAAAATATCTAAACCCAGGTATTGGTTTTAAAAAACAACTTACAGTACAGTAAGAAGCTCTTCTATGTTCCTTTATAATATTCTTTATAAACATATAGCTTATATTTTGACTCTGAATATAATTACCTATAGGAAAAGCAGGATATTGCCTAAGATTGGATGTAGAACCCTCTTTTTCATTAGTATTGTGACAAGTCTTTAATAGTGGTTGAATGTAAAAATGAAAAAAATATTGGAAATATCGGTAAAACTTTATCTCTTTTATTTAATCTTATGGAAAGGAAGTAAAAAGGATTAAACAGGAAACAGAAGAGATTTCTACAAAATTTTAATTAGTATTTTCAGATAATGAGAGGTTATTGTATCTACACAGAAGAAATAGAAGGCTATGAAATAAATAGCATACGTATTTCTGGTAGTGGTATTCCTTTCTCTAATTTTAAAGTTTTCCTGATTATAGTACCACAATTAATAGCATTATTTCTATGAATTCAGTCTACACTGGAAGTGTAGAATGTCATTATTAAACTAACTCAGACAGATCTGACATTGACTTCTTTGCTTTTAATTTTTAAAAAATTTAAAAAAAGAAATCAGTTTGCAAATGAAAAAGATAGGTTTAAGCTACTTAAGTTCTATGAAATAAAAATGTCACATAAATCTTGTTTTCTACATGCAACATCCAATTTAGATGTTTTTAAAAACTGAAATTTCTAATTCAGCATGGCCTCCATTGTGACTGTCTGAAATGTCATTGCAGTCTAATAACTAATACAATTTTGTCCTTAATTTATTCACAGTTATGGGGTTTTAGTTTGGTGCAAATGTAGACACTGAAATATAGCCCTCACTGTCACCCCTGGACCTTTTTCTCACAAGCTTTGCTTTTCTTTACTTGTCTATAGATGTTTTGTGTATTTATCCCTTCACTTATTTTACCAAGGTCAGGAGGACATTCATTCTGTGTTTCATAGGCTTATGATGTTGGATACAAAATGGAGTGAATTTCATTTCTAAACATGGAGTTACGGAGAATGTAAAGATGGAGAGCACTTAAATATTAATACATACTGTCTTCTCAATTTTAATGCAGAGAAAGTAGTGGTTACGTGTAAGGGAAAGAGAGAAGGTAACAAATGGAGTGAGCTTTGAGAGATGGCAAGATGGGATAAGAGTCAGGAATGTGATGGGGAGGAATGGATTAGAAAGGAATAAGATGTAGAAAGAACACCAATTCTATGCTTTAGTAAGAAAGCAAAAAAAGTAGGGGTAAGTTCACCCGTATATCTGTAGGTGGAAGTTGTTCAAATTCTCATCTCATTGCTTACCTCTTTCTATGAACATTATGCAAAAACATCTGCTGAAAATTAAATCTGATGGATAGTACGTGGAAAATGTTTTTATAAGAATGGAAACATTTGAAATATCTACTGTGTAAATGGGGAAAAATAAACATCATAGGATGGCCAGGATCCAATTTATGTTGAAGACCATGGCTGTGTTGAAGCACCGATCTGTGAGCGTTGGTAGATTTCTCTCTGGATAGTGTTTAGGTTCAGAGAAGATAAAAAGATTTATCTGGGGTTGGTATTTTCCCTGGTCGTGCTGAAAAGACAATCAATATGATCAATAAGAAAACTGATACAGAAAAACCTAACATGGAAGGATGGAAATGGTTTAGGATTAACGACAAAAGAGTAACTAATACTTTGAATAGCTTTATGAGGTCAAAAAGCAGTGATGTTGTGAGTAACTATATGAGGAAGCTAGAGACAGAAACTTGTCATGGGGTTGGGCTACCTGAATGTATCATTGCAAAGGTACGTTGTTTCAGATGATTTAAAAATGCCCCAGGTATGTCCTCAGCAATGATTGGTTGAAGTTGTTTTGAGAGTTTTAGTCAGCCACAAGCCTCAGATTACATTTTGTACACCTATTACTCATCTAGTCAATGTTTCTAATCCAGTTTGCCTAAATATCCTCTTTCCTTCTAATAAAACTAGATGTTCAGCATTAGAACCAACCCCAACTGCTAAGAAATTTTAGAGACATTAGTCCTGTGTGACTTATCAGTCAACTATTGATTACTATCACTACATTTCCTACAAATAAACACATTTCCAGATTCAGATATCACAAGCCTTAATAGCTAAATGAACACAAACAGATGGTTACACACCCAGCATGACTAACCAGTTTAGATGTAAGAGTTATGTGCCACATAAAGAACCATGCTTCCTTTACACTGAAGATCTTCTGACTTGTGTGTGTTAACAAAACAGACAAGCACTCACTAGTAGCACATGAGTCAGGGTAAATCACTGATTAAATAGTGAGTATCTCTGCTGTGATAAACTTTTCCATTAACCCTTAAAAAAAGAAAGATGTATAAGATCTATGGTAAAGAGGAGAAAAGGCATTCTATATAAGGAAAACAGTCTCTATCCTACTGTCCAATTCCACAAATCTTTAACTTTATATGCAGATTTATGCTCACAGCAAATCCTCTAGGCTTCTGTGTCCCTGATATCATGACAAAGACATATGTCCTCTAGCGTCTGCTGTGCTCTTTCCCTTCTGTACTTACCACTGCTGTCTTTTTGCTTTGCATTGTATTCTAAGATTTTAAACTCTTAGCCTTCATCTATAGAAAAAATAAGAGGTACTGTTCCACTAATTCCTGTTTATCTTTCTTTGAGGATGACTTAATTTCCTTGTTTCCACTGTAATAACTCAAGTCAGGGTATCAGTTCATCATCAACAGTGTCTATATTTTGTTGAAATCTGTCTGAAAGCTACTGTAATATAAACTGTGCACTATTCTCACAAGGTGGAAACAAAAGTGTTCTCTTAAACAAATGCTGACTTATTGCTTATGGACCAAAGAGAAATCTTTTTCTCTAAGGACATAGGGTGGTCAAATATGACTAGTGTAGGAGAAATCCCTGAGACTAGAAGTTCTGAAAAATTGTACAGTGTTTCAAAGTCCATCTGGGTGTGGAAAGAGAAACTGAACTATATATTTAAATATATTTTCGTTTAAGATTTACTGTATTTTAAATGAAAGCATTATCATGTTTGGAGAGGGGTCATAGTTATGAATTGGGATCCTGTTTGAGGCAGGACAAACTTCAACTCCTTGCTGCAGAGTTGAGTGAAAAAGCAACCTTTTTTTCCCCCCTATTTCTGAGCTAACTTAGACAGTTGCAATGTTGTTTTCATGTATCTTCAGCTTCAGTTGAACTGGAAGAAACCGTAAACATGGAATTCACTTTGCAGACTTCCTTGGTTCAAGGAAGAGAAATTCCTTTTGGAATTTTTGAAGGCATACATGCCTTAATTCTAGAGTACAAATACCCACCAAGTAGCTTTAGATGTGTGCAGCCGCAGGAGACCACCCATCACTCTTGTCCTCTCACATTTCTCAGGAAATGAACTCCTAATCCTCCTAAAGCATGAAAATAATCACACTGTAAGGCACAAAACATTGCAGATTGGCTGTAGGCTGTGATGTAAGTATGAACAATATTACCCAAATTTTACAGATGAGGAAACTGCAACTCAGAGAGTATGTTTCAGTAACTAATATAATAGAATTGGGGTAAAATTCAGACATCCATCTTTCTTGAAATTGTAGTTTTTATGATTTTCCTTACATCATTGGTTTTCAATTGGGGCCTTTTTTGCCCCCAGAGGACATTTACAGTGTCTGGAGACATTCTTTGTCACAACTGGAAATGCTTCTGGCATCTAGTGAGTAGATGCTAGAAATGCTGCCAAAAATCCTGCAATGCACAGCATAGCACCCTGCCCCCCAACCCAACGAATAACTGTCTCATCCTAAAAGTCCATATGCCAAGTTGAAAAACTGTGCCTTAAATATTATTGATATATTTTGGCATACGGAAAGAACCTATACTTACTGGGGTACCATAGGAAAAGAATGTCTTTCATCCTTGCATTTACACATAAGCTTTGCTAAAAAAGCAAACCTACTGGTTGAGTTTCCTAGAGCAAATAAGCTGTCTTCATAGTGCTTCCCAGAATATGTAGCCATATCTCAAGGACACCAGTGTTACCCTTAACAGGTCACTAATCAAGTGGGAGAAACCAAAGCTATGGGCTGTAGCTAGGTTATTTTTCCCAACAAACTAATTAAGTTTTATGCATTGTGTTCACATTCTATGAGAAAAAAAAAAAGTTATTTATTGGAGCATAGGCCTTTTCTGGTGTCTGCAGTATTAAAGAGTCCTCAGTAGAGACCAGTATAAGCAAAGAAAGGAATACAAGTGTAAACGAATACAAATGAAAAGTAGATTGCACATTTGGATAACACTCCTCTTGTAGAGCTGTAAATCAATATGCCCAAATAGAGGAAACTGAAAATTCTGAGCTATATTTGTTGCTCACCAATCAAATGGTCTCAAACACAGAACTGTTGTTCTAGACAAAATCAGTCATCTATTAGTGGTTGCTGAAATAAAGTATTCATAATCAAGAACTTTCTTTCTTCTTTAACACACCCCATGACTGACATATATAGTGTTATTTTATGAAGGTACTCTCTGTGGTGCATTACATAAAGAAAAAAATAATCAATGTATCTATCACCAGTGTGTTTAAGTAGCATAAAATGACTATAGCTCACCTTTTCTTCTGACACTACACTTTTGTTATTTAAAAAGAAAATTTGCCAGTCTCTTGGGTAAGGGTTAATAGCTAACATTTTTATTAACATTTTCTTTATTTCTAATTATGTTAAGCATCTTTCCTATGTGTATTGTCAGTTGATATGTTTCCTCCATGAATTGTCTATTTACATTTTTTCCAATTTGCTACTTTTTTTTTTCATTATTAAGAAATTTGAATACTGTTTTCTTAATGATACACATTGGGAATGTGTAATTTCTCATAATACCATGGGCTGGCAAGATGAGAGCTACAGAGCTCTTTATACTCCTGAAGGGTACAAATATTTTGAAAAACAATTTCTCAATGTTTTGTGAAGTTGATGATGTGTATATAATACTATCCAGCAACTTGACTTGTGTCTCTCTAGTGTTACCACTATACTTATACAAGTAACCATGTTGTAGAAAGATGTTCAAACTAGCATTTTTTACGGTAAACTATGTATTTATAATTTTCTATAGTTCAAACATTTAGATGGTTCTATATTCTACCTTTTAATCTTACAGAATCTACTGAGAGGTAGACTATTTTTAAAGACTTTTAAGAGTCGTATTAGGTTAACAACAAAATTATGTGGAAAATATAGAGATTTCTCTCATCCCCCATCCCCAAACACACAGAGTCTGCTCCACTATTGATAACCCCCAACAGAGTGGTATATTTATTATAATCTATGCACCTACATGGACACATTATCACCCAGAGGGTCATAGTTCACATTAGGGTTCAATCTTGCTGTTGTTTGTTCTATTCATTTTGACAAATGTATAATGCATTTATCATCCATTATAATATAACAGATAATAGTTTCCCTGTGCTGAAAATCCTCTGTGCTCTACCAGTTCAACCCTTCTCCCGCCAACCCCTGACAATCACTGATCATTTTACTGTCTCCATAGTTTCACTTTTTCCAAAACATCATCACAGAGTTGGAATAGTACAGTATGTAATCTCTTCAGTTTGGTATCTTTTATTTGTAATATGCATTTAAGGTGTCTTCATGTCTTTTTATGGCTTGATAACTCAGTTTTTAGAGCTGAATAATATTCTGTTGTCTGGATGTACCACAGATTATTTATCCATTCATGTACTAAAGGACACCTTGATTGCTCCCAAGTTTTAATGATTATGAATAAAGTTGTAATAAATATCCTGTGCAGGTATTTGTGTGTACAAAAATTTTTGCCTCATTTGGTTAAATAACAGAGTGCATTTGCTGGATCATCTGATAAGAGCATATTTAGTTTCGTAGGAAACTGCCAAACTATCTTCCACAGTGACTGTACTACTTTGCATTCCCACTACCAATGAATGAGAGATCCTGTTACTCTACATCCCCACAAGCAGTTGGTGGTATCACTGTTCCAGATTATGGCTATTCTAATAGGTGTTAGTGGTATCTCATTGGTGTTTTACCTGCAATTCCTTAATGACATACGATGTTGAGCATCTTTTCCTATGTTTATTTGCTATCTTTATATCATCTTTGGTGCTGTGTCTGTTCAGGTAGTATGACCACTTTTTAATTTTCTTTTTTTTTAATTGTTGAGTTTTAAGAATACTTTGTATATTTTGGATAACAATCATTTATCAGATATATCTTTTGCAAATGTTTTGTCCCAGTCTATGACTTATCTTCTAATTCTCTTGTTGTTTTCCACAGAAGTTTTTAATTTTAATGAAGTTCCACTTATCAATTATTTCTTTCATGGATCATGCCTTTGACATATCTAAAATTTCATCACCATACCTAAGGTCATCTAGATTTTCTTTTTTTTTTTTTTTTTTTTTTTTTTTTTGCGGTACGTGGGCCTCTCACTGTTGTGGCCTCTCCCGTTGTGGAGCACAGGCTCTGGACGAGCAGGCTCAGCGGCCATGGCTCACGGGCCCAGCCGCTCCATGGCATGTGTGATTTTCCTGGACCAGGGCACGAACCCGTGTCCCCTGCATCGGCAGGCGGACTTTCAACCACTGTGCCACCAGGAAAGCCCTAGATTTTCTTGTAAATTAACATCTAGGAGATTTATAATTTTGCTTTCTACCTTTAGGTCTATAATCCATATTGAGTTAATTTTTGTGATGGCTGTACAGTCTTTGTCTAGATTCATTTTCTTACATGTAAGTGTCCAGTTGGTGTGACAACATTTATTGAAAAGACTTTTCTTTGCTCCATTGTATTGCCTTTGCTCCTCTAGCAAAGATTAGTTGCTTATATTTATGTGAGTCTATTTAACCTTTCTATTCTGTTTTATTGATCTACTTGTTCTTTCACCAATACCAAACTGTATTGGTTACTATAGCCTTACAGTAAGTTTCAAAATTAGGTAGTGTTGGGTCTCCAATTTGTTCTTCTTCAATATTAAGTTCGCTCTTCTGGGTATTTTGCTTCACCAACTTTAAAATCATTTTGTCAATATCCACAAAACCTGCTGGGATTTTGATTGGAATTGCATTGAATCTATAGATAAATTTGGGAAGAACTGACATCCTGACGATATTGAGTTTTTCTATACTCATGAACATGGAATATTTCTTCATTTGTTTGATTCTTCTTTAATTTTTTGTAAGAGTTTTCCTCATGTAGATCTTGTATATATTTTTTTATATTTACACTTAAGTATTTAATTTTTTGGATGCTAATATAAATGCTTTTGCACTTTTAATTTCAAATTCCACTCACTCATTGCTTGTATATAGGAAAGCAATTGACTTTTGTATATTAACATTGTATCCTGAAAACTTCTTATAACCATTTAATAATTTCAGGAGTTTTTTGGTTGATTTTTTCATATATTCTACATAGATAATCATGTAAAATGCAGACAAATACAGTTTTGTTTTTTTCCTTCCCAACCTGGTATACTTTTCATTTCTTTTTCTTGTCTTACTGCATTACCTAGGACTTCCAGTATGATTTTGAAATGCAGTGGTGAGAGAGGACAACCTTGCCTTTTTCCTGATATTTCTGGGAAGGTTTCTAGTTCCCCCTTAAGTATCATGTTAATTGTGGGTTTTTTTGTAGATGTTCTTTATCAAGTGATGAAGTTTTCCTCTAGTCTTAGTATTCTGAGCGGTTTTCTTTTTTTAGTCATGAATAAATGTTGGGTATCTTTCAAATGCCTTTTCTGCACTATTGATATGATCAGGTTTTAACCTGTTGATGAGATACATACATTAATTGATTTTTGAATATTGAACCAGCATTGCAAACCTAAGATACATCCTGCTTGGTCATGGGGTTAATTTCTTTAAACATTGTTAGATTCCATTTGCTAGTATTTTGTGGAAAGGAAGCAAAGCAATCCATTGAGTAGGAGACATGTAGAAAACAAGAACTGGTGTAAAGCTTGAAATTGTTGGAAATTGGCATAAATATTTAAGGTTGCACATTGATATGTTCAACTTTATACTGATTTCTCATCTTTTCCATTCATTTCACATATTGAACAGTACAGATAGAGCACTCAAACTGCTGACACTAAGGTCAAAATTATGAATATATTTTAAAATTGTTCCTTTTAGAGGATGAAGTATTAACAATATGGACATTGGGCTTCACTGATGTTCTGCACTAGTTGCGGAATAAAATGAGGAAATTTTAATGATAGGACAGTGTGGGAAAAAAACCAAGATTAGAAGTCCAGGAAATTTGCCATGGAAACTGTCAAACATTGAATTATTCTCCTACAATTATGTCCCTGCAAGGCATGTGGACCATTAGACATTCTGTGATAGAAAAGACAATGAAGGTCAGCTTCTCCTTGTATTTTATAGAACAGATAGTTACACCATTATGAATTAAGATGAAAGATTACAGTCATAACTAAGTGACAAACTCATAACCATCACAGTCCTGATCAGAATGATGATGATCATGATGATGATTAATATAAGATTAATAATCTTATAGCTATCTCTGCACCTGTGTTAAGCATTGTGTCTAGCCATTTATTACAGTTGGTTATACCATAATACTAATGGAGCTACATTTGTGGTTATGTCAGCTCTTTAAAGCATACATTTCTTGGTTTTAGAGTCAGGGACTGAAATCTTGACCTGCCAGCTTTCTTGCAGTTGAACACAAGGTGCGTCTACATAAAATGTGTGCGTGATTCAGTACAGTCAGTCAGCACTACAACAAAGTACAGGAAAATAGATAATTTTTTGTCAAAAAGTTCAATGAAATTATGTCTAGGAAATGACAGCTCAGTATTTTTAGGATTCTCATAGTCTTATGACTACATCTGGCACATTCCAATTTTTAATAATGAAATTATGTACATTAATAGATACTTAAACATTATCAGAATAAATTTCAAGTATGAGGTTCCTTGATCCTGTATTTAGCTCAAAATTTCTGTCAATGATATGAATAAAATAATAAAATTCATGTTCATAATATGTATGGATAAATCTTGCAGGGCAAATTGTGTGATCCATTACAAACATAACGTTAACAAATTTTTCATTGGTCTGAAAATCAGGTAAAATAAACTAGAGCAATTTGTATGAAATCCAAGGTAAACAATTCCATTTAGTCTAAAAATTCTACATAATTATGAATAGAAGCTACCCATAATACAGAAAAAGATGAAATTAAAAAAGCCTGCATACATGGATAGTAAGAAATGCTCAAACTTAGCACGAGCTCCTAAAAAATTAGGATGTCTGCAGAGAATTGTATCTTGAAACTAAGCCATACAATGAAGAAAAATTGTGACTATATAGATCAGGAGAAGACCTTGATAAGTTGTGGCAGATGTTTGTATGGCTCTCATTTGGGAAAGATATTTTGTAAATTCTAAAACAAGTGAGTGGGAATTATAAAGAAATTATTTTACTTCAGCATAAGAACTTACTATACATAAAAATATGTAAACTTTTGTTTATTCCAAATATTACTGGGCTTCCCTGTGATGTGATCTTCCCATCCCTGAATGAACATATATCCATTTTGCAAGTACTGGTTGCTATGCACTATGTTGTCTCTGAATAATTTATCAGTGGACATGAAACTTACATGTTAGTGGGACAGCTACTCATGAATAGTTGCAGTGGAGAGTCCTCTGCAGTGGGTAGGGAGAATTCTGTGATTGACAATGAAAGCTTATGGAATGTTTCTCTGTTTTTCTGGAGTTTTCTTGTTTTTTTTGTTTTGTTTTGTTTTTTTTGCTTTGTTTTCCTTCTGAAGTTATAAAAGAAAAGAAATGCTCTGAACATAGTGGATGAAAGTGGAATGACAGCTCAAATAGCACCAAGATTCTTGATGCTTTGCTTTGTGTATTTGTTCGTACTGCTTTTTTCAGAGAAGAAAGTGAATGAGAAGATTCAACTCCTCAGACTACATCTAACTCCAAGTTTCTAGGAGTCAGATTATACAAACACCACAGGAAATAATATTTTTTAAAAATAACATTTTGAACCAAATATTGTTAAAACTTCTTTCCTTGAAGAGGCATGTTACACTTATTTGCTACCTGGAGTGGAATTGTGTCTATTCATATACGAAGTAAATAAACATAATTGAATTTATATGCTAGGAAATATGTTTTATTGTTCTATGTAGAATGATTTTGTCTGTGGTGAAACAGTTGACATCTCCCAGATAGAGCTATGGTTTTCCTGATAAAATGTTTTTGTAAAAACTGTGTTCTGAAAAGCTAAAATACATTCTGAAACATTTTCTTTAAGTAAGCCGGACTTTGTCAGTTGGGGTGGTTTTTATTTCTTTATTTTGGCATGTCTACACAACATGGAAGGAAAAGTAGTGAAAATCTTTGCCAAATGACACACTGCCATCCATCCATAGGGAGCAGCTCTTGGATTATCATCCCCACAGCAATCCTAAAACAAGTCATTTGGAGTGGAAGAGAGCACAAGTGAGACTTTTGCTTTCTATAACTCTTTGCACCTCCCATAATCTCTAAGCATCCTTCAAGGGGATGATTTTGGAGGAGATGGAGATATTTGCCTGTGATCTGTGGGGCTTCCTGTGATTACTGCACTTTTTAAAACAGGGAAAGCTTGAATGCCTTGCTCCTTAATGTGTGGTCCCAGGACCAAAAGCATCAGCATTACCAAGAATCTTGTTAGAAATGAAGAAACTCAGACCCACCCCAGTCAAAATGGATTAGAAGCTGCATTTTTAATGAGATCCCACATTAAAGTTTAAAAGTAGTGTTCTAATCTGTGCCTTTTGTCAAGGGAAAATGAAGATCATATAATTTAAAGGAAAGTCTGAGAAACTTGTGTGTGTACGTGAATTTTATTAACTTGCATTTATTGTTTTCAATGGCTAGGTAATGTTCTAAATGCATTACAAACATGATCTTCTTTAATCCTCCCCATACGCTTTGAGTTGAAAACTATTATGTTCGTTTCACCGATGAAGTAACTAACACTTAAAAAGTTCAGGTATATTGCCCAGGACCACAGAGCTAATGAGAATCAGAATCTGTCCCCAAACTTCCTTGCTAGTTCCAATTCTCAAAATACAGAGTCTTGGGCTTCCCTGGTGGCGCAGTGGTTGAGAGTCCGCCTGCCGATGCAGGGGACACCGGTTCGTGCCCCGGTCCGGGAAGATCCCACATGCCGCGGAGCGGCTGGGCCCGTGAGCCATGGCCGCTGAGCCTGCGCGTCCGAAGCCTGTGCTCCGCAACGGGAGAGGCCACAACAGTGAGAGGCCCGCGTACCGCCAAAAAAATATAGAGAGAGAGTCTTAAACTGATAATTTGCCTCTTTGTTCCTCACTTTCCTATATGCCTTTCGATGTAGAACCTATACAGTCAGGAGAAAACAGGGTCATATTAGAATGTAGCAGATTGGTAAATACTGTTTATCTCAGTAGGTTAATCTTCACACTAGTAGAATATTGATATGAATTAAATTCTGATAAAAGTAAATTATTGGAAATATTACCAACGATGTCAAGCTCTAGTTAGTCTTAATATTTATGATGACACTCTCAAAAATAACGTTATTAAAATTTTTTTGTGTCTGAATTTTTTTCACACAATAAATACTAGCTACAATTCAACACAGACATTTTGTAGGCAATTAATTAAACTATGATATAGTTAATGAACTTTGAATGACATATCATTAAGATTTGAACAGGCGCTATTTGGAAAATAACTTTCCCCCTTTCTAAAAATTTAAACTCTTGCTAACTGTGCTAAATATGAGTAAACAATGCTTAATTATAATAAAATATAGGATCATGGATTTCTGTTGTTTGCTCTCCCTGAGCTTTTCCTTTCTGGTGAGCGTAGCATATGTTTTACTACTAAGATTCATCACACAAAAAATAAAATAGAAAAAATATATTTGTCCTCCAAATGAAATGTAAAGAGGCCATGTGATCCAAACACAAACATATTAAACAACCAAATCCATTAACCAAATTTGCAAAATTCTATATTCTTGCTGACCTCGGTGTGGTGCTTGCCTCACATACTAAGAATTTAGGGCAATGACACTACTAAATGCTTCATAGCAAACACCCCATTATATTATTTATACATGTTGATTTTTCCCCTCAGTAGTATTTCTCTAGGTAAATAAAAATACGAAAGGGTAGCAAATCTAATCAATTAGGTATAGAATTCAAAACCAGTATCTCTTGTGCCTTCAGTGCATTCAAGCATGTTATTTATTTTCAATATTGAATCTAAAATGTGCAGAATATGCTCTAATTAAAGGCTCCTGAAGACAAGGTCCCTCAGTCATTGTACAGACTCTGTTTCCTAATTTGATTGCTCTTAAGCTTTCCTTCAAAATGTTTCATTCCTCTCAGGATTATACACGCACACACACACACACACAATTGTGATCTCATTCTCCCTCATCTTAATTTTTCTCAGTTATTTGCAGTTTTTGAAATGTAAAAAAGAAACATGATATTATCCGTTAGTTACTGAGCATGTACATTTTTACAGACACTGTATGAGTGGTTTTACTATGCATATGTCCTATTGAATATGTGAAACAACTGCATAATTCTATTTCTATTACTCCCTTTTATCAAAGTCAAAAACTGAGACCCAAAGAGGTTTTAAATAACTAACTCAAAGTCACACAGCTAAAAAATCAGAGCACACTGGTATTTCAACATTTTCCTTTTAAAAAGTTTCAATATCTATATTAAAATTTCTACAATGAGTTTAACAAGAATTTCAAGTCTTATGCTACTTTTAGAATGATTTTAGTGTGAATATGATGCAGTGAGCCTCATAAAATTTGTCATAAAGCGCTATAATGGGAATCTAATCCATTTCTTAAATGCACTAGGGATCTCTGGATGCTTAAGGAGATCAGTAAACTACACAGTGTTTTCTGAAGAGGGAATATGTACATAAACAAGTGGAATTGACATAATAGAAAATAAGAAAAATGGTAACATATTTTTGGTATTTTTATAATGAAATTATTGCAGAATTGTTCATGAAATTTACTTTTATATAATTTGATCTTTAAACAAAACCTACTAAGATAAGTTGATAAATTGGAGAAAAAAGAAAAATGAGTCACAAAATAGTATAATTTAATCTAAAAAAATTGTGCTGACATTTATTGCCCTACATCTCAGGAAATATTCAGTCTTTCAGAGGCACCATCATATAATCCTGGAATGCTTTACTTGCATAGACTTAGGTTTAATTTCCATAATTTTATAGCCACAGTAATTAAGAGATAGAGAAGTAAATTATTTCCCAATAAAATTAAGCTAATTAGAGTTATGTTGTTACAAAAACCTAACCCCACTCTGTCTGCAACATTCTTCTATTCTTGTTTGGTGGGAAATGATTTTTATTGGTTTTATAATTTGATAATGAATTGTGTGGCAGTTTGACTCATGCAGGATTCCTCACAGCCACAGATTATAGGCAACACCATGAACTCTAAAGATATACTAAAACCTTACTAAATAAGCAGTTATTTTACTGTCTTATTTATGATTAATAGTATGAATTTGGAAAAACCCAAATTCAGTGTTGGTGGTGCAGTATGTGACCATTGAATAGAATTAACCTCACAGCATGCATAAAAATTCAATCCATACACTGCACTTTGAAAAAAGCCTTCTAGATTGTAGTACTATAAAGATTTTAAAAAAATTAAAATAGTAATTTGTTTTTATTAAATATTAATATTAATAAGTACATTAATAATTAATGTATAAAATAAAATTTCTAGGGCTTGTCAAGGAAAAATATTTCTCAGTGACCAGCTTAACTTTAGAATATTACTAGTCCTGTACAGTACTTTTGCAAATTATTTCCTGACTCTATACTTCTCACTCCTCCTCAGCAGGTACATATACTTTGAAATTTTGGTCTCTTATTTATTTGTTGTTTTTTACTACTTTATCTCACATACTTTTACTTCAATCATTTGTTGTTTATTTTATGACCTGTTGAATTTTAGCCAAGTGGAATTAACCAATGCATATTCCTGTGTAAAATAGTTTAACTCAACCCTTGAGTGATAAGAGATACATGCATCAAAACATACATAAAAATACATACATACCTATATACATCAAAAGGGCAAGTTATGTTGGGTGAAAAAGCAGGCCTTACTGGGAAAAATAGCATGCAGATTATTGGGAGAGAATTCTCCATGTGTCTCTTAGGTTTATGCATATCTTGTGAAGAGAGAACTGACTGCCCTTTCTTTTGGAATATAATTTCAAAGACGTTTGTTTAGTGTACAATCTTAGAAGACAGAGATAGAATCTCTCTGGAGCAAAGGGAAGGTTTGGAAGATAGAGATGGTGTCACTTTCCAAACAAAAGTGCAGCCCTGTTTACTGTTCAGTTTAATCAAGGTAATATTTGCATCTGGTAAAAAGTGTAGGGCTTCCCTGGTGGCGCAGTGGTTGGGAGTCCACCTGCCGATGCAGGGGACACGGGTTCGTGTCCCGGTCTGGTAAGATCCCACATGCCGCGAAGCGGCTGGGCCTGTGAGCCATGGCCGCTGGGCCTGCGTGTCCGGAGCCTGTGCTCCGCGGCGGGAGAGGCCACAGCACTGAGAGGCCCGCGTACCACAAAAAAAAAAAAAAAAAAAAAAGTGTAGGTACACTTGCTGCCCACTGTAGAACATTCAGGTTTTGTAAGCCCAGGGTTTCTCTTCTATAACACAATTACTATGCGTAATGTGTCATCTGGATCTATTTGCATTCCTCTATGGGAATCATGGTTTATAACTTGGTTAAAATGCCATTACTCCGGTTCCTATTACTGT
This sequence comes from Grampus griseus, assembly GCF_964374135.1. Classification (NCBI taxonomy): domain Eukaryota; kingdom Metazoa; phylum Chordata; class Mammalia; order Artiodactyla; family Delphinidae; genus Grampus; species Grampus griseus. The sequence goes on from NC_138998.1 coordinate 92,866,604, forward strand.
TTTGAGTAATAAATTTGTGTCTGATCCAAGGACACATATCTTCTACCAACTTTCATGCAATCTACAGAAATTTTATTTAAGAAAAAAATTACTTAAGCTCAAAGGACAGTGAGACTTACAAAAGTTAACTTGGCCTACCTCATTCCTCTCCCCTGCTCTGTGGTGGTCTTAAAAAACATCAGACTTACAATTTATGGTAATGATGAAGACCAGCAATCTTGCAGGTATTGGAAGAGATAGGCCAAATTTGGAGCACCTTATAAATCCCTGCTCCCAGGCATTGTCACCATTTGTTCTATCTGTGGCCCTATAGAAAAGCCCTATTCTAATGGTATTGTCAATTTGTGACTTGACTTGGAACACCCTTCGTAGAAAAGGCCCTTTTCCCAGGGTATTTTTCAAAAAGAATCAGCTGCAACTGATTAACACCAAAGCTGCCAAAGACTGTGGTACTAGTTGAAGCAAACAAAAGCCTAGACAAAGTTTAAAAGTAAGGTTTGGGAAGTAGATGTCCATAGGGTACTTTGAAACGCACTGACAGATTGCTGAGGATTTAGAAGGATGTGTGCATATGCAGCACTGTGTGCATGCCCAGGCAAGATATGAGACATCTCCAGTTACTTACCTCTGGCTGACTTTAGGCCCTGTGCAAGCAAGAAGCAATCGTTAATGCAGACTTGTAAACTGCCTGAGCATTGAAAGTATATCCCAACACACACACACATACACACACACACACACGCACGCGCACACACACGGCCACTTGGCTAAGGTAGAAGATATATATATATTAGCTAACCTATAAACTAATCAAGCAGTTGCTTCAGTGGCTGCATATGACAAGGAACACAAATTTTACAGAGTCCAGGGAAGTCACTCAACAAACAAACAGCAATAAAAACAACAAACAACAAAGATCAAAAACAAACTCTGGAGACAGGAGAAGAATCTCATTTCCAGAGTTTCCACATGACATTTTTATATTGTTCAGTTTCAAACAAAAATGTTAAGACATACAAAGGAATAGGAAAATATGGCTTATAAGTTAGAAAAGAAAAATCAGTCAATAGAAATTTTCCTAGAGGGGGCCCAGAAGTTGGAAAATTATAATATGTTGAGTACTTTAGATTCAAAAAACCAAATAATTTGAAAGTAAAATGATGAAATATATGCAAATATAACCTAGAAAGAGAGTGGCTATGCTAACCTCAAAAAAAGAATAGTCATTAAGATAGTAATTACTACTAAAGACAATGAGGGACAGTGCATAATGATAAAAAATTAGAGATAACAATTATAAGTATATATGCACCTAACAAGAGAACATCAAATTATGTGAAACTAAAGCTGATAACAGTAGACAGAAATAATTTAACAATAAGTTCATGACTTCAATATTTTATTCTCAATAATTGATAGAACTAGTTGTTATTAAAAATTAGAAATTAACGGTAATTTGTTATTAGAAAGTAACAATATTTAGAAAACTTGTGTAGAGCAATCAACCAACTTGATCTAAGAGACATCTACAGAACACTAAAAGCCAAAACAGCAGAGTATACTTTCTTTTGACATGCTCATGGAACATTCTCCAAGGTAGTCTGTATGGTATGCCATAGACCAGTTTTAACACATTTAAAAGAATAAAAGTCATACAAAATATGAATTACGTACAAAATAATGCCAAAATATAAATTAAAAATTGAAAGAAATTTGGTAAATCAACATATATTAAAGTTGACATAAAATCTTAGGTAAATATATTATTTTCTTTTTGTCCTTCGGCCCCTACTAATCATTACAAAAGATATATATGTATCCATATTTAAAAAGTGTTTTTGGCAACTGGTCTGTTAAATCTTATGTGTTTATATTAAAACTATCAACAATGAGGACAAAATAAAAGAAACTACAAAGAAGCTGTAGTACAAAGATGCTAAAATTGAGGGCAAAACAAATAAAATTCTGTTTTTATTCTTGTTTTCCAGTTGAAATCGAGGTGAAAACTCTATCTCATTTTGTTAGCTTCATGTTCTGGCTATAATTTGGGCAACAGAGATACATGAGACTTGCCTAGTGAAGAGCTGGCAGTCCATTAGTAAATCCTTCAGGGAATCTTAAAACCAGGGAGAGAGATCCTTACAAATTAACAGTAAAATGAGATAAGAACCATTCCTCTTGGAAGAAAAAACTTCGAGAAGTGCACCACAAATACAAGATATGTTAACCTTGGACTGAAGTTTAAGTGGCTTGATACAAATTAGTTCAGTCTTTTTTTCTGGGTCTCACTGCAGATTTAACCTGGTGAGTTGATACAATGCAATTACTTAAAACATCATTATTCTAAGTTCTATGTGAAGTCATGCTATTCTGTCCCTATTTAAGAAAGATAATATATACATCATAATATGGTATTCCATAGAAACAATGAAATAAAAAGAGGATATCTTTTCCAATAAAGTGGCATTGCTTGGCTGAATACAAAAATTGCCTCTTCTGAGAATATCTGTGTAATTTAATCACTCATTTGGCAAATACAACTTTTTATAAAGCACTGTATTTAAAAACACACGTGAGAGTAAATCCCTTATAAGAGATACACACATTGGTTTAACTTCATACATAAGACATGAGGAAATTCTGAATAAGAAAACACTCTCAGAGGTGCAATATTAATGATGTAAGGCAACAAAACAAATGGGAATGACTGTTTATTAGTTTCTGAAAATCTTCACACATATATAAGACTCTGTTACTGTGTCTTGGCTCATTTTTATTTTTTCATTGTTATGTTTTTAACCTTTTTCAAAAAATGTTTTTCCTCTCTGTCCTTACTCCTAAACACATGGGTGTACACACACACACATCCCAATACTCACATACAAGGATTCCATTAATTTATAATACAGAAAAGAAAAATCCAACCAACCTATGTCTTAAGTAAATTTCGACTTATTATTTTCTCATTTAACAGGAAAAACAGATATAGTCATTTTAGGACTGAACTAATTTCTTCATAATGACGTCAATGATTCAGTTGCCTTATAAATTTCTACTCTGTCATTTTTTTTTTTTTTTTTTTTTTTGCCGTACGTGGGCCTCTCACTTTTGTGGCCTCTCCCGTTGCGGAGCACAGGCTCCGGACACGCAGGCTCAGCGGCCCAGCCGCTCTGCGGCATGTGGGATCTTCCCGGACCAGGGCACGAACCCATGTCCCCTGCATCGGCAGGCGGACTCTCAACCACTGCGCCACCAGGGAAGCCCTCTACTCTGTCATTTTTAGTTTATGGGCTTCATCCTCATATTTATCACCTCAGAGTCCCAAGAAATCTTCTTCACTTCCATTATATATCTGTATTTCCAGCAGGGAAAAAGAATAGGAAGATGGATAAAATAATATTAATCACCCAAATTTGTTCTTTTTCAAGGATATTTACTGGGAGCCTTATCCAATATCATCTACTAACATCTCTTTCGTCAGAATTATTGTGTCAGATACTTTTTTTTTGGTTATGAATAATGATGAGAAATGTAGTTAGTTTAAAGCTGAGCACATTGCCCCCAAACTAAATATAAGTTCTGTTAGTTAGCAAGAAAAGGAGGGTGAATATTGAATTGGAATTTGTCAGTGTGTGTGCACATACACACAGGTTTGAGTCGAATATACTCCATTAAGCTCTCCTGTTTTGTTTTTTTCTTCTGGCTCTCTGCCACTTATATAGTATAAGTAACAATTTTTTTTTTTTTTTTTTGTGGTACGCGGGCCTCACTGTTGTGGCTTCTCCCATTGCGGAGCACAGGCTCCAGACGCGCAGGCTCAGCGACCATGGCTCACGGGCCCAGCTGCTCCGCGGCATGTGGGATCTTCCCGGACCGGGGCACGAACCCGTGTCCCCTGCATCAGCAGGCAGACTCTCAACCACTGCGCCACCAGGGAAGCCCTAAGTAACAATTTTTAATACTCTCTATTCTTCACTGTGCATCCCTTTACCTAACACATTGCCTAGGAAATGGGGACATTTAAGAAATATATGTTAATTTGTGCTTATATATCTGTGTGTATGTGTATATACATGAGTAAACACATCAGATTAGGTTTGAAACTGGTAAGCTTATGATGCCAGCAGCCTGGTGACGTCCAGAATTCATTGATGGTGACTGCCAACTAGAAACTGTTAAATAAGACTGCAGAAGTTCTATTGAGAACACAGAAGGAAAAAAGGAAAATCCTTGTATTTTTTTTAGCAAATTTATATAACCTTATTTTGTACTCCTTATCAGAAAAGCAATATATGTGAAAGTTGATTCTCACTGTCTGACTTTTTCTGTTTGTTTTTTTTGTTAAATTCAGTAAAAAAAAAAAAAAAAAGAATGTTAAGAATGAGTCAACTCATATGAAAGCCATGTGAACAGGTAGCAGCTTCCCAGGATAGTGCATCAGAGTACAAGATAAATGAGTATAAACGAAGAATTCATTTCAGGGAATTAGATGTTGATGTATGTTTTGTGCCTTATGGGCTTGTTTCACTGAATGAATTTGAAAAATAATAAACTTTCTTGTAAGCTGATTGGAAAAAATTGAGAAAGCTTTTAAAAAATCTGTTTATAAGTAGTTCACATGATTATAAAAGCAAAAAGAAATAATAACTATGAAGTTTGTGTGTGCGTCTTTGTGTGTGTGTGTATATGTGGTAACTCTGATAATAGAAGTCATTTATTTAATTCAACAAACCAATAAGCAGCTATTAGTATCTTGATTTTATAGATTTAAAAAACTGATGGGCTTCCCTGGTGGCGCAGTGGTTGAGAGTCTGCCTGCCGATGCAGGGGACACGGGTTCGTGCCCCGGTCAGGGAAGATCCCACATGCCTCGGAGTGGCTGGGCCCATGAGCCATGGCTGCTGAGCCTGCACGTCCGGAATCTGTGCTCCACAACGGGAGAGGCCACAACAGTGAGAGGCCCGCGTACCACAAAAGCAAAACAAAACAAAACAAAACTGATAATCGGAGTTTAGTAATGTCCTCAAGTATAAGAGCTGGTTAATGGAACATCTAGGATGTCCCTCTCTTCAGAGTCCTTTTGCGATATATGGCGCATTCAACCCACAATTTTCTTAAAAATAGATATTCTGAGGAATTTGTTGTAGAATATAATTGCCTTTATATAATTCCCTGCTTTGGTTACCCATTGGGCAGGCATATTCTTTAATAAGATTGTCTACTTATTAAAATGTGACTTTTAAAAAGTTTTCCAAATTACTCACATACAAGTTTTATCTTAGAATTTTAAGATTCGTTGTTTATCTGTATATCTCTGTTTAACTCAGCCATCACCTCAGTGGTTTAACAGCCTTCTTCTTTTGTGCTGTCACTTGGTCTTAGACCCTTCGTACTGAAGAGTCATATTATTTTCTGTCTCTTCTTATACAGCAGCTCTTTTCATCCTATCTATCTATCTATCTATATCTATATCAATATCATCTATATCTATATCTATGTAGGTTTATGTGTGTACGTGTGTTTCTCATTGATCTTTCCCTGCATATTATTTTATTTTAACTTTCTGAAGGTGCACATTTAGAGTTACATACAGCATGCCATAATTTTAATATTATTTTATTTAAGAAAATTGAGCACTTGATTTTAATAAGGTACTATACCAGACCTCTTAATATTTTCTCTTTTGTTTCTGTTTGTCTCCATCATGCCAATATATTCTTTTAAGCTATAGCAGCACATTAGGAACAACTTATTGGCTCATTTACATGGTCATATGTTTGGGCAAGACACTTTTTCATTAAAAAGTTATTTTGGGAGGGGCAATGTCCTTGGCATTGTGAATTCTATGTATCAAATATTTTAATAAAAATGCCTTCCAAATAAAAAACCCATATTTTCCAATTAACTTTTAGATATGAAACTGAATAAAACAAATATCTACTTAAAGTAATTTATTAATTTTATATGTGTAAATACATGTCATCTTTGTAAAATGTATTAATTCTTGTATATTGTTTACATATATGATAAAATTAAATTTTACATCTACTTTAAGCATCTTTTTCTCTGCAATAAATATAAAAAAAATTCAGATGCTGTGCTGGCATCTTTTATAACAATTTTTGATTTATTAACACACTATTCCAGAGAATATCGGGGTTTTTTTTTTTTTTTTTTTTTTGCGGTACGCGGGCCTCTCACTGTTGTGGCCTCTCCCGCTGCAGAGCACAGGCTCCGGACGCACAGGCCCAGCAGCCATGGCTCACGGACCCAGCCGCTCCGCGGCATGTGGGATCTTCCCGGACCGGGGCACGAACCTGTGTCCCCTGCATCGGCAGGCGGACTCTCAGCCACTGCGCCACCAGGGAAGCCCGAGTATATCGTTTTTACTTCCTTTTAAGCCATTTAATATGGATTATTTTTCCTTGTGTGAATTTCGTTTTTAGTTCATGTAGTACGATACCTGAAGAATCCATTCACACATCATTGGACTGCTGTTTTTATGTTTGTATTTTGTCTTTTTATGATTACCATATTTTAGTTACTTGCTTCTAGTGACTTAAAATGTTTATTTGCAATTACATCAAATAATTGCAATTGTGAAGTTGCATCTTTGAGTTTAAATGGCACATCTGTGTTGTTTGTTTGTTTAACCCCATGATTTTATTTAACAATTTTAAAACAAATTTCTTTAAGTATGCAAATTGATATTGATTGAAAATGTTTCTGGTTATTCTATATTCCCTGAACCATATTTAGGGCTCAAAATACAGCATTATATTTTATCCATTTTAAGACGTTTATTTTCATGTTTTAACAACTTTGAAATTAGGATGTCTCTTATAGTCAGTGATATGTCATAGTTTAATTGCAATCATTTTTTCCCTTTTTAGTAATATATAAAATAATGTGCCTCTTCCAATGAATGGCATTTTAAATTTGATGAACTAGAGCAATTGAGTACTTTGTAACAACCGATATATTTAATGAATCCCTCTTTTCTGGGGAATAATTATGTACATCCAAGTTTGTACATTTGGGAACAGATGGAACATGGTTTCTAACTTAAAGCTCTCATGGAGGAGAATAATTACACTGCAGTTAGTAATGTCTATAATAGAAGTATAAAGAAAGCTCTGCTGGAGTCCACTGAAGGGCTGAACAGAGTGTCTCACTGTAGAGAGTCAGAAAAGACTTTAAAGAGTAGATGACTTTGAGGTGAAATTTGTAAAATTAGGCTTTTATTAGGTGGAAAATGTGAAGAGGAAAATTTGAACAGAGGAGGAAGCCTGTGAATAAATATGAAGACCAATGAAACAATGACATGATCTAGATGCCCAATTATTCTGACTGGATTATAGGGTGTGGGACAAAATTGTGAAAATAATCTGAAAAATTATACAGGAGCACTTAAATAAAAGTCTGTGGCCTTAATAAAGAAAATGGACTTTTTCTTGTAGGTAAAAGAGCACCATGGAACAGCTATTATTATCCACTATATGATTTAGAATGATCAGTATGAGGGCAATGTGCAGATCAAGACGAAAAGGCTGGAAGTAGGAAGATATAACAGGTTGATGAAGAGAGGACCTTAAAAGAGAAACAGTATAGCACAAGAAGAGTGATTGTATCTAGAGATTATCTAGGAGAAATTATCTGGCATATGTGATAATGTTACTGAACCAAACGTGGATCCATTGTCCTGTGGGCAGTAAAGTCAATGTACTGACACCAGGTGGTGGTGAAGGAAAGTACAGCGTTTATTGCAGGGCACCAAGCAAGAAGAAACAGGCAACTCATGCTCAAAAGACCTGAACTCCAAGTTTCAAGGAAGGGGTTTTAAAGGGAGTGTGAGGGAGGGGGCTGCAGGGTACTTGATCACCTAGTGCACAAATGTCGGATTGGTTGGCATGAGGTGAAGTTTCAAGCATCATCAACCTTCTGGTTTCAACCAGTCTAGGGTCTATGTTCTTGCAGTCCATAGTTTTCATCTGGTGGAGGTCTGCTTCCTGTAAAAACAACTTAGGAGTGTGTGTCAGGAGTTTATCTATATCTTTCAAGGAACTGTGTGTTTGGTGATTCTGCTATGTGACAGATTTATAGTCTAAATTTTACCAGTTTCCCAGCCCAACAGCTAATTTTTGTTTCTACACCTTTACATTTCCTAATCATTAACTCTTGAGTCGGCCTTTAGAGACTCAAGGGAGGCCTGGGAGACTAAAGCAAAAGCCTGTTACTTCAAAGGACAGGGACACAAAGGCTTGTATATGGTTTCAATAGTAGACTACATGAAAAAAGAAAGAACTTGAACATGAGCATTTAGGATTTGGGGAACATTAGCTGAGATAATATGTAAAGGAGTAGCTTTGGTGAGAATGTATGTGTTGTTCTAGGTATGGAGATGTCCAGTAGATAGAAATAGTATAAAGTCAGATATCTTAACTTGTAGTAGGCCTCAGAAAAGTAATCATTATAACTATGGAGGATTTTATGTCATAAATAATACCACACAGCTCTTACTTAAAGCTTAAATGTTGCTTAAGTTAATTGTTCCTGGACTGTTTGGGGGAAGCACTAGAGAGCACAGGGTTATTTTAAGAGTTTCTTGGATGGTGGAGGTTGTGGGATTTGATAAAAGTAAGTAAAATTTTAGTTTCTTCATCACACTTCACCAAGAGGAGCTCTGCTGATATTTAATTTATTTGTCTATGTTCCTTGGTATGATTTCATTGGAAGAGAGACAGAGACAGACAGACAGACAAACAGGACAGAGATTTCCCATGTACCCACTGCCCTCACTACACATGCACAGCCTTTCTTATTACCAATATCCTCCACCAGAGTTGTACATTTGTTACAATTGGTAACTAATAGATTAACCTCAATTTACACATTATTATCACCCAAAGTCCATAGTTTACATTGGGGTTGACTCTTGGTATTGCACATTATATGGATTTGGACTAATATATAATTACATATATTCACCAGGTAATTATAGTGTCATACATAGTGTTGCTACTGGTCTAAAAACCTTCTGTGCTTTGCCTTTTCATCCCATTCTCCCCCCGTCCCTTGGCAACTGCTGATCTTTTTACTGTCTACATAGTTTTGCCTTTTCCAGAATGTCATGTAGTTAGAAATGTACAGCATGTAGATATTTCAGAATGCCTTACTTCATTCTCCATGTCTTTTCATGGCTAGATAGCTCATTTCTTTTGAGCAAAATATTATTCCATTGTCTGGGTATAATTCAATGTATTTATCCATTCATCTACTAAAGGACATCTTGACTGCTTCCAAGTTTTAGTGATTATGAATAAAGCTGGTATAAATATCCCTGTGCAGGTTTGTATGTGGATATAAGTTTTCACTTCATTTGGGTAAATACCAAAGAGCACAATTTCTGGATCGTATAAGAGTATGTTTAGTTTTACAAGAAACTGCCAAACTGTCCTCCAAAGTAACTGTACCATTTTGCGTTCCCACCAGAAATAATGAGAGTTTTGGTTATTCCATACTCTCTACAGTATTTGGTGTTGTCAGTATTCTGAATTTTGCCAAAGGTGTGTAGTGTTAATAGGTGTGTAATGGTATCTCGTTGTTTTAATTTACATTTCCATGATGACAAATAATATGAAGTACCTTTTTCTAAGTTTATTTGCCATTTGTATAACTTTATTTTGAAGTGTCTGTTAAGGTCATTGGCCCACTTTTTAATTGCTTTTTTATTGTTGAGTTATGAGTTACTTTTATATTTTGGATAACAGTCATTTATCAGATACATCTTTTGCAAATATTTTCTCCCAGTTTGTGGTTTATCTTTTAATTCTATTGTCCTTCACAGAGAAGAAAATTTAATTTTAATAAAGTCCAACTTAATTATTTCTTCCATTGATTGTGTGTTTGGTGTTGTATCTCAAAAATCATCATCAAACCCAAGGTCACCTAGACTTTCTCTTATGTTATCCTCTCGGAGTTTTATAGCTTAATGTTTTACATTCGTGTTTGTAATCTATTCTTAGTTAATTTTTTGTGAAGGGTGTAAGGTCTTTGTCTAGGTTCAATTTTTTTGCATGTTGATGTCCAGTTGAAAAGACTATCTTTGTTCCATTGTATTGCTTTTGCTCCATTGTCAAAGATAAGTTGACTATATTTATATATTCTATTTCTGGTCTTTCTGTTATGTTCCATTGATCTAGCCATCTACATTTTTGTCAATACTAAGCTGTCTTGATTATTGTAGCTTTATAATAAGTCAATATCTGGAAGTATCAGTCCTCCAACTTTGTTTTTCTCCTTCCATTTGCTATTCTGGGTCTTTTAGCTCTGCATATAAATTTTAGAATAAAATTGTCAATATTCACAAAGTAACTTGCTGGAGTTTTGATTGGGATTGCAATGAATCTATACATCAAGTTGGGAAGAACTGCCATCTTGACAATATTGAGACTTCTTATTCACAAGCATTAAAGATCTCTCCATTTGCTTAGTTCTTTGATTTCTTTCATCAGAGTTCTGTAGTTTTGCTCATATAGTTCTTAAACATATTTTGTTAGATTTATATTGCTAATGTAAATGGTATTGTGTTTTAAATTTTAAATTACACTTGTTTATTGCTGATATATAGGAAAGTGATTGACTTTTATATATTAATGTTGTATCCTATAACTGTCCTATAATTGCTCATTAGTTCCTGAGGTTTATTTTTTCTGTTCTTTCAGATTTTCAACTTTTCAATCATGTCGTCTGAAAGCAAAAACAGTTTTATTTCTTCCTTCTCAGTGCCATTTACTTTATTTTCTTGTCTTACTGCATTACCTAGGACTTCCAGTACAGGGTTGAAAAGCAGTGGTGAGAGTGGACATTCTTGTCTTGTTTTTAATCTCTGTGAGAAGGCTTCAAGTTTTTCATCATTAGTATGCTATTAGCTAAACGTTTCTTTAATAGATATTCTTTATCAAATTGAGGAAGTTCCCTTCTACTCCTAGTTTACTTAGAGCTTTCATCATATATTAGTGTTGGAATTTTGTCAAATATTGAATACTTTTTCTACATCTATTGATATCATGCGACTTTTTGTTTTGTTTTGTTTTTTTGCCTTTTGATGTGATGGATTATATTAACTGCCTTTTGGAATGTGAACTAGCCTTGCATACCTGGAATAAATCCTACTTGGTCATGGTGTATAATTCATTTTATACATTGTTGGATTCAATTTGGGAACATTTTGTTGACAATTTTTGCACCTGTGTTCCTGAGAGGTATTGGTTTGTAGCTTTCTTGTAATATCTTTGTCTCGTCTTGGTATTCAGGTAGTGCTGGCCTTCAGCTTCTGTCTTTTGAAAGAGATTATAGAGAAGTGGTGTAATTTCTTTCTTTAAGTGGAATTCACTTTTTATCTGAGCCTAGTGCTTTCTGTTTTGGAAGCTTATTAATTATTGATTCAATTTTATATTTGATAAAATCTTATTCAGATTATTCTTGTATAAGTTTTGGCAGGTGTGTCTTTCAAGAAATTGTTTAATTTCATCTATGTTATCAAATTTTAGGGCATAGAGTTTTTTATAGTATTCCTTGATTATCCTTTTTCTGCCCTTGGGATCTGTTGTGATGTCCCCTATTTCATTTTTGATATCAGTAATACATGCCCTCTCATTTGTCTTAGTTATTCTGGTTAGAAACTTATTGATTTTATTGTTTAGAAAAATTTTAAATAGAATGGTAAAGAAAATCTCACCAGGAAGTTGGCATTTAAAAACAAACAATCAAGCAAAAAGTTTGTAGGAAGAAAAGTGTGAATCATGTGTATATTTGGGGAAAGTATAAATGTGAAAATGTGTTTCAGGCAGAGAAAACAGCAAGAGGAAATCCTTGAATTTTAAGCTTGTCTGGTGTGCTCCAGGAATAGGAATGGTGCCAAAATAGCTAGAATTAAATGAGCATGATTGGGGAGATAGTATAAAAAGAGATCAGACATGCTATGAGAAAGTGCTTAGATTTTATAGGTTATTTTATGCAATGTAAATATTGGGATATTTATTTCAAGTAAGATGGAATTTTATTGGAAATGGGTGAGCCTTTACATTAAAAAAATCACTTTACCTTTTGATAAAGATGGGGTAGACAATACTAGAAGCATTTATCAGATAGAAAACATTTTGTGATTATCCAAGTGAGAGATAATGGTGGCTTGGACCAGAGTCTTAGCAATGGAGGCTCTGAAAAATTGCTGTGTCATAACCACTAGGATTTGATCATTTGTTTTTTAAAAGCCCCAAGTAAATTACAATTGCCAAGTTTATACATACATACATACATACATATGTGTGTGTGTGTGTGTATAAAGAGAGAGAGAGAGAGCGCTTCTGTATACAAGAAAAGTGATGGGAGTAATACGAAAATAATAACTAACAGTTATTGAATGCTTAGTAGCTTAGTATATGTCAGGCCCTGTTCTGTGTGTTTGAGATATATTTACTCAGTTAATCGTGATAATAACCCTTTAAGGTAAGTAAGTACTATATATATATGACTATTATAAAGAAAATAAACTTTCTGTATATGGTGCTATCCAAAGTCCCCAAGTTAATAAATGGAATAGAAACTAAAACCTAAACAATTTAATCTAGAACCTACACACCTCACCATTGTTGTATATTGCTTCCCTCCTGAATATAAATGTGAAGGTAGAAGAATGAGCAAGTATGTGTGCTGAATTTTCAGCTTTTTTATGGAAAGGCATAGGAGGTTTTCAACATTTAATGAATCAAGTACACAATTTAATTCACATTATACAATTGTACAATTATAGAAGTAATCATCAGAAGCACTAAAACCAGAAATGTTTAATAGAAACTCCCTCTTGGGAATGATTCTCTAAAACAGGGAAGATAAGGGCAGAAGCCGTTACCTTAAAACCGAACTTCCATGATCACCCCAGTCAGTGCCCACTTTACATGTTTACTAGGCTCACCCACTTTATGGGAAACATTTTCACTGTTAGATGTAAGATGATTTTTTTAAGCGCTAAAAGTTATATTCTGCTTTATTATCAGTAGAAGGATTTTATGAAAGTCAATGAAATTGTAACCTCATAAACATTAGGATTTTATGGAAGATAGTGCTAATCTCTAATGTAACTCCAGCTCCTTAGCTATTTGAGAGACTTTTGAATAAATAGACTTGGTCTAGTGTTTGTCCAGCTTTTTGAATTTTGATATTAGCTGTAGTATTACTGAGTTACAGATATTTGTCCACATAATTTGTGTGAGAAAAACATAGGAGGTACTCAGTAGAGGGCCAAGAGAAGATCAAGAGTGCCAATTAGTAGCCACTCAGAGTCCCCTGCCAGGAACTTTTTCATTTGTATTCAGAGGTTTGGAAAAGATGGTTATCCACGCCCAGAAGAATTCAATGTGAACTCTTGGGTGACATATAAAAGAGAAAAGTTTCATTTCCAGAGAGTAGTGGAAACACAACTAATCTTATGTCCACAATTCTTCCTTCCAAATTTATGAGAAAATATGTATAGAAATTTTTAATTTTTATTTTAATATTATAATGTAGATGAAAGTCTGAAATTTAAAAAGAAAAAACAACTCATGAAAAGAAATAGTGTATTCATTTCTTTAATTTATAACCTTTGTTTTTTCAAACAAATGACCCAGGGCTTCAAAATTACTTATGTCTTTTGTAATTTAGGATTGTTTTCTTCTTCTTTCTGAAACACTTCCTTATATACTTATTTTCTATGCCCTGTGCCTACAACCTATCCTTTTAGAACCTGATTAAAGGAAGACAGAGGGTCAAATAACTTTTGAAGCTCAATAATTTATTAATATAGCTCCAGTCAAAAACATTGACCTGAATACTGTCTTCCTTTTTAACTGAGATGTTAAATGCTATTTTAGGGATTCTTTTTTCCATTTAATTATGCTTATACTTAATTAAATCTACATAATTCAGCTGATTTCCATCATTATAAAGTATTGTTGTAGGCATGCAGAGAATAAATAGATTTGATTCTATCAGGAAGAAAGAGCAAAAGCTGAGAGTTGCTGATTCTTTAAAATATAATTTCTACTTAGTAAAGAAATTAACTCCAAAAAATACTTATGTCCTTGCTTTTTCTCAGGATCACACTCAAGTAATGAGCAATTGGGTAATCTCCAGAGCCTATCCTAGGTTTAATGATAATTTTCCCCTTATCTTTCCCTTTACTTTCTTTACTCTTTTTTCTTCTTGGTCTACAGTCCTCTGCATGCCCCAAATTCTAAAGCTTTCCCCTGATTTCCCAGAGATTCTTCTGTGACACATGTGATTCTCCACCCTGAATTCAAACTAATCTATAATTTCTTAGCTAGTGTCTTGTGCTCTTGATCTCGTCATCCTTTCCCTACCTCAACTGTCAACAATTCAATATGATAACTCATATGAGACTCATCTGTGCCCATTTAGTATTTCCTCATAGGAGTAATTCTCTAACTAGATATTTAGGGCTGCTGGGGAAACATATTTTCAGAGTGTAGTGAGTTCTGTACAAGAATCTATGAAAACCTTTTATTTGTATTTCAAAGATCATCTATTATAAGCATATTTTACCTACTTATTATTGGGATAAGTATTGAATCATTTGGTATCTAAAGGAATTATTCAGTGGATGATTATCATCATTTTTGCAGCATGCATAGATCCAAAGACCCTCCATGAAACTGTAGTTAGTTCAATAGTTCAAATAGAGAAAAACAGTGGAAAAATTAAGCCATTATATCATGTCTAGGAAAAAACGCATGTAGGGGAGAAAAAAATTTCCTTAACTCCCTTAGGATCCCTGGCTGAGCCTGAAAATTAGACTGACAAAGACAAACCAACAGGAGAAACACATAAAAATGTATTTAATTAATAGAAGTTTTATGTGATATGGAGACCTTCATAAGGAAATGAAGACTTAGAAGAAATGATTAAGTCTGATGATTTTATACTGTGTTTGATGAAAAGTGGAGAGCTGTGGGAAAACCTGATAGCACAAAGGGTATGAGCCAAGGGTAGTAAACTGGGGAAAACTTAGCAAGGCCTATTCATTCAGATTCCTCTTAGTGTCTTTCCATCTTTGCAGATAAAAATGTTACTTTCCTCTGGATATGAAGTCTCCTCTTACATGAAGGTCCTATGATCTGCTTCAGGGGAGAAAGGGGAGTTTAGAGATCCCTTCACCTGCTGTTGCTAGTATTCCTTAAAATCTTCAATATGCCAAAGCACCATATTTCAGGAGCAATGCATCCTGAACCCCAATAGGTATATCAAATTTAAAGAAATCAATTCTATCACCATCAATGCTCAATTTACATGACTAGCAAAAGTAATATGTCAGTCATATCTCTTTAATACTAACTTGCTAAAATTCATTGACAATAAGAATCCTGGTCAGTGTAAAATGAGTAAATGCTATGTCCCTGATTCTATCAGTATAGATTGTATATCCATTTTTGGTAAAGCCAGAGAGCTAAATTTAAATTTCAGGTGAGTGAGACAGTTTTTAGAGATACCTTGTTAAAATAAGCCTTTGAAAGTCGTTCCCAGGAAGTTGTTCCCATATTATTTTGGCTAAATGTAAATTGGAATTATCCTGAGTTAGCAAGTATATTTTCAAGTTATTAGACTGTTTTGCACAGTATACTTAAGTATACTTATGTTACATTTTACTAAAGTCAAAATGAAGAATCAGAATAAATCTAGACCTGAACCTGATGCTACTGTTTGTATTTTTAAACTTCACATTAGAAGTTGGTCAACTGGTTTTAGGAAAAACAAGGTCTGTCACATTAAACTATGTATGCTATTGAATTTTATTGTTTTTTAAGAATCATTTGTATCTAGCTTATAATTTTATTGTTAAAATTTAATAATGTTTGTATCTATTGTTATATTTATTTGTTTTTAAATAGCATCAAAAGAAATATAAAATACATTGACACAGAGCCAAGTAAAATTGTTGCATTACTTTTCACTTGGATATCACTGAAGTTTGAAGAAAAATGCCTCATAGCTTCTGCAGATAAAGGGATTGTTAGTCTCTAAGTTAAATGTTTCAATTAGAAGAACTGATTTGTTTTAACCTTTTGCTAATATTAGCATTTAAATGAAGAAAAGTACATTTATGAGGAAAATTTTTATTCTATGGCTAGTCAGCTAAGACATGCCTTTTTTTTTGTCTCACCGTTGTGGCCTCTCCCGTTGCAGAGCACAGGCTTCGGACGCGCAGGCTCATCGGCCATGGCCCACGGGCCTAGCTGCTCCGCGGCATGTGGGATTTTCCCCGACCGGGGCATGAACCTGTGTCCCCTGCATCGGCAGGTGAACTCTCAACCACTGCGCCACCAGGGAATCCCTAAGACATGCCTTTTGCACAGCTAAAAAACACACACAAAGTATTTTTACCCATAACTTTCAAGTCATATCTTGACAGTTATCTATTTTCTTACAAATTATGCCATCCTCCAAACTGAAGTTAGTTCTCCATCGTCTCAAAAATGTTACATTTTGATTACTTTAAAGGTGAACACTTTATAAAGACAAGTCCTTCAAAATATCTCATTTATTTTGATGCCTGCAAATTGTTTTGCTTTCTTTGCTGTCTCACATCAGTGATCAGTTTTCTTCACAACACAAGGTACTAGGAGGAATGGGAACTCTACCAGGTTTAATGTTACTAACAGAAAATTTTAATTTTTTTTTTCCATAGGATCCTAGGTTTTAATCATATATACTTTAAAAAAGCAATTATTTTAATATGGAATAGTACAAACACATATAGATTTTATAATCACTGGCATTCAGAGTGTCTCATCTTCCTGGACATCTGCTTTTACTTACATGGGAATGCATGTGTGTAACTGTACGTAATATTTTACTTTTTTAAATTTTTTATTTTTTAAAACCTTTATTGGAGTATAATTGCTTTACAATGGTGTGTTAGTTTCTGCTTTATAACAAAATGAATCAGCTAAACATATACAAATATCCCCATATCTCCTCCCTCTGGCATCTCCCTCCCACCCTCCCTATGCCACCCCTCTAGGTGGACACAAGGCACCAAGCTGATCACCCTGTGCTATGTGGCTGCTTCCCACTAGCTATCTATTTTACATTTGGTAGTGTATATATGTAAATGTTACTCTCTCACTTTGTCCCAGCTTACCCTTCCCCCTCCCCTTGTCCTCAAATCCATTCTCTACATCTGCATCTTTATTCCTGTCCTGACCCTAGGTTCATCAGAACCATTTCTTTTTTATAGATTCCATATATATGTGTTAGCATACAGTATTCGATTTTCTCTTTCTGACTTACTTCACTCTGTATGACAGACAATAGGTCCATCCACCTCACTACAAATAACTCAATTTTGTTTCTTTTCATGGCTGAGTAGTATTCCATTGTGTATATGTGCTGTGTCTTCTTTATCCATTCATCTGTTGATGGACACTTAGGTTGCTTCCATATCCTGGCTATTGTTAATAGAGCTGCAATAAACATTGTGTTAAATGACTCTTTGTGAATTATGGTTTTCTCAGGGTATATGCCCAGTAGTGGGATTGCTGGGTCATACGGTAGTTCTATTTTTTAGTTTTTTAAGGAACCTCCATACTGTTCTCTGTAGTGGCTATATACAATATACAATTGTGGTTATATACAATTTACATTCCCACCAAAAGTGCAAGAGGGTTCCCTTTTCTCCACACCCTCTACAGCATTTATTGTTTGTAAATTTTTGATGATGGCCATTCTGACCAGTGTGAGGTGATACCTCATTGTAGTTTTGATTTGCATTACTCTAATGATTAGTGTTGTTGAGCATCCTTTCACGTATTTGCTGGCAATCTGTATATCTTCTTTGGAGAATTGTCTATTTAGGTCTTCTGCCCATTTTTGGATTGGGTTGTTGGTTTTTTTGGTATTGAGCTGCATGAGCTGCTTGTGTATTTTGGAGATTAATCCTTTGTCAGTTGCTTCGTTTCCAAATATTTTCTCCCATTCTGAGGGTTTTCTTTTCGTCTAGTCTGTGGTTTCCTTTGCTGTGCAAAAGCTTTAAAGTTTCATTGGGTCCCGTTTGTTTACTTTTGTTTTTATTTCCATTTCTCTGCGAGGGGGGTCAAAAAGGATCTTGCTGTGATTTATATCGTAGAGTGTTCTGCCTATATTTTACTCTAAGAGATTTATATGCTCTGGCCTTACATTTAGGTCTTTAATCCATTTTGAGTTTATTTTTGTGTATGGTGTTAGGGAGTGTTCTAATTTCATTGTTTTACATGTAGCTGTCCAGTTTTCCCAGCACCACTTATTGAAGAGGCTGTCGTTTATCTATTGTATAGTCTTTTATTAAAAATAAGGAGTCCATATGTGTGTGAGTTTATCTCTGGGCTTCCTATGCTGTTCCATTGATGTATATTTCTGGTTTTGTGCCAGTACCATACTGTCTTGATTACTGTAGCTTTGTAGTGTAGTCTGAAGTCAGGGAGTCTGATTTCCCCAGCTCCATTTTTCTTTCTCAAGATTCTTTTTGTTATTTGGGGTCTTTTGTGTTTCCATACAAATTGTGAATTTTTTTGTTCTAGTTCTGTGAAAAATGCCATTGGTAGTTTGGTAGAGATTGCATTGAATCTGTAGATTGCTTTGGGTCTTATAGTTATTTTCACAATGTTGATTCTTCCAATCCAAGAACATGGTATCTCTCCATCTGTTTATATCATCTTTAATTTCTTTCATCAGTGTCTTATAGTTTTCTGCCTACAGGTCTTTTTTCTCCATAGGTAGGTTTATTCCTAGGCATTTTATTATTTTTGTTGCAATGGTAAATGGAAGTGTTTCCTTAATATCTCATTCAGATTTTTCATCGTTAGTTTATAGGAATGCAAGAGATTTCTCTGAATTAATTTTGTATCCTGCTACTTTACCAAACTCATTGATTAGCTGTAGTAGTTTTCTGGTAGCATCTTTCGGATTCTCTATGTATAGTATCATGTCATCTGCAAACAGTGACAGTTTTACTTATTCTTTTCTGAGTTGGATTCCTTTTACTTCTTTTTCTTCTCCGATTGCTGTGACTAAAACTTTCAAATCTATGTTGAATAAGTGGTGAGAGTGGGCAACCTTGTCTTCTTCCTGATCTTAGTGGAAATGGTTTCAATTTTTCACCATTGAGAATGATGTTGGCTGTGGGTTTGTCATATATGGCCTTTATTATGTTAGGTAAGATCCCTCTATGCCAATTTTCTGGAGGGTTTTTATCATAAATGGGTGTTGAATTTTGTCGAAAGCTTTTTCTGCATCTATTGAGAAGATCATATGGTTTTTCTCCTTCAATTTGTTAATATGGTGTATCACATTGATTGATTTGCGTATATTGAAGAATCCTTGCATTCCTGGGATAAAACCCACTTGATCATGATGTATGATCTTTTAATGTGCTGTAGGATTCTGTTTGCTAGTATTTGGTTGAGGATTTTGGTATCTATGTTCATCAGCGATATTGGCCTGTAATTTTCTTTTTTTTTAGTATATTTCTCTGGTTTTGATATCAGGGTGATGGTGGCCTTGTAGACCTCTGAGCTGAATGCTGTTTTTCTCCTTAATAGAAATAATGATTAATGTATCTTACCCTGATCGCTTGTGAGATTGTATTAGTTTTCCACAACTATCCACTCCCCTTTCTCTTTAATACCTTGAGAGGACTACATTTCCCCCTTCCTCACATTTCCTTAACTTTGTGTTTGGCCAAGTAACTTGCTTCAGCCAAGGACATGTGGGAACACATGAAAATACATGAGTTCCAAGTTTCTATGAGCTTTCTTGCCCTCCTGCAGTCTACCATAAGAAGATTGTGACTGCTTCATGTAGTTACTGCTCTTTGCCTTGTTCCCCAAAAAGCAAATCTATACAGTGGACTTAAACCCAAGTCTAGTCAAGCTCAGTTGAGCCAAGTAGTATGCCATACAACCTACTGACCCATGAGTGAAAAATACATGTCTGTTTTAAGCTAATAAATTTTTTGATCTGTTGTTTATGTAGAATTCTTGTAGCAAAATATAAGATATTTCTTGCAGAGCTGTGATCTTCAAATAGGTTCCCATATACAAATATGATTTATAAATGTTATAGTATAAAAATATCTTACAGCCCTTATACTGCAAATAAATCAAAGACTAAAAATACACACTGTATAATTGTACTTTTGTGAAGTTGTAGAATAGGCAAAACAAGTCCATGGTGATAGTAATTGCCTCAGGGGTGAGGCTGAAGGACCTTGGCAATAATTTAATAGTATGAGCATTAAGGAACTATTTGTAGTAGTGGAAAGTTTCTAAAATTTGTTATCCATGTTGAATACAGAGATATGTACAACTGTCAAAGCTCAAATAGCTTAAAAATTATGCACCATATTATATGTTAATTATAACTCAGTAACACAAAACCCATTCAATATTGCTGACTCATCCCTGAACTTGACTTTTACATCCAAGTACACACTCAGCATTTTCACTTGAACATTCATAGGCAATTCCCACTCAGTATTCTCACAATCAAACTCCTAATTCTACCCACCCCTTAAGAAAATTTCTCTGGCAACAGTATGCCTTATCCAAGAAGAGAAAACAGCTCCATTTCCCTAGTTCTTCAGGCCAAAAATTTTTTAAAAACATTGATTCCTATCTCTCAAATAGTGCATCCAACTCATTGTCCACTCCTCACTACTTCCTCTGCAAATATCCTGGTCCAAGCTGTAGTCATTTGTAAGGCTCCCAACTTTTATCCTTGACATTCTGCTGCTCAGATAGCTAGAGTGTGCATAGTTGATACTCAATTGATATTTACTAAAGTGATGAGTGAATGAAAATGACTTTGCATCCTAGCTTTTTCTATTTAATTTCATCCAGAAGAATCGTGATCTCCCAGGAGTTATTATGGCTCAAACACCAGCTCTGCAAGCACTTACTGCTTGTTCAATCTAATTAGCATTACTTACAAAGGAAATGTAGAACAGCCCAATGCAAGTGTAAAGAAAGCATTAATCAACCTGAGTGCAAAGCTTAAAAGCAAGATAGTAAGGGAAACTACTTCCCTGCTCCTTTAATTATTCTGGCAGCCACAAACAAAACAGTATGAAGAGAGAGGATGAAGGCACTAAAAACACTGCCATGATTTTATCCTAAGGAAGTCATCCTTTCTCCCATTTTCTTCCAGGTTTCTGGCACCTCCATCCTAAACAGTTCTAAATCTTTACAAAGTGAATTCAATCACCCTAGAATTCATGCCTGAATTCTAAAATTTACAAGCCTGCCTTATATCGGTTAAGTAAAAACAAAATCTTCACAGAGAGAAGAGAGCATCAGTGAGCCCAAAACAATATGATAATGACAACCCAAGTATCTGAACACATGTTAAGACCAACTTTCCTTCTTTAACTTTGTACATTCTGGTTCTTCCAGTCATTAATTCACTTAATAATAGCAGTAAAGCATAATTTTCAAAAAGAATAAATTTATGATTCACACACAAATATAAATGAACACTTGTAAAATATTTCAGTCAACTCAATAATTAATGAGTGAGCCAATAGACATTACAACCAGTTCAAATGAGATTTTAATTACAGAGATTTTTATTCTCTACAGGACAAAATTCATTTCCATCACCATGAACAAGAATCATCTGCATTGCTGTAAGCATTACTGTTTTCTACAAGTTAACTTCTATTTACAGAGTTGTTCAGTTGTTGATTGAAGACATAGCTAGCTACACACCCCTATGGAATCCAGTATCTCCAGTAAGTCTGTTAAACAGTGCAAGCATGCCACTCAAAAGACACTTGAATTCTATTTTGCCCATTTCCAAGTCATTGTCAATTTTTCCTGGCAACAAGAAAAGGAATTACCTTACTGAACTATTATATAATAACTTTTCAAAACAAGTTCTACTGAAAAGTTTCCTAAACAGTGGAATAGTTTAAACATCTTTATTATATCAAAAAAACAGTATGTACATGTTTTCTTCTCAATTCTTCTTCGACTCATGGCTTAAAAGTTTACTCTCCAGAGGACTGACTTTTAAAAAAACAATTGCACTCCATTGCTGCAGTGAA
This sequence comes from Grampus griseus, assembly GCF_964374135.1. Classification (NCBI taxonomy): domain Eukaryota; kingdom Metazoa; phylum Chordata; class Mammalia; order Artiodactyla; family Delphinidae; genus Grampus; species Grampus griseus. The sequence goes on from NC_138998.1 coordinate 92,888,742, forward strand.
ACTATCGTTTGTCATGAGTGTGTGACTGCAAAAACGGTGACAAAGCAGCAAGCAAACTGTTACAGAAATGCTTCATTTAAATTTATTGTTTTCCATTTTTCGTTTTCATGTGTCTGTAGTCTGAGTGCTCCTGCTGGCAAGAGAAAAGCTCTTTATTCCGTGGCAAAAAGTGAAATCAATGAACAATGCTACATACATTGTACAATACTGTTCTCACAGTTTCACTAAGACACATAAACATAAATACCTCCATTCTATAAGAAATTGCTCTTTCAATTTTATACACAGAATTGCCAGTAAGCATTTGGATTTTAAAGTTCATCATGCTCTCAAATTAAAAAAAAAATATATATATATATATATAATTTTACATATACTTTAAAGTCTTCTCATCCCAATGGCTTAGAGAATGTCTTCATTTTAAATACATACATACATACATAGTATAAAAATGTAAATCATTTCAAAAATCTGAAACTGATTAGTCACCACCACCACTGCCAACAACAACCAAATAACATGAAATTTATTTTAATAAGTTTGCCAGTTTTATATTATTTCTAAGCAATTTTTTTTACTGAATATCAAATCTTGGAAAAGGTTTGAAAAATCATTACCATTTGCTAAACACACTCTTATTATCCTGTTTCACCCTTCTAAATTCAACTACCTTCTTTCTGTTTTGTATTCTCTCAGGGACAAATTCACATCTTCTATTGCCCCATGTGGAATTTTCCTTTGGGTAACATCTCCATGATTTTTCCACATTTGGATAAAATGAAAAAAATATTATGGTTCACATAAACCTACATCCAAATCATCTATACTAGCATAAAAAGCCATTTTTTTGATGGTAACATCAGTTCTTTTTTTATTTTTTACAAATGTAACATCTTACTCATTTTATTTTGTTTTTAGTTTTTCAATTGTGTGCTTGTTATTTAGTTGTCTTGTGACAAAATTATTATTAAATTTAATCCCAACAGATGTTTTTTATATAATTCAATAAATATTGCATGCATCATTTATTATTTCTTGATATGCAAAGAATCCATGATGATATTACATATTTAAATATGCTACGGTATATTTAAAATGTTATGGGAGAGACCTTCAAAATGGCGGAGGAGTAAGACATGGAGATCACCTTCCTCCCCACAAATACATCAGAAATACAACTACATGGGGAACAACTCCTACAGAACACCTTGCCTTTTGGGCAAGAAACTCCCCACATACCTGGGCAGGGCAAAGAAAAAAGAAAAAAGAGACAAAAGAACAGGGATGGGACCTGCACCTGTGGGAGGGAGCTGTGAAGGAGGAAAGGTTTCCACACACTAGGAAGCCCCTTCACTGGCAGAGATGAGGGGTGCGTGGGCAGGAAGCTTCAGAGCCACGGAGGAGAGCGCAGCCACAGGGGTGTAGAGGGCAAAGCGGAGAGATTCCTGCACAGAGGATCGGTGCCGACCAGCACTCACCAGCCCGAGTGGCTTGTCTGCTCACCCGCTGGGGCGGGTGGGGCTGGGAGCTGAGGCTCGGGCTTCGGAGGTCGGATCCCAAGGAGAGGACTGGGGGTGGCTGCCTGTGCGAGGAGAGGGGTTTCAGAGCACCACCTAAACCAACTCCAGAACCGCGGCCATCAGTGTGGACACCAGAGACGGGCATGAAACGCTAAGGCTGCTGCTGCAGTCACCAAGAAACCTGTGTGCGAGCACATGTCTCACGTATAAAAAGTGATAAAGTAAATGGAATGCTTCTTTAGAGGATATGAAGACATAGCACAAGGTAAAACAGATTTTTTTAAAACTCTATGAAACATCTGGAAAACACTATAGACCAAAATTTAGTGTAGTGTAGACCATCTTGGAAGCCATTTATGTCAATTTAGTCTCTAAATTATTATGCCTAACACAGGGTCTTGGTCAACAAAAGTGCATTTTTGCCTTTATGAAGTGTTTTTCTTGAAGTGGCTCCAGTGGCATAAATCCCAAGGATTTCTATAAAATAAAGCACAGGATACAGTCCAAACTCAACTTATTTTCATGTTGATTTACATATATGATAATTTATGTGATGGATATCTTATTTAGGCATCTACAGGAAGATTTCATTTTTTCTGTTGTTACAGATTTATTTCTATTTGAAGAAGGAATAATTGCTTTTTATAATTCGATTGACGGTTTATTTGAGATGCCTTTTATTTGAGAATCACTAAGTTAGCTGCCAGAGATGCAGAGGTAGAAAATTCATGTAGCTTGGAGTTCAGCATAAAAGTAAAATGAATGAACAATTATAACAGAGTTTGTGAAAAGTGTTATGATGTAGTTATGCCCAAAGGCCTGCGGGGTTACAGTGAAAGGGTTCAAACTGAGATTGAAAGATCAATGTTTGAAGGATGAATAGGAGTTAGATATAACTAAAGTTAAAGAGAATGAAGAGAGAAGAACATTCTTAACACGGGAAACAGACTGCATGGATGAATAAGAGGTGTGCTGAGAATTTCAAGTAGTTCAACATGACTGAATTGAAAAATGAATATGATGCAATGGCAGAATATAAAGGATCCCACAGTACTTGAACTTTCCTTTTTTCACTTTGCCTATGTTCCTTCCCCATAAATTCCCTGTCTCAGAAGCTCCAGTGTCTCCCAGGATCTTCTTATTCACCCAGAAAATAAAGAGTTAGTTGAAATCACAAACTAGTAAAGCTGGAAGGAATCTTAAAGGTGATATATTAAACCCTTCATTTTTCAGATAAATATCTTTAAGTACATAAAATTTAATTTTCAATTTGTAAATAGGAATTCAAATATGACTATAAACTAAGACTTCCTGCTTTAATTTCAAATATTTTACTAAAGAACTTGTTGATAGTCTCCTATTTTTCAATCAGATTTTCAACCAGCTGAACATCTTGTTTTATTCAAGCTTAAAAGCCAGCTACTGGATGAAACTTATTTTTAGAGTAAAATGTTAAACCCCCAGCTTTGTTCCACCCAGTTTCAATTATTTTGTCAGAGGTCCTTTTTAATTCTAAACACATTCACTAGGCAGAGTTGATGGACACTACTGAGGCCTAATTATTCTTGAATAACATACCACACATATCTAAATCATTCCCTTATGATTGGGATGACTTATAGCCTGGCTTTCCCAGGAGATGCTCACTTTACTACTGTTGTCCTAAATGTAATTACTCATAGCTCTTATTTTGTTCTCTAATAGCACCCAAGTTTGGACAATAAATGATATGGTCACCTTTCTAGTCAGTCAGATGAGTCCCTTTTACAATTAGCATAATTGTCCTGCAAAATTTCACCCAATACCATTTTAAGTTATAATTCAGCTATTCCATAATCAAGATAAATGAACAATATGATATAAGCACTCTTATCAAATTGTCAAGGAACAGGTAAGTCCCTAAACTTATAGATACCAGGAACATATACTCTTAGCACATTTATTCTAGAACAGGATCAGGGGAGTTATGACCATGAGTTGTGTCTGGGATACTTCTAATGGGACATTCTGAAAGTGGATGTGGTCTTTGAGCTTTCCAAGGGACTTTTAAAGAACTGACTGATTTTGTATGCCTTTAATTGTGAGAAATGTATATCTTCTTTTATACCTCAGCTAAAATATCTCTTCCTGCCATTTCGTACACAGTGTGAGAAGGAACTTAGCAGAGAGTGAAGATCCCTAGATAGCAACCTACTGCCAGTCTAACAGCCCCCACATAACAGTTATTTTTGCTTTGCCCATGGAACTGCTCTGTGTTTAATGCCTCCCTGATTGAGGAACCAAATTTTTAACCTCCTCAGAGCCATGAGAAAAGTCCTGTGAGCCTGTGTCATTTCTAAGTGCCCTTATCCAGGTACAAAAGCTATTGAGCTGTTTTAAAGCACCATTTCTTCTTTCCAGAAATGTGATTACCCCTGCTGTAGAAAAGGGAAATAAAACCCTCTCTGACAGAGAACAGCCAGCTATACTTTCATGTGTATGTTTAACAAAGTGGGGATGAAGAAAAATATAAGAAGCAAATGGAAACTCACATCCTTCATATCATAGAAAAGGTCTAGGCACCCTTCCAAGAACTTTTCAGCTTAGGTTAAAACTGTCTGGAGTGAGGCACCATTAAACTCAGTAATACTCCAGTAACAATAAATAATTCCACAGTAAATGATTCTGGAAATGGAGTTGTGGTAAAGATATTCATGTATTTAGATACTTTAAAGTAAGTAATTTTTTTAAAATGATAAATTACATACCCTTGAAAGGATTAGTACAGTGACTTAACTGATGATGCATATTTGCCTAAAGTTGTCCTAGTGGGTTTTCTATACATAAAAGAGAAAATTCAGTTACACTTAGGGACAACTCTTTTATTCCTGAAATCCAGCTGCTCAAGTTCTTAAAAATTGTTTTCCATTGAAGTATACTGAACATGATTATCTATATACATATTTTAACAAACTTTTCCCCAAAAGGTATGTGAAGATAAATCACAGTCCAATGTGTGAGAATCATTTTGCTGAAAACTGTTAATTCTGATCAATATAAATCATTTTATTCAACTAATGTCTGTCTAGTCTATATTTAAATGTGTTCAACAATAAGAAATCAATGCTACTTGATTATTATTGTAGAACTTTAAAAAATTTTCTTTAAAGGAAACAAAAGTATGACATGTTCCCACCAGTGTCAGACTTCATAGGCTAGCTAGATCATTTGTCAATGATATTCTACTGTTCACAGTTTTGTTCTTAACACCAGCTCCCCCTACTACTCCCAAGCACACATTGGCTCTACTAACTTGGCCTAGTGACCTGACCAGTCAGGCTTGTCTGTGATGCTTACATAGTCATGTAATAATTACATAGGTATTGGCACTCCAAGACACCTGCCAGCAAATCAGGGGAGAATAACATCTAAGTGGGTTGTCACCAAGAGAGCTGAGTTAACCCCATGATGATCAAACTGTCAGAGAAAGGCTAGTAAACATCATCCAGTGTGCTTCAGTGCACAGGGACTTGTAGAGAGGAGTCAACAGTACATGGCTTCTGGGCCTCTGGGCCTCTCGTGGAAAAGCAAGCATCTGCCAGGCCGTACCTGGAAGCCTCATGACTTTGTATAAACTGAGGAGATACCTTGCCCTTGACACTCTCTCTTTCTATAAGATGTTTTTCCTTTTATAGGCTATCTAAAGAGAATGGAAGCATTTTGATCACACAACGCTTTTACTAGAAAATTCACAGAATCTCCAAATCGTATAATTGTTTCTCTCCCACTCTCTTTCTCTCCCTGTGTTTATCTGTCTCTCCTTCTCTCGTTTTCTCTTCACACACACACACACACACACACACACACACACACACATACACATACACATTGCATTCCACTTCATTATAGAGCATAGTATGTCTGACAATGCAAAAAGAACCAGCAACTTTGAGAGAGTTCTTTATCTTTTCATTTCAGAAAGAATCCAACAATTAAAAATAAACATAATAGTTAAAATAATAAAACAATATGTGATATACAATCAATATTGTGATTTATAATCATTGTAATCTTTATTTTACAGTCCACATAATATTACTTTTGTAAATACAGCTTTTGGACAACAAATATCAACCAGATTTCCACCTTTACGATCATCCTAATAAGACAAAGAGGACACTCTTGAACTTGTAACAGTGTCGAAGAAATGCCTAGGGAAAAGAAATAGGCAAACTCCATAAGAAACTACTAAAAGGAGAAAAGAAAAAAAATCAATCAAGATATTTCAGCTGATGAAAATTCCTTTCCTCCCAAAGCTACCCACAAAGCAGAATAAAATGAAAACACAACTTTTCAACTAAATTCAATATACTTAAATGAGCATTTAGACCTATAAAAACATTGTAAAACAAAAATCCAAAAACTCTGAAAAGAAATAGAGAAGAAATACACTGAGAGCTGATCAAACTAAGAAAGTCTGGAGTGGATGGTGGGTGAAATGAGAGTAGAAGGTCAAAAGGTACAAACTTCCACTTTTAAGATACGTAAGTCCTGGGAGTGTAATATACAGCATGGTGACTATAGTAATAATGCTGTATTCCATATTTGAAAGTTGCTAAGAGAGTAGATCTCAAAAATTCTAATCACAAGAAAAAAAATGTAAAGGTGCTGATGGATGTTAACTAGACCTTATTGTGGTGATCATTTCATGATATATACATATATTGAGCCATTAGAATCATTGTGTTGTTTACCTGAAACTAATATAATGGTTTATGTCAATTATATTTAAATTAAAAAAATAGGAAAAAAAAAACAAACTCAGAAGTAAAGCATAAACTGTAAGGTGCCCAAAATAGAAATTAAAAATAAATTATAGCAGATAATTTTATATTGCTCTACAGAAATATTCTTTAAAATTTATATGATATAAATTCATAGAAGGATAAAATTGACAAAACTGCCCACAGTAGAGATAAGCACACACACACATAAATACATACATACACAGCCCCAGATGGTTTTACTAACCAATACAACCAACCTTTAGATACACAGTAGTGTCAATAAATAAATTGCTTTAGACAAAAGAAAATGAAAGAAACTTGCCACATGATTTTGTTAAGTAAGTATAAAATTCATGCTTAAAGATGATAAAGACTGCACAAAAAAGAATATTATGCATGAATATTGATGGAAAAAATCTGAATAAAATATTAGCAAACAGGATCTAATTTAACATTTAAAAAATGATATAACATGGCCAAGTGGGTTTGTATGAGAAATGTAAAGGGAATTCAATAGTGAGTCATTTTAATATAATGTACTAATAGGTATAAGGAGAAAAATGATACCTTTATAGAGGCTGAAAATCCTTTTAGACTTAGCTGATCACATATTACTAATTAAAATCTTGGGAAAGTAGGAATGGGTGGATACTTCCTTAATATGATAAAATATATATGTATATGTGTATATATCTCAATTTTAAACTCAGCATTCTATTTAACAAAAAAGTAATGAAGGCATTCTGGCTGTGATCAGGAAAAAGGCAAGGATGCTCAACATCTCCAGTAATATTTAATATTGTATTGTAGGTATTAACTACTCAATAAAATTTGATAAGAGTAAGCAAATTGAGAAATAATAATTTAAAAAATATAATTTATTTGAAGATGGCAAAATAACATTCCTGGAAAAACGTATAAGACTAATAAAACTAATTCAAACAATAAGATAATTCAGCCAATTAGTATAATATAAAACTAACATACAAAATATTCATGTAATAACCATTTAAAAGATATAGTGAAAGAGAGGACCCTACTCAATATAGCACACAAAAAATAAAATTCTTAGGAATAAACTTAAAACTTTTTGAAACTTGCAAAAAACTAAAATATTCCTAAAAACACAGAAGTTGACTTGAAGAAATGTAAATATAACCCTGTTCTTAGGATGTTTGAGTTCTCTAAGTTGCTCTATAAATTTAATAAGATCACAGTAAATTTTCATTAAGATTTTATTCTGGAACTAAGAGTTGATTCTAAATCTCATAGGGAAAAGTAAGCACACAAGAATAGATACTGAGAAGGAAGAGTTATGGAGGTTGATGAGCCCTGCCAAAGCTTAAATATCTATTACAAAGCCTCTATACTTAAAACAGAAAAAGAATATAGAAATAGAATACACAACAACGACAGTATTATGGGTTAATTCTGTCCTCCAAAATTCCTATGTCAAAGCTCTAAGCCTGGTACTTCAGAATGTGATGGTATTTGGAGATTGGGCTTTCAAAGAAGTGATTAAGTTAAAATGAGGCCCTTAGGGTGTGCCCTAATCCAATCTCATTTGTGTCCTTATAAGAAGAGGATATTAAGACATATAAAGAGGCAAGGAGAAAAGACCTGTGAACACAGTGAGAAGGTGGCCTTTTGTAAGCTAAGCTGAGAGTCTTCAGAAGAAAGCAAACCTGCTGACACCTTGATCTTGGACTGCCAGCCTCCACAACTGTGAGAAAATTAATTTACCTTATTCAAGTCACCCAGTCTGTTATATTTTGTTATGAACCTAGCAAATATACACAGATAGTATCTCAAATTCTTGGAAAAGATAGACTTTGAACTAAATGGTGCTTGAACCACTGGCAGCTTTATGAGTGTAAAATTAAATTAGATACATTTCTCACTGTGCACAAGAATAATTTCCATTTAGGTATACAGATCTAAATTTAAGAAAAAAAATCGAGTATTAAAAGACAATATGTGTTAATTCTTATACAAGCTCAGTCATCAAAAAAGTCTCTCTAAATATGACTAAAAATTCAGATACAATGAAAGAAAAGAGTGATAAATTTGATTATGAAATATAAAATATTTTTGCATGACAAAAGAAAAACAACATAAGAAACTCAAAAGACAACAACTGGGATAAAATATTTGCACTATATATAATAAATAGAGGGCCAATATTAGACTAAAAGAACATTTTAAAATTGAGGGTAATAAAGAACTATATTCCTACAGAAAATTTTGTAGAAAACATCAATAGAAAATTAACAGAAGGGAAATAAAGAATGACCTTTAAAAATATGAAAAGATATTCAACTTCATATATACTAGAGTAAATGAGGATTAAAACTGTGTTGACATACTATTTCTTACCCATCAGATTAGTAAAAATTGAACAACCTATATCTATTGGTGAGGCTGTGAGTAAAAAGGCACTCTTTTACATTGCTGGCCATAATGCAAAATGGCACAAATTTTAGAAAGGAATTTAGCAATAAAATGACATGATATATATACAACCTAACCCCAAATAGGTCAGAATTTTGTTGAACTTTGTGTGTGTATGTGTAACAGAGGGAGAGACAGACTGATCAAGAAATAAATCTGATTGAAGGGCATATAAAAGTGTCTCTGAATTAGTTTTGTAACTTTTCTATAATTTTAAAATAAAAATAAAATAATTTATAAAGAATGTAGGGAAGAGCATTTTTATGACATTGAGTTGGGTAAATTTGGGTTAGGAAAATATTTCTTAAGCAAGTAACAAAAAGCACACCTTCCCCCAAAATTTTTGCAACCTAGGAGAAGATAAGTAGAATGCATATAATTAACTGAGGATTAATATTCATAATAAATAAACAAATAATATTCACAGTTATAATTTCTAATAGAAAAATAGGCTAATCATGAAAACTTAATTCAGAGAATAAGAATGCTAAACATTTGATAAAATGTAAAAACATTCTAAAAATCTATACTAACCAAATTAATTTTAAAAACAGCCTTAGAATATTTAACATAGATTTTAAATAATATTATATAATAGTCTTTGATGTTACACCAAGAACTCTCAAACTTTGCTGAAAGTATTACAGTACTTTGGAACACAGTTTGGGAATATCTAAAAAAAATGGAAAATCTATGTACCCTATATTCAGTAATTCTGTTCCTATGTGCATCCAAGAGAAAATTCCCTTCATGTTAAAAAGAAAGATCTATGCAACAATATTACTTTATTATGATATAAAACAATAAAAGGAACAACCTCAGCTTTATCAATTAATAGGATAAATAGTGGTGTATTCATGTAATTGAAAACTAAAGAACAATTAAAGAGAATGGATTATATCTATATGTATATATCTTTCTATTTGTATACATGAACCTCAAAAACATAATTTGAGGGGAAAAGTATATTTAGAATTATATGTAGAGTAGTATATAAGTTACATAAAATTTAAGAACTCAAGAACAATACATGTTTAATATATTCAGACACATGTAGAAAAAGCATAACAAAGAGAAGTATTATATAGACAACTCATGAGAGTGTTTTTATCTCTGATTCCATTCAGAACATGGAATGTGGAAGAGGTAGAGAGTTTCTCTTGAAAGGATTTTCAATATTTATTCTGAAATCAACTTGTTAAATATGGATGATTGGATTATGGTTGATTCCTATATTACATATACGTTTTTCTAAGCATTTTAAATACTTCTAATACAAAAGTATATTTATAAATAAAATGTAACTGTAGTTGATGTATTTGCTTTTATCCTGTTAAACAGTGAGCCTGTCTCTGATTTGTAATTTTCCTGTTCTCCTTCCTCCCTTCCTTGTCCATACTTGTCTCCTCTTCCTTTTCTAAAATGCTTAGGATCTACATCATTAATACCACATAAAATAAGAGCAAAGTGTTAAGAATTAGATGGGAAGGCTCTAAATCCTGGTGTCACTTCTTACTAGCTGAATAAGCTTACTGAGATACTAAAATTTGCATAATTTTCCTAATCTTTTGTGAGCTACTGCTAGTAACCAGCTACAACTAGCTATATCAAACTAACTAGCTGCTATGTACTACCTCAAAATATATGCCTTAGATGAATCTCAAAAGCATAATTTGAGGGAAAAAAGCATATTTCAAAATACATACAAGTCTCTTTCTATCATACCAACATGGAGATTTTGGAGATATTTGACTAAATTTAGAGTCTATTTAGTAGACAGAATCTCCTTTTTCCACTTTACTCTTTTCATACATCCCTTCCTTCCCTTCTTCCCACCCTCCCTCCCTCTCTCCCTTCCTTCCCTCCTTCCCTCCTCCCTTCCTTCCTTCCTTCCTTCCTTCCTTCCTTCCTTCCTTCCTTCCTTCCTTCCTTCCTGCCTTCCTTTACATTTTCTCTCTTTTTAGCTAAATGTCATTTCTTTTGCTCAGAGTCAGGCAAAATATCTCTGCTGAAATGGCATCAGTGGTGGCCTAGTGGACTGTCAACATTTTTTAACCACTATGCAAGTATACTATCCACCCTCACCAAAATGTCAGTGAAGAACATGCAGGAAGCTGCTCCCAACCCTGCCCAATAATAAGGAGGTTTCCTTCAGGTGTCAAAAGATGTTGACTGGTAAACATGAACTTCTACCTCCACCTGAAAGTACCAAGGCAACCCCCCTTCCATGATGGAGCAGTGTCAGAAAAAGCCACCAAAATTAGAAAGTTTAAATAAGATTTTGTATCTCATAATATAATATGAAAGTGTCTAGGTTTCAAACAAAAATCACTCATCATATCAAGACACAGGAAGATCTCAAACTGAATTTTAAAAAATCAATTGCTGCTAATACTGAGATGACAGAGATATTAGACTTAGGACTTTCAAACAGCCATTATGAAAATGTTTCAATAACCATATACAAGAAGTAATTAAAAATAGAAGGGTAGGGACTTCCCTCGTGGCCCAGTGGTTAAGACTCCATGCTTCCACTGCAGGGGGTGCGGGTCAATCCCTGGTCAGGGAACTAAGATCCCACAGGCTGCATGGGCAGCCAATAAAAATAAATAAATAATAGAAAGGAAAAGCAAAAAATAGAAATTCTCAACAAAGTAATAGATTATATAAATAATCAAATGGAAATTATTAAACTTAAAAATATAATAACCAATATAAAAAGCTCAGTGGATGTGCTCAACAACAGACTGGATATAGCAGAGTAAGGGAACAGTGAGCTGGAAGACAGAACAAAATAAATTGCTCATACGAACAAGAGAGATAAAATAGGTTAAACAACAGCAAAACAAAACAAAAAATGTGATCAGAACCTCATGAACCTGTGGGACTATAACATAGATCTAATAGCTGAAAGCTTCACAAATGTGCTAAGAGCCAGATACCTACAGATTCAAGAAGTGGAGCAAAACCCAAATTGGATAAATGCAAAGGAATCTGTGGCAAGACATATCACAATTACACTTTTGAAAAGTAATGAAAGAAAAAATCTTGAAAGCAGCTAGAGAAAAGAAACACCTTACCTATGAAGGGAAAATAATTCAAATGATAAATACTGCTTATCAGAGACAAAGGAGGCCAGAAGGAAGTGGCACAATGTTTTTAAATACTGGAAGAAAAGAATTATCAACCATGGAATCTGTATCTGGCAAAGCTATGCTTTAAGAATGAAGGAGAAATTGAGACATTCTCAGCTGAAGGAAAACCAAGAAAATCTGTTGTGAGACGTACCCTAAAACAATGGTTAAAAGATGTTATCTAAACACAAAAAGAAATAATAAAAGAAAAATCATTAGAGCATCAAGAGTAAAAAAAAACATGATAAGCAAAAATGTGAGAAAATAAAATAGGCTTTCCTTCACCTGTTGGATTTTCTAAGTTATGTATCATGGTTGAAACAAAGATTATAACATTGTCTAGTGTGATTCTAAATGTGTATACAAGAAATATTTAAGACTGGACACACATTGGCCAAATAAACAACAAAAACCCTCAGCTAAGTCTCACACCTTATACAAAATTAATTCAAAATGGATCAGAGACTTAAATGTCAAATAGAACACTACAACTTTTTAGAAAAGAAATGTAGGTAAAAATTTTTAGTATCTAGGACTAATCGAAGAGCTTTTAGACTTGGTGCCAAATGCACAACCCACACAGGTATAAATTAACAAATTGGACTTTATAAAAATTAAGAACTTCTGCACTGCAAAAGGTTATGTGAAGAGGATGAAGGGACAAATTACAGACCAAACAAAAATATTTGTAAACCACATGTCCAAAAAGTGTTTAGTATCCAGAATAAATAATGTACTCTAATCTTAATAGAAACCAACCAAATCCAATAGAAAATGGGCAAAAGACATGAAGAGACATTTAACTGAAGAAGATATACAGATGGCAAATAAGCACATGAAATGATTTTTAACATCATTAACCATTAGGGAAATGCAAATTAAAACCATAAAGAATAAACAAGACGAAAAGACAACCCTCAGAATGGGAGAAAATATTTGCAAATTAAGCAACTGACAAAGGATTAATCTCCAAAATTTACAAGCAGCTCATGCAGCTCAATATTAAAAAAATAAACAACCTAATCCAAAAATGGGCAGAAGACCTAAATAGACATTTCTCCAAAGAAGATACACAGATATCCAACAAACACATGAAAGAATGCTCAGCACCACTAATTATTAGAGAAATGCAAATCAAAACTACAATGAGGTATCACCTCACACTGGTCAGAATGGCCATCATCAAAAAATCTACAAACTATAAATACTGGAGATGGTGTGAAGAAAAGAGAACCCTCTTGCACTCTTGGTGGGAATGTAAATTGATACAGCCACTATGGAGAACAGTATGGAGGTTTCTTAAAAAACTAAAAATAGAACTATCATATGACCCAGCAATCCCACTACTGGGCATATACCCTGAGAAAACCTTAATTCAAAATAGTCATGTACCACAATGTTCATTGCAGCTCTATTTACAACAGCCAGGACATGGAAGCAACCTAAGTGTCCATCAACAGATGAATGGATAAAGAAGATATGGCATATATATATACAATGGAATATTACTCAGCCATAAACAGAAATGAAATTGAGTTATTTGTAGTGAGGTGGATGGACTTAGAGTCAGTCATACAGAGTGAAGTAAGTCAGAAAGAGAAAAACAAATACCATATGCTAACACATATATATGGAATCTAAAAAAAAAAAATGGTTCTGAAGAACCTAGGGTCAGGACAGGAATAAAGACGCAGACATAGAGCATGGACTTGAGAACATGGGGAGGGGGAAGGGGAAGCTGGGACGAAGTGAGAGAGTAGCATGGACTTATATATACTACCAAATGTAAAAATAAATAGCTAGTGGGAAGCAGCTGCGTAGCACAGTGAGATCAGCTTAGTGCTTTGTGACCACCTAGAGGGGTAGGATAGGGAGGGTGGGAGGAGATGCAAGAGGGAGGAGATATGGGTATATATGTATAGCTGATTCACTTTGTTGAAAAACAGAAACTAACACACCATTGTAAAGCAATTATACTCCAGTAAAGATGTTAAAAAAAAAACACACAAAAAGAGATAACTACATACTTATAAGAATGGTTAAAAATGATTGACAATACCAAACGCTGATGAGGATGTAGACTAGATCACTCATATATTGCTGGTAGGAATGAGAAATGGTACAATGACCCTGGGAAACAGTTGGACAGTCTCCTAAACAATCTAAACATGCACCTATCACATGACCCAGCAATTTGTACTCCGGGGTATTTATCCCAGAGAAATGATGGGTTTAGGTCACACGAAAAACTGTACACAAAGAGGTTTAGAAGTTTTATCCATAACAGCTCCAAACTGGAAAAACTAAATGTGTTTTTCAGTGGGTGAATAGTTAAACAAATAATATACACCCGTATCGTGACATACTACTCAGCAATAAAAATGAATGAACTACTGATACACATGAAGCAACCTGGATAAATCTCTAGAGAATTATGAGTGAACAGAGCCAATCCCCAAAGTTTACATGATATATGATTGCATATACGTAACATTCTTGAAATGACAAATTTATAGAAATGAGAACAGATTAGGAGTTGACAGTTTATAAGGAGTAGATGGGGTGTAAGCAACCTGAGATGGCTATACAAGGGCAATTTGAAGGATTCTTGTGGTGATGGAAACGTTCTGTATCTGCCTGTAGCAGTGTCAATATTGTGGTTGTGATATTTTACTATAGAGTTGAAGATGCTACCATTAAGAGAAATTAGGTAAAGGATACATAGGATCTTTCTGTATTATTTCTTGTAACTGTATGTAAATTTATAATAATTCCAAAATAAAAAGGTTTATCAAAAAAACAAGAATTTTTAAAATTTTCACATTGGAATGCCTGGGAACATTGGCACAGAGGGCCAATCTAAAGCAATTAGATAGAACAATGGTAGGAATAAATAAAAGACATAAATATATGACCAATTCGATTAATCCTGAAGAACTTGCCCTAAGATTAAGGAAAATGGTATCACATTCAGAAATTTACATGTGGTTTTGTTTACATTTTCACTTTAATATCATACTATAGTATTTTACAAAAGTCTACATCATTATAAAATAACAAAAGTAAAGGCTGCCATTACTTGAGCACTGTGTAGATTTTCAGCACTGTACTGCTCTGTGGGTAGCTTTACAATCATTGATACACTAGATCCTCTCAAATCTCGTTGAGACTAGAACCATAATTATTTTGAAATGCTTGAGACAAACAGAGGTGAAGTTAATTATGTAAGACCAAATAGTTAATAAATACTGGATTGAACTCAAGTATTTGTGACCTGAGAACCCGAAGTTTTTAAACCCTATACATCCACCAAACAGATTACCAGAGATTTTAATTTTTGGTCCCTCTCTTTCCCTCTCCTTCCTCACCTCTGATTCTTAGTCACACCCCCGCCCTCCTTTCTCCCTCCCTGCCCAACCCCCCACCCCCGTCCCTAGCATTTAATTCCAGCCACTTTATGTCTGGCACTGAACTAGATGGTAAAAATAAAAGATTATATGTACTGATAATTCAGGTCAGTAAGATATAGTCTTCATCTTTGAAATAATGCTCTGTTTCTCTTTAAACAAAAGACAGTATTTTGAAAGAGCAAGTTGACAGTTTACTCCTGCCCCCTCATAAACTGTTCTGATCCTTCTTGTATCAGAAAAATAAGAAAGTTTGATTTTATATATATAAAAATTGCTAGTATTTTGCTGCCTTTTGCCCCATGACCACTATTAAGAACTTGTTCTGGCTGGCAGGGCTTTTCCCTCTCCAAAGTGCTAGGAGGATGATGAGCTGGAAATCAGGAGTTCAGGATTTATTCTTATGAAACCATCGTTCTTCTAAATTCAGGAGAAAAAGGAAAACATCTACTGACTTCCTTCAGAGTCCAAAATATATTCCATAATATTGGGGATACATCCATTTCTGTCAAGATCAAAATGTATAGATATGAACATTTGAATAATGAACTTTAAAATGGTTTTAGAAAAAAATTTAGGTTATCTCCCCCAAATTTCTGCCATATAGGAGGCTATATTATTTTGGTAACTTAATATGTTAGTTACTGATTTTTGAGCACAAAAATGTAATACCTGATGCTTTTAATAATGAACATGTCATGGTTTTTTCTCTCTATCTTAAAAAAATTATCTATTTATCAATAACTTGCAATCCTGGATTTTTTACTCTATTTTCTTTAAAATTATATAATTATATATCTCTTGACTTTATGAGCTACCTCAAATTTACCACTTGAAAATTTGTGAAAATGAAAGCAAACATTCCTTTCTCAAAATGCATGTTTTTTTTTACTTCTTATTTACTATTTCTATTTAGAAAAATTGTTTTTATTTTTATTTGCATATTTATGCACAGTGAAGCCACAGAAGGAGAGAATAAAGGTTTTCTTCTCAGAAGGGGACATCTATAGATACCCTAAGCTCACGGGTAGCTTCAGGGTAGGATTTAGTTAGATGAGAAAGGGAAAGAAATCAACTATAAGAAAGTCATTCATGAATATCACTTTATTGCCACATAGCTGGTATCCTGTTCAGAATTCTATAACTTGGCAGACATTGGGAGCATACTGCCTGATAACTGAGTATCACTATATTTCTTGAATAGGATTCCAATGAGACACATATCCATGGGGATCTTTCATAGTGAAATAGAAAACTCAATTTTTCTCCAATAAACTGTGATGTAACATTGTTTTTCAGAATAAATGAAAAGGAAGATAGCAGAGGAAAGAATCATCATGTGCCCCCATGCACATTCTGCCCATTGGTTCTGAATTATTCAGCTAGTATGTGAAAACCTGGGCATAAGTCCTGACCTATCGTGCCAGTTACACCAGAGCCATCTGATGGTTTGTTGACATTCGGATTTTTAGTCCCCCAAACAGAGTTCCCCACTGAACCAGAATCTGCTTCATTCTTACTCATTCTACAGGGAGAGAATTGCTTCTCTAAACATCTACAACCTCCTGGGTAGTTAGCATCTTGAATCACAAGATGTAGTCAAATGACTACATAGCTGGTCCATAAGGCATCAACAGCAGATGTCCTGCCCTGTGTGCAGAGGAAGCTCTTTCCAATACCTAAATCTAGGACTAAGAAGTGTGTTTCTTTCATTTCTTATGCTGTTATTTCATGGTTCCAGGAACAGTGTTTTAGTCAGCAGATGGAGAGCTAGATCACGCCTGCCTTCTTATTTATTATCAATAGTTTGCTGTATCCTTAGAGGAATGAACAACTATTGCACTGCTTAGAACAAAAAGAAAATTATAAAATTAGTGTTAAAATCAAGCATCTGTTCCTCTCGTTCCCCTTTAGGGGGTGTCCAATAAATGATTTATAGGCACTTATATAATGTACTTTATGACTGTTTATAGAATTGGCTATTCAAAGCATAATTCTTCTGGTCATATATTTTACATCATAGAGTTTAATTAAAAGTGTATCTGCTTCACTATGTCGTAAATGTTGCATGCACCTTACTCCACAGTACATACATATTTCATGTTATAATTATGCATTTCACAATCTAAAGTATGCGTTTAATTATACAAAAAAAGTTTTACAATTTACAAACGTGGTAGATGATAAACACCATTTTTTTAGGAAGGAATGAGGGGAATGTGAAAACAGGGGTTCTCTTAAAGAATTCATACTCGAAAATTTAACCTCTCTAATATCAATTGCTTTTATCTTTAGAACCATATATTTTAATCCAATATATCATATATATCTTATAGAATGTTTTAGCTGAGGGCCAAGCTGAGGATGATGATACTGAGAATCATAATTCTTGTTTTTACAAACCCAAAAACATTTTCTGTGAAAAGGCAAATATTTTAAGTTTGTGAAATTTGACATAAATACTCTTAGATGTGTCTTTTGTTAGCCATTCTCTTTTGGGCCTTCTTAGACTTTCAGTTAGTACTGCTGCCATCACTCTTTTAAAACCTGATCTCTGGAATGAAGCTGAAACTTGCTATTTACAAAGAATTTGCTCTGAAATTGACCCTACCTCTCCCAGGGTTAGGCTCATTTAAGTGTCACCTCTATGTGAGCACATCTTGCTGAACAAGCCACTGTTAACATTTTCCTAGAAAAGTACCTGCTTCTTTTTTCATACCTAAGTTGTGTAGATTGGCCTCTAGTCTATTTGTTGCATCACTGTAGTTGACTTTTTCTTTCTGTTGCTGCTTTTAATGTTTCCTAAGTTTTAGTTTCATCAGTTTTGCCTAAAAGAAAACTACTTTAATACAAAGACACAGATAGATTAAATGCACAATTATGGATAAAGATATCCTATGACAATGCAGCTAAAAAAAGTTGGAATGACTATATCTCAAACAGAAGGCAAAATATTACCAGACATATAGAGGATCAATTCATAATTATGAAAAAGACAATTCATGAAGGACATAACAATTCTAAACCTTTATGCATTGAATAATGTACCTTAAAAACACATGAAGCAAAAACTACTAGTACTGCAAGGAGAAAGACAAATCCATAATTATTATCAGAGATTTCAGAAACCTGAATTCAATAATTAATTAAAAATATGGGAGAAAATCGGTAAAGACATCGAAGACTTGAAGAATACTACCAACCAATCAGACCTAACTGACATTTATAAAACAGTTCACCCAACAATGAAGAATATATATTGTTTACAAGTGCTACTGTATTTACCAAGAATGATTTATTTTTGGCCATATAACAAGTCTCAGTACATTTTAAGTACTCTAATTACATAAAGTATTAATATATTCTTTGACCACAATTGATTTAAAATATACATACCAACAGCAAAAAGATATATAGATGATCCCCAAATATTTGCAGACTAAATAATACATTTGTAAATAATGCAGGGGACAATGAAGAAATACAATTGAAATTTGAAATAATTTTAAACCAAATAGCAATGAAAAGATGGCACATAAAAATTTGTAGCATGCTGCTAATGCAGTAAAGAGGGAAATTTACATCACTAACTGCCTAAATTAGAAATTATGAAAGATATCAAATCACTGACCTCAGCTTCCGCCTTCAAAATTTAGAAAAGAATTAGTGCAAAAACCAGAAGATAGGAAATGGATATCAATGAAAGAGTAAAGAGTCAAAAAATGCAGAAAAATTGATGAAACCAAAAGGTAGTTCGCTGAGAAGAGAAATAAATATAACAATCATCCAGCCAGACTAATCACAAAATAAAGTCATAAACTACAGGAAATAGGAATGAGAAAGATAACATTGCTAAAGATTCTACAGATATTTAGAATACATTAAGGAAATAACATGAAAAACTTTAAAGCAATTCAATTGACAACTTGGATAAAATGAAAAAAATTCTTTAAAGAGAAAAATTATCAAAGTTTGCTTAGGAAGAAACATATAACCTAAATGACTCTAATCCACATATAACCTAAATGACTAATCCATTAAAGAAATTTAAAAAAATTTAAAACCTTTCTCACAAAGAAAACTTCAGGCCCACATGGCATTACTGAGAAATTCAATATAACATTTAAGAAAGAGATAATACCAATTCTACATGATTCTTCCAGAAAATTGCATAAGAAACACTTTCAAATTCATTCTATGAAGCTAGAATTAGTATGAAACCATACCAGACAAAAAAGATATTACAAGAAAAGAAATCTACAGAACAATGTCTCTCATAAATATAGATGCAAAAAAACTTTTCAAAATTATAGCAAGTTATATTCAATGATATTTAAAAAGGACAGTATAACTTTGCAAAATAGTGTTTATCTGAAGAGTGCAGTGTAGGTTTAACATTTGAGAATGAAGTCATGTTATTCATCATAGAAATAAACTAAAAGATAAAAGCTATGCTATCATCTCAATAGACACTAAAAGAACCACTGACAAAATTCAACATCCATTCTTCGTACAAACTTCCTCAGCACACTAAGACTATAACCAAACTTTCTCAATCGCATGAAAGGCATGTACAAAAAACCTTACAGCTTACACCATATTTAATAATGAAAGACTGAATGCTATAATGTTAAGATCAGGAAGAAAACAAAGATATGCACTCTCACTATGTCTGTTCAACGTTTGACTGAGAGTTCTGGCCAGTACAAGTAAATAAAGTATAATTGATTTTTTTTTTAAAGACTTAAAATAATACGTGAACGTACCTGTACTTGCTGATGAAAGGACTGTTCATGTAAAAAAAAAGTGATAAAATTTTAAAAAGAGCTACTATAACTGCATTGACACCAGATCAATATGCAAAAATCAACTTTAATTCTATATTCTAGCACAAATTTAATTCTATATTACAGTAATAATCAGAAATTGAAATAAAAAGAATCATAAGATTTACAATAGCAAGATCTAAGTCTGTCTGAAGATGTGCATATCCTGAACATTAAAAACTGTAAAACATTGCTGAAAAGAATTAAAGAAGACCTAAATAAATGTAGACATATAGGTATTTAATATATATAATAAAATTTATTTATATACATTTAATTATATTCATATATTTACATATTATATGTATATATTTTATTTATATATATTTAATATATTTATTAAGTGTATGTATATAAATTACTGTTATGTATAGTATAGTATTTATATACCAGAAAACCGATTATAGTTAAAGTGCTAATTCTACTCCCAAATTAATATATATATTTAATGTAATCTCAATCAAAATCCCAGCAGCCTTTTGTAGAAACTGATGATTCTTAACTTCATATAGATATATGAATTATCAAATCATTTTGAAAAAGAACAAAGCTAGATAACTTATCCTATCTGACATTAAGACTTATTATGAAGCTATGTTATTGAGAGAGTGTGGTACTAACATCACAGCAGACAAAAATCAATGGCATAAAATAGATAATCAAGAAATAAACCTACACGTAAAAGCAAAATAATTTTGGAGAAAGATCTGAAGGCAAATCAATTGAGAAATGTTAGTCTTTTTTTTTTTTTTTTTGGCGGTACGCGGGCCTCTCACTGCTGTGGCCTCTCCCGCTGCGGAGCACAGGCTCCGGACGCGCAGACCCAGTGGCCATGGCTCCCGGGCCCAGCGGCTCCGTGGCATGTGGGATCCTCCCGGACCGGGGCACGAACCCGTGTCCCCTGCATCGGCAGGCGGACTCTCAACCACTGCGCCACCCGGGAAGCCCGAGAAATGTTAGTCTTTTCAATAAATTGCTCTTAAACTAAAATTAAATTAAATTAAATTTAATTTAAATTGCTCTTAAATTAAACCTTAATTTATACCTTATACCTAAGAAAATTAGTGTATAATAACTTATATCCAAAATATGTAAATGAACTTTGACACATATGTCACACCTGCAAAGATTAATACAAAATGGTTCATCACCCCAAATGTAAAATGTAAAACTTCAAAAATTCTAAAAGTAAACATAGAAGAAAAAATGGTGACCTTGGGTTAAACAAATGTTTCTTATTTATGATGCCAAAACTATGATCCATAAAGAAATAGGACTTTATCAAAATTAAGAACTGGTTTTTGTGGAACACTGTTAGAGCAACGAAAAATAAATAAATAAACTGGGAGAAATTCCTTGAAACCATATACCTGATAAAGAACTTGCAACCATAATACATGAAACATCTCAAAACTCAATAACAAGTAAACAATAAAATTAGGCAAAAATTCGAATAGACATTTGACCAAAGAAAATATGGATGTTCAGTTAGCATAGAAATGATATACAACATTATCAGTCATTAGGGAAATGCAAAATGCAATGAGATGTCTCTCTATATTATCTATTAGAATGGATAAAGTTAAGATGACTGATCATGCCAAATACTAGAGAGGATGCAGAGGAACCATAACTCATGTCCTGGTGGTGAGAATGTTAATTGCAAAATGTCTTTGCAAAACAGTTTGGCTGTTTCTAAAAAGCAAAATATATATTTTATTCTTGTATCAACCATCCCATCTACTCTTAGGTATTAACCCAAGAGAAATTAAAACAATTGTCCATACAAATACTTGTATACCAATGTTCATAATAGCTTTATTGTAATAGCTAAAAGTTGGCAACAAACCAAACGTTCATTTGGCGCCAAATGGGTAAGCATATTTTGTCATATCAACACAATGGAACACTATTCAGCATTAAAAATGAACTTACTATTGATACACACAAAAACATGAATGAATCTCAAAATAATTATGCTGAGTTAAAGAAGCCAGACAGAAAGATTAATACTGTATGATTTAATTTATATAAAATTCCAGAAAATAATCTATAGTAACAGAAAGTGGTTCAGTGGTTTCCTGAGGAAAGGGATTGGGCAAGGAAAAAGGGTCAAAAAGGGAACTGGTTGTGTAGCTATATTTAGGCAGCGATGTATATGGTCGCTATCTTGATTGTGATCATGATTTCACGCATATATGCATACAACACAACTGGAACACTTTAAAGATGTGAAGTTTATTATATGTCAATTATACCATTATAAATTTGTTTAAGAATTTAAAAGTAATAAAATATGCAAAATGACAGTAGCTAGAGAAATGTGTTTGTGTATCAATGAGAATGAGCCAGTAGAGAATCAGATATTGATTATGAGGCATGGGGTTTAATTTAAGGAGAAGAATATTAAAGAAGGCAAAATAAAATTGAATTCAGAGAAAAGAAGGATTATAATCAAAATAAAAATATATTTTATTGTAACTAAAAGGATGACAGAGATACATAGTATAAGTGGACTAAACATTTAGGGGTGGCAAATGAGAACATTCCACTTCGCAGTGAAATCAAAAACTTGTGAAGAAAGAAAAATTTGAGAGAAGAGGAAAGCTATACATAGTTTCCTTAGAGAGCTGGAAGGAAAATTACTGTACACTAATTGCAGTGTTAATAGAGATGTATACATCATGGTGTGGAAGGAGAATGCTGGAGGAAATGCAAAAGATTTCAGGATAGAAGAGATATATATTCTATAATGTAAAAAGGGTTCTGAAGCTACCAGCATATAACGAAGACCATATTTCTTTAAATATTATTTAAAATGCAGTATTAGTATGACTAAGATTAGACTGTTTTTTTCTTTCCTTTATAGTATTGGGTAGAAGTAGATGAACAGAAATGAATATGCTGATTCATGAAATGGAGCTCATTAAGCTTTATTTTCATCTTTTTTTTTTTTTTTTTTTTTTTTTTTGCGGTACGCGGGCCTCTCACTGTTGTGGCCTCTCCCGCCGCGGAGCACAGGCTCCGGATGCGCAGGCCCAGCGGCCATGGCTCACAGGCCCAGCCGCTCCGCGGCATGTGGGATCTTCCCAGACCGGGGCACTAACCCGTGTCCCCTGCATCGGCAGGCGGACTCTCAACCACTGCGCCACCAGGGAAACCCTCATCAATATTTTTAATAAGTAAGACATTATTATGCCAGTACCAAGTCAGCTGTCAAACGTAGACTGAAATAAGATGGACAGGTGTGTATGACATTTCTATGAATGGTTAGGGCTACACATTTTAAGTGTGCATAGTGTAACAGGAGTCAATATTCATAACAGATGCCATATGTAGCATGGCAATACAATCATAACATTAATGGTTATCCTAAGGCTATGACTGCTACAAGAAAGAAAACACTATAATCCACAAACCAGAGTTTCTTTTTAGAGAATAATGGAAAAAAATAAGAAAAATGAACCAGAAATAACCCAAGCTTGTCAGACTGCTAATTATCTACCAGTATCCATTCTCTTCTTTCTTAGTCATAGAGTTTGGGTAGGCATGTGACCACTCAGCTAAATACTAATTTCTTTTTTCTTCTTCTTGGTAGATGTGGTCATGTAAATCAATTTTGCCCAATCTGATGTGTATGATAGAGTGGTTGCCTATTCTAAGAATGGTTCATAAAAGGGTTAGATATTTCCTACTTTAGTCCTTTCTCACATCCATTTGCAAAAACATGACAGAAACAGAATAGCACAGTTGACACAGAGAATGGCAAGAATGTCTGAACAGCCAAAACAGCCCTAATATGCCTACCTTTCTACAGTTACTTACTTCAACCTTGTTTCAGCCATTATCTTTTGTGGTCTTCTTATTTGAGCAATTTATCAAAATCTTCCCAGAGAACTACCAAGTATGCGTTAACCATAATGGCTACTGTTTATCAAGAGCTTACAGTAAGCCAGTATTTTCTTATACTATTTATATCCTAAACAACCCTATAGGCTATAGAGAGAATAATGAGACTGGGAGAAAATAAGCAGCATTCACAAGTTCAGACATTTAACAGGTTGTAGATATGGAATGGAATTTGAACCCCGATCTTGGGGGGGCACTAAAGTTCTTCTTCCTTCCATTATGTTACAGAATCTTTTCAAAAGCCAAGAAAAAACTTCATAGAAGCAGCAAACACCCAATCTGAAAGATGTAAAAATGAATCTGAGGTCATGGCTTACCCATTTTTGCATTTCTAGAATTTCTAAGACATTTAAGAAATGCTTTAAGCTGCTTTAAGTTATTCATTAGAAAGAAATTGTACCTTCTCTTTCTGTGTTAGACAAGAAAAGTAGCTGAGTGACCTTGTAGGACTTTTCCATGATAACATCAAAAACCAATTCAAAGATATGGGTGGCATACAATCAAAACAATATGCCTCTTTTCAAAACAGAAATAGCAGAATCAGGATGGAAGTCTCTTTCTTGCAGGGCTTGTTGCTGTTGTTGTTTATTTAATAAAGTTTACTGATAATTTATAATCATTAACAACTACTGAATCAATAGTGTAACACAATTATAAAGTGCCTCAGAAGTATGTGCCTTTAAGGGAGTGTGAGATGGCAGAGTGGATAGTATAATCCGTGACAGTCTTTATTTAACACAGCCAGCTAAGGCAGCCACATAGGATTTAGTAGTTAAGAGGCCATGTAGCAACAGCAGCATATCCAGCCAGTTCTCAGAGAAGGAGCGTGGCCTCCTCAGTGTTGAAATCAGTGTGGCTCACCCAGAGCTATTTAGGAACATTGGATATAGCAGGACCTCTAAGGGTCCACAGCCACAGGAGAAGTGGCACACAGATGAGAAAACTCCATTTGTCAGGTTATTGCTCGTGACCAAATGGTAGCTTACCAACTGCTGCCGGGGCTCGGGAGAGTGACCCAGCAGCTGCTTCTGTATGGGAGAGCATACTTCATGAAAGGACAGATTCAGTGTTGCAAAATAAGCCAATTCCCAGGATGCCTGTGAAACTCTGATAAGCCCAGCTTCTTTCCTTATAGCCTAAGGACACAAAGTGGAACAAACTTAGGTAGACTTTCTTTTTAAATTTTATTTCATTTTATTTTTGTTTTGTTTTGTTTTTGCCAAGAGTATGTGGGATAAAAAAAAAACACTGACTGAACCAAATAATGACTTAAGATGAAATTTCAGAATAAGTTATAGAAACCAGGCTTAATTATTGTGTTAAAATACTGTTTCTAGAAAAAAAAAACGAATGTTAAAATGTTCCACTATTGCATTTGCTTCATAGTAATATAATTTACTTCTCAGCTAGTTGTCAATTCCTATAAGCTACATCTTCCATTTACCATCTAAAAATAGCTTTTCCTACATACACTTGATGCTATCTCATGCCAGAAATTATAATCATCAAAACCACTGAAGGAAAGAATAGCAATTGTTAAAAAGTAATGAGAGGCATGTGTGGTCATCGGGTGGTAATAGGAATCAGAATATTGCAGCAGAATCCCCCATGACTCCCCTTTCCCACATACACAATACACTCATACCTATCTTCTCCTAGCATATTGCCTCAGTCAACTAAACCGGGAATCACAACTCATTGCTAGACCATGTTAAGGATGGCACCTGCCCTTTGAGCAAGAAAGATAGAGGCCTCAAGAATTCGATTCTTTGTCCACACATGCACTACCCCATTTGTGATATTCTCTCAAGTATTTTTTAATATGTATAGCTTTAAATATGTGCATTTATATAAACTCACAAGAGAGAAAAAGAGCCTGCAAAATACAAATGCTGCCGAAGTTTGCCCATATTTTCAAAAGATTTTATGGACATCAACAAAGTTCAGCAACTGTCTTCTGAGCAACCTCTTAGGTGGTTAGCAAGGCAGACACGATCTCCTTTACTAGGACTTAGAGTCTTGCAAAAAGACACACCTTAATCAAATATTTAGCAGGACATAAGCTTTTTTTTTTTTGCAGTACACCAGTCTCTCACTGTTGTGGCCTCTCCCGTTGCGGAGCACAGGCTCCAGATGCGCAGGCTCAGTGGCCATGGCTCACGGGCCCAGCCTCTCCGCGGCATATGGGATCTTCCCGGACAGGGGCATGAACCCGTGTCCCCTGCATTGGCAGGTGGAATCTCAACCACTGCACCACCAGGGAAGTCCCAGGACATAAGCTATTTGAGTTCAGAGATGGTTTTGTGTTCTATATATGTAACAACCTAGAGCAGAGCTGGGCATATATTAAAGACTCAGTAAATACTTGTGAATGACTCCTAAGTAAAGTTCTATGAAGAGCTTTAGTTCAGCATAACCTAATCTACATGGTCAGGAAAGAATTCCCTGCAGAAAGAATATTGAAATTCTAATCTAAAGGTTATGAAGATGTTAGCTGGGTGAAGAAAGATAATGAGACCATCTAAGCAGAGGAACATATGGGAATGTTTCTAAGATGTTAGCACAATGTTGTGTTCATATAAATGGAAGAATTCTAACAGGGGATTGGAAAGTAAAGAATGGTATAAGAAGACAGGTAGAAAATGTATAAGACAAAAAGTCTTAAAGGGCACCATATAGACTGGGTATTTTTTGCTAAGAACAATAGAAAGTCATTGGAGCAATCAATACATTTTGTCTATTTATTATGTTTTCATTCATTCAATCATTTATTATTTAATTAATTTAATTTATCAAAGCTGTTTCAATATTAGGAGATATTATATTGACTCAGATCAAATCTTCCATACCTAGTTCTGTAATCTTAGAGGAATCACTTAACTTTTTCTTGTCTTAGTTTTAATCATTCATAAAATATTTTTAAAATGTAAATAGGTAATCACCAACCTTCCCTTGTCTAAAAGCTTATACTTTGTAACAGTTGCAAGTATTTTTTAATAGACCCTTAATTTAATGTTTGGCCAGCAATGGGTACCTTCCCTTAGTGAGCAGGATAATCAGAGAGGAAGAAGAAATACCTACTTCCTGACATTGTGCCTATTTACATATACTGTTGCTTTAGGTTCAGTTCTCTCAAAAGCAAAATCTATGTATCAATACAGATAGAGGGAGGATGTGGACAGAGCTGATTTGGATGAGGGGATCAGGAGGATAGGATAGGATGAAGAAGGAAGAAAAGTCAAAAGGACCATTGTTGAGGTCCTTACTGCAGTGGACAACTGAGGCTCCATCCTACTTGGAACCCTCTGAGGATTTGTGTAAAATGCACCTTAAAATTGCACCTCCAGATTACAGGGATATAGACCAAATTTCTACACCCTCTTGCTCTCATTAATTGAAGGCTAGTTCTGAGAACATTAACTCTTCGTACTTCTAAGCTGTACCAACGCACGGGCTTAAGGAGACTTCTGTCACTCAAGAGACATCTCTGGAGTAGAAATGCAAAAAAAAAAAAAAAAAAAATGCCCCAATTAGTTCCTGAGGGGAACCAAAGGTCTACCAAGTTGGCAATGTGAGGATACAAGGAATCAGTAAAGGTATAGAGAGTGATTCTAGGGAATCTGAGTATCATTCCATTGGAAAGAGTAGTCATTAAAGGGGTCTATGGCGATAAGTGATGGCCCTATCTGTATTTTAGACTGAAAAGTTTGGATGCAATGTGGAAGTCAGTTTAAAACTGGGAAACTCCCACTCGAATACCTCTTTAATTCTTACTTAAAAAAGTCCAGGGCTTCCCTGGTGGCGCAGTGGTTGAGAGTCTGCCTGCCGATGCAGGGGACACAGGTTCGTGCCCCAGTCCGGGAAGATCCCACATGCCGCGGCGCGGCTAGGCCCGTGAGCCATGGCCGCTGAGCCTGCGCGTCTGGAGCCTGTGCTCTGCAACGTGAGAAGCCACAACAGTGAGAGGCCCACGTACCACACACACACAAAAAAGTCCACACTCAATATTCTGTATATTCTACTCAATTAATGTAGGGAGGCTATAAAAGTGATACAAATAATAGATTCATAAGATGATAGAATGAATGAAATGGTGGGGAAAGAACTGTGAAACATTTTGGAAATTAAATCGATTTTATTTGTGGACTGAGTATGGTGAAGGGAGGATTATCTAGACTGATTCTCAAGTCTCTGGCATGAGTGACTGAGAGTAAATTAATAACATCAACTAATGCTGGGAATACAGATAAGAAAATATTTGTTGTGTTTTGTGTTTTTTATAGTTATGTCTTGAAAATAGGAAGTTGAATTCACTTTTGAATGATGAGTCTAAGGTTCTAGCTTGAACTAGCACTAGTGATTTGGAAGTCATTCAAACACCATTATATTTCCTGCTCAATCAGGACTTGTTAGAGAAATGTTTGATTCCAACTCTGAGACATTAAATATACAGTATAAACCTGGAACACATTGTCACTTAAGAGAGCAAAAACTAGCAAAGTCCACGTGGGTCATGTTAAAAGAACTTAGGAGCCAACTAGAAATGGTACCAAAGGCCAAAAATTGAACTTTTTTTAATCATTAATTTAAAAAATTGCAATTGATGAAGCATATCAGATATTTAAATTTCTGAGGTCATAATGGGACAAAAAATCTAATTTGCTATAATTGGAGGATATGAGGGAACAGCCTACTGTTTTGAAAACTAGTAATTAATGAGAAAATAATAACATTTATTCCTGCTATTCCTATACAAATTTTATCACTGTATAACTAAATAGTAAACAAAAGATGTTTTTATTATACAAATACACAGGTAAGCAAATGTGAAAGGAACAATAAGATTAAAGAACATTGTTTTATAACTCCAATAAATCAATGGAGCAAGGCATTGATTATTGACAGTTGTTAATAGAATAAAGAGTCAAGCAGGACTTTCGAAGATGGAGTAGGAGGACTGGAGTTCATCTCTCCCCACAAACACATCAAGAATACATGTACAAATGGAGCATTTCTCACAGAACATCTGCTGAACACTAGCAGAGGACCTTGGACACCTAAAAGGACAAGAAAGATCCCCATGTAACCGTGTAGGATGAAAGAAAGAAGAAGGGAAAAGAAAGAGGAGAGGAAGCAGGATGGGACCTGCACCCCTGGCAGGGAACTGAAGGTGAGGAGAGGTTCCCACATCTGGGGAAGCCCCCTCACCAATGGGGAGATCTGGGACAGAAGGGGAGCTTCGGGGGCTTGGAGGAGAGCTCAGCAACCGGTCTGTGGCAGGCAAGACAGAGTGAAACCTACACAGATGGCCCATGCCACAGCCCTGCACAGCCCAGCCTGAGATGAGTGTCCGCTGGTGCACACAGGGGCTGGGGGCTGGAACGTGGGGTTTGCAGAGCAGACCCAGGGAGGGGACTGCTGTTGGCTGTGAGGGGACAGCCTGAAAGGATGGGAGTGAGGAGCTCTGCAACTGGGAATGCTCGTGGAGGAAGTCTGGACCGCCACAGAAGTGAAGCGCCATTGTTGAGTGACCTGCAAAGGGTGGGGACACCATTGTAGCCTCTCTCCTCATGTACTGGCCCCTGCCTCCACTGGCACTAGGGAGGGCTCCTGCCGGAGCCAGCTCTGGTGCCCGAGCCCTTGCCTCCTCCATTTTCTCCCCCCTGCCTGGGCAACCTGCTTGCCCAGATCTCCACCTGATAGGTGCACTTTCCAATCGCTACCCCAGCACCCTCCTTCCTGGGTGGCCTGCTCGCCCTGATGGCTGCCTTGGCTCCTTCCTGTCTGACGGGCTCGTGGGCTCTGGCAACCTCTAAAGCAGACTCCAGAAGGAGGAACACACACAGAAGTGGGGCTGAAATCACAGCTGAGCCCCAGGGGTCGTGTGACTAAGGCAGAAGAGCTGAAATCTTTCCTCCTGGCTGTGTGAACCACAGAGTTACAACTCCAGTGATGGCTTCCTAAATCCAGCGCCTGCAAAACATCCCAAAGGACAAGTGCTCCTGCAACTGGGAAGGGTATAGCTTTAGCAGCTGTGGGATTTATGGGCATGTACATGCAGGGGTTAGGCCAGGCCAGAGTCTGAGCTGCCTCCATATCTCCCAAATGGGGCCAGATGCACAACTACTGCAGCACCTGACCTCAGTGGATCTATTCCAGTGGCCTGATGAAAACAATGCCTGATAGTCACCAGGGTCAGTGACTGGTATACCCACAGTTAAAGTGGGACCGAGAGCAGTGCCAACAACAGTGTACTTTGAGAGCCTGCACGGTGGGTGAAAGGGGACAAAACAGTGCATATTCACAGGTGAACAGCTCCAGAGCAGGAATACTCAGTGGCTTCTCTCCCAGTGGGAGTGCTCCAATCCCACCTACCTTGCACCACAAATCAGAAACACAGCTCAGAAACAAATCTGGGAGCCTCTACTCCAACAACTAGGGAGCAGACCATGTCCCTGATAGGGCAGTGACAACCACACAGCAAAGGGGAGGAACCATTCAATATCCAGGGCAGGGTCTGATCACCACAACACCAATCAAACCCCCTATTAAGAGGATAACGGCACAAACCTGTGGACCAACCTCACCCACCAGGGGGCAGACACCAGAAGCAAGAGGAACCATGATCCTGCAACCTGTGGAGAGGAGACCACAAACACAGTAACTTAGACAAAATGAGATGACAAAGAAGTATGTTGCAGACAAAGGAGCAAGATGAAAACCTAGCCACGACATTCAGAGAAGAACGAGAAATAAAAGAAATCCAAATTAGAAAAGAAGAAGTAAAACTCACTGTTTGCAGATGACATGATACTATACATAGAAAATCCTAAAGATGCTACCAGAAAACTACACAAGCTCATCAATGAATTTGGTAAAGTTGTTAATACACAAAAATCTCTTGCATTGTTACGCACTAACAACAAAAAATCAGAAGACAAAATCAAGGAAAAATCCCATTTACCTTTGCATCAAGTAGAATAAAATACCTAGGAATAAACCTACCTAAGGAGACAAAAGACCTTTATCTGAAAACTATAAGATACTGATGAAAGAAATAAAATATTACATAAATAGGGGGAGATATATACCATGTTCTTAGGTTGGAAGAATCAATATTGTGAAAATGACATACTACACAATGCAGTCTATAGATTCAATGCAATACCTATCAAATTACCAATGGCATTTTTTTCACAGAATTAGAACAAAATTTTTTACAATTTGTATGGAAACACAAAAGACCCGAATAGCCAAAGCAATCTTGAGAAAGAAAAATGGAGCTGGAGGAATCAGGATCTGTGTCTTTAGACTATACTACAAAATGACAGTCATCAAAACAGTATGGTACTGGCACAAAAACAGAAATATAAATCAATGGAGCAGGATAGAAGGTCCAGAGGTAAAGCCACACACCTATGGTACCCTAATCTATGACAAAGGAGGCAATAATATCCAATGGAGAAAAGACAGTCCTTCAATAAGTGGTGCTGGGGAAACTGGACAGCTACATGTAAACGAATGAAATTAGAACACTCCCTAACACCATACACAGAAATAGACTCAAAATGGATTAAAGACCTAAATGTAAGACCGGACACTATATAACTCTTAGAGGAAAACATAGGCAGAACACCCTTTGACAAAAATCACAGCACAATTTTTTTTGAACCACCTCCTAGAGTAATGAAAATAAGAACAAGAATAAACAAAAGGGACCTAATTAAACTCAAGAGCTTTTACACACCAAAGGAAACCATAAACAAAATGAAAAGACAGGCCTCAGAATGGGAGAAAATATTTGCCAATGAAGCAACTGACAAGGGATTAATCTCCAAAATATACAAACAGCTCATGGAGCTCAATATCAAAAAAGAACAAGCAACCCAATCAAAAAATGGGTGGAAGATCTAACTAGACATTTTTCCAAAGAAGACATACAAATGGCTAAAAAGCACATGAAAAGATGCTCAACATCACTAATTATTAGAGAAATGCAAATAAAAACTACAATGAGGTATCACCTCAAACCTGTCAGAATGGCTGTCATCAAAAAATCTACAAACAATAAATGCTGGAGAGGGTGTGGAGAAAAGGAAACACTCCTACACTGTTGGTGGGAATGTAAATTGGTACAGCCACGTTGGAGAATGGTTTGGAAGTTCCTTAAAAAGCTAAAAATAGCACTACCATATGATCCAGCAATCCCAGTC
Organism: Grampus griseus; assembly: GCF_964374135.1. NCBI lineage: Eukaryota > Metazoa > Chordata > Mammalia > Artiodactyla > Delphinidae > Grampus > Grampus griseus. The sequence goes on from NC_138998.1 coordinate 92,920,968, forward strand.
CTGAGCATATATCCAGAGAAAACCATAATTCGAAAAGATACATGCACTCCAATGTTCATTGCAGCACTACTTACAATAGCCAGGACATGCAAACAACCTAAATGTCCATCAACAGAGGAATGGATAACGAAGATGTGGTACATATATACAATGGAATATTACTCAGCCATAAAAAAGAATGAAATAATGCCATTTGCAGCAACATGGATGGACCTAGAGATTGTCATACTGAGTGCCATAAGTCAGACAGAAAAAGGCAAATATCATATGGTATTGCTTACAAGTGGAATCTTAAAAATGTGTACAAATGAACTTATCTACAGAACAGAAATAGAGTTACAGATGTTGAAAAGAAACTTATGGTTACCAGGCAGTAAAGTGGAGAGGGGGGGATAAATTGGGAGATTGGGATTGACATATATACACTACTATATATATATATAATAGACAACTAATAAGGACTTACTGTATACCAAAGGGAACTCTACTCAATACTCAGTAACGGCCATATACTGGGAAAAAAATCTAAAAAAGAGTGGATAAATGTATATGTATAACTGATTCACTTTTCTGTACACCTGAAAATAATACAACATTGTAAATCAACTATACTCCAATAAAAATTTTTAAAAACTAAGATAATTTCAATTTACTAAATAAAATTTTAAAAAAAGAGTCAAGCAGACGTGTTTAATGGTAGAAGAACATAATATGACCTATACTTTCTTAAAAGAATTGAAACCAGAATCTATCAAGCCTCTATATATAATGCCAACTTACAGAAAATAGAGCCAAAAAGTACACTTAAACTACAACATAAGGAAAAAATCAGCAAAATCCTAACAAATTCTATAGAAAAAGTGATCTAGTTTCCTCAACAATTTAATTTCTAGGAAAAAGGAAAACATAGAAGATGAACCTATAGATTAAAAGAAAGTTAAAAAAAATATCCAAACATAATGTGTGGAATGTCTTTGGATTCTGAGGCAACATAATTGTAAAAGTAGACATTTATGAGACAGTTGAGAATTTGTCCACTGACTGAATATTTGAAATTATTATATTATTGTTATATTATTAACTTGCTAATATATTATAATTTTGTTTAAAATATATATTTAGTTTTTTAGACATATATACTGAATTATTTATGAGTAAAATGATATATCTAAAGTTTGCTTCAATATAATCTAGGAGTAGCAAAGGAGGCTGTGGTTATGATTTGATAGTTGTTGAGGTTGGATGAAATTAGATGGAAGTTCATTATACTGTTTATCTTTCTTTGGTGTATGTTTGAAATCTCCTTTTTTAAAAAAAACAAAAAATAATCATTAGAATACAGAAAAAAGCATACCAGAAGAGTTATAAAGTTAGTAGGTCAAGTATAAGGAAAAGAACAGTAATATTTAAGAAGTGCTAAAATTGGGAGACTTGTTAACATGAATAAGTCTCAGTTTTTATATCTATACATGAAATAGGTATATAAAACACCTATAAGCAAAGAGGACCTTGAAGAGTGTCGGTTCTCTTCCTAAAAAATGTGAATGAAAATCCTGCTTGTATGTATGTCTACATATTTGTCTCCTGCAATCAAGGAAATGAGACTGAGCATTAGAAGCTATAGTGATTATATAAAAATATAAAAGTGAGCATATAGGAATAAGAAATTAAGAAAAGTAACAATGTGAAAATCAGCCCCATTCTGAAAATCAGACAGAAATACTTTAAACCCTCTGTTGCTTTATGCCTCCTTGCTGTGAAGAACATCATCATAGTAGCTGAGTACTACTCCTCTCCCACAATTTATAGTTTTTTTAAAACCCATTTTAAGCTGCCTCTCCAAACCATAAAAGTGGAAATCCTTTGGCTTTTGACAAAGCCTGGAGGGAGAAGGAGGAGGAGGAGATGATGGGGAAGTGATATAAGTAACTGTAAAAATGAAAAGGGCATTGACTTAGAATCAATGGTTAATATGAAAGGCAAATGGAATAATTAATACCAATACCTCAAACCTCTACCATCTTTGAGGAATTGATACTTTGGCTTATCACCATAATAGGCACAAGCACATTTTGTCATAAACTCTAAAATGCAAATCAATATATTTTTTCTCTTTTACCAAATCCCTGTCTAACACCACCTTTATTAAAGATGTTTAAGGCTAGTGAGGTTAGTAAATGCAACTGATACCAAGAAGATAATAAACCTGACCCAGTAATCTCACTGGGTGATTATTGCCTCTCAGGTATGCAATATTCTTATATTTACTCGTCCACAATTATAAACAGCAACTGAAATTTCCCTCAGAGGGAAAAGCCTTGCAGCAAGAGACTGTAAAATAGTCTTGCTTGTTTTTAAAGTGTAAATTTCTATAACAAAACATAATTGAAAAAGAATGATTTAAAAACAAAGAAAATGAATGAATATGTATGAGACATTGGCTATCTCATATGGATATGTATGAGAAATTTAGCAGCTGTGTGTCTCACACACATAGACACACACACACACGTCCAATTTTAAGTTGGTCTTTATCCTGTGAACTGGATTCAAGTCCACCTCTATTCTGTAATTGTCAAATAAAACCCTTAAAATCAGAACTTGCTTCCTAAATCCTCAAGTTTCTGTAAATAATATAAGCCTCCACCTATATTTTTAACATTAGTCTGAGTTGTTTCAGCAAAACTTAAGATTAACTAGTGGTATGTGTCAGACAACTGTTTTATAGCCAAATGCCAACAGAACCGAGAGATAGAATGGTATACTTACAGTAGCAGAGCATCCATGGATCACTCATGAACTGGAACAGGTTACTGTGGAAATGGCCTTTAATATGGTTAGTCAATAACTATACACTCATAATGCAAAAGGGTGATATGTAGTGTACAGCAAAAATCATGATATTCAGCTGCTTGACATTTTGAAGATATAATCAGATTACTAATGTGACATTTTAAAACCAGAAATGGTTATCATAAAAAGTAAATTATCAGATGGGGAGATGGGTAACTCAAAAAGTGTTGATGCCTATTAGAATGCAGAGAAAATGGCTGTATATACCATATGAATTTGCTGCAAATGACTTGTGTGATAAAGAACAGTGTGACCTCTAAAACAGGAAAAGAAAATCTACTAGTAGCCATATTTTCAGACTTCATTATTTTCTTTTTTTATCCTGAAAACAAATTTCAATTGCTGTTTATAACTGTGGATAAGTAAATATAAGAATATTATATATCTGAATGGCAGTAACCACTCAGTGAGATTACTGGGTAAGGTTTATTATCTTGCTAGTATCACTTACATTTACCAATAATAGTTTGGAAGTTTCCCCACGGTATAAAAATTAGGTCAGATGGATCATCAACAGTGTGTCATATGGATTAAGATATCTGGAACTTTCTATAATACCTGATAGGAACCATGGGTTTCCAATTTATTCTGTCAAAGCAGAATTACAGATATTAATCTTCAGCTGGAAGATATGCACAAAAGAACTATAAACTCTCAATTTACAAGGATGTATTTCTCTTCCCCTTGTATTTATAGGTGCTATGCCATCATAATGCTGGGAACTGTCGTATTTATATGTTTTCTGCAAAGGGATCACTTACCGTAAGAGTATTATACTGACTGAAGAACAGTCACTAAAATTGAGGCAATCAGGAGATCCCCTCCTATATTACTAAATTTTTATGTGGTGAGAAAATTTCTTTGGGCTATTTAATATTAGTGTGGATTAATTAGTACAATGGAGCAGGAAATCAGGAGCATTATTTTCCTAAAGATGTGATCTGTGCATGTTTACCTGAGAAATTATCTGACCTCCTACCTTTCTGACACTTTTACTCAGGACAGTATCTTACAGAATTGCCTGAACATATTGATACTCATGATATCAAATGTGGGTCTGCTCTATTCTTCCTGCTTGTAAATATCTCCCTGTAAATGTTTGTTTTTCCATGCGTGCAATAAACTATATGGAACACATTACAATTCTGAGTGATGCTTGCAACAGGAAACAGCAGTTTTGAATTGCAGAAATGAATAAAAAAATAATCCACTTGTGTAGGAAATCAGATTTTAATGAAACTGTCATTAATATTTATGTTAAATGCCATTTAAATCTAAAGAGACATGTTAACATCAGTGTCTGAATACATTAGGATTGCTTGAAACTACATTTCCAAGGAAATATTTTGTTTTTATTCAAAAGCTCTCTGATTTCTGCTCAAATGTTTATTGTTTTATTTGAAAATGCTTTCTCATTTTTGTTCCAGATGTTCACAGAGCAAACACAGAACATGGTAGATAAATGAGAGTTTACAGCTGTAAGCCTAAATTGACTGTTTCATTCACTAACAAGTTACTCTGATAAGGTCTTCTGATGATTGAATAGCAAAATATTCTTTCCACATGGCTCTTATGGCTCACAGTATTATGTACTTGCTATGCAACATTTCACTTAAAATTTCTTCTTCTTATCCAATAACCACAGGCTGTATCTTTTTGCTCGTAAGAGGTCATTTTGATATTCACTATCTACTGTTTTATGAAATTATGTTTCAGGAAAATATTATTAAAGCTTAAATTACAGTGTTTGGAGAGTTAGAACAAAATTATTAAAGTATGTAATCTTTCAGAAATGAAGGGAAATGATAAAATGCTTATGATGAATTGTGATCAACATATCAAATGCAGTACAATATTCACAATATTTGGGTATAATTATACTCATCTATCATATATAATTGACCACATGCTTTTATACTAATAATCTCTTTCCCTAAAATGATAATTCATTTGCATATTCTCAGTGTAATCAAAGAAATGTTTACTTTTTTGTTTTTTTTTTCCTAGTTCCCTAGACTTACAATGTACTTTTCATCAGAGATGTCAGTAATCCTTTGGGTTCTTAGGAGTGCCATTAGGGAAACTTTCCCAGAATGCTTAGAGGTGTTTGCTTTATCAAACACTTTTATTTATATGGAGTATAAATAAAAAGGAAAGTGGCCTATTTATAAATTGACAGAAGAGAACCCACAAAATTGTTTTTTGACAATTTCAGAGCCTATGCTTTGACTTTCAGAGCCTGTGCATTTATTTTAATAGTAAAGTTATTGCTCAAATAATCTTAAAACTCCTTTTAGTAACTATCTTCAAAATAAGGCTACCAGCCTCTTAGAGAAGCAGTTGCATCTTCTATATTCACCATTCTTTCACCCAGTCTCTCCTAATAGATCATTTAAGAATTTTAAGGAACCTAAGCTTTGTAGTGATTTTTTTTTAAAGCACTCATAAAGAGTTGTTCTTTCAATGATCTACTATCATAGGGAAACATGTGTAGCAGGGTAGGTGCAGGGAATCCACTTTCAGCAATCCCCCAGGTGGCTGATACTCTAAATGTGTCCTCAGCACCATGAAGTATGGAACACAAGTCTTATGCCAAGAATAGTTTATATGCTCTATAGACTTCTCAAAAATAGCTTTGGACTAGTAGTAAGAAGATGTGTGTTCCCATTACCTTTCCAATCTAAAAATGTAAGAAATATACCTAGTTCACTCTATTTCACAGGGAGATTAAAAATAAATATATAAACTCATGTCAGTCAGGCCTTAGTAACTGTTGTATAATAGACAGGTTAATTTTTTTTGGAAGTACTCCTGTTTTCTATCACACAGCTTCCTCCCCACCTCACCATAAGGCAACACGGTGTTGTCATTCTGTACAAGCCTTTATCTCAAAATGAGCAAAACATAACATGCCACTGACATTTTTGTCTGATTTTAAAATTACCTTTAATTGTTGGAAACACTCTGAGAGTTCTGACATCTTGGAAACTAGATCAGGAAATTATTTTAGAATAGATTGACTTCCATGTAATATGTCTTCAAAATGACAGTGATAACTATCACATTTACCTTGTGTTCTGTCCTCCAGAAAGAGGGTCATTTACATTTTAGTTAAAGTGATAGGAACTGAAGTTGTGGAAAGAATACAAAAAATGATTTGTTCTATTTCATAAGGCAAGGAGGATGGCTTACTATGCAAATTCTTTTTCCTTTCATCCTTTTTCTCTTTCTTCCTTCTTCTCCCCCTACTCTTTTTTTTCCTTTTTTTCTTTCTAAGGTTTTAGATGAGTGAATTTTCACTTTTAGATATCCACTCCTGGAAATGATATGAAAGTAATTAAGAATAAGCTGTAACCTTAATTGATAAATCTTTTCTTTGAGCTGAATATAGGTGTGTCTGTGGAAAAAAATATCTAAGATAGACTGGGGAAATAAAAAAGAGTTTTTACTTACATTAAACATGAATTTATGTAGAGGAAGGACATTTATCTTCCCCTTTTTAAAGGAGAATTAATCCTATTATTCTTTTATGAATACCCTAAAGACAAAGTTACTATCTTAATATATAAAGATATTAGATATATACATAGATATATACATATATGTATGTTTGTGGATCTATCTATCTATCATCTCTTTATCATCTGCCCAAGAGAGTGACCTTTATACATTTATATTGATGCCATGTATTCATATCAAACACAATATTTATAGATTTAAGGAAACTCTATTTGAAGTAGCATTTTAAAAAGTGCTTTTGTGAAGTGTGGAGCTTCAAATTACATATGTAAATCCAATGATAAATAATGGATGGATCAACCCCATTTTTTTTTTATCTTAAATGCGTAAGTGTGCTATTTAGTTTTCTAAAGAGAAAACTGTTTTGATCCCTAATAGGTTTATAATGTCTAATAGGATTATAAGCAAATCTTTTAGATGCATTTTGGTTTTCTCAAATTTGGTCTTCTATCTGAAAATCTCTTCTAGTTAAGAGTTGTGAAATGATTCTTCTTTTGCTTAACTTTTACAAGCAAAACTAACAGATGTTTTTATTCTATATGTCTGAAAAACATGGTAGATAGGATTGTATATCTGATCACAGTTTTAGATAATCCACACAGCACATTTTCTCATCCTCCTACCTATGTTTATTTGACTCACCAGAATAATTGCAGTGTTTACAATTAAGGCCTATCAACCATACATAGACCAGTCTTTAGGAGTAAAGATATTGATAATACTAAGGAGAAAGGGAAAGACTCAATAAAAAAGAAGACAAAGAGGAAGAGGAGAAGTGTAGGAGGTGGAGGAGGGGAGAAAAGGGAGGAGAAAGGATCAAAGGAAGGAAGGAAGGAAGGAAGGGAATGAAGGAAAGGCAACATCTGCTGTTAGAGAGAAAGTTCATTTCAGTCTTTGGTAGAAAGACTACAAGAAAAATTCTTCCCTCTTCTATTAGATTTATTTGATGATGTCATCATTACTCTGAAACAGAAGTTACCAATGTAGTGAGTATACAAAATTATAAAATGGTGACATCCCCTCCTCCAAAAAAAGTATCATTTTTATTTTAAAAATCATCCAGTAGGCCAAAAGGAATAATTTGAGTGTTTCTTCAATTGTCATTAGATCAAAATGCTGTGAATCATTTTAAGTTCCTTATTTACGTTTAATACTTTCCTACGCAAATGCCTATCATCTTAAGTAAAATTGTAAATGAATTTGATTTTGTGCACCTCAAAACACTAAAAAAGGAACAAATTTCTTACTACCTTTAATTCTAATAAATATATTCAGTACATGATCAAACTATCAAAATGCTTTTTTTTTTTGGACACGTGGATCAAAACCCAAGTTTCCTCAGGGAAATCCTCTGACTTCAAATAGAATCACAAACAGAAGCTCCTAACAGTATGAGCCTCATTAACCAGATATATTGCAATACTTTAGAAGAGGGGTTAAAGAGCTAGAGTGAAATGGCAATGGCTTGCAGTGCCTGATCCTTAGAAGTAGATACACTTCTCATATATAACAGGCTTTTTGTTATGCAGATACCATATAAACCACTACAGTTGGCACATCAGAGACATTTTTTTTTTTTTTTTTGCTTTTTTGGCCCACATTATTAATGAAATGAAGATGAAAAACCGGTATTTTATAAATCATTAATTTTAGCCACATAATCAGAAGAGAGTTAACAATCATAGTTGTTTTTAGAAATTTGATGCATAAGAATATGGTAGAATAGTTTGTCATTGAAGAAGATCCAAGGTTTCTTTTTATCTGAAGCAGGAAAAGGGTGAAGTTCAGTAATTACCCTTAGAATTATGAATCATTCATAAAAGTTGGAATTTTAATGACTGCAGATACAACATTCATCATTCTGGTTCAAAATATTTTATTATTCAATTATTAAACATGTTATGCAGTGTTGCATTCAAAATGAGAAATTTTCCTGTATAAACTATTATGCAAGGATATTAGTCCATATATGTTTATTTATGCTAGATTATGCAGTCTTGTACTTTATTTTCTAATATATAAAAATTAATAAAAAATGTTTCACATAATTTCAAATGTTTCACATAATGAAATTCCTGCTGATTATCCAACATATTGAGTTTTTTCAATATATCCACTTATAAGGATTACAATTCAATAATAACAATTTTTTTTAACTTAAAGAAAGAATTGCCTGTCGTTTCAGATTCATATGCTGTATAATGTTGATTACTACATGGAATGAGATATAATACCAAATTCTGGCTGAGTCAAAAAAGAAGACCAACTTTTAAAAATTGAAGTATAGTTGATTTACAATGTTGTGATAGTTTCTGGTGTATAGCAAAGTGATTCAGTTTTTTATATATATATATATATATATGTATATATATGTATATATATATTCTTTCTCATATTCTTTTCCATTATGTTTTTTTACAAGGTATTGAATATAGTTCCCTGTGCTATACAGTAGGACCTCGTTGTTTATCTATTTTATATATAGTAGAGATGTACTTTTAAGTCATGAAATATTGCATAGAGTTGACTCAGTGGAGACCCAGCCTTGAATTTATATTTTGAAATGTGAGATTTTATTATCTATTTACCCACGTGGTAGACAGGACAGTGCCCCCTCAAAGATGTCCAGAAACCTGTGAATATGTTACTTTAAGTGGCAAAATAGACTTTACAGGTGTGATTAATTTGTGAATCTTGAGATGGGAAGACTACCTTGAATAATACAGATGGGCCCAATGTAATCACAAGGATCCTCATAAAAGAGAGGCAGGAGGGTTAAAGTCAAAGAAGGAGGTGTGACGACAGAAGCTGAAATCGGAGTGATGCCGTTTCTGGAAGGGGCCATGAGCCCAGAAATGCAGTCAATCTCTAGGAGCTAGAAAAGCCGAGGAATGGAATCCTCCCTAGAGCATCTAGAAGCAACACAGCCCAGCCAGTATCTTGACTTATAGCAAGTAGGATACATTTCTGATCACCGTAGGTATAGGATAATATATTTGTATTGTTGAAGCCACTAAGTTTGTGGTAATTAGTTATAGAAGCAATAGACAATGAATATACACAGATACCATAGATAATTTTCTCTCTTCCTATTTTCAAATTAAAGATAGTTCTTAATAATTAAAAACATCCATAGTTCTGTCATCCAGAAAAGAAAGAAAATACAAGTGCATCAGCAGTACAGTAACTGTGCACATGGCATTCAGTGTTACACTTCCACATTCTAAGATTTTATGCATAAGAAAGAATACTTACTGGTTGAGCTTTCTTCTATAGCTCCACTATGATTTTGCTTCCTTAACTATTGCAGTTTTATAATATTATTTATGTCTTTTCAGTTACTTAAGAATTCATAAAAATAACATTGGTTCAGGCAAATAACTAGTAATAAGGACAATTTTTTCAAATTTTATATCACCCCCTGTCGTGAGTGCTCTCCATTGCGAAGGGACAAGAGTCAGTGTAGAAGTGATTAAACACAGGTTTCATTTCTTCCTCCATCCATCAGCAACTCTGCAAAAGTTGACAAGACCTTTTCCTTTATATTTTGACTTTTAATTTTCATGTAATTTTAGATAGACATGCACTTGTAAGAAGTAATACAAAGTAAGCAGATATAACTATCCCCCAATTGTAACATCTTGCCAGGGAATTGACATTGATGTAGTCCAATCTTAGTCTTACTAAGATTTCACTTGTTTTACATTTACTCATGTGTGTGTATACGTGTGTCTGCCTATGCGTGTGTATTTACTTCTGCATAATTTTATCACATTTGTAGACTTGTGTGGTCACCACCACAGACAAGATTCAGAAAAGTTCTATTATAAGGATCTTTCTTGCTACACTTTTATAGCCACTGCCACCTTCCTCCTCTCCACCCTATAGAGGTCTGACAACTACTATCTCTTCTCCACGTCTATAATTTTGTCATTTCAAGAACGTTATATAAATAGAATCGTACAGAATATAACATTTTGAGATTACGCTTTTCACTCAGCCTCACACTGAACTTGGGTCCTGCCACTCTGCTGACTTCAGTTATTATTTCTAGGAATGATTTTGTAGATATTTTGGGATTTTTTACATAGACAATCATACCATCTGTAAGTAGAATTTATTTTTTACAATCTATATTCATTTTACTTATTTATTTGTTTGTTTGTTGCTTTATTTGGCTAGAACTTCCAGTACTCTGTCGAATAACAAAGATGAGAGTGGACATTTAGATTTCAATTTTAGATGGAAAGCATTTAGTCTTTCACCATTAACGTATGATATTAGTTGTAGGATTTTTGTAAATTCTTTTTATCAAATTAATGAAGCTTTCCTCTATTCCTAGTTTATTGAGATTTTCTATATTGAATGTGTGTTGAATTTTGTCAGATGTTTTTTATGCATCAATTCATAGGAAAATGACTTCTTTTTATCTTGTTATCTTAGGTTACATTAATTGATTTTTCATATGCCAAACCATTCTTGCATATGTAGAATAAATCCCACTTAGTCATGTTGTGTAATTCTTTTTATTCTTTCCTGGATTTGATTAGCTATATTTCTTTGATGATTTTTTTGGTCTTAGTTCATGAGATAGTAGTTTTTGTTACTGTCTTTGCCTGGTTTTGGTATCAAATGAGTGTCATAAAGTGGGTTGAGAAGTATTCCCTCTCGTACTTTTTGGAAGAGAGTACATAAGATTGGTTTAAATTTTTCTTTAAATACTGGGCAGAATTATTTAGTGAAATCATGTGAGCTTGGATATTTGTTTTTCAGGAGTTGTAATTACAGATCAAATGTCTTTATTGATTATAGAACTATTCAGGTTGTCTGTTTCATCTTGGATGAGTTTTGATAGTTTGTGGGTTTTGAGTACTTGGTCCTTTTAAGTTGTCATATTTATGAACATAAAGTTGTTTTATATTACCTTATAATTTTTATTGGCTTCAAAATCTATGGCATTAGCCTCTGTTTTCATTCCTACTATTGGTGGTTTGTCTCTTATCTCTGTCATTCTTGCTTTTTTGTTGAAATTTCAAGAACATTATATAAGTGGAATGATATATAATGAAATTGATTTCTTCTCTTATATAATTTTATTTTTTTCTATTTGGTTTAAGTTTATTTTCCCTTCTAGTTTCTTGAGGTAGTAACTCAGATTATTGAAATGAGACATTTTCTCTTTTTAAGGGCAAAAGGTTAGTATTGTATATTTTCTTCTCTTTGCTACTCTGGCTGGATCTCATATATTTTGGTATGTTGTATTTTCATTCCATTCAGTTCCATATATTTCATAATTTATTTTAAATTATATGAGACCTCTCCTTTGACCTATAGATTATTTAAAAGTGTATTTGTTTAATTTCCAAGCATTTGCATATTTTGCAGCCTTTCTGTTATTGAAACAGAAATGCTAATTCATATGTTAAGCTATTCAATTATCATAGAATATACTCTGACTGATTTCAATTCTTTTAAATTTCTTGAGGTTTATTTTATGCCCCAGGATATTCTCAGTCTTGTAGACTGTTCCATGAGGGCTTGACAAGCATATGTATTCTGCTGTTGCTTGATGTGGTGATGTGTATTTGTCAACTTGGCTGATTGTTTTGTTCAACCATTTCCTTTTCTGCCTTAGTCTCACCAGTCATTTTGTGCTGATTTCTTTCTCCATAAAAATGGAAACAAGTACTTCCCTGTGTTGCAGAATATTTATGAGAATCATATGGAATAATATAGGTAAAATTTATTTGTTATTATTAAAGTACCAAACATATAGATGCCATTATCATATCTCTACAATGAGTGTATTTTTTCCATAAACTGAAGACCTGTCCCTTTAGATGTTTGAAGTAGAATGTTATGAAAGATTTTGGCACAGTGATCAGTTGAGATAAGGATTATAGAAAATAAATAAATATACTTAGCTTCAGGTCATCCGTAAAAAATGGTATTTTTGCCCCATCTACTCTTCATCTTTAATAAGTTCCACATAAACCAAAAAAGAAAAAAAGAAAAAACTGTACTGTGTTTTGAATGAGCTATAAAGATATTCAACAAATATTTAATAATATTTGTTAATATTATTTATACCACATTAAAATTTTAACAACTCTTCAGAAATGCCTATTAAGGCAAGCCATTTCTATCTGTATTTTAGACGTCATACTTAGATTTGGCTTACCTCCCCCCACCAAAATCTCACATCACATTGTTTACTCTTTCTATTAATATTCTATTTAGAGATAGACTTAAAATATTTAGACTAGCATGTGACATTCCTAAATCAAACCACAATTACAAGGACAGTGCTTCTCAAACTATCTGTAGGGAAAGACCAATATTTCATTTTCTGTTTAATTACCAACATGAGTAGTAATTGCCCATTACCAGTAACTCACACCTCATCTAACTCACCACCCAAGTTTTACAACACCTACACTGCACTGCAACTTGTTTAACAATATGTCAAATATTCCTATAACTTTTCCTATACCTTCGAGTGAGGAACAACAATAAACAGTTAGCAAATGTTTATTTTGCTTCTTTGTTTGTTTGTCTTTGAATAGTCCTAGTACCCATATATTCTCTTATCTAATCTAAGAAACTTCTGTCAAGACCTGTGACAAAGCAACAGCTCAAGATATGTGTTGTAACTAAGGATGTTCACATGTTAAACATAAGAACCTTTCCAAACAGCATGGATTTTTTTAACAGAAATTCTAATGTGAATATGTGCATCATCACCGGCATCCCCAAAAGCATTTTCAATTATTCTCTTGGGATCTAAGCTTTATCAAATGTGGTAGGGAGAGTGTCAGTTCAAGATGGCAATGCAGGAAGATCCTGAACTTACCTCTTTCCATAGACATACTGAGTCTAGAGCTACATATGGAACAATTTCCTCTTTAAAAACCTAAAGGTTGACAGTGATAGCTACAGGTCAGGAAATGAGTAAGAAAAATAAGCCAGTGGGAGAGGCTGGGCCACATTATTGCCGTGAACCTTACTCCTGGCACAGTGACCCACAACCACGAGGAAACTCAAAACCCAGAGCTGCTCCCAGAGGAATGAAATGTTCTCACCCCACATTGAGCATCCCAAGTTTTAAGACATATACTTGAGATGCGAGCCTTGAAAACTAACTTTGAAAACCAGTGGGGCTTGTTTCCCAATACCCACAAGGCTATAGCGATCTGATAAACCACTCTTAAAGGGCTCAGGTGCTCAGATTCACCAGCCCCTGGGTCCAGCTCAGAGGCAGCCAATCAAACCAACATTTAAAGTGAAGGAAGCTCACCTGCTTATATTAATGTGTGTGGCTGAGAGGCAGGCATCTAGTCTAACACACACATCTAGGAGCCTCCTGGAACACTCTCAGGGACAGACTGGCAGATGCCCTGTTTGTACTCTCCCTTTGCTGTGCTCCAGAGCACCAGTATCTCCCAGAAGGAAGCTTTTACATGTACCTGGTACTCCAGTTTTTGTGGCTGCTGTGCAGGGGATGCCTCTTGTTCATCTGCATCTGGAGGCCAGGGAAGCCTGTGTTCCTGGTCACATGGGACTGTAATAATCGGTGTCACTCAGAAGGGAGCTCGAACGTACCCTTGTCTGGTGTCCTGATTTTTGCAAGTGCTGCCAGGAGACACCTCTACAATGCCTGGCTCTGGTAGCTAGTGGGGCTTATGCTCATGGGTCGCTCAGGACTGTAACCAACAGAAAAGGTGTTCTTTAACAGCTACCACCCCCAAGAGGCAGCAGACCCAGCAGCTTGGTCTTTCTGTAAAGGAGGCCCATTAGCTAATCTTTATGACTGTAGCTTAAGGGGCAGGCTTCTAATGACACATCTAGGGACTGATTGTAATCCTTTCCAGAGACCTCGAGGCAGGAACTTTCTTTGCTCTCACCCTCTGCCACACTCCAGAGTACCAATGTCTCCTGGAGAGAGGCTTTATACATGTCTGGTGCTCTGGTTTTTATATCTGGTGCCTCCGTTTTTGCAGCTGCTGCCCAGGGCAGAGCCCTTGATTACCTGGTGGCTAGGGCTTGCATTGGAGAGACAGTTCTTGGCAGACTACAACCCCCAGGGCACAGCATGGACAGCCGACTGAGCCACACCTCCTGGTTTTTCTGTGAGGGAGGCCTCTTCGCTTGTCCTAGAGCTTCAGCCTGTGGGGCAGGCTTCAGGTTTGGCACACATCTAGTGGTATGGAGCTGCTCTCAAGGAACATAGGCTGTGGACAACATCTTGGTTCTCTCCTTCTGCTTTGCTCAGCTTGCCTGTATCACCCAGAAAGGAGCTTATATACTCATCTGATCCCCCGTTTTTGTGACTGCTGCTCAAGAGACACCTCTAGATCACCTGGTTCTGGTAGCCAGAGGAGCTATGCTTGTAGTCCCGCAGAACTGTATATATTTGCATACTTTTAAAAAGTTGATTCCTGAGAGTATGACTTCCAGGCAACTTAAATATAAGTGCTGATATCCTCCCCTTTGGGACAGTTATAAGCCTTGGAACACCCGCAAATACTGCGAACTATTACAAATATAATAGTCTGCTTGACAAGCACAAAGGTTTGAGAGACAATTGAGAGCTGAGGCTGTTGTGAATGACTGTGTTCATCTCTTGCATGAGGATACTCCTTCAAGACTGGGAGACATGGTTGCTTCATCTACTTTATAAAACCAACACAGACAGCCACGCAAAATTAAGAAACAGAGGAGTACATTCCAAATGAAAGAGCAAGATAAAACCTCAGGAAAAAAAAAGTAATAAAACAGACAAATAATTTGCCTAATAAAGAAGTCAAAGTAATTGTCATAAAAATGCTCATGAAACTGGGGAGAAGAATGAATGAACACTGTGAGAACTTCACAGGAGATGGAAAATATAAGAAAATACCAAATAGAAGTCATAGAGCTGAAGAATACGATAACTGAACTGAAAAATTCACTAGTTTCAATAACAGGCTAGATGAAACAGAAAAAAAAAGTTTAGTCAACTCAAAAACAAGGCAGTGAAATTCAATCAGAGCAGCAAAAAGAAAAACAAATTAAAAAGTGACTTTTGTCATTGATCAAACAGACTAACATTTGCATCATAGGGCTCCCAGAAGAAGAAGAGAAGAGAAAGTGGTAGAAGTCTTATTTAAAGAAATAACAGCTGAATACTTTCCAAACTTGGAGAAAGAAAAAGACAGCCAGACTCAGGAATCCCAGAGAGTGTTATATATGAGGAACCCAAAGATACCCAGACCAAGACACATTATAATTAAAATGTCAAAAATTAAAGAAAAGGAGAGAATGTTAAAAACAGTAACATTGAGAAATGAGAAAAACAACTTATTATGTACAAGGGAATCTACATAAGACTATCAGCAGATTTTTTAGCAGAAACTTTGCAAGCCAAAAGGTAGTGGCACATTATATATAGTTAAAATGCTGAAAGGGAACAAAAAACAAAACTTCTAACCAAAAACCCTCTACCCAGCAAAGTTATCATTCAGAACTGAAAGAGAGGAAAAGACTTTTTAAGCCAAGCAAAATCTAAAGGAGTTCATCATGACTAAACAAGGTAGGCTTATGAGAAATGTTAAAGGGAATTCTTTAAGCTGAAAAGAAAGCATGCTAAACAGTACCAAGAACACATATAAAAGAATAAATATCTCTGGAAATGTAACTATATAGTAAAGGCAGTGAATTAATCACTTATAAAGCTAGTAAAAAGGTTAAAAGAAAAAAGTAGTAAAAATAACTATGATTACAATAATTAGTTAAGGGATACACAAGATAAAAAGATGTATAATGTGACACTTAAAAACACAAAACATGGGTGAGGGAGAGTAATAATGTTGACCTTTACAGTAGGATCAGACTTAACCAAAATTTATGGCGTGAAGCAAAATCAGTTCTAAGAGGGAAGTTCATAGCAAGAAATGCCTATTTCAATAAATAAGAAAAGTCTCAAATAAACAATCTAACTTTGCACCTCAAGGAAGCAGTGAAAGAAAAAAAAGAATAAACAAAGCCCAAAGTCAGTGAAAGGAAGGAACTTAACAAAGATTAGAACAGAAATAAATGAAATAGAGACTAAAAAGACAATAGAAAAGATTAATGAAACTACACACTGGTTCTTTGAAAAGATAAATAAAATTTACAAACCTCTAGCTACACATACTAAGAAAAAAATAGAGAGAATCCAAATAAGTAAAATCATAAATAAAAGAGGAGATATGTTATAACCAATACCACAAGAATACAAAGAATTATAAGATATGATATAAGCAACTATATGCCAACAAATTGAACAACTGAGAAGAAATGGATGAATTCCTAGAAACAAACAACTTACCAAGGCTGAATTATGATGAAACAGAAAATCTGAACAGACTGATTATTAGACTGAATAAGAAATCAAAAAACTCTTAACAAACAAAATTCCAGGACCAGATGGCTCTCCTGATGCTACCACACATTCAAAGAAGAATTAATACCAATCCTTCTCAAATGTTTCTAAAAATAGAAGAGGAGAGTACTCTTCCAAACTCACTTTGCAAGGCTAGCATCACCCTGATACAAAAACTAGACAAGGATACCATAAGAAAAGAAAATTACAAACCAATATCCTTGATGAAAATACATGCAAAAATCCTCAACAAAATGTTAGCAAACCTAATTCAACAGTACATTAAAAGGATCATACAATATCATCATGTGAGTTTTTTTCTCATGAATGGAAGGATGATTCAACATTGGCAAATCAACCAATGTGATGCACCACGTTAACAAAAGGAAGGATAAAAATAATATGATCATCTCAAGAGATGCAGAAAAAACATTTGACAAAATTCAACATCCATTTATGATAAAAACTCTCAATAAAGTAAGTATACAGGGAATGCACATCCACATAATAAAAGCCATATATGACAAGACCACAGCTAGCATCATAATCAATGGAGAAAAGCTGAAAACTTCCTGTAAGATCAGGAACAAGATATTGATGCTTCCTGTTGCCATTTTTATTTAATGTGGTATAGAAGTCCTAGCCAGAGCAATGAGGCAAGAAAAAGAAATAAAAGGCATTCAAATTTGAAAGGAAGAAGTAAAACAGTCACTATTTGCAAATGACATGATATTATATATAGAAAACCCTAAAGATTTCATTAAAAAAAAAACTGTTAGAAATAATAAACAAATTCAGTAAATTCTCAGGATACCTCACACCTGTCAGATGGCTATCACCAAAAAGAACACAACAAATGTTGGCAAGGATGTGGAGAAAAGGGAACTCTCCTACACTGTTGGTGGGAATGTAAATTGGTGCAGCCACTGTGGAAAACAGTGTGAAGGTTCTCAAAACACTAAAATCAGGACTACCATATGAGCCAGCAATTCCACTCCTAGGTATATATCAAAAACAAAAACACTAATTCAAAAAGACACATGTAACCCAATGTTCACAACAGCATTATTGATAATTGCCAAGATATGGATGCAACCTGAGTGTTCATTGACAGATGAATGGATAAAGAAGATGTGATATGTAAATATATATATATATATATATATGTATGTATGTATATATGTATACACACACACATATACACACAATGGAATACTACACAGCCATAAAAATGAAAGAGATTTTGTCATTGGCAGCAACATGGATGGACTTGGAGGGCATTATGCTAAGTGAATAGGTCAGACAGAGAAAGACAAATACTGTGTATTACTTATATGTGAAGTCTAAAAAATACAACAAACTAGCAAATATAATGAAAAAGAAGCAGACACATATATAGAGAACAAACTAGTGGTTATCAGTGGGGAGAGAGAAGTGGGGAGGGGTATGATAAGGGTAAGGGTCTAAAGTCACAAACTATTAAGTGTAAAAAAAGCTACAAGGATATATTATATAACATGGGGAATATAGCAAAATGTTATAATAAATATAAATGGAATTAATCTTTAAAAATTGTGAATCACTATGTTGTAACCTGTAAATTATATAATACTGTATATCAACTATACTTCAATTTAAAAAATCGTTTATATTTCTATACATGAAGAGCAAACTACCATAAAGAGAAATTTTTTTCTAAAAATCCATTTACAGTACATCAAAAAGAATAAAAAACCTAGGAATAAATTTAACCAAGGAGGTGAAAGACTTTGTATATTGAATACAAAAGTAATACAAGGGGGTAGACCTTCAGGATGGTAGAGGTGTAAGACGTGGAGATCACCTTCCTCCCCACAAATACATCTACATGGGGAACAATTCCTACAGAACACCTACTGAATGCTGGCAGAAGACCTCAGACTTTCCAAAAGGCAAGAAACTCCCTACATACCTGAGTAGGGTACAAGAAAAAAGAGAAAACAGAGACAAAAGAATAGAAACAGGACCTGCACCTCTGGGAGGGAGCTGTGAAGGAGGAAAAGTTTCCACACACTAGGATGCCCCTTCACTGGCAGAGATAGAGAGTGGTGGGGGTGTGGAGAAGCTTCAGAGCCAAGAGGAGAGCGCAGCAATAGGAGTGCAGAGGGCAAAGTGGAGAGATTCCCGCACAGAGGAACAGTGCCAACCAGCACTCAACAGTCTGAGAGGCTTGTCTGCTCACCCGCTGGGGTGGGTGGGGGCTGGGAGCTGAGGCTCTGGCTTCAGAGGTCAGACCCCCAGGGAGAGGACTGGGATTGGCTGCGTGAACACAGCCTGAAGGGAGCTAGTGCACAACAGTTAGCTGGGAGGGAGTCCGGGAAAAAGTCTGGAATTGCCTAAGAGGCAAGAGACCATTGCTTCAGGGTGCGCAAGGAGAGGGGATTCAGACCACCGCCAAAATGAGCTCCAGAGATGGGTGTGAGCTGCAGCTATCAGCGTGGACACTAGAAAAGGGCATGAAATGCTAAGCCTGCTAATGCAGCCGCCAAGAAACCTATGTGCAAGCACAGGTCACTATCCATACCTCCCATCCTGGGAGCATGTGCAGCCTGCCACTGCCAGGGTCCTGTGATCCAGGGACAACTTCCCTGGTAGAACACATGGCATGGCTCACACTGTTGCAATGTCATGCTGGCTTCTGCTGCCGCAGACTTGCCCTGCATTCCGTAACCCTCCTTCCTCCCAGCCTGAGTGAGCCAAAGCCCCATAATCAACTGCTACTTCAACCCCGTTCTGTCTGAGTGAAGAACAGATGCCCTCAGGCGACCTACATGCAGAAGCGGGGCCAAATCCAAAGCTGAACCACAGGAGCTGTGTGAACAGGGAAGGTAAAGGGAAATTTCTGTCAACAGCCTCAGGACAAGCGGATTAAATCTCCACAATGAGCTTCATGTACCCTGCATCTCTGGAATACCTGAATAGACAACGAATCATCCCAAAATTGAGGTGGTGGACTTTGGGAGCAACTGTAGACTTGGGATTTGCTTTCTGCATTTAATCTGTGTCTGGTTTTATGTTTATCTTAGTTTAGTATTTAGAGTTTATTATCCTTGGTAGATTTCTTTATTGATTTGGTTGCTCTCTTCTTTTTTTATATATATAGATATATACATTTTTTTCTTTTTCTCTTTTTGTGTGTATGTGTATGCTTCTTTGTGTGATTTTGTCTGTATAACTTTGCTTTTGCTATTTCTCCTAGGGTTCTGTCTGTCCATTTTTTTTGTTTTAGTATAGATTTTAGCACTTGCTATCATTGGTAGATTTGTATTTGGTTTGGTTGCTCTCTTCTTTCTTCTTCTTTTTCTTTATTTAAATACATTTTAATTTTTTTTATTTTTCATATATTTTTTTATTTTTTTAATTTGATGACTTTCTTTACTTTTTCTCTTTCTTCCTTTCTTTTTTCTCCCCTTTCTTCTGAGCCGTGTGACTGACAGGTTCTTAGTGCTCCAGCTGTCTATCAGGCCGGTGCCTCTGAGGTGGAAGAGCCGAGTTCAGGACATTTGTCCACCAGAGACCTCCCAGATCCATGTAATATCAAAAGGTGAAAGCTCTCCCAGAAATCTCCATCTCACGCTAATACCCAGCTCCACTCAATGACCAGCAAGTTACAGTGCTGGACACCCTATGCCAAACAACTAGCAAGACAGGAACACAAACCCACCGAGTAGCAGAGACGCTGCCTAAAATCATAAGTTCACAGGCATTGTAAAACACACCAATGGACATGGTCCTGGCCACCAGAAAGACAAGACCCAGCCTCATCCACCAGAACACAAGCACCAGTCCCCTCCACTAGGAAGCCTACAAAACCCATTGAACCAACCTTAGCCATTGGGGGCAGACACCAAAAACAAGGGGAACTATGAACCTGCAGCCTGCGAAAAGGAGACCCCAAACACAGTAAGGTAAGCAAAATGAGAAGACAGAGAAACAAACAGCAGATGAAGGAGCAAGGTAAAAGCCCATCAGACCAAACAAATGAAGACGAAATAGTCAGTCTACCTGAAAAAGAAATCAGAGTAATGTTAAGTAAAAATGATCCAAAATCTTGGAATTGGAATGGAAAAAATACAAGAAACATTTAACAAGGACCTAGAAGAAGTAAGAACAAACAAACAATGATGAACAACACAATAAAAGAAATTAAAAATTCTCTAGAAGGAATCAATAGCAGAATAACAGAGGCAGAAGAATGGATAAGTGACCTGG
Organism: Grampus griseus; assembly: GCF_964374135.1. NCBI lineage: Eukaryota > Metazoa > Chordata > Mammalia > Artiodactyla > Delphinidae > Grampus > Grampus griseus. The sequence goes on from NC_138998.1 coordinate 92,941,993, forward strand.
GAGATAAAATAGTGGAAATAACCACTGCAGAGCAGAATAAAGAAAAAAGAATGAAAAGAATTGAGGACAGTCTCAGAGACCTGTGGGACAGCATTAAATGCACCAACATTCGAATTATAGGGATCCCAGAAGAAGAGAAAAAGAAAGGGACTGAGAATATATTTGAAGAGATTACAGTAGAATACTTCCCTGATATGGGAAATGAATTAGTCAGTCAAGTCCAGGAAGTGCAGAGAGTCCAATACAGGATAAATCCAAGGAGAAACACACCACGACACATATTAATCATACTATCAAAAATTAAATAGACAACAAAATGTAAAGCAGCAAGGGAAAAGCAACAAATAACATACAAGGGAATACTCATAAGATTAACAGCTGATCATTCAGCAGAAACTCTGCAAGCCAGAAGAGCATGGCGGGACATATATAAAGTGATGAAAGGGAAAAACCTACAACCAAGATTACTCTACCCAGCCAGGATCTCATTCAGATTCGACGGAGAAATTAAAAACTTTACAGACAAGTAAAAACTAAGAGAATTCAGCACCACCACCCAGCTTTACAACAAATGCTTAAGGAAATTCTCTAGGCTGCAAACACAAGAAGGAAAAAACCTACAATAACAAACGCAAAACAATTAAGAAAATTGTAATAGGAACATACATTATCGATAACAACCTAAAATATAAATGGATTAAATGCTCCAACCAAAAGATATACACTGGCTGAATGGATACAAAAACAAAGACCCATAGATATGCTGTCTACAAAGGACACACTTCAGATCAAGGGACAAATAAAGACTGAAAGATAGGAGATGGAAAAAGATAGTCCATGCAAATGGAAATCAAAAGAAAGCAATTCTCATATCAGACAAAATAGACTTTAAAATAAAGACCATTACAAGAGACAAAGTAGGACATTACATAATGATCAAGGGTTCAATCCAAGAAGAAGATATAACAATTGTAAATATTTATGCACCCAACATATGAGCACTTCAATACCTAAGGCAAATGCTAACAGTGATAAAAGGAGAAATTGACAGTAACACAATCATACTAGGGGACTTTAACACCCCATTATCACCAATGGGGAGATCATCCAAAATGAAAATAAATAATGAAACAAAAGCATTAAATGATATATTAAACAAGATGGACTTAATTGATATTTATAGGACATTCTGTCGAAAAACAATAGAGTACACTTTCTTCTCAAGTGCTCATGAAACATGCTCCAGGATAGATCATATCTTGGGTCACTAATCAAGCCTTGGTAAATTTAAGAAAATTGAAATCATATCAAGTATCCTTTCCAACCACAATGCTATAAGACTACATATCAATTAGAAAAATCTATAAAAAATACAAACACATGGAGGCTAAACAATACACTACATAATAATCAAGAGATCACTGAAGAAATCAAAGAGGAAATAAAAAAATACCTAGAAACAAATGACAATGAAAACACAATGTTCCAAAACCTATGGGATGCAGCACAAGCAGTTCTAAGAGGGAAGATTATAGCAATACAATCCTACCTCAGAAACAAGAAAAATCTCAAATAAACAACCTAACATTACATCTAAAGGAATTAGAGAAAGAAGAGCAAAAGAAGAACCCAAAGTTAGCAGAAGGAAAGAAATCATAAACATCAGATCAGATATAAATGAAAAAGAAATGAAGAAACGATAGCAAAGATCAATAAAACTAAAAGCTGGTTTTTAGAAACACAAATATAGATCAATGGAAAAGGATGGAAAACCCAGAGACAAACGCAGGCACATATGATCACCTATCTTTGATAAAAGAGGCAAGAATATAAAGTGGAGAAAAGACAGCCTCTTCAATAAGTGATGCTGGGAAAACTGAACAGCTACATGTAAAAGAATGAAATTAGAACACTCCTTAACACCATACACAAAAATAAACTTAAAATGGATTAAAAACCTAAATGTAAGGCCAGACACTATCAAACTCTTAGAGGAAAACATGGGCAGAACACTCTATGACATAAATCACAGCAAGATTCTTTTTGATACACCTACTAGAGAAATGGAAATAAAAAGAAAAATAAACAAATGGAACCTAATGAAACTTAAACACGTTTGAACAGCAAAGGAAACCATAAACAAGACAAAAAGATAACCCTCAGAATTGGGGAAAATATTTGCAAATGAAGCAATTGACAAAGGATTAATCCCCAAAATATACAAGGAGCTCATGCAGCTCAATATCAAAAAAACAAACAACCCAATCCAAAAATGGGCAGAATACCTAAATAGACAGTTCTCCAAAGAAGATATACAGATTGCCAACAAACACATGAAAGAATACTCAACATCATTAATCATTAGAGAAATGCAAATCAAAACTTCAATGAGATATCATCTCACACTGGTCAGAATGGCCATCATCAAAAAATTTAGAAATAATAAATGCTGGAGAGGGTGTGGAGAAAAGGGAACACTCTTGCACTGTTGGTGGGAATGTATATTGACACAGCCACTATGGAGAACAGTTTGGAGGTTCCTTAAAAAACTAAAAATAGAACTACCATATGACCCAGCAATCCCCCTATTGGGCATATACCCTGAAAAACCATAATTCAAAAAGAATCATGTACCAAAATGTTAATCACAGCTCTGTTTACAGTAGCCAGGACGTGGAAGCAACCTAAGTGTCCATCAACAGATGAATGGATAAAGATGTTGTACATATATACTATGGAATATTACTCAACCATAAAAAGAAACGAAATTGAGTTATTTTTAGTGAGGTGGATGGACGTAGAGTCTGTAATACAGAATGAAGTAAGTCAGAAAGAGAAAAACAAATACCATATGCTAACATATATATATGGAATCTAAAAAAAAACAAAAAAAACAAAAAATGGTCATGAAGAACCTAGGGGCAAGACAGGAATAAAGACACAGACCTACTAGAGAATGGACTTGCGGACACAGGGAAGGGGAAGGGGAAGCTGGGACAAACTGAGAGAGTGGCATGGACGTATATACACTACCAAACGTAAAATAGAGAGCTAGTGGGAAGCAGCCGAATAGCATAGGGAGATGAGCTCGGTGCTCTGTGACCACCTAGAGTTGGGGTATACGGAGGGTGGGAGGGTGGTAGATACAAGAGGTAAGAGATATGGGGACATATGTATATGTATAACTGATTCACTTTGTTATAAAGCAGAAACTGACACACAATTGTAAAGCAATTATACTCCAATAAAGATGTTTTAAAAAAAAAAAAGCTGGTTCTTTGAGAAGATAAAGAAAACTGATAAACTATTACCCAGATTCATCAAGAAAAAAAGGGAGAAGACTCAAATCAATAGAATTAGTGATGAAAAAGGAGAACTAATGGGGCTTCCCTGGTGGGGCAGTGGTTGGGAGTCCATCTGCCGATGCAGGTGATGCGGGTTCGTGCCCCGGTCTGGGAGGATCCCACGTGCTGCAGAGCATCTGGGCCTGTGAGCCGTGGCCGCTGAGCCTGCGCGTCCGGAGCCTGTGCTCCACAGCGGGGGAGGCCACAGCAGTGAGGCCACGAAATACAAAGGATCATGAGAGATTACTACAAGCAACTATATGCCAATAAAATAGACAACCTGGAAGAAATGGACAAATTCTTAGAAAAGCACAACCTTTTGGGACTGAACCTGGAATAAATAGAATATATAAACAAACCAATCACAAGCACTGAAATTGAGACTGTTATTAAAAACCTTCCAATAAACAAAAGCCCAGGACCAGATGGCTTCAGTTGTTAAATTTTATCAAACTTTTAGAGAAGAGTTAATACCCATCCTTCTCAAACTCTTCCACAAAATTTGAGAGGAAGGAACACTCCCAAACGCATTCTAGGAGGCCACCATCCCCCTGATACCAAAACCAGACAAAGATATCACAAAGAAAGATAACTACAGGCCAATATCACTGATGAACATAGATGCAAAAATCGTCAACAAAATACTACCAAACACAATCCTACAGCACATGAAAAGGAGCATACACGATGATCTTGTGGTTTATCCCAGGAATGCAAGGATTCTTCAGTGTATTCAAATCAATCAGTGTGATATACCATATTAACAAATTGAAAGAGAAAAACCATATGATCATCTCAGTAGATGCAGAAAAAGCTTTTGACAAAATTCAACACCTATTTATGGTAAAAATCCTCCAGAAAGTAGGCATAGAGGGAACTTACCTCAACATAATAAAGGCCATATATGACAAACTCACAGCCAACGTTGTTCTCAATTGTGAAAAACTCAAACCATTTCCCCCAAGATTCGGAACAAGACAAGGTTGCCCACTCTCACCACTATTATTTAACATAGTTTTGGAAGTTTTAGCAACAGCATTCAGAGAAGAAAAAGGAATCCAAATTGGAAAAGAAGAGGTAAAACTGTCACTGTTTGCAGATGACATGATACTATACATAGAGAATCCTAAGATGCTACCTGAAAACTTCTAGAGCTAATCAATGAATTTGGTAGAGTAGCAGGATACAAAATTAATGCCCAGAAATCTCTGCCATTCCTATACACTAATGGTGAAAAATCTGAAAGAGAAATTAAGGAAACTCTCCCATTTACCATTGCAACAAAAAGAATAAAATACCTACGAATAAACCTACCTAAGGAGAAAAAAGAACTGTAGCAGAAAACTATAAGACACGGATAAAAGAAATTAAAGATGGTATAAACAGATGGAGAGATATACCATGTTCTTGTATTGGAAGAATCTACATTTTGAAAACGACTATACTACCCAAAGGAATCTATAGATTCAGTGCAATCCCTATCAAACTACCAATGGCATTTTTCATAGAACCAGAACAAAAAAATTTCACAATTTCTATGGAAACAAAAAAGATCCTGAATAACCAAAACAATCTTGAGAAAGAAAAACGGAGCTGGAGGAATCAGGCTCCCTGACTTCAGACTACACTGCAAAGCTACAGTAATCAAGACAGTATGGTACTGGCACAAAAACAGGAATATAGATCAATGGATCAGGATAGAAAGCCCAGAGATAAACCCACACACATATGGCCACCTTATCTTTGATAAAGGAGGCAAGAATATACAATGGAGAAAAGACAACCTCTTCAATAAGTGGTGCTGGGAAAACTGGACAGCTACATGTACAAGAATGAAATTAGAACACTCCTTAACACCATACACAAAAATAAACTCAAAATGGATTAAAGACTTAAATGTAAGGTCAGACACTATAAAACTCTTAGAGGAAAACATAGGCAGAACACTCTATGACATAAATCGCAGCAAGATCCTTTTTGACCCACCTTCTAAAGAAATGAAAATAAAAACAAAAACTAATGGAACATAATGAAACTTAAAAGCTTTTGCACAGCAAAGGAAACCATAATCAAGATGAAAAGACATCCCTCAGATTGGGGGAACATATTTGCAAATGAAGCAACTGAAAAAGAGATAATCTCCAAAATATACAAGCAGCTCATGCAGCTCAATACCAAAAATCAAACAACCCAATCCAAAAATGGGCAGAAGAACTAGACATTCCTCCATAGAAGATATGCAGATTGCCAACAAACACATGAAAGGATGCTCAACATCACTAATCATTAATAGAACTGCAAATCAAAACTACAATGAGGTATCACCTCACACCAGTCAGAATGGCCATCATTAAAATGTGTACAAACAATAAATGCTGGAGAGGGTGTGGAGAAAAGGTGACCCTCTTGAACTGTTGGTGAGAATGTAAATTGATACAGCCACTATGGAGAACAGTGTGGAGATTCCTTAAAAAACTAGAAATAGAACTACCATATGACCCAACAATCCCACTACTGGGCATATACCTGGAGAAAACCATAATTCAAAAAAGTCATGTACCACAATGTTCATTTCTGCTCTATTTACAATAGCCAGGACATGGAAGCAACTTAAGTGTCCATCAACAGATGAACGGATAAAGAAGATGTGACACATATATACAATGGAATATTATGAAATGAAATTGAGTTATTTGTAGTTAGGTGGATGGACCTACAGTCTGTCATACAGAGTGAAGTAAGTCAGAAAGGGAAAAATAAATACTGTATGCTAACACATATATATGGAATCTAAAAAAAAGAAGAAAATGGTTCTGAAGAACCTAGGGGCAGGACAGGAATAAAGACGCAGATGTAGAGAATGGACTTGCGGACACAGGGAGGGGGAAGGGTAAGCTGGGACGAAGTGAGAGAGTGGCATGGACATATGTACACTACGAAATGTAAAATAGATAGCTAGTAGGAAGCAGCCACATAGCACAGGGAGATCAGCTCGATGCTTTGTGTTCAACTAGAGGGGTGGGATAGGGAGGGTGGGAGTGAGACACAAGAGGGAGGGGACATGGCGATATATGTATACTTATAGCTGTTTCACTTTGTTATAAAGCAGAAGCTAACACACCATTGTAAAGCAGTTATACTCCAATAAAGATGTTAACATGAAATGATGCTCAATATCACTAATCATCAGGGAAACCCAAATCCAACTTACAAAAGTGATATCACCTCACAACTCTTATAATAGCTATTATCAAAAAAAAAAAAAACTAGAAATAACAATTTGAAGAAAAGGAAACCCCTGTGCACTGCTGGTGGGAATGTAAACTAGTGTAGCCATATGGTAAAGTATGAAATGTTCTTCAAAATATTATAAATAAAACTATCATATGATCCAGCAGTCTCACTTCTCGATGTATATACAAAGGAAATGAAAACAGGATACCAAAAACACAGCTGCACTCCCCTGTTTTTTGTAGCATTTTTCACAATAGCCAAGATATGGAAAGGAACTAAGTGTCCATTGATGGATGAATGTGGATGAATGGATACAGAAACTGTGATATGCGCATGTGCGCATGCACGTGCGTGCACGCGCACACACACAGACGATGGACTATCATTCAGCCATAAAAAGAATGAAATTTTGCCATTTGTGGCAACATGGATGGATCTCAGGGGCATTATGCTAAGTGAAATAAGTCAGACAGAAAAAGACAAATATGGTATAATCTCACTCATATATGAAATCTAAAATAGAAACAAACAAACAAAAACCCAAACAAACTCATAAATACAGAGAACAGACTGGTGACTGAAAGAGGTGGAGGGTGACGGGTGGGAGAAATGGAAAAACTCTTTTGGTTTTTTTTAGTTTAAATACAGTGAATAATAATAAAAGGTGCTAAGTCTCTAGAAACTTTGGATTATACTGATTTTTCTAGAAATATTGAATTGATTTGGGAAGCCAAGACCATGGAAGGTGTGTGGACTCATACAGTGGGTATAAAATAATTTTCTATGATTGTGGAATAAATGGGTACCTTTGAAATTACATTTTAGAAATCTACAGTTTTGAAGATTTTCTAAATCTGATATGTGAAGAATATCCTAAATCTCTTACATAAGTAAAAACCACGTAATGAATACATCCTCACTGAGAAAGCTGGCAGAAACTAGTTTAAGAATATCCAGATGGACCAGTTGTCCCAGCATATCAGCAGACCTTGGCCATTAGTGACTGCTTCAGTGGTATTCAACTGAGGAATTTAATTCTCAGAGGTTTCCAGTCTATGAAACTCAAAACAACACATCTAGATGGATTAAATCTATTACTGCTCCTTGAGTTTCTCAGGCTTTCTGTTGTATTGCAGAAGATTAAATTGCTAAAAATGATTTATTTTTACAAAAGTGGTGTTGTTTTACTTCTTTCTAATTTTCTTGTCATAGAAACTTACATGGAATTATTTTTTGTCTTTTTTTAAAATAAAAATTATATAGGTTATGAGTAACTACTATTATGATTTTGGAAGTGTAGGTACCCGTTGTCATTTGTAACGATGATCTCAGAATAGAGACAAAAATAAAAATGAGTCTTACACATTCCTCAAATATGATGCTTAATGCAATAACAAATATAAACACTGTAACATAACAGTTAAATTGTTACTTATCACCCCCTGCAGGGGACAAAATCCCATAGCAGATAAACAGAGGAATTTAATGTTAAGAGATTGTGGGCATAAACTGCACGTATCTGATTATATTACCTGGAGGCATTTGATAATATTACATTTAGGAAAATTATGTTGATGGACACTTTTGATGCCATCCTCACATCTCTAGATATTTAAAAATGTATATGTGTGTATATAAATGTGGGACTTGCTTTAGCCACAGAATTCTTTGAAGCTATTTATTAGCTTTTTATATGTATCTTAACTAATTAATTCACCAGAATCTGATGAATTGTAACTTTATATTTTAACAGTAATAAATCAAGAAATCTTTAAATAGAAGAAAACTGCATAAGATTGTCATTATTTTAATACTACTTTTCCAGTCCACATTTTATCAAAATAGTGATTATTTAGAACTTATCAATTTTCCATCTGCTACCAGGTAAATTTAATGATATGACATACACATACATATATATATATATATATATATAATAGTTGTAAACCTAATTTTTACTTTTATTCGTATTTTTTCATGTTCTTTCGTGTGTGATCTTAAAGATGTACAGTAAAGTGAAGGTGAAATATGCAAGATTATAGAAATTTTAGTGTTCTTTTCCATATAACTAATTTTTTATATTTATAGATTAATTTATTTCTAACTGTATTAAGAAATTTTTAAACATATATTTTCTTACTTATTTTTACATCCTTTCATCTATGTGACTTTGCAATATTCTTTTTCTTCTTTTATAGTTGAAGCTTTTGATAAACAGCTTTCATTTATTGAGTAGTGAACTTTCTCATTAACCCATAAGGGTGTTTTCTTGACTTGTTATCCCCTTCAAGTAATATGCTGAAGATATTTTAGACCTGTCTGTCTTTACTATCTACCAAATTAAAACAATTCCTGACTTCTACAATATGACATGTATTAATTCTCTATCCAAATCCTAAATGTTAGTAGGCATTTTAATTTCAAATCATCTAAATATCATCTTAAATTCTAGTTATGAAGGCAATATCTATAGTACTGTGAAACACAGATTAGGAAAGATTTTAAAAGTTTGTGTGGAGAGCAGAGAATTCTTCTCCACTCCCAGAAAGTATTTAAAATAGGGATCAATTTAAAGACAAAAACAAGGAAGTGCTCAAATACACTGGAAAGTTTAACAGAATAGGAGTAATAGAATAGAACATTTAATTCAGTGTATACAGCTATTTTAGTTGCACCCATTAGAGGAGACTAATTCTTAAGAGGATTTTTTAAATTATTATTACTTTCAAAACAGTTGATTATTCCTATTTGATACAGGTATAATAACAGATATACAACACAACCTTATTTTAGTTATTTGTATAGTAAAATTGATCACAAAAAATTACAAAATACTCCTATTACTACTGATGAGCTGGGTATTTTAACTGACTGATTTTACAAAGTCTGTTATAATCATATTCAACTTGGGAGTTTATCCTTTTCATTCCTTCAGATTTCATTGTATGCTCTATTTAGCTCATATTTAAAACTTCCACATCTCAGAAGCACATTTTTTACTTATTTTACATGTGCCTAAATTGACCCTAATTATAAATATATAATAAAAACACTTCTGCAAATAAATAGATTATAAGATTTTTTATCATCTCTGATAACACATCTAGTTCACAGAAGAGTTCAAACATGCCATCAAATACAGGAAAAAAATTAGTGTTATATACGTAATATTTTGCAAAGAAAATAAAGAGCTTGTGGTTTTTAATGAGACTAAGGAGCCCGTCAGAATTAGGTTCCTATAGTGTTTCTCAGTGGAGGTACCCTTAACATTTTGGTCAGGACAAGCTTTTATTTTGTCAGTCTATACTCTATATGGGGAGGGTGTTCAACACTTCCTGTTCCAGAAAACAAATGTCAATAGCATTCCCCAGTCAAAAGAGAACTGTAAGTTGCCCTTGCATGTTTTCGAATTTATCTGGGGGCTTGGGATTGTGACTCCTGATTGAAAACCACTGGATATAGAGGGACCCATGTATCTTCTACTTCCCAAAATTTCAAAGATGAATACTTCTCCTGCTCTGCCTTATCTCACTCATTTCTTCCTAATGAAGACGTGTTTGAAGAAGGAACTGATTGTATGCTACTCAGTCTCTTCTGATTTCTTTCTTTAGGAGTACCTTGTCCTCACTGTGCCAACTCTTCCACTTCTTTCAGCAGTAAACCTATAGAGGTAGGCTCAGAGCCAGCAAAACTCTACAGTTTTCTAGATCCATCCAAGACGGGGAGAATAAAGTAAATTCTGGGGACAAATTGAAACATATTTATGTTATTTTAATCTTCATCTCTCTGGTTGTTTTTCCTCATTTGGTATCAAATTTGGGAGGACAAGAGAAGTGAATCTCAGCTAGGCTGAGAACAGAGATCCCGCTCTCCCTAAGTGAATATGAGCTTATGCCAACTCTCTAGCTATACTTTAAGCATATAGGACACAGATACCAACTTTATCCTAGGACCCACAGATTTCATCATTCCCAATCTCTTCTTTGGCTCTTAAATTCCTAAGTGCATTTATTGTTTCTTGGCATCAAATGTCTGGAAGTGTGAATTCTGAATAAATGAAGTATTTTCTGGTAACAGTAAATTCATAATTATGTGAAATGGATGGAGGTTAACTATAGTTAAGAAATAGTATTAAAAACATATCTGAGGACAATAGTGAGAGGCCTGTATACCGCAAAAAAAAAAAAAAAAAAAAAGACAATGTAAATTTTGTAAATTTTCTAAGAAATCAAGAAAAACTTACAAGTTGTCGATGCTTTACTGTAACTGTAGTATAGTTTGTGCTTTCCTCTCAGTGTCTTCTTGCATTTATTTATACATAGTTCACACAATCTGGCCATCTGGCTTTACGCTCTTTGTTCAAGCTTTTATCATATCCAATCTGAGGAATCTGCGTTTAAACTCTCCCTTCTTTTTTTTTTTTTTTTGCTGTACGCGGGCCTCTCACTGTTGTGGCCTCTACCATTGCGGAGCACAGGCTCCAGACGCGCAGGCTCAGCGGCCATGGCTCATGGACCCAGCCGCTCCACGGCATGTGGGATCTTCCCGGACAGGGGCACGAACCCGTGTCCCCTGCATTGGCAGGTGGACTCCCAACCACTGTGCCACCAGGGAAGCCCATAAACTCTCCCTTCTTCATTCCACCATGTGTACTTTCCCTTGTGTTATTTTCTAAAATATAAAGCTAATAATGTCACTCCATGTTTAGAAAAGGTTCAAGCTCCTCATCACCTAAAGTAATATTAAACCTCTCTAGTTTGTTTATGACTTTGAGCCATTATCATCTGTGGAACCTATTCTTTCCTTATTTCACAACTGCTATCTTCAGTTCTGGCAATTCAGAACTGATTATAGTCATTGAATGCCTCCCCCTTTTGCCCCATTGCACATGTTGTTTGGTATACAAGGACTATCTGTGCTTTCTGGACTGCCTGGGAAAATCTTAAACATGATACTGCTTAAACATTCTGTCTCTGTGAAGCATTTCCTGGCCTTCCTGAAATGAGTTTGAACATCCCAGTGCTCTACTTCTGCTCCTTGTTGTAGGTTCTATACCATATTTTAATTGCATACACAAACATGAACTTTTTGAAGTCACATCATTTTAATAATTTTGCATGTCACAAAGTTGCTAAGAGAAGGAACAAAAGACAGGAAGAAGATAAAACCAAGAAATTCTGCATAATTAGAATAATAAATGAGCATCTTCTTGTAGAAAGTAAACTGGGATTTTTAAGGAAAGAAGCATCATCTCATGTTCTTCATACCTTCCCGTTTATTCACTTCATTCACTCATTTATTTCTTTTTTCAAAAATAGTACCATTCACAGAAAAAGAGGTGTTGAAAGATATAGAACTATGTTACTATTCTCTATGGAGAGAACTATTGTTAGTGACACAACTTTATACACAGAGTGATTTAACTATGACCATGACCAGAATCTATAATTGGACAGATTGATTTCATTTCTTGTGTGGTGTTTTAGGAATGACTTAGGAATATATCCTATTAACAATATAAAGCAATACTTGATATCCTGAAAAGATGTACTGAACATTCAAAGACCACAAAATTTTAAAAGTAATGAGTATATTCTAAGTGTGAGGATTGTACAAATCAGGACAAGTCATGGTTTATGACCACAAAAATACTTTGCACTTTAGGTAAACTGGTAAAGGAAACTTTAAAGCATAAAATGAGAGCAAAATGAGATAGGTATAGGGAGTGCTTTGTGGGCCTATGTGTGTCTTTACAAGAACTGGCATAATAAGACTTCTGTTTTAGAAAGCTAGATCTGCTAGTAATATGGAGAATAGAGATCCAAAACACAAGGCTGAAGAGCTGGAAGCTCATCACACTTACGCAACATACCAGTATTTTGTTGATTTATGCAGGAATAAATGTTGAGCCAAGCTTTGCAATCTCATTTATGGATCAAAAGACTTTAAATCCTTGTGGCTTTTTTATCTCTTCTTTGGTTGATATTTTCAGAAAGGAAAAAGCATAAGTGGTGTGTTAGATGATATCATAAATAAGATTGGATTCTATGGATTTTGCTATCAAAAAAAAGTGAGCTTCTAGGAAAATATGGATTGTGTAGTGAGAAGATTAGAAACATATATTTGAAGAGAAATGTGAGACATACCCAGATGAAAAAACTTTAATGGATACTACAGATGCATGCCATAGAAGAAGTGCAATAGTTTTTAGTTTTGAAAAACAAAGAAGGGAGGCCAGGAATATTAAGTGTGAGTTAAAAAGAGAAGTGCAAATTTTAAAATGAGGTGAGTAGAATTTTATAGATGTCACCAAGATCTAGGGTAATGATGTTTGTGACTAGAAAGCAAAAGTGAAGAATACCTTGTTCAAAGAGACAAATCTGGGGCTTCCCTGGTGGCGCAGTGGTTGAGAGTTCACCTGCCGATGCAGGGGACACGGGTTCGTTCCCCGGTCCGGGAAGACCCCACGTGCCGTGAAGCGGCTGGGCCCGTGAGCCATGTCCGCTGAGCCTGCGCGTCCAGAGCCTGTGCTCCGCAACAGGAGAGGCCACAACAGTGAGAGGCCCGCGTACCGCCAAAAAAAAAAAAGACAAATCTATTGAATATGACATGTTTAATATAGATGCATTGTGGAGAGCATATGGATTAGTATAAAATTAAGATTTAGTAGAATTATTTTGAGAGAGTACTACAGCACCTGTTCTGAGATAATAGTCCAGATTCGATTTCAAGGAACATTCTAGAAAAATACAGTAAGAGAAGCCAAGAGAACACCTTTATGCTTGAAAGGAAATTTGAAAAACCTAGGAGCCTAAATGGGTAAACACAAGAATATATAACTGGTAGTTGTATTTGATTTGTGGCTCAAATAGTGATTTGATTAACATGATATTTTGCCAAAATCCAAGATTAAATAGTGGCTCTATTCTATTGATAGTATATCTAATGAGTTAATCATATCCTACTTTGTAAATATACTAAAAGCCAGTTATATTGATAAGAAATATATTATAAATGACCCACAAAAATAGTTTTTTACTTTTGTACTGCAATTTTCAAAGTGGTGAGTAAGAATAAGATGTCATGCAAATATTTGGACACAAGGAAAATAATTCCAGGGGCTTAATAAAAACAAACAAAAAGGATTATGTACAAATAGTTTGAAATTTATAAAAAATAAAATATATTCCCAAAACTATGTAAAAAATGTAAATTAGTAGACAGAATATAATTTGAAAGTCTGTATATATCTCAGTCTATTAGACTACATAAAGGAAGGTCCTAATTTATTTAAGAAAAGTTTTAAAAAGTAGTCTGTAGGAATAGACAATGTGTACATATGTGCTAAAGGGTAAACTTTGGGTATTTCCTTCCTTATTGGAAAAGCCACTTATGTTACCAATGTTTATATACTGTCTCTCTCTTTAGGATATAATTCAAATCATTTATCATAAGCAGTCTTTCTCAAAGTTTATGAATGTAAACTAATTTGAAAACTCTCCCAAGTTTTATTTTTCTCTCCTTATATTTTAAAATGAAATCCAATAAAGACTTACATTAAAAAAACTAAAAGAAAACAGAAGAGAAAATTTAATAACATTGACTACTCGAGAAGATTGAAAAAACTCATAGGCAGGAGAAAATTAAAATGAAATAAAAGGGAAATGACAAGAAATACAAATATGTCACAGAATCTCAAATGAAGAGTCAATTGAGGGGAAATATGAGTAAAATAAGATAAAGAAAGTAGAAAAAGCTTTAAAAAACATAAAAAGGAAAATATGTAGCTTGAAAAATGAAAAACAAATGCATATAGAAAGAACATAAAACATAACATTTGATAATACTTTTTGAATTTATATAGAAATTCCACTCAACTTTCCCTTTATTTCCCTGCAGCACAATCCTATTAACTTTTCTCCTACTGGGAGAAACCATTACCATCAATAGAGTTATCTCTTTGATCTATGTTTGATACATTTTTCTGTACAGGATATATATGTAAAATTTATAAAATATTATACTTTAAAATTTACAAAAATGATAACAAATTAAATGCATTGTACTTCAATGTCATTTTCTTACTCAACATTGAAATTTAAAAATGTATTTTCTTTGATAAATAAAAACGCTATTTAAATATAGTAAAATAACTTTAACTCATGTCATAAATATTTTGTCCTATCAATAGACATACTTAGTTTTATATTCTAAGATCGTTTCTGACATTAACACACATGTATATGTTTCCTGTGTGCATATGAAAATGTCTTCGTAGAAGTAGAATTGCTGGGTAAGTATATTTTAAATGTTTTCCAAATTTGGTAAAAGTGTTTTCCAAAATATATTTTTAAAAATTTCTACTACTACTAGAAGTATATGCAAGGTCCATTTTCCTCCAATCTCCCTAGAAAATTTCTATGAGAAGTTTAATTTTTGCCTTTCTTTTTGGATTGCATTAATAACTTACTGTTTTAATCTGCATTTCTTTGATTATTAATCAACTCAAACATATTTTCATATATGCATTGGCCCCAAATAGGCCTTCTTCAATGAAATATTTGTTTTCTCTTTTACTCTTGATTTCTTGACACTATTTACATATTCTAGATCTTCCATTTTCTTTATTTTATGGTTACAAATATCTTCTACTCTACTATTTGCCTTTTCATTATGTTGATAAAGGTTTGGAAAATTTTTGGTCTTAAATGTATCTGGCTTGGACTCTTCCACTCAAAGCATTCAGGTTTTAAATTCTTACCCTAGAAACTCTGTAGATTTACGGCTTTAGTCTCCATTTTCTGTATTAGGTTTGAATTTCATTTTGGTCCACATAGGTATTCATTTTGCTTTTAAATGTTACTGTATTTATTTTTATATCTTTTAAATACACTCTATCATTGTTAAATATTGAGGTGTACTTTGTAATACCTTGTATGTTTGCCTGTAACAGAATTCTGATGAAGACATGACTGAAGTTTTGAAGCAATAAAATCATTCATTCAAAATGTTGAATGTATACTCTGTTTCCTAAGAGAGAAAATACATATTACTTTTGTTCTAGGTAGACTTGTTCCCCAATTTTTTTTCAGAAACAAACCATATTTCAAACATTTGTTCTCGAGAAATCCTTAATACAGTGAAGCAATTCAATTCTTAGATTAAATTATGTGAAAATGGCCTTATTTGACCATTGTATTAGTCAAGGTTCTCCAGAGAAGCAGAACCAATAGTAAATACACACACACACACACACACACACACACACACAAACAAACATACACACACATACACACACACACAGAGTTGATCCTCAGTATCCTCAGAGAATCGGTTCCAGGACCTACCCATGGCTACAAAAACCCTGGGATTCTCAAGTCTCATAGTCAGCCCTCCATATCTGTAGATTCAACCAACCACTATGGATCACTTACTAAATTTGCAAACCTACAGATACGGAGGGCTGACTGTATAGTTATTGAAAAAATCCACATGTAAGTAGGCCTATACAGTTCAAACTGGTAATGTTCAAGAATTAGCTATGTATAATAATATAATATATATACTTTTATATATATAAAAAGACATTTGTTGTAAGGAATTGGCTCATGTGATTATGGAGGCTGAGATGTCTCAATATATGCTGTTTGCAAGCTGGAGACCCAGGAAAGCTGATGGTATAATTCCAACCTAAGTCCAAAGGCCTGAGAACAAAGGTAGCACATGGTGTAAGGGCAAGAGAAGACCAGTCTTCCAGCTCAAGCAGGAAGGCAGGAAACAAAAGGGCTGAATTCCCCCTTCCTTCACTTCTTTGTTCTGTTCAGGCCCTTAACGGATTGGATGATATGCAGCACATTGGGAAAAGCAATCTACTTTATTGAGTCCACTGATTCAAATGCTAATCTCATCTGGAAACACCTTCACCCACATACCCAGAAATAATGTTTAATCTATGTATCACTTGGCCCAGTCAAGTTGACCCATAAAATTAACCATCATGCTTACATAAAAGAAAAAAGAAAAAAGTCAGTATCAATTTCATATGATTCGACCTAATAAATGTGGATGCTTCAGATCATGTGGTTAAACATCCTATTTTGGAAATAAACTATACCACTATTTTGATTTAGAGAGTACTTTGACTAAAATGTATTGCTTTATTTTTAATTTTCCACCATCATAATATCTGTGAATGCATGTATATGAGTGTCTGGAGTTTGTGCATTTGGATCAGGAAGTATGTGAAGACTTAATCTTTATTTTGTTATTTACTAGAGGAAAGTCAGTGATATAACAAATATGGCATTATTTGAAATGGAATCATCCCAAATCCCAGGCACATGTTATTTTATTTTTGAATAGTTAGCCATATGTCAGGCTCCTTGGAGGCAGAACACACTATTGGAGATAGGGGAAGGACTTCTCTACTGAAGGAAATAAATTCATTATATCATTCATTCTGAGAGGGTTTAATTGTTGGGCAAGAAATATGATAGGGCTTAGAGGATGAAGTGTATGTAAGGAGCCATTTATTCTTGGAAATTTCTGATGATGCAGATAGTCAGGACTGACCTAAAGAAGTTATTCATGTGGTCTTAGCTGTTACCAAACTTTCACAAAAAATGTCATTGTTACTTACACTTGGGCTTAGCTTACTGTAGGAAATTAACTAAATTATGAAGAGGCTCTTCCATATTTTACAACAGCACATGTAAGAAAAATTTGTAAATGTCTTTGGGAATTAGAAGGGTGGCTATTTCTAATGACTAGTCAAATGGACCTAACTAATTTGATTACAAAATGATGAGTTCTGAAACAAACATGACAAAATGTTATTTGCTAATTCAAAGTGGTAGTTAGAAGGGTATTTGTTGTCTTGCTCTCTGTATTTTTTCATATGTATGAAAAACTTCATTACTAAAAAGAAGTGTAAGCTTGTTTTACAGTACATATCACTTTGTACTAAAATTATTTACATGGCTTCACATCTGTGACTTCCAATATTTAGCAGAAATAATGACTTTTTCTCTTTGTATTCACATCTTTAATAAAATATAAAATCATGAATAATGACTGCATAAATAAGTAAATGATCAAATTAATGAACAAGATAAATAAATGCAGAGCAGAACGTGTATGACACATTTGTTGAACTATGAGTAGATACATTCATACAAATGAAGTGTTGGTTTAGAGATATAGGAAAAGTATAAATAAGTAGAAACAAGTCTAAATAAGGAATGTCCTGACTGAGACATGTAGACTTCATCACGAGAAAATAACTGTGAGTGCCAGATTTTTTTTTTTAGATCTAGGATATGGATGAATTATGTGCAAAATAATGACATATGTGTGGCAGTGATGTTTAAGACGAAGGTGAATTGTACAGGAAAGAACATTTTTGTTCCAAGGGATGCAATGAAAAACAATTGGAACAATCAACATATGGGGAGCTGAAAGTCTAGACTAGTTATATACATAGGAAGAAATGAAAGAAATATATAAATACTTCACAAATATTAAACAAAATGACACCACGAAGTTGATACTATAATTGCCTTTATTTTAAAGAGGAAGAAACTGAAGCACAGAGAATTTAAATAATTTACTCAGGGTTTTGTAGCCAGGCCTTCTGGCCCTAGAGTCAAGGTCTTTCTTCAGGGATTGAGTAGCATATTATACTTGGTTAAAGAGCAAACTGCTAAAGTAAAACATCACCTTATTGAAAATCACTAAATTGCTATACAAAGAGATGAGTTGGAAACTATCAAATATAATTTAAAGAACAGAGGATAGATCCATAAAACCCAACATGTGACTAAGAGACATTAAAAAATCAGTGAATAAATAAGATGATAGAAGGATACTGTTTGTAGAAATAATGATTGAAAGTTTCCTAGAACTAGTAAAAGGCATGAATCATAGGTTAAAATCTCAATAAATGGCAAGTAGGATTGAAATAAAATTTACAAATATCTCTACACCTAGATATATCATAGTGTTTTAGAAAACTATGGGTAAAAGAAAAACATCTAAATGAAGAAAAAAATCAGATCTGTGGAAAAAATAATAGTGAAATTGACATTGGATTTATCAGCAGCAGCACCAACAATGTCGAAGAAAGAAGAGGGATATCTTAACTATTATGCTTTTAGAAAGTAGCTTTGAGTTTACAATTTTCTACTTGGCCCAAGTATCATTACTGAGAGAAAAAGGAAAATATCTGTCACAATGGTAAACAGAAAAGATATGGAATATCCCTTGCCATTCCACAAACTTGGTGCTGTTAAAAAATATATATATATGAAATATGAAAAGAAAGCTCAAGAGTCAGGAGATGTTGAAGATATGCTACGCATGGAATAACCAGCAGCTACCACACCCCTTATGTCCTAGAGTGGAATGTCTGCATTAGAAGGAATTGAGCTTGCTGTGTTTGGTCAAGGCAAGTGGGTGTATAACTGGGCTTCCTGTGCAAAGCCAGGAACAGAACAAGAACAACTATGGCCAGAACTGTTGTAGTTAAGGTAGTGCATGAGTTTTACTCCTTTTAATCACTCACTTATTTTAAAAGTTATCATTTACGCATCACAACATAATTGACATTGTCATAATTACTGGAAAAAAAAATCCTAAGACAAATCCACTGCCACTTAAGGAAGTTAAGTTTAATGGGAAGAATGACATGTAAAGGAGTAATTTTAAGACATTGTTCAATAAATATTTATCCCTGCCAGAAAAGTGGAAACATGGAGCATGATTTCTATTTAGAGCCCTAGCAAACTCAGTTGGGAGTGTATACCTGGGGTTGGGCACAGTGTGGAGCTGGCTAACTCAGAAGTCTGTCCAAGGGTGAAATGAGACTAGGAAAAAACTCTCTATCTGTGAGACCATAGAAAGAGGGAATATCCAAATATAAGAAAGTAAATTGGCATATGGAGATATTTGGAGATAAGATTTAAAGCATAGCCTAAGAAGGATAGCCTGAAGAGATACCTTGAGTCTAAAAGCATATTTATGTTTTTGTTTTGTTTTGGTTTGAATTCTTTGTGTGAAACTCTGAAGTGATTTTTTTTAAATGTCTATTAAATAATCAGTGAAAATAAAACCTACACTGAGTAGGATGTCTGCCATGATGTTCATGACGGGCATCAAAGAGGAAATAGGAGTTTACCAGTAAGGCAGCAGAAGAAAGAACATGCTAACACTTGGAGGCATGATATTGCAGCATGTTTGTGGCAGTGCAAAATGGTGATAAAGCTGAAGCTTAGCCTATGGGAATATATGTGATTTGGGAGAAATAAATAGCAAATTTGGGGTCTGAGGAAACCATGAAACATCTAAGGGAGGTATAATTCATAGACGGTTGAAATGTAAGTCTGAAACTCAGAAAGTAGACTTTCCCATTGGGAAGGCATTAGTATATAAGAAGCTCACAAGTGAATTAAATAAGTTCACTCAGGGAGAAAAAAATATATTTATATACAGAGAAAGAGAGAGAGAAAAGAAAATAGTATTTGGTTCCAATTGAGCACTAGATATGTGTCAGTGATATCTCACAACAATACTATGATGTAAGTATTAATGAAATAATTTAATACATGAGGAAACTGAGGATCAAAGAAGTTATGCTTTTCCTAAGACCACATATACTGTTTGAAAAATTAGATTGAAATCAACACTTCATGGCTTGAATACTATTACTGGTCTCCAACTACACGATGATAATTATAGGACTTTTTGAATTCAAAATATGAAAGTAAAGTTGGAGGAAGAGAGGCCTAAGAAACAACCATTAGAGATGTTTCTCTACAGCCCCATTAGCACATTGACATTCCAATTCCCCTTTTCCCGTATTTGTTATCCTCATTCTACCAAAACTAGCTTAGACTTCATTATCCACCATTTCAATAATCTTCCAAATATCCTGAACTTCTTTGCTTTTCTCATTTTTATTAAAACCACCTGTTAAAACTGCCACCTTGCATGAATGTACCTATCCTTCTTCAACATAACTGCATCAAAGTTGAAATTTTGAAATCTATCTATAAAGTCATGCCCAGCATCATAACTTGGATTCTCTCAACACTCATTGCTGAAAAAATCCTACTAGTTGTTTTTTGTTTGTTTTTTTGCGGTATGCGGGCCTCTCACTGTTGTGGCCTCTCCCGTTGCGGAGCACAGGCTCCAGATGCGCAGGCTCAGGGGCCATGGCTCACGGGCCCAGCTGCTCCGCGGCATGTGGGATCCTCCAGGACCGGGGCACAAACCAGTGTCCCCTGCATAGGCAGGCGGACTCTCAACCACTGCGCCACCAGGGAAGCCCTACTAGTTTTCTTCAGTCACATATTTCACCTTTTCTTCTGGATAATTATGATTACCATTTGTACACACACACACACACACACACACACACACACACACACACACACGCTTACTTTTAGAAAACAAGCCTGTCTACTACCTCAAGGAAAACAGAAACCATCAGAGGGTATCTCTGTCAGTGTCACATTACCATGTGCATTAAGAAATGACACATGACCGTCTTCTTCTCCTTTACATGGTTATATCAGAAATGATACCTTTCTCTAGGCCCATTCCTTACATTTTCAGAACACAGGGACAGACAAGTCAAAATCAAACTAGAAAGTTGTTAAATAAAATATGTTCTCTCCTTCTTCCTTTGAAAATATAACTTTATGTTTACAACCAGAAAATAATATTTGAATTTAGATTTCTTGCACTCCTCACAATCCCTTCTAAGAACTTAGCGACACAAAGAGTTTCCCTAACACCCTAAGCTGCTCTTAAAGCTGGCCCACCTTCTTTCTCTTCTCACACCCTTTCCCTTACCAAATTTCATCAGTTTCTTTTCTGAAGATCATGTATGTGCAAAAACATCTTTACATCTAAGATTATTTTATATCCTTTGGCTATACCTTGTGTCTCGGGCTGTACATGCTGGGGCACACTTGGCAGTGCTGTTTCTTACAGGGAGGAAGAATGTGAAGAAGAAACCCAAGCAGCCTTGGATGTAGGTTTTCATCCAAGTTTGCAGGCTATTGCAGAATCTTGGGTATTAGAAGAGCTGAGCATGTGCTCCAGATGGATATGTCTCCTTGGTCCCAAGGACTCCTCACTCTGCTCTGTCAAGCGTGGTCAAAGGAGGGCCGTAGGGAGGCTTTCTAAACATAAATTCCAAAAAAAGTGGGTGGAGAGTCTCCTACTTGGATCCAATTTAAGTTTGCCAGAAAAATGCAGCACGTCTAGTTAAATTTGAATTTCACGTAAGTGACAAAATTTTAATAAAAGTATGACCCAAATATTATATTTGGACATACTTATAGTAAAAATTTAATTGTTTATCTGAAATTCAATTTAATTGGAAATCATATACTTTTACTTGTTAAATCTGGAACCCTAGTCTAAGGGCCAAAATGTATTCATCCATCTAATGCTCATATTTTATCTTAGGCCATTTATTACAATATATATTATTTTCTAGGAAACCGTACTTTATTGATTATTGTTCTCCTTTATCTTCACCCTTATACTCTACAAAAGCTTTCATATCATTTAAAAATTCCCCTAAGAACCCACAATTTCTATTATTTAAAATATTTTTTAAAACACAATTTGAAAGTTTTCAAATTCCACTGTCTTTCTTTTAAACATTATCATCTTAACTCATTTTCTCCATTACTGCCAAGTTTTCAAGAGGTATTTACGCTGTTTACATTGCTCTTACCAACTCATTCCATTCTGTTACCATCTTTCATCATTCCACAGCATTTTCCATGTTTTGTCAAAGCCTAACTCCAATGGATGTATTTCAACCTTCTGATTTCTCAGTCCACCATACCTTTCCTCTTTAATTATATTTTCTGTGGTTTCCATGACACCGCACATCTCAGGTATTATTCTTACTTTACTGGCCTCTGCTCAGTCTTTATCAGCTCATCATTATTTATCTGGTGTTTACATGTTTGAGTTCTTGAAGATGTCTCAAATTTCTTCTCTTACCACTTTTCACAGTTTGTCTAGAGAAAAATGTTTGTATATATAGTGATTTCCAAAAAGAATATATCCAACCCAAGTTGTCCTTCAAGCTTGAGACAAGTTTATTACATTGGTTTCTTGACATCTGTACTTGGATATATCAAAAACAACTATTTTAAAACATCAGAACTCCAATCTTCCAGCCCTGATCTTTTATTCATTTTTTGATCTTTCAGAAAATTGAATAAACCACTCCACTAACACACTCACAACAAAAGTGGGAATCACTGATACCTAGCGGAGAGTTGATTAATGGGCTCAAAATTAAGTGCATGAAGATTTGAAAAGCAAAATTTCGAAATGATGTGCTTTCACCTAGTTTTCCTGACAATTTTAACCATTGCCAATTCTAGTTTCTTTACTCTTTATGTGACTGATAATCCTGTCCCCTTCTCACTCTTTTTCCAACCCTAAAACTATTCAATAGATATCATTTTTTAAAATCTACTAAATGCATAGAGTCAATCTAGGATCACTGGTTATAAGAAACTGGTATTAGTTACTTATAAATATTAGTTTGTTTATAAGTAACAAATGTCCTCAAGACTACCATAATTATTAAGGAGAATTTGAGATAATTTTACTGAGATCTAAAGTGTTAATATGATTCTGAAATATTTCCCAGGAGACAAAAACAATAAACAGGAAAGCTACCAGGAGTCAAGGCTCATGTATTTCCTTGATATTTGTCACTCCACATGGTCCCTTTTTTTGGTGGGTGGGGGCACATAGTAAAAAATGGCTGCTTGGCATTATGTTGCCTTTATGTTCATTTGCTCAGCAGGGTCTGAATGCAGTCACTATATGGTCTTTCTGTAGAAAAGAGAATCTCAATATTCTGGCTTGAGACAAGTGAACACCTATAGTTATATCAGCAATGGCCAGAAGGTGGAATCAAGGGCTTCCTTGAGAAGAGTTTTTAGAGCAGACTAAAACGGCATAACCTTGTTCTCTACGAAGGAGATATGGGAGTAGGAAGGAAATGATAAGTAAAGGAAATGATTACTATCTCTCATAGACTAGGTGGAAACATATTTTAAGTACTGTGATTTGGATTCCTTATCAGAACCTAAAGGCACATCAGAAGGAAAGCCATTGACACTATTCCTCAACAAATTTATTTTAGATAATTTCTACCATGTATAATCTATAATGATTCTTACTATAGAGAAGAAAGACAATTATACAAACTGAAGATGGTTCTGTAGAATCTATTTTATTTTCAATCTATAATTCCACTATCTGCTGATGAACCTTCATGGAGAGTGATTAGTAAACAAAATGTGTCTGATATAATATAGACTGTATCATATTTGTTAATGACCAAATTATGCTATATATTTCTATAAAGTGTTAATCCAAAACAGACTAATTTAATTTTTGAATCTTTACTTACACTTTAGATTAACTAACTACAGAAGTCAATATAAACGTACAAACTGTGGAGACAAAACCTAAAATTGTTCCAAATTTAAAATAAGATAATTATAAATTTGAAAGATATCACTATGTTATTCAGGGAAAAAAAATCATTGCTTGTGAAATAATTCATTTTCCCCATAAAGCAGTACACTGCACAAACTAAAATTTCTTAATAAAATACTACTCAGGTAAAATTATATGTATGCACGTTATTTCTGTGAATGGTATATGTGCCTCTGTGCATGTGTGTGTGTGTGTTTGTTCATCTTGGACAAAGACAATTCTGGAGAATTAAATAGCTATGGTGTTCTCTCTTTTATCTATAAGCAATGCATCATTTGCACATAAATGACCCAAATGATTCTTACTAATAAGGCCAGAATTATTTATGTTTTAGAAAGGTAATCAGTATAATATGTATTCAGTTGTGTTTATTATGAATAATCCGTAGTTCATCATCTTTAACCATATTAATTTTGCATCTTTTTTTCAGGTACTTTAAATAATTATGTGAATTCTGAGAAAAAAACCACATTCACTTAAACTGAATGATATTTGAATATATATTTTACTTCAGTATGTGAAAAGGAAATCTGTGAAATGACCAAGTAGAAGTTACTGATCATTAACAGTATATGGAAACTAAAACCAGACTTAACAACTTACAATTTGAAATGAAGAGCTCTTCTCTTTAATAATAATTATAATAAATAATAATTATAACCATAATGAAGATAATGATACCTGATTTTATAGAACATTAATATGTATCTTATATGTATTCATTCATTTAACCTTTGTAACTATCTTACCACTTCCATTTTATAGAAACAGAAACTGAGAAACAAAAGCATTAAGTGATGTGTCAAAGAAAATAATTGGTGAAATGAAGATTCTAATCTAGGCAATCTGTACCCAAGTTTTTATTATTTTCAGAAAAACAAAAAAGGATCTTTCACATATTTAAGCTGGGGAATATAAGCTGTTTTATTTATCAGTTCATCTCTAAGCATCACTGAGAATTCATTATTTTGTGTCACTCCTTTGAAACAGCGAGTGAATCACAGAAATATCAATGAATATACCCCGTGATTCTGAAGCCCATTCCACACAAGTCACTGAGTTTGCAAATCCTGCAACTTCCATCCCTTCATTTTGTAATTGTCCTGGAGGTCCAGTCAGTCTCCTTGGGTACCGTTATTGGTCTCCTGCTGTTGCTTTTCTCTGTTGTTCAGGATCCAAAGCTGCTGCTGCTGCTGCTCTATTACCTTTGCAACATCTTTATCTGTTCTTATAATTGCTGATTGTATTGTAGAAGTTCTCAGACTCCCTCTCATTCTTCTCACTCTCAGTTCCCCAGCTGTTAGTTCTGTGTTCATGAGAGAGGAGTTTCTATCCAGAAATGTAATACTCAATTCGTGTGTCTCACCTCAAAGCCATATCACTCCATTAGTTTTCGATCAATCTTGTAAACACTTATTGTTTTTTCTACCACAACCCTTTATAAAATTGTAAAAATTCTCTTCATAGATATTCTGGCAACATTTGCTTGAAACCACCAGTGCTGTATAAAAAACCACTTCTGCATGTTAGAATTAACGAATTTTCCAGGCTATTCAACTTTCTGAAGCTTCTAGTGGCCACCCATAATACTTCCTTAAAGATCTGTGCCTACCTCTATCCTTTACTCTTTTGGAGTTTTAACTCTTAGATCTTCTCAGTATTGCAGACTTTATTTCTCATTCTTCCTAGAAGACCAGCGTGTTCTTTTGTAAATCACATGGCAGAAGAAAGAAATTAACATGTATTGAGTTCTTGTACTTGCTAAGCACTGTGTGCTTATTTTTAAGTGCCCATTACTTCTCAGGTGCTTTACATACATATATGTCATTTCATTCTCACAGTAATACTGTAAGAAAGGTATTATCACTCCAGTTTACAGAGAGGCCTTGAAAATTAAATAACATACTCATTCTTAACTGCACTTAGATAGGAGCACAAACCATTTTTGCCTGACTCCAAAGAATGCATGCCTTCTTTTTTTTCCTACTCACTATAAATATATAGAGACTTGCACACTTACATAGAGCTATAGTTTTCATTCCATGCAGAAAATTCCCAGTAGAAATGACGAGGGCAATATATTCAGGCACAGGTGTTAGCACTATCCACAGTTCAGTAGCAGATGGGAATGCATTCCAGATGCTCACCAAAAGAATAGTTTGACTCAGCTTTCTTGATCTGTGCTAAGAGTGAATTGCAAAATCAGTTCTTATGTCCAATGAAAAGAAACACATGAGGCACAATCGTTGTTGAAACATCGTAATATAAAGTGACATGAATTATTTCTTGGCATAAATAGCAAGGCCATAATTCATAATATGAAACCAAAGAGGTGAAAACCCTCCAAGGAATATACTACTACCTCCTGTAAATATTTTCTTTTTTATTTAATAACTTGTATAGTGTTCTTATGGAAAATAATTGCAAAATGTTTATTAATTACTAAATAATTTGTTCTTTAGAGAATTACCTTAAAAACTTAACTATGTTAAATTGCAACTTATGATGTGAGTAAAATTTAAATAAGTGC
The DNA here is from genome assembly GCF_964374135.1 of Grampus griseus. NCBI lineage: Eukaryota > Metazoa > Chordata > Mammalia > Artiodactyla > Delphinidae > Grampus > Grampus griseus. The sequence goes on from NC_138998.1 coordinate 92,968,645, forward strand.
AGGTTTTTTATCCATTAAACATTAGGGCCATGAGGATTCTCAGAAGAGAAAGTTTCATTTAGGTGTAAAGAATTATGCAGAGTACTGAAGTTGCTGCCAAATAACCAATACATAAAATATGAACTATTGACACAAGATGGTAAACTAACTTTTTGTTGTTTTTATTAAAAAGCAAGATGGTATTTCTAACATAAATGTAAGTATATTGAGGCTGTAGTAATGCATTCCAAAGAGAATAATAATAATGCTATTGCAGCTGAATTAGATCTTAGCTGGACTGAAACAAATCATTTTTCTTGCCTCAGATAAAAGTCAGTGGGCCACTTTTATTAACAGATCTATGATTTCATAGTATTTCATTTCAATGAAATGATGTGAAATCACCAGATCTGAATACGCAAAGACAAGTAGGATTTTATGGAACTATTTTACTAAGGATGCTTCTTTGCTTTTGTTTCAAAAGAAAGCCTATGAATAATATGAGCTTTATGTAATTTGAAAATGTAATAATTATATCCCATTTAAATTTATACTTCTATTTATATTTTATATTATATTACTTCTAATGAAAATTAGCCTTTTTCCCTTGAAAAACTCTTTTTTAATTTAAAAGTTATCTTATAGAGTGTGAAATGAACAAATACATGCATGTGAGACAATTGGACATACACATGACATTTACATTTCTATAATAATAGTCATGATTCCTAAGAAGCAAATATCATGTATACTTAGATGAAACACTTCAAAGCTCTTAGTTGGGAAATTTCAAATTCAAATACTATGTAAATAAGTTAAAAGCAACACAATGACAATTAGATTTCACAATATTGACACACAATTGTTATATCTTCTATAAGAATAAAGAAATAATTATTGCTGAAATTTAGCCATCCTCCATAACAAAAATAGTCAGATATAGTCTCATGAGTATTACACACGTATTCATGCATTTCTGGTTACCAACTCTGTATTCCCACTTTATTCCAAATTCAAAATCTATGAGAGTATTAGAGAAGAAAGTAAGTTCACATTTTCAGTGGAGGAATAAAATGAGAAATCTTCCTCCACAATTGTGGTTTCCACAGTTTAACAAAAGACAGCAATGCTCTTTTTTGTAAATAAATTCAATTGTAGAATGCTAATATATAAGAAGAAACAATAAAAGTTATGTCCTGCCTGATTCCTCCTTTGCATACCGTCATCTCTTAGAAACCTGAAGTTCTACATAGTGAGTTGAAAACCACTGTTCCAAAAAGTGCTTGCTTTTTTGCTTGTTGTAGTAAAAATTAACTGAGTTATTTTCTGCTTATTCTGAAAACTAAAATGCTCTAAAAATACGTACCGTGTTGTCATAATTAGTCAGGGGAGGTTTATATTTGGTTTTTCTAAAAACGTTATTTCAATTTCCCAAAAAGTTTCCATCTTGCTCATGTCTATCTTCCTTTAAAATTTTTTTCTTTTATTTTCTTTGCAATAACTTAACTCATATAGAAATAAATTAAAAAGAAATACCTTTGTACCATGACATTAGTCTGAAGTCTAGTGATATTTCAAGGCAGTTTTTTTTTCTTTCATTTGAATCATGTTATTTTGAAAAACTCATGGGAATTTGAGAGATTCTAACATGGGATTGCTTCACCCACAGTCTTCCCTATCTGCACTGATGGCAGATGTATCCTTCCATTACTCAGGTCGAAAATGGGGCGTAATTCTTGACCACTCTTTCTCTCTCACCTCATACCTATTGCATAAGGAAGTTACTTTATCTGTACTATGTCAAGAAACCAACCACTTCTAATCATCTCTGTTAGTACCTCCTTTTACCAACCTACTGTCATCTTTAGTATCAATTGATACATTGTTCCTCTATGATCTATTCTCAGTAAAACAACCATAGTCAAAGATTTATGACTGCTCATAGATCCCATCTTCCTGAGAATAAAAGGCAAAGTCCTTACAATGCCTGTATTAATCAGGGTTCTCCAGAGAAACAGAACCAACAGATTTTACACACACACACACACACACACACACATATACATATATACATATATACATAGTTTACATCTATATCTTAAGGAATTGGCTTTTGTGATTATGGAGGCTGAGAAGTTCCATAATCTGCCATCTAAAGCTGGAGACCCAGGAAAGGTGGTGGCATAGTTCCAGTCCACATTTGAAGCCTGAGAACCAGAGAGTCACTGATGTAAGTTCCCAGTCTGAAGGCAGAAGAATGATCATCATTCAAATAGCCTAGCAGAGAGAATGTATTTTCTCTTCCTGTGCTTTTATTTCTATTCAGACCCTCAATAAATTAGATGGTGCCCACCCACATTGGGGAGGGCAATCTGCTTTACGCACTTTACTGATTCAAATGCTGATCTCATCTGGAAATACCTTCACAGATATACTCAGAAATAACGTGAACAAAATATCTGGGCACCACATGACCTAGTCAAATTGATGCATAAAATTAACCATCACGATGCCTTACCAGGTTCTTTGCAGACTGGCTGCCATTACCTGAATATCTCATCTCTTGACGTCCTGCTGCTCCAGCTGCACTGGTTTGTTATACGTTAAACACAGAAGATATTCTCTGACTTTAGGATTTTGCATTGGCTATTTCCTTTTATAGAACATTTCTTTCTCATATATCCGCATTGCTAATTCCTTTGCCTATATCAAGTCTGCTCAAAGATACATTACTACTGAGAGTGCTTTGACCACCCCATTTAAAATTACAACTTTCCCCTCTGCCTTGGACCAACTTGAACTCCCAATTCCCCTTTCCCTTCTCTACCTTTTTTTAAACATAACTGTATCAACAGCTAACATACACTATAATTTCCTTATTTTTACTTATTTTGTCTCCTTTCAATAAGAAGTACACTTAAAGGAGAAGAATATTTGTCTAATATGTTTGCTGACGGTTCTAAGAACCAAAAAAAGAAAAAGGAAACTGGTACATTGTAAGTTTTTTTTTTTTTAACATCTTTATTGGGGTATAATTGCTTTACAATGGTGTGTTAGTTTCTGCGTTATAACAAAGTTAATCAGTTATACATATACATATGTTCCCATATCTCTTACCTCTTGCGTCGCCCTCCCTCCCACCCTCCCTATCCCATCCCTCTAGGTGTTCACAAAGCACCGAGCCGATATCCCTATGCCATGCGGCTGCTTCCCTTAGCTATCTACCTTATGTTTGTTAGTGTGTATATGTCCATGACTCTCTCTCGCCCTGTCACAGCTCACCCTTCCCCCTCCCCATATCCTCAAGTCCATTCTCCAGTAGGTCTGTGTCTTTATTCCTGTCTTACCCCTAGGTTCTTCATGACATTTTTTTTTCTTCTTAAATTCCATATATATGTGTTAGCATATGGTATTTGTCTTTTTCTTTCTGACTTACTTCACTCTGTATGACAGACTCTAAGTCTATCCACCTCATTACAAATAGCTCAATTTCGTTTCTTTTTATGGCTGAGTAATATTCCATTGTATATATGTGCCACATCTTCTTTAGCCATTCATCCCATGATGGGCACTTAGGTTGTTTCCATGTCCTGGCTATTGTAAATAGAGCTGCAATGAACATTTTGGTACATGACTCTTTTTGAATTGTGGTTTTCTCAGGGTATATGCCCAGTAGTGGGATTGCTGGGTCATATGGTAGTTCTATTTGTAGTTTTTTAAGGAACCTCCATACTGTTCTCCATAGTGGCTGAACCAATTCACATTCCCACCAGCAGTGCAAGAGTGTTCCCTTTTCTCCACACCCTCTCCAGCATTTATTGTTTCTAGATTTTTTGATGATGGCCAATCTGACTGGTGTGAGATGATATCTCATTGTAGTTTTGATTTGCATTTCTCTAATGATTAATGATGTTGAGCATTCTTTCATGTGTTTGTTGGCAGTCTGTATATCTTCTTTGGAGAAATGTCTATTTAGGTCTTCTGCCCATTTTTGGATTGGGTTGTTTTCTTGTTATTGAGCTGCATGAGCTGCTTGTAATCTTGGAGATTAATCCTTTGTCAGTTGCTTCATTTGCAAATATTTTCTCCCATTCAGAGGGTTGTCTTTTGGTCTTGTTTATGGTTTCCTTTGCTGTGCAAAAGCTTTGAAGTTTCATTAGGTCCCATTTGTTTATTTTTGTTTTTATTTTCATTTCTTTAGGAGGTGGGTCAAAAAGGATCTTACTCTGATTTATGTCATAGACTGTTCTGCCTATCTTTCCTCTAAGAGTTTGATAGTGTCTGGCCTTACATTTAGGTCTTTAATCCATTTTGAGTTTATTTTTCTGTATGGTGTTAGGGAGTATTCTAATTTCATTCTTTTACATGTAACTGTCCAGTTTTCCCAGCACCACTTTTTGAAGAGGCTGTCTTTTCTCCATTGTATATTCTTGCCTCCTTTATCAAAAGTAAGGTGACCATATGTGTTTGGGTTTATCTCTGGGCTTTCTATCCTGTTCCATTGATCTATCTTTCTGTTTTTGTGCCAGTACCATACTGTCTTGATTACTGTAGCTTTGTAGTATAGTCTGAAGTCAGGGAGCCTGATTCCTCCAGCTCCTTTTTTCGTTTTCAAGATTGCTTTGGCTATTCGGGGTCTTTTGTGTTTCCATACAAATTGCGAAATTTTTTGTTCTAGTTCTGTGAAAAATGCCAGTGGTAGTTTGATAGGGATTGCATTGAAACTATAGATTGCTTTGGGTAGTAGAGTCATTTTCACAATCTTGATTCTTCCAATCCAAGAACATGGTATATCTCTCCATCTATTTGTATCATCTTTAATTTCTTTCATGTGTGTCTTATAATTTTCTGCATACAGGTCTTTTGTCTCCTTACGTAGGTTTATTCCTAGATATTTTATTTGTTTTGTTGCAATGGTAAATGGAAGTGTTTTCTTGATTTCACTTTCAGATGTTTCATCATTAGTTTATAGGAATGCCTGAGATTTCTGTGCATTAATTTTGTATCCTGCCACTTTACCAAATTCATTGATTAGCTCTAGTAGTTTTCTGGTAGCATATTTAGGATTCTCTATGTATAGTATCATGTCATCTGCAAACAGTGACAGCTTTACTTCTTCTTTTCCTATTTGGATTCCTTTTATTTCCTTTTCTTCTCTGATTGCTGTGGCTAAAACTTCCAAAACTATGTTGGATAAGAGTGGTGAGAGTGGGCAACCTCGTCTTGTTCCTGAGCTTAGTGGAAATGCTTTCAGTTTTTCACCATTGAGGATGATGTTGGCTGTGGGTTTGTCATATATGGCCTTTATTATGTTGAGGAAAGTTCCCTCTATGCCTGCTTTCTGCAGGGTTTTTATCATAAATGGGAGTTGAATTTTGTCAAAAGCTTTCTCTGCATCTATTGAGATGATCATATTGGTTTTCTCCTTCAATTTGTTAATATGGTTTATCACATTGATAGATTTGTGTATATTGAAGAATCCTTGCATTCCTGGAATAAACCCCACTTGATCATGGTTATGATCCTTTTAAAGTGCTGTTGGATTCTGTTTGCTAGTATTTTGTTGAGGATTTTTGCATCTATGTTCATCAGTGATATTGGCCTGTAGTTTTCTTTGTGACATCCTTGTCTGTTTTTGGTATCAAGGTGATGGTGGCCTCGTAGAAGGAATTTGGGAGTGTTCCTCCCTCTGCTGTACTTTAGAAGAGTTTGAGAAGGATAGGTGTTAGCTCTTCTCTAAATATTTGATAGAATTCGCCTGTGAAGCCATCTGGTCCTGGGCTTTTGTTTGTTGAAAGATTTTTAATCACAGTTTCAATTTCAGTGCTTGTGATTGGTCTGTTCATATTTTCTATTTTTTACTGATTCAGTGTTGGCAGGTTGTGCATTTCTAAGAATTTGTCCATTTCTTCCAGATTGTCCATTTTATTCGCATAGAGTTGCTTGTAGTAATCTCTCATGATCTTTTGTATTTCTTCGGTGTCAGTTGTTAATTCTCCTTTTTCATTTCTAATTCTATTGATTTGAGTCTTCTCCCTTTTTTTCTTGATGAGTCTGGCTAGTGGTTTATCTATTTTGTTTATCTTCTCAAAGAACCAGCTTTTAGTTTTATTGATCTTTGCTATTGTTTCCTTCATTTCTTTTTCATTTATTTCTGATCTAATTTTTATGATTTCGTTCCTTCTGCTAGCTTTGGGGTTTTTTTGTTCTTCTTTCTCTAATTCCTTGAGGTGCAAGGTTATGTTGTTTATTTGAGATGTTTCCTGCTTCTTAAGGTGGGCTTGTATTGCTATAAACTTCCCCTTAGAACGGCTTTTGCTGCATCCCATAGATTTTGGTCATTGTGTCTCCATTGTCATTTGTTTCTAGGTATTTTTTTATTTTCTCTTTGATTTCTTCAGTGATCACTTCATTATTAAGTAGTGTATTGTTTAGCCTCCATGTGTTTGTATTTTTTACAGATCTTTTCCTGTAGTTGATATCTAGTCTCATGGCGTTGTGGTCGGAAAAGATACTTGAGACAATTTCAATTTTCTTAAATTTACCAAGGCTTGATTTGTGGCCCAAGATATGATCTATCCTAGAGAATGTTCCATGAGCACTTGAGAAAAATGTGTATTCTGTTGTTTTTGGATGGAGTGTCCTATAAATATCAATTAAGTCCATCTTGTTTAATGTATCATTTAAAGCTTGTGTTTCCTTATTTATTTTCATTTTGGATGATCTGTCCATGGGTGAAAGTGGGGTGTTTAAGTCCCCTGTTATGAATGTGTTACTGTCTATTTACCCTTTTATGGCTGTTAGTATTTGCCTTATGTATTGAGGTGCTCCTATGTTGGGTGCATAAATATTTACAATTGTTATATCTTCTTCTTGGATTGATCCCTTGATCATTATGTAGTGTCCTTCTTTGTCTCTTCTAATAGTCCTTATTTTAAAGTCTATTTTGTCTGATATGAGAATCACTACTCCAGCTTTCTTTTGGTTTCCATTTGCATGGAATATCTTTTACCATCCCCTTACTTTCCGTCTGTATGTGCCTCTAGGTCTGAAGTGGGTCTCTTGTAGACAGCATATATAAGGGTCTTGTTTTTGTATCCATTCAGCCAATCTGTGTCTTTTGGTGGGAGCATTTAGTCCATTTACATTTAAGGTAATTATCGATATGTATGTTCCTATTCCCATTTTCTAAATTGTTTTGGGTTCGTTATGATAGGTCTTTTCCTTCTCTTGTGTTTCTTGTCTAGAGAAGTTCCTTTAGCATTTGTTGTAAAGCTGGTTTGGTGGTGCTGAACTCTCTTAGCTTTTGCTTGTCTGTAAAGGTTTTAATTTCTCTATCAAATCTGAATGATATCCTTGCTGGTTAGAGTAGTTTTGGTTGCAGGTTTTTCTCCTTCATCACTTTCAGTATGTCCTGCCACTCTCAGGGTTTCTGCTGAGAGATCAGCTGTTAACCTTATGGGGATTCCCTTGTGTGTTATTTGTTGTTTTTCCCTTGCTGCTTTTAATATGCTTTCTTTGTATTTAATTTTTGACAGTTTGATTAATATGTGTCTTGGTGTATTTCTCCTTGGATTTATCCTGTATGGGACTCTCTGTGCATCCTGGACTTGATTAACTATTTTCTTTCCCATATTAGGGAAGTTTTCAACTATAATGTCTTCAAATATTTTCTCAGTCCCTTTGTTTTTCTCTTCTTCTTCTGGAACCCCTATAATTCAAACGTTGGTGCATTTAATGTTGTTCCAGAGGTCTCTGAGACTGTCCTCAGTTCTTTTCATTCTTTTTTCTTTATTCTGCTCTGCAGTAGTTATTTCCACTATTTTATCTTCCAGGTCACTTATCCGTTCTTCTGCCTCATTTATTCTGCTATTGATCCCATCTAGAGTACTTTTAATTTCATTTATTGTGCTGTTCATCGTTGCTTGTTTCATCTTTATTTCTTCTAAGTCCTTGTTAACTGTTTCTTGCATTTTGTCCATTCTATTTCCAGATTTTGGATCATCTTTAGTATCATTATTCTGAATTCTTTTTCAGGTAGACTGCCTATTTCCTCTTCATTTTTTAGGTCTGGTGGGTTTTTATCTTGCTCCTTCATCTGCTGTGTGTTTTTCTGTCTTCTCATTTGCTTATCTTACTGTGTATGGGGTCTCCTTTTTGCAGGCTGCAGGTTCGTAGTTCCCGCTGTTTTTGATGTCTGTCTCCAGTGGCTAAGGTTGGTTCAGTGGGTTGTGTAGGCTTCCTGGTGGAGGGGACTAGTGCCTGTGTTGTGGTGGATGAGGCTGGATCTTGTCTCTCTAGTGGGCAGGTTCACATCTGGTGGTGTGTTTTGGGGTGTCTGTGGCCTTATTATGATTTTAGGCAGCCTCTCTGCTAATGGGTGGGGTTGTGTTCCTGTTTTGCTAGTTGTTTGGCATAGGTTGTCCAGCACTGTAGCTTGCTGGTCGTTGAGTGAAGCTGGGTGCTGGTGTTAAGATGGAGGTCTCTTGGAGATTTCCGCCATTTGATATTATGTGGAGCTGGGAGGTCTCTTGTTGACCAGTGTCCTGAAGTTGGCTCTCCCACCTCAGAGGCAGAGCCCTGACTCCTGGTTGGAGCACCAAGAGCCTTTCATCCACACGGCTCAGAATAAAAGGGAGAAAATGTAGAGAGAATTAGTAGAAGTATGAAGAAAGAAAGAAAGAAAGAAAGGAGAGAAGGAAGGAAGGAAGGAAGGAAGGAAGGAAGGAAGAAAGAAGCAAAGAAGGCAAGAAGGAAAGAAAGGAGGGAGGGAGGGAGGAAGGAAGGAGGGAAGGAAGGAAAAAAGACAGACAGAAAGAAGATACAGTAAAATAACAAAGTATAATAAAGTCATTGAATTAAAAAATAATTATTTAGAAAAAAAAGGGACGGATAGAACCTTAGGACAAATGTTGGAAGCAAAGTTATACAGACAAAATCTTACACAGAAGCATACACATACACCCTCACAAAAAGAGGTAAAGGGGAAAAAATCATAAATCTTGCTCTCTGAGACCACCTCCTCAATTTGGGATGATTCGTTGTCTAAAGGAGGGAAGGAAGGAAGGAAGGAAGGAAGGAAGGAAAGAAAAAGAAAGAAAGAAAGAAAGAAAGAAAGAGAAAGAAAGAAAGAAAGAAAGGTATAATAAAGTTATTAAAATTAATTATTAAGAAAAAAAATTTAAAAAAAACCATGGATGGATAGAACCCTAGAACAAATGGTGGAAACAAAACTATACAGACAAGATCTCACACAGAAGCATACACATTCACAAAAAGAGGAAAAGGGGAAAAAATCATAGATCTTGCTCTCGAAGCTCACCTCCTCAATTTGGGATGACTCGTCTATTCATGTATTCCACAGATGCAGGGTACATCAAGTTGATTGTGGAGCTTTAATCCGCTGTTTCTGAGGCTGCTGGGAGAGATTTCCCTTTCTCTTCTTTGTTCTCACAGCTCACAGGGGCTCAGCTTTGGATTTGGCCCCGCCTCTGCGTGTAGGTCGCTGGAGGGCATCTGTTTTTTGCTCAGACAGGACGGGGTTGAAGGAGCCACTGATTCGGGGGCTCTGGCGCACTCAGGCCAGGGTGGGGGGGGGGCAGGGAGGGGCACTGCGTGCAGGGCGGGCCTGCGGCGGCAGAGGCCGGCGTGACATTGCAGCAGCCTGAGGCCTGCCGTGCGTTCTCCCGGGGAAGTTGTCCCTGGATCCCGGGTACCTGGCAGTGGCGGGCTGCACAGGCTCCGCGGAAGAGGGGTGTGGATAGTGACCTGTGCTCGCACACAGGCCCCTTGGTGGCGGCAGCAGCAGCCTTAGCGTCTCCCGCCCGTCCCTGGGGTCTGCGCTTTTAGCCGTGGCTCGCGCCCGTCTCTGGAGTTCCTTTAAGCAGCGCTCTTAAACCCCTCTCCTCGCGCACCTGGAAACAAAGAGGGAAGCAAAAGTCTCTTGCCTCTTTGGCAGGTGCAGACTTTCTCCCGGACTCCCTCCCCGCTAGCCGTGGTGCACTAACCCCTTCAGGCTATGTTCAAGCCGCCAACCCCAGTCCTCTCCCTGCGCTCTGACCGCCATTGTAAGTTTTTAATGAATATTTATTGACAATAGATGAGGGGATGAATAAATCCATTTGTAGGTGAAAAGATTCATTCTCATCTGTCCCTTGAAACTTCTTTCATGTCTTTCTACATTTTAATCAATCACTTTTGAACCAAAGGCAATGTAATATACTGCAGCAGTTAATTGTTAATTAGTGCCATAGACTGCCATTTACTTCAGCATCATAACAAGACTGAGAGCATGGCCCAATGTACATTTGCATCCTATACAGCTTCTTCAGGACAATGGAATCTATACATGGTCTACTGCTAGCTGAGTAATAAGGCTAAGCACTGGGAATAATGAACAGATTATAAGGAGTGACTTTTTTCCCCATTATGTAGCAAAAGCTGTTTTAATAACCTTGGCTGTAGATAGCAAAAGAAAATAACAGTCACTAAAAATATATATATATTCATTTATTAATCTTTAAAAGAAATATTGAATAGGTTTAATGTCTTAATATGTCACAAGTGAATATCAAATCTGAATTGGTCTGAGTTGAACTCATTCCAAAAGTCCCTTAGTATTATGACTGTTATTCAAATGACAATTTTTTCCACTGCCTTTATACCATTCAATGTTTATTCTTCATATCATTTCTAAGTTAATTATTAGTACTATTGAGCTAATTGCATAGTGATAAAATCATGTAAGAAAGATTAAATGATCTATCGAAGGACAAATTGCTGTGCTTCAAGAATAAGATAAATTTTAGAAAATATTTACATCTGTGTGACTATAAGTCCTTCTCTTTATCTCAAATCTCTTAATATTGTACATAGCTTTTTAAACCATGTAAGTATTTACACTGCTCTTCTCTATTTTTTAAACTGCTTTAACATATAAAAGGTGAACTAAAGTTAAAAGATGAGAAAAAATTCAGGATTTGAAAAATGGGAAATAGGCTTTGTTTTTTGTGTTTTAGCATTTTTCACATGGCAACATTATTGCCCAACTGTGAGGTTGTTTGTCATCAAGTTTGAAAAGGTTACTGCATGACCACTCAAAAGAAGTATGAAACACTTAAACCTCTGCTTGCATTTAGAACCAGAAAACTATTCATTATATTTCATATTCTCCCTCTCCACTTGTCTTCAAACACAATAATCTTGATAGATTCAACATCAGTTATATTCTATGAATATTTCTGGAAAGCAAGAGTAGCAATATCAGGCAATTGCTGCTTAAGGATGAGTTCATCTCTCTTCCTATTACTTTTGCTAGTTTTGTGACTTAGGTATTATTTTTATAGCAGATTTCAGTGTAAAATATTATTGCACGGGTACTACAAGCAAAAAGCTCAACATAGCAGTTTCATTTTGAGTTTTGCTGTGCAATGCACAAGGCAACTCATGGGTCATAATTTCCTATTTCTTGTTAGCTACAGGAATCACTTAGCATGAGCGCCTACAGACTCTGACATTTGCCTTACACGCTGGTATGATTTCCTTTTTGTTTAATTTTCCTTCAGATTTGATTGATTGTAAATATTCTGATTCTTCACCCTCACACAACAACCCACCACTATTTTTAGTTGATTTAACTGTGTCAATATCTGACTTCAAATTACCAGCAGTCCTCTTTCAGTACTAAATAATCCTTAGCCATTCACTGCATGCTTTTCTTTTTACCTGGCCTTTGGGATGGTTCTGAGCTATATTTAATTGATACTTCTCTTCTTTCATGTGCTTTGGTAATAGTCCCAAAGTTTCCTATCACATAAGAATATACACTATTAGGAAGTATTTGCCAAGTTTTAATATTACCAATATTGAACCTCTTAATTGAAACTCTTAAAATTATTAAATAATTAAGAAAACTTTACTAACTTTATTATTTTTACATAAATAAATTTCCTCTGGAAACATATATAATCAATTTGTCAAAATTAATAACCAAAAGGATAATCCTATAACTAACCTTAATTCTATAATTAAACTTAATCCTTATATTTCAATGACAGTAAAATAGGAAATACGTTGTTATTTTCACTGTAGGGAAACTTATCCTTTTTTAAATCAAATATTTTAAGATAATTTTTACTACAATTTCAACAATTCAATCCCTAAATTAATGAGAATATAAAATTCTAAGGTTGAAAGAGAATTTCTAAAGATGTTACTATAGAAAATATTAATTTAGGAGGAAAAATCATGGTTTCAGTGAGTTAAAAAGATTTGTTCAATGTCATGAATCTAGTTAAGGGCCAGAGATGAAACACGAAATAGTTTATCAAGATTTCAGTTTGGGTATGTTTCTTAAATCATTACCTTAGTCTCCCCTAAAATATTTAAAAATACTGTGTCTTGTTATTAAAATCAACATCAGTGGTTTCAGTCAACCAGTAGATTTATTTATTTATTTATTTAAAAAATCTTATTTAAATCTCATAAAATACTTTCAGTAATGTGCAGGATTCTTAAGTAAACAGCCTAATGTATTTTCACAAACTGAACACACAGATCAAAACAACAGGATCTAGTTAGTATCAGAAGTCCCCTCATGCTTCCTCCAGTCACAATTCCTTCCCACCAACCCCACCAAGAGTAATCCTTATCCTGACTTCTAACTTTATACATTAGTTTTTCCTGTTCTTGTACTTCACATAAATGAAAGTATATGGTTGTGTACCCCTTTATGTTGGCCCCTTTCTGTTTGTAAGATCCATTCGTATGTCCTAATTGCTATATAGTAGCTCATAGTATAAATATATCAAAATTTACTTGCTCATTCAGTTTGTTACACTAATTTTGGGTAGATTATATTTTGGAGATATTATGAATAGTACTACACTAAACAATAATGTGCAGGATTCTTCATAAATATGTATAGGCATTTCTGTTGAGTATCTTTATGGGCTGAATTATTCCCCCCTTCTTCAAAATTCATGTGTTGATGTTCTAACCTCAGAATGTAACTACTTAGAGATAGGGTCTTTAGAGAGGTGATTAGTTTAAAATTAGGCTATATGGGTGAGTCCTAATCCAATATAACTTGTGTCTTTATAAGAAGAGGCAATTTGGACATAGACACAGACAGAAGGAAAACAAAGTGAAGGCATGGAGAAGACAACCATCTAAAAGCCAAGCTAAGAATCCCAGACAGATTCTTCCTAATGGATCTCAGAAGAAATCAGCTCTACCAAAATGTCAACCTTGGACTTCTAGCCTCTATACTGAGAGAAAAAAATAAAATTTTCTGTCATTTAAGCCTAGTCTGTGATACTTTGTTCAGGGAGCCCTAAAAAAGGAATGGCTCAGCAAAGTGTGTGTATATGTATAACTTGAGCACCAAAGATTTCTAAATTACAGATTTATACTTCTTCTAGCCATGTATAAGCATTCCAGGTGCTCCCAAAACTTCTCTAACACTTTGCATTTTCTTTCATTTGTCTATTCTGGTTGGTATGAAGTAGTATCTCATTGTTGCATTTTGCATTCTCATGATTACTAATGTTGAGCACACTGACACATGTTTATCAGCCATTTGGATGTCGTCTTTAATAGGAAGCCTCTCTTCATTACTGTGTACTTATCTCCATACCTTAAATTTAAGGAACATTGACTCTAGCTTCTTTGCATGTCTAAACTGTAATCTTTTTTTTAAATTTATTTTTGGCTACATTGGGTCTTCTTTGCTGCGTGCGGGCTTTCTTTATTTGCGGCGAGCGGGGGTTACTCTTCATTGTGGTGCACAGGCTTCTCATTGCGGTGACTACTCTTCAGTAGTTGTGGTGCGTAGTCTCAGTAGATGTGGCTTGCGGGCTCTAGACTGCAGGCTCAGTAGTTGTGGCACACGGGCTTAGCCACTCCACAGTATGTGGGATCTTCTCGGACCAGGGATCAAACCCGTGTCTTCTGCATTGGCAGGCAGATTCTCAACCACTGTGCCACCAGGGAAGTGTCTGTAATCTCTTTATATCCATCCTGTTGTCAGCTGTACAGCCTACTCTTTGTCAAAGTCTCCCATGTAGGAAAGTCAAGAAAGTCTTAGTTAATTATGTTTGATTATGTTTTATCTTTAATATCAGCTCTTCACTGTTATATTTTCTCCGTAAACCAGAGTTACTATTAAAAATGCTTGTATTTTTTACTGATTCTACCATTCTTTATACTGTACATATGTATTTCACTGTCATTAAACTATTCATAATTCCTTGCATAAAATGTGTTTCTCCCTAGTGTAGCAGTCCATTAAGCCTTTCTTTGAATGATGGTCACTGATCTTCTCTTTCCAGTTACAGAAGATTTGCAGGATATTTTTTTAAATCCTGCTGTATTCAAACTTTTAAAGAATCTAATAATTATGATCTGAGCTAAGTAAAATAAATAGCTTCAAGGTTAGAGATAGCTGTGGTGTGAAACAAACGTTTTTCTTCAAGAGCTATTGGTTTAAATCTTTGTAAATAAGCAAATTTGAAGATTTTGATATGAATATAATGAGTTAAAAATAATGTGAAAAAGCAAAGATTCATCACTCATCATCTATTCAATAATTTATAATTAGTAGTAGTTCTAATTTACCGAGACCATTTTTTTTTTTCATCTCATTGCAAACATTTAAGAAGGGTACTCTTAAGGGCATCCTTTCAAAATCAGACAGCACACTGTAGACACAAAACACCTGGATAAAGCAAGAGGGGTCTAATTTCAAAGCAGTACATGTATTTTTAAAATTACATTTATGTACTCATAACATATAATTTATCATTATTATCCCAGTATTCAAAAACGTACCAGATGGTATCAAAGTACTGCTTGCCCTTTTCTGAACTCTGAAATGCATCCTAGGAGACTATCTAAATAGTTTATAAAATTTTACTTCCTTTTTCCATTTTGCTGTTTCTGCTAAGGAGTGTTTTGATTAACTTTATGATAAAAATTTGCTGCCTTTTATAAAATACCTAACTAACTTTTTTTTAATGTTATCCTAATTGGAGGAATGTTTAGAAAGGCAGGAAATATATATATTTCTTTTTAATGCACAGATGCTACTTCAAAAACAGAAACTTAAATTTGCTTATGGATATTTTAAAACACAAACAAATAATATTCCATGTATATGTAGCTTCAATTTTCTTGGCATCCTATCATGTCCTCTTAACTATTTCATTGTGTTGGTGACCATGTAACAAAGTTATTTTGATGAGCAAATTTAATGAAAACAAAACGTATGTCATGAGATTTGCAAATGTCCTTTGCAATATTTCTGTCAATATCTAATATTTTATGTAGATGTATAGGAAAAGGAGTTTTATCCGAGACTCCTTCACCCACACAATCTACCCCCTAATTCCTAGCTCTTTCTCATGGATGAGGAAAACCAAAAACTTATTGTCCAAATTCCAGGATCCTGAATAGAAATGCTGGGCTTTGAGGAATCAAAATAGTGTATGGTGGTCTCTCTTATGCTTCTTCCTTCTCTGCTGAAACAGCAGGTAACTTGTCATATGAAGTTCTGTAAAGTCCCTATAAGAACACCTTGAAGTAAATTGACGTTTTCTTTTGCAATTAAACATAATTCTTTAAGAATAGCTCTTGTTTTTCTATTAGGCTTTTGATAGGAACTGGTTGTTAACCATGAAGTAACAAGGATACTTTATTTTCTCTTTATTAACTGGATCATTTCCACAAAGTCATATATTTCAGTGAAAATAGCATTGCCCAGTTTTAAAGGGGAAGTCGTATATTTTATATCAGACCTGAGTGGCTATGAAAACTCAAGTAAATTGCATGAGCAAGTTTCTCATATTTCCACAGCACCTATTTTTGACTCGTTTCCATTCCTCCCTGAATTGATTCTTATATCCTCATGAGAAGTTTGCTATGATGAGTTAGCAAAGGAAAAACAAAAACAAAAAAAACGCTGATATGTTAGTTTCCTATTGCTTAGTGGCATAAAACCACACAAATTTATTATCTTACAGTTCCAGAGGTCAGAAGTCCTAAGCGGTTTTCACTGGGCTAGAAATAAAGGCGTCATCAGGGCTGCATTCTTTCTGGAGGATCTAGCCAAGAATACGTTTCTTTGCCTTTTTCAGATGCTAGAGGTCTCCTGCATTACTTGGTATGGTCCCTTGCTCCATCTTCAAAACCAGAAGAGCAGCAAGGCATCTTAAAATCTTTTTCTGACTCTAATCCTCTTGCCTTAATCTTTCTCTTAAAAGGACCCTTGTGATTATATTGGACCTACCTGGACAATCCAGGATACTTTCCTTACCTCAAGGCCAGCTGATTAGCAAACATAATTCTACCTGCAACTTTAATTCTCTCTTGCCATGTAACATAACATATTCCAAGAATCCACATATTGGGTAGTGGACATATTTAACTATATTATATTATTGGGTATTTGAGCTGTTTATTTTTATCTAGTATAAAAATAATGCTGCAGTGGACATTTGTATGTACAGTTTTTTTTTTTTCCCATACTGTTTATTAGGCTAGATTTGTAGTGATGGAATTACTAGTTCAAACAACTTAAATTTTAAAATATTATTATGTTTTGATAACAATATTTTTACTTATCAAATAATTTTTGTTTATTTTAGAATATTTGGAAACTATAAAAGAAACACCAAGAAAATAAAAATGATCTAATACTCAAAACAAAAAGGAAGTTAATATTGAACTCAAATACTTCTATTCTGAAGTGAGGGAACTAGTCTGGTAGCTTATATCAGGTTGATTATATTGGATCTGTTAAAACATGGAAAAGGAAACAGGATCTCAGGCCCATCCCAATCTTCTGGTGCCAGTAAGAAGATTGCCAAATGATGTAATCACTTTCAGGAGTGGTCCTTAAACATATTGGGAGAGAGTATCTTCCCAGTAAGCAGAATTTCAAGTGATATATTTGGTTGTCACTTTGTATGGATATAAATATAAATATGACCATATCTATAGCCATAAATATATAGAGAGAGACACTGGCTAATAATTTAACCATATGATCAAAGATGTGAAAATTGGAGAATTGTTAACAAGTTGGTCAGAGGAAGAAATATGTGGATGAATCTTTAAAAAATGGCAGTGAGAGGGCCTCCCTGGTGGCGCAGTGGTTGAGAGTCCGCCTGCTGATGCAGGGGACACGGGTTCGTGCCCCGGTCCGGGAAGATCCCACGTGCTGCGGGGCGGCTGGGCCCGTGAGCCATGGCCACTGAGCCTGTGCGTCCGGAGCCCGTGCTGCGCAGCGGGAGAGGCCACAACAGTGAGAGGCCCAAGTACCATAGAAAAAAAAAATGGCAGTGAGAATGCTTGTGACTAAAGCAAATTTATAAATTATTGTATTTTATGCAGAAGATGCCATTATTAATTATATAATCAATCAATCAGCCGTATTTTTTCCAGACATGTCAGTACTTTCTCAATGGACTAATTTACAAAGTGGCCATGGTAGCAGAGTTGGAATTTACGACTTTAACAGCATAGATTATATCTCACCAAGTCTGATTAGTATAATGCATGACTAAATGCCCAACCTATGTACAGTGAAGGCTAATATTGAACTCTGAAATAATTCTATTCTATAGTGAAGGAACTAGTCTGGTAACTTATATCAGGTCGATCTGTTGGATCCTTTAAAACACAAAAAAGACAGCAGAATCTCAGGCTCACCCCTGACCTACTGATCCAACATCTGCATTATAATAAACTCCCGGTGTAATATGTACTTTTAAGTTGGAGAAGCAGTGATCCAGAGGATGGATAATCTCTACTTGTAAGAAAATGAAATAATTGATACTTTTGAGTAAAATGGCATTTTACCATATAAATGATATGCATTATCTACCCTTAGGAACATATTGAGGACGTAAAACAAAAACAAACAAGAACACTTTTAAAAGTACATAAAATGTCTAAGGTACCAATTTGAGGGATTTATATGATGATGATGAAGATGATGATGACAAGGATGATGATCATGTTAATAATGAGATGTTTTCAAAATTCAATACAAATGCAAATCATCTGGAGAGTTTGTTAGAATTTAGAAGGCTGGGATAGGAACTGAAGTTCATAATTTTTAAGAAGCTTCCAAGTAATATTGCCATTGCTAATCCAAAGACCTTACTTTGAATAGCAAGGATAATGATATAATAAAGATGCTACTGCTGATGATGATTTCACTTATGAAAACATGGAAATCTAACTTTCCATAGTGGATAAAAATTTTTATGCTTTATTAAGATATTTCTTATGATTCAAACAACTGTTTTCTTCTGATTCAAAAAGTAACTCATAATAATATATTTAAAATTGTTATCAAAGATTTTTAAAAACCATTTATGGAAATGTCACTATAATCAGCATACATTAAACTCATGTCAGAAAATCAACATTGTAACTGGGTTTATTCACAGAAACAATGATGAGCTTATCCTCACATTAATTAAGGACAATGGCCTATATAATTCAATATTGACAAGGATTAACCAAGCAAAAATAGGAAAAGGGCAAACCTATAAATTTGGCCTCAAATAAATGCTGTTACAACATTGAACATTTTTAGCTTTGATATTTCACCCCAATGATGTGGAATTTTTATCCTAATTTTCATGTCTCGTGCTTCTGGAACTGAGGGGCAATAAGTTGTCATATTATTTTGTTTGTTTTACTGTAAATAACTCCTTACTCGGGGTGTCTTCTGTGAAAACAGTCCACTAGTAAGGACCAGAGTATCAGAGGCTGTTTAGAAAATTGTATCTCTGAGTGATGCTTCTTAACTTTTTAAAAGCCTAACTAAAAATATAATGGCCATGACAGTCTGGGCCCTGAATGACAGCAGAGTTTCAATGAACCCATGAATATACCATCTCAATGGGTTTATTCCAAACTAGAGTAAGTAATTCTCAGGCATTATTGCACTACAAAGACAAATATCAGAGAGATATTTCTTCAATCGAGTCACTTAATTAACCAATTAAAAATTAAACAATTTAATGCTAAATCAAAATCCACATATATTTCTATATGTCAAAAATCAGTTGGTTCATAGTATTTATCTAAGAACCAGAAGAGAGCAAAGACTTAAAGAATACTTTCTGATCATTCTTTTTAAAGAGAAGATATACAGAAATAAACAAATAGTGATATCAGTTACTTTTAAACTCACAATGATTGCAAGAATTTGGAGAAATGAGAAACAACTTTGGCCAAAACCATTAGAGAAAGAGATAAAATTCAATTGAGCTATTAAAAAAAATAGATTTTTCTGGGTAAACAATGAGGGGTGTGTGTGTGTGTGTGTGTGTGTGTGTGTGTGTGTGTGTGTGTGTGTATACTTCAAACAACTTCTGGTCAAATATTCAGAAATTGTAGTATTTCTCTTCATTTTATTTGCATTAAAACCTAGTATATTTTGTGTTTGGGGATAAATGCTGGGCATATAATGATTAATAATTTCTGATCCCAACTACCAGGAATGGACAACTAATTTCGGCACAATCATTTATAATGGATTATGGGAAGAAAAATGTTATAATGGAGGCATGAATAAGATACAGTTAAGTTGAGAGTCAACATGTGTATTAAACGTGAAGGAGTTCAGTTTGGTACATATTGTATAAAATTTTGGCTGAAAAGAAATGTTAATACATAAATATTGGGGATAAAGTAGGCAAGATTTGTTGAGAACAGATTCTAGAGGATTTTTTAGAGTTTGTTTTGCTTTTCCTTTTCTCATGCTTCCTTTTTGTTTTATCTCCCCTTTTTGTATAACAAAGGCTATGCAAATTTTTTTAAGGAGGTGGGTTTGGCTTTTTTTTTATTGTGGTAGAAAACACATAACATAAAATTTACCATCTTAACCAGTTTTAAGTGTACAGTTTGGTAATGCTTACTATATTCACATTGTTGTGAAACAGATCTCCAGATCTTTTTTGCCTTGTATCACTGAAACTTAATATTTACTGAACAGAAACTCCCCTTTCACTCCTTTCCATAGCCCCTGGCAACCACAGTTTCTACTCTTTGTTTCTATGAGTTTGACTATTTTAGGTATTTCATGTACATGGAATCATGCAGTGTTTGTTCTTCTGTGACTGACTTATTTGTCTTTAATGTAATATCCTCCAAGTTCATCCATATTGTCACATATGACAGGATGTCCTTTTTTCAAGGCTGAGTAATATTTCATTATATGTATATTCCACATTTTCATTTATTTATTTATTTAAACATATTTATTAGAGTATAATTCCTTTACAGTTTTGTGTTAGTTTCTGCAGTATAACAAAGTGAATCAGCTATATGGATACATATATCCCCATATACCCTCCCTCTAGCATCTTCCCCCCACCCTCCCTAACCTGTCCCTCTAGGTGGTCACAAAGCATCAAGCTGATCTCCCTGTGCTATGTGGCTGCTTCCCACTAGCTATCTGTTTTACATTTGGTAGTGTATATATGTCCATGCCACTCTCTCACTTCATCCCGGTTTACCTTTCCCACTCCCTGTGTCCTCAAGTCCATTCCCCATGTCTGCATCTTTATTCCTGTCCTGCCACTAGGTTCATCAGAACCATTTTTTTTTTTTTTAGGATCCATAAATATTTGTTAGCATATGGTATTTGTTTTTCTCTTTCTGACTTACTTCACTTTGTATGACAGACTCTAGGTCCAGCCACCTCACCACAAATAACTCAATTTCATTTCTTTTTATGGCTGAGTAATATTCCATTGTATATATGTGCCACATCTTCTTTATCCATTCATCTATCGATGGACACTTAGGTTGCTTCCATGTCCTGGCTATCGTAAATAGTGCTGCAATGAACATTGCAGTACATGTTTCTTTTGGAACTGTGGTTTTCTCAGGGTATGTGCCCAGTAGTGGGAGTGCTGGGTCATATGGTAGTTCTCTTTTTAGTTTTTTAAGGAACCTCCATACTGTTCTCCATAGTGGCTGTATCAATTTACATTCCCACCAACAGTGCAAGAGGGTTCCCTTTTCTCCACACCCTCTCCAGTATTTATTGTTTGTAGATTTTTTTATGATGGCCATTTAAGCTCACTAATTCTTTCTTTGGCCTTTTAGGGTCTACTGATAAGTCTATCAAAGCCAGTCTTCATTGGTGTGACAATGTCTTTGATTTCTAGGACTTCCTTTTCACACTTACTTAGAGTTTCCATTTCTCTGCTTACATTATTCATTTATTCTTATCTGGTATCTATTTTTTCCATTATACCTCTTTAATATATTTATCACAATTAGTTTTAAGTTTTTTATCTGCTAATTCCAAAATCCATATCATTATCTGAGTCTGACTCTGATGATTGTGTTGTCTCTTCAGACTATGTTTTTCTTGCCTTTTGGCATTACTTCTTTGTTGTTGAATGTCCTGTATGTTACATCTGGTAATAGATACTGAAGTAAACAGGATTTCAGTGCAAGGATTCATTTTAATATGGCTAGGTATTGGTCTGTGTTTAGTGTTATCTATAGCTCTAGGTGCCTGTAGTGTCCTATTCTTGTCTCCCTTCTTGACTTTAGGCTTCCTTAAGAACTCTTCCTTAGAGAGAGTCTGTGTCTTGAAACTATTATAACATGGTACTCTTGTTGGTATGGAAGTAAGGTATAAGTGAGGAGGAAGGTTTTATAATCCTCCAATTAAAATCTCCATCTTTTAGTGGGCCTTTGACCCTTAGAAATGTTTTTCAAGAGATATAGCTGTTTTCCTCCAGTCCCTTACTCTCTCCCCTGGTGGCTGTATTTTCCCATCAAATGCTGATCTCTGCTGGCTGCATTTTTTTCCTTATGTGAGACAGAAAGTTTAGAGGGGGCTGAAGTGGGAGGAATTTTCTTCCCTTAGGATAAGGATCTGGAAAAGCCTTCTGCCCTGGAGAAAAGGCCTTTGTTATGGAGAATGCTGTGGGCATATTTCACAATGAATTCTCTCTTCCTTTCCCCTGCCGAGCCAAGAGGGAATACTTATCACATCTCCATGGAATCTTGGTGGAGTTCCTAGAAGGAAAGTCCACAGAAGTGTGGGGACCCTGCTCAGACTGCAGCTCCCAGGAATTTCTTACTCTATGACTAGTCCACACTCAGCCTCCAGCAGTTCATCAAAATTAGCATTTAAATTCTCCTACAGTTTGTGTCTTCAGAAGTTTCTGTTCCAGTAAGTATATCTTGGCTGTGTCTCTCCGGATGTGCCTATCTCTCCAGATTTCTAGTCAACAGTTTTCCCTGCAACCTCAGTTCTCTGAAGCATCCAAGATTGATGTCTTCCAAGAACTTTTCAGGCTAAAGCCCAAACCAGAAATCCTTATTTTTTCTTTAAAATTTAAGTATAAAAAGATTGGTAATAAAAAAAAAATAATAATGTATTTAAAATTTTTTTCCTGTATTTATCTTTGAGTAGATTTAGAGTATACAGTTTTATACAAACAAACAGAAATCTTGGTAAAATGTTCTAGAAAACACAACATGAACAAATAGTCATGAGATTTCCAAATAAGTCACTCAAATGCACAGAACTACTCCAGAGTTGTTTTTGGAAACTTCTTAAAACTAATCAGCTATACAATCCATATAACCTACCTCAGCCTTTAATTAAATAGTGTTTAATACTATCTGCTTCATGTCTGTACTAATTTATAACATCCTTGAAGATGAGATCTGTCAGTACATTTCGTGTATCACTTAGGACATCCAAAATATTACTGAACACATCATATGCTCCATAAAATGTTGTCAAAATAGATTCGGAGATAATAAACACAAGTATTGTTTGTTGAGTGTTGGAGAAAGCACATGTATCCTCTTTATATTGCCTTTGAACCCTTGTCTTAAACATGTAGTTGATTATGTTGCAATTATTTGGATGCTGTTCATTAAAACATCACAGTTTTAGCTATATCTAAGAGTCTCAGAGGGGTCTATATATAATACATTTCAGTGATGCTTTTCTTTATAACCATATGCTTGTTGTATATTGACATCATCAGTCATACTTGAATATTGATTTGCTGTATGTTTTCTGTGTAAGAGAATGTGTCATTCATTAATTTCTTCATTTGATTACGTATATCTTTGAAGGTAATAATTTTATATGCTGAGTTAATGATTGCGATTTATTTGTATTTGTATGCAGAGCTAATTGGTTTGTACAACACAGGCTATAGAATATAAACACAAAAGATCTGCTGACTTGTTAAGTATAATAAAAGACAGTATCTATTATCAGGTACTTGTGACACTTTCAGCTTTGATATTTTCTCTTTTTTTTTTTTTTTTTTTTTTTGCGGTACGCGGGCCTCTCACTGCTGTGGCCTCTCCCGTTGCGGAGCACAGGCTCCGGACGCGCAGTCTCAGTGGCCACGGCTCACGGGCCCAGCCGCTCCGCAGCATGTGGACCGGGGCACGAACCCATGTCCCCTGCATCGGCAGGTGGACTCTCAACCACTGCGCCCAGGGAAGCCCGATATTTTCTCTTTTGAAAAAGAAGAGAATACATTTAATTTCTTCTTCAAAAATATTTGTTTATTCTGATTACCAAAAGTAACTAATTAATTATGAATATTTGAAATCATTCTTTAAGCTTGCAAAGTGAAAGTATTATCAGTTGCACATTACAATATACAGATCTATGTCCATGCAAATGGACATTTTTATAAATGAATCATAATAAAACAACATTTGGTATGATTAATGTACAGTTTTTAAAGAAATGAAGAAAGAACTAAAAAGAAGACCATCTGCTAGTTCAATAAATATTTGTTGAGCATTTATTATATACAAGATATTAGATTAGATGCTATGGAAATTTATAGTGATAAACCAGTCATGTACCATACAGCAGGGAAAGAAGAGGGAAGGAAACTAGTCTTGACTGACTACCTAATAAAATAAGAAGTATTCTGTCAAACACTTTACATAAATGATTTGTTTTCTGTTTTTGTTTACATGTAAACAAAATGGTTCAAGTAAATAAACATTCTCATAGTTGGTAGTTGATAAATATTTGCTGACTAAGTGGATTTTAAGGAAGAAAACACTTTTATCAAATACTGGAAATAGAGTTCTAGCTCTGTCTACAGGAGGGAAAATTTGCTTCCAGAAGATGTGTGAATTCTAGGAAAACATAAGAGGGGATCTGACACTTTAAACAAGCCCTAAGTGATAGGTAGGATTTACATGTCTTGATGGAGAGAAAGCCATTCTAGTAATAAGTGGACATGTGATTACTTTATGGTGATTAGTTAGATTTGCCTGAAAGGTAAGGCCCTTGGAACATTGGGTAATATTGATAAACAAGTAAGTTTTTGTCAGGATATTGAAACACTTGATTCAGCCTGAGGATTTCAATTCTAGGTTGTAGGAAAATGAAACCCCTGGAGACTTAGAGATAAGATGAGCCATGAACACATGAACACAAATGTGTTTTTCAGGATATTGAATCTGACAGTATGTAAGAAATGAACTAAGTCAGAAAGTGACTGAAGCTGATGAGATGAGTTAAAAAGCTATTAAAATATCCCAGGTAGGGCTTCCCTGGTGGCGCAGTGGTTGAGAGTCCGCCTGCCGATGCAGGGGACATGGGTTTGTGCCCCGGTCTGGAAAGATCCCACATGCCACAGAGCAGCTGGGCCCGTGAGCCATGGCCGCTGAGCCTGCGCATCTGGAGCCTGTGCTCCGCAACGGGAGAGGCCACAACAGTGAGAGGCCTGTGTACCACAAAAAAAAAAAATATATATATATATATATATATATCTCCCAGGTAATAGGTAATAATGACCTGAACTCTGATACCAGCATAGGAATGGAGAGGTAGGCCAAGGTAAGATAAATTATCCAACAATATATCTCATACTCCAGTCACATTTCCATCTATCCTGCTAAAATGCATGTCAGCTCTCTTTCACACATCCTTGTGTGAAAGCAAATTTGAAGTTAATAACACCCCAACTTTCTATCACTGTTTCTTTTTTCATTTCATTATGTGGAAATTATCTTCATTTCTCCATTTTCCTACATGTTAGCAGTTGTAAAACATAATTGAATAACATTTTACAGCAACCTAAGTATATGCCACAAGCCAAAGCAAACAGCACAGTTTGTAGTGATAGTGATAAAATGTAGTCTAATTTTAAATCTCCTAATACTGTGGATAGGGGAGCCTAAATTTATCCAAATTTAGGTGGGAACACCTGTCATTTCTAAATTCATTTTGCTTTATATATTTAATGAGATTTATCAGTACAGCTAATTTACTTTTCTTTCCTAATGTTCTTATTTAAAATATCTGGGGTTAGCATCATAAAACTTCCTTGAAAGATAATACCTTGACTTAAACATGCTAAGGGGTTATCATGAACATATAACACAGACAAAGCAAATGTCAAACTCAATTTGGCAAATAGATAGAGCGCATTACCCAGATACAAGAGGAATATTGTCAGACTGCACCGCTTATTAAAAATTGTCATGAGAAGATGTGTTGACTCTAACTTGATTAATGCCAATGATATATTTGTCCCATCACAGTTTCTGGATTCTTTAAGATTTCCAATACAGGCTCTAAAGGTGACAAAAAAAGAGGAAGGAACTTGAAAAGTGATCTCCCTATGAGTATTTTTGAAGTGATTCAATAATATTTAGAAATATACTAAAATGTGGATGCCAAGCCTCTTCAAGATGTCTCATCTACCCTCATTCAGCTTTTTTAATCCTATACCCTAACTTCTGGTGATGGGTGTAGTGGAGAGGTGTTGGAGAGGAAAAGAGGAATCATAAAGTTCACACATTTTGCATTTTATGTTTCCAATTTTTAAAAATATTTTGCAACATTTTTTAGAAATGTCTCATCTTAAGAGGGTGGTTGAAATGCTTCAGTTGCATTCAGGGATAAAACAGCATAATTTTTTTAAAATATCAGTATATCTTGAATTTTTGAACCACTGGGATAATACTCAGTTGAATAATTCCATGAACAAGAACTGAATTAGGAAGGTTCTGACTCTTTTACTTCTTTATAAAACAACAATATTTTTCAGGCTTCTCATTCTATTTACATAGCCAAGAAAGAAAGTGCTGTTTTCTATATGCATGTGTATATTAAAACAAGATATACTGTACAGGAATGTTATTGAAGAGATCTCTACTTCAACCTAAATGGCCTCTGAGCATCTTAATAACTATGACAATAAGTATATAAAAGTACTGTGAAGTAAAGCATTATGCAGAAATATATAAATGTTTTGGTGAATTATATTTTTTCAAAGACAAAGAGGCTGTGTGAGACATATGTCCTGTTAAAACAAAATTTAAAATATCATATTTAAATTACATTAAATATTAAGTGAAATCATCTATCCAAAAGAAGGCCAGATTTTTGGAGTATTTCTTTGCATCTACATGACTGAATTCTTTTGAAAGCTTATAATGACTATATTTACTGCACTTCCTAGAACATGTTTACCAAGCTTTTTGTTTATTTCGTTGAACAGAAACCTCTGTATCTATTCAACAATAATTCAAGGAGATTTTACATTTCATTTTTTTTATTTCCAAATTTTTTCTACCCAGTTAAGCCCCAAAATTAACTCCTGAACTCCTAATAATTTTATTTATAGGTGGAGGTAATAAAGTCAAATGGCTACAAAAGCCAGGTGATAATAAGATGAAGGAGGTAAAGGTATTGTAGAGAAATTAGAGCATAGACACAAAAAGGATAAATCCTAAACTCATGTCCAATTGACTGTTGCCATATTATAATTCAGGACTAGTGTTACTGGATATACTGTTTGCTTGTTGTTTTCCCCAACAGAATCCAGAAATCCAAATCCTTACAAGTTAAATCTCAAGAGTTTAATTGTTTTTTTAGTCCAAACAAAACCTGTTGTGTCACTGTTGTCTTCTCTTGCATAGGCAGCCAGTTCCCCTAGAATATATAGTGAGTCACTAAAATTGCTGGGTATAAAATTCATGATTAATTAAGTAATAAGTGTTACTAGATATCCAAAATGACAGATACTCCTATTAAAGTGTGGTACCAAGGTGATTTAATTATTATTAGGAAGGCTCCATACTTTAAAAAATCATTATCAATGAGGTTATTAAAGTATTAAATCAGATTTTTCTTATCTGAAGGGTATTAAGGAATTTGGATTAAAAAAAAAAAAAGGGACTTCCCTGGTGGCACAGTGGTAAGAATCTGCCTGCCAATGCAGGGGACATGGGAGTGAGCTCTGGTCCAGGAGGATCCCACATGCCACGGAGCAACTAAACCTGTGTGCCACAACTACTGAGCCTGAGCTCTAGAGCTCACAAGTCACAACTACTGAGCCCACGTGCCACAACTACTGAAACCTGCACGCCTAGAGTCTGTCTTGGCAACAAGACAAGCCACCACAGTGAGAAACCCACGCACCGCAACGAAGAGTAACCCCTGCTCACTGCAACTAGAGAAAACCCACACGCAGCAATGAAGACCCAACGCAGCCAAAAATAAAATAATATAAAATAAATTAAAAAAAAAAAAAAGCAGAGGAAGAATGTTGTGAGCACAAGGCAAAGCTATAAAGATTCAGTCCTGCCGTGGCGGTAATGATGATGTGAGACTTTAGGTACTTGTGGAAAAGGGAAAAGGGAGCAAGGCTTTGCCAGGGCTCTTAGGTGGGGGACAACTGCTGGTGTTTTTATTTTGCTTCACTTTTCCTTATTTGAGTTTCACAAATATCCATCAGCTAAGCATTGTATAGCCATCATGTGTCTGACTAGATGTTAAGGACTAAAACTATAAAAGTGAACTAGCAAGGATATAACTTAGTGTTTTTTAGAGAAGCTAGGCACTAAACAAGTAATTAACACCATGGTAGGTATTGAGAAAAGAGACCTGTTGGGTTCTATCACCCTCCCCACTATGTACTGTGAATTATTATTTGCTTTGTAGTGTGTGGTTCAATATTATTCTTGGAAACCTGTTATTACTATTTTTATGTGTATGCAAACTTTTCTAGTTAAAATTAAATGAAGTATAGGCATTTCCACTCATAATTCTGAAAATAATACTGCTCAGAAAGACCCAGGAATCATTTAAATTCAGTTCAATGAGACCTGAAGAGAAGTCTTTACAAATTCTGGAAAACTTAATATTGTTGAAAGAGTCATATATGAATCATAAAGTATTCGCTTGGAAGCTAATGAGACTTTTTTCAAGTTATTTGGAGGGAGAGTAAGATAATTCCCTGCCTGGTTCTGTTGTGAGTGTAGTCCTCAGCCTTTAAAACATGTTATCAGATTGCTTCTCCTTTACTTTCATTTATAAGTGCTTGAACAAAAGAGTGCACCACAAGAGTCTTTGGGGAATGTTTGATTTATTTGAGTTAATCTATGCCCCCAAGAAGAGGGTCAGCTAGGGAAGAGGTGGGGCAGGCAGTTAGTTCAGTTTGATTCTCTTTTCTAATACCTTACAGACCTTGCCATGGTCTAAAAGGAGCCACTGCTTCTTAAAAGAGTTCTTTGCTGTTCTAAAATGTTTACTTCCACCAGGAACTTGACGGATGCTTAGAACTTCTGCACATTATATTATTACCTTTGCTCATCCAGTCTAAATCCCTACAACCCAGGCTTGATGATGTTGAGTTGGAGCTTTCTGCTCTCCTTATAAGACGTGAGCAGCTCAGTATGATTTTCCAAAACACTCTGCTGTGCTCTGCTCTTTACTGCTCTGCCTCATTGGAGACTTTGTATCCCAGTTTGAGTTGCTTTAAATGATCACTGCTAAGGATGCCCAAGAAGAAGAATTTGCACATCCTTAGGTCTCTCAGTTTGGAGGCATACATTGTTCTTTAGGGAAACAAACAAACAAACAAATACTGAAGAGATTCCCAACGTGAAGCAAGGAGTGTGTTTTCAGTTACAGTTACTAGTTATCTTGGTCATTATTAGTTACTAGTAATAAGTAACTAATAATTAATGACATTAATCAAGGAGTGTGTTTGCAGTTACAATTACTAGTTATCTTGGTTAAATTCTTTAATTCATCTGAATCTTACTTTTCTTCAATGTAAAATTAAAACAATAAAATATGTTGGATTGTTGAAGTTGATGCCATTTTAAAATGTGTGAAAATATTTTTACAAAAATACTGAATACATATCAGGGAATATTGAAATATTGCTATGAATTTTCATCACCTCATTTACTATCTGATAATGAGGGCTTTGGCATTGAGCAATTGAAGAGTCCAGCTGAATACATACCCCAATAAAAAAGGTAGTAGGCATTCCAAAAGCAATCACAAGGATACTGGGATTAAATGTAATTTGCTTTCCTACATCACAGATTCAGTCCTGTGTTTACGGGATCTGACACAAGTTAGTTTAGTGTGAAAATTTCGGTGACTTTTCTTCTTTTTTTTTTTTCTGTACGCGGGCCTCTCACTGCTGTGGCCTCTCCTGTTGCGGAGCACAGGCTCCAGACACACAGGCTCAGCGGCCATGGCTCATGGGCCCAGCCGCTCCGGGGCATGTGGGATCTTCCCGGACCAGGGCACGAACCCATGTCCCCTGCATCAGCAGGCGGCCTCTCAACCACTGCGCCACAGGAAAGCCCAGTGACTTTTCTTCTTAACTTTGACTCATAGGGCATTGAGAAGTATAATTCCAATGGCATTTATAAGAAGCCCTATAGACACTATCGTTTAAAATGATAGCATTGCTATTCTGCCTGAATTTTAAAATGTCAACCCACATTTTTTTCCTCAGTATACATTCAAGACCACTTGCTGCCCTTTAAAAAATAGACTGGAGCTAGAAATATTGGCAGATCTGGGTAACATATCCAACAGCAGAGCACCTCTTAGGTAATATTCATTCACTTGATTGGCACCTGTTCTCTGATGACATTGTGGAGACCTTCAGGCTTTCAGATCTGCACTGCAGAGAAGCAGTCAGGGCTTCCCCAACATAAAAAACCTCTGTTGTCTCACTGTACCTTGCTTCTTCTTCAGTGCAGACTGAGACCTCACTAGGAAGTGTCTTTACAACTTCAAAGTGCATGATTCCATTCTTACACATAGCTAACCATTTCTGAATTAATTATTGATACTTTGTCAGAGGGACATTTTTCCTCAGTGGTTTATACGGAGCAGTTCTATCCTAAATAGCATAACCATGCTCTGCTATAGACCCCAACAGGGGGGAATGTTAGAAGTATTTCATTTTCTACTGTGGTGTCAAATCTAGCTTTGTCAATTCAACATTTTAGAAAGTGGTACAACTTCAATTATCAGAGTACAAACAAAAACTAAAAAAAAAAAAAAGAAAAGAAAGGGAATCACTATATAATATATGAGAATTGTTTGACTGTTTTGTGGGCTTTTTTGTGAAGTATTCTTTCACTGTTTTATCTGCACCCAGTCCAGGACTCAGTGCTGTGGTAGATCCAAGAAAAAGAGAGAGACAGGAAAAAAAACAGAAAGCAAGCAAGCAAGCAAGCAGATTTTGGCTTAGAAAAAGTTTATCATTTAGTAAAGAATCCACATTGTAAACATATAAAACAACTTGAGAAAAATCTATTAACAGATTCGGATTTTTTTTTCTGATGTTGATTCTTTTATTTTCCTTTTGCATCACTCAAAACTAGGCTTTTTGAATTATCATTCTTGAGGGTAGAGTAAAAGTAAAACAAGGAACAAAAAAGTGACATCTAGGAAATAATTGTAGAAATAACAGAGATAAGCTAAGTGTAGACAAGTGCTTCTGGTATAAATTTAATACCTTGTTAATGTACTTTTCAAAGGCTGAGCTACTGTTATGGTGCAATTATGGTCATTCACTATCTAGGGGGGTGTGTGTGTGTGTGTGTGTGTTTATGTATGTGTGTGCATATGTGTGTACATTAACCTTCAACAATAAGAAATATCTTCACAGCACTGAGTAATAGTCTTTGAATAACTGGTGTTTTCCTTCCCTTGGATGTGTCCAGCAGTTCAGAATAAATCCAAAATTTCAGCTGCTTGAGTACCCCAAATATGAGTTCTTCAGCAGAGAGTATCTGCATATAGAGCAAGCTCACTGCTCTCTAATTTTCAGTGACCTACACCTCCTCCTTTCTCTTTTATTTCTGATGTAGGATCTGACTAACAAATTTTATTATTGAGAAAAGGAATAAGCAATTAACTAACCATAGAGACAGTTGTCCAAATGCTATGGGAAATGATAATCATCATCTTTTGTGGCACTTAAAAGAGTAATTGTTTGGATAAGTGCAACCCTGAAGTGTGGAGGCTTTGCAGAAGCCAGTGTAAATAACCAGGGCCACAGACCAGACAGGGACCAAGCCTAAATCCATGTTTATTTTGAGTATTTTTAGCTAGGCTGCCCTCGATGAGTGTTCTGAAACTCACCTTCAGTGGCCTTGGGCAACTTCTAGTTATTCAATTGGCTGAATGGAATTTAAATAACTGGCTAAACAAAATAAGGGTTTTTAGTATTTTGAAAGTCTATACGGGGGGACCTTCAAGTTGGCAGAGGAGTAAGACGAGACGTGGAGATCACCTTCCTCCCCACAAATACATCAAAAATACATGTACGTGTGGAACAACTCCTACAGAACGCCTACTGAACGCTGGCAGAAGACCTCAGACTTCCCAAAAGGCAAGAAAATCCCCACGTACCTGGATAGGGCAAAAGAAAAAAAGAAACAACAGAGACAAAAGAATAGGGACGGGACCTGGGCCTCTGGGAGGGAGCTGAGAAGGAGGAAAAGTTTCCACACACTAGGAAGCCGCTTCACTGGCAGAGATGGGGGACTGGCAGAGGGGGGAAACTACTGAGCCACAGAGGAGAGCACAGCAACAAGGGTGCAGAGGGCAAAGCGGAGAGATTCCCGCACAGAGGATCGGTGTCGACCAGCACTCACCAGACTGAGAGGCTTGTCTGCTCACCTGCCTGGGTGAGTGGGGGCTGGGAACTGAGGTTCGGGCTTCGGAGATCAGATCCCAGGGAGAGGACTGGGGTTGGCTGCGTGAACACAGCCTGAAGGGGGCTAGTGCGCCACAGCTAGCTGGGAGGGAGTCTGGGAAAAAGTCTGGAGCTGCAGAAGAGGCAAGAGACCATTGTTTTAGGGTGTGCAAGGAGAGGGGATTCAGAGCTCAGCCTAAACGAGCTCCAGAAATGGGCACAAGCCACAGCTATCAGTGCAGACACCAGAGACGGGCATGAAACGCTAAGGCTGCTGCTGCAGTTACCAAGAAGCCTGTGTGCAAGCACAGGTCACTCTCCACACCTCCCTTCCCAGGATCCTGTGCAGCCCGACACTACCAGTGTCCCGTGATCCAGGGACAACTTCCCTGGAAGGACACATGGCACGCCTCAGGCTGTTGCAATGTCATGCTGGCTTCTGCTGCCACAGGCTTGCCCCGCATCCGTACCCCTCCCTCCCCCCGGCCTGAGTGAGCCAGAGCCCCCTAATCAGCTGTTACTTTTAACCCTGTCCTGTCTGGGCAGGGAACAGATGCCTTCAGGCGACCTACATGCAGATGCGGGTCCAAATCCAAAGCTGAACCCCGGGAGCTGTGCGAACAAAGAAGAGAAAGGGAAATTTCTCCCAGCAGCCTCAGGAGCAGCGGATTAAATCTCTACAGTCAACTTGATGTACCCTGCAACTGTGGAATACCTGAATAGACAACAAATCATCCCAAAATTGAGGCAGTGGACTTTGAGAGCAACTGTAGAATTGGGGTTTGCTTTCTGCAACTAATTTGTTTCTGTTTTTATGTTTATCTTAGTTCAGTATTTAGAGCTTATTAACACTGGTAGATTTGTTTATTGATTTGGTTGCTCTCTTCCATTTCTTTATATATATATATATATTTTTTTTCCTTTTTCACTTTTTGTGAGTGTGTATGTGTATGCTTCTTTGTGTGATTTTGTCTGTATAGCTTTGCTTTTACCATTTGTCCTAGGGTTCTGCCTGTCCACTTTTTTTAATATAGTTTTTAGCACTTTTTATCAATGGTGGATTGGTTTTTTGGTTTGGTTATTCTCTTCTTTCTTTCTTTCTTTTTTGTTTTTTTCTTATTTTTATTACTTTTTTATTTTTTAATTTTTAATATTTTTAATTTTTTTATTTTAAGAACATTTTAATTTAATTTTTCTTTCTTTCTTTTTTCTCTTTCTGCCATTTCTTCTGAGCCATGTGACATGACAGGGTCTTGGTACTCTGGCTGGGTTTCAGGCCTGAACCTCTGAGGTGGAAGAGCCAAGATCAGGACATTTGTCCACCAGAGACCTCCCAGCCCCATGTAATAACAAATGGCGAAAGCTCTCCCAGAGATCTCCATCTCAACGCTAAGACCAAGCTCCACCTAACAACCAGCAAGCTACAGTGCTGGACACCCTATGCCAAACAAATGGCAAGACAGGAACACAACCCCACCCATTAGGAGAGAGCCTGCCTGAACTCATAATAAGTTCACAGAGACCCCAAAACACACCACTGGACTTCGTCCTGCCCCAAAGAAAGACAAGATCCAGCCTCATCTACCAGAACACAGGAAAAAGTCCCCTCCACCAGGAAGCCACACAACCCGCTTAACCAATTTTACCCACTGGGGGCAGACACCAAAAACAATGGGAAATGAGAACCTGCAGGCTGCAAAAAGGAGACAGTAAGTTAAGCAAAATGGGGAGACAGAAACATGAAGCAGATGAAGGAGCAAGGTAAAAACACACCAGACCAAACAAATGAAGAGGAAATAGGCACTCTACCTGAAAAAGAATTCAGAGTAATGATGGTAAAGATTATACCAAATCTTGGAAATAGAATGGAGAAAATACAAGAAACATTTAACAAGGACCTAGAAGAACTAAAGAGCAAACAAACAATGATGAAACACACAATAAATGAAATTAAAAATTCTCTAGAGGGAATCAATAGCAGAATAACTGAGGCAGAAGAATAGATAAGTGACCTGGAAGATAAAATAGTGGAAATAACTCTCAAAGAGCAGAATAAAGAAAAAAGAATGAAAGGGATTGAGGACAGTCCCAGAGACCTCTGGGACAACATCAAATGACCCAACATTTGAATTATAAGGGTCTCAGAAGAAGAGTAAAAAAAGGAGCTAAGAAAATATTTGAAGAGATTATAGTTGAAAACTTCCCTATGGGAAAGGAAATAGCCAATCAAGTCCCGAAAGCAGAGTCCCATACAGGATAAATCCAAGGAGAAATAAGCCAAGAAATATATTAATCCAGCTATCAAAAATTAAATACAAAGCAAAAATATTGAAAGCAGCAAGGGAAAAGTAACAAATAAGATACAAGGGAATCCCCATAAGGTTAACAGCTAATCTTTCAGCAGAAACTCTACAAGCCAAAAGGGAGTGGCAGGATATAGTTACAATGATGAAAGGTAAAAACCTACAACCAAGATTACTCAACCCAGCAAGGATCTCATTCAGACTCGACGTAGAAATTAAAAACTTTACAGACAAGCACAAGCTAGAAGAATTCAGCACCACCAAACCAGCTTTACAACAAATGCTAAAGGAACTTCTCTAAGCAGGAAACACAAGAGAAGGAAAAGACCTACAATAACAAACCCAAAACAATTAAGAAAATGGTAATAGGAACATACATATGGATAATTACCTTAAATGTAAATGAATTAAATGATCCAACCAAAAGACATAGACTGTCTGAATGGATACATAAACAAGACATATATATGCTGTCTACAAGAAACACAGTTCAGACCTAGAGACACATACAGACTGAAATTGTGGAGATGGAAAAAGATATTCCATGCAAATGGAAATCAAAAGAAAGCTGGAGTACCAATTCTAATATCAGACAAAATAGACTTTAAAATAAAGACTATTACAAGAGACAAAGAAGAACACTACATAATGATCAAGGGATCAATCCAAGAAGAAGATATAAAAATTGTAAATATTTATGCACCCAACATATGAGCACCTCAATACCTAAGGCAAATGCTAACCGCCATAAAAGGGGAAATTGACAGTAACACAATCATAGTAGGGGACTTTAACTCTCCACTCTCACCAATGGACAGATCATCCAAAATGGAAATAAATAAGGAAACACAAGCTTTAAATGATACATTAAACAAGATGGACTTAATTGATATTTATAGGACATTCCATCCAAAAACCACAGAATACACTTTCTTCTCAAGTGCTCATGGAACATTCTCCAGGATAGATCATATCTTGGCTCACAAATCAAGCCTTGGTAAATTTAAGAAAATTGAAATCATATTAAGTATCTTTTCTGACCACAATGCTATGACATCAATTACAGGAAAAAATCTGTACAAAATAAAAACACATGGAGGCTAAACAGTACACTACTTAATGACCAAGAGATCACTGAAGAAATCAAAGAGGAAATCAAAAAATACCTAGAAACAAATGACAATGAAAACATGACAATGAAAAATCCATGGGATGCAGCAAAAGCAGTTCTAAAAGGGAAGTTGAGACCAATACAATCCTACCTCAAGAAACAAAAGATCTCAAATAAACAAGCTAAACTTACACCTAAAGCTATTAGAGAAAGAAGAAGAAAAAAACCCAAAGTTAGCAAAAGGAAAGAAATCATAAAACTCAGATCAGAAATAATTGAAAAAGAAGTGAAGGAAAGGATAGCAAAGATCAATAAAACTAAAAGCTAGTTCTTTGAGAAGATAAACAAAATTGATAAACCATTAGCTAGACTCATCAAGAAAAAAAGGGAGAAGACTCAAATCAACAGAAGTAGAAATGGAAAAGGATCAGCAACAACTTAATCTGCAGAAATACAAAGGATCATGAGAGATTCCTACAAGCAGCTATATGCCAATAAAATGGACAACCTGGAAGAAATGGACAAATTCTTAGAAAAGCTCAACCTTCTGAGACTGAACCAGGAAGAAATAGAAAATATAAACAGACCAATCACAAGCACTGAAATTGAGACTGTGATTAAAAATCTTCCAACAAACAAAAGCTCAGGACCAGATGGCTTCACAGGTGAATTCTAACATTGAGAGAAGAGTTAACACCTATCCTTTTCAAACTCTTCCAAAATATATCAGATGGAGGAAAACTCCCAAACTCATTCTACAAGGCCACCATCTCACTCATACCAAAACCAGACAAAGATGTCACACAAATAGAAAACTACAGGCCAATTTCACTGATGAACATAGATGCAAAAATCCTCAATAAGATACTATCAAACAGAATCCAACAGTACATTAACGGGATCATACACCATGATCAAATGGGGTTTATTCCAGGAATGCAAGGATTCTTCAATATCTGCAAATCAGTCAATGGGTTTGATTTGTTAGTAACCATATTAACAAATTGAAGGATTAAAACCATAATATCATCTCAATAGATGCAGAAAAAGCTTTCAACAAAATTCAACACCCATTTATGATAAAAACTCTCTAGAAAGTAGGCATAGAGGGAACTTTCCTCAACATAATAAAGGCCATATATGACAAAACCACAGCCAACACCATTCTCAATGGTGAAATACTGAAACCATTTCCACTAAGATAAGGAACAATACAAGGTTGCCCACTCTCAACACTATTATCCAACATAGTTTTGGAAGTTTTAGCCACAGCAATCAGAGAAGAAAATAAATAAAAGGCATCCACATTCGAAAAGAAGAAGTAAAACTGTCACTGTTTGCAAATGACATGACAGTATACAAAAAGAATCCTAAAGCTGCTACCAGAAAACTAGTAGAGCTAATCAATGAATTTGGTAAAGTAGCAGGATAAAAAATTAATGCACAGAACCTTTTGCATTCCTATACAGTAATGATGAAAAATCTGAAAGAGAAATGAAGGAAACATTCCACTTACCATTGCAACAAAAAGAATAAAATACTTAGGAATAAACCTACCTAAGGAGACAAGAGACCTGTATGCAGAAATCTATAAGACCCTGATGAAAGAAATTAAAGATGGTACAGATGGAGAGATATACCATGTTCTTGGATTGGAAGAATCAACATTGTGAAAACGACTGTACTACCCAAAGCAGTCTATAGATTCAATGCAATCCCTATCAAAGTACCAATGGCATTTATCACAGAACTAGAACAAAATATTTCACAATTTGTATGGAAACACAAAGTCACCGAATAGCCAAAGCAATCTTGAGAAAGAAAAACGGAGCTGGAAGAATCAGGGTCTTTGACTTCAGACTATACTACAAAGCTACAGTAATCAAAACAGTATGGTACTGGCACAAAAACAAATACAGATCAATGGAACAGGATAGAAAGCCCAGAGATAAACGCACGCACATATAGTCCCCTTATCTCTGATAATGGAGGCAAGACTATACAATGGAGAAAAGACAACCTCTTCAATAAGTGGTGGTGGGAAAACTAGACAGG
This sequence comes from Grampus griseus, assembly GCF_964374135.1. Lineage (NCBI taxonomy): Eukaryota > Metazoa > Chordata > Mammalia > Artiodactyla > Delphinidae > Grampus > Grampus griseus. The sequence continues at coordinate 93,006,096 of NC_138998.1, forward strand.
TACATGTAAAGGAATGAAATTAGAACTCTCCCAACACCATATACAAAAATAAACTCAAAATGGATTAAAGACCTAAATGTAAGACCAGACACTGTAAAACTCTTAGAGGAAAATATAGGCAGACACGCTATGACATAAATCACAGCAAGATCCTTTTTGACCCACATCCTTGAGAAATGGAAATAAAAACTAAAATAAACAAATGGGGCCTAATGAAACTTCAAAGCTTTTGCACAGCAAAGGAAACCATAAACAAGACGAAAAGACAACCCTCTGAATGTGGGGAAATATTTGGAAACAAGCAACTGTTAAAGGATTAATCTCCAAAATATACAAGCAACTCATGCAGCTCAATATCAAAAAAACAAACAACTGAATCCAAAACTGGGCAGAAGACTAAATAGACATTTCTCCAAAGAAGACATACAGATTGCCAACAAACACATGAAAGGATGCTCAACATCACTAATCATTAGACAAATGCAAATCAAAACTACAATGAGTTATTTCCTCACACTGGTCAGAGTGGCCATCACCAAAAATCTGCAAACAATAAATGCTGGAGAGGGTGTGGAGTAAATGGAACCCTCCTACACTGTTGGTGGGAATGTAAATTGATACAGCCACTATGGAGAACAGTATGCAGGGTCCTTTAAAAACTAAAAATAGAACTACTGTACCACCCAGCACTCTCGCTACTGGGCATATACCCTGAGAAAACCTTAATTCAAAATAGTTATGTACCACAATATTCATTGCAGCTCTATTTACAATAGCCAGGACATGGAAGCAACCTAATTGTCCTTTGACAGATGAATAGATAAAGAAGATTGGCACATATATACAATGGAATATTACTTAGCCACAAAAAGAAATGAAATTGAGTTATTTATAGTGAGATGGATGGACATAGAGTGTGCCATACAGAGTGAAGTAAGTCAGAAAGAGAAAAACAAATACCTTATGCTAACACATGTATATGGATCCAGAAAAAAAAAAAGGTTCTGAAGAACCTAGGGGTAGGACAGGAAGAAAGATGCAGACATAGAGAATGGATATGAGGATAGGGGAGTAGGAAGGGTAAGCTGGGATGAAGTGAGAGAATGGCATGGACATATATACACTATCAAATGTAAAAAAGATAGCTAGTGGGAAGCAGCCACATAGCACAGGGAGATCAGCTCCATGCTTTGTGTCCATCTAGAGGGGTAGGATAGGGAGCGTGGGAGGGAGACTCCAGAGGAGGAGATATAGGGATATATGTATATGTATGGCTGATTTACTTTGTTATAAAGCAGAAACTAACACACCATTGTAAAACATTTATACTCCAATGAAGGTGTTAAAAAATAAAAAAGTAAAAGAAAGTCTATACAAATAAAGTAGTCCATTCCCAGCATGAGTTAACCCATTATTTTCCTTTCCTGTTGTTGCAATCTTTTGTTTATAGAAATTATCCTTTATTTCTTATACCCTTTCCTCTGTGACTCAGATGGGTACAGATCAAGCAGTGTACGAATGCAGTGAAGATGAGTGGGATTTGTATCTATTTGTCTTACTATTATTTCTTAATCATAATGATTGATTTACCACTTGAATAGGAAAATGGGATTGGAGACTGATAGTTTGGAGCTACAGAAAGAGCTAATAAAGGTGATTACAAGAGATGGAAATATCTCCATTGGGTTATAATGGTAAAAGAAGTCTAGGTTGGTAAGAATATGTGAATGAGATAATGTGGTATGGTAGTGTTGGGCTGCACCCCACAGTCTTGCAATCCTTGCAACTGCCCAGTCTTGAGACCAAAGAAAGAACCCAACGTCAGCGACAGAGACATCAACAATTTATTGGACAGGGAATCTTAGAAGTCAGCGGCAAATATCTTGGAGCTACACCTCATCATGTGTGGCAGATTGCAGGCAGGACACAGTAGCAATCTTCACTACACAAGGGAGGAAGAGGCTGTCAGTTACAGAGGACATGACATCAGAAGGCTCCTTGGTTGCAAGGGGAACTGCTAGAACAGGTCTCCCACAACTCTTTGGGTTAGCAACTGTTGCAAGGGCTGCAGTTTCCAGTTGATGACCAAATATACTGGAGCCATTTTGGTCTGAGGGCTAGAACAATCTTTAGCTGTGGGTCTGGCCTATCACACAAGTAGTTACTGATTAAGCTTTCAGCTTAGAAAGGGGAGCAATCATTCACTTAAAGTAAGGCTGAGGCAGGGCCTGGTCAGGCAGGGGATGTACAGAGAGCAAGAGAGCAGCCATCTTATAATGACTGATCAGGCTTGGACTAGAAGAAAAGGAACAGGTCTGAAAGACAGAAACCTTGAATTCCAGTCCTGGATATTTTGCACCTAGGAATTAAGTGACCTTAGGCAAAACATTCGACTTCTCGGAGACTTGCTTTCTCTTGGTTGCTAACATGTGCCCAACTAATCTCAATGATGATTTATAACAATCAGATGAGATCATGAGTGCAGTGTAGTAATCTCTTCTCTGTCTATATGTATACATGCTCTCTTTATAAATAAGGTTGGAATTGCTTTGAGTAGGTAAGAATAAGGAATTTTTGCAGAGATAGATATGACTTTTTTTTTAAGTAATACAGTTTCCTTCCCTTGAATCATGTGGGTAAAAGAAGCTCTGACTCTTTTAAATCCAAGAAAAGTACTGTGGTCCTAGTGTTTAATTTCTCATGGCTTCAGCCTAAGTAGTTACTAGAGAAGGAAAGTTCCTTGAGACATTAGAATGTAAATTAGAAGATAAGACGTGGATATAATTTAATTTAACTAAATGTTTATGAAAGTTTGCTCTTAAAATTTAGTTTGAAAATTCACATGGACTTTTTTCTCCCCTCTTCCTAGAATACCCTTATTTAACATTGTTCACGTGATCGAGTCAACTTCCCACTGTGTATGTAGGCCATATTTCAAAGCAAGACTACAGCTTTCTGAGGCAGCTCTAGGCAAAGTTTAAAAGTACATGAATTCTTTTGGGGAGACTCTTCTGTCACCCATTCCTTCCAGGCACCTATGCTCTGTGTCATTCCCATAGAATTATAGTCTTAGCTTGTTATCTCCTTGTGTTTTCAGGTATCACTCTAAGATTCTTCATAGTTTAATAAATAATTATTGGAGATCGACAATTTACTGTGAGAGACCCCAAAGAATTCCCAAAGGTGAAATCTGAAGCTCTGTTATAGTAGTTAGAAAAATATTTTAGGAGCAGAAAGCCCTCTCATATAAAAAAATCTCCAAACTGTATCACATATATCCTAAGCCTTCCATTTGCTAGCTCATCCTGACAGCTAGCTTGTCATTTCTTATAAACAACAAGGTATTCCATCAAGGAAATGAATATTCTTGAGATGGTTCCTTCATATAACAATAGATATTTACTGCTGACATTGATATAAATGATAAAGGAATGTTGGTGTTTAAGAACTATTATTTATTATTTAACGCAAATTGCATTTAATGTCAGACTAATATCACACACAGAAAATGCATTTCAGTTGAGATTTAATCTTATTATTTATAACACCTAGCATTTATTCTTGCCCAGTTGCTTATTTGTATAATATGGCTTCTTCCTGCTCTAAGCAAACATGAAACTTATGTACAGAAACTAAATATCCTGATTGGATTCATGTAACGATTTTTGTCCAACAAATTCCAAAGGACCTTATCCACATTAAAGATGCCCTGACTACCAATAGAAACCACTCTCAGTAGAAAGTCAGCTGGCTGCTCCCCTTTAAAGTGGGGTAGAGCTCTGTCTGTGACCTTGAATTCCAAACTGAGAAGATAATTATTTCAATTAATTTGCTCCTTTCCTTTTTATTCTTTTGTGGTAACTGGATGCATGAGGTGGTAGAGACTGCTTTACTTACTTGACAAAAGCTGTTTCTCTTTCATGACTTAAATATGTACTTAGGATGTTCCATCAAATAACATTTCCTCAGGCTGTGATGCATATTGTAATATATTTTTGAAAAGCTTATTTAAAAATCACATCATGGTTTCTAATTTATCATATGTTTCTGGCTAAAGAAAACCTTTGGGTGCTGACTTCTTTTGAAAATGAACACAGTTTCTCTTATAATTTCTGACAATTCATGAACTATGTAAAATTTTTATGTTATCTTTAGAGATGGAAATCTGGTTGGAGCAAGGGAGTAGAGGTTTTATCTCGAAGCTATGTTTACATGGAAAAGCACATTATTTTTGCTTAGAACATATATACAGCTCACTTTAAAAATAGCAACATTATCTAAAGATATCTTTATTATCACTTTTCAAAAGACTACTCATGAAGCATATTATTTTATTAGAGGTAGTTCTGGCAAAAATGATCAAAACTGGGGGACACATAACTAGAGTTTTCTCTCGGTCACCCATCCCCAACTACTAATGGTTATGATTTCACTGAAACCTGTTTTGCATATCTAACTGATAACATATCTAACACAAATTGTAGTTCAGATCATTCTACACTCATCCACCATGGCTTAGCAGGTAGGAGATTTGACTCAGAAGGTATGTTGAGAAAGATCTCTTTTGAGAGAAAAGAAGTTGCTATTTTTTAAAAATATATTTGTATATGTATGTGTATTAAGTTCTTACTCTTCATTTAATAGTTCATTATGTGACACATGTGGGCATGATATAATTATATTTTTAGTTATCTGAACTATTAAGAGTGTTTTTAATTATCCAACAAATAGCATAAGGAGATAGTTCACAGAATCTGCATATTTAAAATGGACACTATAGAGGAAAGTCAGTAAAGCCAATTTTGGGTTACTTTAAATAATATATGTAATTTAATGAAATAACAATTTGACTTGAAATTAGTATTGATTTTAGAATGATAATACAGGTGATGCTGGGCCTTCTGAATAAATTTTGCAAAGTTCTTTTCTCTTCCATTGAGTTCTTCTTTTCTAGTAAACTAATCCTTTGGCATACATTTGATTCTCACAGTTCCAGATTCCATATTTGTAAATTAGTCCATTTGCTAAAATTTATTTGTAACCTCAACATCAGTACTTTCGAGGTCTTTTGAAAACATGCACATATGTAGTGTTGCAAAAAATTTGAGTTGCCTCCACAAGTCTGAGGTCAAATGAGGCAAAGCTCTGCCTTCTTGTGTCAACTCTCATACTACAAATAGTGTCTTTTCTGCAGTCTATTTAGTGCTACGTTGTTCTTATTTTTGTGCATTATGTTGGTGATTTTTCACTGTTTACAATGCCTTTACAAGTGTAATGCTGAAATGCTGTCTAGTTTTCCAAAGCTCAATAAGGCTGTGACATGCCTTAGAGTAATTACACATGTAAGATAAGCTTCCCTCAGGCAGGAGCTATAGTGCTATTGGCTATGAGTTCAATGTTAATGGACCAACAATGCATTAAAATGTCTTTAAACAGAAACACATATGAATTAAGGTTTTGTATTGATCAGTTGACTTTGTGACCTAACAAGTACCTAACCCTATATTTTTCCTGGGGCAATGATTCTGTATTCACTAATTCAGAGTTCCAGGCAACTTCGTAAACCATAACTATGCGAATAATGAGAATCAACTGTCTATGGCTTAAGCTTCTAAGCACCAGTGACTTATGTTGGCATTAGGTTGCTTTAAGCAGTGCCCTGCACAAGGCCTTTTGTAAGAGCATATTTGGCTTAATCTACCAAGGCATGTACATTTTCTATTTTTCGAGAGAGAATATATAAAAGGACTTAGTCCATTTTATCTTTCACACCTCTTTACATTGATCTTCTTTTGTCTTTAAATGTTTCATCACAGGCCAGATTGTAGATATATAGTAGAAGAATGGCCTTAATCCTATAAGAAATAATTATAGTTTTACCTGGTAGAATAGCTTTTCTATTTCTGGGTTGAACTGATCATCACCTGGGATGTTCTTGCTTCTGTTTCATGATATACTTTGAATGGTCATATCTGCATGGGGATTTTCTGCTTTATTTGAGGAATTTTTTATCAGATCAAAGTTATAATGAAATAAAAGGATTTTTCACCACATGGTCAACGTGATGATTATATTTATTGCTTTTTCTGTTGTTGTTGTTTTTGTTTTTTGTTTTTCCTTCCCTGCATGGTACTACCCATAGCAAAAGTCTCTCCTATGGCTAACTTTTACCATGAAAAAGGAATGAAATATACCATCAAAAATCATGCATTTCACATAAGACTTAGCAATGAAGAGCTTATGAAATACAAACCTTAGAAACTCTTTGTTAGTTTTGCTTTGGTGAATGAATTGAACCACCATCAGAGAGAAAAATTTTGTTATTGCTACAAATGATTTATAACTTTAGATCTGAAGGCAGATTTGTGTTTGTGTGGCTACATGCGCAGTCAGATTTTATGCTTCCTTTATTGGTACCCACAGATTGGTTTGCAATTTACTGCTACCTTTGCTCTCTTGTGTTAGATATCTGGAGAGAGGAAATAAGGAGCTGGAGTCATGATCTCTTCTCTAAGATTTTAGAACCAGTTTACTTATCCAATATCCTTTTGTTTGACTATAGCACCTATAAAACTCTGAAAAAAGAAAGATTATAAAAAAACTGCCTATATGGCCTCAACCTAAGCAGTATGTACATAGTAACATCTATGTAGCTAGTAACCCAATCATTCTAACAATCATAGGACATATTCCGGTGAAACAGAAAGTTGTTAGAGTTCTCTGAACTGGCTAAGGTCTCTTTGAATGGATACTGTTTTCTCAGTTGTTTCTAGATAAAAATTTAATGAGTTATAATTATTTATATTTCCAAATTCAGTAGTGCACTGAGCTATATTGTGTGATTTTAAAGATACTTTTTAAGGATTAGAGGTTAGGATTATATGTTTTAAAATTTTGATTTGTGAATACAAAACACTAGGGCAGAGTAGGACTGAGGTGGGAGTCCAATAGCATCTTTTTTTTTTTTTTAATGATTTCTTATGGATAACTCCCCAGAATGCCAATATATACAGTAGAAATGCTGACAGTTTTAAAAATTTTTATTGTAATTCTACCTATAACCATTTTAAAAGTAAATATTCTGCTTTCTAGTTGTCTTTGGCATTCACGGAGCACAGTGAAATAGACTCTTTTGTTGACTTCCTTTTAGGGGCAAATATGCATAGTCATCACAATTGACAATTATGTCCAAATCTTACCAATATGTTCACGTAGTTAGGATAAGAGTTTATGAAAAAGAGGACATATGGAGAGTGTATGAAAAGCTACAGATGTTTTAAACAAAAATTGCTATTATTTGAACTTATGTAGTACAGTATTTTACAAATTTAACATCTCTGCTTTTCTGTCTTTCAAACACATATACTGTGGGCTGTGATGAACCTGATGTAGATCCTTTGGCAGAAGCTCTCAGCGAGTAAGATTACATGTTCCTTAACAATAAGACGCGACTGCAAAATCACAAGGGGACCTGGCAAGTCAAATCCCAGCTGCAGGGTCTGTGAGTGAACACTTTTAATCTTCTACTCAAGACTTCAGCCTTTCACACCAGCAAATTTGCAGAGGGCTTTTTGTTCCCTGCTCTAAACTTTTGTTTGACACGTGAATAAAATTCAGTGTTATCATGTTCTGTAAGCCCCAATGTTTACATAGCTCCTGGCTACTTCTTTATCATAAGGTTCTATTAATCTAAATTTTCTTCTTTCTGCAAAGTGTCTTCCTTATTATTCCTTATAGCCTTTGTACCTGCTCTCTCCTCTGTCAAGAAATTCTGCAGATATTTTCACAACTTTCTTACTTCATTTGACACCTCCCAGAAAGCCTTATTCTGACCACCTGTTATTACCTCTCAATACCTTTATAGTATTTTATGTTGTTTATTCATAGCACTTTTCACTATCTGAAAAATATCATTTATCTCTTTATTTGTTTTGATCACTAGACTATCTCTTACAAATAGGGACCTATTTTTTTTTATTGCTTTTTTTTCCCCCCACTCTATCCCAAGCACCAAAATTGTCCCTATTACAACGTAGTAGGCACACAATAAATATTTGTTGAATAGATTAAACAATTTCATTGCTGTATTTTATTTTTATCCTTTCTCTTCATTTTCATCAGCATCAGGTAAGATAAAGACATTAAAAACTAGGATAAGCAAAGATAGTTAAAATTTAAAAGGCAGCATGTATGCACAGTGTTTAGGCAACAGACCTCTGAGAGCATAAGAGAGCCTTGCCAGGTTCATATCCTGGCCCTTATGCTTGCTAACTGTGCAAATGTGGGCAAATTACTCAATCTCTCTGTACCTCAGTTTCTTTATCTATAAAATAGGGTAATGATAGGACATGTATCTATCCCCCTGAATTATTTTAAAAATTAAGTGGATTAATTTAGATAAAGCTTTTGGACAAGTACCCTAGTGTATAAGCATGTATTTAGTATTGGCTACAATTGTTAGCATCTGGGTCAAAATATTCAGTAAAGGAAAAAGACCTCATTTGTATACACTATGGGATATGGGGTGATATAGATTGGAAGGAGTTTGATCAAAACATATAATTAGTTCTTTGCATTTGGTAGTCAGTGAGCTAACAAACGCAATAAATTTTATTCCAAATCTTCCAAATGTCTTTTCTTATTGAGATGAAACAGTAACTCTAAAATGTCAAAATCTGTCTGCATAAGTTTAGCATTTTTCAATTCACCTGCACAAATTAGTCATTTATAATACTTTAGGGGAAGTTTCCCCCTACTTCAGATTTGTAAGCTAGGATAAATGTAACACATTTGGAAGTAGGAGACAGATGGGAGGAGAAAGTTCACAACTTGTTACCCCTTTTTTGTCAATAAGCAAATGCCAATCAGTATCTCTAGGTCAGGCCTACTTCCCAGCAAAACATAGACATGATACACAGGCAGACACACAGTTATGTTTCCTGTGTGTGGCTGATATTGCTAACAATCATGGCTCATCCCCTCTGGAGGGCTAAGTTGGCTTTAGGGTCCTTCCTGGAACAGCATTCCAACAAATCAGAACTGATGTAAGCTCTCCAAGACCATGGATTTCTACTATATTTCCTGAATTAATAAACAATGACTTTTTAATCTTCTGGCTTGATAACATTGTCAAAGCTGTAGGTCATTGTTTAACCTAGCAGTAATTAAATTTTTCTCTGTCTCTGTTTCTCTCTGTTTCTCTGTATCTCTTCTCCCCACTCCATAGCTATCTATATTTTTCTATCTCTATTTCTCTCTGTCTCCATATTCTTCATTTCTATTTCCTTTTTTCATTTCTTGGAAAAGTCTGAAAATCAATAAAGTGATACTAATATTTTAAATGCTAGAAACTGTAGAGATAGAATGCTAAGAATTTCTAAAAGGAATAAGAGCAATTAGTTTTTCTTTCTTGAGCTTTAAAAATGTTAACTCTGTAAGAAATTATTTCTGCTAAAATTTCAACTAAGAAATATAATTAAATAATATCTTTGTTCACTAGTTAAAATAAGAAGAGCTCTAGTTCCAAGTTAAGATGATAAGATATTTTAAATGGTATTTTTAAAGTTTAAAAAAATTGAACACAGGAGTTTCCAAATTAGAACATTTTTATATAATAGCCATAATAAATATATGAATCTTTGAAAATTTAAAGTGAGTTAGTGATTTTGATTTAAAGACTATTGTTTGTCTTTTCACCCATTTAATTGTATAAAATTAAAACGAATACAGTATTCTAGGTTGTGAAAGACTATACTTAATTGATTCAGACTATACTCGGTATAATAATTACAGAAAGATGAATATTCATATTAGTAAATTAATATGGTATGGTAGTTTATTTAGAGAATCGTTATACCTAAGATTGTAAATTTAAATATAATATGTATTGTTTTATTTACTATATCAATAAGTCAAGTAAGCTTAAATTTACATGTTTAAGGTCTAATTTTATTATCTATTTATATAAATATAAATGTATTTGTATATGTCCAGCCATATACATAAAGTTATATTAATATTAGTTAAAAAGCTTATAAATAGTAAAAATGAAATTAAAAAAATGACAAAATATCTTAAAATGCTTAACACAATTAGCTGCATATTAGTGGGTTTATTTATAAGGAAAAATGTATTAATATAATTTTTTTCTCTAAATTTTTATGTGGATGTATACAAAATTGGAAAAAAAAATTTGGATTTTCCTTCTGTGAGACAGCCAAGTTATTCTGTATCCCGACCACATAAATTCTTCTTCTTATCACAATATTTTGTTAACTCCCTCTACTTCTGACAGTCTTTTATATCATTTTAACATTTCTCTATTTTTGAAAAAAGTTAAATTCCTAATAATGTTTTCTTATAATTTGGTTTTTAAATATTGCCTATAACTATCTCCTCACCTTGAAAAATTATGATTTACTTTCAAGTATTTTCTCCCCTCTCAATCCTTGATATTTCCTTTCTCATACTCAGTCCTCAAATTCAGCAAACTGGCAAGACATTCTTTATGTCTTAAACTATCTTTGAGTTTCCTAGAAAGACTGTTAGATAATCCCATTGTTTTGTCTTTTAAAAGAAAGAAAAACAAAAATATTAAAGTTGATCTTGGCATTCTGTGTTAATTATCTAAAAGCTATTATAAAAAAATTTTACTTACCAAACTTAGGATAAATGAAAAAAATCTAACATATCAAAAGGAAGGTTCTTTTATAGATTTACTATGTAACCTACATAATATTATGTATTATATCTCAAAGGCTGTATGCCTTTCTGTCTACCATTTGATTTTGTTTCTAGGTTTCAACAACTTGTCAATCAGGAAGAGACAGGTAGCTGTCCCTACATGCTTTTGGTCCTGGTGGTTGGCCAGGGTCCTTGCTGTTCATAAATACTCTTATTTCTATTGCAGTAATGAACTGTATACTTAATGTGCATTATGCAGCAGGAAAGGGTTTCATACTCTTTTATTCTGATAACACTTGTTCACAAAATACATCAGCACTAATTATTCTAGGCCTGATGGCCCTGGCTCCTTCTCCATTTTGCAGTCCTTAGACATCAAGTAGCTACCACTGGTTATTTCATGCAGACATTGACACTGAAAAAGACCCATGAACTTGAAAGTGCTTTTTCAGTCACTGTGATAGACTTTCTCCAATGCAAATACTGTATTCATTTAATTCTTCAGTCTCCCTTTTTTTTTTTTTTTTGGTGGTATGCGGGCCTCTCACTGTTGTGGCCTCTCCCGTTGCGGAGCACAGGCTCCGGACGCGCAGGCTCAGCGGCCATGGCTCACGGGCCCAGACGCTCCGCGGCATGTGGGGTCTTCCCGGAACCGGGGCATGAACCCGTGTCCCCTGCATCGGCAGGCGGACGCTCAACCACTGCGCCACCAGGGAAGCCCCAGTCTCCCTTTTAAACAATTGTTAAAAGTTGCTTGGAAATTGTAGTGTGAAATATGAATAAACATTTTTTTCCTGTAAAAAGCTTAATGCTTTCTATATACTATTTCCAACCACACCAAACCCTCTACAAGACACCTATCAAGCAAGTGAATAAAAGTGAAATTTGGCTTTTTATTTATTAGTTGCACGGAAACCTACAACATTTTTTAAAAAATTGATTACAATTGTTTTTAAACCTTTGTACTAGGATGAACTACTGCTCATTCAGTCACTAGAGATTTAAAGGTCAGAGCTGCTGTTTGTATTCAGCTCCTAAGAGCTAAAACATTTCACTCTTCTTTCTGTAATTTTAGCTGTTGTAATTATGTGTTCCTGCTGAGTAAAGGGCAGAGTGGAGTTTTCAACAGATTAGGTACCCATCGTTACTAGTACAGCAGTCTAACTGAAGGGTGTTTTTGTTTGCTTTATTTTATCACTTATCTGTTTATTTATTTAGTGTGTGTATGTGTGTGCGCATGTGTGTGTGTGTGCGTTTCCTGAGGGATCATTCAGTACTTCAGCATATCTATGTTTGTTACTAATTATTTTCCCCCTTTAGTTCCCTTCTCCTTTCCCATTCCATTAACTCAGTTACAAATTTTAACACATGCAATATATTTGGCTATTATTTCATCAATGAAAAATTCCACTGTGTGGTTTAACTTTCAAAGATACAGGGAAGTTAAAGGTATTTGTTTTATTTTTCGGTTTTTGTTTTCTGTGTTTTTTTTTTTTTTGCAGAAAATCATACTGAGAAATCTACTAGATCTAGATGGGAGAGATTTGTCTTAAGGTCTGGAAGATTTTGCCAATCTGAGGAAGCACATAACATCAAAGAAAAGCCCAATTTGAGTGAACTATGTGGTGTAATAAGAAAATCATAAATGCAAACGCTTGTAAACACTGCATCTAAGACAAGGCTACAGTAAAGCCTTTGGCTTGTTTTAGACACCATCAGTTTGCAAACTGCACTCGTGTATTTTACACTGCTATCCCACTTTCTCCCTTGATTTCCTTTTGTGGCAGTCTTCTTTATGCACTCAGTTATGTTGGTTGATTGTGATAGGCTTTGAACTCATTGCTATACCATATCCAGGTTCTTAAATTCTTCATCTTCCAAGAGGAAGATACAAAGTAATCAGCAAACCTTATAAAAGATGAAAGAAAGGTATCATCTATTTAAAATAGCCCAAGGGGACAATTTAAAAAAAAAGAATTAAATCTGTCTTTAGGTACTGCCAGCTTCAAATCCTGAATTTTCCCCCCTAAGCACATACTATCTATTTTTGGCTGTTTCAAAGGCCCTCATACTGTAGGGGCTCTAATATATGCAAATGAAACTTCATGAAAATACTACTTTGCCTTTTCCCTGATGTACCATAGGATGACAGCCCCAGATGGATATATGAGTTGTGCACAGAGTTTATAAGTTGTCTATTTTGAACCTGAAATATATTTGCCAACTGAGGGGGAAAAAAGAAAAGTTCAATAAAGTGCTTAGATCTCCAGGCTAGCTCATCAGAGCAAAAAGTAACTGGAGATGAATTTGCTCTGTTATTTCACTTTGGTGCCTCCTAAAGCTAACAACATCAGAAAATACCTTGAAATCTTACTCAAGTAAAGGTTTCTGAACCACCATTCCCTTCCTCTCACTCAAATTCTAATGTGGTATATCTAGAGAATGGTTTGGTATAACGTGGATTTTAAAAATAACTTCCAAAGATACTTAGTATTTTAATGTGACATATATTGTACATAAGAAAGAATGTATACTATTATGTATAAAGTTAAAAGCAGGATAAAATGAACATCCTTGCACTAACCACTTGGTTTAAGAATGAAAGCATTATTATTTTCTTGGAAATTCCATATACAACTGTCCTGATCCTGTGTTTTCCCTTCATACCCCATAAATTAACACCAGCCTGAATTTTATAATCTTTCTCTTGTTTTTCTTGATATTATTACCAAACGTATATGTATCCATTTTGATAAGTGGATAGATATGAATTTTTGCCTTTTTTGAAAATTACGCAAATGGAAAAATACTTCAAGTGCTTATGTATTTTTTTTAATTTATTTTTACATCTTTATTGCAGTATAATGGCTTTACAATGGTGTGTTAGTTTCTGCTTCATAACAAAGTGAATCAGTTACACATATACATATGTTCCAAAATCTCTTCCCTCTTGCGTCTCCCTCCCTCCCACCCTCCCTATCCCACCACTCCAGGAGGTCACAAAGCACCAAGATGATCTCCCTGTGCTATGCGGCTGCTTCCCACTAGCTATCTACCTTACGCTTGGTAGTGTATATACGTCAATGACCCTCTCTCACACTGTCACAGCTTACCTTTCCCCCTCCCCATATCCTCAAGTCCATTCTCTAGTAGGTCTGTGTCTTTATTCCTGTCTTACCCGTAGGTTCTTCATGACATTTTTTTTCCCCTTAACTTCCATATATATGTGTTAGCATACGGTATTTGTCTTTCTCTTTCTGACTTACCCCACTCTGTATAACAGACTCGAGGTCCATCCACCTCATTACAAATAGCTCAATTTCGTTTCTTTTTATGGCTGAGTAATATTCCATTGTATATGTGCCACATCTTCTTTATCCATTCATCAGATGATGGACACTTAAGTTGTTTCCATCTCCGGGCTACTATAAATAGAGCTGCAATGAATATTTTGATACATGACTCTTTTTGAATTATGGTTTTCTCTGGGTATATGCCCAGTAGTGGGATTGCTGGGTCATATGGTAGTTCTATTTGTAGTTTTTTAAGGAACCTCCATACTGTTCTCCACAGTGGCTGTATCAATTTACATTCCCACCAACAGTGCAACAGGGTTCCCTTTTCTCCACACCCTCTCCAGCATTTATTGTTTCTAGATTTTTTCATGATGGCCATTATGACTGGTGTGAGATAATATCTCATTGTAGTTTTGATTTGCATTTCTCTAATGATTAATGATGTTGAGCATTCTTTCATGTGTTTGTTGGCAGTCTGTATATCTTCTTTGGAGAAATGTCTATTTAGGTCTTCTGCCCATTTTTGGATTGGGTTGTTTGTTTTTTTCTTATTGAGCTGCATGAGCTGCTTATAAATTTTGGAGAATAATCCTTTGTCAGTTGCTTCATTTGAAAATATTTTCTCCCATTCTGAGGGTTGTCTTTTGGTCTTGTTTATGGTTTCCTTTGCTGTGCAAAAGCTTTGAAGTTTCATTAGGTCCCATTTGTTTATTTTTGTTTTTATTTCCATTTCCCTAGGAGGTGGGTCAAAAAAGATCTTGCTGTGCTTTATGTCATAGAGTGTTCTGCCTATGTTTTCCTCTAAGAGTTTGATAGTGTCTGGCCTTATATTTAGGTCTTTAATCCATTTTGAGTTTATTTTTGTGTATGGTGTTAGGGAGTGATCTAAGCTCATACTTTTACATGTACCTGTCCAGTTTTCCCAGCACCACTTATTGAAGAGGCTGTCCTTTGTCCACTGTACATTCCTGCCTACTTTCTCAAAGATAAGGTGACCATATGTGTTTGGGTTTATCTCTGGGTTTCTATCCTGTTCGATTGATCTATCTTTCTGTTTTTGTGCCAGTACCATACTGTCTTGATTACTGTAGCTTTGTACTATAGTCTGAAGTCAGGGAGCCTGATTCCTCCAGCTCCTTTTTTGTTCTCAAGATTGCTTTGGCTATTCAGGGTCTTTTGTGTTTCCATACAAATTGTGAAATTTTTTGTTCTAGTTCTGTGAAAAATGCCAGTGGTAGTTTGATAGGGATTGCATTGAATCTGTAGATTGCTTTGGGTAGTAGAGTCATTTTCACAATGTTGATTCTTCCAATTAAAGAACATGGTATATCTCTCCATCTATTTGTATCATCTTTAATTTCTTTCATCAGTGTCTTATAATTTTCTGCATACACGTCTTTTGTCTCCTTAGGTAGGTTTATTCCTAGAAATTTTATTCTTTTTGTTACAGTGGTAAATGGGGGTGTTTTCTTGATTTCACTTTCAGAATTGCCATCATTAGTGTATAGGAATGGCAGAGATTTCTGGGCATTAATTTTGTATCCTGCTACTTTACCAAATTCATTGATTAGCTCTAGTAGTTTTCTGGTAGCATCTTTAGGATTCTCTATGTATAGTATCATGTCATCTGCAAACAGTGACAGCTTTATTTCTTCTTTTCCGATTTGGATTCCTTTTATCTCGTTTTCTTCTCTGACTGCTGTGGCTAAAACTTCCAAAACTATGTTGAATAAGAGTGGTGAGAGTGGACAACCTTGTCTTGTTCCTGATCTTAGTGAAAATGCTTTCAGTTTTTCACCATTGGGATGATGTTGGCTGTGGGTTTGTCATATGTGGCCTTTATTATGTTGAGGAAAGTTCCCTCTATGCATACTTTCTGCAGGGTTTTTATCATAAATGGGTGTTGAATTTTGTCGAAAGCTTTCTCTGCATTTATTGAGATAATCATATGGTTTTTCTCCTTCAATTTGTGAATATGGTGTATCACGTTGATTGATTTGCATATATTGAAGAATCCTTGCATTCCTGGAATAAACCCCACTTGATCATGGTGTATGATCTGTTTAATGTGCTGTTGGATTCTGTTTGCTAGTATTTTGTTGAGGATTTTTGCATCTATGTTCATCAGTGATATTGGCCTGTAGTTTTCTTTCTTTGTGACATCCTTGTCTGGTTTTGGTATCAGGGTGATGGTGGCCTTGTAGAATGAGTTTGGGAGTGTTCCTCCCTCTGCTATATTTTGGAAGAGTTTGAGAAGGATAGGTGTTAGCCCTTCTCTAAATGTTTGATAGAATTCGCCTGTGAAGCCATCTGGTCCTGGGCTTTTGTTTGTTGGAAGATTTTTAATCACAGTTTCCATTCCAGTGCTTCTGATTGTTCTGTTCATATTTTCTGTTTCTTCCTGATTCAGTCTTGGCAGGTTGTGCATTACTAAGAATTTGTCCATTTCTTCCAGGTTGTCCATTTTATTGGCATAGAGTTGCTTGTAGTAATCTCTCATGATCTTTTGTATTTCTGCAGTGTCAGTTGTTACTTCTCCTTTTTCATTTCTAATTCTATTGATTTGAGTCTTCTCCCTATTTTTCTTGATGAGTCTGGCTAATGGTTTATCAATTTTGTTTATCTTCTCAAAGAACCAGGTTTTAGTTTTATTGATCTTTGCTATTGTTTCCTTCATTTCTTTTTCATTTATTTCTGATTTGATTTTTATGATTTCTTTCCTTCTGCTAACTTTGGGGATTTTTTGTTCCTCTTTCTCTAGTTGCTTTAGGTGCAAGGTTAGGTTGTTTGTTCGAGATGTTTCCTGTTTCTTAAGGTAGGATTGTTTTGCTATAAACTTCCCTCTTAGAACTGCTTTTGCTGCATCCCATAGATTTTGGTCATTGTGTCTCCATTGTCATTTGTTTCTAGTTATTTTTTTATTTCCTCTTTGATTTCTTCAGTGATCACTTCATTATTCAGTAGTGTATTTTTTAGCCTCCATGTGTTTGTGTTTTTTACAGATCTTTTCCTTTAATTGATATCTAGTCTCATAGCGTTGTGGTCGGAAAAGATACTTGATACAATTTCAATTTTCTGAAATTTACCAAGGCTTGATTTGTGGCCTAAGATATGATCTATCCTGGAGAATGTTCCATGAGTACTTGAGAAAAATGTGTATTTTGTTGTTTTTGGATGGAATGTCCTATAAATATCAATTTAAGTGCATCTTGTTTAATGTATCAGTTAAAGCTTGTGTTTCCTTATTTATTTTAATTTTGGATGATCTGTCCATTGGTGAAAGTGGGGTGTTAAAGTCCCCTACTATGAGTGTGTTACTGTCGATTTCTTCTTTTATGGCTCTTAATATTTGCCTTATGTGTTGAGGTGCTCCTATGTTGGGTGCATAAATATTTATAATTGTTATATCTTCTACTTGGATCAATCCCTTGATCATTATGTAATGTCCTTCTTTGTCTCTTCTAATAGTCTTTATTAAAGTCCATTTTGTCTGATATGAGAATTGCTACTCCAGCTTTCTTTTGGTTTCCATTTGCATGAAATATCTTTTTCCGTCCCCTTACTTTCAGTCTGTATGTGTCTCTAGGTCTGAAGTGGGTCTCTTGTAGATGGCAAATATATGGGTCTTGTTTTTGAATCCATTCAGCCAATCTGTGTCTTTTGGTGGGAGCATTTAGTCCATTTACTTGTAAGGTAATTATCGATATGTATGTTCCTATTCCCATTTTCTTAATTGTTTTGGGTTTGTTATTGTAGGTCTTTTCCTTCTCTTGTGTTTCTTGCCGAGAGAAGTTCCTTTAGCAGTTGTTGTAAAGCTGGATTGGTGGTGCAGAACTCTCTCAGCTTTTGCTTGTCTGTAAAGGTTTTAATTTCTCCGTCAAGTCTGAATGAGATCCTTGCTGGGTAGAGTAATCTTTGTTGCAGGTTTTCCTCCTTCATCACTTTATGTCCTGCCAGTCCCTTCTGGCTTGCAGAGTTTCTGCTGAAAGATCAGCTGTTAACCTTATGGGGATTCCCTAGTGTGTTATTAGTTGTTTTTCCCTTGCTGCTTTTAATATGTTCTCTTTGTATTTAATTTTTGACAGTTTGATTAATATGTGTCTTGGTGTATTTCTCCTTGGATTTATCCTGTATGGAACTCTCTGTGCATCCTGGACTTGATTAACTATTTCCTTTCCCATATTAGGGAAGTTTTCATCTATAATCTCTTCAAATATTTTCTCAGTCCCTTTGTTTTTCTCTTCTTCTTCTGGAACCCCTATAATTCGAATATTGGTGTGTTTAATGTTGTTCCAGAGGTCTCTGAGACTGTCCTCAAGTCTTTTCATTCTTTTTTCTTTATTCTGCTCTGCAGTAGTTATTTCCACTATTTTATCTTCCAGGTCACTTATCCGTTCTTCTGCCTCAGTTATTCTTCTATTGATCCCATCTGGAGTATTTTTAATTTCATTTATTGTGTTGTTCATCGTTTGTTTCATCTTTATTTCTTCTCGGTCCTTGTTAAATATTTCTTGCATTTTGTCCGTTCTATTTCCAAGATTCTGGATCATCTTTACTATCATTATTCTGAATTCTTTTTCAGGTAGACTGCCTATTTCATCTTCATTTTTTAGGTCTGGTGGGTTTTCATCTTGCTCCTTCATCTGCTGTGTGTTTTTGTTTCTTCTCATTCTGCTTATCTTACTGTGTTTGGGGTCTCCTTTTTGCAGGCTGCAGGTTCGTAGTTCCCACTGTTTTTGATGTCTGTTCCCAGTGGCTAAGGTTGGTTCATTGGGTTGTGTAGGCTTCCTGGTAGAGGGGACTCGTGCCTGTGTTCTGATGGATGAGCCTGGATCTTGTCTTTCTGGTGGGCAGGTCCATGTCTGGTGATGTGTTTTGGGGTGTCTATGGACTTATTATGATTTTAGGCCTCTCTGCTAATGGATGGGGTTGTGTTCCTGTCTTGCTAGTTGTTTGGCATAGGATGTCCAGCACTGTAGCTTGCTGGTTGTTGAGTGAAGCTGGGTGCTGGTGTTGAGATGGCGACCTCTGGGAGATTTTTGCCGTTTGATATTATGTGGAACTGGGAGGTCTCCTGTGGACCAGTGTCCTGAAGTTGGCTCTCCCACCTCAGAGGCACAGCACTGACTCCTGGCTGCAGCACCAAGAGCCTTTCATCCACACGGCTCAGAATAAAAGGGAGAAAAAATAGAAAGAAAGAATTAGTAGAAGTAGAAAGAACGAAAGAAAGAACGATGGGAGGGAGGGAGTGAGGAAGGAAGGAAGGAACAAAAGAAGGAGGGAAGGAAGGAAAAAAGAAAGAAAGAAGATAAAGTAAAATAAAGTAAGATAAAATATAATAAAGTTATTAAAATAAAAAAATAGTTATTAAGAGAAAATAAAGAAAAAAATTTAAAAAACCAAAAACAAAAAAACGGATGGATAGAACCCTTGGACAAATGGTGGAAGCAAAGCTATACAGACAAAATCTCACACAGAAACATACACATACACACTCACAAAAAGAGGAAAAGGGAAAAAAATTATAAATCTTGCTCTCAAAGTCCACCTCCTCAATTTGGGATGATTCCTTGTCTATTCCTGTATTCCACAGATGCAGGGTACATCAAGTTGATTGTGGAGCTTTAATCCGCTGTTTCTGAGGCTGCTGGGAGAGATTTCCCTTTCTCTTCTTTGTTCTCAGAGCTCCCGGGGTTCAGCTTTGCATCTGGCCCCGCCTCTGCGTGTAGGTCGCCGGAGGGCATCTGTTCTTAGCTCAGACAGGACGGGGTTAAAGGAGCCGCTGCTTCGGGGGCTCTGGCTCACTCAGGCCGGGGGTAGGGAGGAGCACGGTGTGTGGGGTGAGCCTGCGGTGGCAGAGGCCGGCGTGAGGTTGCACCAGCCTGAGGCGCGCCGTACGTTCTCCCGGGGGAGTTGTCCCTGGATCCCGGGACCCTGGCAGTGACGGGCTGCACAGGCTCCCTGGGAGGGGGGTGTGGATAGTGACCTGTGCTTGCACACAGGCTTTTTGGTGGCGGCAGCAGCAGCCTTAGCGTCTCATGCCCGTCTCTGGGGTCCGCGCTTTTAGCCGCGGCTCGCGCCCGTCTCTGGAGCTCCTTTAAGCAGCGCTCTTAATCCCCTCTCCTCGCGCACCAGGAAACAAAGAGGGAAGAAAAAGACTCTTGCCTCTTCGGCAGGTCCAGACTTTTCTCCGGACTCCCTCCCGGCTAACCGTGGTGGACTTACCCCCTGCAGGCTGTGTTCACGCCGCTAACCCCAGTCCTCTCCTGGAGCTCCGACCGAAGCCCGAGCCTCAACTCTCAGCCCTGCCCACCCCGGCGAGTGAGCAGACAAGCCTCTTGGGCTGGTGAGTACTGGTTAGCACTGATCCTCTGTGCGGGAATCTCCCCGCTTTGCCCTCTGCACCCGTGTTGCTGTGCTCTTCTCCGCGGCTCTGAAGCTATCCCCCTCCGTCACCCACAGTCTCTGCCCGCGAAGGGGCTTCCTAGTGTGTGGAAACCTTTCCTCCTTCACAGCTCTCTCCCACTGGTGCAGGTTCCATCCCTATTCTTTTGTCTCTGTGTTTTCTTTTTTCTTTTGCCCTACCCAGGTACGTGGGAGGTTTCTTTCCTTTTGGGAGGTCTGAGGTCTTCTGCCAGTGTTCAGTAGGTGTTTTGTAGGAGTTGTTCCACTTGTAGATGTATTTCTGGTGTATCTGTGGGGAGGAAGGTGATATCTGCATCTTACTCTTCCGCCATCTTCCTGGAAGCTATCTCAAGTGCTTTTTTATAACTTGATTCCTACAGACAACATTGTGTTTTTGAGGTGTAGCAACACTTATGAGTTGCAGTTTACTCATGTTCATTGCCCTAAAGTATTTCCCTTTATGTATCAAAATGTATTCACTCTATTCTATTACTAACAGCCATTTGGGTACACTGGATTTGAATCCAGAACCCGTTGCTAAACTTTTCTCAAATCTTAATCTGTCAGTATAGGTTATTTTTATAGTCAATTTTATCAACAATTAATGGCAGCTTTATTTTTTTTAATTTTTATTTTTCTATTGTTTTTCATTGAATTTTTTTCCCTTACTGTAATTGTTTAATCCAGGTTTTCTAGAAAGCAGAGGCAGAGGTAATAAATATAGGCTAATGCTTTATGGAAGGGGGGTGCAATCCTAAAAGTGAAAATGAGAAGTGAGGCAGGAAAGTAATTACATGATAGTATGCTACTTAGCTGTTAACAAAATTAAAACAAACAAACAAGAAAACATCAGACTGCTGTGGCATATAAGAAATCTCAGGAGAGACTACAGGTAACCTCTGATTCTTAGAACACTGTCAGCAGAAGGAAGGTGGCAACATTTATCTACCATCTCTATGCCTTCTGTTATCTGTCACGTTGTCCCACAGGGCATTGACTGCCAAACTTTTGAGTTATGTTACCAGACATCTCCTGGAAGCCTTGGGGAAACCAGATTCTCTACCCTGCACTCTGCTCTTTCATGTGAATGAAGGTCGAGCAAGGGGAGCTAGAACTTCCAGGGATCCTGCTGCTAGAACTTGCAGTTTAATCCTGGGTGTGAAAACCCCTATAGTTTCTGTCATGCAGGCACAAGGAAAGTCTGGAAAAGACAGTGGCAGTCAATGGAGTTAAGAGACAAGACAATGACAGTGATCCATTGAGAAAGTAGTGAGGGTGGGAAAGTGGGGATGGGAAGAAGAGGAGACCAAATGATTTCCATGAAAATTTTTGTGAAACATATCGCTAGTACAATTTTAAAATTTTTTTATTTTATATTGGAGTATAGTTAATTTACAACATTGTGTTAATTGCAGGTGTACGGAAAAGTTATTTAGTTATACATATATCTATTCCTTTTCAGATTCTTGGCCCACATAGGTTATTACAGAGTATTGAGTAGAGTTCCCTTTGTTATACAGTAGGTCCTTGTTGATTATTTTATATATAGTAGTGTATATGTCAATCCCAAACTCCTAATTTATCCCTTCCTCCACCTTTCCCCTTTGGTAACTATAAATTTGTTTTTTAAGTCTATGAGTCTGTTTCTGTTTTGTAAAAATGTTCATTTGTGTCATTTTTTAGATTCCACATATAAGTGATATCATATAACATTTGTCTTTCTCTGTCTTACTTCACTTAGTATGGTACAGTTTTGAAACAGGAAGCATGGTGGTTCCAGATATTCTTTTATTTTCTTTGACCTTTGGAAAGGGTTTGAACCTCTGCTGTATGTGTTTTATTTGTTTGTTTTTGCCTTCCTTTAAGCTAAGGAAATTTCCATTTATTTTTATTTGGTATAGCTTTTGAAATCATGAAAGAATGTTGAATCATATCAAATATATTCTTTAATCTATTTAGATAATTACATGATTTTTCTCCTTTTAACAAATGTGATGTATTTGAAAAGCAGTATCTTTTTTGTTTGTTATTTTTTCCTTTAGATTAATGAATTTTATTTACTAACATTCTATTGAAAATTGTTCAGCCTTTCCTTCATGTTTTGCAGCACTAACTGGTTAGGCTGGCTTTACTGATGGGCTCTAGATCATCATTCCTCAGGTGTTTGAGTTCTAAGTTTTCTTGACTTTGTTGGGCTCAGCCCATCATAACTGTTCCTTTAAGTAAATCTGATCCATTTACATTCTGCAAGTTTACTGTTTCCAATAGAGAACTATATCACAACAGCTCCAGCCTCCAGGACCATGACTGGTCCCTTTGACTTGATTATAAACCAATGGAATGCACAGAAAGTGGCACAAAAAGCAGACACTTCATTTATTTAAATAAAAGAATAAACAAATGTTTGATGTGAAAAGAAATATAAAAGTATATTTGAGCATACTCAAAGGAGTGAGGAAAGAATTACCTAAGTATCAGAGGAAAGCTCTAATTTGATATTTCTTTAAAGAAATGGGAAGCTGGCTTTTGTGTTGAAAATGCAAGGATAAAGTAGTAGCTGAAGATGCTGCCTATGGCGTAATTCTAAGGTTGGTAAAAGTTTACCATTAAGAGTTGTAAGCATGCAAATTGGAATCACTGTCCATTTCTCATATTACTTTTCCCTTATATTCTGTCACTATATGTCTTTATGCAGTAGGCACGCTAGGTATAGTAAGACACAGGTGTCAGTATTGGGAAAGAAAGAAATCGGAGGGAAAGAAACCAAATCAGACAGAAGGAGACCTCTTTGATACTGGGTAGTAGGATCAAACCCTTTTTCACACAAAGAATGGCCTTTTTCACACAAAGAATCCATGAACAAAGAAAGGCAAAGATGGGCTTGGTTATAAATACTTTTCATTCACTCCTACTGTATTTTTTTCTTCATTATGTATGTCTGTGTGTAAGTATGTTTGTGTTAATGATGTAAACTAACAACTTTCTTATCATCAACTAAAGGTATAATTTGAAAAACTGTTAACTGGCATATCTAAACATTGAAGAATTCAACTCATTGCCATCAGGTGTTAGAAACATTTACCTTCAGTTTAACTGTGATCAAGTAAAAAATGTGTCAGGGAATACGCTGCTGTCATGATTTGACTCTCTTTCTAGAATGGAAAAAAACATTCAAGAGAAAAATGTAAAGTGGAAATGTTAATACATAAAACCATCAGTGAATAAAAAAGTCATCTGGCAAAAACTGCCACTGAATGATAAGGCAGGAAGAAGGAGGAGAAATACAAAATCAGCTTTGTCAGATTACCTTAATATTAACAGAGAGCTATTAGAAAGAAACCATTTAAAATCATATCATAGAGTATATCGACCAGTTTTGCAACCTCTTCTATTTGGTATAGGTAAATCTTTTAAAACTCAATGGAAATTTCTCTTTTTGTCTTCTATATTTGGCTTTTATATAAGAGAATTTGGATTATTTATATTGTACTGACATCTGGTGGACCTTGGCCTTGATACAGCTAGAAAAAAGCAATGATTGGAAACATCCATCAAGATCCATTGAACAAATCTCTGGCAGTCTTCAAGTTACACACTAAATCAAATAAGGGTAAGAACATTATTTTAGGTTCTATCAACATCCACGCACTTCATTTAAAGGGAAATATTGAACAGCTCTTGGCCACACAGGGAAGCTGCTTTAATACCATGCACTTTAATAATGTCTGTCTTTGTGAAGGCCAAAAGTTATGGCATTTAGGAGATTATCATAAAAAAACTGATATCTTATTTCTTGAATCCCTGGAACTTTTCGTGATAATATCTCTTATGCTCTAGAATACTTGGAATACACACACAAACACACACACACACACACACACACACACACACACACACGGAACTATGTATATGTAACTATTGCCAAACTACTTGAAAGCAATTCACATATGTCAAAAATGAAGGGATATTTACAAGGTTCAGAATGAACTGTCTTTGATCCACTTTAGTTATGTTCACTTGACAAAGCTTAGCTTGGATTCATGGGTTCTATCCCCTTTGAAATAGTGTGAAAATGTAACCAGAGAAAATGGGGCATTGAGGATAAGAGAACATTTTTAGTTAGTCAAAACCGACATGAGGAAATGGCTTTCCTGCAAACAAAAATTTTCACCCTGTTTTTCTTTTAGACTCCTGAGACCTACCTAGCATATCCATTAGAACTAGATGAGATAAAATCAGGGAAATTCATTCCAAAAGCTTAGTTATGTTTAAGAAAGCCTTTTATTTTTTTATTCTATTTCACTCTGAAGGAGTTCTTCTGCTGTTTACAAGTCGTAGAGGAATTTTTACATGGTAATGAAGAGTAAAAGTATAATCATGTTATATGCTTTTTCAATGCTATTAGTATTCCATTAAAATTGAATTACTAGTCCAAGATACTGCTAGTCAAAATTATGCATGAGAAACCTGTCCGTGCATTTTATTCTGACTCTGATTCACTGGTCTCATATACTCGCTTATGTGGTATGGAGTTAATAACCTCACTGTACACTAAATTCCTGAACACCCATTGTACTCAGAACAAGAGAATAATTATGATTAACTCCATCCCAGAAAATGCAAAATTACTGAGTTGAGAAGTTGTTTAGCAAGGTATATATCACAAAATTGACAAGTTAATACATATTGCAGTATCTTTTAATCTTAAGAATTCCAAATAATTTTGAAAATGAAATTTCTGGGTACTTATCTAGCAGGTCTTTAACAGGACACAGATATAATTCACAATGATGAGAAAAAGGAAATCAATATTTCCATGTCCACAGAAGATTTATGGGGGAAATAGTTAATTTAATTGAGTGAACATTCTAAAGTGGAGATTAAGCCAATGAAATTATCTCTGTTAAGTGTTATAAGTTAAGTATTTATGTATACAAACATATATATTAATACATGAGTTATTTGTGAATGTCAGTGTAGGATAGCACATACATAAACCCTTCATTTGGAAATTACTTGGTTAATTTCATTAATGGCAAATGCCACTTTGGGCTAAATAATGAACTTTGAGACTATAGATTGACTGCATTAATCAGGAAATTGCAAATTTGCTCCATCATTATATTTTGTGTAACTACAACTTCGTGTGTTAATACACTGATACAACTCTACAGTTTTCTTTTATTTCATAATATCAGTTCAAAACTACAGTGCTATTTGTCTTTCCCAAACTGGCCATTTTTATTGTTTTATTGCTTTCCATTCTGATGCTTCTAGATATAATTGTGACAGTTCTTTTCCTTCTCACTTATATTATTCAATTTTTATGAAAAAATCTATTATTATACTTTTTTCCTGCATTTTATGTTCAAATATAAAATGTTGAGATGTTATGAACAATGTTGGTCTTAGGAAAATAGAATGTAGTGAATGGCTACAATCACTTTCAAAACCTATCCGGGGGCACGGAATGTGATATAGATAAAAGGCACTCGTAGCTATAATTGCTTAACTCTTCTTAAAGACACAAATAAACTATATATATATATATATATATATATACACACACACACACACACACACACAATTTTGTCAGATGGTTTTGGTTATTAAGACTGAAGACACAAGTTCATAGTAGTATATATGAAGAAGAAAAATCATCATTTATTCCTTCAGTAAGTATCAGTGTATTAGGGGAAAAAAACTGAGTGCTAACTGCATTGTTGTCCCTCTGAATAGTCATATTTATTACCCAAGTTACAGTAAGTAGTTACACTAAGTCAAAGCATCCCTTATCTAAAAAAATTTATTTTTATACAATTTTTTTAACATCTTTATTGGAGTATAATTGCTTTACAATGCTGTGTTAGTTTCTGCTTTATAACAAAGTGAATCAGTTATATATATACATATGTTCCCATATCTCTTCCCTCTTGCATCTCTCTCCCTCCCACCCTCCCTATCCCACCCCTCTAGGCGGTCACAAAACACCAAGCTGATCTCCCTGTGCTATGCGGCTGTTTCCCACTAGCTATCTATTTTATGTTTGATAGTGTATATATGTCCATGCCACTCTCTCACTTTGTCACAGCTTACCCTTCCCCCTCCCCATATCCTCAAGTCCATTCTCTAGTAGGTCTGTGTCTTTATTCCCGTCTTGCCCCTAGGTTCTTCATGACCTTTTTTTTTTCTTAGATTCCATATATATGTGTTAGCGTACGGTATTTGTTTTTCTTTTTCTGACTTACTTCACTCTGTATGACAGACTCTAGGTCCATCTACCTCACTACAAATAACTCAATTTCATTTCTTTTTATGGCTGAGTAATATTCCATTGTATATATGTGCCACATCTTCTTTATCCATTCATCTGTTGATGGACACTTAGGATGCTTCCATGTCCTGGCTATTGTAAATAGAGCTACAATGAACATTTTGATACATGACTCTTTTTGAATTGTGGTTTTCTCAGGGTATATGCCCAGTAGTAGGATTGCTGGGTCATATGGTAGTTCTATTTTTAGTTTTTTAAGGAACCTCCATACTGTTCTCCATAGTGGCTGAACCAATTCACATTCCCACCAGCAGGGCAAGAGGGTTCCCTTTTCTCCACACCCTCTCCAGCATTTATTGTTTCTAGATTTTTTGATGATGGCCATTCTGACTGGTGTGAGATGATATCTCATTGTAGTATTTTTTTTTTTTTTTTTTGGCGGTACATGGGCATCTCACTGTTGTGGCCTCTCCCATTGCGGAGCACAGGCTCCGGACGCGCAGGCTCAGCGGCCATGGCTCATGGGCCCAGCTGCTCCACAGCATGTGGGACCTTCCTGGACTGGGGCACGAACCCGTGTCCCCTGCATTGGCAGGTGGACTCTCAACCACTGAACCACCAGTGAAGCCGTCTCATTGTAGTTTTGCTTTGCATTTCTGTAATGATTAATGATGTTGGGCATTCTTTCATGTGTTTGTTGGCAATCTGTATATCTTCTTTGGACAAATGTCTATTTAGGTCTTCTGCCCATTTTTGGATTGGGTTATTTGATTTTTTGATATTGAGCTGCATGAGCTGCTTATAAATTTTGGAGATTAATCCTTTGTCAGTTACTTCATTTGCAAATATTTTCTCCCATTCTGAGGGTTGTCTTTTGGTCTTATTTATGGTTTCCTTTGCCATGTAAAAGCTTTGACGTTTCATTAGGTCCCATTTGTTTTTTTTTTGTTTTTATTTCCGTTTCTCTCGGAGGTGGGTCAAAAAGGATCTTGCTGTGATTTATGTCATGGAGTGTTCTGCCTATGTTTTCCTCTAAGAGTTTGATAGTGTCTGGCCTTACATTTAGGTCTTTAATCCATTTTGAGTTTATTTTTGTGTATGGTGTTAGGAAATGTTCTAGTTTCATACTTTTACATGTACCTGTCCAGTTTTCCCAGCGTCACTTATTGAGGAGGCTGTCTTTTCTCCACTGTATATTCTTGCCTCCTTTATCAAAGTATTTTTATACAATTTTAAAGGTTACTTTCCATTTAGTTATTACAAAGCATTGGCTGAGCCTATATTACACCCAATAGTTTGTACCACCCACTCCCCCACCCCTATGTTGCCCCTCCCTCACTTCCCGTTGGTAACTGCTAGTTTGTTCTCTCTATATATGAGTCTGCTTCTTTTATGTTATATTCTCTAGTTTGTTGTATTTTTTAGATGCCACATTTAAGCATCAAAGCATCCATTTTAACTGGCATCAATGACTCTATCCTTACAAACTATCTAAAATCTATGTGAATTGGACAAAGAGTCTTTACTATAAAGGGATATCTATTGCTGAAAGAAATATTTTTCAGAGGCTCATAGTACATAAAGTTCTATTTTACAGTTGAACAATTTGAAAGTTAATGAAATGAGTTGTCTCATGGCAACAGAGTGATAGTGATACAGTTAGTGATAGAGTGAATTGAACATGTTTGGAATATCTTGAATGTCCCTTCATTTTATTAATCAGCAATTAAACATGCATATCTGGAGGTAAGTATCATCATCATTACAAGAAATTCACTGAAAAAAATGGGGTCAGGTGCAACAATGAACAAACAGTTTAACAAAGCAAACAAGTGGCAATAATTGGATTGTTCCTTGTTGCACTAAGAATTCAAGGAGCCTTATATCCCTGCCAATTTTTAAAGTAAGAATTGATAGATGAGAGACATATTTCACCTTCACAGGCAGAAGCAGGTTAAGACAGGGCACCAATAGGAGGCAAGTGAAAGGAAGATTTGAAAGCTCAAATTATAATCACTAGTTTTGATCACACTCCAATCACAGTGGGCGTAAATTAAGCTGTGTGAAAATTGAAAATGTAAAGAATATAATATTTATCGTAAAATTGCCAAGATTTTTTTCAGTCATGCTTTGTGTAAAAGCATTTACAGTATGGTACATCAATATTAATAAATCCAGAAGATAAGTAAGTTTCCCCAAACTGCATCTAATACAATGTTTGACCACCTTAGCTAGAACATGATGTCACAATACCATCACCCAGTGAACAATCCAGGTAGCTATCCAGCCACTTTATCCAACTAATGGCTAAACAAGATAAGCCAGGTTGCAAGGATATGTTGTTCAGTGTGAATTACCCAGATTTCCTTTACTAGCAGAGATATTTTTCCTTCCACCAGTTAGCTAGAGCCTGTTTCCTAAAAGAAAAAAATGTATGAAGTAATCAGTTCAGACTACTGTCACTTGACCTTTGTGTACTCATATATGTCCACTTTGTGTTAGTACATGGTCTGAATTTTCTAATAATGGGCCTAAATCCATTATAATGAGGATAGCCAACTGCCTGAGGTGTTGAGGTGGAAGAATGCAGTGAGAGGCATCAGGACTATCTGTAAAATCCATTTATAAACCTTGCAGCTGTGTTTATGTGACTGTCTAATCACTGAGATTGGACATTGAAATAAGTAACTATGAATAACTAATTTAAAGCCAAGATCAGATATTGAAATCAAACATTTGCATTTATTATTTTAGATCATACAAATAAAAGATGTTTTCCACCATAGGCAAGGTAAAACATACTCTTACATTTTTCTAAACGTTCAAGTCCAGTGCAAGAGTTTGTGTAATTGACAGGAGAAATATATTCAAAATAACCCAGGATTAAATCATACCTTTATCTTTGACATCTTGGACAATTAATATAACTTTTCTGAAACTTGGTTTTCTCTTTTGGAGAGTATCCCTTGACCTACCTTCTAGGTTTTGCCAGTAATCAAATATGGTAATAGTATTAGTTTTCTGTTGTTGCATTACAAGTTACCACAAACTTAGTGGCTTAAAGCAACACACACATATATTAACTCACAGTTTCTGTGGGTCAGGAATCCAGGCATTACTAAGCTGGATCCTCTGCTTCAGGGTCTTTCACAAGACTACAAAGTGTCACTCAAGGCTGTGATCTCATTTGAGGCTTCAAATGGGCAAGGATCCACATCCAAGCTGATGTGGTTATTTGCAGGATTCACTTCCTTGCAGATTGTTGAACTGAGGGCCCCAGTTCCTTGCCACTTGTTGATTGGAAGCCACTCTCAATTTCTTGACAGATGGGCCTCTCTACATGGCAGCTTGCTTTATCAAAGCCAGCAAGGAAGAGAGTATGTTAGCAAGACAGAAGTTACAACTCTGGTAGCCTAATCACAGAAGTAACATCCTATCACCTTTACTCTAACATATTGATTAGAAGCAAGTTTCTAGGCAAGCCAGCATGGGAGGCTGGGATCACTGCGGCTATCTTAGTGTCTGTTTACCACAGGAATCTAGGAAAAAGTACTAAGCTTTTAGGAACTTGAAATATAAAATTTAAAAATTGTATTTCTGAGAAGTAAAATTGTCTTTACTCAAGCAAAACAGCTCTAAATACCCAAATTTCTGGTAGATCCACTAATATAATTACTTCTTTATTAATATGCACAGTTTGACCTTCATAATCAAGTAGTTCAATATGTTGGACTTGAGGTCAAATAAATATGGGTTGAACCTTTGACTCTATCACTTACTGAAGGTGTAGTCCCTGACAAGTTACTAAACTCTCAGTTTTAGCCTTGTCATCTGTAATATTTCACTCTGGGTATTTTCATTATTAAATAAGACTTGTTAAGCATTGACCACTATTTTAAAATGTTGTATTATATTTTTAGAAATAGTGATATTATAGTTAGTTACTACTGTTGCTATTACTTTACATACTTGTCACCATAGACTAAGATTTATGATAGCAAAACAAACAAAGGAAAAAACGACCAAAACTCAAATCATTTGCATTTCCCCCACTTCTAAACTTTGATTCCCTTTCTGCTTTCATGTTTAATAACACTTTGACATTTAATATGAAGGTGAAGAATAATATAATACATTTTATATTTTTGATATTTGCATGGGTAATGAGTATGGAAGTAACTTTTTCTGTTAGAGGAACCTATCACAGGCCATTTTATTATAGGTCAAAACTGCTGAGTGCAGACTAGAATGAGTTCCTCTGCTCCCACCCAACCCTCACTATCCTTCAAGGCTGGACCAAAGCCTGACCTCCTTCTTTAGATAGTCATCAACACTTCAGCCCTCAGTGACCTCCTTTCTTTATGAATTTTTTTTAAGTGTACTCAAGCCTATTCTATACACTTTAATATCTAAATATGTAATATATCTTTCTTCTACAGATAAAGGGCCAACTATTTAAAGGTATATCCATGCCTATTTTACATTTATAGTTTTCAACACCACTTAGCACAGTGATAATAAAACTAAGTACTAAACAAGTACTTACAGACTGTACTACTAAAATGTCTAAATGTAGCAAGTAGTTAAAAACAAATCAAAATTCAAACTTGGCTTACTAGGAGTTAATTGAGTGATCTATTGGGAAAGTCCAGAGTTTGGGCAGACTTCAGGGTTTAATTGGTCCAGAAGATTCAATGATACTACCAAAGGCTTAGTTTTGCTTTAACAGCATTTCTAGTAAGAATTCTAAAATTCACATTTATATATATATATATATATATATATATATAAAATTATATAATTATATATAATTTAATTTATATAATTTCCTTGGAATTGGCATTAAGATCTAAACTTGGCACTGTCAATAGAACTTTCTGTAATTACGTAAATGTTCTGTATCTGTGCTCTTCAGTAGGACAGTTACTAAGCTACTAGCCATGTGTGAATTGTGCCTAGTATCTTTTATTTTTATTTAATTTTAATCAACTTAAATCTAAATAGCCACTGTAGCTAATGGCTAGTATAGTGCATAGCACAGGTCTAAAGCATATAGGCTACTTGGGAGAAGGGTAAATATTCAGATAAAACTCAGAGACTATTTAGGAAGGATTATGGGGAAAATGGATAATGGATAGATAAACAATAATATTCAGTAAATTGACTGAAAATGGGTCATTTTAAACAACTCGAAAATTAATTCATGATCATTTGGAAGGAACTAAGATATCAATTACCTGTAGCCTCAATATTCTGTAACTAATGCTTCCAAAAGTAGAGTGATTATAAACATATACAAATCATCTTTATTTCCATGTAAAAACCTGTATCTTACCACTTACCCAGTCAAATATAAATTAACCAAAACATAATTACTTAACCCCTGTCATTGTAGTTAAGCAATTCTGGCATAGTAAACTACAGAAAATATTATTAATTATTTGGCAAATTTAAGAAATGAAATCAGGTTCCCACATGTCAGCTTTCTGGTTTTACCTATGTTCACCAAATGAGCTTGATAAATGTGAAATTGTCCTTTTGCTTTGTGCTATAGTTTAAAAGTTCTGGTAATTACATGCTTCTTGAGGAGAAAAACCATTTTGGTTTGTGTTCATATGTTCAATTTTTTTCTGCTGAATTTATTAGAAAATAAATGAGGTATAAATTTGCCTTCTTGACAGTGACTATGAAAAGTAACTGAATTATTTGGTTTAGAAGTACTAATGATTAAAAATGTCAACTTCATTGTTGCATTAATGTAGTATTTAAATTGAACTCTTTATAAAATTTAATCATGGCATCATGTGGATTGGCAAGTTCAGGAGCAAAGGGGTCACTTGGAATTTAAACTGATATGTGTTTGGCAGGACGCACAATGCTTTTCCAATGTATGTTGAATTCTCCTTTAAACTCCAAGCTGACACATATTCTACATGTCTGAAAACTGAGCTTGAATCCCACAGTTTTTTGGAAATAAGAACTGTTTTAGTTCTGCATCTTATAGTGACTATAAGGCACACCTGGGAAGAAGACAGTGACACACAGCCTAACACTGGATTTCTCCTGTCGATGAATTGAATCACTGCCCTAGAGCCTCTGGGTGCAGCTTCTACCTCAACACTCAGCTTCTTGCACTCCAAAGGCAGTTGTGCAACAGGGTTTTACTCGCTAGACATCATGATCAGAAATACAAGTAGATAACAGAGAACATAGCTTGTAGAGCTGAATCAACCAACACATTTTCTGGTTATATGAGATTGAAAAGATTTCAAAGTTAAGATTACATCCAGATAAACCCTACCAACCAGTTTCCCACAAACAAAATAGTAATAGCTAGTGCAAGAGGTGACTTAAGTTTGCTGTTTAGGTCCATTCTTTTTTTTTTTTTTTTTTTTTAAAGAAGATGTTGCGGGTAGGAGTTTATTAATTAATTTATTTATTTTTGCTGTGTTGGGTTTTCATTTCTGTGCAAGGGCTTTCTCTAGTCGTGGCAAGTGGGGGCCACTTTTCATTGTGGTGTGCGGGCCTCTCAGTATCGCAGCCTCTCTTGTTGCGGAGCACAGGCTCCAGACGCGCAGGCTCAGTAGTTGTGGCTCACAGGCCTAGTTGCTCCGTGGCATGTGGGATCCTCCCAGACCAGGGCTCGAACCCGTGTGCAGGCAGATTCTCAACCCCTGCGCCACCAGGGAAGCCCTAGGTCCATTCTTTAAAAATCAATTTTGAAATGTATTAAAAGATCTGGTGAAAGTATTTCCAACTGTTAAGACAAAAGATGTCATAGTGACAGTCTTCTGGCACCTTAGAGACAGGCAGTAGGTGTTTATTAGAAAAAAATAATTTTATTTTATTAAGGATTCAACCTCTGCTCCTTTATAAGGGTGACCTTTAATAGTTCTTAATGGTATGATATAGCTCATACTGTACTAAGAGTTGATTACTTCCATTACTGTGCTCATCACTATGGAGAATAAAAGGAAGTAAAAGCCAGAGTCCCTGACCTCTAGTTGCTTATTGTATTATTGGTGAATCAAGACACTTCATCATTTATTACTTTTTTTAAATGTTCCCTACATTTTCTTCAGCCTTTTAAAACATTCTCTATTTTCTCATCTTACTCAACAAGCAGTGTAGAAAGAGCTGTGTCAGAATGCCTCAACTGTGTTTTCAAATCCAGTACTTACCAGTCTCTGTAAGCATAAGAGGACTACTATGTTAGGTGAACAAAGGGTGCAAATATTTTAAGAATTCCTAAATGGAGGAGAACATTGAGATTTAGGATGGTATGAAAATCTCAGTGTTTATGGAGTTGTTGAGCAGAAGAAAGGGAGGAGTTCATATAGCAAATCCCTTATCATTTTGCAAGTGAGAAAACTAAATTCAAATAGAGCAAATAATGGCTACGAATCACCCACTGAGTCAAAGCGCCCCAGGACTAGACACCCAATCCCCTGTCACTCATCCAATATTCATTTTAATGCATTAGATTGCTTCAAATGGCAGAAGTGGATTTTTAACCAGGTATAGACTGCGGCTGGTTTTTCAATTACTATATACCAAAGTAAACAAGGAGTTGGTCTCATATGTGAATATATTTCCCTCTGCCATTTTACTGAAAGTGACCTTTGCTAAACTGAACCAACTTCACTCTAACTTAGATGCCATCTTGTGACCACTAACATATTTCCTTATTCTAGTGGGTCAACTGAAGCATGGAGTGCAATCAAGTGTATAGTCTGAAGCTTTAACCTATGCCAGTTCACTGTTTCAACATGTTTAAACTAACTGGATTATAAGCTCAGTGAGGCAGTGGCTTGCATCACTTGCCCTCTTTATCTTTAAATCAAGCACAGTGCTGGCATATAATAGGTATTCACTAAATATGGGTTAAATATATAGTTTAATGAAATATCTGTCTCATCACCACAGTGATTTAAGATGAATGCTTTGCCTTTGTGCTATTTTCTTTACTATTCAATGTCAATAGCTGGGATATGTCCCAAAGTTGGTATTCAGAATAAAAGTCTCTGGGATTTTCTCTTGGGCAGGATAAAAGCACAACATACCATATCTGGGATTAAATATGTAACAACTTACCTTCTATTACAAATGGAAAGTTTGAGTCAAAGAGATTATTTGAATTTACAGAAATTATGAAATTGATGGAGATAAAAGGAGAATTACATTTATATTATTTGCCTTCTCATGTCTTTACTTAGACTACATTAGCAACATTGATAAACATGCTGCAATGCCAAACCTGACCCAGGCTCCAGAGAGAAACCCTCAGTACATGTATATTAATTAATTGAAAATATAGCACAGCATTATTTACCATGATAATTTCAACATTTCTCAGACAAGTCTATTGCAAAAATAGATTTTGTTATTTCTCACTTTTACTTTCCTTCTTTTCATTCTTTTTATAACCACCAAATTCCTGGAAAATGTCTACCCCCTTGTTATCTTTTGAAAGTGTACATAGCTTCCAATTAAACCCAGTGGTTATTTTTCTTCCATTGGGCCTTTCCCATTCATTACAGCTGAAGCTTTTTCTTCCTACTTTCATACTGTAGAACTTACTGGCTCATTCTACACATTTCACATGTATTATTATCCTATATTATTAAGTAACTTTTCTATTTATATATGACATGTTTTCCTCAACAACCTGTAGGGCAATTACCCCAATTCTGCTTAAGCCTAAGGCAGGTGAAGTTATTGTTGATTATATCTAGTGTTAAATTTTTTAAGGCATGAAATTATGATTACATGGAATTATATTTTTATGCAAATAACTTAGATTCTCTTGAGAAGTCATTTACACTTATTTTATAAGACTCAAATGAGACAATACGATAGAGTGAGAAGTAAACTAGATCTAAAGTGAAGAAACCCGATTTTTAAAAATCTCTAATTATAGTTGTGGCTTGTACTTTGTTTGAACATCTGCTATTTATCTGAGAACACCCAGATAAAAGACAGTAGTGGGGCCAGGTAAAAATATATCATAAAATATGGTGTTTTAGGCTTACTATAGTAGAACATGTAAGAGATACCTAATGTTCTACTTAAAAACAGAGAACCAGAAGAATATCCCTGAACGAAGTCCTAAAAAGCACATAGAAATGAACTGGGAGAATAATGGGAGGTCAAAGCATTTTGGCTAAAGGTATATATATTACCAAGGGCTTGGTGGCATGAAAAACAAGGAAAATCTGCAGAGAACTGAATATGTTTTCATAACCAAATTGGGTGAGGGGTTGTGGGAAAGAAAGGGGGTGTAGTGAAATGAATCTGGAGTGGTTCACAGTACACTTGGGAAAAATAAAAAAGAAATATTATTTCATCTTATAGACTATGATGAGTCATTTAAGAATTTATATTCTATTTAAATATTCTAAAGTCTATTTAAACTATTCTAATACTGACACCAATACAGATGGGTAGGTTTAGGGATGATGCAGTTGAAAGTGATTGGGAAATATAAAGCAATGACTGGCTTCAAAATCCTCTCCAGAACTAAGAAGAGAAAATTTCCTCACCAACCTGTGGGACAAGTGCCTCTCTTACTCCTCTGCCTGGATCTTCCTTTGGAAAACCATTTTTTAAAGGACTTTTATCTCACTCTAAAAGGAAGATGATACCCAGACAGAAAGTTTATAAGCTCATCAAACTCTAGGTCTGTTTTGTCAGTTGTGAGGTTGGGAGTCTACATTAGATTTCTGATGCCTAGGAAGGCTTTGATTTGCAGAAGTTGTTTTATTCCTTTACAGATCTTGGACTATACTTTGAGAAATAAGTGCACTTATCACATTTATGACATTTTATTCGCAGTCCTTGTCAGTGATTAAGCACTCAATTGTTTCTCTGTAGGACTGTGATTTGCTTTGTGATAATCTCCTCTATAACATGCTTTCCAGAGGCCCATCATGAAGAAAAGAAAGAATAGTTGGTAAAATACACAATTTAATTTAATTTCTAATTATGTACCCTCCTGTCTGATTTCCAGATAACTTAAAAGGAGCTATGCTGAGGGCACAAGAATGAATAATTAGGGAGTCGTATATTCAAATTAGATTATATTGTCTCCAATATTTAATTTGTATTTCTCACAACGCCTAATACAATAATGGGCTCTTAATATCATTTTTCATAGACTATTTCACTGAATGCCTGTTATGTTCCAGTTGACTCAACAAGCCTACTTAGGCTCCACAACAACCTACATGGTAATACTCCTTATTTTATAGGAGAATAAGTCTTAGAGATCACTCAAATGATAAAAGTTTAACTGCAAAATCAAGACTTGGAAAAAATTTTTACTTAAATAGGAGACACATTTATGTAACATTCTTAAAATCAGAATAGCCAACCATAGGCCAGCAGGG
Organism: Grampus griseus; assembly: GCF_964374135.1. Lineage (NCBI taxonomy): Eukaryota > Metazoa > Chordata > Mammalia > Artiodactyla > Delphinidae > Grampus > Grampus griseus. The sequence continues at coordinate 93,043,142 of NC_138998.1, forward strand.
TTAGATCCAAGGTGCTAGCAACACAGGCTACTTATACCTTACTTTTCCACTATCCTTTAGGACATTGTTTTTCTCTTCATGGTCAAAGATGGATCACCACCACCTTATCTGGGTCCACATTCAAACTAACAGGAAAGAGGAAGCAGAAGGCACACTCTTTCCCTTTAAGAAAACCATGTGGAAGTTGTAGACATCACTTCTACCCCACTGGCTAGGATTTAGCCACAGAACTATTCCTCAGTATGAAGAATGTTGGGAAATGTCATATTTAGCTGACAGTAGGAAAAACTAGATATTTGATGTTAACAAACAGCCTAAACTATGAATTTGTGGAGTAAGGATTTAACACTTTCCACCATTCCAAAGCTTATGCCTTAAATTAGGGGTCAGTAAACTATGGCCATGGGCCAAATCTGCCCAGGCTTCTGTTTTTATAAAGAAGGTTGGTTTGCAACTCAACCATAACCATTCTTTAAGTATTATCTAGAGTTGCTTTTTTCCTTACAGAGGCATAGTTGACTAATTGCAACAGAGACTGTGTGATCCACTAAGCCTAAAATACTTACATCTGGCCGTTTATAGAAAAGTTTGCCATCCTGCTCTAAACTACTGGTTTAACCTTGTTTGTTTCCTTTAGTCCACCACCCTCACATATATCTAGTCTCCACCTTCTACTATGCTGTACTATGCATTGAGTAGAGGAGTTTTTTGACTTCTCTTGTACTAATGCAAAATTAGTACAAGGAGAAAGTAGTGCAAAATGATGAGTGAAAGCAAATAAATCAAAAGGGAGATTTTTAAAAGAACAAAGGAAAAGAGAGGATAAAAAAGAGAAGGAAGAAAGGAAGTAAAGATGAATAAAATAATGGAAATAAAGTGAAAACATAAAATATTGAAAGTGGAAGAGGCAGAACGAATAAAGAAAAATCTTTTGTGAGACCCACCTGCAAAACAACCCTTAAATCCAAACACCCTTTATTTAATAATTCCTATACAGACTTTGTAATCTTTCTTTTCTGAACTTACTTCTTTATCAAGAATGCAAGAGACCCTCTGCCCTTGGCCCCTCACCCCTTCATTCTGGCTCAACTTTTGTGTGCTCACTCCAAATTTTCCTTACTTACTCCACTCCAAACTACCACTTTATACTTACATCTTATTTGGAGCATTTAGGCTTTCTTTTTATTGCAGCATCACTACACCTTGGGGCTCTTTCTTACCCACATGTTTTAAGAATGGAAAGATTTGTTCTCCTTCTGACACTAATCAAATCCTTGTTTTATTGCACTTCACTTTATTGCACTTGGCAGATATTGCATTTTTTATAAATTGAAAGTTTGGGGCAACACTGCATCCTGCAAGTCTATCTGTGCCATTTCTCCAACAACATTTGCTCACTTTGTGTCTCTGTCTCACATTTTGGTAATTATCACAATATTTTAAACTTTTTCATTATGATTATAGTTGTTATGGTGACCTGTGATCAGTGATCTTTGATGTTACTATTGTAATTAACCTCACACCATGCCCATATAAGATGGCAAACTTAATGAATAAATGCTGTGTGTGTTCTGACTACTCTACCCACTGGTCCTTCTCTCATCTCTCTCCCTCTCCTCAGGCCTCACTATTCCCTGAGATACAACAATATTGAAATTAGGCCAGTTAATAGTCCTACAATAGCCTGTAGAGGTTCAAGTGAAAGAAAGAGTCACGCATCTCTTACTTTAAATCAAAAGCTAGAAATGATTAAGCTTAGTGAGGAAGGAATGTCAAAAACCAAGACAAGCCAAAAGCTAGGCCTCTTGTACCAAATAGTTAGCCAAGCTATGAATGCAACGGAAAAGTTCCTGAGGGAAATTAGCGTGCTGCTCCAATGAACACAAGAATGATAAGAAAGCAAAACAGCCTCACTGCTGACATGGAGAAACTTGTACTGGTCTGGATAGAAGATCAATATAGCCACAACATTCTCTTGCTGAAGCCTAATCCTGAACAAGTCCCTAACTCTCTTCAATTCTATGAAGGCTAAGAGAGGTGAGGAAGTTTCAGAAGAAAAGTTGAAGCTAGCAGAGGTTGGTTCATGAGGTTTAAGGAAAGAAGCCATCTCCATAACATCAAAGTGCAAGATATAGCTGCAAGTCCTGATGTAGGAGCTGCAGCAAGTTATCAGAAGATTTAGCTAAGATAATTCATGATGGTGGCTACACTAAACAACAGATTTTGAATGTAGACAAAACAGCTTTCTATTGGATGAAGATGCCATCTAGGACTTTCATAGCTAGAGAGGAGAAATCAATGCCTGGATTCAAAGCTTCAAAAAACAGACTGACTCTCTTGTTAGGGGCTAATGCAACTGGTGACTTTTAAGTTGAAACCAGTGATTATTTACCATTCCAAAAATCCTAAGGTCCCTAAGAATTATGCTGAATCAATTCTGCCTGTGTTCTATAAATGGAACAACAAAGCCTGATGACAGCACATCTGTTTGCAACATACTGAATATGTTAAGCCTGCTTACTGAATATGTTAAGCCTGCTGTTAAGATCTACTAATCAGAAAAAAATATTTCTTTCAAAATTTTATCAGTCATTGACAATGCATCTGTTCACCCAAGAACTCTGATGGAGATGTATGATGAATTAATGCTGTTTTCATGCCTGCTAACACAACATCCATTTTGCAACCCTTGGATCAAGGAGTCATTTTGGATTTCAAGTCTTTTTATTTAAGAAATACATTCCCTAAGGCTATAGCTTCCATAGATGGTGATTCTTCTGATGGATCTGGGTAAAGTAAATTAAAAACTTGGAAAGGATTTGCTATTCTAGATGCTATTAGGAACACTTGTGATTCATGGGAAGATGTCAAAGTATCAACATTGACAGGAGTTTGGAAGAAGTTGATTCTAATCCTCGTAAATGACTTTGAAGGGTTCAAGACTTCAGTGGAGGAAGTAACTGCAAATGCATGCAATGGAAATAGCAAGAGAACCAGAATTAGAAGTGGAAACTGAAGATGTGACTGATTTGCTGAAATCCCATGATAAAACTTGAATGGACAAGGAGTTGTTTCTTATGGATGAGCAAAGAAATTTGTTTCTTGAGATGGAATTTACCTTTGGTGAATATCCTGTGAAGATTGTTGAAATGACAACAAAGGGTTTAGAATATTACATAGACTTAGTTGATAAAGCAGTGACAGGGTTTGAGATGATTGACTCCAATTCTGAAAGAAGTTCTACAGTGGGTAAAATGCTATCAAACAGCATTGCATGCTGCAGAGAACTTGTTCATGAAGGGAAGAGTCAATTGATGTGGCCAACCTTATTGTTGTCTTATTTTAGGAAATTTCCAAAGCCACCCAAACTTTATCAGCCATCAACATATAGAGGCAGGACCAGCAAAAAGATTATGACTTGCTGAAGGCTCATATCATGATTAGCATTTTTAAGAATGACGTGTTTTTAAATTAAGGTATGTACATTGTTTTTTTTTAGACATAATGCTATTTGCACTTTTAATAGATTAAAGAATAGTGCCAACATAACTTTTATTTGCACTGGGAAACAAAAAAATTGTGTGACTCTGTTTATTGCAATATTCTCTTTATTGTGGTGGTCTGGAACTGAACCTGTGTATCTTCTAGGTATGCCTGTGTCAGGCATAGATCCGAGAGTACCAGGCAACTTGACTTTGAAGGTGAAAGCCAGGGATGAAGGCAAATGGGGGTTACATCGATCATCAATTCTATAAATAGACAGAAAATTACAGGTTGCATCATTTCTTGGATTCCTACCTCTTGAAGCAATAAACCACCAATGAAATATACTATTTGGAAAAAGAAGATAAATAACAGCAGCTCATTTCAGTCAAGAGAGGAAATGCTGAGTGTATTGATGATTGGAACTGAGTAATTTGGTGGAGTATTAGTATTGTGGGCAGTATTTTCAGTTGGAATTAAGTTCAGGTTGAGTCTTCTTATTTAACAGATAGTGTAAGACTGATGGACTCTAAGAATTTAATAAGTAAAACTCATCCTTGCTCTCACTTTCTGCATGTGTTAGTAATTTAGAAAACAATGCATAATTTGAGCAGATCCTATATAAACAACTATTTGCATATTATGAGTAGTACAGCAGTAGGTGATCCATTTCAAACCCTAAATCATGATCAAGTATGCTTGGAAGTAAACAGTATTTTTGTTTTTACCAGATCTTCATTTTATGCCATTTCTTAGGACTTCTATTTAATTACATGTATATTTTGCACATGTGAATCAAGCAAGTCTGATTAAGTCTCCTGGATAATTACTTCCTTAACGCCATAAAAAAATCTTTAAGTATGAAACAGGCTTACATTTTTTTTTATTATGGTAAAATACACATAACAAAAAATTTACCATTTTAACCACTGTTAAGTGTATAGTTTAGTGGCATTAAATACATTCACATTGTTGTGCAACCATCCCCACCATGCATTTCCAGAACTTTTTTATCTTCACAAACTGAAACTTTATACACATCAAACAGTAACTGCTCATTCTCCATTCCCAGCTCCTGGTGACTAACATTCTACTTTCTGTTTTTATGAATTTGACAAATTTAGATACCTCATATAAGTAGAATCATACCTATTTATGTCCTTTTGTCTCTGGCTTATTTCATTTAGCATAATGTCTTCAAGATTCATCCATGTTGTAGCAAATATAAGATTTTTCTCTTTTTTTAAGGCTGAATAATATTCCATCATGTATATATACCACAATTTATTTATCCATTCATCTGTTAGTGGACATTTAAATAACTTCCACCTTTGGATATTGCCAATGGTTTCTATGAACATGAATGTACAAATATCTGTTCAAGTCCTCACTTTCAATTATTTTAGGTATAAACCCAGAAGTAGAATTACTGGGTCATATGATAATTCTATATTTCATATTTTGAGGAACCATGATACTGTTTTCCACAGAGGGTGTACCATTTATGCTTCTACCAGCAATGCACAAGTATTCCAATTTCTCCATATCCTCACTGACACTTATCATTTATTGCTTTTTTGATAACCATCCTACTGATTGTAATGTGGTATCTGATTGTGTTTTTAGGATTGCATTTTTAATTGTATGAAGATATAAGATAAATGGTCTTTTCATACTGAGAGTTCCTCTGTGGACTAACAGAAACATGAGTGTTGCAGACCACCTGATGAGGTACAGAAATAAGATATTATTCCTAAGGACCAGTTGTAACCTTGCAGGAGGTATTTCATCTGGTGGTCAAGAATTAGCTCTATAGTCTTCAGTTCCTTAAATACTACTTCAGCTGGTGTTGTGGATTTTAAGTCCATTTGTAGTGTTATATGGTGTTCAGAAGGTAGGGCAAGGGTTGATAAGTGAGAACTTCAGTTTCATAGATTTAGGCCTGGGAGAACATAAATAAGCCTAAATAATAGAGTTGTCCAGCAGAATAACAGCTGACAGGTTAAATAGGTAATACCTCCTCACCAGAATTATTCAAGGAGAATTCATGAAGAGAATTTAAGAAGAAATTTCTACGTTGATTGGTGACTAGCCCCAATAAAATGCCAAAGCTTCTTTCACTTCTCAAATCCTGCATCTTACTTTGAACCATCTGTGTTGTATTCCAAAAGATGAGCCCTAACCTTAAAAAAAGTCTACCTTTATACCTGTGACACACATTTCAATGGTATAGCGTGCACATGTCTACATTATTTCTGTAAAATAGGAACAATGCTATGTGCACAACTCTATGCCCCTAAGAGAAAATCCTTACCAATTTACAGACCGATAAAATGAACACCAGTAAACTTCTGTTCTCCAGGGATGCCTGTGGAAGAATCTATTAAGTTTAAAACAATCATTTTAAAAATCATGAACAAGGTACCCTAACCTATATGAAATATAACATAGTATGTGTTCCTTACTAAAGTACTGCCCTGTAGAGTCCTTTGAAAGCATTGAACACTACACTGAATATAAGAAAAATTCCATTTTCAGAACATTCAAGTTGCTTCTGAATTTGGCTCTGTAAATGGTGTTCCTTGGCTCAAGCTAAACACTCAGTCAGATGCAGGGGACATTAGAAATGTCCCCTGCATCTGATCTCACAGATTATGCCCAATACTATAAATTGTTGTTGAGTTATAATGTTCACTTACTCTGCTTTATTAGATAGGAAATGATCATCTTTGCTCAGGCTATAATTGCCTTTATCAAATTTGACCACTTGAAAACAATTGATGAGAGATCTCTTTTGCTTGTAGGGTGTGACAAATTTTATTCAGAAAGCCTATCTACTCCACCAGAGCAAAAATTTTATGGGAGGAATGGCTGCAGTTGACACACTCTAAGTTGCTTTCTCAGAACCACAAAAGCAGGTAATTATACACATGGGTTGAAATTGTCTCATGCTCATTTGCAGTTAGGCTAAAAATATCCATTTCTGTGTGCAAAATATGACCATACATGCCCTATGAGCATTTGTTCAATTTTTTAAACATGGTATTTCAGAATATAAGGGCAGATGTCATACATTATTTGTAATAGAAAAGTAAATACATTTTCTGTAATATGGCCAAATTATCTATTCAGAAGTTTGAATTATGTAGGTTTTAGCCCAAACAAATGAAAGACACTGTACACATTTCTTACAAATTTCCATTTTAAATAATGCTCTTTGTATTTTTTCCTAAGGCTGCTATAACAAATTACCAGAGACAAGGTGGCTTAAAAAACCCCAGAAACTTATTCTCTAACAATTTTGGAGGTCAGAAGTCTGAATCAATGTGTCAGTAGGGCTGCTCTCCCTCAAAGGCTCTAGAGGAAAACACTTTCTTGCCTCTTCCAACTTCCAGTGGCTCCAGATGTTCCTTGGCTTAGGGCTGCATAACTCCAGTCTCTGCATCCATCATCACATGGTTTGCTTCTCTGTGTCCCAAATCTCCCTGTACTTTTCTCTTATAAGGTTTTAGAAGGACACCTGTCACCTAAATCTAGTGAGATTTCATCTCAAGATCCTTAACTTACTTCCATCTGCAAAGTGCCTTTTTCAAGTAAGGTCAGATTCACAGGATCCAGGTATTAGAAAATGGACATATCTGTTTGTTTGTTAGTTTTAGTGGGAATGGAGGCACCAGTCAACTCTCAACACCATATTCTTCTGAAATGTTTTAAGAGTTGTTCCATGTTAGGGTTATTATCCATATAAAAGACGAACTTTAAAAAAAAATCAGTTATGTCAGTCTGATCTATAAGCTGTGAGGAATCAAATCAGATTTAAGATGAGGTTTATCAGTTAGGTGAAATGAAATAGTCAATGTGAGAGAATCATGAGGAGCTAAAGCATGCAAGGATACAAAGTGGAATTATTATGTCTTCACTTTGTTTGCGATAGTCCCTCTAGCTTGATAAGAAAATAAGAGGGGGAAATAATACTCTATTAACTATAACATTCAAATAACTGGCTTAGACAAATAAATTAGGTGAGGTGATAAACTTCATTTAAAATATGCACTATATGGAAGCATCATTGACTCTTCAATCCCTTAAAGTATTAATAATAGTTAGTGTCCATAAGCATTAATTCACATTGTCTGCATTAATTTTTCTCAAACAAAAATAAATGGCTTAACTCTCTTCAAAAATTATATTTAAATTGTCATTAAATTTCAACTCTTCTGTAATGATGCTATATTGCTTGCATAATGAAAAAATATGTTTTGAAAAAAATTTCAAATTATGCTGCCTTTTGTCAAATACATAGTTTCTTTTAGGTTAGATTCTTCTAAGAGACTCTAACTGCAGTGATTTGGAACATGTGTAAGTTGTTCTGTATACTATGGCAACTTGGAACTGCTTAATTCAGAATATTTTATTGCTCTTAATACAGGTAAATAAAGTTTAAAATTAAAGGGGTGGGCATTTTCAGTAATCAAGGGAAATTAATTTGTAATCTACACATTTGTATTAAAGTATAGACTATAGATAATAATATTATCTTGGTTAAATGGCTTACGTATAATGTAAAGTCCATCTCTAGAAGCCCTTATCTGTTTACTTAGTTGACCTTTATTTCTTAAATATTTTGACACTTTTTCCTCCTGTGTTTTCCTACCCAGAGTCTAAAAATTTGCCCATTCGTAGAGACTAACATCCTCATATGCTCCTCCATGTCTTTTGCTTACATTTAGCCTAACACTTTGAGTATATTTCACATTCTGAATGATTTGGTGACCACTATGTCCTGCTTCTATACTAGTCAACCCTATCTTCAGTGTGGGATGCAGGCAGGTATAACAATCCTCTCTCTCTCTCTCTCTCTCTCTCTCTCTCTCTCCCTCTCTCTCTTTCTCTCTTCCTGGAAGCATATGCCCTTTATTCTACCTCTAGTACTCTAAACCTTTGAGGTCTGACAGAGAATTTGATGATCCTCCAAAATATTCACCATTATATATCATAGAAAAATTATTCTAATTGTAAAAAGGCAAAGTTACTAGAGAAAAAGACAATAGTAATGTTTGTGTATTTATGTGTCAGCGTGTAATTCACTTCCGTAGATTCAAAGGCCAAGTGCAGCCCTACAGGCTGATATAGGGATTGGTTGGATAATCACATTGCCTATTACCTCCAAGTTTTTCTATAAAGTTCCATTTTGGAGGGAAAGTCCTTACTGAAAAGTGAATACAATTAATTAGAGATCATCTAATTCAACTTCTTTTGAAAGCTAAGTAAAAGCCTAAAAGATAAGAGGATATATATGACCCCGGTATTTTAAAACATCATTTCTGAATCACGTGAGTAAAGTAAATGAATGTGCTAATAATGACCATCTCCTTTCTTCTTATCATCCCTATGTATCAAGAGCAGTAGGAAGAAAAAAGAAGCCAGCATCCTCCAATAGCACTATTGATTAATGATCATTCTTAATTCTGATTCTTGTTTCCATATGCTCGTAAATTAAGATTACATTATTTTGAAATCTTCAAATATGTAATACTTTATAGAATCTCAGAAATCAAACTTTGGGGATTATTTATTTATTTATTTGCTTATTAAGAGAGACCAAGCAATGGTAACAGATATTCCTACAATATAAACCTTTTACATGCTGATTTTTTTCAGTCACTTTGACAGCTGATATTCTATTTCCGTGTCTGTTCTTTATTATGCTTCAGGAAATATGAACTCTATCAAGACTGAACTATGTGGTTGTCTCCTCACCTAACTTATTAGTTGAATTATAAAGGATGTAGCTATGATTTGCACATAAGTTTTATGACTGTAACATGGTAAGCCAGGTTTGGTTTCCATTAATGATCTCCTGAATTTAGATCTATGTCTCTGGCGCTTTCTCAAGTGATGACAAAATCAAATAGAGTGCACACAGAAGCAGGCATCAGTGAAGCTAGTGGATACCTTTAACACTTGCCTGAAGAAATATTTTATCATATTGGAAAGACACATAAAAATTTATTTTTAAAGTGTATATCAATGAAATCTGCCTAATATTTAAATATGAAATAATAGTAACTGAACAAAGCAGATTCAGTATTTTTTGTACTTATTAGAAGTAAACAATTTAAAACCTCTGTGTCATGAGACTATATAATTTTCATTCATAATGAGATCATCTTGTCCAAATAGTACATTTAAACCTTAAGTCTGTGCTACTGCATTCTTGTAGCTCTTCTCTTCTCTCTTCTTTTTTTATATTCAAAAATCTATAGCACCTTTATTTCTGAAAAATTTTTTCTTTCCATTTTGATTACGTTGTCTTCCTTTCCTCTCTCCCTTTCACTAACAAATATTTGTAAAATGTTGTTTTATGTCAGGTACTCTGACAGACTCTTTGGAAATAATAAAGTATGGTCCTTACTATCAAGAAGTCAACCACTGACAACCCTAGAGGAGTAGGTAAACACCAATCATCTTTCTAGTTCTCATTGACAGAACACACACACACACACACACACACACACACACACACACACACACACACAGAGGGACACTCTACTTTGGGGATGGGGATTCTAATTCTGGGAAGTGACATAAAATTACAAACACAAAATTAAGTACAGAGCCTTGAAAAGATGTGAGCACGTGATAGCCCTGAAGCCTAACATTTTCAGCTTCCAGGTCAATCCACCTCTACTTGTATGAGCCAGGGTGAGTGAGTGTGTGTGTGTATGTGTGTGTGTGTGTTGCTAAATCCAGGCCTTCTTAGGAGAAACAACAATAATTATAGTGCTGAAATTCTCTTAGATGTGATATAGTATGTTGAATGAACTCTTAGGAACTATAAGCTACACTGTTGTACATTAAATATGGCACCTGATCAAATAGTTCTAGAGTAAGCACACTCCATTAATTTTTCTCTTTCAGCCCCTTTCAGCTAATAATTTAAGAAAAAAATTTCTCAACATTATTTTCACTCCTATCCTAACCAAGGCACTTGACATGCCCTTGTAGATGTCTTAAAGCTGCTATAACAAGTACCACAGACTGGAAGCTTAAATAATAGGAATCCATTTTCTCACAATTCTGGAGGCTAGAAGTCTGAGATCAAAGTGACTGCAGGTTTCCTTTAAGGCCTCTCTTCTTGACCTATAGATGAGCATCTTCTTATGTCTTTACATAGTGTTCCTTCTGTCTTCTGTGTCCTAATTTCTTCTTCTTATGAGGACATGAATCATATTGGACCAAGGCCCAACATAAGACCTCACTTTAACTTAATTACTTCTTTAAAAACCTTATCTCCAAATACAGTCACATTCTTAGGTCCTAGAGGTTAGGACTTAAACATGAGTACTGGAGCCCATATCACTCTACTACATTGGGAACAGTTCCCTACTAAAACACCCTTCTCATACCAGACACAAGACCCGAATCCTGACCCTTCATTATCCCAAATTTTACCCATAATTAATTTCAGTTTTCTGAGATCCTGAGAGCTCTTAAGCAGTGATAGTTTTTTTATTTTTTTGAATGCCATTAAATTTATTTTATTTTTATAAGTATTAATATTTTTGTGACATTCACTCTTTTTACCTAGGAGATTTGCATTTTATCTTGTCTTCAGGTCTTGCATTAAGTTATTTGAAACTTTTGCAGTTTTTTCACATTTGCAGTTTCTCCTTTAATTTTTTTTTATATAGAAAAAAAATCGATAAACTAATCCCTCCAGCTGTATCAACCTAGCTAAGAGTTTTAGGAAGAAATGCTAATGACAAGAACCTCAGGAACTGTAAAAGAGTTGGTAGGAAACATTACTTGTCTAGGGGTCAGTTATAACTACTCAAATTCTGCTATATAGGAAACAATTTACATCACTAAATATAAAAGGCCAACTCTTCTCTCATTAAAATGGAGAAGTCACCAATCCAAAACGATGCCTAGATGAGTAAATAAATTAAAATTCTGGCTAAAAAGCATGGAAGAATATTAGATATCATAAATATTTATGCATTATAGCTTATTTATTCCCGGCTCTGTAATTATTTCAGTTTAAAAACTGCATTTCCAGCTGCCCTTTCTATAATAAGGTAGAAGATGAATACCCTCCAAGGACAATATTAAGGCTTAATTACAAGTTATAAAACATGCTTCCAGGTGAAGTCACAATACTCATCTCTCTTCTCATTAGTGACAAATTATTGATATACTTCAAAGCGATGTTATGACAACGTCCTCAAGATCATGCCTAAATTATTTCTATGAAAAATATATTTATGAACATACCATTTTAAGACTATATTACATGGCTACAAATTGGAAAAGTCTATATATATGTATGCATACACCTGTGTATATAGGTATGTTTTCCAATTATCATTAGAATTATCTGATGGGATGCTTTGATTTTTCTTGTAGAGTATGGTGAACACTCTGGATTGGGTAACTTAGCCATCATTTCATTCTTTTTCAAAGAGTAAATTAGGTTCTATGTATTAAGTGGTTCTAACTATAAATTTGTCCAGAATTTGAAAGGTAGAGGTACATGAAAAGAAAAGGCCTTCTACTTGCTCTTTTGGACATGTTTTGATTTTTCCTTCTTGTAAGAAAAATTTTGTTAACACGAAGATTCTCTGCAACTACATTCCATCTTTCTGGGTATCATAAGATAGGTAGAGTAGTAGCAACGGTTTTTTGATTAAATTCTGTATTGCAGTTATGAGCATAGACTTTTTTCAAGAAATCAAATTGGTGGTCAGAGTTGCTTCCCCGGTGGGTCAGTTCTGGAAGACATTCATGGAGTTTGAGGCCAAGAGTCTCTTCCTCTAGTCCTTCCAATAATTTTGTACAATAATTAGCCAAAGTCCCTAATCCTTTGTTTGATAAATTTATTCCTGCCATGTTTAGACCTCACTCCATGCAGCGTTTTATTGTTATTATTGTTCTTAAAATTTCTTAATGCTATGTTTTATTTTAGCAAGTTGATCTCAAGTTTCCTAAGGGCTAATCTCTGCCACTTCTTATTTCCTTTAGATAAATAACTAGGCTCAGATTCAAGTGTACTCTAAATATACAGGTAGAAACTCTTACCCAGGAGGTAAAAGCTAACACACCAAAGTAATTATAAAATGTTTCTAATTAATACAGGAAGTAACCTGATAACTGTACAAAAATAATTTTAATGGTTCTAGAACACGTAAAAAGAACTTTAAGCCAAATGCATTAGTATGGGTACACTTGCCACAGATTCTGTGAGAGTCTAACACATTGCTCTGCTGTTTGGCAAGAAATATGGACTCAGTGGTGTACTACACTAAATGAAGTAGAGATTTGAGAAATCCAATTGTACAATGAAAAGAAAAGCATCCAAAGTTAGGCTCAGAACCTCGTTGAAGGGATTTATTTTGTGCTCATATATTTGTTAAATATGTCATCAAGATGATCCAGAAGTCACTCCCTTCAGCAAGATTTTGTTGCTGTAGCTATCCTCAGCAAGATGGAAACAAAAGGTCTGAATATTACTATTGAAATGGAATATTTGATTACAAACAAGGTTATTTAATCCCAGAATTACAGGGGACAAGTATTACCACTTAACCACCACTAACTAATGAGTCTGATCATCATAATTGGTATCTGGGAGACAGTGGTAAATATAATACCTTTACATGCAGTCATTTTTGCTCTTACCTAACTGATCATGTTTTCACTAGGATTGAAATATGCGATAAGCCTACTAAGGGGATGCTTGATTGTAAAACTAAAAATATGAAATTCAAATTCAGTTTTGAACTGAGTCCTGACTTGAGTCACTACAATGAGTAATCAAAGACTTTGATCTAATTATTAGATCTGAATCATTTCACAGAATTGGCCCCTGGAGTGATGGGGAATCTGGATATCTTGATTAAAAAAAGCACACTTTTAAACTGCCATAAATATATTCTTTAATTTTTCTACCAACATTCCCTAAATTGGTCCAAGTCCATCTACAAATATGAATGTGTACTGCGGATAAAATAAACAACTGGATGCTAGTTCTGAGTCAATGCCAATTCCCAGGTGTCAGAATACAGTTGTAGTATACTAGTCAGAGGAATACCTTATGGAAGCCAGGTGATAGTGATTTGGCCGAATTAAGGTAACAGAAATGTCTGTGTCTCTTTGAGTTTTATTTTAACTATAGATCATGTCTCCCTGATTCTTAGCATGCTTCATAACTTTTGATCATATTTCAGATATCATTGTACCTTACAGAACTATACAATCTAATATACATATATATATACACACAATATATGTGTATATATATACACACACACATATAAGTGCACATATGTGTATGTGTCAACATTCTTTCCTCTAAGAAGCTAGAATGAGGGACTGGTCATGGTGACCCTATCAGGAGTTGAGCTTCTTTGAGTCTGGGCAGCAGTTTAAGCAGGGCTTTAGAATATAAACACCAGGAAACCAGAGGAAAATCTCTTTGAATTTCAGCTCAGTTCCCAATTTCTTCTACCTCTACTGTGTTAATATCTTTGATTGTACTGAAGTTTGAATTGGATTTGGTTTTCATTGCAACTTCAGTTAGATGGCTTACCTCACTTTTCAAAGGCTTTAAAAATGAGTTCAGGCCTTTTCGTCCAGGAGCGCTATTTAACTAAACATTATGAAACTAACTGATTGACCTTAAAGCAGTGAGAATACAAATAAGTTGGACTTTGAAACTGTAAGGCCACAAGGATGCTAGCTTTAGAATCTGCTAGCTTTAGAATCTCAAGAATATATATGGATCATGAAACTTTGAGACTGAGAAATCAGGGACTGTACAACCTCAAGGCTGAGATTGTGAAAGTACAGGTTAAAAGATAATAGCTGGACTGTGAGACTGCAATACCATATGAGACTTACAGATTGTTGGATGTTGATGGTGTGTGACAGACACAGATTTCACAAGACTGGGAGACTATGAGATCACATGATTCATTCCCACTGTGTAGCCGTGTCCTCAGTCTCCACTTTGTAAAATTCGCATGTAGGAGAATTACTTGACAGAGAGCATTGTCTTGCTTTGGGTGTTACTCTAGATTAAAATACAACACACCTACAACTGATTGTCCAATGTTTTCTAATCTGAGCAAAGAGTATCCTTCTATGGTAGGCTTGCTCTTCTGCCTGCCCAGCACCCAAAATTATCATCTGGCCTCAAGTATAAAAGGTTCTATATTTCTTGCTCATCTAGGAATGGTTTATTCTTATGCAATTCAGTTCTTTTAGATTTCTTCATGTCCATAGCTCTTTAATGGTTTTATGATTTTTAAAAATGATCTAGTTTCTTATTTTGGCAGTATGAAGACTTTCATGTTCATTTATTTCCTAATTGTTACAGACCTGTATGTTTTAATATTTGATAGCTGTGTTAATCAGGGTTTTCCAGTAATACAAGTGTTTTTTTATTTTGTTTTATTTTTGTCTCTGTTTTCTCATTATTGCTCTTTTATCTTTCCTGAAAAAAAGTTAATATTATTAATAAATGACTAACATGATATATAACAAGAACACTTCATATGATGTTTTAAACATTATTTTGGCACATACCTAGCTGTTCCTAAAACTAAACTTTCTTTGTAACTGAGAGGGGCCTATAAAATAGCAAAAATATCCAGTTAATACACAAACATTCTGGGGACTCATCTTCCCAAGGCAACCTGGGCTGGAAGCCCGATGTGGGGCTTAGACCACTTCTCATTCAGGAGAACCTTTGCAATTGTGATTATACTCCCATTTGTGGGTCATCTATCCAAGGGCATGTGTCTTGACTATACAGTGTATTTGCATCTCTTACCTATCTCATTGTGGTTCCTTCTTATATCTTTAGTTGTAGAATATATTTTCTGCTAATCTTCAAGTCATTCTCATCAATAGTTGCTCTTAAATGGTTAATTTTGGTGTGCCTATGGGGGGACGTGAGCTCAGGGTCTTCCTACTCTTCCATCTTGGCTACTCCTCTCAATTCTGAATGAAGTTATAAATAAACAAGCCTGTACATGCAAACCCATCTTGCCACAAAGAGAATCTCAGACTCTGTAGGCCAGAACAGTCCAGCTGAATCCCCAGCCACTGCATGTGTCTCCACCCCCTAGGAAAGATCAAAGCAGTTCCTAATACTAACAGCTGAGGCCCTCTATTTTTTTTTTAATCTATTTTTCTTTATGTTTGTCCAATATTTGCCATTTTTTTTTGTCTCCCTTACATGCACGTATGCCAGGGAAAGAATCTGTTGACTATGGTTGTATTTGTCTACCTTGAGACCTTTGCTTTTCTAAAATTTTATTTTATCTGTATGATTTCCCAGATAAAATGCATCCCAATGGCGTAGTTACCACTAGGAACTCAACGTTCTACTAACACTATACAGTACATACTTACAAATATTCTATAGTCCAAACTCACAACAAGAGATTATTATATAAAATAAATGAAGTACATTAAAGGCTGTTAGGGGTGAAATTTTTAAGGAACATTTTATCTCTTTGGTAAAAGTCATTAAACATCATAACAAATACATTTTAATTATTCATGGTAAGTGTGTTCCAGAAAAACACAAGGAATTTATTAATCTATTGATTTGTTCCAAGAAGAAAATCATGATGGTGCCAGACTAATGTATATCACTTGCATGGAAATTATAGAGCATGAACCAACAGTGAGATAGGAAGAACATCTGTGATCACCTTCTTAAGAAATGCATTTTAAGAAGCAGACCTGAGACTAGTTCCCTTCACATTTTCATGTACTCTCATATCTTCAGTATGCAGTGATTCTGAAAGCTGAGAATCTAATGTAAATGGTGATTGGCTAGATGAGGCAGTATCACTAGAAGAAAAGGGACCTAGTAGCTAATTTTAGTCAAATACGGAGCTTTATTTTCCTCATCTACGATCATATTTTGTTGCACACATAAAATATTTACACTAACTCCTCTCCAGGACACTCTTTTCCACTAGATACTCTGTTTATCCTCCAAGACTTACCTCCTGTTGCCCCAGGTAATAGTCTCAAAGTTTAAATATAAAATTATATCCCTATTTAAACCAATAATCTCTATGGCTTGAAAGACAAAGACCTAAATCTTTAACCTGGTCATAGTTCTAGCCCTTATTTACTTCTCCACCCTCATCTCACACCATGTGCCTCTTGGCACCACATACTCCAGCCACATGGGCCTGTTTTTCATTCTTGTAGCGTGTTGAGCTCTGTTCTACCACATAACCACTACCTGTGTTGTTCTGAATCTGAAAAATTCTTACACCACCTCTGCTCTAAGATTCTTCAGACCTCAGCTTAAGTTTTAATCATGTAGGGATGCCCTTCCTGACCTCCAAGTTTAAGTCAGTAATCTCATAAGACTGAGGCTTTACCAGCATAATACATAGCAGTTTGTATTATACATCATTTAGTGATTACTTGGTTATTTTTTCTCTTTTCCTTATAGAAACAGGGTCATATATCTTTGCTCAACACTGACTCTTTCATGCATAACATGTCTGTTACACATATAAAAAATGTTCAACAAATATGTTTTGAATAAAGAGATGAATGTATTAATTTATACTTTAAAAGGTTTTGCGTAACAAATTCCAAAACAGCACTAGGTGGTAGAGTAAATTTGTTTGCTATATATATAGCTAGGACTTTTTAAAGAAATATCTTTGATTAGTATGCATCTTAAGTAACAAGTGATGAATTGTTATAGTAATGAAAAAGAAATGCTTGAGATTTTGGAAAAATCGATAAAAAATAAACAAGAATATGTTATTACTCACGACAACTTTAATAGATGTAGAGGATAGGAATAATGAGTGGCTATGCACCTGGGTATTGGGGCCAATGTAATTTTAATGACAAGATGTTATACCTTAGACTAAGAGATTCAAAATAAAAATTTCCTCATGAATGATAACTTTGTGGAATGAAACTGTCTATATCTGCTGAAGGCAGCATGTTTTTCTCACTTACCAAATTCCTGCAACTCATTCTTGTAAAAAATGAAGGGTCTGGCTCAAAGTCTCAGCATATTGTAGGCCCTTCATAATTTCTGAATTTATCCATTAAACAAATCTAGAGCAAGAGATACGTCATTCTTGTTCTTGATAACAAGCAGATGTTCAGAGCAGCTTGTGTCCAATTATGATACAAATATTTAAAATCTGCATTGAAATACAGTCTTCACTCTTTGTAATCAGAGACAAAGATGAGTGTGCTTTTTCATAGAATTTATTTTAATGATGCTTTAATGGATAGCACAACCTACAATGAATAAATTAAATGCTGACAAGTGGCATAAAATCCAAAGATGAACTATCCTGCCATACTCCACAACGAGGGTTTAGTGGTTGCCTTTTATTCACACTGCTTCTTAATACCACTTAACCACAATGGTCACATCAACCACATATCACCTCCAATGCTTTTCTAAATTATATTATGAAATAAATGGCTTATAGTAGAATCTCTCATAGAAAGTAACAAAATGTTATGGGATAAATTAAGTTACATTGTGGGAATCATATCCATTACCTAGTGATGGGATTTTGGACATGCCACCCCAAAATTTGGCATCTTGGCATATTGAATATTTTAAGCTGAAGGAGTCCGAGAAAAAATGTCAGAAGAAGGAAGGTCATTCTAACTTTCACTCTGCCCTTCTCTTCTGAAGCAGATCATAAGACCCTCATGTGATATATGTCCTCTCTATACCCAGAGGAGAGGAGCATCCTTATCTCTGAAGACAGAAGGATACTGAGAAGAATCTGAACAAACAGGCCTTGCTAAGTTTCCCACAGTTTACTACACCTACCTCATACTCTTTGCCCTATCATATTTCTCCATGACTGTCCATTCTTTGTCAAACTTAGCATTAAAATACTCAGGTTTAACTGTTTCTTTGGATCTTTATTTCCTTGTGAAAGCTCCCATGTACATAAAATATATATTAAATTATTTTTTTGCTATTTTCCTGTTAATCTGTCTTGTTGGTTTAATTTTCAGGCCCACCCAAGGACCCTAAAATGGTTGAGAAAAACTATTTCCTCCCCTACACTAAGAAAACAAAAACAACAGAATTTACAAATACATAGCAAACACACAAAAGTCTTTATTATCTACATGTTAGATTCCCTGTCATTCCTCTGAAAAAGTTTGGGTGTGCTTATGTGAGTCTATGTGTGGTGTGTGAGTAGGTTATTATACATGGACTTTCTGGACTTCATAGCAACAATTCTAAAAGGTTATCAGTTTAGGATTCCCTTTACCTAGCATTTTGTCGAAAGATTGTCATGTGCCTAGCAGAAAGCCTTAAAGGCAGATGCTCAATAAGTAGTTATACACTTGTATTTTCTAAGACCCTGGCTTATTGATTGTATTCTCATTCCATAATTTACTCATAAAAAACAGATTTCCATTTAGAATAAGGTGAATTACTTAAAAGCGAAAACTACTGAGTTTCTAAGGAAGGATCACCTTCATCAATCCTGATTTATTTGATGATCTTTTATTTCATCCAGTATGCATACTTTTGTAAGATTGTTTCATTTATCGAACAAGTTCCAGAATCAATATTAATTAATTGAATAATTAATTTACCAATTAAACTTCCTTAAGAATTAATGAAATGAATAAAATCTGTTTTTTTCTTGTTATGTAGTTATTTTTGAACTCTAGAGAATAATATCAGTTCTGTTAGATCCTAAGAGTTTGAAACATTAGAATAATATCAGTTCTGTTAGATCCTAAGAGTTTGAAACATTTTGTAACCTTATTTAATATTATAATTGTCCCATCCACTAACTTCTTAAAAATGTTTAATGTTTTTTTTACAGAAGATTAGTGATATATATGAAGAGCAGACTATATTAAGATAATGGTCAGGTAGAACTTTTATATCTAATAATGATAAAAAGAAGTCTGTTACTTTATTAACCTATTATTATTAGTTAGCTTCAAACTAATGTCAATAATTAGTCTATTTATTGGAACAGATGACTCCAGATTAATTAGTCATTTTTGTCTGTCTATTTATGAGAGAAAACGTTTAACCTTGTTAACAAGCCTTTCGTGTAGACATTTTCATATCTATATTCATAAATAAATAAATTATTTTTATATTTTAATCTTTTACAATAGAAACATAAAGTGGAAGCACTAATAAATTGATGTGCTAATTGTTCCACCATTTATAAACATCTGATGAACTTTCTGCCATAATACCTATACTACCTTGTGTTAATAATATTATGCTATAGAAACATTTATAAAAAAAGAAACATGTTTATAATGTTTCTTTAATTTGTAAGAAAATTCAATACTTCTATGCACTTAAGAAGTGTCTGCATATAAAATATTTGAATAGAAGACAATAACCGAATCACTTCTGAGATTATCACCCTCCTAATACATAAGAAAATCTTCAGAAAAATGAGATAAACTACTAAAGACTTAACTTCTAAGAACAATATGACTGGCAAAAAAATCATTAACCTGTGAGTGTTCTTAGCATCTGTTTTCCTCCTCAACCTATTCTTAGGTATTTTGTGCAGCTTATTAGGAACAATAAGAAAAAGAAACAAAGTGGGAAATTTGCTTCAGAATAGGATAGAAATTACTTTGGAGGGCTTGAGGAAAAGCGACGTGATATGAAAGAAAAAGACATATGAACTGGATAACAGATTTTTCATATGGCTGTTGAACTCTGAGGGGAAAACTTCACCATGTAGAGAAAATTGAGTGGGTGAGATTTTGAGAAAAGTTTTAAAGATACTTTTCATGGATTAAAATTTTTTCACCCTGATTTCCATGTCCTCAAGAAATGATTTAAAGATTAAAATGAGTTTCAACTAAATTTTCTTTGCTGATTTCTGCTTTTTTGAAAACTACATTATTTAGAGACTTTGCTAGCTGAGTAGCCACTTATATTTTGGTTACATGTGCTGATGTCTATAATGCAAACTAGACATTTCACTTCATCAAAATGCCAAACATTTTCAGGGGGGTGAAAAATAGGTTAATATTTTTGCCTAATTTTTTTTATATTAAGATGATTTTATCAATGTACTTTCTTTATTAGAAATAAAATTTAAGTAAAAGTGCTGCTGATGGTCTCACATTAAAAAATTAAATCACAGTATGACAGAATGGGAAAAAATTAATCATAGACGAATGCAATGGAAACAGGAACGTTAAAATCTGTTAAATATTTTAAATAAAAGCTGTTATAGATAAGAAGCTAAGAAAATATCTATATTAATATTTATCTGATCTATACATCTGTCTACTTTATTCATCTATTTATATAGGTTTATAACAGAATTTTTTGAACGTGCAAATATCTGGAAAACCCTGAATGTTTTGTAATAGAGGAATGGTTAAATAATATATGATAATACAAAACAGTATAGAAGGTTTTAAAAGTGGGTTAGATCTTTATGGATGTATCAGAGACATATCTATGATTTGTTGTTAAATTTTAAAAATCAATGTTTATAGTCATGTGTTTAAAATGATTTGGTTTTTAATTTTCAAGAAAACATAACTTGTATATGTTTATGTAATTTAATTCATTTTTTAAAGAATAGACAATTGTATATATGAAAACATACCAAACTATGAGTACTTTTAATTTCAGGGAGTTAAATGAGTAAAAATTTATCACCAATGTCTTGTTTATAAGCTCCATAGAGAGTTTGAGTCATAACTAACATTCATTTATTTACTTTGTAAAATTCAATAAAATGAGGGGGAATCAACGTACTTCAGACATTCAAGAATTTGTAGTTGTTTTAGAAAACATTGCTTAATTATAAGGGTATTTAAGCTAAGTACGCTTTCTCCAAATTTAAGTGGCTTTAGCAATCCATGTTACTTTATAGCATCAAACAGTAAATATCTGTCAGTACTGGTTAGATTATGTGCTTAAAGATAACTTCCTTTCTGACTGCATGATTCTGGTGGAATTATGCTTTAGCCAAGATCAAGTTTTATGATTATCTAATTCTTTTCAAACACCAGACATTCTGTATTTTATAGGGATAGCAACTTCCAATATTTTGAATATAACAGTGTCCCCTATTAAATATTGGAACTGTAGAATAAAAGCCAATAGAGAAAATGAGGTACTAGCTAGAAATTTACTTTGTAATTGGAGTGACCTTATAATTTATGGTCAGAAAGTGAAAGAGAGGTAGAGCTATTTTTTCTTCTTTTTCCTCTGTTGGTAATTGTGAGCAGATACCTTGTCTTCCCAGATACAGATAAGTTTTAAAGCTATCTGTTGTTTCCTTCAGTCTTCTGACCCTAGGCAGTTGTTCTACCTTTCTTTGGCAGTAAAATTGAAAATTAAGGTTGTCACATAGACTTTTTTCTTCTAAGGTTTTGTAATCACAGAATTTACTATTTCTCTCTTAAGTCAGTCCCTAACTGATTCAAAAAACAAAAGTGGAAGCAAATAAACTAGTCTGTGCCTATTGCACTAATCCTGGTAGGAGAAGTTGATAATAGGGAAATGGCACTGAAGGTCATATCCAGGAGATATTTGAGAGTAGAGCCAAGAGGATTTCGTGATGAACTAAATGTAGGGTTTGAGGAGGAAAGTAAGGATTACTCTAAGGATAACTCTAAGGTCCCATGGAATGCCTACAAATGTCATAAAGAAGAAATCATCAGATCTCTTCACATCACAACCAGTGATGTAGTGGAATAAACAATAGCGGTGTTCTCAATGCAATGTGAAGAAAGTTCCTCCAAGGAAGAGAATGATTAACTGAATCAAATGTCGCCTTTAAGTCAGTAAAGATGAAAACTAATCAGAAACATGAAGAATAATAGATTTAAATAATGGATTTAAAAACACGAAGACATAGGTATACTTGACAAGAACAGTTTTAGCGAATTGCTGAGGATTAAACATGGAAAAGGAGTAAAGGAGATCACCTGCCTTACCTCTAGGCTCAGTTGTATGGAGATTGTGGAAGGAAAAAATAAAAACTGTCAGAATTTGAGAGAGCTGAAGGGAACACAAGTGCCTTCAAGTGAGAGCAAAATTTCTGTTAGAGTGAGAAAGTTATGGGTATGATCAGAAAACAGTTTGAGGATGAATATTAGAAGGCAAACAGAAAGCAATTCCAGAGTTGGGAAGGGATAAAATAAAGAGACAGAACAGGTATTTCAAGACTCATACAAAGGTTGGTGCAGAGGATAAAGGATAACCTAAGAGTCTTGTCCCTCTTCCGTAGACTGATATGAAAAAAGAAAATATATAATGGCGCCCTGAAAATGGGGTCATCTAAACATACATATTTTAATGTTATGTACAATTCCCAAGTGTATTTCCACCTGTTCTTTATACCAATAATGATCACAGCTGGATTCTGGTTATTCTCTTTTCACAGTGTTTGTCCCACAAACCAATCATCTTTCAAGTATCCCATAGATTTCCCAGAAGAGAGAATACATGTTACTTTCTCTCTGAGTGATTGCTTCTGTTATGGCACTTTCTCACTGGTGCAGAGCCAGAGCTGAGGGAAATGGCTGCTTGTATTGTTCTTCTTTTGGGAGCCAAATGGAAAATAACAGCGTTTCTAAACACCTGTTTTGAGATTTCTCCAGTTACAGAAAATAGTTGAGCATGATACAGATGAGCAGTGAGAACAAACTTAACCCTTAAAGAATAATACAGTGGTACTCAACTGTGAAGCAAAATTAAAACAAACAAAAATTGCTTGGATTTTTTAGGAGTAGGTACATTGAATGTTAAATAAAACATTTCCTAATCTACTTCAGTTGCCTATAACCAAGGATGCCATCTGTTACTTGATGTGTGACTTTTCTCTTTTCTTAGACAGAGTGATTAGAATAAATACATCTATGTAAACTTGTTGTGGTCTGATTAACCAAGATTTCCATAAGACCTTGAATTAAGGTGGAGAGTGGAAGAAGGGACAGAATTTAACTACCTATTAATCTCTAGTGAATACCTTTGTGAATCTTCTGTAAACAGATTGAGTAGCACACAAATATGCAACACTATTTGAAAATGTATGTCTAATGAATACAATAAAAATACAATTTAAAAGCTTAATACATAGACATTTTTACCAATATGTTTTCTCCCTAAAACCACATCTAAGAATCTGATATTTTCATGTTAAAAAGCTTTAAAAGAAACATATATTAAGCTGTTTAGCGGCATCTTCTTTTCTGCAACATCATAGTGACCATGACCTTTTTAAAGAGAGAAACCGTGGATGCTGATGGAAGGTGGAATCACTAACCAGACATGTAGCACCGTAAATATGAGATGCTCCTCTATTGCCTCATCTTACCTATTATTAATTCAACTTGCAGAATCTCCTGAATTTACCAAAGTATGCAGTAAAGCAAATTCATATCAAATCACTTTGTAGCAAATGAATCCAATCACCCACACCAGTCTTAAATTCACACAGACTAAGCTACTGCCATTTAAAGATGTGATTGAATCAGCTGTCTTCAATCCTGGCTGTTCTTTATAAACACAGACGCCAAGGCCCTACCCCCATGTGTACCAAATCAGAGTCTCTGGAGGAACCTCATGATCAGTATTTTATAAATCCCTGTTAGTGATAGGGCCCGAATGCACACTGGAGTTGGAAAATGCTGAGGTAAGTGATGTGAAAAAGTTGCTCTTGCTTAAATATATTCTGAGGAAAAAAACAAACAAACTTGCAATGATACATGTAAGACATCTTTCTTTTGGTTAAAATATTAACCAATATTCAAAAAAAATATAATTAACCATTTTGAAGCACTGACACCTGAGCTGGAATTAGTTTATTAAATCCTTTATTATCTGACAGTTTCTTTGGGGTAGCAAGGTGGGTTACAGGTAGTGTAGGATGAAGAGAAGATACCAAATATGATTGTGAAGGCAGAATAGCACTGCAGGCAAATATTGCACTTTCAAAATTGCTAAAGAAAGGGGACGCACTCCACCTAACATTCAGTTGCAACAATGCTTGGTTGACTTCATTATAAATACATTTTCAGATGAGAATAATGACCAGGAAAACTAGGGAGGAAGGACAGCCTTCAGGTTGAAATATTTCCTAAGGCATGTATTGAAGCAGAATTAATTACTATGCAAGTGATTTCCTCTTAGTCATGAACATGTTGTAGTTATTCTCAGTAATCAAAAATCACAAAACTCTGACGGTATGATGGACCCAGGTAAATGGGATGGAGTGCTACTGGTAATTTGTCAAAAAACTTATGCCACATTTCTTCACTGAGTTATGAAATACTCTTAAGCTGAGGCAATATCTACAGGAGACTGTGTGGGGAGACGTGAAATGAGCCTGAAAATTTGTCATCCACATCTAACCCTGTTGGTAAATTCTGAAATTCTGTGATTATTTTTGTCATTATTCTGTTAAACATTGCCCTCTTTTTTATATTAAAATGGAGGCAATTTTATGAAGACTTATATTTCTCTTCACTAGCTCAATATCGTGAACTAACTGTAAAATCTTTGTTTGTGTTAGAAGAGATTGGGTAAGGTTTGAGCACCTGATAGGAATAAAAAAATACATAAACACCAAAAATAAAGAGAGAAGACTACTATTTTTTATATTAATATTTACTGTTGAACTGGTCTTTTTTTCTTGGACAGTACAACTAATAACATGCATTTCTTCTGCCTTCCTAGAAGAAAAGTAGAAATTTGGTCACTGCTAGTGTCTAGGTCCCCACTATTTAGACTCCTCAGACATCCTTTAACATATGGCTTTCCTATTCCCATCTCATTTACAATGATGATATGTGATTCTAACAAAAATTATCTGAAAGAAAGCTAATAAACTGATTACCTTGTTGGGACAAAGATAGATTTTATATTTTGCTTTGTGTATTTAGGTATCTGTGGTTGTATAATATTTGTGAAAGAAAAGTAAATAGTTTTCCTTAGATAAAAGCAAAAAATATAATTATTAATTTGACATTGTCTGTGGGATTTAAAGGAAAAACTAGTATAATACCCTGAAACTTGTTTAATATGCCTTGCACTGGAATTTGGCCTCAATTTGTGAAACGGTGGATATGGAGAGAACAAAAAAGCCCACACAGTTCAGCCCAGAGGCATATATTTTTCTCTGAGCTAACAGATTGTTTTCAGAAGCCATGGCACAGGCTGCCAGGATTCTTGCTCTGCATTCTGTGCCATTCCTTGCAGGGTCAGTGAATAACAAAGTTTCCCCCAAGCATTATCTAATCATGGGTGAGGCTTCTAGCTTTATTGCAGTCACTGTACTGGATGATAGGGTATGACTCATATTGGCTCAGCTTCCCTGGACTGGTAAAACATGAGTTGGAGGGAAGTGTTAGTCTGTGAATCTCACTGCAAAAGGCATATCTCTCTTTAACCAGACTTTTATTTGTGTTTGCATATACATATCTGGGGCCAAGAATAAATCAGTATTAGTTTAGATTGATCAAAAATCATGGTTTATATGCACACTTCTAAACTTAGTCCAAAAAATCAGTCTTCAGAGATATTCAAGACCCTAAATAACACAGGAGCTTATTTTCAAGATGAATGGTTGAATTTGATAGCTTTTTTAAAAACTAATTCTAAAAATGTTAGTATAAAATTTGAACTTGAAATTAGAGACCAAAACATGAGAACAGTGGTTTGAGTTAATATTATCATTTTCTGAATATTTGAAAGGCATATGAGTATAATTCTGATTTGAGCAGATTTTGGCATGGATTTTTACTGTTTCTTGAAGCATATTTTTAAAATTATTTTAGGCCCTAGATGATCTATTGTAACTTTATCACAGACAAAATTAGCCCCAAATCTAAAATTGTCTAAATTTTTTTTTCCATACACGAATTAATCATTATTTCTACACCTTCAGTGAATGAGGCTGTGGGAGTCTGACATTAAACTGGACGTTTTCTAGCTCCTTAATCCTGTGTAACATGACCCATTTGCACTTTCTTCAATATTCCATACATTCTCTGTTTTTTGAGAAATCACCCATTTCAAAAAAAAAAAAAGAAAATCACAGTAAAAATAAGCTCAAATAATAAAATGGTCTAAACAAATTTATTTTAAATTGAATGTAAAATATTATATAACTTATATAATAATAATACAATTGTGGAATAATGATGTCTTTTTTGGAAGTCATTGATAATCTTACCAGTGAAAGATTTTTCTATCGTATTAGTAAGTTTTATACATGTTATCAACATGGGTTTCTTCACAATTTGAACATAATGCATGTAGAAGCTAAATTTTTTTCTTGGTGCTCTTGTGTTAGTCAACTTAGGCTGCCATAACAAAATGCCGTGGAATGAGTGGCTGAGCAGATATATATTTTTCTCAAAATTCTGGAGGCTGAAAATCCAAGAAGCTTCTGGCAGGGTTTGGCTTCTGATGAGGCTCTGTTACTGGCTTGCATATAACCACCTTCTTGCTGTGTCCTCAAATGGCTGAGAATTTCCCAAACCTGGGAAGAGATTTGGACATCCAAGTTCATGAAGCTAATGGATTACCTCATTATTTTAATTAAAAAAATCTTCTCTAAGACAAATTATAATGAAACTATCAAAAATCAAAGACAAAGAAAGGATCTTAGAAACAGAAAAAGACAAAAAGACTGTAACCTACAAAGGAACCCTCATTAGGCTATCAGTGGAATTCTCAGAAAAAAATCTTACAGGCTAGGAAAGAGTGGAAAGATATATTCAAAGTGCTCAAAAGAAAAAAATATGGCCAACCAAGAACATTCTATTTGGCAAATCCTATCCTTCAGAAAGGAGGAAAAATAAAAACTTTCCCAGACAAAAAAAAGCTGAGGAAGCTTGTCACCACTACACCTGCCTTAGAAGAAATGCTGAAAGTAATTCTTCACACTGAAATAAAAAGACACTAATTAGTAACCTGAAAACATATGAAAATATAAAACACACTACTAAAGGTAAATATATAGTCTGATTCAGAAAACTCTATTCTGCAATATGATAGTGTGTTAATCTCTTAACTATAGTGCAAAGATTAAAAAAAGTATTAAAATATAATATAATTTGTTAATGAATTCACAATATACAAGGAGGTAAATTGTGACATTAAAAACATAAAGTGGGGAAAGAAGTAGTTTTTGTATGAGACTGAAGTTGAGTTGCTATCAGCATAAAATAAACTGTTGTATCTACAAGGTGTTTTACATAAGCCTCATGGTAATCAAAAAGCAAAAACCTATAGTAGATTCACAAAAGAGAAAGAGAGAGGAATCACAGCACACCACCAAGGAAAATCACCAACCCACAAAATTAGGCAGCAAAAGAAGAAAAATGGAATACTAGATCTACAAAACAGCCAAAAAACTCTTAATAAGATGGCATTAGTGAGTTCTTACATATCAATAATTAATCTAAATGTAAATGACAGTATTTCTCCAATCTAAAGTCATAAAATGTCTAAGTGGATAGATTAAAAAAAGAAGACCCAACTATGTGTTGCCTACATGAGATTCACTTACTATATAAGGACATGCATAGGCTCAAAGTGAAGAGACGGAAAATATATGCCATGCAAGTGGAAATCAAAAAGAGAGTGGGGTTACTTACACTTATATCAGACAAAAGAGACTTTAAGCCAAAAATGGTAGCAAGAAACAAAGAAGGTCATTATATAATGATAAAAGGGTCAACTCATCAAGAAGCTATAAAGTGTTTAAAAATATTCATCAAACATCAGAGCACATAAATATATTAAGCAAATACTAACAGATCTGAATGGACAAACAGACAACAACACAATAACAGTAAAGAAACTCAATACCTCACTTTCAGCAATGGATAGATCATCTTGACATAAATACAACAAGGAAAAGATGTATTTGAATCATACTTTAGGTCAAAGGAAACTAACAGATATAGAGATAACATTCCATTCAACAGAAACATAATACACATTCTTCTCACATGCACACAGAATATTCACAAGTATATCAAATGATAGGCCAAAAATAAGTCTTAAAAGTCTTAAGAAAATTGAAATCATACCAAGTGTCTTTTTCAACCACAATGGTATAAAACTAGTAATCAACAATAAGAGAAAAACTGGAAAATTTACAAACGTGGAAACTAAACAACACACTTCTGAACAACCAATGAATCAAAGAAGAAAACAAAAGGTAAATTAAAAAATATCTCAAAACAAATATAAATTAAAAAACAGCAAGCCCAAACCTATATGATACTGCAAAAACAGTTCTTAGGGGGTAAGTTTATTAATAAGTTCTGGACATCTAATGCACAGTATTGTGATTATAGTTAATAATATGTTATTATACACTTTAAAGTTGCTGATACAAGATCTAAAATATTCTCACCACAGAAAATAAATAAGTATGTGACCTGATGGAGATGTTAGCTAATGCTACAGCGGAATTTGTATTGCAAAGTATAAATGTAGCAAATGAACATTTTATATGCCTTAAACTTATACAATGTTATATGTTGATTATATCTAAATTAAAATAAATTAGTGTGCTATGTGTGTGCATGAATCCAAAACCTGTTTTCTTACCAGATATCACTTTAGTGTTTTAACACAGATATTTAAAATTTTTGTCACATTTGTATCTTTGAATTATCTTTCTCATTGGCAATGTACAGCGCTAACACATTGTGTAGCAAATGATTAAAAATATATACTTTTCAAGCCTCTATAAAATATTATTCAAAATTACGTTTTATTTTTGATTTGTGTGTTATTTTCTCAAAATATAGTAATCTCCTTTGTGATAAAGAATCTGCATTATAGAGATTCTCCATCATCCAATTCAGTGAAATAAATAATGCTTCATTATACTCATTAAATTGCATTAAATTAAATTGAGATGAAATCAATGTAATTTGCCATTTACCAAAGAAAGTTGTTTAACCTTTACTAAATGTTGTTGATTTTGCATAGGTAGTGAAATTGCTGAGGATTTTTTTCATACAAAACACCACCACATCCACCTTAAAAATTTATTTTAAATGTCACTTTTGCATTATTAAGAGGAAATAGACCCAACATTGCAAAAGTATTTTATACTGCAAGAAGATTTGACCAATACTAAGACCTCGGTTTTTACTAAGATTTTCATTTCTTCACTTTCATATATTTGTAAATATATGTAAATAAAAAATAATGTAAGTCATGTGGAGACCTTCAATTCATCTCAAGATAGATATTTTATGGACTCTGTTGATTATTTTTGTTGCAATAATTATTGATTTTCAGTGAGAATTTGATAATATTCATGATAATGGGCTCATCAGTGTTCCTTAGTAGCTGGTGAGTGAAGGACTATCTGTGTTTCCAACTGTGAGAACTTCTTAAATATCTTTTGAATAATGTTTGGGATAACAGAGGAAAATGAAAAAGTACCATCAATAAAAAGCTAAAAGGCTAAGGAAGCTAGCTAAAACTTCTCTTCAGAGCAATTATGATTGAAGTATTGAAATACAGACAAATAGGGGAAATTAATTCAGCTTCAGTTCAGAAAAAGCTTTTGCCTGAGGTTGATTTGATGTAATGTCCAGGCAAAGAATGAAGACATTTTCTGAGTATAGAAAAGATGGACAAGCAAGCAAACAAAATTCCAGAACCAACTAGAAGAGAATGTATTTTTTTTCTCCCAGACTCTCTTGTGTAGTGAAGCCAAATAATTATTCTAGGAATCTTGTTTTTATATAAGGTCAAGAGTTCATGTGTCATGAAATTGGACAAATAAATAGAATATGCTATGTGTTAAAAAAGAGAAGCAAAATATAAGATGGTTTTCAATAAAAATGATAATAAGTAGAGCTCATACACAACTAAGAATAATAACTAAAAGTCACCTGAAAGGAAATATATTCTGTGATTATTGAAATATGTGGAAAAGGTAATTTTTAAGAGAAAAAGAAACTAATGGTAAGAACACTGATATGTATAAGGCTAGGATACAAATGGAATACATACCATTTCACCTTAAAAATATTAGATTCAAATTCTTGGTGATCAGGAGACTTCTATCTAAAACATGGAGTGTATTATTAGTTTACAAGTTTCCTCAAAAAATTTTGATCAGAGGAAATCTAAGAAAAACTTAGCACAATTTTGTGTGTAGTCGGAAATGAGTTGCCCACATTTTTGATGGAGTACTGGGATAAATTTGTTCTGAGTCTAACAAAAATTAAGCTTTAAGATCTCTCACTTGTACTGGCCCTTTCAACGCCATGTACCCAATTTTGCACTTATAATTTTGTATTCTTGTAGAGAGTCCAACACTTTTATAGGCTTCAAGGCTCAAAAACTTAGATCCACTAGTGGAGATAGTATAACCTAGATTAAGGTAACAAACAGAAATAACAAAAACATTGTCATCATCATTGTCAAATATTCATGCTTTTTTTTTCTTAGTATTAACCTGTGACCATGTTAATAAGGCATTTCAAATCACTTATTTTCAAGGTGTCCTGCAATATCTTTTCAGTCTCTAAGAAAGAAAATGAGTTGCTGTTATTGCCTTTAGATCAGACTGAGAAATGCTCACCAAGAATTATTCACAAATAGCTGAACTGCAGCAACACTATTCATACTTTTACTGTTGAGCATCTATGGGATTCCCTCAATAAGGCATTGTTTTAAGAGAGTTTTTCTAACTTGGAGGAAAACACTGACAATTTTTCAATAAACAAGATGTTAAAGAAAGAAGTTAAATTTAACTTTTGATGCTACACTATATTTTTAGATATGTTGAGCAAATACCAAATGACAGTTATACCACCTCCTGCTGAAATGTGTGTGCATGTGTTTGTGTGTGTGTGTGCAGAGAGTGTGGAAGAGGGAAGGGAGAGAATGGTGAATGATAGTAGGATAGAGACTAAGGCAAGAGGGAAAAAGTCAGATCAGAGAGAGTAGAGATGGGAGTTCTCAGCTGCTGAGTTAAGATGCTGTTGTTATTGTAGGAACTCCAGAGGAAAGCACAGTCTTATCTGTCTCAGTATTTTGAGGTGTTTGGTCCCACAATCTTGATGCTGAATAGAATCTGCCTAGAAATTTGAGAATCATATTCAACAGAGTCTAAAGGAAAGTCCAGGCTATATGTCTCTCCTAGTTTTAGCAGTTATGTTAGTTCTTTGGGGCTGCTATAACAAAAATACCATAGACTGGCTAGCTTTAACAACAAACATCTATTTCTTACAGTTCTGGAGTCTAAGAATCCAAGATCAAGGCTCCAGCAGATTTGATGTTTGGTGAGGGTCCACTTCCTGATTCTTAGATGGCCATCTTTTGCTGTGTCCTCATAACATGTGTCTGTCACATGGTAGAAGGGACAAAGGAACTCTCTATGTTCTCTTTCATAAGGTCACTAATCCCTATGAGAGCTCTACCCTCATGACCAAATCATCTCCCAAGAGCCCCAGCTCCAAATACCATCACACTGGAGATTAGGTTTCAACATATGAATTTTGATAGGACACAAGCATTGTCTATAGCAGCAGTCAATA
Organism: Grampus griseus; assembly: GCF_964374135.1. Lineage (NCBI taxonomy): Eukaryota > Metazoa > Chordata > Mammalia > Artiodactyla > Delphinidae > Grampus > Grampus griseus. The sequence goes on from NC_138998.1 coordinate 93,075,203, forward strand.
CTTCTCACCAGATCCTATTCAGAGTCTGTTCTTGATCTGGATATAGAAATGAAGAAATCTATTTTAAAAGAGATACAGGTATTTTCTTGCATTCCTAAAAGGGTCAATTGCTTACATTCTTATGAATTAAAAAAATATGATTGTTTTGCATCCTTCTACATGCATTCTCATTACTGCTATTAATATTTTATTGTAAATGTCCTTACTGTAAATTCTGTAGTGAAGGAGGGAAAATGATAATAATTTTGTGTTACTTCTTTTACAAAATACGTAAGGACCTATTATTTCCAATGACATAACATGGAACTTTTGTTATTCTACAATATGCCTGTGACCTATATACATTCCACTTTACTTTCTGCTATTCATTATATATGTTAAATATTTATGCTAACTTTAAACTGTGTGCTTCCTAGAGGTGTTGTGCATTCCTACATTATATACCCTTTTTGTAATGCACCTGTGTAAATATTTTATATTTAAAAGACTGCCCCAAATGTATTTGTCCCTCAGATGATCTTTCCTGAGCCCTAAAGGAGAGATGCTTTTCTATGCTAGTAACCCTCTGCTTTGCATCACTCATTGCATAATTATTTTAATATATCTTTAATTATAGACATGTGTGTCCTAGTTTCACTATGACTAATTGATTATAAATGGACAAAGAGCAGAAGCTTGGTCTTAATTATCTTTCCATCTACTCTCACCCCACCTCCACTCTTATCCTCACCACTTCACTTCTGTCTGAAGATATTCAGAGGTGATATTTAACAAAGAATAGAAAACCAGCTACATGTTAAGTAATGCATTTTATCATTAGATCTATTAGGCATCCTTTAATCCATTATTCCTTTTAACTCAAACGACCCTGTGCAGTAGATATTGTAAGTATTCAGTTTTACAGATAAGGAAACTAAAGTATACTCAGCAAGGTTAAAAGATGTGTTCAAGCTTACACAGCTGGAACATGAAAATAACAGTGTTCTAGAAAATAAGTCCACTAACCCCAAGGACCCTGAAATTTCCATGTGCTCTGCTCTTAAGTAGGTTAAGAATTAAATAAGGTTAAGAATAATAAGCTTCTTAAATAAGGTTAAGAATTTATCTAAACAGTCTGAGTTATTTAGCCTTACATGTCAGTCCTCTTGGCATTAATAACATCTAAAGGGGAAGAGGAAAGTAGCAATAATTCAGATACTAATATGATTATGCTATGAATGCTGATTAACCCTTTAAGGAAAAAAGGTTAATATTTTGTCATGAAATCTTTTATAACTTACCATTCCTCCAGAGAAACACATCAGTTTAAAACTTATCACATATATATATATATATATATATATATATATATATAATATTTTGGAGGTGAGGGATAAAACATTAGTATAGTGAAGTGTGCAAAATTTATTAATTGGTAAGTATTTTCTGTGATGGATTTTTACATGTATGGATACTCATGTAACTACTACTTATCAAGATATGGAACACACCCAACATCACAAAAAGACTTGTTAGTGTTCTTCCTTGGCACGTCAGAAATAGCACATATTCTATCCCCAGTGACCATAAGTTAGCTTTATCTTTTTTTGAACTTCATACAAATGGAATCACACAGCAATGTGGTGTTTTACTTTCTCTAAACATATTATCTGCGAGATCCATCAGATTGTGGCTTATACCATTTTTTTATCACTCATCCACATTTGGGTTATTTCCAGTTTTTGGCCATCAGGAATAAAGCTGATAAGAAAATTTTTGTACATGTCCTCTGATCAACACATGCCTGCATTTTCCTTGGGTATATCTCTAACAGTGGGATTGCTGAATCATAGAACAGACACATAAGCAACTTTAGTAAGTTTATGTTTTAATGGAAAGTACACCATGTTTATTGATAAGAAAGCAGTGATCAAAACCATATACTAGAATTCATAGGTTTGACCTTGGATTTTGTCAACCTCATAGGAATATTATATTGAGTTACTGGATTTTGAATTAGTACATATATTTATTGATAATTTAAGTTGACTCATGTTCTGTATTTACACTCTTTTGATGTGAATATGTAGAAAATAAATAAGATTGGCACATAATAGTTTTGTTAAAGGACCTCTAAAAATTGTTTGCCGTGATTTTTATAAATCATGGCATACAGTATAAATAATTTAGTAGTAGTGTTAACATTTTGTGAAATCCCTGGATATATTTCCTTCAACAATTTTTCCTCCTTTTCAGTCTTTCTACACTTAAAGCAACACCTTGACACTCTGTCACTCTATGGAGAAAGTGGGTGGATTCTACTTAGAAACGAAAGGAGAAAAGGAGCCTTGTGGATAAGGTAAGTAGAGAGAGCCTTGGCTGGTTAAACAAACAAACAAACAAAAAACCAACTATCTATATCTATCAGAAAACCAGACTTTGATCACTTTTTACTTCTAAACTTTGGTCCAGAAAGGGAAAGTGGAAATCACTGACAGAATGGAAACCTCAGATTAAGAGGAAAGAATAAAGCAGATGGGCACGTGGTCTTATTTAGGATTCTGGAAGAAACAGCCTCACAGAGTGTCCCATGCAGAATGGAGCATGTTTGTCAGGCACTTAGGAATCTGTGTGGCATAGGAATGATATTATACTCATACATAAAAGGTGACTGAGAATTGAAAACCTATGCACCTGCTATAGTGTTGCTTTGGTGATGAGTGAGGTGATCCCATAACAATAGCTATAGGGTCACTGCTGAAGCCAGGGATGGGATGATGCACATGCCTCATGGTTTTCAGAGAATCCACAGTATTATGTTGGAGTCAATCTTAAAGTAGGGGTTGGAAGGACAAGGAAAGAAAGTCCTTAATGTGCCAAGAGAACAGTCACAACAGTCATGGATAATTCAGCTGATAGGTTGTAAGGTAACAAAAAGAGATCAAGTGTCATGAGACAACGTTCAAGAGCAACCTGAGATAGAGAATCACCTGAGAGACAGATAAATTAACCCATCACTGTGGAATAATACATTTTGCCTGATATCCAAAATCAAATTTTAAAGAATATTTTAAGGGGAAATGTGGGGGGAAGAATGATAAAGAAGTATAAAGATACTCAATACAGAGTTTGAGCCTTAAATTGAATATGCACCCAAAGTGAAATCATTAAATTGTTTAACCAGCTAAACTTTACTGAAGTTTGCCACTTCCATTCATTCTAGGGTGAATCTAATATTTCTTTTCCCTTCTTCCTTTTGTCTTTTCTCCTTTTGTCACTTTTTCACTTTCCTCTTTATTTAGATAGATTATTTTCCTATCCTTTTCATTTTTTTTCACTTTTAGGATATTTAACTGCACTTATGATTTTAGACAAAATGTAAGCTGAAACTTCTAGTATAATTATATTTTATAGGCAAAATGCCCAGTTGTGATTTTCAAGAATGATTTAGAGGGCAATAAATGACAACATAAAATGTGTGCATCTTTTAAACAGGCAAACAATCTTTCAGATAGATGGAATATGCATTAATTGATGACTGCAAAGCCTTAAATTCAGTCAAAAATTCTGTTGATGAATTCACCCACATTCCTTTATGTTTATAAAGCCTGCTTATTAACTTAATCTGTTCAAAATCTGTACCCTAGTACACACCCAAGGATGGCTTATAATGTCTGTGATCTTTCAAGGCAATCAGGAGTATAAGAGACATACATTAATTTTTATTATTTTTTCTCCTCCTCCCTGAAAGGAAGGTCACCTCATGTCAGCAGCCTGTTCTCTCAGCCATTCTCTCCTGGCATGTCATCATTCAGGATCTCAGTCAGAGCAAAGGCAATTTCAACCATAATAAGTGCCATGTATTCCTTTTTTCCTCCAACATTTTGACATGAAAATTTTCAAACATCCAGAAAAGTTGAACTAATTATATAATGATAACTTGTATATCCACTACCTAGCTATTAACATGCTTACTTTATCACACATCTGTCTTTCCCTTTACCATCTATTATTCCATCATGTATTTTTTTATTTCAAAGTAAGTAATGAAAGATTGAACTTCTGAATTATGTACACCACATGGCATAATTAAGTCAATTCTATGTTTGTCCACTTATCCAAACTTTCAAATTTCATGAGTTATAGAAGACATGTAAAAAAGCTCTGACCTACTAATAGTCTATACCCCAGAAAAATAAAAGATATGAAAAGTTGAATATAAAAAAAACACTTCTTTATAGTATAAATCATGTTTTCATTTGGCCAATAAATCTTTCTTTTCTTTTTTAAAATTGTATTGAAGTATAGTTGATTTACAATGTTGTGTTAATTTCTGCTGCACAGCAAAATGACTCAGTTATACATATATACATTCTTTTTCATATTCTTTTCCATTATGGTTTATCACAGGATATTTAATATAGTTCCCTGTGCTATACAGAAGGACCTTGTTGTTTATCCATCCTATATAATAGTTTGCATATGCTAATCCTAAACTCTCAGTACTTCCTTCCTGATCTACCCCCCTTGACAACCACAAGTCTGTTCTCTGTGTCTGTGAGTCTGTTTCTGTTTTGTAAATATGTTCGTGTCGTATTTTAGTTTCCACATACAAATGATATCATATGGTATTTGTCTTTCTTTTTCTGACTTATTTCTCTTAGTATGATAGTCTCTAGTTCCATCCATGTTGCTGCAACTGGCATTATTTCATTCTTTTTAATGGCTGAGTGATATTCCATTGTGTGTGTGTGTGTGTGTGTGTGTGTGTGTATACACATGCATATATATATTTCAGTAAGTGAGATGTTTATTTCCCACTTTCCACTTTGTTATCTGTAAAACCCAATCCCTTTTATTCTTTATTTTAATTTTGTCATTTAGTTCATACTAATACTATAAAAGTCCATGGGGTTACCGGAAAATGCTTAAAATTTCGCACACAAAAGTTACTTTTTAAGTATTTGATAAAGTGGTTTCGTTAATGAGCACATGGCTTGGAATTAAGTATTCTCTAACAAGCATTTTAAAAAATCACCCTTTTCCCACAGAACATGCTGTTTTTTGATGCTGTAGACAGGTTGTCTTAAGTGTAAAGTTAAGGGAAGACATTTTTTAAAGAACAGGAACAGAGTTAGAAAGGCAGCATTTTTGTCACTGTTAAGTAGGAGGCTAGAGTTAGAGAAAAATCTCCTGACATAAGAGTCCAGAAGCTTCTCTGCCACAGAATAAGTCAAATGTCCAAACACAACATTAGGAGATAACAAAGCTGTTAGCAGTCTTCTGTATGTACTAGAGAAGCAAACCACAATCTGTCTTACAGAAAATACCACCTGGAAACTTCAGAAAGGACTATTTCTGGCACCCTCCACAAAAAAAGAAAAAAAATTCCTCCTGAATTTCATTAAATTGGAAATTTGATGGAAAAATTGGAAAACAATTCCAGCAAATGCAAGTTTTTCTAGGCCATACAGCTAGGGGTGGGATTGCTGGTTAGATGCCAAAGGCAGACACAGAAATTATATGCATATCTAATTTTAATAGGCAGGTCAAATAGTTTTTTATAAGATTTACACTAATTTACATCTCTGTCAAAGGCATATAAATATTCTGACTTTACCACATCCTTGCTATCCCTTGATGATATTACACTTAAAAAAATTCCATTCTCATGGTGGGTATGACATAGTTTCTCTCTGAGGTTCTATTTTGCATTTTCCTGCTATGTATGGATATGCACTTATCTTTTTTGCCATGTAGACATCTTTATATATTTTCATCTTATGTCATACTAAACAAGCTCTTTAATATGGAATATGAGCAGCTAGCAATAATGTTGCATGAATACCTTTGGTGTAGAAGTAGTAAACTCAAGTGATTAAGAACGGACTGAGCAGCCAGACTATGTGAATATGAATCATGCTTCCATCTCTTACTACCACTATGAACTTGGTAAAGTTAATTCACCTTCTGTGTCTCATTTACTTAGTCTTTAAAATGGGCATGAGACCGTACATAGCTCATAGATTTACTGTGAGAATTAAGAGTGTTACTATACAAAAAGTACTCAGACAAGTGTTCAGCACATCGTAAGCACTGTATAAGAGTTGACAAGGAATAGTGTTTTATTAACACCTCATTCTCTGAATATCCCAGTGGAATAGTTTGAAAAATGAACCTCAGAAGAGCTGAATGAAAGACATTTCAGGTGACTTTCTCCAAACATTTCTGGTATCAAAGCCTGGAAGTAGAACGCCACTTTTTCAGATGACTTAGCTGCCAACTTGAGATCAGCTCAACTGATAGAATTGAGTGAATAGTAATCAACTATCAATACGGTAAAAAGAAATGACAATCAGCAGTGTGTTTATCTCATGATGTTAAAAAAACACACTTAGACACTAGTTCAATTGTAAATTGCCTAGATTGTTTAAAAGTTAGCAGCTGGGATTTCAAGATAAAAGAAAAACTTCCTCCAGGGCTTTAAAAATGATAATTTTATTTTTAATAAAGTTTTGAAATTGCAAAATAGTAAGTCAAACACAATGAATTTAATAAAGAAAACATTGATTTTGAACAATAAATTCAATTGCCTAATTTTTTAAGGGAAAGTCTTTTTGAAGCTGTTTATGTATAAATTGTTTCTCTTTACAGAATAGATTTTACTCCCACATGGGCAGAACTCAACTGCCAATTTTTAGAAGGACTATTTGTTTGTAAATGGGCTGATGTCTGTACACAGGCTTTACTTTTTTACTCATTCATTTATGTTTTTTTAAAACACTGTATCACCACGTTTTAGAAAGAAAGGGATCTTATTTTTTCTTATGTTCTTTTGTTGAGTTATGATTGATCACAACCAGTAAATATTAATTATTAGGGCTCTCATTAACTGACAATTCATTTAAATCCCTAAGATAATTATTATGATGGTTAATTTTATGTGTCTATTTGTCTGGGTCATGGGATGCCCATATTTGATCAAACATTATTTTGGGTATATTTCTGAGAGCAGTTTTAGATGAGATTAACATTTAAATCAGTGGCTTTTGAGCAAAGTAGGTTGCTCTCCATAATGTGAGTGGGCCTCATCCAATCAGTTGAGTCCCTGAATAGCAAAAAAAGACTGACTTCACCCAAGCAAGAAAGAATTTCTTTAGTTGACTGACTTTGGACTTCATCTGCAACATTGGTTCTTCCTGGCTGTACAGCATGACCTTCAGATTTGAACTGGAACATTGATTCTCCAGGGTCTCCAGTCTGTGAGCCTTTGGATGGAAACTGCAATAACAGGTCCCCTGGTTATCTGCCTTGCAGATTTCGGACTTGTCACCCTCCATAATCCTATGAGTCAATTTCTTTATAACAATAGATATATACAAACACAGATATGGGTATAGATATAGATATAGACACAGACACAGACACAGATATAGATATAAATATATACACATCCTTTTGGTTCTATTTCTCTGGAGAATCATGGCAAATACAATTACTATAAAAAAAGAATTACAAATACTCAAGACTATTCCTCTGAGACCAATAACTATTTCACATGTCCTGCTCCCAGGGACTGGGAATAGAGAGATACAAGTACATTGCCATTTACACACACACACACACACACACACACACACACATATATACGTTTATTTACTCTGATTCATCATAGAACAATCTCCAATCTAATTGTTCTGTAAATATTGGTAGGTTTATATCTTTTTTTTAATAAATGTATTTATTTATTTATTTTATTATTTTTGGCTGTGTTGGGTCTTGTTGCTGCGTGCGAGCTTCCTCTAGTTGTGGTGAGCAGGGGCTACTCTTCACTGCAGTGCTCAGGCTTCTCATTGCGGTGGCTTCCCTTGTTGCAGAGCATGGGCTCTAGGTGCGCGGGCTTCAGTAGTTGTGGCACGTGGGCTTAACTGATCTGTGACATGTGGGATCTTCCCGGACCAGGGCTTGAACTCGTGTTCCCTGCATTGGTCGTGGATTCTTAACCACTGCACCACCAGGGAAGTCTCCAGTAAGTTTATATCTTAATGCAGGGCAAAAACATAGTTCTGGATTCAACCATTTATTTCCATCTGAAAAAATGATAGATCATTATGGTACTGCATCCAAAATAATGACCAAGGCCTTTTTATTACCTGTGCTATTTATAAATTTGAAAATGTTGCTTTCTGGTATTGTTTTTTGAAAAGACAGTAAAATGTTTTAAACAACTCTGAATAAAATATGATGGATTCAAACCTTCTTCAACTTCTACACTTGAAATCCTTCAAAATGATCAAAAAGAAGAAACAAAGGAAAACATTCCATTTGTATTTATTGAATAGAGACAGTTTCCTGAGTAAAGTTTTTTCTTGTAGTCAGTAATTTCAGAGAATTCTTTATAAAAATAGGATGAGTAGGGTTGTGGAGCTTTGGCTTAGTTTTTCTGTAGTGTCCTTGTTCCTCACCACAGCTGCCAAGTTGGTAGCTATGAACAGACACACACTTTAAAGTAGCACTAAAGGAGAGAATAATTTAGAATTATAGATGAATTGTTAATTTCAGGCTTAGAAATATAAGAATACTTTACACAAACATTTACACAAACGTTTCCCAAACAGTATAAAATAAATTAGTGAAAAAAGAACTGTTTTTACAAATATCTTAAACAGAAGAAGAAACAGAAGTTAAAAGGCTCTTACAGCTTTTTCTTTCTTTTTTTTTTTTTTTTTTGTGTGTGTGTTACGTGGGCCTCTCACTGTTGTGGCCTCTCCCGTTGCGGAGCACAGGCTCCGGACGCGCAGGCTCAGCGGCCATGGCTCACGGACCCAGCCGCTCCGCGGCATGTGGGATCTTCCCGGACCGGGGTACGAACCCGTACCCCCTGCATTGGCAGGCGGACTCTCAACCACTGCGCCACCAGGGAAGCCCTCTTATAGCTTTTCATAGGTAGAAAAAAAAGCATACTGTCTTGGCATATGTTGGCAAGTTAAAAATAATAAACCATTGCATAAATTTAAAAATATTTATATTAGAATATAGGTCACTAAAAACATTTATTAGTATAAAAATATTTAGATAAATAAGTAGAATACAGGGAGGAAGATAATTGGATAAAAGTCATTACAGAAAAAAATAAATGATGAAGCAGAGAGCAGAAATATTAATTAATAAATCCTACATATTATGACCATCTTCTTGGCTCTGGTCTAAGCACCTTACACATATCAACTTGTTTAATTATCACAAAAATATTCTGAAGAAAATTATCTTATTTCCACATTACAGACGATAAACTCAGTGGATTAACTGAGGCTAAAAGATTAAGTAAATTATCCTGTGGTCACACAGCAACTAGATTATGGAACTGCCAGTGAAACCTAATCAGGCCTTTGTAAGAGTGCAGGTACTTAATGCTTATGCTAAACTACATTTCTTGAGGCAACACAGAGATGGCCAAAGAAATTCAACACACACATAGTAACTGATACTGAAATAGAAAATAAAGGGAAGAATAACTGAAATTACACTGAATAAAATTATCAAATTAATTATTGAATAGGTATATTAAACACTAGAAAAATTTCATAAAGAGTGATTTATACTGAGATATATCTTGATAAAGTTACTGATCTTCAATTACAATGAAAACAACTAAAAGTAAGCAGACAAAAAAGCAAGGCACCTGACAGGTATAATAGCATTCTGAAGTTGACCTTTTTCATACTAATATTCGTTTCCAGAAAACAAAGTAAATATAGGATTGCATGGGGGGGAAATGGAGTATGATGTGAATTTTATGTTTTTTTTTAATATAGGTAGAAGAAAGACATTTTCAATTACACAAGAGCTTCTTCTCTGAGGCATAAGTAGATTAAAAAATGACAAAAAAAAATTACCAAATGACAAAATTCAACTAAACAAGGACAAAATCACTATTAAATAGATATAACTATAAATTAAAAATTTAGAGCTAAGTAAGTGGAGAACTAATGGACAAAAGACAAATATTGAAAAATAAATGTGCTTTAGTAATACCTCTGGGACTTTATATTTTGAAATATTAGCTTTTTATCTTAAAAATATACATTCTACAAAAATAGTTATATAATTATAATAGCTTAGAATGGAAAATTCTGGTGCATTGATATATAAAACAGGATGCTGATTTGGTGAGGGTATAGAGAGATAGAGAGATAGATAGGTGTGTTAAATTAGTGGAGTGTTAAAACAAACTGTTGGATTTAATTATTTCTGAAAAGCAGAATTTGAAGATGGAAAATCCTCTAATAAACATTCCCGTATTCTTTGTAATTTTATATAAACAATATTTGTTATTTAAAATATTAATAAGCAGATATGAAATGCTTAACATGCTTTTAAATGTTATTTACAATATTAATAAGTGGATATGAAATATCAGACAATTTAGGTTCAAATCTGTGGACCTTAGATAATTTACTCAAATTTTCTAAGTCACATATTTCTCATAGGAAAAATAGTGATAATGAAAATATATACCTCAAAGTACAGTACAACATAAAATATTAATAATTTTGCACAGTGACTAGCACATAACAATTATAAAATTATAGTTAGTTGTTATTGTTAGCATGTTTGTTTATTTTTCACTCATCTTACTCTAATTGTATTTTAATAAATGAATGCTAATTATGAAAGCAAAAAAAAAATTAAGGCCATAATGGTGCTAAATCTAGTCTATTATCAGATGCATTTCTGTGTCAGAATTTTCAATTGACTCCTTGTTCACCATGATCTCTTTGAAATTATACATTATATCTCAAGAGAAAAGATGGGAGTTGTTCCATTTCTTGCTCTGAACAGAAACACATTGCACAAGCCAATTTAACACCATTTATTCAATCCTAATTGACACTCAATCTACAATGGACAGTAAGAAATTTAATACTTAACATTATTCTCCTCTAGTGCAGATCACTTGGCATCACTATCCAACATTTTATATCCTAACTGGGTCCCTCTAGTGAATTCATCTGTGATTCTCTCATTGTTTTCAATAGACTTGAATTCTGAAAATAACTCAGTTGATTTCTTAAACCCTGTATCATTTCACTATGTGTTTTGGAAAATACTTAATACTTTTTATTTTCTAAGATGTTTATATTTGTGTACTGAAGAAGTGATTTTTGTGTTAGTTAATTAACACTCTGATGGAATCTCTTAGTAGTACTTTAAATTAAATGAAACATATTTGACAGAATAAATACAATTTAATTTCTTACAATTTAGATTTAATTCCTAAATATAAGTTTCTTTCAAAGGTGAAGTAGAGACTGGTATTTTGGAATTCATTGTGCTTAATATACCTCTGGTCTCTTAATTATTTCTGTTTGCTACTAGAAAATTTGCATTATTTATTCTTCTATGATATAGATGCAAGGCTTTGCAAGGACATTGCTTCTCAATATCTCTTCACTCATATTTTATAGCCAGATGAAAAAAGCTAGTTATTAAATATTTTTTCATATTACTAAAATATTTTCAAAATTGTGTTTAAATGGACTGAAGAATATATAGTTGACTCTTGAACAACATGGGTTTGAATTGCACAGGTCCACTTACACATGGAGTTTTTTCAATAAAGAGATAGGAAAAAAATTTTGGAGACTTTTGACAATTTGAAAAAAACTCACAGACAGGCTGCATAACCTAGAAATACTGAAAAAAAATAAGAAAAAGTTATGTCACGCATGCATAAAATATATGTACATACTACTCTATTTTATCATTCATTACCATAAAATCTACACAACTCTATTATAAAAATTTAAAATCTATCAGAATTTATGCTCACACATACTATACATGGCGTTATTCTCAGTTAAGAGAAATGTAAACAGTATTAATCATAACTGCATAAAATTAACTCTATTATATACTCTACTTCTGTAATAATTTCATAGTCACTTCTTGCTGCTATTTCAGTGAGCTCAAATGTTGCCAGTATCCGCTCAAAATGGACTCTAGTCATCTGCAAGTGAGCAGTTCATCTCTTCAGTAAATTGAGTATCATGGTAAAAAGTGATCTCTCGTGGTTCTTGTGTATTTTTCATCATGTATAGTGCAAGTGTCCTAAACATTGAATAACAACACATTGGGACCCATATAGCACCACAAGTGATGTGGAAGTGCTCCCAAGAAGCAGAGAAAAGTCATGAAATTGCAAGAAAAAGTTGAATTGCTTGATATGTACCATAGATTGAGGTCTGCAGCTGTAGTTGCCCACCACTTGAAGATAAATGAATCCAGGTTATGGATTGTTGTAAAAAAAGAAAAGAAATTTGTGAAGCCATCACTGCAGCCATGCCAGCAGATGTTAAAGTCTTGCACTTTTTGTGAAATACTATTTTTATCTCATACTGAAAATGCAGCTTTTATGTGTGTACAGATTGGTATAAGAAAGGCATACCTATAGACTCTAATAAGGTTCAAGAAAAATTAAAGTCATTATGTAACAACTTAAAGCAAAAGAAAGGTGAAGGATAGAAAGCTGGAGAATTTAATGCCAGCAAAGGATGGCTTGATAATTTAAGAAAGATGTTTGGCTTGAAAACTGTCAAGGTAACAGGAGAAGCAGTTTCTGCTGACCAAGAGACAACAAACAAATTCCCAGATGCCATTAAGAAAATCATTGAGGAGAAAGTATATCTGTTTGAAGAGTGCAGACAAAAGTACCCTATTCTGGAAAATAAAATGACATAAAAAGACATTTTAAGGGCTTCCCTGGTGGCACAGCGGTTGAGAGTCCGCCTGCCGATGCAAGGGATGCGGGTTCGTGCCCCGGTCTAGGGGGAATCCCACATGCCGTGGAGCGGCTGGGCCCGTGAGCCATGGCCACTGGGTCTGCACGTCCGGAGCCTGTGCTCCACGGCGGGAGAGGCCACAGCAGTGAGAGGCCTGCATACCGCAAAAAAAAAAAAAAAAAAAAAAAAAAAAAAAAAGACATCTTAAGGAAGATAAGCGAGCACAAGGATTTTGGGCCGGAAGAGATAAACTACCTCTACTGTTTTGTGCAAATGCAGTCAGGTTTATGATCAAGACTGACCTTTTCTGGGGACTTCCCTGGTGGTCCTGTGGTTAGGAATCTGCCTTCCAATGCAGGGGATGTGGGTTCGATTCCTGGTGGGGGAACTAAGATCCCGCATACCACGTCGTGCAGCCAAAAAAGGAAAGACTGCCCTTTTTCTATATAGCTGCTAGCCCTAAGACCTTGAAGGAAAAAGATAAACACCAGTTGCCAATATTTTGGTTGTACAACAAGAAGGCCTGGATGACAAAACACTTTCTGGATTGGTTCCATCGACGCTTTTTCACTAAAGTCAGGAAGTACCTTGCCAGTAAGGGACCACATTTTAAACTTCTTATGACATGAGACAATGCTCCGCCCAGTGAGAATCCCATGAGTCCAACCCTGAAGGTGACGAAGTGGTTTACTTGCCTCCAAGCTCAACGTCTCTAATTCAGCCTCTAGGTCAGGAGATCATAAAGACCTTTAAGGTTCAATACACAGCGTTCTTTAGGGAAAGGACTGTCAGTGCTGTGGAGGAGAACCCTGATAGAGAATCATGAAAGGCTGAAAGAATTACACCATTGAAAATGCCATCATTGTTATAATAAAAGCTGTGAAATCCATCAAGCCTGAAACTATAAATTCACCCTGGAGAAAACTGTGCCCAGATGTTGTACATGACTTCACTAGATTTATGACAGAGCCAGTCAAGGAAATCATGAAAGAGTTTATGGATATGGCAAAAAAAGGGGGGGTGAAGAGTTTCAAGATATGGATATTGGAGAAATTTAAGAGCTAATAGACACCACACCAGAGGAATTAACAGAAGCCAACTTGATGGGATGAGTGCTTCTGAACAAGTGCCAGACGATGAGAGAGACATAGAAGAAGCAGTTCCAGAAAACAAATTGATATTAGATGATTTGACAGGTTTCCAATTATTCAAGACTACTTTTGACTTCTTTTACAAGGACTCTTCTATAAAATGTACACTGAGACTAAAGCAAACTGTGGAAGAAGGATTGGTTTCATATAGAAACATTTGCAGAGAAATTAAAAAGCTACAAAGCCAGACAGAATTATGATATATTTCTGTAAATTTACAGTGAGTGTGCCTGCTGTCCTGCCTCTCCTTCCCCCTCCTCCACCTCTGTGACCCCTGAGACAGCAACACCAACTCTTCCTCTTCCTCCTCCTTAGCCTACTAAACATGAAGACAACAAGCATGAAGACCTTTATGATGATCCGCTTTCACTTAATGAATAGTAAATAATCATCATGCCTTATGGTTTATAAACATATCGGTTGTGTATATGTGTGAGTGTCTTCATGTGAAAATTTAAGCAAGAACTGTATGGGATGTTTTTGTGTCTTCATAATCATAGGCTAAGTATTCATCTTGTGGAACACTGAGTACAAAACTTTTACTGAAGTGAATAGCCTATCCTTACATAAGCATAAGATGATTAATATTAAGTATAAAATTAGTATTGTGTTAGTCTTCTTACTGTTTTATAACTGTGCTTTCAAAGAATCACCTTACATACAATATGCCTCTGTTTCTCTCTTGTAATTGGAGAAACTGCATATCAGCCTATCGTCACAGGTAAGTTTTTTTTAATATAACAATGTTTCTAATATTGTATTATGAATATGACTGTAATACTGTCTGCCAGTAAATTCTTATAATAATTCATTCATTAGTGTATAGGCTAGTGAAGCAATCATATCGATTACATTAGGCTACCATAAAGCAATCATATTGCTGCTTCTTTGTTACCAGTGCATGAATTGTAAATACTTGTAAATTAATATGAATTTATTTTTCACATTATCTTTTCATTTTTGATGTGTAGTGTTAATAATATGTATAAAATCTGCAGTGTTTTGTATCATATAATGTAGTATTGATATAGATACTGACAGACAGCTGATTCCTCTTGTAAAGAGATGACACAATATTGATAAGAATGGTATAGTACTATAAATGTATTTTCTATTCCTTATGATTTTTAATAACTTTTTTCTCTAGCTTACATTATTATAAGAATACAGTATGTGATATATATAACATACAAAATATGTGCTAATTAACTGCTTATGCTATCTGTAAGGCTTCTGATCAACAAGCATATATGCAGGAATGTGCACATACCCAGGAAATGGGAACTATTTGAAGAGAACATGGCTGAGAACTGTTTTAGTATTGTTAAACATATCTTCATATTTAAAAAGCACAATGAATCCAATTCAGAATAATCAAAATTAAGCCCACAACCAGACACATTGTGGTAAAACTGCAAAATATAAACAACAAAGGAAAAATCCTAAAAGCAACCAGGAGAAAGTAAGAGGGCCAAGTACACAAGAGTAATCAAAATAACAAATGTCAACAGCAACAATAAAATCAGGAAGTTGTAGAATAATACTTTCAAAATTATAAAATGGAATTAATGTCAATTGAGAATTGTATAACAAAATATGGATTCTTAAAGCATACTGAGATATTTTCAGATGTAAAGAAATGAGAGAGAGAGAGAGAGACATACTGAGATTTCAAGTATCAGTTCCCAGTTAAAAGATTCCCTAAAACATACACTTTAAGAAGAAAATTGAACCTAGATGGAAAAAGATACAGTAGCAAAAAAAAAAAAAAAAAAACAAAAACCTGATAAATCTCTGGGTAAAGATAAACAATATTTAATGAATAGCTATAATTAAAATTATTAATTTATGAAGTAAAAATTTTAGGTGATTCTAAAATCTGGACAATATTATCTATAAAATGGGAAGGAGTGGTCAGAGTTAAATAATAATATTTCTTATGTTATACAGAAGGATAGTAGTCATATTGATAAATTTTAATGTTAGTTAAGGAAAAAAGTTGACAAAATTTACAGTGAGACAGTTGAGAAAACTTAAAGTGGAACTGATTCTATTTTAAGAACAATGCAATTAAAATAAACTATAATTTCACAAAGCGGGAAAGGAAAAAAAGCATGTTACTGAACCAAACTGATTGCAATCTAGCAGAAACCTATGGGGCCTTCCTGGGACAGACCTCCCATATCCTCCATCTACCTCTTGTTTGTAGAAAAGCTTTAGTCTCCCAGGCCTGCCCTGAGTCACAAAAGGCTGGCTCAAATATTAATGATTGAAAAAATGTGAACATGTAGTAACAAAAAATAGCAGTTAGGCCAGGAGAACTGGTAACAATTTAAACAGGAAATCAGCCATATAGCAGTCACAGATTCTCTAGTTCCTCCCTGAAGGACATAGATAACAATGTCTGATGCACATTCCTGAGTTGTTTTACAGATACTAAAACCTCCACCAGATAGAAGTTAACTACATGATGACCATGAGCATGTAGCTCCCAGACCTGGGGTAGCCTGTAACTCCTGTGACACCACTCTGTTACCTCAGCATCAACCAATCAGAGAATTGTGCACAACTTGATCATGTACCCTACAAATTCCCTCCCTCACCTTGCCTTTAAAAACTCTTCCCTAAAACACATCAGGGAATTTAGGACTTTTAAGCATTAGCTGCCCAGACTCCTTGCTTGGCACCTGCAATAAAAGCTGAACTTTCCTTCACCACAACCCAGTATCAGTAGATTGGCTTTACTACTCACAGGTGAGTGGACCCAAGTTTGATTCAGTAACAAGCATATAAAAGCAGGTCTACATTAAAACATCAAAGCTAGTTGGTAGAGGTAAATCTAAATATATAAGTAATAATATAAATATATTAGTTTTCCAATTAAAAGGCAAAGATTGTCAAATCAAATTTAAAAATACAGTGAACTATATGATGTTCCAAAGAAAAATGTAACATAAAGATTCCTATAGATTGAAGTTTAAAGAAGGAACAAACAGAAAACTAAACAAAAGAAAACAATTTGTCTCATTTATATTTTGTTATAACAATATGATGAAAGAATTTATGCAAAAAAAATATTATGAGAAATAATGTGTCATCTCATGTTCTGATGGTAAATTTATAATTAATTAGGAAGACGTAGTAATTCTAAATATGTTTGTTCTAATATCAATGTAAAACTTTTTGACAGTTATGAGAAAAATTGGCAAGTCTATATCATCAGAGGTATTAAAACACCTACTTTTTATTGATAAGAATTGAGCATTGCACAAAAAATAGATCTTACCCATTCATCCCAAGCTTTTTAAATTATCAAAAATGAATTATGTATTAGTCAATAAGTCATTTTTAACAAATTCCAATGAGTCAATATTGATTGTATTATTTATCTAATTATAGTTTAATTAGGTTAAAATCAAATACAAAAAAAAAGTATTACATGAATGTTTCCAAATTAAAAATGTAATTCTAAACAACATAAAGTTAAAACAGAATCATAACAAAGTGAGATCTGCAGTATTGCAGAATAAGAAATAATTAAAATGCAATCTACCAAACTTGAAACATGCACTTTAAGTAGTGTATTGATTGGAATGTGTAGCCTTAAATATCCATGTTTGGCAACAAGAAAAGCTGAACATTAATGAACTAAGAATCTAAGTTAGAGTGTGAGTAGGCAGACACAGTAACAATAAAGATGAGAAAACACATTTCAAAAATAAAAATAGGGGCTTCCCTGGTGGTGCAGTGGTTGAGAGTCCACCTGCTGATGCAGGGGTCGCAGGTTTGTGCCCCGGTCCGGCAGGATCCCACATGCCGTGGAGCAACTGGGCCTGTGAGCCATGGCTGCTGAGCCTGTGTGTCCGGAGGCTGTGCTCCGCAATGGGAGGGGCCACAGCAGTGAGAGGCCCGCATACTGCAAAAAAATAAATAAATAAAAATAAAAAAAGAAATTAAAATAAAAATAGGAATTATTGTCAAAACAATGTCATTTGAAAAGTCTAATGAAATAGCAAACTTCTGATGGATTACTTTAAAAAAAGACAGAGGTAAAGAAATTAATATTTGAATGTGACAATAATTACAGAAATATTGAAAGTGAAAAAATGTGAATGCTTGAACAGTTTCATTCCATTAAATTAAAAATTTTAGGCAACTTGTAAAATTACCTGTATAAAACATAACTCACCACGAGTTACAGCAGAAGTAGAAATCCTTACTAGATTATAAGTCAAAAAAAAAAAAAGGCAAACAGAAAAAGAAACAAAGAAAAATAGCTATAATACTTATAGGAGCAAGTTTAAAGATACATTGGAGTGTCCACTGAAGTCCAAGTGAAATCACTGAGTAAAGAACAGCCATTCCTGCCATCTAATTTTGCTAGAACAGCCATTCCTGCCATCTAATTTTGCTATGTCAGTATTGGATCAATAACAAGATAATAATATAAGAAAAAAGTTGCCAGCTAATCTCACTTATGAATATAGACACAAAAATTCTAAACAAAATATTTATTTACAAACTAAACCCATGTACAACACACATAGTTCTATTTGATTGTCCAGTTATTAAAATACAGAAAGAGGGCTTCCCTGGTGGCACAGTGGTTGAGAGTCTGCCTGCTGATTCAGGGGACACAGGTTCGTGCCCCGGTCCGGGAAGATCCCACATGCCATGGAGCGGCTAGGCCCATGAGCTATGGCTGCTGAGCCTGTGTGTCCCAAGCTTGTGCTCCTCAACAGGAGAGGCCACAACAGTGAGAGGCCCGTGTAATGCAAAAAAAAAAAAAAAAAAAAAAAAAAAAAATACAAAAAGAAAATTCTTATAAAGCTAGACAGAAATGGGAAATTTTTATCTTGGTTAAAATATATGCATAATAAGTTACAAACATTTCTGAATAACATCACAGAATATCTAAATGGAGGAATATACTATATTCAAGGTTTGAAAAACCCAATATAATTAATGTGCCAATTTCTTTCAAAGTGTTCTGCAGATTCAATACAAGCCCACTAAAAATACCAGTAGTTTTTTTTTTTTTTCCTAGAAATGAGTAAGATGATTTTAAAAATAATTTGAATAGGCAAAGGACCAAAAATAGCCAAAACAATCCTGGAAAGGAAAAACAAAATTGGAGACTTACCCTAAATTCAAGAATTACCATAAGGATAAAGTTATCAAGACATCATTGTATTAGCAAAAGTATAGACAAATATATCAATATAACAATATCAGAAGTACAGAACTATGCCACATATAAACAATAATTTTTAAAGTTGCTGGAAAGAGAAAAAGAAAAAACAACTATCCAACAAATCATGATTAAAAAACTGGATATCTGTATGAGGGGAAAATTTTCAACTTTGATCTCATGCTAACAACACGGACTAATCTCAAAAATATTATGCTGAATGAAAGTATCCAAATTAAAAAAGGACCTATTGTATGATACCATCTAAATGATATTCTAGAATAGTCTAACTTAGGTAGAAATTAGAGCCAGCTGTTGCTTCTGGTAAGAGATTGACTGGAAATTGGAATATTACTGGGTGATAATTTGTTCAGTGTCTTCATAGGATTTTGAGTTACATGAGTATATGAATTTGTCAAAATTGTTTAAATAAGATGCTTACAATCCAAATATTTTACTGTATATTGAGTATATACTGTATAAAGTATACATACATCGATAACAAAATTTCAGGAACAACATTAAATGGGTCTCATTGACAAAAAGTGGAATAAATTTAGCACGAAGAATAATAATCAACTCAATTGTTTGAATTATTGCATATAAAATCTATGCATTTATAATTAAAATTATTCAAAGAAGGCTATTGCTGCTCCAAGAAAATTTACATTACCTTTATATCACTGATCACAATTACAGGTTAGGTAGATATCTACTTCTTACTCTGAAAATTGTCAGTAGAAGAAATAGTCATGCATTTTATCCTGTCCTTCCTATAGAAATTGTATTTCAGAGTAACCAAATATTATTAGACCACAATCATTTTGCAACTCCTACTGAAACCTGAACTTAATGACCATTCTTAGCATGGCTAAGACTGAAAGACATTATGTGCTTCCTAAGGTGATGAAATATGAAGTACCTATCATCACTCCTATAAGATTCTTGTCCAAAGAAATAGAACATAGGTATAAGAACTAACTTCCAGTTTACAGGAAACATAAATTATAGAGGGACAAGTTACATGACACCGTGTAATAAGGAGACAATTCTAGAATTCAGAACAACTGCGTTCCTGGTTGTTTCAGCATAACAATAACCAAAAAGTTAAAAAGAAGGGAGTATGTGGAGTTCGTTTGGATCTTAATTGCAAGAAACCATCTTTAAAAAAATGTTTTTGACACAATTGGGGAAATTTGAACATGACATGAGATCTCAACAATACCAGTAATAATTGTTAATCTTGTTAAGGGTGATACAGCGTTTTTAAACAAATATTTAAATGTTTACATTGAAAAAATATACAATATAAATAAAATGTATAAAAGTAATAAATTTTAGTACTGTTGCTGTATGGAACACGTATACAAAATTGAATTCCCTTATTATATATATACCAGCAATAAATACTGAATAATAATATCACATGCCATAGCAACAAGTTAGATTTCTTTCATCAGTGTCTTATAGTACAGGTCTTTTACCTCTTTAGTTAGAATTAATCTTAGGTATTTTATTCTTTTTGATGCAATTGTAAGTGGGATTGTTTTCTTAATTTCCCTTTGTGATAGTTCATTGTTAGTGTATAGAAATGCAACAGGTTTCTGTATATTAATTTTTCATACTGCAGGTTTACCAAATCAATTGATGAATTAATGGTTTTTTGGTGGAGCCTTTAGGATTTTCTATGTATAGTATCATGTTATCTGCAAACAGTAACAGAAACTGTTCTTCTTTTCCAATGTTAATTCTTTTTTTTTTTCTTACTGCTGTGGCTCAGACTTCTAATACTACTATGAATAAAAGTGGTGAGAGTGGGCCTTCTTGTCTTCCTCCTGATCTCAGAGGAAATGCTTTTAGCTTTTCACTGTTGAGTATGATGTTAGCTATGGGCATGTCATATATGGCCTTTATTATGTTGAGGTATGTTTGCTCTATACAAACTTGTTGAGAGTTTTTATCATAAATGGATGTTGAACTTTGTCAAAAGATTTTTCTGCATCTATTGACATGATAATATGATTTTTATTCTTCAGTTTGTTAGCATTGTGAATCACATTGATTGATTTGCAGATATTGAACCATCCTTGCATCCCTGGAATAAATCCCATTTAATCATAGTGTACAATCCTTTAAATTTTTTGAATTTGGTTTGCTAATTTTGTTGAGGATTTTGCATCTATGTCAATCAGTGATACTGGCCTGTTTTTTTTGTTGTTTGTTTTTTGGTACCTTCACCTTGTTTTGTTAACAGGGTGATGTTGGCCCTGTAGAATGAGTTCAGAAGTGTTCTTTCCTCTGCAATTTCTTGGAATACTTTCAGAATGGTAGATGTTAACTCTCCTCTAAATGTTTGGAGAATTTACCAGTGAAGCCTGGACTTTTGTTTTTTTTTTTAATTACCAGTTCAATTTCATTACTGGTATGTTTGTAATATGTATTTCTTCTTGATTCATTCCTGAGAGATTGTACATTTCTAGGAATTTGTCCATTTCTTCTAGATTGTCCATGCTATTGGTGTATAATTTTCTGTAGTAATCGCTTATGAGCCTTTGTATTTCTGTGGTGTTAGTTGTAATTTCTCTTTTTTCATTTCTGATTTTATTGATTTGGGCCGTCTCTCTTTTCTTCTTGATGAGTCTGGCTAAAGGTTTGTCAATTTTGCATCAGCTCTTAGTTTCATTGATCTTTTCTATTTTTTTTTTTTTTTAGTTTCTATTATATTTATTTCTGCTCTAATCTTTACAATTTATTTCCTTCTACTAACTTTGGGTTTTATTTGTTCTTCTTTTTC
This sequence comes from Grampus griseus, assembly GCF_964374135.1. Classification (NCBI taxonomy): domain Eukaryota; kingdom Metazoa; phylum Chordata; class Mammalia; order Artiodactyla; family Delphinidae; genus Grampus; species Grampus griseus. The sequence continues at coordinate 93,097,100 of NC_138998.1, forward strand.
TATTTCCTTTAGGTGTAAGGTTAGGTTGTTTATTTGAGATTTTTCTTATTTCTGAGGTAGGCTTGTGTCACTATGAACTTTCCTCTTAGAACTGCTTTTGTCACATCCCATAGATTTGAACCATTCTGCTTTAATTTTCATTTGTCTCCAGGTATTTTCTGATTTATTCTTTAACTTCTTCAGTTGAGAAGCATATCATTTATCCTCCTGTGTTTGTGATTTTGGAGGTTTTTGTTCCTTTTACTTGATTTCTAGTCTCTTAACATTGTGATCAGAAAAGATGCTTGTTATGATTTCAATCTTCTTAAATTTACTGATATTTGTTTTGTGGCCCAGCATGTGATCTATCCTGGATAATGTTTCATGTGCACTTTAAAAGAGTGTGTATTATGCTCCTTTAGGATGAAATGTTATATATATGTGTATATAGTCTATCTGGTCTAATATGTCATTTAAGGACAGTGTTCCCTTCTTGATTTTCTGTCTGGAGGGTATGTCCATTGATGTAACTGGGTGTTAAAGTCCCCTACTATTATTGTGCTTCTGTCAATTCCTCCTTTTATGTCTGTTAATATATGCTGTATATATTTAGGTGCTTCTATGTTGGGTGCATATTTATTTTTATATATTTAATATATTTTCAGTTGTTATATTTTCTTGTTGGATTGATTATTTTGTTATTATGTAATGTCCTTTGTCTCTTGTACAGTCTTTGTTTTAAAGTCTATCTTGTCTTTTTTATTTTATGGATCGATGACTTTAGATTTTTGTTGTTGTTAGATTTTTAAACAACCTGGTGAACCATCTGTACCAAGAATCTGACAAATTGGAAAAAATAATGTGCAAATGTGTAAGCTTAGATAGCTTAGAAGTAAAAAAATATCCTCTTCCAGTTCAGTATTTAATTCACTACCTGATAATATGTATTTAAATAGAATTTAAGAATGAACTATTTCAATTCATTCTTTTTTTTTAAAATTTATTTTTATTTATTTTTCATACAGCAGGTTCTTATTAGTTATCCATTTTATACATATTAGTGTATATATGTCAATCCAATCTCCCAATTCATCACCACCCCCCAAACTCTATCTTGTCTTGAGGAAGCATATATATGGGTCTTTTTTTTTTTATTAAGCCATTCAGTCATTCCATGTCTTTTCATCAGAGCATTTAGTCCATTTACATTTAAATATTGATAGGTATATATTTATTGCCATTTGGTTGATTGTTTTGGGGTTGTTTTTGTAGCTCTTTTTTGTTCCTTTCTTCTTCTTGTCTCTCTTCTCTTGTGACTTGATGACTATCGTTAGTGTTATATTTGGATACCTATCTCTTTTTAGTGTGTGTATCTATTATAGATTTTTGGGTTTTGGTTACCATGATATATGTGATATCATGATTATTATATATGATTAAGTTGCTGATCTCTTAAGTTTTAATACATTTAACAACCATGAATTTTTACTGCCCCCCCAATGTTTACTGTTTTTGACATCATATTTCATGTCTCCTTGTTTTGTGTGCCCATTACTGTGAATATAGATTATTTTACTACTTTTTTTTTCTTTTAACCTTCCTAGTAGCTTTATAAGTGGTTGATCTACTACCTTTCCTATATATTTGCCTTTATCAATGGGTTTTTTCTTTTATAATTTTCATATTTTTAGTTATGGGCTTTTCTTTTCCACTTAGAGAAGTCTCTTTAACATTTCTTGTAAAGCTGGGTTTGTGGTCCTGAACTCTTTTAGCTCTTCGTCTGTAAAACTTTTAATCTCTCCACCAAAACTAACTGAAAGCCTTGCCAGGTAGAATATTCCTGGTTGTAGGTTTTTCCATTTTATTACTTTAAATATATCGTACCACTCCCTTCTGGCCTGTAGAATTTCTGTTGAACAGTTAGCTTACAGCGTTATGGGGTTTTCTTTGTATGTAACTTGTTGCTTTTCCCTTGTTGCTTTTAATATTCTCTCTTCATCTTTAATGTTTGCCATTTTAATTACAGTGTGCCTTGGTCTGGTCCATTTTGGGTTGATTCTGTTTGGGATTTTGTGCTTCTTAGACCTGGATGTCTATTCTTTTTTCCTATGTTAAGGAAGTTTTCAGCTGTTATGTCTTCAGAAATATTTTCTGTCCCTTTCTCTCTCTCTTATCCTTCTGAGACCCCTGTAATATGAATGTTAGTATGCTTGATGTTGTCCCAGAGATGCCACTAACTGCACGACCAGGGGAGTCCCTGTCCAGGTGCTGACCTACTTATGGATGAGGCCAGGTCAAAAGGTGACTAGGTAGGGGGCCCGAGGTGTGCCAAGGCTAGTGCTGGCCCACAGGTACACAGAGCTGTGTCCTGAGGTGGCCAACTGGGGAGCCAAGGATCCCAGACCTAGTGTCGGCTTCCTGATGTGTGGGACTGTGGCCCAGGAAGTGGCCCTGAGCTTCTGTGCACCTCCTGGTGGATGGGGCCAGCTCCTGATGCAACAAGCTACATGGTCTAGGATGACCCAGAGCTGGTGATAGCCAGCAGGTGGGTGTGATCAGATATCAGCGTGACTGGTTGAGAAGCCCAAGGAGTCCTGGAGCTGGTGTCAGCATGCTATTCAGTGGGACTGGGGCCATGGGGTCCCTGGGTGGTGCCTGCCTGATGGTGGGTGGGTCAGGTCTTGACACAGTTGGCTGTGGCGCCATGATAGTTCTGGAGCTGATGTTGGCCTGTGGTTGAGTGGAGCCAGAGCCCAGGGAGTCCTGGGGCTGGTGCCAGCCCACTGGTAGGTGGAGCCATGTCCTGGGATCTCTGGCTGCAGGGGCCTATTGGCACTGAAGTTGTTGTTTGGCCCACAGGTGGGTGGAAGGAAGTTAAGGGGTTGCCACCCCTCCAAGTAAGAGGGACTAGGGGCTGGTTCTGGACCTCTGGTGGATGAGGCCAGATCCTGGGGCTAGTGCAGGCTAACAGGTGGCTCTGTCCAGGGCCCACAGTATCCCAGGGCTGTGCCCTTCCCCTGCTGGATAAGCCTTAGATCCTGGGCTAGTATTGGCTTACTGATGGGAGGGGCCAGGTCCTGTGCCCTCTGGTGGATTGTGCCCAGCTAACTGCCTTGCATGCAGCCTCCTAGAACTGGTGCCAACTGGCTGATAGGCCAGATTGTTTTCTGGCACTAACAAGCTAGAAGGGAGGATTCCAAAATAGCACTTACCAGCACCAGTGTCCTCATGATGGGATGAATTACTGCCAGTGTCCATGTCCCCAGGGTGGATTTCAATTGCCTCCTGCCTCTCCAGGAGGCTCTTTAAGATCAGCAGGTGGGTCTGACCCAGGTTCCTTTCAATTTACTACTTCTGCCCTGGGTCTCCAGAGCATGTGAAATTTTTTGTGCCCCCTTTAAGAGTGGAGTCTATTTTTCACAGCCCTCTGGGCCTCCCATACACAAGCCCCTTTGGCCGTTAAAGTCAGAAATTCTTGGTTCTTTTCTTCCTGGTGCAGGACCCCTGGGCTGGGGAGCCTAATGTGGGGATAGGAACACTCACTCCTTGGGGAGAACCTTTGCAATTGTAATTATTCTCTCACTTGTGGGTTGCCTACCTGAGGATGTGGGTCTTTAGTATATTGTGTCTTTGCCCCTCCAACCTATATCACTGTCATTCCTTCTTTATATCTTTAGCTTAAAGTTCTCTTCTGTTAGTCCTCAGGTCCTTCTCATCTTATAGTTGCTCTGTAAATAGTTGCAGTTTTGGTATGTCCACGGGAGGAGATGAACTCTGAGTCTTCCTACTCTGCCATTTTGGCCACTCCCCTCATTGTTGTTTTAATTTGCATTTCCTTGATGACAAACAATGTGAAACATCTTTTCATATGCTTATCTGCTATTCCTATATTTTCTTTGCTGAGGTGTCTGTTAAGGTCTTTGGCCTATGTTTTTGGTCAGGTCATTTTTTTTTTATTGCTGAGTTTTAAGATGTCTTTATATATTTTGGATAATAGTCCTTTCTCAGATGTGCTTTTGCAAATATTTTCTCCCTGTCTGTGGCTTCTCTACTATTCTCTTGATGTTGTCATTCACAGAGCAAAAGTTTTTAGTTTTAATGAAGTCCAACTTATCAATTTTTCTTTTTAAATTTTCTTTACAAGGATTGTGTCTTTGTTGTTGTTTGTAAAAAGTTATTGCCACACCCAAAGTCATCTAGGTTTTCTCCTATGTTATCTTCTAGAAGTTTAATACTTTTGAAAACATTTAGGTCCTGTGATCCATTTTAAATTAATTTTTGTGAAGGCTGTAAGGTCTGTGTCTGGATTTATTTTTTGAATGAAAAATGTCCAGTTGTTCCAGCACCATTTATTGAAAAGATTCTTTTATTGTTTTACTTTTGCTCCTTTGTCAATGATCAGTTGGCTATATTTGTGTAGGTAAATTGCTGGGCTCTCTATTCTGTGCCATCATACTCTCTATAAATTCTTTTGTCAAAACAATGTTGTCTTGATTACTGAAGCTTTATAACAAGTCTTAAAGTTCAACTTTTTCTCCTTCAATATTTTGTTGATTATTCTGGGTCTTTTGTCTCTTTATAAAAGCTTTAGAATCAGTTTGTTGATAGCCACAAAATAACCTGCTGGAAATTATTTTTTTTAATTTTTATTGGATTGATTATAGTTGATTTACAATGTTATGTTAGTTTCAGGTGTACAGCAAAGTGAATCAGTTATACATATACATATATCCACTTTTTTTTTTTTTTAGATTCTTTTCCCATATAGGCCATTACAGAGTATTGAGTAGAGTTCTCTGTGCTATACAGCAGGTTCTTATTAGTTATGTATTTTATATATAGTAGATAAATCTCCCAATTCATCCCTCCCCCTCTATCCCCTGGTAACCATTAGTTTGTTATCTACATCTGTGAATCCTGTTTTGTAAATAAGTTCATTTGTACCCGTTTTCTTAGATTCCACATATAAGTGATATCATATATTTGTCTTTCTTTGTCTGAATTACTTCACTCAGTATGACAATCTCTAGGTCTATCCATGTTGCTGCAAATGACATTATTTTGTTATTTTATATGGCTGAGTAATATTCCATTGTATGTACGTACCACATCTTCTTTATCCATTCCTCTGTTGATGGGCATTTAGGTTGCTTCCATGTCCTGGCTACTGTAAATAGTGCTGCAATTGGGGTGCATTTCGAATTATGGTTCTCTCTGGGTATATGCCCAGGAGTGGGATTGCTGGATCACATGGTATCTCTATTTTTAGTTTTCTAAGGAAATTCCATACTGTTCTCCATAGTGGCTGTACCAATTTACATTCCCTCCAACAGTGTAGGAAGCTTCCCTTTTCTACACACCCTCTCCAGCATTTATTGTTTGTAGGTTTTTTGGATGATGGCTGTTCTGACTAGTGTTAGGTGCTACCTCATTGTAGTTTTCATTTGCATTTCTCTAATAATTAGTGATGTTGAGCATCTTTTCATGTGCTTTTTGGCCATTTGTATGTCTTCTTTAGAGAAATGTCTACTTAGATCTTCTGCCCATTTTTTGATTGGGTTATTTCTTTTTTTGATATTGAGCTGCATGAGCTGTTTGTATGTTTTGGAGATTAATCCCTTTTGGTTGCTCCATTTGCAAATATTTTCTCCCCTCCTGAGGGTTTTCTTTTTGTTTTGTTTATGGAATTTTGATTGAAATTGCATTGAATATACAGAGCAAATTGGAAAGAACAAATATCATAGTAATACTGATGCTTTCTATCCATGAACATGGAATATGTATTTATTTACTTCTTTGATTTTGTTCATCAGAGTATTGTAGTTTACCTCATAAAGATCTTGCACATATATTGTTAGATTTTTATCTAAGTATTTCATTTTTGGGGTGCCAACGTAAATGATGTGTTTTTAATTTCAAATTCCACTTTGTTGCTGTTATATAAGAAAGCAGTTGACTTCTATATATTAATCTTGTATCCTGCAACCTTCCTATAATTGCTTATTAGAGCCAGAAGTTCTTTTGTCAATTCTTTCAGATTTTTACATAGAAGGTTATGTCATCTGTGAAAAAAGATAGTTTTATTTTTCCTTTCCAACCTGTATGTCTTTATTTATTTATTTATATTCTTATTGCATTAGCTAGGAGTTCCAGTAAAATGTTGAAAATCAGTGGTGAGAGGGGACATTATTATCTTTTTTCTGACCTTAGTAGAAAAGCTTCAAGTTTCCTACCATTAAGTATGATGTTAGCCGTAGCTTTTTTGTACATATTCTTTATCAAGTTGAGGAACTTCTCCTCTACTCCTAGTTTACTGAGAGATTTTGTCATGAATGGGTTAGGTTTTTTGCATCTATTGATATTATGTGATATTTCTTTTTAGTCTATCAATGGCTTACATTAATCGATTTTTGAATGTTGAGTTAGTCTTGCATACCTGGAATAAATCCCACTTGGTTGTGATGTTAATAAATTCTCTTTTGATTTAACTAAAGTGAGAGATAATTGAGAGTGGTATATATAATGATTCAAGTGTTAGTGGCAGTGTAACTACTGATGTGTAGGCATATATGTAACAATAATTTCACATGGATTTATAACTATTTTGTCTGTATATTCTATCTTAATTTTAATTCTAAGAAATTTAATCTAAGTTAATGTGTTTTTCTTAAACTTTATTCACAGATAATGTGTTAATGAATGACATTCATTTTTCATTTTTATTTTTGTCTGTGTTGGGTCCTCGTTGCTGTGCGTGGGCTTTCTTTTTAGTTGTGGTGGGGGGGGGGCTACTCTTCATTGCCATGCATGGGCCTCTCATTGAGGTGGCCTCTCTCGTCTTGGAGCACTGGCTCTAGGTGCACGGGCTCTAGAGCGCAGGCTCAGCAGTTATGGCGCACGAGCCCATCTGCTCTGCAGCATGTGGGATCCTCCCAAACCAGGCCTCGAACCCATGTCCCCTGCATTGGTAGGCAGATTCCCAACCACTGTACCACCAGAGAAGTCCCTAAGTTAATGTTTTAGTAAAATAAAATGTAATTAAATATCCTTATAGGAAGTCATAAGAAATTTAATTTGCTTAAAAATATATATCACTTAGTATAATCATTTAGTTTAGTGTAATAATTTTTCTTTTTATGATAGTCATGTTCACTTGTCTGGAAATGGGATATAATTTTAATTGTATGTTATCAAGTTCCAGGCTGCAGTTCTTCAATATTTGAAAATACTTATACTGTCTTTCCTCAGACTTGTTAAGATAAATATCTTTATAGTAACAATTGTTTATCTGTCCCATCATCCAACCTCACCTTCCTCTTTCATGACAAAACTTCAATTTTGTTCAATTATATACTTGTGAAAATGCAGCCCATGTGTGTCAGGAAAGTGCACACCATCCACAGTACCTGAGTCTTTGTATAACAAAAGTAATCATAGGAATTCCAAACCCTTTGAAAATGATAGATTAAGAAACTTTTTAAGTTAATTAGCATTTGTTACTCACCTGGCCAAAGTTTTAAGTCATGTGTGAACACCTGAACCAAGCCCAAGCACAGGGAAAACAGTAAGAACATATCTAGTCCCACTGCTGTTCCAGTGATTTATGAGCAGTGGAGAACCAGCCTTGCCAGCTGATGACCCCCAGAGAATGAAGCCAAGATCATAACATTGTTGGACCACTGACTGATTCAAAGATTGAAGTCTGCTCTATTTCTGGACCTCAGATTAGATGAGTTTGTTGTTTAAGGCAGTTTGAATTTTTTTCCTGTTACTTTCTAAAGTTTATACACTTTAAATGTACATAAATATAAATTACCTATATGCTATATATGGCATATTATATACATTATATATATCAATATTATATATATTTTTCTACCTTCCTGAACAATTAACTTCTCTAAAAATGATAAAGAAACAAAGTTTGATTTGGAAGAAAGAATAAGGTAGATTAGTGATGTGCAGTTGCTGAAGGAAACAACACATGGAACTATTTGGCTCACTAACAGCTTAGTCATTGCCAAGACCTCAAAAAGTGCAAATAATTAGGGAAAAAAGGTTAATGGGTTATTTTATCAATCAATATAAAGTGTAAAATCAACTTCATTTGTTTCTATTCATATTACTTCCTGCATATAGGTAGATATTTCTCCATAATGAGGCTCATCATGGTGTGGAATGAGTAGATAATACCACTACCCCAAAATTTCACTCTTACAGATTTCTCCCATAGGTGTTTATTCCTTTGGGTTGAAATTTTGTAAAGTCTTGTAAAAACGTAAAAACATTATCTTGGAGGAGGAGAATTATCACTCAGTAATCTCTGAGCTAAAATAATTTTATCAGTTAAATTAGCTATTTGGCTGCTTAGTTTAAATGAAAGTCCATGAGAGGAAATCACAGTTACATTTGTCATAGTTTGTTCTGGGGTCTATCCTTTTCACTTAGTATCAATGCTTAGAGAGTATTGTGGATTTACTTTTGAAAATATGACTCAGATAAATATGAATTATAATTCACTTACTTTAAGAGATAGGTTTTCCTTTCATCCAGGAGCCAGAAGGACATTATGTTAATGTGTTGTCTCCTAAAAAACATATAAGACTCTTTACTATTCTTTTAGAAGTACAATATTATCATTTTTATAATTCTATGTATTTGTTTACTGTCTATAAGAGCCAAATATATTTATATAATCTTTGGGGGCTTTGATTTTGTTTGCCTGGTTGCTGCATTTTTTTTCATCCATAAGCAGTTGAATGTACTTCCAGAGTTTTAGTTTAATTTTGTTCTTCCCACGGCTGAGCAAACAGCTCATTTTGTTTTAGAGTCTTTTAATGTTTTTGTTGGCAATTACCTTCTAGTGACAAGATTCATTTTTTCATTGCTTTTATTTATAAACACTAGAAATGATAGATGAGAAATGATATGTCAATAATGAAATAGTCTCTCTAATCAATATTTTTAAGAAACAAAAGTATATTTTTCTTTAAAAGGCTAAATTTATGGATTGTATTCTACAATTCAACTTCCTCAATTCCCTAGAACACTTTTCCTCAGAACAAAGAGGTTTAGAAATCATCTGAATAAATCTTCCTCCTTTTTTTTGGCATTGTAAAAATGAGGACGTAGAAAATGCCTAATGCATTTATATTCACTCTATCTGTTAATGATAGAGCTAGAACACTAAGATAACTTCTAGTGATATTTCGCTAGTGAATTAGTTATTAATTACAATAATAACTCCACGTAATAAATGATCCTCCAAAACGTGGATTAAAGCAGTAACATTTATTTACTTATTAGTCTGCAGGTCAGCTGGGCTATTTTTTTCTATTCAGGACTGGGCTCGACTGTCTTCATTTGTTCTTGCTCAATCACTTATGGTGAACTGGTGAGTTTGCTGAGGCATTAATAATCTTGGCTGGGATCACTCACATCTCTGGGGTCTGTGATGGGCCATCCAGGGTGACTCTGACCCATCTGACTTTTCTTCTTCATCAGCTAGCCTAGACTTCCTGTTGTTCAATAGTTGAGGCAGCATTATAAAAGAATAAATGAAAGCACACAAGGACTCTTGAAGCCTCAGTTTGTAACTCACACACCATCACTTCTGCTGCAAGTCACAGACTAGCTCAGATTCAAAAGTAGGGAAATAGATTCCATTTCTTGATAGAGAATCATAAAGATGCATTTAAAAAGTGTACATAGAAGGAGAGTTAAGAATCTGGTCACGTTTGTAATCATTTAATACACCTATCATAAACCTATTCATTTTTCTCTATCTGTATTCCTTGAAAGCTCCCTCATCTTTGTACATAATCTCCAAAACTGGTATCATCCATCTCCAAGTTCTCTACTTTTAATTAACATGTGCAATGCTGGCAGATTGCTGTCCTGTTGTGTGCTTTTCTGTATCATTTTCTATGAGATGCAAAGTGAAAAAGCAAAACATATCATTACCTTTCTGGGAATCTGATACTTGTCCTCCCTGTATCAGAATGTCTTCACCTATTCTACTGCATGATAATTAATTAATTAATTGTAATGCATTCATTTTAATGTAAAACATTAAAAAATTAGTTTAAGACAACTTTTATCTTATAGATAAAGCAGAGTTTTCTTTCTCAAGCAGACATTAGCCAGAACACTAAGGTTGTCTTTAAATGGAAACCAAGTGTTAAAACTTTATCTTCATAATTAGCACTGCTGTACTTTTGTGTAAATATAATTTTCTTAAATTCCTATTCATGGATATATATTCCTTGAACAAAATGAACTTCCCTCTTTCACAGCTTGCATTTTAATAGAATTAGCAAGTAGTTGTAAGTTTCATAAAAAGAAATAAAATTGTGTCAGGGAAAATATAGAAGTCTCATTTTGTCATGAGTTGGCTACTGTGACAAGAAGTGGGGTTAGTGAAAGACCTACAAGCCCTGCAAGTCTATCCCTTATCATTGTAGTAGTTCTCAAATGTCTTTGTGGAATTAGAAAAATCTAGATTTGGATTACAATACCATGGCTAAATGGGTGTGTCACCATAAAAGACTCCTGAATCATCTTGGTGAACCTTAATTCCTTTATCCATAAAATATGAACATTAGAAAATACCTCGTAGGATTCAGGTGGTGCTTCAATAAAGCAAAGCATATCAATTAGACTGTCTACCAGAGTGTTTGCCTTATATTAGAGGCTTCAAAAATGTTGCTATTTTATAAACTATACTGGTGCT